>NC_054068.1:19849046-21106282 GCF_017639655.2 Falco naumanni | reverse complement strand
TGATACACTGAGCACAGCAGACATTTAAAGAAAGCCAAAGGCCAAAGTAGTTTGGAGTGCCAAAAAGAAAACAAGTTTCATCATACAGCAATTACATTTTGCAATAGATAAACCCTGGCACCAGGGATGTGATCCCCCATTAATGCAACCACACGTCCTGCATCGTGAGGCAAGTTCATAAACCAGAGGCTTCAAAGGAGCTTCAATCTCCTCTGCCAGTAAGATATGACTTGAACTTCCATTTAGATGCTGAACTGCCTTTGCAAATTGCTCCCGCTACCCACAATTACAGCCATTTGGGTGACAGTCACCTGCTGCTCCTAATCTATTTAACACCAGGGAGGAATGAAAAGCAGGCAGAAAAGTCACAACTGGAAAACACCAAGATTAGTTAAAGATTGCTCCTAGCTCCAGGATTCAACAGCTTTGGTTTTACAAGGCAAAACTAAATCATGCATTTTGTAAAATTAAAAGCCAGTAAATTGAATTCTTTATTTGGTAATTGGTAATTTGTAATACTCTGAACCTGAAGTTCAGCATTAGCAAGTGATACAAGCATGGACTAATCAAAATGGACATTAAATGCTACAATAACCTACAGGGGAGTTGACAGCTTAAACAGGAAGGTCTTTCACTATTCTAGTATAGCCCTGTAGCTGGAGATCTCTGAAAGAGACTTCTACTACTCCAGTCACGCAGAAGAGACGATACCATCTTCTTACAGGAGAAAATAAATTGTTCTGCAACATGAGATCAGGGCTAAATGATCTTCTGTTAAGAGCTTCAGTGAGCAGATTGTCAAAATTTGTGTCCTGAATCTATTAGTGCTTAAATACTGATCTAAATTCTTCTCAAGCTTTCAAAAGAGCAACACTCAGAAGTAGCCTCAAACCATTTAGAAAGGAAAGCAACAGAGACAGCTCTCTCATTTCAGTTCTTTCAGTCCAGAAATGCACACAACTAGCGTGTGTTGGCCTTTGTAACCAACAATTTGCCAGCTGCTTCCCCAGGCAAGGAAGTTTGCGTTTGGTATTCAGAACATTTGCAAACGTCAGGGTGGTGCAAAGACAACCCTCCTGCTATTCTAAAGAAAATGCAGCCCTCTGGCCCTCACCTACTGCCTTACAGGAAAATGCCAGTAGCTGTAAGCAGTGATAACTCCTTATATCCTACCCACCGCTAACAGTGTAACGCATTTAGAGATGCAAGATGTAGCAAACAACACAAAAGCTTCAGCTCTAAGTATCACAAAAATCAAAGGGGCAAACACACACTGAAAGATTTTTCTGTTCTCAAACTGCTAAAGAAAGTAGCATGTTGTAACTGGCACCAGCAGAAAACAGTCCTCCAGACCTCGTTACAAACTTTCTGTTGCTGGTTCTGCAACCTGTTGATACAGCTGCCGTAAACAAAATACCCTTCCTGGTTTGCAGGCTTACAGCCCCATGGTTGCCCAGGCTTCAGCTTTTGCCTCTTGGATCAAAAATTACTAGAAACTTGTATTGATTCCTTTGCAGTTACCCAAGGGAAAGAGTCAGCACTGAGCACTACAAAGGACAGTAGAAAAGCAACTAGTGCTGAAGAATATGCCTTTAACTTAGTTACAGCTATTAAGAAACTACAGAGAAGATGCTTATGTCAAAAGCACAAACTCAGCATCTTAGGAGCCCTGGACAAGTTCCGTTCACATAAGACAAACCACTTTTTGAAGGACAGAGAAAGTTTCTCTGACCCCTCCAACTAACATTACCAACAAAAGCAGGAGCAGCACTGGTGAAGCTAATCTGTAACCACCACGCAAAATCTAGAATGCCAGAATCTGACCAATGCCCGAGTAATTCTATGCTCAAATCATAATTATCCAGGGTTCTTTTCACTGAGGCAGGTAAACAAGAAGCTTCAAGGCAGACATTTTTACCAGGCCCCTACTTTAAAGGGTCCTATACTTCACAAAAAATTACACAAAAACATTTTCTTTCCACAAGTGGGAGACCCCTGTTCTGAAATCAGCCTACAAGGCAAGCTTCCCTGTCAATCAACCCCATCCTGTAAGTGATGTGCTTATGTTAGGACATGACACTCAACCTATAACACACAGATGGATGTGTCCAGACTTCAGATAAGATCACACGCCGTTTTCATGCAACCCCAAAGCACCAGGAACGCAGTTCCGCCATATGCCACCCGATGTGTCAGAACACAACCAGGCTTTTGCATGACAGCCTGTGATCCTACAGCTTCAGCTATTCTTACCTGGTAAGACATCGTGTTTTAACCAGAAAAAATACAGGAAAAATGGGGACAAACAAGCTAGCGGCTGAGGACAGGAGCATGCATCAGAAGATAAAACTTCTGTCTGTAGTTCTGCCACAGAGTTTCATCTGTCCACAGGGAAAAACTTAGCCTTTCCTTTGTAGCAAGGGTACGACAGATACTCTCTCTCAGAAAAGCTGCAGTTCTTTGCCATTTCATCAGTGAATGAAGGGTATTTCTACAGCCTGGATTATGCAGGGAGACAGGGAAGTCGCTACTATGGCTCACGGCTCTCAGGTTTTTCAAACAGCTCAGGCAGCAGTACCGACATGAAAAGCAAGAGCAGCAGAAAACCCTGCTCTCCTTTTCTTCCTGCAGACGAGGCAGCGTGGGTGTTATTGCTGGGAACTGCTGCCCTCTGCTGCCACGCAAAATACAGGCGAAAGTCTCATCTGACAAAACCAGGTTTACAGCTACTTACTTAAAAAAAAAAAATACACAAAGAGGTCACAGGGCACTCAGGTTTCAAGTGGGCTCACCCAGGCCCCTCAGTTCACATGTTTATAAAACGCCTGCCCCTTTTTACAGCACATCTCAAGAGGCATCTTGCAAGCCAAACTCAGCCTTAAGGGTGATTTTACCCAGCCTATCACCTTTGTCGCAACTGTTTCAGCGAGAAAAGCACTAAGCTATTAGTCCGTTCAGCAAAACTGTCTGCAGATGTTTGCAGTGGATTGTGAACATCACCAGGGTCAATGCCAGCAAAAATCCTGCCCCCAGCACAGGACTTGGACCAGACTGAAGGCATAAAATGCGTTACGTCATCCCTGTGGGGCCATATGCAGTTCTCTCCTTGTCCCAGCCTTCACAGTGGCAGTGCCCCCAGGAAGCTTTGCCAACGATTTTAAACATTGTCCAGATGGGGAAACTGAAGTGAATCCACAGGCGTATTTTGAAGCTGAGTAAAGACCAAGGTCTGCATACAAGCATATTCTGCAGCCCTTGGGCAGAAAAAAAGTCTCGGCCTCATTTTCCTGGAGGTCTGTATGTACTCATGATAAAAAACAAGTATAAAGGAAAAAGGAGAAGGTACGCCATGTTTCACAGCACACTTCCAGCCTGCCCGCAGAAAAGCAGCGCCCAGTTTGCACTGAACCCATAGCAAACAGGTCACATCTGCCAACTTACCTGACTTCCTCACCAGCGAAATCAAATGTTTTGGTGATTGTCACTTTTCCTGAATCTTTTGGCTTCTCCTGAAGCTTGTTTCCACTCTTCTCTTCTTCAGCCTACAAAATACACAAAGGAGAAAGCAAAACAATGCATTTGTGGAGTCAAGCCAAATTATCACTCCAAGGGGCCAAGGACCCAATGCAGACCTCAGGTAGCACTACAATTTAGGCTGGATGGTCAAAGTAAGTCACCCACAAACAAGAAAAAGGAAACAAATGCCCCTGTCACCAGAAGGAAATTCCCTGCTTTGGCTCCAGGCTCTCACTGGAGCTCAAGGATCAAAACAGACCCAAAACAAGATGTGAAATTGTAATTACATGTAGGAAGGAGCAAGAATACACTACTGTGGTTCAGCAAGCAAGCAAAAGCCTGAAGACTCAGTTCTCCCAGACTAAGCATCACCAGACAATAAAGCTGCCAGGGTGGTGGATTATGCAGAAATACATTTATTTTTACTCAAGAATATAGAAGAACACAAACCCATCAACAGGAAAATCAGGCTGGCTGACCTCCATAGAGAACCCTGAAGATATTAAATTACTTGTCCATAACGCCTCTTTAATTTGAGAAGGAAATACTTTTATTAAGCAATTCATCAACAACGCCTCTTAATTTACTCAGTCACAACTACAGCTTTTAACAGCATGCATAAAAAAAACCTCAGACCCTATAAATAATCTAAACAAACCCAAAATTCTTGCTCCAAATCAACCACGCACCAGTGAAGATGTTCAAGCAGACAACTTAAGTCCAAATTAAGAAGTTCACAAAGAGAATGGAGGAACTGCATCTCCCCATAAATTATTTTAGGCTATGAAGGAACTTGCAAAGACCACCCACATTTTAGCCATCTGCCCATAAAAGTAGAATTGCTCAGAAAAGAACTTTTCCTTTCCTCCCTGATTCTACCTCTAACCATCTCAGCTGTTCATCCAGTAACAAGTGAGGCGGAGAGAAGCTGGAGGGTTCAGATTAAAAGGACTCTTCCTTCTAAAAGTTGCAAGCAATGATTACACAAAGACACTTGTTCTGCAACCTTCCAACAGTTTAGAAGGAAGCTTCACACAATGAAAACTTTACTCACCAGGCATCACTGATTTGAGAGTCCAAACTTCTGTTACAAAATAGTTTTTTGGCTGACCACTCAAAAAAATAAAAGGCAATTCTAACAACAGAGGGTCAGTTTTGGTACCTTCTTCCCTTCTACCACCTTCAGCATGAAAAGCTTTGCCATGCAAATAGATGCATTTGGTTTTACTAAGAACCAAATCTTTTAAAGTAGCTGATTACAAACAGAATTCTCTCTACAGAAAACTTCTGCAGACAGAGAGCAAAAGCATGTTAGTGGGGCTTATAATATAAAGTAGAGAAAGCCAGATTCATTCTTGTTACATATGTGCATCCCAACGCACAGCATCTTCCAGACCCCGTCACTGTACGAGGATGAAGGGCAAGGCACAGAGATGTCTGCACAGGTCTCTTCTGTTTCCCCTCTCTCACACACAAACAAACAGCTTCTTTTGTTTGAGAATCAGTGAAGGCACAAGCCTTGGCAGAGAGCTGTGCACACAAGCACAGCTCAGCCCAAAGCTCACTGTGCTGCTCCTACATCACAAGCAGAATCCAGAACCAGGAAGAGAAGCCAACAGGACTCTGTGGGACACTCCAGGATGCTGACAAGCAGCTCCAAAAGCAGCACTGCCAGATCGCAGACCTCCCCAGCTGGAAGGAAACCAGCAGCTTACAGTTTGGCCCACGACAGGGCTCCAGGATTACAAGCAGATGGGGCAGGACTAAACCCAGACTTTTCCCAGCTCTGACTGACATATGGTACCAGCTAGAACCACCGGTGTGTGCTTTAAAGCTTCAGGCCCTTCCCACACTCCCTGGGCGAAGGCACAGGCCCCCATTACCTTCTTAGTTTGCGTCACATGTGTGGCAGCCCCCGCTTTGGGCTTCTGTCCCACATCACTAAGGAAACTGGCCCAAAGAGCATCCTCTTTCTTTTTTTCTTCTTCTTCTCTGTTTCTTTCCACCTGCTCTACATTATCCACTTCCTCTTCTTCCTCTTCCTCCTCCTCCTCATTCCGCTGAGCCTTTTCTTCCTCTTTCTCATCTGGCTCTAGCAAGAGACCTCCTTTCTTCCTCTTCCTGAAAGCAAATGCCAAAAAAAAAAAATATAAAAAATAATGTATGTATAAAGGTGGTGCTGCAACAGCTGAACAGGGGTGAAGTATTTCATATGCTCGCCAAGAGGCTCCACCTGGGGGACTCCCCCTTATCTCGGGGGTGAAGCTACTGAAGTACAAGACGATGCTGCTGCGGTGAGGGGAGCCTGGGACAGGCAGCCCCCCGACACGGCTGGCAGGCGTGCGGGGGTACCTGTGAGCACACGACGGCCTCCGGGCCTCTGCAGGAAGCGCACGGGGTGGAGAACTTGGCCTGGAGAGGAACCAACCGTAACTAAACTGTATCTATACGGGTTTTTTTTCCCCCCACCGAAAAGCGCCTGGCGCCTCACAGGGCTCATCAAAAGGCGCACAGCTGCCCCGCGGGGGGCGGGCGGCCTGCCAGGCCCGAGGGGCCGCCTGACGCTACACCGGCACCAGGGCCGGCCCCAGCCCCGAGGCAGCACCGGGCTAACGCGGGTTCCCCCGCCGAACACCCGGCGGCTGTACAGCACCGGGGGCGGCTCCGGCCGCGGCCCTACCTGCTGGCGGGGCGGCGGGGGCTCCTTCTGCCGCGGGGCGGCCGCGGGCTGTCCGCCGCCTCCTCCCGCACCAGTTCGCTCACGTCGTCCTCGCTGTACTCCGCACCTGCAAGCACAGCAGTGAGCACCGGCACCGGGCCCGGGCCTGGCCGCCGCCCCCCGCCCTCCACCGCTCACCTGAGGGCACGTAGTCCTCGTCCTCGGCCGAGGAGTACTCCTCCGAGCCCGACATGGCCCCAGCCCCGCCGCCGCCTCACGCCCGCCGCGCGCCCGCCGCCCAGAGCGCCGCCGCCAGCCTCGGGCGCCCCCTGGCGGGGCGGGAGGCGGCCATGCTTCCCCCACGGCGCCCAAGCCCAGGGAGCAGCGAGGAGAGCCCCGCCAGCGGGCTAGAGCGCCCTTCCGGCCCCGACAGAGAGCCCCGCCCCGCTCGCCCAGGGGGGCTTCCGCGGCGAGGCCGCTCCCAGCAGTCCTTGCGGCCGGCAGCCGTTCCCATGGCAGCGCGGGAGTGGGGACAAGGCCCCGCTGCCCGGGCGCTCCCCCGGCGGGCGGCTGTTGGCAAAGGCTTCTGTCCGTCATCGCACAGGGCTTCCCATTGGCTAGGACGGGCGGAAGGGGGCGGGCGGAAGAGGAGGCAGCGGATGGCGGCGGCGGCGGGCCCGGCGCGGGGATGGAGGGCGGCGAGCCGGGCGGCGGCGGGGGACTCCTGCAGCAGATCCTCAGCCTCCGCCTGGTGCCCCGCGTGGGCAATGGCACCACCACCTACTCCAGCCCCCTCTCCACCTTCCCAGGTACCCTCGGCGCCGCCGGGCCTGCTGGGAGCGGGCCCTGCCGCCGCCCCCGCCGGCGGCCTGCGGGCCCCGAGCCGGCCTCACGGCCCTTCTCTCCACAGAGATGTGGTATGGCGTCTTCCTCTGGGCTCTCGTCTCCTCCCTCTCCTTCCACGTCCCGGCCGCTTTGCTAGCGCTCTTCACGCTCAGGCATCACAAGTACGGCAGGTTCATGTCCGTGAGCCTCCTGCTGATGGGCATCGTGGGACCCATCACCGCCGGCATCCTGACAAGTACGGTAGATGCTCGAAAATACCGGCCGGGTGGTCTGTAGTCATTGGAGGTTGCCTTTGGGAGCACGGCGAGCCGCGGCATTCCCGGGGGTAGAGAGATTGATGTCCTGGCCTATATTCCCCCCGCGCCCCGTGTTTGAGAGGGTTGGACCATCCCACCTCTCGAGCCCTTTGTCGGGGGTCCCAAACACGCCCGTCCGGTGCTGAGCCAGGTGGGCTTTCGGGTTTCTGAGCACTCAGAGGTAAACCACTTACAGGTTTGGTGTCTGTGCCCAGAACAGGGTAACATCCGCAGCCTGTGGGCTGTGGTGTAGAGGATCTTGTGATGAGAGCGCGTCCAAAACCACCCCAACCTCCCCACCTTCTGGAGGCCTCGGCAGAGTTTCCCCACCAACTCACCCATTGCCACCAGCGTGCATTGGTTACTGGCTGAGGTTTGTCACAGTAAAAACTGTCCGGAATTTCTGTCAGCTGGTGCACAGGGGTTCAGCAAGACCCCCCTGTTCTCTGCCCCAGTCTCATCCTGTGAGGCTTTCCCCTTCGTCCCTGTGGTACGACAGCATGTATCGCACATGTGCTGTCACACATTCACGTTTTGGCTTTTTCCCCTCTCCACAGGTGCTGCCATTGCTGGAGTATACAGAGCCGCGGGGAAAAAAATGATTCCCTTTGAAGCCCTCATTTTAGGAGTGGGCCAGACGTTCTGTGTGGTGGTGGTTTCGTTTTTACGTATTTTAGCCACCCTCTAGCTCTTCTTCAGACACTAGAGATCACAAAGCAAAGGAAGAGCCAAGGATCTGCCAGCTGCACTGCCTCTGAAATAAATCAAGCGGGAGCGCGACTTGAGGCGTGCCTCGGCGTGTGCTTTCTCCACTGGTTGAAGGATACATGAAGGCCTGCTCCTGCCTCCAGCATGGCTTGAAATTAAGCTAAAAATTGTGATTTTTGTTACTTTTTGGTAACATTAAGTGCCAAGTGAAACTTTTATGTCTCTGGAGGATAGGAGAATGGTTTCTGGAGGAGGATGCCTACATACCTTTTACCAGTGATGAATTGTAGCAGCAGGGTGTAACTAGGATGTTACACCGGTTGTTCTGGGGTAGAAATAGTATTACAGAATGATGTTATGTTTTCAGAGCTCACTTAATGCTTTGACCTCTTGCTGCTTTGTTTGCAGTGAACCTGAAGCTCTTTTAATGTGAATTTTTTTAATGAGAAAATTAATTTTTTTTTCTTCCTGGCCCAAACTTCCTAATACCAGGTCTTGGTTGTAGTGAATTTGGGAGCAGCAAAAGGAAAAATCATTTTAGACAGATGAAAGTGCAAATTTGTGGCTGAGAGCTGTGACTAGGAATGCTGTAGCTGGGGAAATAACAGGCATAAAAAGGATCACCATTTTTGTGAATTTTATTACGGTTAAGCTCTTCGGGTGCAGTGTACCTTCTGCCCGAGAGGCAAAAGCGCAGCCGAACGGGCGCCACGCTCCACTGCCCATGCTAGAAATCCCAGGGCGCGTGTGTGAGTGCGTGCTGTTGCTTCAGGGGCTTTGAAGGAAACTCCTATTTTTAATCTTCTCTGCTCTCCTTTTACTTGCTGATCATGTTTACATTAGTGTGGCGGAATTGGGTGTCTTCACTGATGCATCAACATCGCTGGCCAGCTTACGTAAAATTCAGCGCGCTGCTGCTTCAGTGACCGCGCTGGTGAGAGCTGCACCGCCGGCGGTGGGTTGTCATGACTTGAGGCTTCCCAGGCGCAGAGACAGGGAGCGCGCCACGTTTGCGGCATGCAGCCTGCAGCGTGCCAGTGGGTGGGATGCCTGCAAGGGTCCCGGGAGGAGCCTGGGTGATTCCTGTGTCCATCGGGGACAAGCCCTGTGAACGCAGCCCCAAACCAACCCTTACCTGCAGGCAGTGTGGTCTCCTAATGAATTGTTTTAGTTTGTTTTATTTTAAGTGACTTTTAACTAACTCTTGGACCTACCCTTTTACCTGGAGGCATGCCATGCACCAGGGCTCTCAAGATAGCTAGCTGGGCGCTTTCTGGGGGCTTGGTTTCTGGGGGGCCCTTGGGGAAGCTGGGGTTGAATCCCAAGGACGTGTCTCAGCCCCGTGGATTTGTGTGATCCTTGTTTGTTTATTAACCGCTGACATCCGTGCGGGCTGCTGAGGGAAGGCGCTGTCTGTGTCCAGCCTCGCAGGACACTGTCTCTTTTTGCTGAACTCCTTTGGTTTCCAAATGAGCTCGCCTCGTACCTGCAACTTTTTGCAAGGCCAGTTATCTTCCAAGAACCCCGTGTCCTCTGTGCTGAAGCAGCACTCAACAGGGCACTGTGTTTGTCATGAAAAAGAATTTCTCTCTACGTATTAACTTCTCTGGGGTGGGCTGTTGGCAGCTGATGGCGAGAGGTGTTTTTCAGGAGCTACTTATTGAGATCACTCTAAATTTTAGCCCAGGTTAATTCAGGGAATAAAGCTGTGCATTTTAGGAAAGACTTTAATGTGAATTATTCTCCTTAGGTGGGTGAGGTCCAGGCGGTATAATGTATACTAAACCCTGGATCTTCAGAGCACCCTGTGCTCTGTGCTGCTTGTCGAGAGCCAGCTTTCCTGCTGCGGCATTCCCCCAGGGAAAGGTTGGGCCTCTCCTTCCCTCTGTGCTTCTGCCCGCAGTGAAAAAGCAGGAATAATGGTCCCTTTAGATGTCTTTCCCCCTTCCCACTTGTTTTCTCCAACGGCTGCATGCACAGCGTGTGCCTGGAGTGCCTGGTTTAATTCACATGAATCATCCTGTGCTTTCCTGGATGGATTAAAAGTCTCTCATGGGACTTAGACTGGGTGAGTCTGGCCTTACCTTTCAGGTGACACTAGAAACCAGTGTCCTGGGCACCCGCTGTGCTCCCCTTTGACCCCTGTCCCGTGCCTGGCATCTTTCAGTAACCAGGACTAAGTTGATTGCAACTGGGAAAGCACTTTATCAGCGTGCCGTGCCACGGGGGTGGTTCCTCTGTAGTCATGGGGCCGAGGCATGCAGGACACAAATCCGGGCTGTTAAGAGCTCAGAACAAATGAAAAAATATCGCTTGATAGACTCACTTGGTGGTGGGCGAACTGAAAACTTGCTGGTTTATACCCATTGTGATCTCCCAAAGGCTGTTTTGAAGGGGAGGCTGCTTTACTTGAAGAGCTGGCAGCTTGGCCACTGGATGTTGAGCAGTTGGAGCCGGTGGTGCCTCTCAGTGCCCAGGCACCATGAAATTTTCAGGGAATTCTTGCATAAAAGGTGAACAAATCAGCTGCTGACTTGACAGGTATTAGCACTGCGGACGACTTCTTTGTGTTGTCTTGGTACTCACTGAGCTTCTTCTGCTCCCCTGGCTGCCTTCCCGACCTCCCTCTCCGGTAAAACCAGATCCAAACGGGAAGGAGTAGTCTTGAGTTGATGCATCAGACCAGTTGCTTCTGGGAGTTCCCTCCCTTCTCACTGCATCGGTGTGGTCTTCCCTTTACGTTCCTTTTCCTGCCTGAGGTGAGCGGAGGAATCCCTTCAGTTTTCCTTGGGTGTCGGTAGACTTTGCTGGGTCAAACTTGCCAAAAACTACAAAGACCTTGCAAAAATATCAATGCCAGGGTGTCCCGGGCTGGGCAGTGCTGTGAAGCCCTGGGCAGGGAGCCCAGCCAGCAGCGTTGGTCGAGGAAACACCTTGCGGAGAAGCCGCCTGCCCTGGGGAGCCATCGCTGCTCGAGCTGAGGCTCGTGGCCCTGCTTTCCGCGTGCGAACATCCCCCGTGCTGGCCTGAGGTAGATACCACCCGACTTCCTATCTCGCTAACGACTGTGGCTGTCACGAACAAATCTTTGTATGATAGAAAACTCTGTAAATTTTATTTTTCTACTGACACTTCTAATCCTGGTGGTGATTTATCAGTAAATTCTGTAATGATCGAGGTGAATGAATTTGTGTGTTTCTCGTGCAGCATGACAAAGGGGCTTGGGTTGTGCTTTTGGAAAGGAGCCTTGCTCCTGCCTCACATGGGGCAGGGCTCTCCCACCCGGGGCCATCTGCACCAGAAGGGTCCTGGTTGTTAATTTTGTCTCCATTAGGAGCTGGACGCCACCGCAGCCAAGGTGACATCTCACTGCTGCTCAGCTGTTGGGGACAGCCTTGGCCTGGCTTGAGGCTGGGAGGCCCCTGCCGCCCCCGGGCTTGGTGCTGACCCGCTCCCGTCCCCCTTGGCAGGTCTCACCCTGGGACGGTGGCTTTGCCGGGGCTGTGGGTCAGGCCCTGTGCACCACTCGGGCTCTCCAGGGGAGCAGGCACAGGGGTCCCGCTGTCCCCTTGCTGCTCTCAGGATGGGGCCCCACACCTCAGCTGCACAGCTCTGGCTAAACCCAGAGCCGGAGCGGTGCCGGCGCTATTTTATATCTAGGTATGACCTACGAAGACAGAGACCAGCCAACCAAGGCTTTGGGAGAGGGTGGCAGCTGCGCGTGGTGGGCACTTCCCGAGAGCTGAGCTGGCCACCACAGACCCCTGGGCCAGTGCGCTCTGAGAGCAAAACTGGCCTGAAAAAAATCCACACCCCAAGTCGGCAGGGATCCGGGAGGTTTTATTGGCAGTAAAAGGTCAGCACGTTCTCTTGGTTTCCTCGGGTGAGGATGACGGGGGGTCTCAGGTCCTGCGAGAGGGTCTCGAGCCAGGCCATGTAGAGGGAGCTGGGGCATCGACCCTTCCTGCCGACGGGCAGCGTGCTGCGGTGGCAGCGAGGGGCCGGGTGAGGCGCAGCCCCCTCGGCCGCCCGGCCGAGCCAAGCTCCGTCCTTAGCCCTTCTCTCAATCTGGTGCTAATTTGCAGCTTATTTCCCTAAGGGCCAACACCACGTCCTCCCACCCCGACAGGACCCGGGCTGGACCCCTTGGTGCCTTCCAAGGGCTTTTCCCCGCAGCGCGGCACCATCCCACCGCAGCGCCGGGGTGTCTGTCCAGGAGCCCCCCGCACGGGGGGATGAGCAGCCAGAGGGACCGTTGCCGTGGGGCAAGAAACAGGCACGAGGGTGTTGCTGGCACCTACATGGCTATGAGCGCCGCATCCCGCGAGTAATCCAGCAAAATCTCGTTCAGTCTCACTTGTCGGAGCGACTGCGGAACAAAGAGGGTTGGCGAAGGCAAAATAATCGTTGCCAAAAAGAGTGAATTCTGTCTCACAAGGAAGAGACCCTTTGCGGGACCCCCCGTGGCACCGGTGCTACCTTGGCTCGGTTTTTATCCACCTCCTCGTCAGAGATCTTCCAGGGACAGCCCTGCCGTAGCTCAGTCACCGTGGCCTCGTCTTTGAAGCCGTCGTTCAGCCTGAAGGGAGTGATCAGGTCGTCGAACCTCTTGATGCTGCAAGAGAACAGACGGTGCCAGGGAATGGGGTCTGGGGCGGGTTTGGGGTGTGGAGGGGGGGGGAGAAGGGGAGGGGGCCGTTACTGCTCTGGCCGGGGTTTCTGGTTGATGTCGGGGAGGATGTGGACCTCGTGGAAGCCGAGGCGGAACTTGCTCAGCAGAGAGACAATCCTGCCAGAGGGAAAAGGACACATTTTCCAAAAACAAGGGGGGCACGGTGGCTCTGCCCTGGCAGAAATCCCTGCCGCCGCGCTCGCTCTGCACTCGGGGTTTTCCCACTCCGCGATCATTGATTTTTGGAGAGGCGAGGCAAAGCAGCCGCGTTGGGGCCCATAGATCCTGTTACGGCAAAGCGGGGGGGGCTCGGGGCAGGGGAAGCAGCTCCTGCCACCCACCCACGGGGACAGCAGTGGTGGCCGCACGGCTAAGGGGCCACGGGGTGCCAGCGGCCACCAGCACTTACGCCTTCCTCTCCTCGTCCATCCTGTTGATCTGCCCGCCGACAAACACCCGGATTTTACACTTCCCCCACCGCTTCTTGCGCCTCAGGAGGTAGGGGATAAGCAGCGTGAGACCTGTCCCCAAAACACCCGATGGGAGCCACCGTGGTGGTGACCCCAGCGGCGCGCCAGTGCTTTCTTGGCGCCAGATGCCAGGGATGCCCTGGCACCGTTTGGCAAGGACCGAGCCTTCCCGGGCACCGTGGCGGAGCTGCTGGGTGCGCGTTAGCCGGACGGGTGGACGGCGATGAGCTGCAGCCGCCCAAGGGGAAGGTTACCTCCGTCGTCGAAGAGCCAGTAAATGTCGATGGTTTTCTTGCCCTGCTCACTCTGGAAGATGGTGCTCGCCTGCGGCTCGCCAGCCAGGGCGGTGGCGTCTCCTGCCAGGGCGAGAGGATCCCGGCGTCGGTGAGAGGCACCACCGGCCATGGACCACAGGCACCGCTTCCTCCTGGTCCCAGCCCTGCTCCCCGCTGCTGCTCGGAACCCACACCCTGCCTGCCAGTCTGGCTCCCCAAAAATCATCCTCGGAGACGGAGATGCTCCGGGCAGCCCCAAGTCAGGACCAACCTGTGTCCAGGGCTCCTCTGCCGCCGGTGCCGTTCTCCTCGGGGTGCTCTGCTGCCTCGAACATGGGGTTAACTGAGGATGGAGGAGAAGAGCACGGGCAGCAGGGCAGCACCCCGCTGTCCCCACCCCCTTTGGTCCCAGCCCAGGAGCGATGTCCCCCCAGGACTGTGACCTTCGCCTGGGGACACTGTGCCAGCTGGCACATCCTACACCTCTGGCTCATCTCTGAGCATCCCTGGCTGCCCAAACCCGCTCACCGTGAGCCTGGAGCACTCGGGAAACGTTCAGCCCTTCCTTCATTCTCAGCAAGCACACGCCATACTTGAAATCGAAGGCGTCACTGGAAGGAGGGAGGAGAAGGCAGTTAACAGCGGCCGGCTCATGCCAGGCGGCACTTGCCAGCCCAGCCGGACCTTGTGCATGTGGCCGCAGCCCCCCGCACCCCACCGCGGGGCCACCACCGGGTGCTGGTGACCCCGGGGGGCGGAGGAGCCGGCGTGGCCGTACTGCAGGATGCCCACGTAGTCCTCCAGGCTCTGCGGGGACACCGTCTGCCAGTTCCTCTTGTAGCCCAGCACCAGGATGTTGGGTCTCATCTTCCCAAGGCCAGCAGCCTACAGAGAGATGTCCCCATGAGACCCCTCTGCGGGGACAGGCGGACATGAGTGGTGTTAGTCCCCAGCAGAGCGATGCCAAGGGGGTGCCTGGAGGTTGGGGAGGGGGGTCAGAGCGCCCTGAGCCATGATGGAAAAGGAGGGACCCTGACGGTCAATGGCCAAGGACGGCTCTACCTGGATGAGCATTTGGACACCACTTCTCAGATCCTCCGCCACCACGTCTGTGTAGAAAGCCTTGATCTTCCTCTTCATAAGCCACTTGGTGTGGCCGTCTGCCGTCAGCCGGGACTCCAGCATCTTCTGCTTCCAGGGTCCCTGCAGGGAGCAGGCGCAGGGCTCAGGCACAGGCGTCCCTTCCTCGGGCTGGCACCAAGGGCCCCCAGCTCCTCCCTTCCCACATCATTGGCAAGACCCGGCTGTCCCCGCAGCACACGCGTGGGAGGTCGCAACCGCAGCAAGAAAACCAGCAAGATCTGGGCGTGGGCAGCCAACACAATGACGCCGGCAGCCCTGCGGCTGCGGAGGAGCTGGTGTTTGCTGCGCCCGGTTACTCTTGAGACTTCGGGGCTGCAGGACCCGCCCCCCCCCCCCCGTCCTCCGAGAAGCCGCCTTGTCCTGCCACATCATTGCATTGACCATTAATTGGCAAGGGGAAGCCGGTAGCCCCTGGGACATCCCAGTGCTTCATCAATACTGCTTAACAAGCTGGAGAGGCTTCCAGATGAAACATTCAATCAGCCAGTGGCACATAAATGGGCACATTTCAGTTGCCACCCCGTGAGCCCACCAGGACGCATCTGGCTTTGCCAGCCCACTGCCCATGGGTGGCCAGAGCCCCCAGGACAAGGGACTGACCAGCTTTTGCAGGTGACTCACTATCACCACATTGCCGCAGAGCATCAGGCTGAGGTTCTTGGTGAACGTCCCCACGAAGTCCACCAGGGCTGGACGAAAATTGGGCGGGCCAGTCAGCACCAGGCACTGCGGTCTGCAGGCAGGGAGAGCAAGGGAGGGTGAAGGCTGGGACTCTGGAGGCACCCAGCTGCTCCGGAACAAGCCACCTCTCTTCTCCCATGCCTGGCCAGTGGCAACTATAGGGAGCATCTTTAGGATGAGATCGAACCATCTGGATGAGGGTCCAGCCTCACTCTTTGGCCTTTTTATATCAGATGAGACCAGCACGTCTGCCTGGCACGGGGAAGGCAAGGTTTGCCCTGCTTTCCACCCCTGCCCATATGGAAAAGGTGTGGGATTTTGGAGACAGCCACATTTTGCCAGGGCTCCCAGTTACTGAGGATGCTGGCGAGGATGTGGCCATGGGCATGAAGCCATCCTGGGTTTGCCTGTGGCAGCGGCCGGCTCTGCATCCCTCTCCCTCCGCGCCCAGCGCCGTGCTCAGCTGCTCTTGCCTGTAGTTCTTGATGTGCTCGTCCACTTCGCTCAGCCCCACAGAGTAGGTGAGGGCCATATTGTACGAGCTGGCTTGCATGGAGGAGCCCCAGTTGACATCTGGGAGGGGAAGACGAGTTAGCAATGGGGCCAGGCACCTCCTGGGGCATCACCGGGGCCAGGTTACCACCACACACCCGGCTTTTTGTAGAGGACATATCCCAGCAGGAAGATGACAATGCCAAAGGCAATGAGGGCTGCCCACCAGGTCAGCAGGAACATGATCACCACTGAGATGACGGCCCCGAAGAGCGCGGCCCACTTGCTGTAATACCGAAAGGAGGGTCGCCAGCCTGCACGCAAACACACACAGCGGCCGCTGCCGGGACGGGGAGCGCACAGGGAGCCACACGGCACGGCACGGCACGGCGCAGCGCGGCACAGCCCACCTGGCGAGTTGGTGATGGAGGCGTGGAAGCAGCTGAAGTTGATGAGGGCGTAGGAGCAGAGGAAGAAGTTGGAGATGATGGGAGCGATGGCGTTGAGCTCGGCTGCAGGGAGGAAGAGGAGAGCGAGCTGCTGGCGCAGGGACCGAGCCAGTCGCCTGGCGATGGGCGCCAGGAGGGTGCCGGGGTGGCAGGCACCTACCGATGAGGATGAAGCCGACAGCGATGACGTAGGTGAGCATGTAGCCACGGATGGGCTCGCTGTTCCTGCCGTAGCCCTTCCCGAAGAAGCCTATGAGAGGGTAGAGCTGGTCCCTGCAGAGACACTGCGGGAGAGACGCGTTGGGGACGGCGGGCATTGCTGGGGACATGGGATGGCAGCGCCACGGTGGCTCTTGCAAGGGCCTCGTGCCCTACGCTGACACAATTCTCCTCCTCCTCACCCTGGGGCTGCTCGTGGCTGCAAAGCCCCGCAGCACTGAGAATGTGCCCAGCAGCATCACCGACTCCTGCTGCCGAGCTTGGGGACAGGAGCTGGGGGACCCAGACATGCCACCCCCCTCACCTGGAAGACTTTGGGAGCTGAGACGAGGCAGGCCAGTGCCGACGAGAGGGTAGCACCAAAGATCCCTGCTGTGATGAGGGGGCCGAAGCCGGACACCATGCTCATGCTCTGCCCAAAAACCGGGTGGTCAGGAACCCCATCACCCCCAGTGCCTCAACCTCTGCCCTGGCCCTAAGGGATTTCCAGCCCCTGGGCCCCATCCTGCCGCCCTCAGTGCTTTTCTGTCAGCCTTATCCAGATGGCAAAGTCCAGCCATATCCAAAAGCCCGAGGAAGATGTGCTCCCTGTTTCATCCCCGTTATGTGGGTGCTTTAACAGCATGAGTGCCCCCCAGGATGCTGGGGGGATGCCAGGCATGGGGCTGCCCTGGGAAACCCATCCCCTGCAGCACAAACCCAGCTGGGAGGAGGGACGGGGGCAGGCGACCGGCCCCAGCAGCACCTGGTAGTAGTTGCTGAGCCCGTATCGGCAGCTCTGCCGCTGGGCGCAGGCGGTGAAGTTCCAGCCGAAGCCGCAGGCCAGTCCCTCGCAGCCGGGCGAGCCCACCACCACGCTGTCATTCAGGCTGCCCGAGGCGTCCCGGACCACGCAGGCGCCTGGTGGGGGGCACGCAGCGCCCGCTCAGCACCCGCTCACCTGCCCATGTGCCATCCCAGCAGCCCTCCGGCAGGGCTGGAGCAGGACCAGCATCTCTCCACGGTTTTGCAAGTGAGCAATGCCATGGGCTGCGTTGCCCACCCAGGAGGACCTTGCCCCCACCAGTGTCGGCGCCCACGGCTTGCTCCCGGCTCCCATCACCTGCATCCTCCCAGCTAACCCGAGGGTGTAGTGCTGCTGCTTACCGATGGTAGCAGAGAGCACCAGGTAAGACACGGTGGTCCAGAAGATGGCCATCAAGGTGCCCTTGGGGATGGCCACGGCAGGGTCCTGCCCAGGGGAGTCGCAGAGAAACGTAAGACAGCTTTCCAGCGGCACCGCTACAATGTCATTTTAATTGCGGCTGTTATTCAAGAGGAATTTTAATTCATTGCGACACAAGGCCGCTGAGCATCTCCCGGCTGAGCCTTTGCCACAGTTTCCAGAAGAAATAAAATAGGATCTGAAAGTTGGATAAAAAGCAAAGCCCTGGCAGTAACAAGGCTTGAGCCCTGACAAACGCTGGCTTAGGTCAAAACCCACCTTCAGGTCACCTGAAATGTTGGCCCCTGCCAGGATGCCGGTTGCCGATGGGAAGAAAATGGAAAACAAGCCGAAGAAGGAGCCCTCAGGTCCACGCCAGTTGGGCACGAAATTCTGAGCAAAGATGTCAGCTGGGGAGGAAGCAGAGGAGAAGCATTTGGAGCCCCCCAGCTGCCTTCCCCCTGGTGGAGCACCGCAGCGCTGGCGGGGGGCACGCCGCTGGGGGGTGACCCACGGGAGGAGGCCACCCCGCTTTTAATGACATCTCAGCAAGGAGCACCTCCCCGTGGCAAACTTCTCCCCCAGCAGCAGCGAAGAGCCAGGTTCCAGCAACGTGCTTGGACCTGCTGAGCGTAACCCCAGCACGCAGCAGACCCACCTCGGTAGCTGAAGAAGCCCTTCGCTTGCTTCTCGGTGGTGGCCGGGATCACTGTCCCCACCAGGTAATTGATGAAGGAAACCAAGATGACCAGGAAAAACAGTATCTGCGCCTGCCAGACCAGAAAGAGCCGGCTGAGGTGTTGGGGTTTGGGTGCTGAGAGGGTGAAGGCGGCGTTACGAGAAACCCTTTCCCGTTTTGGGGGAGCTGTGGGCATCCTCTGCTCCTCGGGTGCCCGGCGGGCCGTGGGGACGGCTCTTATCAGCCCAAGGGAATAAGGTGAGCAGAGGCGAGGGGTACCTTGGCCTCCCACTCCATGCCAGCCAGGGAGATGCCAAGCAGCACCGTCACGGTGACAACCCCGATGATGCGGATGTCGTTGGTGGGGTCCACGATGAGGGAGTTGTGCTCCTGGGGAGGGGGAACCATCCACAACGCGGTGACCACCCTCCCCCTTACCGAACCACCGGGATTCCCGGGAGTTTTAGCAGCCACGAGATAACCATTATCAGCGGTTCAACATTGACACAGCTACTGGTAATTAGTGCAGCTTGTGTGGGGGGGGCGGCGGGGATGGGGGAGCTGGGGATGGGGGTGGAGGGGATGGGGGCAGCAGAGATATAGACAGCGGGGATGGAGATAGGGATGGAAGTGGTGGGGATGAAAGTGGCAGAGATGGAGACGGCGGGGATGGAGGCGGCTGGGCTGGAGATGGGGATGGAGGTGGTGCTGGAGGTGGTGAGGATGGGGACAGCGTGGGTGGACGGGACCCAGAGGACACGCAGAGCCATTTCCTCACCTGCAGCAGGTCCCGGACAGTTTCGGCAAAGCCCACCGTGTGCATGGCCACAGCCACCGCGTTCGCGAAGGCAAAGATCAGCCCGATGGAGCCGCCCAGCTCCGGCCCGAGGCTCCGTGAGATGAGGAAGTACGTGCCCCCTGAGAGGGTGGGAACACCCCACGGCGTTAGCTGCCTCCCCCACATGTTTTTGGGGCCCCCTGCACCCCGCAGCTCATGCCAGGAGCTCAGGCCCACCGGGCAGCCCCAGAGTGGAGGAGACATCCCCGGGCTGGTGGCGGGGCCGTGCTACCTGACTTCACTTTGCCGTTGGTGGATATGGCGGAGATGGACAAGCCAGTGATGGTGGTCACCGTCACGGACATCAGGATGATGAGCCACGTCAGGGCTGTGGGGAGAGGGCACTGCTTCCTTCCTGCATCCCCCCCCCCAGGAGACCCCCCAGGACCCCACGCATCGCCCCACGGTGCCGGCATTCCCGCCCCGCTGGGTGTTTCGGGTGCCGGTGAGCCGGGTGCCGCTGCCCTGCCCGCAGCACCCACCAATTCCCGCCTGGGCAGTGATCCAGGGCAAGCGCAGGTAGAGGATGACTCCCCAGATGTTCAGCATGCAGCGGATCTGGGAGGTGGGGAGGAGGACCAGCCATCAGCATGAGGGCACCTGGGGACGGCCAGGGCCACGGCGGCTCTCCCGCCCCTCGGAGCAGAAGCCAGCTCGCCGAGGGCAGGGAATCATTCAGAGCGCAGACACTTGCGAAAAACACACATATTGGGAAAAATGCAGCGCCGAGAGGCAAATACTCGTGGGGGGGAAAGATGCTCCCTGCGGGATGAGCCACACTCACCATCACACCCTTCACCCATCCGAAGCGGACGGGCTCCGGCGCGGGGGCTCTGCCCAGCTCCCCCGCCACCTCCTCCAGCCCAGCCTCCGACAGCCCATTGCTCCGCTGTGCGTCGGGCACCTGCACACCCAGACGGCCCGGCTCGGGCTGCGGGGACCAGGGGGAGGCAGGTGAGGGCCGAAGGCAGCCAGCCACCCCCGGCGGTGCAGGCGAGGGGGGCAGCTCTGGCTGGGAACAGCTGGAAACAGCTGGGTTATCCCTCCGGCTCCTCCTGGGGCTTGCCCAGGGATGCACACATGGGCGCAGCACCAGTTACAGCACCAGGAGACCCAGTGCCACGTGGCAGGGACCGGTGGCATGGCCAGGGGATGCCGGCGGCACGGCCGAACCCCCCCGTACCTTGAGGATGGAGTGCAGGTCCGCCAGCGAGGGCCTGCCCTTCCCGGCGTCGCCCACCCCCGTGCTGTTGGCGTAGTGCTCGTAGGCAGGCACCACGTCCACCGTGTTGTAGCCAAAGGTCCTGGTGCAGAAGGTGCTGCCGGAGAGGTGGGTGGGCTGGGCGCTGTCGCAGCCAGCCCCCTCGGTGGGCGCGTAGGGACCCCGGCCGCCCTCCTCCATGCCCAGGAGGGTGCTGATGGTGAAGCGGCCGCTGCAGCGGGCAGGGGGCAGCTCCGGGGCGGGCAGCTCGGCCATCGCCCCTACCCAGGAGCCTGCCAGGGCAGGGATGGGGTGGCCAGGGGCTCCCCAGCTTTATACCCAGCTAAACCGGAGTGAGGCAACCGGCACCCACCCACCGCCGATGGTAATGGGGGAAGGAATCGGCTCAAACCACCCCAAGCTGGTCAGGGGAAAAAAAAATAGCTGGAAGGGGTATCAAAACCGCTGTAATGGGCATCGCCGCCTCCCAGTGCCCGATGGGGGCGGCGATAACGGGTTTGAGATTAAGTCCTAAGGACAGATTGACACAGAAACGCAGTGCTGAGTTTGCCTCTGGCCCCAGCCTGGGAACATTCAGTTCCCACGGGGATTTATTATGGAAAATGGGAGCAGGACTCCCACGCACCCTTGCCCTTCCCTGGGATACTGCCCCAGACCTGACAGATCCACTAAATCATCTCGGCCGGGCTCCGAGCCACCGCGGGCAGCACCGAGTGCCGACACAGGGAGGGGAACGGCTGCTTCATCTCACAGTGAAACCAGGGGAAAGGGGGGGAGCGCAACATGACGGGGTGGGGGGTACCCCCGTCGGGACCCGGGTGCCAGGGGCTGGGAAGGGGGATGAAGAAGCCAGGGGACACGGGGCGGTGGCACTCAGCCCCTCTGTGATTGCGCAGGGCTGGGAGCTGGCAGCTCCCCGGAGCGGGGCAGCAGGGATGCCCACGGGCCCTCAGCCCCCTCCCTGGGGAACCGCCGAGCGCCCAGGGAACAGAGCTCCCCCAAGTCCCACCCCTGATGTAATAAGCCACTTCAAACCTTCCCCACATCAGACCAGATGGGAGCCGAGGCCACGCTCAGCCTTCACAGCCACCAGCAGGTGAGGGACAGGGGGAGGGACGGGCATCTTTTATACCTCTGCAGCCCGGTGTCACATGTGCCTTAAAAGCAGTTACAGATAAGATCGGCCAAGACAGCAAATAAGGCAGGCAATAAATCCGAGGGCAGCCCATTTGAATTTCAGCCCTGTGTGGCTTTGCAAGTTAATGGAAAATTCAGCCTGCCTGCCCTGCTGCCTCTGGCTCTCTTTTGCATTCACGCACAAATTGTAACCCACGTTTTGAGGACTCACTTCAGCCCCCCCAGTGTTGTTTGTGGGCGAGCAGATGCGGTCCGGACAGGATGCAGAGGACAGGCAGCCCTGCCTGCATCCCCGCGGCGCAGCCCTCCTAACGCCCAGCATCGCGCCAGCACCCGGTGCCGCCACCACCGCTCCCCACGCCCGGCCTTGTGAGCGGGGAGGAGGGTGAGACGGGGACACCAGCTCTGCCCTCACAACAGATGCACCAGCAGGCTCATGCCCAGCTGAAATTGGCTTTATTTTAGAAGCTCGTTATTTCAGCAAAAACACTTCACTTGCCCGAACCAGCACGGAACATGGAGTGTCTGAAACGCGGAGGGGGAATCTCTTAAACACAGCGCAGCCAAAGGTGCTCCAGGAGAGACAGGAGGTCTCCAGATGCTGGGTGAAGAGCGAAGCGAGTGGTATGATGCAACCCTGGTGTAGTGAAATAGCCGGATAGTAGGATGCGCTTGTCGTCGGCCTGATTCACAACACCAGCTGCAGCAACAATACCGGGGCCGTCGGGCGCTGGGAGCTGCGAGCGGGAGCGCAGAGCTCTGCGGCGCATCCCTCCAGCCCCTCCGCTCGCGGTGAAGAGGTGCCAGGTTGCTTCTGCTGGGCTCTCCCTCGCTTCCAGCCGATCCCCCAGTTCGTTCTGGCTATTAAATGCATCAAATGAACCTGAATCGAGTTAAGGCACCGAACGGGGCAATGCTTTACATACAGCTTCTTCTAAAGTTTGCCAAAGAGCTACATTCCAACAGGCCTTTAACGAAGTTTTAGTTGTCCTGCTTCCATCCCTGTGGAAGAGGGAACCTACCGCCCTGGGTGACACCGGCCACACAAACGGCGCCGGGGCTCGGCGCTGCAGACCCACCATGCCCAGCGGGAACCGGTTTCCCGGCACTGCAGGGAAGGAAGCCTGGGAAGAGAGAACAGACGGTTTAGCCGACAGGGACAAAGGGATCCCCTCCCATCCTCTTCCAGGCACCATTTCCATCCTTCCAACTTCAGACCCAGACGGAAACAGGACAAAACCACTGGTACAGCGACACGAACGGTGACAGTATTTGAGCACTGTCCCAACCCCAGGGACGCAGAACTGGAATTAACAAGTTTTTTTCTTTCCTCCGGGCTGGAAGGAAAACAGCTTGGTTCCTTGAGAGGCTGGGGTTTACTGAGGTTGGGAAGACAAATGTTGAGAGGGTAGTAAGAACAAAAAAAGCCATTGAATTAATTTTTTCTGAACACACTTCCTTCAGCTCCTGTGAGGAACAAGATCCAAGAGCTGTCTTAGACAAAGGCAGCAGTGGTGGGAAACTGTGGCGGAGGTCACAGGAGCCACCTCATTTAGCAGGTCGCCTCCAGCCAGAGGGTCTGGAAAACAAAACAAAAATCAGGGTCGAGACGCAGAATCTGCAGTCAGTGGGGAAATCCAAGAAAAGGCAGAGGCACAGGAAGGCATCCCGCGGGCTGTAGCAGGAACCTGACTGCACGACCAGCTGAGCCAGGTGCGCACTGGGGTAACGGTGCAGGCACCACTGTGAAAACAAATGAATTAATGCTGTTGTGGGGATTAAAAAACAACCAAACCCACAAACACCAAAGAAATGGAGCTGAGAAGACAGGACCTGCTGACACCAGCTCCACGACGGGGTTTAGGAGGGGCCCTCAACGGCACTGCCTGTTGGCAGAAAACCTGTTAATTCTCACACGGGCTGGTTGTCTTCCATTAGCTCAGTTCAATTCTCACCAGTACTCCATGGTTAACTCCTGGGCAGAGCTTTATTTTTATTTTTTTTTTCCCTCCTACTGGAAAGGTAACAGGGCAGAAGTTTACAGTGAGTGTTTCTAGATGCCCCTGTAAATCCCGACCACACCAACTCAGACCTCGGTGGCTGAAAGACATGCAGGCTGTAAAGCTGTACGAGCTGCCACGCCGATACGGCAGCACTGGTGGGTGCTTCACTACCAACGCGCCATGCAAACATGGACAGACCTGGAGACTCTGCACGTCTCCGTTGCGTCCGTACTAGGATGGAACATCACATGCTCAAGGCAAACACCTTTTCACTTTTTCCTCAGATCTCCTCCAGCAACACAAGCATCAGCATTGGACTCAAACTAGCGAGCCACCCTTCGGATGCATCTTGTCTGCCTGGAGGCTCGTTATGGCTGAGGATTAGTCCTGGAGTAGGAAAACGCAGATGGAATTACCCCAAATTTAATCTGCAGCGTTCATCTGTACTTTTTTCTTGCATAAAGGGGGAGAGCTCCACTTAGAGAAGATTTGTCAGTTTATACTAAGAATAAATATGGCTCAGATGGCCGAAATGGAGGTAGCTCTGGCTATGGCCCTGGGAGCACCAAGCTGTAAAAGCGAGCACTACTCCCTGTTGTAAAGGGAGAGCTTAGTGACACCACCCTTGAGCAGGCTACGCCAAACACAACGTATGCATTCAGTGACACTCCAAAAACCCCTTCTAGCAGATCAGCTATTTAGAAAACCAAGGCTAGCCTGCCTGTTAGCAAAGCTGGAGCGTGACGGTACGAGGGGTTAACAAACCTCGCAGCAGCAGCTCTGCTGGTCAGAAACCTGAGGGAGCAGAACCAGGCTGTTCTCTCCAGCAGCAGCAGCGTGGGGTGGAAAGAAAACGGCGACATCTGGAAAACCACAGGGGTGCCTTATGCAGCAAAGCACCGGCACATGCGTCAGCATCTACCTCAATGCAGCAAAGCCCTTAAAAGTCGTGCAGAGAAGAGCCAGGTTGGCCAAAGCCAGGCCTAGGTGTGGAGCTGGGACCCACCGCTCCGGGGAACGTGGGAAGCTGGATGGGCTGCAACGTTCACCACCTGCACAGACCTACGAAGAAATGACAGGGCAATCAACAAGAAATAATTCCAACTATCTGCGGCACCTTCTGTTAAACCCACAGCCTCTCACCTTGGCTGAAACAGGGCTGGGTCTTACCTTGCCAGGGTTAGCCTCAGGGCTTTGACTCCTCCGTCAGTTCATCACAGGACGGAAGGACCATCTCAGCTTTTGAAAGCATGAAATAATTCTGTTCCTGCTTAGCTTAGAAGGGACCAGAGGCCAGAGTCACAACCACTGAGTACAACGGGAGCGAAATGCACATGGCCATCAATTTTCTGTTTCACTAACACCCCTGAGGGCTGAGAAGCACCAGAAAGCGTTGGCTACAGCCATCCTCAAAGGGCAGGCGGAGAAAGGGCAACCTGCCGTTTCTAAAAGGTCTCTAGGTTCAACGTCTGACTTCAGAAAGATGCTGGTGAGGCAGCACAACAGCCCAGGTGAGCAGGAGATGGGCAAAAGAGTGGAGAGCAAGGTCCTGCGAACGGCAGCGCTAAGAGCCGAGCCCCGAAGGACTTCAGGCCCCGCATGAAGGGTGGAGGAGGGAGGGAAGGAATCGCAGCGGGAAAGGTGGCCTTCGCCCTTCCCGACAGGCTCCGGCAGACGCTGTCCCTCCCTGGCTCAGGTCAGTGGTTGCCCGAGGACAGGTACAGCCTCGCCAGCCTCTCTGTACGCGGCGTGCTTTGATGCGAGGAGTAACTCGGGGACAGGGGCCGAGTGCCAGCAAGAAACAGGCAGGGGCAGGGTTTATCCTGCAGCACCGCACGCGGGGTAACCCCGGCCCAGCCAGGGATGTCTGCAAGCGTCAGGAAAGGTGCCTTGCTCGGCCCTGCTTTTCGGTAACCTGTTTCTCTAGGGGACTGGATGAATTGTCAACCGAGACACACCGAGAAGCGTTCCCACATGAATACGCCAGAAATGTTAGTTAATACCTAATAAAGCTTTTCACACTCACCTGTTGACATGGCTAGGCAATTCAATTCCCCCTCCCCAAATCACTCCTTGGTAACTCACCAAGTCCCCTGTGCTTGCAGGGTGCTGCCCAGGTCTCTTTCAGTTGAAACAATCCTGCCCACGCTCTGGGACCATGCGGTGCCACACACAGTCCCTAGCTCTCCCAGCTGGGAGCCCCAGCAGCCGGATTGCTAACGGCGAGGGACACGACTTTGGGTGGCTGGGCAGGCCACCCCTTTGCTTCCTGTCCAAAAGGTTGACACAATTTAAACTACGTTTCTGGTGGAAAAAGCAATTAGGAAATTGTCATCAAGTCAGTCAAATATCCCTCAACGTCGTTAAACTTAAAGACTTTGCAAAATGGAGATGAATTCTGGCCCAGTTAGTAACATGCAAAGGTCGAAATCAGCCCCCACATTTCGGTGCCTGATGCGCAGCCAGAACAGCGCATGTTCTCATACCCCAGCAACGCAAACGGCGTGAGGGCAAGACAGCAGCAGTGCAGGAGGCCGTGTGCGCAGGGGGAAGCCAGAGTAACCACCAACATCCCTCCCATTTCATTTCAAAGGTAAGCAGCTGTATCAAAGAGAAGAGCTTGCAGTGTAACGTGCTCCCTGGGCTTTCATACCAGTTTAATGGTAGCTCAGAACATTTAAAGCTAAACGTTTCTTAACGCCCCTCGCTTCACTGGGACTCAGGTTTCCCACTAAACCAACAGAAATATCCACCCATGCCCAACACATCCCACACTTGGGCTTCTCCGCCCAGCTTCCTTACTTCTGGTGAACTTGACATGGGATGATTTTGAATGCAACTGGCTACAAACTCACGCGTCGGTCACGAAAATCCCTCCTACCAAAATATACCTGTTTCCAATCCCAGCTGCTCCTGCAAAAGCTTCAGTGGAGCTCCGGGGTTTGCAGAGCTGGGACACCTGGGACACCAACCCAAGAGCTCAAACGTCATTAAGCCTAAAGGAGCCTCTGCAGCACACAGAGCTCATCTGCACCGCGTGAACACAGGCCACACAAGACAACATCATGGACTGACAGCAGCGTGTCACGTGTGTGGTGTATCAGACAGATTTTCAACATTTAACATGCATTTAAAAAACAACCCCCCTGAAATTTCCAAGCTGTATGTTCAGCAAGCATTAAATCAAAAGTTTTCTTCTCCACTTCCTCTCCTGCTATGAAATTGCTCGTGCACCTCCTTACTGCAGATCTACAACTCCTTTCTCAGCATAGTCTGTTAACTACTTAAGAATAATTTTCTAAATATAAACCAATCCAAAATAAAATGAATAAAAACATAAAAACACAAAAATCGGTGAAAATGAAAATGTCAAAAACAAATAGAAATCAAAGAAATTTATTTCCATCAACAAAAATACAGAATACAAAACGATACTGGTCCCACCCTCTGAACGTACTAAAGACAGGCACAGGTTGCTGCAACCCTGAGCAAAAGCTTCTCTGCTAATTCATAAGGACCTCCATTTGCACCAGTCTTGCGTTCGTGTCTCCCGATGTTCTGTAAGGGATCATTCCAGCAAATGTTATTAGGGCACGAGCTTGAGATCGAAGTTGCTAGAAAACAGAAAAATTAAGTACAGTTACTTAGTATTAAAAAAAAAATATAAAATGCAATGAAAGCAGAGTTAGACATGCGTTAAGCACTTGTCTTTTCAAACATGAAAATGTCATCTTTATTTCTGAGAGCTGCTCCCTGGATAACGTATCTCCAGATCTGGAAGGAAATCCAATTATTTCCTTTTCCATCCACCAAAAGCATGTCGAGTTACCCTTTTGCTTAAAAAAACCCATCCATTTACTTAAAATTACCCAAGAAAAAACATTTCCAACAATGTGGGCTGTTGCTGTACTACAGCAATCTTGCAATTTCTGCATGAAGGGGGCTTTCCCAGGGCAACAGGACTCCTTCCCACCTCGCAAAATACTAAGTCGACTCTGCCACAATGCAGCTGAAGGTCTCCAGCATCGCCTGCGACACACCAGCATCCCTGAAGGCTCTTCATGCCGTAACACAAGGAAAGCAGACGTATCAAGTACTCTCAGAGACCTTTGCCTACAGTAACCAAACCCCCTCCTAGGCATCAGAAGGCTACCTAACAGTTAATGAATTCAGGAATAATTTGTTTCATTTGTTAAAAACGTTAGTAAATTAAAAGAAAAATCATGCCGATAACTGGTAGAGGTCAGGAGAATACAGAAAGCCCGAATCTTTATGGAAGACTGTGCAGACTGATTGTTTTGATTGCTCACAGTGTTTTCTTCTTAAACATTACACATCTCTAAATTACTGTACTAGAAGATTCCACAGTTCCAATCTTCCTTTAATCTACTGACTGCAGGGAAAGCTGAAGCGGCTTTGGTTGCTGCGGGCATGCAGATGGCAAATCTGACAGTAGGAACTTACAAGCGGAGAAGTGACCGAAGCCCATTCCATGGTGGGGAACAGTTACAAACACCCTCCCCGCTGCCCCTCTGGGCAATTCTACCCCTTTTTCAGGGTGATGTTAAACCAGCCGGTTATTCAATGGCAGCAGACGAGCTTTGGAAGCTGATCATAGAAAAGCCAGGATGCTCCTGTTTGTTTCAAGACATTGCCTAAATGCTTCAACTGTGCAAAAACCCTCCAACTGTACCCACAGGGCAAGACAGCTGTCTTACAGCCAGTCAGTTTTCCATTTCCATGATCCCGTCTGCAGGAAAGCCACGACTGTCCACAACGCCCCGTGGCCTGACTGAAGCAGAGAGCAGAGTTCCCACCTTGCTCCGTATTCCTGGCTGGCTGGGGACGGCTGAACGCCCGGAGCTGCAGACGGCAGGGCCAGCCATGCAGCCGGAGGCACTCCTCCCTCCTGTAAGTGCCACAGCTGAGGAATGCCAGAAGGCAGCACAGCACATCAGCGGGCCTCTGGAGTGAACAGCAAAACTGAGACTGACCCAGTTGCTAAAAGCTCCCAGGACAGTTTCCCTAGCTCTGAGTTGCCACCTAGTTAACACCAACGCAGCGGTTGTTCAGCAAGGTGGCCTGAAAATTATTTGTTTGGTTCCAGTCACAGTCACTGCTGCTTCTAGCCTGCTTCCAAATCTGTTACACAGCAAGGTTGTGTCATTCTGCCTGACCTGCTGCTTTTCAGTGGAGGTCAAAACAGGTGGCAGGTGAAGAAAAAGCATGTCAAGGCGTCTGGCTCTTCGGAATTAAAATACTAAGAGGCAAAACCCCTCGCTGTGACTAAGAAAGTCTCAGGAGCAGTGCGAGCTGCCGTTCCCTTTACCTTTTCAGTAGCAATACTAGAGCTGGTCTATTTTTAAAAATCCAAACAACATGATAGGTTGCAAGACTTCAGGAAGAACAGAGGTTTGCAGAGGTTAAAAGCAGCCTGGAGGTCTAGATGTTCTATTGGCTGTAATTACCTAATGAATGTTAGAATCACTTACGATTTAAAATAAGACCACAAATAAAAACAAAAAGAATTCCATTCCTTTCATGACCTAATTTTGCCACCGAAATAATGCCCTTGAGCTGCTTCAGAGAGTATGCTACCCCGGGTCGGGGTGGGGAGCATATGACATTGCTGTCATGCACCCATGGCATCTGGGTCAGGGCTGTCACCGCAGCCATGGTTTCCGGCACTGCAGTCCGGGCTCGCGGCGATCTCCGTCTGAAACCTGACAAAATGGATCAAGCCAAGCGAGACTGGATGTTGCTCCCTCATTCCCAAATCTAATTAACATATATATGTTAAAAAAGAAAAAAAAAAAGAAAAAAAAAGATTAAAAAAAGACTCAAAATACAGCTTAGGTAACTTCATTTTGAAATAAACAAAATGCATAAAATGCCAACTCTGAGTCCAAACCTGATCAGTTCTAAATTAAGCCCATTTCACCTCTGAAGTGGGACAGGAGACGTTCCAGTAGGACACGTTACTGGGCGCAGGGGCCCCCAGCAGTACTATCCCTCCCCGCCCTGCCCTTGCTGCCAGGTCCGTGCCGCCCCTGCCGAAGCCCCCTACTCCCCCACCCGTTACAGCAGGATCCCACTTTGGGTGCCCAGCAGACCAATGAATTTGCCCTCTGGCGCCAAGCAAGAGCCACGTGCTCCTGCGCTGGGGGAACTCTGCTCCGGGCTACCTGGAATAAGCCCCAGACTTCAGAACAACTACTATCTCATGTTTTCAAATTCTGAACAGAGGGATCTGAATTGGTCTGCTCTGATGGAACTAGAGAAAACCCAGGGACTTCAAACACCTAACTCAAGGAAACTTCTTTTGTCACTTGTGTCTACTGCGCAACGTGCTGAGACTGTTAAAGCTTCTGGAAGAGCCTGATTTCCCCTAAAATTTGCTTCCCCATGGACAAAGAAAAAGCTGTCTTTCTTCCAGGGAAGTTCAAAAGAAAAATTCTTGCCAAGCACAGCCTGGAGAAGCTCTTATCTGCCGTCTCTGTTCAGGTGAATGGGGAGATTTTGCTGAAGAAACACCCCTCTTCTCACGTTTGAGATGCCCTCATTTCTTTCCACCACAAAAATTGCCTGAGTTGCTTCCCAGGCAGGGAAACTGAAGTGATCCAGATTCCTGCTCGCACAGTCTTGCAGGAAATTCTTCAGGGTAAGAAAAAAGTGGAACATGGGCTAAAACTACCTTCCCACGTGCCCACGCCTGGTATTTTTCTGTGCATGAAAATCTTTAGGCAGCCGGGAGCTACACGGCTGTATATTTTTTCTCTCTAGCTAATCCTACCTCAGCCGATTCATGCTCCCTTCTGACATTACAGTCACATCGCCATTCTCTTATCACCTCCCTGGCTGCAGAGACAGCAGGCACTTGTCCCCTCTGATGGCTAAGCACAGCTTTTATTGCACCCGGCAGCCAGAGATCCACGACTCTGAAACCTCTGTCATCACCACTGATACCCTGCTACTGTGAGATCCCACCACAAGGCCAGAAGCTTGATTAAAAAAAAAAACTTCAGGCCTGGAAAAAAAGAAAACTTTGAAGAGTTTTTAGCTAGTGATGTCATCAGCTGATCTCCACAACCGTAACAGCACGAGCGCAGAGCACATTTACAAAGCACGCTTACACTGAGCTCACTGCAAACAGGCACACTGTTGGTATGATACGATGTCACGGTGGCTTCCTTCTACACAAACTCCTGCCACCAGAGCTGCTGCTCCCATCACCAACCAGCCCAACAACCTTTGGTAGGCCACGGTCATGGGATTCATACCGAGATGACACCTGACAGCATTACACCCCTACAGAGATGGCAAATGCTTCCATGTAAGGCACAAGAATGAAATCACAAAACCAAAATAAATGGCTCGCTCGGAAGGCAAGGTGCTAAGGCTGCTTGCTCAGTGCCAGTCTTGTGAACACACAGACCAGGTGACGCTGGGTTAGCCTGGGACTTCCTCACAAGTGCAGAATTTAAGGTGGGAGAAGCCCGAGGCGCATGCAGGCTCCCGTAGCTCTGGCACAGGCTGCACCCCAGAGACAAAAGCTGGATCATTACTTGAGCCTTTCGTTTTCTGATGTAACTAAAAATGCTACCAAGGCTTTTGCCAATACTGCAATTTACAGATCAAAGGCACTTCTGTAGATGACTAAAGCCTGGAATAAAGCTGGCTGCGGCCCAAGTTGGTTTTCCTTCTCAAAAGGAGTTGATACTTTTTTCCTAATCTGTAAGATGGGATGAGTGGTTTGGCCTTGGTTTTCAAGTGCCTGTGGCAGCTTTGAGTTAGCAAGAGCTACAAGACCAAAGCCGACGACAGCTAAGCTGCTGCCACCTCCCTTCTGCTCAACACGGCGTGCTGACAGGCGAGTGCCCGCAAATCTGGCTGTGCCCTTCAAGTGGCACCTGTTTTGAGGCTTGCTGAAGGCGTAGGTCCGATCAGTGCGTGGAGGAAATGCTTCAGCGCGACTCTGGCAGCGACAGCAAACCCACCGGTGTCAGCCACTTAAACCGGGCAGGCAGAGCAAGCGCTGCCGCACTGGGAAGCTGCCCGCTCTGCTGCGGAGGCAGCACAACACCGGCAAACTGCTACAGCTACTCGTCGAGCAGCTGGGTGTATTGCCCAAGGACACTTTGCAAAGGTCAGCCCATGTCACGACAGAAGCGAGCCAAGGCAGGCCTTTCCACCAGAAATCAGTTTTGCATGAACAGGGCACTAACTTAAATGAAAGGAATGGAAATCGGGTTCTTGGGAAAAAAACAGGTAGCGACACCAACCACCCTGGAGACCCTGCACTGTCCACATCCCCTAATATTTAAGGTCCCACCAAGAAGCAAACTGAGCCCTTGCTCTCTCTCGCTAGGAGGTACATATTTAGTGTAGTATGTCTTTATTAGCTCAATGCCATTTAGAACAATATCCTTTCTTTACACAAAGCTGAAGCTATGAGAAACTAGTCTCCGGACTCCAAGTAGCAGAAAATTCTAAGACTCTATGTAACCGAGCAAGTCAAAAGCTAAGACCATTACAGATTCAGTTATTTGAAGCCCAAACCCTTGAAACCAGGTGAAAAAGAAAGTAGGAAAACTTGTCAGATTATAATCTTACCGAATCTCTGTCTTCCATCACCCGCTGGGGTCTGGCAGGAGTGGCTGGGCTTGTGCCTTTCATCCGTTTATATTGGGTGAATAAAATATTCATGGTTGCAAGCAGGACCTCAGATAAATTGTGCCTGATCTACACAAAGAAGGGAACCCCCCCCCACAAACATAATGCAATGAAGAGCAGGTTGACAAAATTATTACCCTTGCTATATGACATCAGAAAACCAAGCAATGATAACTGTGGTTGATATTGACTCGTGTAACAGTCCTACACGTAATGGCTACCCCTGCTGCGACTGTACCACTGGCAAAAAAAGTTACCTACAGTTTCAAGACAGGCTTGCATAATGGCTGCACTTCATGATTGATAGCAATGCTTCAGATAAAACCCTAAGTGCCCAAATACAAAAAAACCTCAAAGCACCCAAATACACATAAACACTCTCTGAAAGAAGTGCCACCCTGCAGTTAAAACAGTTCCAGAGCGATAACAGCCTTCTGTTATGCCTCATACGCTTCATCTGCTAACACCCAAATACACAAGTTCCTCTGATTTGGAGGTAAGGAAACATAAAAGACCCTACAAATGCTCACTGACCATAAAGAGCAAAGAAAACTAGGTCAGCAGCAGAGTTGAAAGTTTTCAACATTCCAGATTCTTGAATCAAACTCAGTAAATTCAGAGGGATTCAAATCTGTGGGTACCTTCTGCAATATGGAGACAGTATTTCTGGGTAGGGAATTCTAGTGCTCCAAAGAGCAGCGTTAAGGAGAAAGCTGCAAGCCAAGAGTCTACTTGGATGAATGCAAGATAATCTCATCCCATTTTCCCGTTAAAGAATAAGAATGACGAGGTGACAAGGTTTTAAGATCCTTTTAACAAAGCAAAAGGCTTTTGGAAGCTAAAACCAAGAGGCATTACTTACTTCATCACTGAAATTCCGGAAGGCAGCAACTCTCTCCTCTACACAGTCTTGGCTAAGAGGTACAAGCTTTAGGCGTTCAATAATCTTCAAAAAGAAAAGCAGGAATCAGGGCAGATAATCCATGTCCTATGCACCATATACTAATAAAGCATGGTTTTGAAGTGTTAATGAAATGCTCCCAATTCCATTCAGGTTAAATAATTTCATTGTTATTTACTGGTTTACCTCCCCTTGCTTTGTTGAGCAGCAAGAATATTTTGTTCAATGTCTACAAAATAGCTGCAGAAAGAGCATCCTCACCAGGCAACAGGGAAGAAATACAGTTTTGAATTCCTACAGCATTGCAACACCTTCTAACTCATTAAATATAAGTTTTTGTTTTAAGTGATGTTATTAGAGACATTCTGGGCTTTCAAGGGCATTAGGAAGGCTGCACTTCAAACAGAACTCTTGAAACTTACATCAAAGGCCCTGTCAATGTGACCAGCGTGATATTCATCAAAAAACGTGATTAAGTCTAGCAGAAGGTAGAACGTGGAGTCAATGGATTTCTTTGCATTTATCCCCTGAGCTTTGTACCTGAAAGAAATTGTTTTACAATTTTATTGTGCAAAATGGCAACCTTTATAAATGTGCTCTTGTAATTCTTGGAAGCAGAGACATCAAGCACAAGGACAGAATGCATCTAACAAAGGACAGCTTTTATTTTCCTTAACCAGGAGGCAGAATTTTCACAGGCTGTGGCTTTTTAAAAAAAGCTTTTATTCACTTCTAGTTTTGTTTCCCAGCATTTGTTTCCTTTTATATGTTTACACTTCCCATATTCATGGGGATAACAGTGACAGGAACCAGAGGGCCGCAAGGCAAGCGCTGTACAAGCATGTTGAACACGCTGCTTTACAGCGGACGGCTCTCCAGCACAACTGCCTGCTTCAGGCAAGAAGTTAAGACTTAAAAATGGATTAGATGCTTCTGCATGCTCTGTCTAGCTACACCTGCTAGGAGATGAACCGGAGGGCTGTCTGCTCTCACTCCAAGCAGCGCAAGGTCAGACAGGAACTCCTTCCTCAAGGTAGTAGTAAGAGCGGTTAAGTGCATAGTACACACCATGCAGGGTGCTGCTGCAGAGCAGGAAGGCAGACAGCCTCTCGGCCTTTTCTGGTGGGCATCTCTCCCGTTCCAAAAACATCACAAGGCGGCACAGGAGGAAACCTGCATGGCTACGGTACTGTCTGCGGTACGGTAGTGAAGAAAAGCCCCGTATGATATGTAATGGCAAGAAGATGAGCTAATCAGAACCACTCTGGCTTTGCAGTCACAAAGGTCTGCAGCTGTAAAGGGGCATCATCGAACAGCAATATTTAGCGTACTCATACAGATCAAAGCGAGTAGCAAAACAAAGCCCGTTACGGCTTTTGCTGAAGCTTAAACCCTAAGCCAAAGGTTTAATTCTCCTTAATGCCTGCGACCAAATGAGTGTCTTGCTAAGTCAATACGGCACCAATTTTCACTCAGCCTGCAGCCTGACTAAACGAAGGAAGGGCTAACTGAAGGAGTGACTGGCAAATGCCACTTGTCAAAAGAAGAAAGGCAAAGGCCTCTGACTGAAATCAATGCATTTCTGTACCTGTCCTCCCAATTTCAAAGTGCCAGCAAGCATGCTTTTATTCTCTTCCCACCGTAATGGTAGAGGAAAAGCAGTGAGACATTTCTCACAGGTACCCCCATTCTGCTCTAGTAAAGCACAGGAGTTGTCCATGGCAGTCACTGTGATAAGATGTACTAAAAGATCATGATTTAAAAAAATTCCAAAGCTATTTTGCAATTACAACCTTTCAAGGTTATTCTTAACTTTTAGCTGCTAATGAATCTTGAGCATTGATGTCTCTCAAACACATATCCTAATTAGCACACTGACACCGCAGGTGACGTTCCTTTCGGTCACTCCCATTTCTCTCTGTTTTCTAACCACCACATGACACTTTCCTAAAGTAACAGGCTGTGGAAAAGAGGTCCACTGGTTACATTAGCCACATACACACCTCAGCTTACATGTTCCCTTTTTTAGCTTTCATTAGAACAGCAGTGAAGAAGTTTTCAGACAGCTACTGAACTCACCGCTCTGCTGTTAAAGTTAGAATTACTGGTTGCGTAGCGCTCTCAATATTATTTCACACAAGTGAATTGTGTGCAACGATTCTGCAACTGTTATGCCATTTTGCTTTAAATATTATCTAAAACATAGGATTCATTAAATTTATTGCTCCTCCGTCTCCAGTTGACAATCCTGCAACTCCCTTTTCCTGATTCACCTACAGATGAAGCTTCTTGCCTAATTTACCTGCCTTGCCTTTGAAGATTACGTTTCTGATTTCAGTACTGCAACCCATCACTAGCGGGACAGGGTGAATTCTGACCTCTTCTCTATCTTCCTGAATACTCTGCTGTCCAGCCAGCAGAAACCACGTCAGGAACTAATACCCACTGAACTGACAGTCCCAGGTCAGGTCCAGGTGAACCACCCATCCTGCCCCCTTGTCTTACCTCTCAGCGATGGAGTGGGCCATGTTCTTCAGCCGCTCTTTGTTCGACTGGGGAGTGCTGATCTGGGGAACGACAGGACTGAGGAGCTTGTTCATCAGTTCTAAAACTTTGTCAGGGTTCTGTTGGGATGAGTTACACACAAATAAAAGCAGCATGATGGGACTTAGTGTTTTAATCTCACTGGAAAAGCAGAGAGGTCCCACGCAGCAGTGCCCAGTGCAAACTCAGAAATGCTTCCCTCCCATAAAGAGTCCAGATCATCTTCGCAAAATAATGCTGCTGGTTCACATGAGAAAATGTTTCCCCCTAATTTTCCTCCAAAATAGTGGCTATAGTTGCATCCACTTTGATTTCCAGTATATTTCAAAAGGAAACAAGTACTCACTATATAGATCAACTATTTTAGACTTCAACATCTAAGACACTGGAAGAGCATACTTAAGGTAAATAACTTCACTAGCTAATAAAATTATGCATGGGACAATCTCTTCAAAAGACCAGACTGATCAAGAACCAGGATGTCTTCAGTCAGCAGGCGTTGGAGTGCAATCCATCTGCGTTTGCTCACTGAAACCCCCCTCCATGCAGCCAACGGCACTGCTTTAACAGCAGCAGAAATAATCTGCTTGAATAAGGGCAATTCAATCTCCAAGATGAAGTTTAACCTCCGAATCACAGGGAGAATGTTTGGGAAAAAATGGTGAACCAGGTACATATTTAAGGGAGCACACAGAAGATATTTACCTTTGCAAGGTCATAAAGTTTCGCAGCTTCTTCAAACAATCCTTTATTTTCTGCTGCAGAAGCCACTTTGTTAATAATGGGTTTTGTGTCATTTGTGAACTTGTCTATCACTCCAGGCTAAAGAGGCAAGACAAAAATGAAAGGAGAAGAGAGAAGAGAAATGAGAATGCTTAAAAACTTCTGACTATTCCTGTCAAGGCAACGAACATTTTACATGTTGGATTATGATTAGGATGGCCTGTACATTTCCATGGGAACGCGCAAAAGGGACATGTTAAAAATAGCAAGAGCTCTAGTGAGAGAGACTTTCTCCAAAACGGAGTCAGCACAGACATCTGTGGTTTCTAATTCATTCAAAATGACCCAGATAATGGGTCAAATTCTAAATCATTTTAATTGTCGATGACACATTGCAGAGGAGAATAAAACACAAAAGACTTCAGCCTATAACTTGCCAGGGTCTTCAGGGATGCTGTTTGTGTATATTGGCATGACAGGTTGCAAGTGAAATCTTACACAGATAAATGAAAGGGCGAAAAGAATTTTAAAAGAAACAATAAACACAAGTAGCATAAAAAGAGCAGAAAGAATCAAAGATATCTGGAAAGGATTTTACCGTAGTTGAGGATGTAAAAATAAGACTATATCATCTAGATGAATTTATCTTGAAACTAAGATTGCTGGTTTCATACCAAAGAAACACAAGAATACAGTTTAAAATTTAAAGGAATACATTTAAAAGCAATGGAGTGAAGTCAAGAAAACAGGATTCACCACTAATGGCATAATCTAAAAATTATCTATCTTACAAAGGACTGTAAAGTGAAAAGATATCTGTAAAGATTACTGAGTTACCTTGCTCTCATGTGTGCAACCCCACTGCTTTTGAACTGATGGAACAAAAACATCTAAAGGAAAATCCTGCCAGATATTTTTGACAGTAACAATCATTGCAGCATGAGCCCTAATCTTAAAATTAGGGTTTAAACAATTTTGGAGTCTGCTTTACACAGAAGGCTTCCAAAATTGCCACAGCAAACAAAAACTTCATTGATTATTTAAAAAATTAATTGTTTGCACACACTCTCCTCTTTTCAGGTGAAACCTTAAGGTTTCCTTTATCTTCTGACTGTAAACTTACATTTTACTTTTAAGTTACTGCTTTTACAGCAGAAGTAAAAGCTATTACAACTAAAAATGGCTGATCTTTAATCCAATACTTACCCTCATCTATGTGGAGAAGAGAGATCAGTTGTGCCTATGCCTGTGGTCTGTTAGCCCTCGCTCGCTTTATTACAAGAATTTTTAATGGGCTGCAATACTTTTCTCCTCTGAGGTGAACGAGGATAATGTCATATAGTTTTCACACGTACATCTCAGTTAATAGAACAATCTCACACCCACTTACAAGCAAGCCATTTTTAGTAATTGCTTTTTACTAATGTGTACTAAATTCCATTTCATACGGTAAAGATGAAATCCCAACCTCACTGAAGTTACTCAGTGCCGTTTGTTTTTGTAGACATATCCGCTGCCTACAGGGATGTGGTTTGCCCTGTGGTTCCTGACTTGCCTTCTGTTAGGGCAGGTCATACGTTACTCTGTAAAAAAATCTCATATTTGGAGGACTTGTCTGTATTCAAACAGTAATAATTCGTCTAGTAAAAAATAAAGAAAAGCAAGACAGCCTCACGGCTGCTTTGGAAATCATACATAGTTTGTACTTTCTATGTAAAATATAAATTGTCAACTCACCTTTCTACTGCCATCGTTTTCCAGCTTTCCAAGAATCATGTCAAACTACATCCAACACAGATATAAAGCAAGAAAAAAGGAAACAAAAATAGAGAGATGAATTGCACATATTTCACAACACATTTCCCGAGTACAAAGATTCAGTCATGGATGAATGAAAAACAGTGATTGATGTCAAAACTACTGGTTTATAAATAACAGGCAAAAAGGCGTGATTAAATATCTTAAACATATGGTTGTTGTGAGATCTCCCGTCATCTAGGTCTGCAGCAGGCAGAAAGAGTAAACAACTGTTTAAGACTGTACTGTCTAATAAAGACTTCAGTGAAGAAATGAATGTCAGTGTGAGGAAGGCAAAACACGGTCAGACATACCTCTCTGCTTTCAATTACTATTTCACTAACGCAACGCAAGAACATACTCTCTCCTTGGCTGTCCTTCTCATTCCTACAAAACAAAGGGAAGGAGGAAGGTACTCCTGTTTCTGAGGACTTCCTAGATAAGAATAACTAAGCAGTAATAACTAGGAGAAAGATCTAGAGACGTATAGTAGCTCATACCTGAGAAAGTAAAAATACTGCAGAGCTTCCCTTGGATCTGTCGATTCAAACTTACGGGTGTAAAGCATCAAAAGCCGCACAAAATTTAGACGCCTGATGCCAGGAGGGTCACCAGCTTCGTGGCTTACTGCAATGTCAGAAACAACACGATCAGAGAACCTAATGCCAGGAAATGTTTCTCTGATCTTCATCTCAGATTAGCCAGAGCCGTGATCCAGAGCTCTAATGCAACTAAATCAATTAACTTTTAGGAGACTGTTCTGATAAATGCTTTGATCAATTACATAGACCTGCAGCATCTGTGGGGTACTCGTAAGGGTTCAGAAAAATATTCCTTTATTGTAACGTAAATGTGCAGGACTTACATAGCTGTGCACTCTGCCCAGAAGATTTCAGGAGCAATTTTAACTCAAACAAGACCAATGCCACATGAACAGCATGACAACGCAAGCGCTCTGTCCGGAAGAGAAAAGCAATTGCAGCTTCAAACTGTGCTGTCAGGAACAATACTTGGAAGTAGAGGAAAGGCTGCTGGCTCACTGCAAAATGCGATTCACCTAAAAAAACCAACCAAACAAACAAAACGACAGTATAAGTGAAAATGATTTTGCAATCAGATATCACTGACAGTGGATGCTTCCTGTCACAGTGCATCACTATTGTTTACTCAGTGCCAACAGAAATAAACACTCCAGACAAAGCTGAATACCTAATCACACATCAGTGGCTTATCTACAACTGTTCCACTGCAAATATATCACAAAAGACCATAGAATAAAGACATATTCAGAAAGTGGAAGAAAACAAACAGTTACTCCAAAAAGTTCCTTTGTTCTTTTCAGACAATGAACCATCAACTCTGACAAACTGCAATAAATTCTTAAAGATGACAACTTTTCGTCTGCATTTACACTTAAGCCAAGTGATACAAATAATGTTAAAACCCTGGATTTTCCTACTCAGTGACACCAAAGGTAGCTTATTTTATTTCTTTTCCACACATTTGTATCTGGGTGAGAGTGATGTTACAAACTAGAAGGCTATGGAGAAACAAATTCTGTATGTTTTGGATAGTCCAATTGACCTAATTTTGACTGATTGGAAGATGATTACAGAAGAAGGTACTCTTTTGGGCTGTGGATGTTCCTAAATCATTCTGAAGAAGAAGGAGCTGTGATTTGGGTCCCCAGATAATTACTTGAAATTAGTAATATAAGGGAAACAATGAGCAACAGAGGCACACAGAGAAAAGCCTTGAAAATACATGCCTGTAATAGGTACTGATTGCTTTTCTGTTCTGTGTCCCAGAAGCTGGAAGTTTTGCTAAAAAACCTTAACATATTTATGGTGAGAGAATGCAATCCGTAACTTAGTATGGATAAAGTACAAATAGCAGCAGTGCTGCTCACAAATGAATATTCACTCTCTGGATTGCTGGGAAGACACATGGGGCTCATTCATCGTGTCTTTCTGTTGTTACTGCTGTTGGTCTGCTGTTACTCTAGGGAAGCAAGCTGTCCACAAACACCCTGAAGGCGCCTGTCACTGGTGGAGAGCTACAGGGTTTTATGTGGAGTCGGGGGTTTGTGTAGTAATAGCTGGAAAGTGCCCCAAGCAGAAAAGCAGAGCCCCAAGTAACGTATGTCTTCGTGGTTTCTTACCATAATCTTCTAGCAGCTGCTTCTGGAACTGTGATAACGTTAGTCGGTCTTGTGGAGAACTTGCACTGTTGTCATCAAAACACACTTGGTTCAGCTAAAAAACAACCCAAAAAAAGAAACACAGATATTTCAACTTCCCTTTGCACAAGGGATGCACTCAGAAGTTATTTGTTCCAGCTGAACCCCTCTGAAGATTTGACCAACTGACCAGTCACAACGTCAGGTCCACCCGTTGCTGCAAAGCGAACATTTAATGCAGCAACAGCAGAAACCCATGAAGACATAACCCGAGGTCCTCTTCTATCTGTCCATGCCACCAGACTCCAATGCTGGGGCTCTGAATACTCACTAAGCAATAATTAAAAGCAGCATTTTTTTTACCCAGTCTAAACAAATACACCATTGTACTCCCCCCTTTCTGATAATGGAGAGAAATGGGTATTGATCAGTATCTATCATGTCCCCACCAAAACCTAAGGACTCTGGACTATAAAAAACACTGACAGTATCATCATCTGCCAATTGACACCAACATTTCAGACATAATCCATCCAGAAAGGACAATTCAAAGGATCCTCACTGTAGTAAGCTAGCGCTACACTTCTAAAAACAGCTGACAAAGCTCAGTGTCAAATGAAAAACATGACACTTCCAAAACCAAGCGCCCCAGATTAACACCTGATAGTACAGAGGGTATCAGAGCAGCCCTGGAACTCAGGTTGCCTGCCCTTCACTATCGGCAAGGTCAAGTCCCGTACACCACACTGATGCAAAACACCAGACCTAGCACTAGGGAGGCCAGCAGAGCAGTGCAGAAATGCAATACCATCTCACTCTGTTCCTAAAAAACAACCCCAAACAACAAACAACACAGCTCCAACATCACACTTACTTTTAGCCAAAGATAATCTTCTGTTTTATCAGCAACTTCACTCTGGTTATCTGTAATGTCACAACGGCCAATTATACAATAAACAGCTCTTTTGTATGGGTCAGTATTATTTCTCAGCGCTCGTCTGTAATGAAGACGCAGTTTATTTTCTGTGGCAGGAGATAGTCTAAGGGAAAAAAAGGAAAAAAGATTGAGGAAAGAGACATGAAACCCCCATCTTTCCCTGTATGAGGAAACCTAGATACAAATCAATGTAAATAGGGACATGCTCACAGCAAAGGCGTAACGACAGCAAGCACTCGCTGGTATTTCTTGCACTTTCTATTTGTATCTGTAGGTAAAAATTTTGCACGCGTGCATTTAAATGTGTAATTAAAAGTTATGGAGGACCATCTTCAAAAACCCATTGCAGGAATAAAATATTTTAAAAAATCAAGTCAGATGACAGTCTCTTTAGGGGTGCATTAATATTGTGGTAGATGAGCTATTTTTGTCTAACTGGTATTTCATCATTTCAGAAGAAGAGAGCACACAGTCTTTGGAACTCTTTGGGTTAGTAACCCAGAAGTGAGCAGGTCATTGTACCATGAAATCTTTTAGGAAAGACACTTTCACCTTTATCATTAAATATCATAAAATGTCATGATGTTCTTGGTCATTCTATTTCTTGTACCCGCTTTTAGAGAATTTTACAGAATTGAATCAATAAAGTGCTCTCCCAGACCAAGACATTGTTTGGCGAAACTGTAGGCAGAGTACCTTTTCATAACTGCAATGAAAACCCAAATAAATCAGCTGTACTGTATCTTATTAAAGCGTTTGTAATGAAAACAAATGCCAGTACCTTCACTAAGGTTTCTGGAACAATCTTATTATAATGAATGCTCCTGGAAGTTCTCTACAAACCAGGTTAATTTACAGAAAAATAACAAGGCATACACTATTTGTATACACTATTTGGCAAACAGCATTTCGATCCCCGCCCCCCCCCCCCCCCCCCCCCCAGTTTGTGTTTATTTTTTTGTTAAGACATGCGAACTGATACAATCTTGCTCACATTTTTGTACCTGAAGAGCCCCAATACATTCAACATACTGCAGGATGAGGGCTTCCCACATATGAATGACATTGTCACAGGGTGAGGTGGGGTATTACAGGTTCGCGCCCCAGCACCTACCTGGGCCCTCCAGTTCCCCCCAGTTTCAGCCAGTACCTCAGCAATAAGCACACAGCTGTAACGCAATAGCTGACTGTGCGCTTGTTGGAAATCCACTGCAAGTGGAAAGATAACCTAGAACACCACAGCAGAGCTCAGAGCACACCTTGCAATGCGCTAACCCAACCGCCTGCAGTCACAGAATCAGAAGTTTGGCCAGTGGCCTCCGTCAAGCGATGGGTAGCAAAAACTGGAAGAGGAGAATAAGCACAAGGAAGACGTGACAGCGAATGCCTCTAAAGGCCTCTAGCAAACACTACTTGCTTTTGTGGTGGGGCATTCTTAGGAAAACAGGTATAGTAAAAAAGCACTCCCCAAAGGAAATTCAACTAAAATAAGCGATGGAGGAAATAAAAAGACACAGGATTTGTGACAGCAGACTAAATTTGATCTATTGTATGCAGTATCCTACTGTTACACAGGGCAGATCCCATGGTAAAAAAAGCAAAGCTACACCACTACTATTTTTGAAATGTAAATTTTTGCGTCTTTTCAAACAACTCCTTCTCTATGGAGATTTCTACACTTCAAAGCCACAAATTATAATATGCAAACTTCTTACATGTAATTTAGGTAGGTAATATAAATGCCAGGCAGCCATCACCACCAGAAGAGACCTGAGCTTCTTATGTTTCTACCAAGCCACCGATTATATCGCTGCTCCACAGCAATCCCCACTCCTCACAAAGATCTTCCCTAGTTCCCAATTACCTTTTATCTTTACTGTGCATGTACTCCTGGAACCAGGTTTTAAACTCTCCCAGCTGATGCTGTGCCCGTTTCACCACGTGCATGGCTGCAGTCAAATCTCCACAGCGCATGCAGTAGTAAATCAGTGCCCATACAGGATGGCCTTCCACCTCACCATCCTGAAAATAAAGCAAGAAATAATGATTTATTTTTTTTAAAGCAGCATATTTGAGTTAAATTCCCTTGTCATTTCCCTCACTCATTATTTCTCCCTTATACCCACACATTAACTTTGGTAAAAAATTCTGTTTGTGTTACAGAAGCCAGAGGTCGCAAGGTTTAAGTCCTGTGAAAGCTGTGCACATCCTAGCAGCAAAGGATGGGACTTTTCTGCTTGCCCAGATTTCAGTTCAGACAATCCTAGAACTAGCATATGATACCTTCCCCACCCAGGAGGTGAATTTGGATTAGACCACTGAGCTATTGAAAACATCGGTACTGAAACAGAAAGACACCATAGTAATCATGGATCTCAGCAGGCAAGAAAAGGACAGGTAGACTCAGCTATGTTGTCTCCACCATTATATACTATTATTTCATTTAACTCTTCATTTTTCAATCCAGCCTGACTGTTTATCTGTTAATTTTTTAGGTGCACAGATATGTACTTTCTACTATGTGCAGGGGAGCAGGATTTTATTCAGATTCCTAAATACAAGGCTCAGGCTGCAATTCATATTAATTTATTACACATTTAGCCATCAACAGCCAGTGTCACCATCTTATAAGTGTAAAACAGGGAGACTAGGTTACTGCTTTTTTGAAATATCATAATGTATTTTAATGCTTGCTTGTTGATCTCTAAAAAGACCACCAGAAGAGACTATAACTTCCAGAATTTAGAACTCTAAATACTGCGCACTACCACGCTTCATGACTAGCTCTGAAGTCAAAGCAATTTTGTCTACTATCTTCCATTTTCCTAATGAAAAATTCTAAAGAAGGGATAAGAGCCTGCTGCCCTAAAAGCAGCTTAAATAACGGAAAAACCACTGGAGGCTGGCACTACTTTCCTGGCTGTGCTGCAAACAGATTTGTGTTACTGTTTTAGCTCAGTCACTTAAAGCGATGGACACACCTGGAGACCAGGGACAGGCGCAGGGAGTTTGATGTTCAAGAAGCTGCGGACTAGTTGGTAGGTCCCTGGGACTCCCCCCAGCTGAGCCTGGTGCAAGTTTCCGAAGACGGTCACAAAAGTGTAATTTTTGTAACTAAAAAACAACACAAGCAAACCAAATGTGAACAGACTGAAATATACTTGCTACAAAAACATCCACTGCCTTTCAGATCCAACAGAATTAGCAATTTAAAGCAAATTACCTTGATGTTCAAACATTATCATTACAACAAAACAAGGCAAAAATTTCTGTGATTAAGGAAAATCCTTGTATTCAGCAGTCTCAAGAGAATCCATGTTTGGAGCCTGCGGTGGACTGCTCCAGGTTCAACTCTCTGTTATGAGGTTCCCCTCATTAGATTCTCCTAGTACTGTTAAACTCAATTACACAACTGGCTAAAAGCCTTTCCATCCTAATGCTTTAGGTCTCAATCCTGACACAGAAGCACAGTTAAACACCACGGATGCGTTTCTCTCTCCCCTCTGCGCTACGGACAAATACAAACCTTACGGCTGTGGACTTACCAGAAAGAACTCACAGAGAAAAAGAGAATTTAGAGGAAAATAACTGGTAAAGGCAGCTTTGAGAAAGGCTTCTAAAATAACCCATCAAAGCCTCTAATCAAGGCAGATCAATTTAACAAGTATTCATGTTTAGAAGCAGGAGTCTTCAAAGTCTGTACACTGAAGGAATACTTATAAGCAGTAGCAATAAATTACATTAAGTTCTTTTTTCCTCTACAGCACACGATAGACTTGTGCCAGACTATAAAACTGAAAGGTTGTACTAAACATAGACAAATATCACTGTATCTCAATAACTAACATTATGGCTAAGTTAAGCACACGCTCCTCAGGGCTTAAGATCACAGTTGCTCAAAAGCAACTAATGCAAGAACAGCTGGGAGCAGCATTACACCTCCTCCTCGTATGGTGCGGGGCTGATGGGACATGGAAACATCCCAGTATTAGCCAATTCCTGCTAGAAAAGAAAAGCTTCAAAGCAAGACACAGGGGTTTGGTTATGGTTGGCTGGCTTTTTTAAATCACATATATACATATGTTATATATATTTTAATATATATACGTATATATATAATATGAATTATATTTTTATATATATATGTATATATAATATATAAATAAATCAAGTCTGAAGGGCCCGATTTCCACAGTTGTGAGGGTTGCAGGGGAACTATACGTAACCAATTCCTAATTTCAGTTAGCAACTAATGGCACTGTGAAAAAAAAATAAAATCTAGCAAGTTGGATATTTGGCAAATTGGGTTGAGAGTCACCGGCTCATCACACACTGCTGAGACCGAAGAACTTGAAACAGAAGATCCTTCCGATGTGTCAGTTCATCTGCACACAGGCAGGTACGCCGCCACCACCCCCGGGTGACAACCAGGGCCAACGAAGTGTGGCAACCCACTGCTGGGGGCCAAGAGGCAGCTGTGCCAGGAGGCCAAAACTTCCCTTCCCAACACGTATCAGCGCGCAGCACCTGCCGTGCTCAGATGCCAGATCTGTATCTGTAACAAACGCCCACGCACTACACTGCGGCTATTGTTTGCTCTCCGCTGCTGAACCAGCCTGCTGGCATTTCGTCGGCAGCTCCTGGATAAGGGACACTGCCATACCCACATGTGCAGGGAATAGGTGATACAGCCTTCCGGGGATTCAGCCCTGGGCTGCTCCATACCCTGCAATTCTCCAAACATTTTCTTAGTCAAGGAGCTTGGACCTCTGCGATACTTGCCGATACAGACAGTAAAGCACTTTCCAGAGTCTCAAAATTATTGCTAGATGTCTCAGCTTCAGCCTCTTCACAGTTTACAAAAACATTCCAGTGTAAAATGGCATGATCAGACCCTGACTCACTGCACCAGATTTGTCCCCAGCGCTGTCCTCACGTCCTCCCAGCACTAGCTGGTGACAGCGATCAGCAAGGGACTGTACAGAAAAGGGGAATTTTTTTGTAGAGGAGAAGCAGATCTCTTTCCACAAGTAAAAAATCTTCCCATATCAGTATGACAGATATAGATTATTAAAGAGCAACATAGAAGAAAGAAGAAAAGGTCTTTGCATCTTCTAAACAACCTCCCCATGGATTCAAGGTCTTTTTCACTAGAAGAGCTTTTAATCAAAACAGTTTTATACTCAAGTGGCTGCTAAGCCCTACACAACAGAAGAGGCATGCAACAGACACTTCTGCAGAGCAGCACAAGGCAGCCAACTTGTTAATATTTTTGTGTGCATTACAAAGTCATTCCAGCCCATTGTTAGGAAATCTATTAAACTGCGCTACCCAGAGCGTTCACCTTACCTTTGTTCTAGGTAGCGCAGAGCCTGCCGCACGAACTCCATACACACCTCCGTGCTGGTCCGGACTTTCAAGGCATCACTAGCAGGAACCAGGGTAACATCAGTCATTTGTTTCACCATGGCCCACATCTCAGAGATGTTCTATAAACAAGCCATTCCAGGCAACAGTGATTAGTACAGAGATGAACCAGCAACGCTGTTTTGAGCTACGTGGTGGTTTTGATGCTTAAGGAAAGGATAAAAACTCAAGAGTGATGTCAGTTTAGATTTCCAATGGAGACACGGCACAGTCATGAAAGTAAGCCACTTCTATCCTGCAGAATTCAAATCTCCCAGGCTTCTCTTTATAATTCTTGTGCAAGAAGATGGTTATAAATACCATACCTGCAATTGTCACCCAAGATTGACAGTGATTTCCAAAACTATCCTGGGTACCTGGTGCTCAGCCTCCTTGCCCATTTCCAGTTCACACTTCCCACTCAAATACCACAACAATGTCAGCTTCCCATATAAGCAACTGCTCTGGCTGCCGCTGGAAAGCTGTGCAGTCAGCTGTGGTAAGAAATATCTAAAGGACACTGATCACTTGGACAAAGCTCATTTACGAAAAAAAGGTTGAAAACCATCCAAGTCTGCCTCATTCACAAGGACGAGATCATATCAGCGTCTACAGGACTAGGGTATCCCTGCTGAAACAGCAAAATACTGAGAAGTAACAGCACTGTTAGCTTCAGCAGGGCAGGTGTTTGATCTTGGTGCTTCAAAGCAGCAAGAACATTGAAACTCACTGCGCTGTCCCTAGCAAAATGAACAGAGCTGCTCAAAGCAAAGATACACATCTATAATTCAGATCTGACTGAAGCATTTGCCCCTCAGCTTCTGAACACCTTTTTGCTCTCCCCATTTGCAACGTTTTTTTCATGATGACTTGACCCTCCTGCAGTATACTCCTCCAGGCATTTCTCAAAGGTGGGAATTTTGCGCATTTGGTTTTTTTTGGGGGGATGGATCAAGACAACGCAATTGAAGGAGTGGGAAAAAAAAGAAAAGCAGGCAGCTTGTTGGTTTAAAGTCAATCCTAGGGGCTTTACGTTTTGCTATGGGAGCCTACTTAGCTCTAGCTGGGTATGATTGAAGATCCTTCACCTACATCTAAATACTTTCAAAGGATAATAAGAGACCACATTTTGAAAACCAAACACAACAGAATCCATATAAAATAAAAAACAGGGTGTTTTTTTCCCTCAACAGCTCATCACTCACAATGGCACACTGCGGTGAAATCAGGTTCTTTTCTTCCTTACTGCGTTAAGGAATTTTCACCATGACCAAGTTCATCACAGGTGGGCCCTGCTGTACTAGAGAAGATTCCAGTATTGGCTCTATGTTTTCTGTAGAGCCATGCAATTTTTTTTTGGCAATATCAGTATTTTTCCACCAATGTCAGCAGGCTGTTAATCACAGCTGAAAACAGATTAAATACATTTCCTTACGTCAACTCACTGGCTATACCTTATCATCCAGTTCTGCAACAGCAGTGCAAAGGTCCACCAGGTTAGGCTGCAGATGTCCATTCACTATCTTCTCATTATAAATATAAATCTGAAACATATTGAAAGTAAGCAAGTTTAACAATACGTATTACCTCCCCTCCCCAGACACTGCAGCAAAATCTGAACCAGGCTTCAAAAACAGTGTCCCCAGCAAGTCCCTTCTGCTTCCCTCCCACATGAGCCACTACTAATCCAACTCAGGAGGAACGGGCATCAGCACCCACCGGCTCCCACCACACACCAAAGCCCCAGGCCCGCCTGAAGGTGGGCAGCAATCCAGCTGTCCAGGGGTTCTGCATGACAAAGCACCACACTGAACACCCTGTTTAGACTAACTGCAGCTAATTGTTGGAGGACAAAGATACAGAAGAGACCTGACAGCCGGATGGCTGTGATAGTGCCCTGCACAGCAGCCTCCTACCTGCTGACATGAAAGAAACAGCATTTTGCTCATTTGTGGCAGTATTCAGAGACATCTGACACAGGGAAATGAGAACAGAAACCTGACCCTTCAAAACATGCCCTTAAACATACATACACATGCACCCATCTGATTTGATTTAAATCTTGGTCTTAATTTAGCTGCTTCTACTATTGTTTATTCTACTCACAGCCCAAAGATCTTCCAGCTACATCTGAAAATCACCACCCTCAATGCTAGAAAGGCAATGCCATTATCCTTTAAGTCCCTTTCGCATGCATTACTTCTTCAACATGCCCAGCATGCAAACGAGATGCAGAGCTCAGGATTGCAACCAGAATCTAGCATCAGTGAAAACACATATATGTACGCACTGTGTTTCTGTGAAACAGTCTGAACTGTCCATGAAGAATAATTAATCATTTCAGTGTAATTAAAACATGTTTTGTGGCTGCTGATAAACTGAAACAGCACGGACTGCCTGATCTCCAGGAGTGCAGCTACCCCTGTGAACTAGTACTGCTACAGATGCTAGGCTTCCCATACCCACAAAACATCAAGGAATAGTGTCGATAGCCTCAAAGTACAGACATAATGATGCTGTAAGGGAGACCCTTAATGCAGGTATGTTACAGTAGATATGAAACAAATTAATGTACTATTAACAACCACTAAACGACATTTAGTGCTTTACCAGCACAGTTATACATCTTATTTTGTGATTCATTTCTTCACAGTTACCATAACTGAACACAGAGATAGAAAAATAGATGCACAAGCTGCTATCTGGCTCAGTAACGACTGAGCCAATGCACACAATAACAGTAATTGTGTGCAAATTAGGCAACGCTTTGTCTATGTCGTTTCACACGTTTTTGAAAAAAAATCAAGCCCTTCTTTTTCATTTTGTTTCCAACAGTGCTGGTAAACAGATCATCTCAAATAACAAAAGTAACAAATTGGTTATGTAAAGGTTTATCAGTTTTCCCTGAAAATTTTCAGAGGAAGTCTAATGCTACCAGACACATTAATTCATCGCCGATGCACTAAAGCTTCTCATAAGCGATGCCATTAAAATGGGATGTAATTTGACAAACGTCAGGATTAAGACTTCAGCCTGGGTTTTTTTCTACACGCACACATCAAGACAGCCATCTCCCACATGTGAGAATAAAGGGAATAGAAAGTCTTAATTTGCGTACAAATATGCATTGACACCAATTAAAAAAACCACTTTTTAAAGGTTAAAAGAATTTCAGCTTACTATACAAGCATAAATGATTACTACAGTCATATATGGTGTTCAGGATCTCCTTTTGACAAAAGCATCCTGCAGCAGACAGGTGAGTTAGACTTCTAGAAAAGTCAGGCTAAATTTCTATGTTTTCCAATTGCATTTTAACTCCAGGCAGCTATTTTCATGTTCTGCCTACCATGTCTTCTTACATGTGCTATGCTCACAGATCTTTATTTTCCCCACCCCCCTGTCTCTGTACAACAGTGTTTAACGATGTTTCTCCATTTCCACTCACCTGACGAGCATACGCCATCTCCACGCTGTCCAAAGAGCTGCGACCTGGAGGACCCAACTCCCCAACGTAGCTAGGCTGTTTAATGAGAAGCATATTATAAGAAAAAGCAGCAAAACCATACTCCTGACAAAAACAAGAAGAGAGTTTTGATCTACAGAGTAAAATGCACAGTCTTGCTGCAATACCTCATTATCTGCCCAATATAGCTTAAACCTTCTAACGTGACAGAAATCCTCCTTATTCAGTACACAAACCAGCCATTGGCTCTCTAGAATTAGGACATCAGTGTTTCTCCACAGCATCTTATAATTTTAATTCTTTCCTTTTGTTTCTTGAAAGGTTGCTTATTATCACATTAGTGTCTTGCTACAAAGCATCTAGTCTGAACCTCCAACACAGCAAGGACACAGAAGCAATAGACCAGCTCAAATGGACCCAGTCTAGCAAATCTGACACTCCAATTTTGTCCCAGTACCTTACCACAGACACAAAATGGGACCCCAGCATTCTGTTATGGGCCAAAAAGCGCCCCACTGCTGGTCTGCTGCAGGAGGAAGAAAGATGCCATTGATACTCTGACTTGGAGGGGGGAAAAAAAAAAAAAATAAAATCTTTCTACCCACAGAGACTACGCCAGCATTGAGATCTCCTCAGTGTAGAGCAGAGAGGGACAGGTGATTGATTCATGGCATGGAAAATTCACACTTTTATAAAACTTAAAATATAACATGCTTTATAAAACTTAAAATATAGCACAGAGCTATTCCTGTAAGCATTCACTACAAATCACAGCTGTGTTTTCAGCATAGCCACCACTGGACACAGACGCTCACCACTCCAGAGGAAAGAATACTCCCAATTAAGTATGTAATACTCTGATGTTTCCTGCTTCCTAAAAATGTAATTCTTCATTTCAGCATTGAAAGTTCTGGGTTTGAAAAATAAAGTGCAGTTATTTTAAAAACAGATCCCTTTGAAGTAAGCAGTTCTTTAATATCAGCTTCTTCATAAGCGGTGCTACAGCCAATAGTGTTCTGAAGATAAAAGCAAGACAAGCTCAGTATAGAAACATGGTATTTATTATGAAGCCAGCTGACATAGCTGGGGCAAGCAGAGAGGAACAGACAAGCTTTCAGTAAAGCAAGCATGCTTTCAGGTCTGAAAATGAAACAACAGCCTTTGAATTTCAGACTTTGAACCCAAAAGCTCATTTGACTGTCCCAGGTGTAGCTGGTCTGATAAGATGATGTCACTTCTCCACACAAACCCTGCCCAGCTAACTTCAGGTGTCTGGCTCAGGTGCAGTAACGAGGATCTAAGATGGTTTATTTCCACCAGGAGAGAGGAAGCAAAGCACTAAGCGAAATCCTGAAAGCAGCTGAGCAAACAGTGAGAAGAGGTTTGTTACCATGTAACAGAAGGCCATCCATATTCCTCTGAACTAGAAACAGTCACTTTCTCCAAGAAAGAGCAAGTTCATCTGCAGAGTTTTAAAATTAAGCTTTTTATCATCAAAGCCTGTTACAGCTAGCAGCACATCCTCACTGGCTGTTATGCTGCACCTTAGCAATTCTGTCAAACAGCTTTACTTACATCAGTTACCCAGGAATGTCAGTACTTTACTGTGTAGATAGGATCACCTTCGAGTATTGCTTAAGGACATGATCTAGTCTTTCCTGGAAGAGTTCAGTTAAATGTGACCAACTTGCTGCCTGTACAAAAACCACAAAGCCCAAATACAATGGAAAAAATAATTGTTTTCACTTTCAGTTTAATCAGCTTTAGAGTTCAGCCTTGCTGACACCTGTCAGGCTGCAGCACAGCAGGACCAATGCTCCTGCCATAACCTGGCTTATGTGGATTTCGGAGAAAGATCTGAGAAATGGTGTCATCATTCAGTTTGTTTCAAATGAGGATGAAATGCTGACAGGGTCTTCAAAAAAAATCTCTCTTTTTTGGGAACTGTATCCCAACTTTGAAATGAAATAATACAAATATATGAACTTCCAGACATGGTGCTGATCAGTCTAGGCACTGAACAGCTTCAAGTCATTCCCAAATGCTTACAGTTCTAATTTGGTATCGGTTTAACCCAGGTTACCTTCTACTGTGTAGGACCCCCCTTATACTCGTGAGCATGTGTTTTTCCAAAGACAACAGCTATCCGCTGTCTGAGTCCAGCAGTTTTGATGAGGAAAATTTTCACAATTTAAAATTTAAAGACAAAAGTGACACAATTGCAATGGCCAAGCAGCTGTTCCGAGTTAGTCAGGAATTTATACGTGAAGATAAGAGCACTGACCTCTACTGAGAAATTATAAGAACTTTGTGATTACTGCGTAGCATACAACAGTTATTACAGAATAAAAAAACTACTCAAATTGTGTTTGTCCTTGATCTAGTGAAATATAAGTGAATAAGGTATCAAAGATGAACCTGGAAAATCCTTTAGAATTGCTGGAATTAGTTTATCACTGCATGAATTTCTCAGTAATAGTGCTATTTAAATTATGTCCAACCTGATTATAAACTCAGGTAGATGCATTTAGACCTTAGGTGGTATAAAAACGCCTCACAAAAAAACCCCAAAAGAAATCCAGCTTTTTCTTTTTGCAACTGAACTTACACTAAAAATATTCTTCACAGTCACTCTTAATGGATACTGATATTCAGAAGCATTTGCATTCTTCTTTCAGTGCCAAATCATCTGACACAAATTCCTTTAAACCCACCTAAAAACCGACAGATTCTTTGTTCTAAAGAACAAAGAAACTGTTAAAGCAGGTTTCCTGGGAAACAGACATGATGGAAGAAATAGCGCTTTGCAGCCTTCCCCTATGCTGTGCCAGATAAATTGCAGAGTTATTTAAAGTAACACTAAATTATGGACGTTGTCATTAATTACTGATGAGGTTTCATCTTCTAAAGCAAGTGAAGAAGGGTACATTTTGACTTCGTGTCACTTTTCAACCAGTGCCCAAATACCAGAAACATAAGGACTGAGGCTTTGTTTTGTGAATCTGGTTCCTTTTTCTCCTGCTGCTGCTTTGCAGCACTAAAAAGCATCCACGTGGCTGCCACTCCAGAGAGAGGTGTGTGACTGATGAGTTAAAACCCACAGGTAAGGATCTGAATTCAAACGTGCACGCCAGAAAGCAAGTAGTAACTGCTCAGGGGTTTAGGTTTTCCTTTTCTATCTCCAATTTTAAATTTTACCCCAACCATCATGCTTTGAGGATCACTTATTAACAATCTGCCACAGCTGAGAAATGCCACATAGAAATTAAACCCTTTAAATGCCCACTACTGACTTGGCACTTCAGCACAGGAAAAACTTCAGGAACTCCAGGATTTGTCTTGCCTTTCTTATGTTTTTCTTTCCTATGCCAAGAACCATGGAAGCAAGCTTATCCCCTATTTTCTTCATCTCATACTTGCATTTCATCTTTGAATTATTAAACTTAAAAAAAAGTGCTAGTTCACTGAACAATCTCATGGCTGTGCTAAAAGGCAATTTCAAAAGGAAAATTAAAGCAGTGAGTCAGCATGGGGAAGGCCATTTCCACTCTTCACCCTGAACAGCAGAAATGGAGAGTTGGCAGGCAATCCTTCTGTAGCTACGAGCTAAGGGGGGGGAGGGATTTGAGGGTGGGGGAGGATATCCTTTGGTGGCTAGTCAGAACTTACAGAGTTTTCAAGCAAGGCAAACGTTATGAAAGAGATGTTGAGAACAGCAGCTAGGTGCATATGAGAAGAATCGTGTTTCAGGTCAGGTTCTTAAGCTTAACTGGAGCAGCGAAAAGAAAAAGTGGGTAACGCACAAAGGACTGCAGAAGCCAAGCGCACACACACATCTATCTTTCTGCATCTCTAGTCTAATACTGCTTAAACGGCTTATGCTGTTTTTATCAACCACATTTGCTTCTCTCCCTGCCCTGAATTTAGGTCTTCCCAAAACATTCTTCAGAACTGTAATATTCATTCTGAATATTATCCATTCGTGAAAGCTGCAGCTATACTGCACTGTCGTCACATGTTTATCTTTTAAATTCATTTAGCTTAACGATGCTGCTTTCCAAAGGAGTCCTCCTTCATTTGTACTCAGCCAAGCATTCAGCCTCTCTTGCACACCAAACTGCGTGCATATAAAGATGCATTATTCATCACCCTCATATGCATATGCGCATTCCTCAGCAGAAGTCTGGGCAGACATTTTGTCAGCACTCCAAATGGCTTGGCCAGTAGACGCAGTGAATAACTAGGCAGGAGACCGAGCTGGAGAAACACCATCAAAACACACTGCGGTGCAGCGGGGGAGCAGAAAGCATCTTGCAGTCCTTGCGATTTAAGGGATATGAAGACATGATACAGTGGGGCAGAACAGAAACAGAGAGCAACACTGTCTCTGTCACTGCAGGACCAGGTTGCTTGACAGCAGGAGTTGAAGAGCTTGGGGCGGGAGTGGAAGAAAGAAAAACCTGGAGTAACAGGACAAAAGAAATGCCTCAGCACCTAGTGGAACAAGACTCGGAACAAACACCTTGATAGCGTAGGTGTTTGATACTTTCAAAATAAAACTCCGGTTTTCCTCCAAGAAGCATCTTTTTATTAGCTCTGTTTTTCCCTTACAGGAAGAAGGCCAGGCTGGAGGACAAGGGGGAGCAGAAAACCCTAATGGCACGTCCTGCGCTAGGTTCTTTGAATCATGAGCTTTGCCTGTTAATTGGTCTTATTTCCATGAATAATGTGTTGGTATTTCACTCTGCCCAAATTAGCTTGCCCAAAGCTTGAGAATTGGCTCGCAGGCAGACCAGCCCCCTGCTGTGTTTGGATCTGTGCCTTTTCAGTTGATTCTCCATCTCCAGAGGATATCAATTAAACCTCTACTATATTCTACAGGCTGTGTCTGTTTGTGTCAAACACACAAAAAACTTATTTGACTGGAACAAGGCTTTAGAAGAACAACCTGCTGCGGGGAGGTTAGATAACAGGCTTTTAACACAGTAGATGCACTTCAAACCTCTCAGACCTCAAGACCTTTGACTTCTTGAGGCTAAGACTAGAATATATCAAGGATTTTAAATGCTCTTGAAATGACATACTGATACTAGAAGTGCTTTGAAACGGAAAGTGGAGCATTACTGAGCAATAGTGTATATTGAGTCTTTAAACTCATTGATGAAAAACATTAGAGGGGTTCCCCCCCCCTTCCCCTGCTCCCTCCCACCAATCTGATGCTTGGCATCTCTAGTGCCATGGACCAGGGGTAGGGTCCATTTGACACTGTAACACCAGAAAAGGGGATTTACCTTTCCAGAGTAGGTTATTAAATTGCTTTTCTTAGCAGTTAATATCCACAGTTCAAAAGGAAAACCCCATACCAGTAACTCACACACAAATCAATGATGTTACAAGCTATCAGAATAGCTGCCAAGTCTTCAGACTCACATCCTAAAATAACAGGATAGCTGTTCCTAGTTTTAAATGAACTCAGCCTGCATTATTTAGTATTTCTAATACTGGAAAGCTGGACAACCTTCTGAGAAGTCACAGTAAAGTATCAGTAAAATACTTTCTGGGGAAGACTGCTTCTATAAAAATATGTATGCTAACTGGGATTAACCTATATTTAAAAGAACAGTAATCGGAAAGGGACCTTTCATTAACAACTTTAATTATTTCCAAATCCCTATACAGGTCATACCCCATTAACACCAAGGGCTTTTTTTAATGTACTTCACAGCTCTATAAGTCATGCCAATGAACAAGAATATTTTAATCTTTTTTTTAAAGGGAGGGGTGAGGAACATGGCTATAAAAAACTGGGCCTGTTTTCTGGCCTGAAAGCACAGCAGCTTGTATTCCCCCACCCCTATCGCCTCTCCTCTCAAGGTTACAGTCTTCATGGAGCATTGTGGAGGGGCTGTGATAGGGGTTTGTGCTTCAGGGATCTCAGCTGAGGTCTAATGCCTCTAACTCAGAGGGGTGGAGTTCCCACAACTCTGCACCTAACTGTGCTTTACTCAGGTAACTGTAGCATTTTCTGTAAGAGAACAAACTGTCAAATTTTAAGTTGTAAGAGAAGATAAGGAATGTTTTACGTTGCTCATCAATACCTTCACACGTTAAACACAGGGTCAGTCTTGTCCAAAGGATTTGGTCACTACTGGATTAACTTCGAATTGCTGAACACTAGAGGTCTTAGCAGCACAAAATTTTAACCTGCACTGCCTGAGACAGCAAGGTAAAAAGGAAAGCATCTTCTTTTTTTTCTTTTTCCTTTTTTTTTTTTTTTTTTTTAAAAGTACTGATCTGGTTTTGCCAAGAAACCTGACTTCCTTCAGCCTCCTAAGAAAAGCCATAAATCGTGGCTAGCACACAGCGATCAGGGAAAGAGCTGCCTTAAGACCCATGAATGAGCACAGCTGCACCTGAGAAACTGTCTGGTCTCATCAGTATTGCAAAGATTAAGATTTCCTGAAAGTGAAGTTCACCCCAATGTGTCTTCTGTCCCCTGGATAGATTAACCTAATATGTGTTAACGTGACTAAGTTCCCAGCTTGCACATATGTTGCTTAAAACATAGCTTCAGCAACAGGGGCTCCATTGCCTGTACCCATCAGTCAATAAAAACAATCATCAAGGTTTGATATTTTGCTAGACAGCATGCTGCTACTCACAGCCATTCTGGAATTAAATAGAGATTGGGCATTTCTCATTTCCACAGTTGAAGCCATAGAATAATGCAGAGGTGGTTTCAGCAGTGCTGAAGTGCCAGTAGCATACATGCCGTGTGTGAGCACAGTGTTTAGAAAGACAGAGATACCTCATTTTCCTGGGTGAAATCAAGAGCATCTTCCCCTGAGGCAAGCAGAGTATGAAGAATCCTTTGTTTCACCTGTTCCCATTCAACCAGCATTGATTCTCGGTGATACTCCTCAGCCATAGCAAAAGTCTGTTGGTGAAGAACAACAAAGAGCTAAGGAACATGCAAAAACACCAAACAGCCTAGCTCTGCTATTAATAGACCAGCTTAAAAATGAAACAGAAAATAGCAACTAGATGAAGCAACCAGGTCAGCCCTCAAGAGCTAATGATGTGCTGCATATTATTTTAACAGGCTTCCTGTTCAGGTACGAGGGGATTCAGAAAGCAGGTGTGTGCAGAATTAAGACAACTCTCACATACTCCCAGCTGGTAAAGCAGAGATTCTGTGTCTCTTCCATGGTACTGCAATACACACAAACTTAGCAGGCTGGAAATCGATAGGCTTCTTTCTTTAATTTGGCAGCATGCACACAATATCCAGGTCATCACTGATCCGTGCCATTTGTTGAGACTAACTTCTCTAATGGCAACTAGCTTTTCACCTCCCTGGAGGCTGTAAGGGTTTGACTTACTGCATTCTTAACAGAGCTGTGTGTTTATTGCCCGTATTTCATTTTCAGGTCTTTACCAGTATGTTTTTCTTTTAAATGGGAAATATGATAAAATAAAGATAAAAACATTAAATAAAATTAACCAGTGCCAAAGAATCAGAAACTCTCTTCAGGAACATAATCCAGGAAAGCACATAGAAAAATCATATCCCACAAAAAACCCGATCCTTTTTACCTTTAAAATAGCTGATGTGCTACAGTGCCTTCAGATCCAACCAGGGTACTCATGGAAGGAAACCGCTTTTCCCCACAATATTCTTTATTTTGGCAATAGCATTAGGATAAAGAAGATGCTTCACTACTTTTCCTGTTGTTGTTGGGATGATGCTAGCTAGCAGCCTCAGGTATACCAGCACAGGAAATAGTACTTCTAATTCTAAACAGAGAATTGGCCGTACTGGATCTTCCACTTCCTTCCCCTTCCCAACCTTCTCTGCCTTTCACATAGCTTTGTGCTGCTGCTGCAGTATACATAACAATGTCTTGGTCGGCAGAGTAAATTTTTCATCTTATTACAGCCCACTGTTAGGATATTGCTAATTAAGGGGCAAAACATTCCCCAGTATAAATGAATTGATAAAAGACAGTGACATTTGGCAAACAATTATGGTGCATGCCTGCAACTAGAGCGTAAGATTTGTGATTCTTTGGTTTATCAGATGAATTCACTTTATACTTTCATGGTAGAATACAGGTCTTAACTTTACCTTCACTATAATCATTTCAACAGAGTTTTAAATATGCTTCAATAATTACAGTATAATTATACGTAACTAAAATAATTTAATAATGCTTAAGTACTGTTTCTCAGCATTTGAAAGAAACACAGGTTCAGTTCTAAACCCGATGCCCCAAGTGTACATGGGGGGAAACAATTGTAACACAAGCACTAGGAAGCATGCAGTGACATTTCCAAGCAGCAGTTTTAAGACAAACAACAGGAAGCATTTTTCCACACTGCATAATTCAATTGTGGAAATCGTTGCCCCAGAACATGACAGATACCAAAAGCATAAATAGATTCAGAAACAGGATCAGATGAATTTCACATCACAAAACAACTTCCAGCTCAGAAAAATCTTTACAACAACTACTTGCTTGGAGATGAAGAGACAGGAGATGAATGGGGGAAGGCTAACTCTGTATTTTTTTCTTACAGACTCTCTAAGTACTAGTCCCTTTCAAGGGAAGAAAACAGGACTTGGCAAACCCTGAGCCTAAGCAATCACTCTTACTTCCTTACTGCAGCATTTTCCATTGTACTGCTTAAAAAAACCTGGGGTTTTTTTCCTTGCACAAGAGATCTCCTTTGGACAATGTGATGCAATATGGTGTTGGGCTGTTCTACAGACACAAGAATTAAATCTTGCAGCATTCTGGCTGCACAGGCCTGAATGTGGTCACGTGTATTTCAACAACTCCTGCAACCTGTAGAAACAGCTACAATAAATACACTGGATGTCACCACTGTACGGGAAGTCAGTGTACAAGGCATCGCTCAGAGCACAAAAGGAAATAAACCCTATGTCCTAGGCATTATCACCTCTAGAAAAGGCAGCATTGACACAGAGAGGATTGGAGCAAGTGTGCTGTGTCTTAAGAACAACAGCTTCTCTGTTCAAACAGATTTAACACTGTGAGCCTCCTGACCCTACAGAATACTGCAGCTGAAATACAACTGACAAGTATTTCTTCCAGAAATTCTAAGCAAGCATTTTCTAATGTCTAATTTTTCTATATTCTCAACACATTCCTCTTAAATTCCACTAGTTTATTAAATATCTGATTTATTAGTTTCCCCCTTGCCTTTTTTTTTTTAAAGGAAAAAGTGGTGCTTGCTTCTAACTTACCCTCTTCCTAGACTCTTCAATGGCTGACAGCAATGCATTATCTTTTTCATTCTTCAGGAATCCCTGCAGAAAAGGAGAAATGGAGCTTCAGTCAAAGAAAAAAAAAAACAAAACCCCAGCCTTGCGCGAACATCAGATACATATTGTAGTACTCAGCTCTTTCAACTCTGGGAAGTGCTCAGAGCTCTCTCCAATCCACTCCCGAGAAGTTTAAAGGTCACTTTACTTCACCAAAGGTACAGCAAGATGCCCATACAGAGCAATGTGAAAATGAAAATACATTAATCCCCTGTTTTAATATGCATTAAATCCTAGTGAAATGTCCTGCTTCTATTCTCTTTTATCTCTGTGTCCCAGCAGCTGCTTCCTCTTGCTCTCCATTTGAGGGAGCTAGGATGAAAGCTGGTAGGAGCGATAAGCCAAGATAAGATTGTTGAAGTTGAGTGTGTTGGGGGGGGGGGGAAGAAAAAAAAAGGTTTTGACTTGGCAGCTTCAGGCAGGAGTAGAGCTCTCGGAGGCCTGATAGGAACTGTGAAAAAGAGCCTTAAAAATAGTCAGTTGAGGAAGAATGAAAATAACTAAACAGTTGGAGAGCATACAGGAAAAGTTTACCACACAGCCTCTATCCACACATACAGCTTAACTGGGTAAAATACATAGGAATTGCATTTTTAATTTCGAGTATATCAAAACTCCTATCTCAAATATGTTTTGCATTTTCACTGTTACCTCACCAAACAAACCAAACAACAAACCAACTTGATCTGTGCTCCTGGACTTCAACTTAATCATTATTCAAATCACAGAAAAGGAAAAGAACCTTTGATTCCCTCTGAAGTAATCAACTACAACATCATCAACTCTGTTAAGTGCTAGTATCTTAAAGAGTCTTTACACTTACACCACAGCTCTAGAATTAAGAGCCACCAACAAACCCAGGGAGTGGGAATTTGATGTACCACACTTCAGGCTTTTACAGTGAGGATACACAACTGCAGCCGTGTCCGACCAAACTTGTCAGGAATCAGAAGGCTTTTGTGCCCTTTGTTCCCCACACTTTCCTGCGAAAAACCGGCTCCTGCCCCAACAATCTGACAGTACTGGTATCAATCCAAACAACCTAGGTAGAGCCCAGGATCTCCAGGGGAGCAGAGATCCTGTAGCAGGAGAGAAACTTGCTGTCACAGGGATTTTGACCTTTGGGGAAAATATATTTATGGTAGCTCTTTGAAACAGTCCTGCAGGAGTCCTACACGCAACCACAGGTATCACAGATTGCTCCTTACACTGGGAGATGAGGAGGGTTTGCAATCTGCCCCAGCTGAAGAAATCTGGCAGGAGACTCTGCCGCAGAGGTGTGCTGCCTGCCTTCCTGCTGCACAGCACCAGCATGGAAAGAAAGGACACTGCACCCTTCCCTTCTGAAATATGTAGAACAAGCATTTACAGTACGGGACAGCTTGTGACCCCCTTCAGCTGGAAATAGGAACGTGACCCCTTTCTGTACACCAGATAAAGAACCAACTGCCATCTTCCCGAGACAGGCGTGCGACAGTCCCCCCAGAATTACATATGGAACAGAGCGGCCACTTCCACACAGCCTATTCTTCATTTCATCACCCGCCATGGCCTGCTTTATTTTTAGACAATGCCCACAGAGGAAACGCAGTTGCAATCTGAAAAAGGGAATCTAAATCCAGATCCTTGCACATGTCTGGGGACCAACTATTACAGCAGCTGTCACCAAGGCAAGGGCTGCCGCAGTCACCTAACTGGGCCAAGACCCAATCTCGGCTCCGCGCCAGAGAGCTAGAGACATGGCTTTGTAAAGTTTGTCCATATCTGCACGGATGGAAGGACTTTGGGAAGGCAACAAGTTCTTTTTTATTTTTTATTCTTATTTATTTCCCCACCTCCAACCTAAATTGGAGAAAATTATCTGGAATTACAACAAGCAGTGCTTCTAGACCTTCAAAGCACAAACCTACGAGCAGGAGACACAGCCACGTTTCCGATGGCAGGGATCTGATGCTGCGGAGAAACACGCTGTGTTTACCGTACCCTAAAAATGCTGCTAATTTTACAGGCAAAAAAAGCCCACCACCTCTAAGAAGCAGACCTACTGCTATGTGAATGTGATAGAAGGTGCTGGGCACACCGAGGCAGGCACCACAGCTTGCAGAGGTCCTGGGTGCCCTGGCTCTCTGCTTGCTTCTGCGAGTACTGGGCTCCTGAAAGCCCCAAGAGACACAAGTCCTACCTTACTGCCCTTGGTCCTCCCCTTTCTCCTTGGAGGGAACGTGTGCCCTGAACTGAGCATGAACCTGCCTAGAAAGGTGCGTGGCAATGACAGCAATCAGCAGAGTAAATTAAGATGTGCTTGAACTTCCCTTGAAGTCAGTAAATCCAGGCTGAGTATCTTGCTTAATGAAACCTCCCAGCTCCCAGAGAGTTCACTAGGTCCGTTTAAGGGATTACATTACACCAAATGCCAATTAGGAGATGATAATTGTCTTTTTCAATCTCAAAAACTACTGCTTTAGCAAACAAAAATCCCCACACATTTCAAATAATATCTGTAATGCCTCACTGAAGAAAGGTACATTTTAAAAAAGGCCGCCCTATGCCTCGTGCTAACCATTATGACTGTAGCATCACAACTGCTGCTTCAGTTAATTACAGGCTAATTGTTAAACCTCAGAAGAAGGAGTTTCAGTAGCTGATGCTGGGGCTCCCGAGACTGCTTCTGCTTAGTCTGGCCAAACAAGAGCTCCTGGGGTTATCACTCTAGGCTTTGGTGGCCATAATTCCACATGTTAAGAAAGTGAGGAGTGTCCACAGCTGCTGTAACGGTATTTACTCCCTGGATTCATTGCATTGCCACCTAGTGGTGCACTAGGCTTTGGACACCGGACATTTGCATTTCACAGATGTATATAAATGCACACAAACATTCACCTGCCGTAAAAAACCCCCCAGAGCTCTCTGGAACAAGGATGGGAAGAAAGATGGAAGAGAGGTGCTTTACGCTGGAGAGTTTTGGTCCTCAAAAATCCCAGGCCACATAACAGCTTTAAGGGTTCACTTATCTCTTAAGTCTGGGCCTCGAACAGCGTCGGTTGTGCTCACCGAGTTACATCTGTCCTAAAAGCTTTCTGCAGTCCCAGAGGCAAGGTTTGACTTTGCCACGAACGCTTGCAGACTGTAACAAGGATACAGAGGTACAGCATTTGGCACATGCAGGGAGTACACGACCCATTATTGAAGGAGCTGCCCTCTCAGGGGAGACTCTACTGATTGTACAACGAGCAGTAAGACACTGCTTCATATTTGGTATCCAAAGAGAGAAGCAGGAGGAGAACAGAGATACTGTTAGGAGACAAAGGGCTATTGCACAGCGGCAGATGGCAAAGATAGGAATAGCTAACATGAGCATCGCTAAAACCTCAGAGGTGAAATCCTCACCTTGTAGTTCATGCACAAGCTCTGCCATCACAGGGATCCCATGCCTGGATTTTGCTTGAAAATTAAAATTTCTCTTATTTCCCCGAGGCAGGTTTACACAAAAAAGCTCCTAGAGCCCTAACGTCATGCCATGCTGTCCTGTTTCAGCGAGTGGCATTTAAATTTTTTCTCTGTTACTGTGGAACTCCCACACATTATTCCTGTGTCTAGTTTGGAACGGAAGCAGTCCAACTCTTCTCCATCGCAGGTTCTCTGCAACACACACTGCTGAACGTTTCCTACACACCATTTGTACAATATCTGATGAGATGGTGTTTGCAAAACAGGGACCCAGGCACAGAAATACACCCACTCTCCCACCTTCAGGTTCCCATTTTCCAGCTAGTCCCACTTATTCTTACACATCTACTGGCTCTCTGCATTTTTCCCCAGCACATTCCAGTTCGTCTTGGATCTCTTACCCCTTGGATTCCAGTCTGATCCTCTCCTCTCACATGTTCCCCCCTCTGCTCCGCCTCACTCCAGGATGGTTTGCAGAAGTGGCCCCACTAGTGGAGGGGCAGGACCCCTGGGAGGCCGCGCCACTTCCCTGTTCTCACCATGCTCCTTGCTCCACTGTCATTTCTCATCCTGGGCAACCGCTGCCTGACATCGGCTGATGTGACAGGAACTGGCACCTGCCTTGCTCCAGCCTGAATTCCAGCAAGAAAGTGTTCCAGTAACTAATTCATTATCAGTACGAAAGGGCATGCATGCACTGATGGCCTCTTTTTGACAGGAGATTGAAAGTCTCTTCCATTTACCGCAGTAAATGAGGTTAGTAAACTCTTTCCTGGCTGATAGAAGTCTCTTAATTACTTCCATCAGCCAGGCCATACTTTTAATACTTGATCTTAGTATTCAAGCTGTCAAGAGAAGGCGCATGTTGCCAAATAGTATACGGAGGCCTTGGATGTTGACAGCAATGCTTACTTTTTCACTGGCAGGGGAAGAAAGAAGAAAATGAAATGAACAATCTGGGGCCATTTCAAGTCAATTGCTCTTTGATTAAAATATTTCCAAGAGCTGGGTTTCCAGTTGATCCAGTGAATCCTGCAAAGGACCGGCAGGGATGATGATTATATGGTTAACAAAAATCATTCTTTGGCAACAGTTTGGGAACAGTTGCTCCAGATAAAGCACCTGATTTATCTACTAGTAATTTTAAGAAACAATTTGCTAAACACAATCCTACTGCAAACATGCACATGGCTTGAGCACATTCCCAGGGTGCTGCACCCTGGCACAGCCCTCCTGGCCATGTTCCCTCTGGAAACGGAAAATGAAGCAAAACTACCTGAAACCCACTGCCACAATAACAGACCATACTAAAAAAAGCAATAACATATAATCCAAATTATTGTTTATGCTGACACAAGCATCAGTGCTTGCTGACTGGCTTTACACTGGTATGCCAATGGGCCCGTAAGCAACAGCGTGGCCAAGTAATGTATTCCTGAGGATGGGGACATGCCAGTGTAGGACGGGCAATATTTTTCTCTATTCAGATTCTTCTTCTGCAGCATCACACCAGTGTCTCTTGGAAGCTTCTGTAGGTGTCGTAAGATTTGTTTTGCAGAAAGCATTAGCTTTTCCTAAAGCCACACAGATAAGCGGCTTCACTACGTACCTCGGACCGTGCAATGCAGCATCCTCCAAAGCAGCCAGGCAGCTGCCCAAAGGTCAGCTACCAAACGCAATGAGCTAAGAGCATTTGTGAAATTGGTTTTCTCCTTAGAGGACTTCAGATGGCAAGACTGCTACGGGGCTGAAGCAGACTGAGGGCCCAAGTGCAGAGATCCTCAGAGAGGAAAAGAACCCCAGGAAGGGTGATTTACCAGTCATAATCACTTCAAAGCTGTGCGAGAGACAAGGAACGAATCATTGTACACACACACAAAGGTCCACTGAAAGGAAAGGTCTGATGAGGCTTGTCCCACAGCTCTATACCGTGTTCAGTTCAAGGATCTAGCAATACAAAATTCTCCTAGCCTAAGACAGCTGGGCTTGTCAAACTACAATATGCATTTCTCAAGTTCCTTACCATCATGCTTAGAATGGGAAATCCTGCAACATTTTTCTAAAAAATTAATTCACTGTTGACTAAACAGGAAAAAAAGCAGGGAAAACCCAGAAGGTTTTACAGTTTGCTAAGACCCAAGAGCCAGTTGTTGCATCAGAGATTTCCAAAGCAACAACCATGTTGAAGCTTAAGAGGGAAAACCACGCAGACTAATAGCTGTAACACAAAACTGCTAATACAGCCAAACACTGGGCCTGGGGAAGATTTCCTGATCCAGTACCTGCCTTCGCAGGCGTCTTGAACCATGTTCCCCACACACACTGTGACTGTGCTCCATGCTTGTAGGCAATACTTACATTAACTGGTTTGAAAGCCAAGGTAGGAGGGCTCTTCCCCACCCTGCAAGCAGATAGCATTTCAGTGGCAGTAAGTGATTAAAATATACAAACCCAGGCCTAATCTCTGCTGCACTGCATGACTGCCAACGATTTTAAAGATTATTTCGCTTCTTTTAAAGCAGCTTTCTGCTCTGGCAAAATCAAATTCTGCAGAGCTGCAATACTGGCTCCTTTCACGATGGAGGAGCAGCAAGATGGACCTCACTCCGGCGGCAGCACGAGTCAACGCACACAGTGCTAGAGCCTGTGCACGCAGGCAACGCGCCCAACTCCCCGCGCATGCCCAACGGGCCGCAGCACGCGTGGCAGGAGGAAGGGGCACCGCCATTTGCCTGCAAGTCGCCTTCGACAGGTTGCATGCACTATGGAAGATGCACAGCAGCAACCTTCGCTGGAGACTAGCTCTGGGGCAGGAGCAGGGCTTCCCTGCCGCCCCACCATCAGCATGCCACTGGTGTGCTCCGTGTTGAATACGGCCTTTAATCTGTGTGGCAGAGCAAGCCTTCGGCAAATATTTACAAAGTGCTCTCTGGCATAGGTTAGTGCCAGCAATGCAACAAATCTAGTATGTTTCTTGGTATTATTTTACTGGTTTAGACTACTTGATCTGTGAAACTCATGCGGTTTTCACAGCAATCTTCAGACCATATCCAGGAACACTGGATTTTGCTGTGTTGGATAAATACCGTTATTCCTTCTAGCCGTGACAGGAAAAACTCAAACTGTTGAAAGCCATGCTCCTCAGGAAACCACAGATCAGCTCTTAACAGAAGCAGGGGCAGATGGTGCCTGCTCTTTGACCCTTGCTGGGACCGTTTGGATCTGGCAAGTGAAGACTGGAAATGGGCTCCTCAGACATACAGGCTTCGAGGGAAGAGCTACAAATACCTCTTGGCTCTTGCTTCAGCCAGGAGACCATCCATTAAGCAGGGAAGGCTAATATCAAACCACCCCCCAGCACTAAGAGGCACCATCACATCCCACACCCAACCGCAGTCCTCCGGAACACGTTTACAGCATGCGGCCATCAAGGAGAGTGCAAGGTGTTTGCAGCAGGTACAAGCAACCTTTACCATGACACAGACAGGGAGCACACCTTCATCCCACTGGAAATGTCTAGATAAATACCACTGCTCAGATTTTCTGCTGGAATATTGTGCCAGGCACTCACACAGCAGCCTCAAAATGTAGCCTCTCTGCTACATGGCACTGCTTGTTCTGCATATAAGCAGATCATCGCTGCTGGGGAAACATGACTCCGTTCAATTTTAGTTTCTTCTAATTCAACATAGTGTGCTCAGCAAGTTCAGGCTTTCAGGCAGTATGAGCTCTCAATATTTCACTTAAAATTGTACTTACAAGTGGCTTAAGTCCTAACACAACACAGAAATCCACTGCAGTGTTCCTACGCATTTTAAGATCTTACAAAATAAGTCAGAAGTTTGCAAGATTTAACAATCCCAAGCATAGTGATGACATTGAGTGAACTAGGACACTGTTCTAGAACCCACCAAAATATATCAACCATTGCAACATATGTAATTTATATATTACTTATACAGTGCTGCTGATTATCGAAATATTAGTAGTTATCCATACTGTTTGTTGTGTCTTTCCCCTTCAGAGTGAAACCAAAATAACTTCAATTATACCAATTAGTCTCTCATTCTCAGGCTCTAAAAATCTTTGCCATGTCATGTTGGGCTGTACAGAGCACGGGAATGCTGTTAGAAGTGGTTTTAGGAGGCTTTTTTCAAAGTCACAAACACTTCAATAGCACAAAACTAAGATAATACCTTTTTTAATCTAAAATTTTACAGTAAAGTTGCTCAGAATGAGGTTCTGTTCCACATATAATTATCGGCCTCCACTGCACAGATCATTTTTGACAGCAATTGTTAATGCAACATAAAAATAGCGTAAGCAACAGTGCTACTTTCTCTAGTAATCCTCTCTTCCTCCCCAGGCTTATGCTCATTTTCTTTCTCCCTACAATGCACCTGGGAGCTGTTCAACAAGAATCCCAGGGTCCTACCTAAGCTACAAAGCACCAAGGAGGTCTGTGCAATAACACAAAATCTTGAAGAACCCTAACCTGCTTAGGGGTCGTGCAAAGAACAGAAGGAAAAAAACCAAGAAAAATAAATATATCTGAACTGGAGAGGGAAGGTGGACAGACTCTTGGAGCCAGTTACAGCAGCAGGAGATGTTACTTCAGAGCCACCAGAAAGAGCCTGCTCAGCTGGCTAACATTGGTACATAGCACCTGAAAGCATCCCAAACAGCATTTCCATTTGTCTTAAGAAACCCAAATGTCACAACAGCAATTAAATGCAGCGTCACCTCTCTTGGAATAAAGCTTCTTGCGCTAGGGAAGCCTCCGCACAGATCAGGCCAGTAGGACCAGTGGCAGGACCCACAGGAAGCCCATCTCCTTTGGCACCGGCATTTTACCATCAGCAATGGATCAGCACAGAGCAAATGAACCACAGTCTAGAATCTGAGCTCATTCATCAAGTTTCCAAAAGCATGGCTATCTTTTTTCCCCCCTTAAGATTTTTTAAATGCAGGGGGATGACCTTGGTGCGGGGCTTTGCTCAGTGCTATGATGAGTGGCCACAGTCTCTCCCCTGCGCTATAAATGTCCTTGTATTAAAATCCCAATTAAAAAAAATACAACCCTACAAAAAATATAAACGCATCAAGAGATTCACAATGAAAGCAAAACTCAGGGCTCTACCTCTTTTTTGCAGTTTAGTATAAATAAATTAAATCATGAGGTAATTCCAAGTAGGCTTGCGATCCACAACGCGATCCTGTATTAAAAATATTAATGCATGCAAACAAAGAAAATTTCCGATCATCCACTGGAATAAGCTATTATATCCACCTCTCTGGCATCATGCTTTCTAAGGCAATACAGAGAAAAAAACTACAAATTTAAATGATTTTAAAATCTTCATTGTATAGTCATAACTAAGCCTGTAATGTAATAATACCTCTTGCTGAAAACATTCTCCCACCAAGCAGGACACCCTCAAATCAAGCCACTGAAACTAATTTCAATGATGACGCCATTTTCTTATTTCTTTCGCTGCCATTTTAGCATCGTGGTTACTCCACATTTTCTCGAGAAGTAGCTGTGCGTTCTATCCCCCTCTAAGAGGAAACCATGCTCAAATAATGCAGTGACAAATAAAACCTGGCTGTTGAATTCCTGCCCGTGTCACGTCCTTGCATGGCAGGGGCAGGGATGAAGCACACCGTTGCCACTGCAGACCACACCTCAATTTACTGTACCGAGAGCTGGCGAGGGGTCTCCTGAGATGGTGTAAGCTGAGACACCAGCCACTGCAAATCCGTCAGCACCACACGAAAAATTCATAAAGCCAAGGAAAGAGGAGTGTCCAGCCCTGTTAGAGAGGATAGGCTTCTCTCCGAATACCACAGAACACCCTAGGTAATAAGGGAGTAGTTTGAAAAGGAAAGAAAAAGGCATAAAGGAGGTGTACTGACAGGCTTGCAGTGTCTGTTGCTGGATGAATTGTACATTAGCATCAACATATAGGCAGATACAATAACCCATTTAACCTGGTGGCAGAAAATTAATTTCTCAGGATTGTATCCAAAAGTCAAACTGCCATCATGCTTATCAGTTGAGGAAGTATTTCCCAGCCTAAACTGACACATTTCTGATGGAACACCAGTAAGAAGGACAAATTATTAAACAAACCTACTAGTCATGAACACCCAAGTCTCCTCTAACCCACTTCTGCAAATTTTAGTGCAATCCTTCAGTCTCCCCGCCCCTGTGAGTGTTTTATCCTTCTGCCTGTCTGCCTGGGAGCACATAACCTTGCTGTTTGTGAGAAGCAGGGACGTTCTCAGGCTTTTATGGTAAGCAAAAACATTATCGGGAATTGCACATGTCTTCCTTCACAATTTCAGATGCATAGAAACAGTTAAATGCCTTCAAGTTAGTCTGAAACTGTATGGGAAAAAAAAAGTAATGAAAAAAATTGGTTCTCTACCTTCTCTGGGTGCAAGCAGTGAGCCTGGCAGTGCTGAGCCCGACACTCTCCCTGTTCTCAGGCTGATTCAAGCAGAAGGATTTTGGCCGCTATGCCCCCATCCCACAGCTGAAAGCCTGCGTACCACCTTCCTGAACGTTCCTCGGGAGCACTAGTTATCTTTCTGATTCGGTTGGGGAAAAAAAAAAAGCCAAGGGAAAAATTTTCCAGCCTCCATCTGTATTTCAGACACAAAGTGATGCATGCACCAAACGCTCACTGCCTCGAAGGGACAACGCCTGGTTCAGAGACATCAAAATCCCGTCAGCACTTAAATGCGATAACCAAGTTAAACTGAGATGCAAATCCTAAACCCCAGCATAGGTGGCTTCCCTTAGTGCCGCACCTCCACAATGGGGTTTCCCATAATATTTATATTGCAATTTGAAGTCTCCCAGTAAAACCCACACGGGGAAAGAAAGCCTTTCCAAAGTTAAATCTACTTTATTTCGCTGATAGTGGCTGGCTAACGCTACAAAGAAAGAGCCAAGACCACACGCATTGTAGTGTGAAGAATATAAGCTTTTTTTAAAAAAAATACACACTGGAATTTCAAGAAAAGGAGCGTATTTGAAGTTCAGCCTTCTTAAATAACATGACATGATTTGGCAAAATCATCCAAGTTAGACAAGCAAGCCCAAATTAGCTAGCCCATTCTTCCTAAGTATTTGTAAATAAATCATAGCTACTTTGTTCACCTAATAGGTATTTTCAACATGGCAGCGTGTCCCTTAGAAAATATATAAATATTTTACCGGCACTGAAAGCAAGCAATTTGGAGTTTATACATGTCATGATATCTTTAAATCCTCATTTTAAACATGCCGTGGTCTTTAGAAATGATGTTTCCTTACTACATTACTGATACATTTCACAAAGTTAATTATTTAAATTACCTATGAATTATTAATTACAGATCATTACAATAAAAACCAGAAGTCTGGAATATGCCTGTTCTAATTATACATTTTATATTTTAAAATGTTAGAAAGCTCGGCGAAAAAGACAGGTTTTAAAATTCTCTGCTGCAACAAATGCTATGTTATAATAAACACTTTATCCTTTTTCAGCTTATTCCTCCTATTGTGTAATAAACCTAAGGTTTAAACTTTCCAGACTTGGGGTGTGAGACCAGTGTGCTGAGAATACACCGGAGACAAAAGGTTTCCATTTTTCTCCTCCGGCTGTACTCCACCCTTGCTAAGGAACTCTCTAGCAGTGCATGCCTTTATTTGCGCGTTGCGTTAACACGGCACACCAGCTTTCGGACTTTAATGTAAATGAAATGCCAAGTCCAGATGCTGCCAACAGATATCACGGCAAACCCCACTATAAGAGACCTGTGGCTAATTATTAATTACAGTGGCTGTCATTTTTCCATACATTAATTTATGGAGCTTAGTTGAACTCTGTCTCCCACCCACTTCAGACAAAGGAAAATAATTTGCCACACTGTACTAACTGCAAGGATAATTGAGCCGTCTCCCATACAGGGTCAGCGGAGATGGCTTCCTCCATCTTTTTACATATGCAAGCCACACATTTCATTGTCTTTTACTTGATTTCTTGCTGAGCTGCTTTTGTGGCGAGTCCCCCCTTTGCACAGGTAATCTTGTTTAAAAGAGGCAACTTTTTGGCCATGCTACGCCACTGTTCCCATGTCTCCCCTTCTAAGCATTTCTCAGTTGACAACATAAGAGTGCAGAAGATGGCATACAGGCACCTTAATATCTGGGGAGGGAGCCCCAAAGGAGGCAAGTCATTCTGTGCTGCAAGAGCCCAGCCGCCGTCCCAGCACAGCACATTTCATTAACCTGCTTTTCTCCCTACAGAGAAACAGAATTGAAAGGAAAGGAGAAAAAGCAACCCACCCTATACTTTTGTCCCCATACCAAAGGCAGGCAGAGCTTCCAGTTTGCATGCAGCCTCTGAGTCCCTAGGATCTGGGAGTATTAAATCAGCTGCCACCCACCCAGCTAGTCATGGCCACCACATTTATATAAATGTTAATTCCCTGACTGCTTCCCTTTACTATGATTTTACTGGCTTAACCCCTTTCATAACGTATCCTATTCACTTGAAAGAGAGGTGGGGTCTAGGCTGCAAACTCCAGTTGACTAAGCAAATACACTTCACCACCTCATTTAAGAAACTAACAAAAAAAAAAAGCAGCAAATCTCTAAGTGTCTCGTTTACTTTGGGAAAGTAGAAATATGTTCTATCTTATTTTAATTTTCATCCCACATTTGAAACCCTTACTTCGAAATAATATTAAAGAAAGTTTAGCGTGTCTTCTAAATAAATCACAAGTGCATCTGTAGGAACAGAGGAAAGAGTGGACCAATATCTTTGCACCACAATGAAAACTAAGAGAAAAATCACATAATCAAGTAGTACCTTTATTTTTTTACTTAAAATACTTCCATAGACATTTCATAGCCTAGGGAAGAGAAAACAGGAATAAATGCATTCAGAAAGTTATGCTACTGTATTTCTGCTTAAATGAAAAGCAAACTCAGCAATGTCAGGAGGGTCTTTTAAAAAGGCAACACGACTGAAACCCAAAGCAGACACTGGACTGCCCCACCCAACAGCTGCTCGAGCAAAGAATATTAGAAGGTAAAGGTACAGACCTGAAGGTTTCTTTTCTGTGAGCAAAGGATGATTTCTCCAAAACTACCCACCTGTTCTCTTTAATTACTCACCTACAAATTTAAACCACCTGCAGCAACAGCACAAAGAAAAAACGCCACAGAAGACACCTGAAGGAAAACTCTTTCTTATCAAAGCAAGCTTTTAACCGTCATTTTGTATATTTTAAAATATATACATTCCTACCTGTAGATCTCAGTACTGAGGAGTTACAAACCTGTTAATGCTGGCTGTAACTGCCACACTTCAGTTGCCTGGTATTTAGGCTTACACAGCTGTATCTGTCTGTATTAATGCTCAAGTTTTCTCATCTTTAAAAAAAAATAAAATAAATCAAACCTGCAAGTCCTGAAATGGCTGAGACAGTCAAGAGTCCAGCAAGACAATAAGAAAGCAGCTGCTTTCCACGGCTGAACACCACTGCCTGTAAAGCATCTATATTTTTTTTTCCCCCAGTGGTGCTTTATTCAGATTCTAGGGAAAGCATCAGTCTGAAACCAGTAACTGATGGGAGTAACAGTTTATAGGTTACAGAAGGATATTTTATTGTTAACGGACTGTACCATGTAAGAATTAGGAGGGGGTGAGGTGGCAGGCAGGCAAGAGGAGAGAGATGCTACTATTTTTTTTTCCCCGAGCCACTGCAATTACTCTGATGTGAATTTTTGATGACTTCCGACATATTGCATGGTTAATAATCGTTTCAGCTGTCATGTTTGGTTAATGTGGAAAATGCATTTGCTGCATTGTGATGCAGCACTCCAGCCACAGATTGTAACACCAGTTGTGAAGCTATTCCCTTAACTGAGCTGCATGAATTTGCACATACCATGAGGCGGAAATAAATGGTAGTTTGATTTTTATACAGCAACAGAAAGCTTCTGCCATTTTAGACCTGCAGAGCTGTTGAAATAACTTGTACAGGCAAATAATTTTACTGCATATTAACTGGTGTCAATGTTCTTTAAAGGGGAGCTTTGATTCTCTATTGTTTTGCTGGGTTTGGTTATTTAGTAGTTAAAAGACTTAAGATACTATTTACATTAAACATTGCACTCTTTTGTAGCTCCGAACAGGTTATTTCATTGTGAGCATACATAGCTCAATGAAACTGTCAGCACTACAGAAATGCAGCCCTGTTACTAATACAGGCTTAGCCTGACTACCTCTTCCTCCATATGATACTTACCAACGTGTTTTTATATATAATGTTGTCTAACAGATGATTGCACAAGGGGTGAAAATTGCTGCTTACAAAGAAAGAGAGGATTTTTACTTGCAAAGTACTACTTCTTCACCTACACTTTAAACATCAAACAGAAAGTATAAGGTTACATAAAATACTAACATGTGCCTTTCATTGTCACCAATAGAAAAACAATGCTGCAAGCAATCATGCAATTACAAGGGGAGATGTAAAACAGCAGAGACGAAACCATGCTAAGAGCCAGTCACCCGATGATTAAAGTCAGGCCAGTATATTCCAGCAGTCAGGTGATGGTGCGATCATTACAGTGCAGAAAGCCAGAGAAAAATCGAGAAACAGACCACCCCCATCTTAAAGAAAAAAATTAGAAGCACCAAAGAAATAAGGAATGCACTTGCTAGTACGCAAAACATCTAACGGTGAAGAAGTGTTTCACAAAACATGAGCGTAACGCTATCAGGCAGTTACTTCCACAGGTCCCATGTGCACATTTAACCCACGGTGCCAACACAGCTCCCGTCCGCCTGCAAACCGCTGGTGACCCTCCCAAATTCAAAGTTGCTTCATTTTAAATCCCAGAATGACAGCCCTGCTGCAACAGTACTGCATTCCACAATTCAGTAGTTCTGCTTACCGAATGTACGTCTTGTATTTGCGAACACACGTACACACAAAAAATCTAGACTTGGGATGTCTACTTTAATTTAATGAAGCACAGAAAGCTATCAGGAGAGCATTTTACTGTGCATTAACATTGATGTATCTGCAGAATCACCACCAATACCACCAATTCATTATTACCACTTCTGTTTTAATTAAAACAACACTGCAGGGGTATTGGTTGGACACGAAGTACCAGTGAAAATGGTGCAGAGTATTTTATACAGAGAAAAACCATGAGCCTCTGAAGTAACATTGTACTCCCTGGTTTGGAAGCAATTCCCATTAACACCGTTACGCCTGTAGAAGGTGCTCTGTGACTCGGGCTTACCTACCCCAAAGGTATCACTGGGCACCTTGCACAGTTCTGAGCTTCACAAGTGGCAGAGTAGTCTCTTAAATACAGTGTATTCTGGCTTTGAAACTAGCAAACTTGATCCTAAGGGTGATTTTCCTCAAACCACTGCAAGGAGCAAACCCTCCCTGCTTGTGACCAAACGAACACTGTACTGAATACCCAAATCCTCGTACCAGGAGTCTCATGAGAGAAGACAGGTCCAAACCCACCGACATTCTTAGAGGAAAACTGCAGTCAGTTGCATTGCAGGGAAAACCATTGATCACAACCAGCTACACCCAAGAGTGCAAGTCAAGTCCCTTTGGGGAGAGGAAGGGTACACATTTGCAGGGCTAATTTAACTCTGGCATTCCTCCTGCATTTCCGAGCATCCATGCCTGGCGATATCCCTGCAGCAGCGCTCACCTCGGTAACTTGCCACTCGCCTCACACACACTGCTCCATTTTTGGATGGTTTCTCCCTCTACCTACCCCTAGTTTGCATAACCCACTAGCAGTGCAGAGCCAGGAGCACAGAGGATACATACAGCTTTTGCTTTCTAACCAAACCTGAATATGGGTAAAGCTAACTGAAGACACAGCCAGCTCTTTAGGACAGGCTGTAGCCTCGTCACAGATTTCAGGAGTGTAATAATACGTCTGGAGCCTCTAGCCACAACTTTAAAGATGCTGCTTTTATCAACAGACGTTCCCTGTTATTTTCTGGCCATGAATGTTACTGCAGAAGCTACTCCCAACTGCAGAACTACGCATTACAGATCAGCAGAGTTTACTTATATATAATTTTTGTTTTACGTATTGCATTGCCAGCTCACAATGTTGCAGTGAAAGCTTTTCCAGTGCAGCTCAGTACAACACTGTCACTCCTTACCTATGGATATCTTAAAGCAACAGCTTTGAAGGATACAAACAGGAAATACTCACCCCAAATGGCTGTTAGTGTAAACAACTCTGAGTGGTAACCCAGCTAAGATGTCGGACCTGCTATTTGTTTCACTGGCAATCAATTTAGCAGAGCGTTCAGTCAGCTCACACATCAACCACTTCTGCGCTCAAATCTGGCTGTGGGAGGAGAAGGGAGAAAACTCCTGTTCAGAGCTGCTGGGCCACAGCTAAAGAAAACCATAGAAGCTCTCCTTCCAAGTGGAAAGCATCCTATCCCTAAGAGAATGATGATGCAAAGATCATGCAGAAGCCACCGGAGCATGACCATCCTCCTCTGTGTCAGGATCGCTCCCTCTCTCCATCTCTGCGTGTCCACAATGACCCCCTTCCCTCTCAGGTACAGCTGCATCCCTGGAGCAAAGGGGATTCCTCCACCATAACTACAAAAATCAAAGATACTATCACCCCTACCTTAAGTTCAAGGAAAAACCCATTAAAAATGCTAGTCTACAGTCACTGTAATCTCTTCCCCCTTTCTTTCAGAGTCTTACACTAGGCAGGGGTAAGGGGACAAATATGAACAGCATCCCTGGATCTGCTCCTGTATTAGCTCTTTTTTGAAGTCCCACAGCTGTGGCATCTGCTATCATGGGCAAGCATTAGCCAGCAAAAGTAAGATACCCTGCTGGCAGCGAGCTGAAACAGCGATAGGTAGCTCCTTCCCAAAAATCTTTCCTTCTCTGCTTAATCCAGTGCTGTAGCAGCAGCAAATACTGCACTGTCATACTGGGTCTGGAGAGCGCCTTAAAGGAGCATTAGCTCCCTTCCTCTCCGCAAGGCTGGCAGGGTGATTATCCAGCATTAATGACACGCTAGGTCTCTTCAGAAAGAGGGCTGCCATACCCAGCATGCCGCCTCTGTTTTCAGCTCTGCACACTCATCCTCTCCCTTCAGAGGGATGCAGAAAGAGGAGCCAAAGAGTTCAGGAGTCCAATTCAGCAGGTCGTGGTGAAGAGGACAGGAAGAAAATCCAGGCTAACACCTCAATATGGTTATATTCACATGTAAACAGTGCAAAGCAAAAAGTCAGATGGGCTGAATGTATCATTATGCTACTGGCACACCTGGCAGGGAATCTGGGCTTTGTGGCAAACTGCTAACTTTCATGGACTATGAGAACACAAGTTTTCCAGAGTCAAAACAAAAACTAGAAGTGGGAAATGACCAGCTCCAGTAACATCATCACAGAAAGCCATCCTCTTGCAGGGGAAAAAAAACCCCACCAACTCACTCAGACTGGGAGTCGCTAGCTTATTACAGAGCTCAAAGGAGACCCAAGTTTCAACACAGCTTTCTGGGGCTAAATTTGCACCAGACAAGAGGCAGGATGTAAATGCACAGAGTGTTAAACACCGCTGACAGCACCAACTGAGAAGCACTGCTTTTTGTGACCAGGCGGGTGGGGGGAGAGGAAGAAAAAAGGAAAAATAAAAGAGAGAGAAATACAAATCCCGTAAAATTGGAAGAGTGACTCTCCCTAGCAGGGGAGAGGCGGGGGAAGCCCAGCCAAGCAGAGAGGATTAACACCAACACTGGCAGCCCTGTTCCTGCCATCCACACCCCACACCCCAATTAACGGTATCATTTGTCAGGATGAATGGGGAACTTGCACTCAATTCGGCAATTTGACAGAGTGTCACTGAACTACCTCATGTCCATATTTATCCAAGAGGCAAGAGCAGGAACCAGTTTTAATGAGAGCCTTTTTAACAAAGAACCAAGGGTATTACCCATGCTCTCACCATCAAGCGATAATTGAGATGTAATCGTTTAAACAAAGCGCAACAAGTGTCCATTTACCCAAAGCCATTGTTAAATATCTACTAGGAGATTATTTTCAAAATTATAATGTTCCATGAATATGCAAACCACTTTCCATCTTTAGCATTAAAAAGAATAATCACCTTTTAAAAACAAAACAACAAAAAAAACCACCAAAACACAACTGGAAGCCAAACAGCTATTTCACAGCAGAATTTTGAGGAGTGTTTCAAACATGCCAATGCTAATTTAAAAGGAGGGGTGGAAAGGAGTGATGGCTCCACTTTTGGGCCATTAAACTCTGCCTGGAAAGCTCTCTTTTGTACAGCATTAGTGTGTGCTGTAAGTCTGTAATTATGCAGAGAATGTGTTAATTTTTAATTCAAAATGCTAACCCCTTTTTTTTTTTATATACAAGCCCTGAATGTCAATCCCTCTCGCAGATGACTGCGAGCACCGACATGACCAAATTCAGCGCTCAGTGGTAAAAACACGCTCTCCCTGGGAGGTTAGGCACTGCACATTGGAAAGCAACTCAATGCCACAGTAAAACACCTCTTTTATAAAACTGTCACCTCAGCATCATGGCAGGCAAAATCCACTCAGCCCCACAGCCTATTAAACCGGAGCCGTATGGTCAATGATATTCACACCTTCATTTCAGCATTCTTCCATCTAGCTACTGAATTTCTTAATGCAATTTCACAAGAGGCTGAATTCCCACGTCCCTCACATTCCCGAACACTGGGAAGCACAGGACAAGGAAGTTAACCTAATGCTGCCCAGAGGCCCACACCAAGTTAATGGCTGTCAAACACTAAGCCCATCTTTCATCTCTTCCAACTCCTACTGATGCCTGCAATCCACGGAGGGATCCAACTTAAGAGCACGCTTTGACACAGTCCAGCAATGAATTATTAACTCTGGCAGAAGCCACAAAGCATCAGCTAGTAGCAATCATGATCCCTCTACGATGATTAACCAGAATGCAATTATCAATGCTCCTGCTTCTCACAAAATGTCTCTGAATTCTCCACCACACAAAGCCCAAAACGCACCGCGCAGGCACGCACACACAAAAGCAGAAACAATTCTGTGCTTTTACGCTCGCTTCTTCAGGGTTGTATTACCAATTGCGAATGGTCCGAGTAAAGAAAACTCTGCCCTCCCCCCTGCATTACAGCAATTATACATGGACTTGCATCACTGGAAGAGTGACATATACAGAATCAAGCCCATATTCTTAATTTCCACAGCAATTCAATCCATGCAGCCACAGAAGCCTGCCAGCAGTTTCAGAACCATCTTTTCCTACATCACATCACGTAGCAAAGGCCATTTCCAGCCCAGGGCCTGACTGCTCCCAGCCTGCTCACCAACAGTGGACAGATGAAGATAGATGTATTCAGCTCTTACTATGAGTGCTGCCCAAAAGGGTGTCCCTGTCCCCAGCCTCCCTCCAAAAGGCAGGCAAATGAGGGCCACCCTACAAGTTGGGTGTAACTTGTGGGCCTCCAGCAGCATCCCAACATATAGGAAGAACAACATGCTCAGCTCCCTGCCAAAGGACTCCAGACAGCTCCCGATATTAAGCCAAAAGATAACAAACACTAGCAATGGACTGAAAACAACCAGCTGAATCCCAAGACGTACAGAGGTGTTTTCTTGGGATGAGGTACCATGCTGTTCCACAGTTAGCAGTGAAGAGGCAAGGTGAAGGCAGCGGTTTAGGTTTTCCTTAGTAAAGAAGTTAAGCTTGTGCTTTTCCTTCAATTAAAGCTGCCAGCTCTGAAGAAAGTGGCACTAGAACTCCTGGCCTGCATGGGAAATGAACACCCACAAGCACAATAGTTAAAACAGACCACAGTGGTCCTTGCCTGCTTTGTCAAACTATCCTTGTATTTTTCATAGCAAAAGCACAACTGAAATCAGTATTGGCATCTCGGCAGGCTTAATTAGAAGTCAGGTCTACTCTATTCAGGTCTTTATACTGTGCTCATTACATTAATATCCAAGTGCCTTCCAGTCCTGCGTTAAGTGACATGACTAACATCTGTCACACGTTGTTTGTTCTCTTCTCCCTTTCCTGGGGGAGTAGAAACACAGCATTCAAGGGGATCACGGAACATCCAACAACTGAGAACAGAGATTCCTCCACCCCTAGCTCATTCCACTCACACAGCGCACACGTGCTGGCCTTGCCTGCTTGGTTAATGGTTTCATATTATCATCATCATCGTAACAGTTAAGAAGCTGTACATGTTAAAGATGGGTTAGCACCAAATCTCCTCCCAATAACGTTTCTACGCAGGATTGACAGAATATAAAGACAAACAAAAATCTGTCCTTTGCAGACCAAATCAAGTCATTTGGAGTTTTATCACTTAATTTCTCTGCCTAAGTCTCCTTGCCTTGTCATCTTACATTATACAATAGTGAGAATACAACTTCCAGCAGAGGAAATAAAAGTGATCATCTCTTGAGTGTGACTAAAAAAGAAAGATGAAGGCATGAACAGCTTATCTTGCCCTTAAATTCCTTCCAAAACACACCAAATCTTAAAGTTACAGAGGTTTCGCCTGGAATAGCAGAACTAGAAGACTGAAGTCAGTGATTTTATTTTTGCTCACATGCCTTTCACGTTTCCCAGTGACCCTCAATCTTTAAGTCTCTATCCTTTTTATGTTGAAAAGTACTTACATCACCTTGCTTCTGAGTTATCACCCAGTAATTCTTTGCAAAGACAGTGGCAAGTATTGAGATACCTAGAGAATGGGAAGAGCTAGGAAGAAAAGAACTGGGAGAGATCAAATCTTAGAGCTCGATCAAGATGATGAAGGTTCAACAATGCTATGTGTCTTAAGGTCAGCTAGCTATGATCAGGCAGATACTTGTAGCAGAAGCAAAACTTCCAGAGAAAGGCCAAATTCAAGAACATACATTTAGAAGAGATTCGGAAACCAACAGGCAGCAGGGAGGGGAGACCCTCACCACCACCTTCTCACCATTTGTCCATACAAACCCTCCAAAACTGCAGGTAACAAAAGCCCACTGAAGACTGAGTTACAAACCGTTAGAAGAGAAGCAAGGGCTCATTCAAGGTAAGGGAGGGGAATACACATAGCTTTCATTTACTACAATGTGCATAGCCATACAAAACAGGGATTAGTCTTCCACAAAAAAAAAGAACAACCTTTTCAAGTGCAGATAAAGACACCCTCAGGAAAGGGACAGAGGCTGACTCAGACAACTATTAAAAGGACAAAGTGATTTTCAAATAGGGGTCACCAGTTCAAACATGAACTGGATCAGTAGTGGCCAAGACTAAAGTATCTAAAGACTGATTAGTGGTTTAAACAAAAATGTGTTATTAATCTTTCAGCTCTGGCTACACAAGTGCCCATATTGTAAGTTCACTGCAGAAAGTGAGACAGAACTTACTTTCCATCCCATTCCTGCAGAACAGCCAGGGCTTCGGCGGATACGCAGAGACCAAGTGCAGAAGTGTGAAGGCTGCACAAAACAGTCTTTCGGTTAAGACTCCTAACTTTAGTGTGCTCACCTGTTTGTTGATAGGTACATATAATCAGCTACCACACTTAATGATACCCATTTAGCATCTATAAACAAGCACAAAGACCACACTGCAGGTTTTGAGGGTATTATTTGGTCCGTGAATTTTCCTGTAAAATTACTTTGCCAATTCATTAATGTCATGTAACTTACATGTTCATGAAAAAATACACCCACCAAGTATCACTTATCCTTTTCCCCAACACCGATCAGAAGAGGCTCCAATTATCACTAGAGATCTTGCAGCACTGCCGGCTCAGACATGACATTGTAAGATGCCTTACTGCAAAAGCTCTTTCCAGAAGATGCCCAAGGAGGGCTGACTGGATTTCCAAAAACACGTATTTCACTAGTGAAAAGTAGTAAACACACAATATTTAGCACTCAGGAGGTACATCCAGTAACATAGCTGCTTTAACCAAATTTAAACAAAATAAAAAAAACAAAACTTAGGTGTCTCCAATCCATCTTCACAGGGAATTGTATCTCTACTACTGCACCGTGCTGTATAGACACCTAATGAAGCAATTTCGTTCTCACTATTAGTGGGCACAATAACACAGGCTGAAGATCTGTTCACTTGGGAGTTTGGGTCAAACCACTCTCCATACACTGCTCATTAAGCAAACACTTCCTTGTGGACCAGCAGTTTCAGTAGCATGGTGATGATAAAACACATCAACAAATTTTTATATAAAAACATTAGTTGCTAATCAATGATGATGTTGCATATTACTCATGTACTATTACTGAATTAGGTAGGGTCTTGCAAGTAACATTAATTCCTGTGTATATTTATTGGAAGTAAGAACATGCTGGAGGCAAAGATAAAAAACACTTGATTTCCTTTTTAAAGAAAACTTTATTAATAATTTGCTCCTAAGAAGATCTTCCACCTGCTGAAGTTTAATACTACCCAAAATTTATTTTCCCCAGGGTCCCTCATTATCAGCAAGGGCCTTTCTTGCAAGTCCACACCTTCTTTCAACAGATTCTCTTTGCTATCTGATTTGAGAGCCTTAAGTGTTAAGCATTCGAGGAATGCAATCAAATCCTGCCCCTTCCAGGCCTACTGGGACACCTATTAATACACGCTCCTGTAAAAAGGGAGTTTATAATCTTTTGCAATTAATAGTATCCAGAAAGGTGGAACAGGACAACTTAAATCAGCATTCCAATTATTTAAAGTCTATTAATTTTTACTGTGGCAACTATTTAATTGCTACACAGTAACATCCTTTCTTTTCTACCTTTTAAAGCCAAACTCCAATGAAGTCAGATAAGCATGGACCACATCATTCAGGAGTCTGTGGCAAGTGAATACAAGTGCTTAGAAATTGTGTTGTACTCCACTTAGTAGCTTGTTAGGTTCTCTCTTTCTCACTTAGTACAAAAAAAGAGATACTTATTTCCAAATTGCTTCATCATCTCTCACGAAAACTCAAAATATTTAAAAGTCACCATAAGATTCCTTAGACCAACCACAGTTATCAAACGGATATGAACTGCATAAGGAAAAGAAAAAATCTGAAGGTTTTTATCCAGCATCTTTGTATGTTCTGGAAAGACAGCTGAATAGTAACAGCGGCTGCCTTTGCACAGAATGATCAGATTTGGCAGGCTCCTGAAACAGGGAAATGGAGAAGGTCAGATGGGTGACAACAGAAATGCTAAGCCCAAAGTATTCCATGGCAGGAAAAAAAAAAAAAAGTCGCTTTTAACACAAATACCAGCGCAAGCTTTATTTTGGGTAATTATACCACTCACACTGGTATTTGCTTCAGAGATGGAGCAACTGCTACTACTTCCAGTGAGAGAAAATCATCAATTTTTTTGGCAAAAGTATCATACTAATTTCTTTTAAAAAGGTAGACTCTAACAGGCAATAACCTTACCTTACAAAATCCTATTATTTAATGGAAAACTGAAATGACAGGAAAGGGACTGCAGCAAGTCTTGGCTACAAGTCTGAGTGAGAAAGATTAAGTAACACTAAGGACAGTAGCCAGAGGGCAAACTCTTGGCTCCTCACTTTTGTCAAGTGTCTCCTCTCACATTTGGTAGGGCAAAAAGCTGTTTCGAACTCCCTTAATTTTCAGTACTTGTTTCTAGCTATAATGAAGTATTTAGGCTTTGTGTGTTAGGTTTTAACAAATGGCAATACTACATGACAGAACCAGATAGCTGAAAACGTCATTTTCCACCAAAAGTGTCATGTCACCACCCAAAACCAGAGACACTCATTAACCAAAGCAAGCTTAACCCTTTTTGTTTTGTGAAGGTTTCTACAAGAGGGAGACATAAGAGGATGGAGAGACAGCAGACAGAAAACTTTAGACGTACCTGAAGGAACACTAAGTGCCTGTTCCAGGGAAGGGGTTGGGTTAACTGCTGGGTCACCCCAGTGGCAAACAATTCATAGCAATTAAAAGTTTCCACCCCTGTCTACCTTGCCAATACAAGAAAGCCAGCACCATAATCCAGACAGCTGCTTTGTACAAGCACTGTTCTCCTACAAGAGCAGCAGGCCTTCCATAACCATCTCTTCAAAACCTGATGCAGTCTTTTCTACAAGCTAGAAAGCTGTCCACGTAGCAGCACGGCCCTGAGACTTGAACAGAGGGGACCAAGTGGAACATATACCACTAAACAATATGGGGACACACCCCTGGGAACTGAGCACAGATTATTGATGGTGCTGCAGGGAAGAGAGAGCAAGCCCCATCTCACATCCGAGAAGAATTACAAGATGACAACGGGCATGTTTTTATAGGTAGTGCTACTAACACACAACACTCATATAGCTTGTGAAGCTATACAAACAAAACTTTCCTCTAGAAAAAAACAACTAGTTTTAAACTAATAGAGTCAGTAATATTACTCTAATAATATTACGTTATCCCTAAATGTCTATCAACAACTCAGCAAGCACTGGGCATCTCAAAAGATGAGGGGTGGAAAATTTTCAAGATGCACAAGCCTCAAAACATTCCTGCCCACCTCTGTCTTTTCAGTATCTCATACTTCAGAGGTTCATTTTCAGTATGTAAAGGTTAACAAATATAAAACAACAAGGGAACGCAAGACTTGCCTATTTATCTTTTTTTAAAAAAAATCCAAACCACATTAGTACTTCTGGATAGCCAAATCATATTATAAAATGCAGGATTTCAACATTCTGGCACCAAGCCAACATTTTAATGGACATTCAAACACTAACTAAGGAAATGGTTGTGCATTAAGCCTACCAATAAGTCAACAATCAATACTTAAGTATTACAGTAAAAATACAATCCACCCTTTATAACTGCCTCTAGCCTCATCCTTCTTTGTCAAGCTCAACTCTAAAGAAAAAAATAGTCTTGAAGCAAGAAATGAAGTACATACTATTTCACAGCCACCAAACGTTTATCTTAAAGTCTAGACCTAATTGGCCCTCTGGATTGTACAGATTAATAAATATCCCGCCCCCCAACCCCCCCTCCCCCCCAACTGTACTGACAGGGCAGAAAAGTCAGGAATAAAGAGGACAGAAGTTCAGACACAAAATTAGTCAAGCAGGTCAATAGGAGAGAGCTGCAAAATAAAGCAACCTCAAACAGCTAAGCTCCAGGAACCTGCAGATGAGGAACCTGGTTCCAACTTTATCTCCAAAAAGCATCTCAGTCAAAGAAAACAAGAAAGAATCACATCAAAGCATACTAATGCGGGGGTTTAACCCAATTCATAGATTCACAGCATCACTCCTGTATGACCCCTCTCGATATATTCTATCATTTGATCAAATGAAGCCAAAGGCAAGCTCTGCAGAGTACGAGATTTGGACACCCTCTGGAAAGTGTGAACATCAGGCAGTATTGCTCCACAACGGAACAAATGCTTAAGACCTAGTTAACTTTGGCTTCCCATTCTGAGCCACGGCCGTAATGCTGAGCCACTGCTAGATTTCTGAACAGTGAAAGACCCCACGGTTTATGGGCGCTTGGAGCAGCTGCGTACGTCCGCAGAAAGGTTCAGTGTAAGCCTGATTTTCAGGAAGAAACGGTCGCAGCCATTGATCCAATCCTGCAAAGCCTGAATGTAAAAACAGGAGGACAAAGCCAATCAAATTGATCATTTTTATCTCCACAGCCTAGTAAGCACAGTACTGACATGGAACTTCATCACAGAACCGTTAAGCCAGCGTAATAGCTTGGGTAAACAAGCCAACTAAATTCTCCATTTTCTTCTCAGAGTCTGCAAATACACAGAGGGAAACAGAGAATGATTGTTTCAGAAATCCCTCCACAGATCCCTTACGTTATTTGCTAAAACTATCTTGCATCACTGGGGTTTCAGCTATAAACAAGCACACAGCAAGGCTGGGAATGTGGACAGACTTTTTGCTGGTATTTTGAACTTGGGGCATCAAAGACCTCGAGGTTGAGCTCTGCAAAGGACCCAGCGCTGCAAGTCTAGCGGCCAAGGAGCACAAATACCTCGGTCCACACAGAACACAGAGCAGCTGGCAGGTGCATGATCCAAGCCCAGCAGCTCGGTACGTGTCCAGCAATAGGCCAGACGTCTGATCATTACATTTTGCTATTTCATCTCTCTCTACAACAGGCACGTCCTAAATAATCCATCTCAAGCAAAAGTCATCACACTACAAAATACTGCTGCATAAAATGATTATATTGGGTAGCAGGCAGTAGCAGTCTTGGCTGATGTTTTAGCCTATGACTCTAATCAACAGCCAGCTCAAGGGCTTTTGCGTGGCCACAATTCCAGCTCAGGGCAGCAACTAACAGCAGTCTTAGCACCATTTCAGCTCAGAGAAGTTGAAATCTCCAGCCCAGACTGGTGACAGCCACTGCAGGTGTCTTTACAGTAGAAGGGTCATTTCAGCAGAGCTGCCAGGGGATGGGTGCTTGCAGCACAGCTTCAGTCTCTCGCTTCAGGTGGGGAAAGGAATGCTGCTGACAGCCAGTGTAATACAAGGGTAGCCGAGGGCTGTGCTGCTCAGCGCTGCCAAACCAGAAACTTCTGATTGAGAGAATTATTTACTTACTATTTTTTTAAAAAGGATTGGTATCTGAGGGGGAAAAGGTGGAGGCCAATTAAATGCTGTTGTGTCCTGATGCGTACTGTGAACAATAAAAAGATGCCTGAGGAAACAGTAAAATGGACAACATCCATACACGCTTCCGCTACAGAATCTCACAATCTTGTGAGTGTCAGTGGTAAATGCAACTTTTATTTCTCAGGTGAAGAAATTGATGCATGGGAAGGCATTTCTTGAGCTCAAAGTCAAGCATGAAAACCATGACAAAAACTGGATCAAAATCCAGCTTTCCCAATTTCCTGTGCTGAAAAACAGCTGCTGCAGAAGGCTGTTTTCTAAGTAAATATACCCATCATGGGGTGCCAGTCAGGCAAGGATCCAGAAATTCAAGGGTCAGGTGCTATTCAATATTTGAATCAGTGCAATAAAACACTGCATAAATATTTTAACTGGCACTCCTGCTCCAAAATACTCTTGGAACGTATTGCAGCCACTTGCTTTCAAAGTTTATAACAGACATTCCCTTCTTCCTTCTGTCCTGTGGAACCTCTGAGAAAACCCCATTCCCTGCTCATCCACAGCACATCTGACAGCACTTTGCTGGTTTGTTTTGAATGTGCTGCTTTCGGTCAGCAAGTACAAATGGATAAAACTAAAGCGCTGAAATTCTATATCCTTGGCTCTTTATGAGGCCTTGTTCTAAATTCTCCTCAACAAAGAAAAAAAAACCCCACAATACAAAACTCCAGAACACTCTCCATTTTTATATCTCATTTATAACCACTGGCTTCAAAAGCTAAATGCCTGGGTTCCATTGTAGCTGTTCTCACAACACATACTATAAAATAAGACACAATTTGTCATTACATTTCCAAACTATGGAGGAGATAACGTTTGCTTAGATCTGCATGTAAATCTCAAGAAGTCAAAGTACAGTGGCAAATGCATTTTGATATTCCATATGCAATTGAATCCCTTAATTGGTTTGGCTTGACACAGAAAAAAAAAGTATCATGCCAGTCACTAATGAAGTTACAACTGTGAGATTGTAGGGCAACATTACCTGTGCTGCCCTGACCAGCCCGTACTTCTAAACTCTGCAACATTCAGTGAGACAGAAATTGCTGTAAATGGAGGCAAAAGCTATGCAGATGTGCTCTGCCAATACCCCACCTGGCTGCACACTAACAATTCCATCCATTGAACTGCAGCTCTGCTAGACATTCCAGTCCCGAGATCTCCACAGTTACACTCAATACTGATTAGCAGAACCTGCTCCTATTTCAGCCTTCACTTCCCTGTGCTTCTATAACCTAGACCTGTCAGTCTAATTGTGCTCCAAAACAGCTCGTTTCTCTCGAAAATAAAGTGTAAAGCTCTGTTAAAAAGATATTTCAGTAACTGTTACATTCTAAGAATCACTAAGTTTTGTTGTAATAAACATACTGAACTACTGACCACAGAGATTTGACATGGCAGAGTTTTTGCTTCTCCTACTGGTAGCAATAGCTTGTTCAGCAGATGCTCCTAGTAGCACCTACGCAAGTCCTGCAAGAGATGAATAGCAAAACCCAACAAAACCCCAAACCAAATGTAAAAACCAAGGGATGAAACACAGTTCCTCCTTCTTCCTAAAACTACAGTTTTAGTTTTGCTGGGCTACCTGAAGTAACAGGCAACTAAATCTTTGGTATTAATGCAAAAGCAAATTCTGATGATCCCACTGATAAGATTACTCCGTCAGAAGGTACCACCGTGTATCAAAAGGCACTGCTTTCATACAAACAGTTTGAAGAGTAGCGCTGCACTTGAATCATTCACATTCATGATGGCCCTGGAAAAGGGAGTCCAAAGGAATCAGCTGTGAGACTGTCAGTCTGAGTAAACAAGATTTAGGCTGTGAGGCTGTGCCCATCAATGAAAGCTGAAATTCTTACTACACTGAACTGCTTTCACAAATAGTACTAGAAAGGCCAGTACTTCAGCCTTTCTAATCTGGCACTACTCAGTGCCGTCAGCCTTACTCTAAGCAGCGTTACTGTGTGACCACGTGGAGGTCTCTCTCCATCAAAGGAAGAGGTTGCCACTCCTGGTGCTCACTCCTGATTTGTTCTGGAAGTGCCACGTTCATTTTTTAAGATAATTATCCAATACTACAAAGCAAGGCCAAAGATATGGTGCTATAATTGTAGCAAAGAGTTGTTTCAAGATGGGGGAAAAAAATCATGGAGTAAAATAGTTCAGTAAGCTCGGGAGTTATGTTTAAACTCTGAGGTCCTACCTACCCTGCTCAAGAACAAAAGCCTCCATGAATGCACGCATTAAACAGAACCCCTCTGCTTCTCAAGGCAGTGCATTAACTACACATTCAGCTTACAAAAATAAATTGCAACACTTGCTGAAAAATAAATTGTGAAAAAACAAAAAGCCCTTTTCTTTAGTCACACGTGACAGCAATTCAATTTCACTGTCTACTGCATGCATTTTATATAAGGCAGATATGACTGTATCCTGTACCTGATAGTTTTCAATTTATCACTCTGGAACTTCAGTTAGAAAAAGGATGAAATGAAGCAAGCCATTGCCTTTGACACTAGAAAAAAAAGCCTCACTAATGCAAAGGCACAGCCAGCCTGGCTATCTACGCTCTTCAGTGGCATGTACAACCAGATTATAGCTCTTGCACCAGATGCGTTGCAGAAGTGAGCCTCTACCCGTTTACCATGCTTGAAGTCAATTAATCAGCATATAAAATAGTGCCAGTTAAAACCATTTCCATTTTAAGTGGTGACCATTCTTCTCCTGCTTCAGCATCTGACTCTAATTTCAAAGTTTCCATGGGTCATATAAAGTATCGGAGAAAAATTCTGTTTCAAGAAACCAGTTAAACACTTGCAAACTGAGATACAGGTGGCCACGGACCAGGCAAAAAATATCTCCTGCACAGTATATTCATGTAAAGGGTATAGACTTCAGAGACACAGGCAAAAAGCTTATACCATCTCCCTTGGTGTGAGATGGCCATAGCCATCAAGCAAGACAAACACCAGATCTGTGTATCTCAGTACCAGGGTGTGTTCCTTCCTGTAGATGACAGCAACCAGGGGTGCTAAAGGCAAAAGGATCTACCTCAGGTGTCTGCATAAAATCAATGGATTTAGAAACTCCTCCGAGGTGGCAATATGAACCTTCTCTGGATCCACAGGGGCACTTCCCACATGCAACATGTTCTGCTGAGCCATCTCTGCAACAACATGAGTCTTTGCATTGCACTTCCCACCTTCCTCTCGGAATCTGTGGTTTCAAGCGATGTTTGTTGCCAGGATGCATTGCTAATGCATAATATATTGGCTGGAAATTAGTATTTCATCTTGCAGAGAGAAAATGTTACAGGCACTTCTTAGGAAGCAATGAATGCAGAAGAGTTTGAGGATGAAACCCTGCCACACAAACAAAGCAAACCTATAACCAAGGTAAGATAGATCTATTGAGACAAACAACTAAATCCTGCCCCTTGAGACAGACTGCAGATTCAATCCCCTGATGCTCATTTTACTGCAGGAAGGAGATCTGTTCTGCTACAAAAGGCCATTATTCCTCCACAAAGTTTAGCTTGCATATTTATTATAGGGATAATTCCCAACTGAAAAGCAAGACTTGTTTCTTTTTTCCTGGTGATGCTTTGAAAAAAGCATGCCATTTCTGGCACTCCTAGAAATGGATGGATTCACATGCAACATTTCCTCCACAAACCCAGCACCCCTAAGTATCAGCAAGAACCATCCAGCCTTCAAAACAAGCCCTGGATTCTTTTCACACTGAGGACTGCCCTGCTGACTCAGGGGACCTACCGTAAACGAAAGTGCAGGAGAAGGCCTAGAGGTTCCTAGCTGCCTTCCAACAGCTTTTGAAATGACACAGCATAACACACTTTACATGCTGGAGAACCTCCTCCAAAAGAAACTGCAAAAGGCTTAGACAAAGCAAGGAAAAAGCAAAAGAAATACAGTAACCCAGAGAAGAAAGAAAGGAGTTAACTCTGCTATGGTGACTAACACTAATATAACTGAGTGACAAGTTACAGATCAACTCTTAGCCAAAGATTTCATACAACTAGTTCCCAGCTCAGCTGCCCTGCATCCCAGCAACAAGTCAAAGGGGGTGTCCGGCTTAAGTGCCTACTTCCATAATTCACTAAATTTTAAGTTTTTAAAATATTGAGAAGATGCAAAGTTTTTCCTTGGGGGGGGGGGGGAATCAATCAAGCGGACATTGGAAAAGGTAGAGAATAAGGCATCTAAGGGTACAAAACCACAGACAAACAACAAAACATTAAGCATAGCACATTAACTAATTACGTAAAGCACTATCATGCACTTCATCGAGCAAATATAAAGCAAAAACATTAACCTCAAGACAAACAGCAAAACAAAAATAAGAGAAGCGATATTGATTCACTGTATCTGTTGAGTAATCAAGCTTCTTACCATTAGAAATGAGCTGCGAATTTTCTGGATAAGCCATCTTTAACCTTGGAAAAATTAAATAAAGCTGGACAGGGACTAAGAAGAGAAATATAGCAGGGTTAGCTCTATGAAAAAAACCACAACAGAGTACAAGGTCCAAATGTGTAATTCCACAGCCAGGCGAGTCTCTGCACCCAGTTTCCACCATTTAGCTTTCACTAGGTCCTCAGGATGGGCATAGTCTCATTTAGTCAACACAATGGTGGGTCTTTTGACTACTGAATTAGTGCTTATTTCAGATTCATTAAAGCCTTTAAGTTTTTGTATCTACTTAACAGACAGAGTAAAAGGATTTAAACATGCCATTTTGTGTTACAAGCCTTGAGGCAGGAGAGGAAAGAAATAATGAATGTTTCAGAGTTACTATATGGTAACCATAGCAGGCAAAATCAATTACTGCTGAGAGGATTTGGAGATAACATGCAGGTTCCCACTCATCTATTTGAAATGTGGTTTGCTTCCCCCCCCCCCCCTCCTCTCCACTTCCTCCCCCACTTCTCTTCAGAAATGTCTTTTCTCATACATTAGAATCTGGCCTGAAGAATCCTACTGGCTTGCAAACATTATTTAGATATAAGGATTTGTCATGATACTGTACGGTATCCCCACCTGTGCACTCCCACTTATCAAAAGATAAAAATCAAATCTTCACAGATTACTACTTCTGCCTTTCACACTGAGTTTGGATACACTGAACTTTATTATCAGAGAAACCAAACAACGATGTGGCTTTATCAAGAACACCTTGTAAGCTGGACAGCCACCCTCAAAAGAAAACCTGCAGGACAGAATTGAGGAACCAGCAAAAGCATGTATACCCCCCTCTCATGATGTGAGACAGGAACACTTTCAGGATAGATAAAAAAAGAAACAATTTAGAGCTGGTACTTCAAAGGTCTGTGAAATAAGTGATCTAGAAAGGGCAGATCCAGAAATTCAGATCATACAGGTCTGAACAAGGAAAGGATGTCTGTTTAAATGATGCCAAGCTCAAAACCAATAAAAGGAAATAAATTTTAACACAATCTGTAATTGAATTGAGGAACCTTACTACCACAGGAAGATGGTAAAGCCAAAAACATAATGGGATTAAAAACTGACTCAGTATGTAAATGGATATTGACAGTATCTAGAGCAGTGTTTAACACCAAAATTGTGAAAAGAATTATTATGCCTCATGCTTCAGGGTTTTAACCAATCTCTAACCACTAGAGAACAGGCTGAAGCCTAATAAAGCAAGCGGGTATCTCCACAAACATCTTTGTCAGTGTTTCTCCTCTGAATTACCCAGTGCTGGTCATAAGCACATAAAGGCGACTGAATAGATGCGTCCCAAATCCAATCTAATAAATCAACAATGACAAATTTAGTTTCAGCTAATCCCACATCTCTGATTGAAGTCTAGGATAGCAAATTGAACCCTTCAAAAAGGTTTAATAAAGCTGCTGAAATTGAAACTAAGTACTGATGTGTTTACCAATCTTTCCTCTCACCGGCCTTTGGAACAGCACTCGCATAACACTGGCAAACTGCCTTCTTGCTCCTGCAAAAATACCGCAAGTTAGGAAACCTCTCCGCCCTTCCCCACCTCCACCCCACTACAAACACTGAAGATACCACACAATCCAGAAATTGGTGCTTCAAAAGGACAGTCCACAGAGACTTGCACTGCAGGCACAGAAGTTAGCAACATGCTGTATTTTATTCTCCATAAACTTATCTTAAAACTAAGTCTCTCCAACCTTCTCGAGCCATTTTGACCAAGCAACAATTAAGCATGCTGTTCCAATTAAATTTAAAAAGTAATCTATTAATTGTGGCTCAAAATGCTGCATAAGCAGATCCTTTCTGGTGGAAGCACCATGCATCTTGCATGCTTGCTGAGATACAAATAACGGAATGGTATCGAAAATTTTCAACACATCTTCCTCAGCTTCTTTCAGTCACTTCCATGTGCGTGGAAAACCAACATGAGACATTTCACAATATCTGCTTTTTGTTTAAACAGGAGTTTAATGATTTTGCTCAAAGTAAGTAAATAACCCTCTTGCACCCAAAATATTCTCAAAGCACAGAGGTGAGTGAAAAGTGGGCAGGAGCTAATAAATTAATCTGAAGTAAGAAAGCAAAGGAGATAAATAAAACTGGAGTGGGGAAGGGAGAAGAGTGGAAGAAAGATGAGAAATAAAGGACAGGAAACAGAAAGGAGGCAGCGAGAACAGAAGTTGTGCCAAAAATCTAAATGAGTGAAGCAAATGCATGTGTCCTTAGTTCCACCTCAAAAGGCTGCAACTTTCTTTCAGGAGCATATCTTGGCAGGAATAAGAATTCATTTTGACTTCAAAAAGGAAAGTTAAAAAACATCCATACACACAACCCAAACATTTCTTCTGCAAACTGCCAAATTTTCAGGCTGACGTTTTGCATGGGGAAGCTTAAGTACATCCACAGTTTGATGCCCAGGCATTGGTAAAGTTTACACACTTATTAGTGACTATTTTAAACCAAAGCCTGATAATGCCTAGGATTAAGATTTTGGATGTGGAGTCAAACAGACTAATTACTACAGCGGAGAGGAGGGCATGCACAACAATATACCTGTGGCCTTTCCCAGACTGCTAAATTACGCACATGGCTTAGTAATAAACCCTGGTGGAATTCATCAGTGGAGTAACACTTTCAAGAAGCCTGAGTAAATTAGGGGGGCTTGAAAGGAGGGGAGGGAGTTGAGAGCTGCAGCAGCTGCTGGGTTTTCTAATAGATTTGATGAACAGCCTCGCTGGAAAGAAAGTGCCCAGAATTTTATGCAGTTTGTGACCACAAGAGTTCGGTGAGATAGTCTGGCCTGCTCACATTACAAACTTCCCTTGTGAAAGAGTGATTTGTTTTGTACAGCTCATAGCACCATGAGGTTCAGAAAGATGCTCAAAACAATGCTTAAGTAATGAAGACACTAGCAAAGAACGCTGCAAAAACAATAGCTCAGGAGAAAGGTTAACAAACCCACCTCTTTGTATAGGTCAGTTCCAAGCTACTCTGTCCTATTTCAGAAAAGCTTGCAAAATATCAGAATTATTTTTTTCTTATTACAGTTGGGAATTTTTCTCTATTTCTCCTTTTCAGAAATAAGAACTGAAAAGCCATATTAACTTAAATAGGTAACTGTTCAGTTTCCAGTCCCAAGTCTACAGCTTAAATCCATTAACCCACCACAATACTGGGATGGAAAGCTTCTGCCATCTGTGGAAAGTCCCCACAACCAGACCTCTGCATGTCTATGAGCAGCAATTCCCAAAGCCTAACGTCTCTGTTTCCAGTTTCAGAGAGGCACCAGAAAGACATACCATGATCCACTCAGGAAAGAATTATATTACTTCAAAAATAGATACATTAGAAAGACCAAAAAAACAAAACAAAATTCCAAACTGTGGTCTTATGCTGTTACCATCCAAAATGCTGTTAATATTTTAGAAACCTAATTTAACTTCTTAATTTGTTTTCCTCCTTAAATGCAACAAAGATTAATTAGGTTCATTTCTGCATATAAGCAGTTCCACTGATAAATTCCAGCACAGCCCTACAGACCTTTTATTCCAGAGCTATAATCAAGGTACTGGAAATCTCCAAATCATCTCCTGTGAAATCTACGTTTTTTTCGCAATGGTTTCAAAGTTGATGGAAATATCAGTATCTTACAAAACAAGAAGTAGTGCTTTACAAAAGCTACATTTGACCCTTAAACAAACAGACCCACCTCTTTAGCCTAAGTAATTGCTCTATCACATGATATGTGGAGGTGGCAAATTGCCAGGTTGCAAGAATTTGCATCTCAGCATTATTTCTTCTCATCAGTCTGTATTACCACAGAGATTAAACCATTCTACTAAATTTTTCCAGCACCATGAAAACACTAATGCCCATAGTTCATTTGCACATGCTGAGCACACACTGTCTAGGTCAGTAGTCAATACAAGACCTCAGCGAGCACTAAATTAATGGGATGGTGTGACATTACGAGGTACCGCATTGCCAGAAGTGCCATCCCCCTGGTAAAATGCAACATAGACCCTGAAAGTCATTAATGAAACCACAGTACTTCTTGCAATAGTAACATTGCTCCAAGCAGGGTCTTGGTGAAATTCTGACTCTGAAAAATCACATCCCACCAGCCAGGGTTCGCTCTAGAGTTTCAGCTACGCATGGTGTTTTAAAGGGTCCTGCAATGATACTGAGAGAAGCAAAGACATCTACACCTTAGCACAGGAGAAACTACATTTAGGGTACGTGAGCTCCAAACTGCCATTTATACCATTATCTGCCCCTTCGCAGGGGTAGGAGTTAACATTCAACTAGAAATTGCAACAATTTTCACAAGGCAGAGCTATGCAGCATAAGGAAGAAAAAAAAAGGGAGGGGGAGAGTGAAGTCAAAAGTTACAACTCAAAACCTGGTCTGTTTTAAAATGTTTATGATAGATACTTCAAAGATATTTATTAGAAGTCTACAGTCGTACCTATTTGAGATGCAAAGAACATATCTGGATTAAGCAGACAGGAAATATAAAGTGTGCCAGGACATAGCAGAATTTAAATAGATCAATAAACATAGCTACTAGAACAAGAGTTCTCAATTTTTCCATCTCATGACCTTGCATTAGCATAAAGTTTTGAAATGTCCCTTTCATACTCTCTTGTTTACCCACGATGAAAGAGAAAGGCAGATCATGTCTCCTCCCTCCCTGCTCCTAACCCCTCAGGGGTTAGGAATCCATGATCAGAACCACGATGAACTGGAAGATCACCACATAATTACTCCCGTTAGCATGCAACCAAGCAAACAAAAGAAATCTGAAATCATTCAGTATCACAGCATTTACTGAGTGACTAATCTGGCCAACCAACAAAGCCCCACAGAGTATTCTACATTGTGTGCCATGGTTTGGGTTTTTGGAGGTTGCGTGTGTTTGTTTTTAAAGGTTAATAAGGCCAGGGTAATTTAAAACGGCACTACTAAATCATGCTATTCAAGCAGTAACAAAAACCTGAGAAAACTGCTGCTTAGGTGTAAGCTAAGCATGTGAGAGAAACAAGTGACAAGCAAAAACATAACACCCAAAACCCCCAAATATATTCCCAATGTTTCGGGCTTCTCTCCTCTTCCCACCCCCGCTTTCTTTTTAATACAGTGTTATTCATCACCTACCTGATGCCAAAAGGAGGTTTTTTGGGGTTTTGTGAAATAGAGGAGCCCACACCCTTAAACCCCAGTCCCATCCCAGTCTACACGCACCTTGGCTTTTCCCAGGGCATTCTCTGATCAGCACAGGCCTTGGGCGGCTGGGGACCAACCTGTCGGCTCAGAGGGCCCTGGGCGGCTATCGGTGTCAGGCAGCCCACCAACCCCCCGCTGCCTCACCAAGCCTGCACGCTGCAGAAGCCCTTGCAACTCTCATCACCCAGCAGACAGCCACAGACAGGCTGCAGTTTTCCTTTCGAAGAGGTTAATGTCTCCATTCTGTAACAACTGTACATGCAAACATTTCGGAGATGAGGATGTTTCTGTAATATATATTTCTAAGGTCCACATCCCTTAACTCCATTTGCTGTATGTCAAAATACTCATTCCACATCACTGCTTTCTTCAAATGTGTTAAAACTGCCTCTGGCCACATTTAATTACCAGGATATTTATATTCCTGATTTACATGCCTAAATGTGTACATTAAGGGTCAAATCCTGAATGAAATCAATGAGACTACCTAGGCAAAGACGACAGCAGGCTTTGATGCTAGCATGCATGAGTAATGGGAGGGGGGAAAAAATTACTTCTGAGAACCTTTGCAAAGAGCTTTTGAAGAATTCACAACTATTACCGCAAATATTATTTGGATCACAGCTGTACAAAGAAACCAAGAGCTAACAACCAACCCTGAAAAAACAAGGTAGAAGGTTGTCCTCTTGCATTCACTGCCCTAGCTCTGCAACAGTTAAAAGGTCCCCACAGCTGTGCTGGCATCATCGATTAGGGTGAACAAGGAAGCGACAGAAAAATAAAGCCACCTTAATTTCAAGCTCCATTAGAACTGAAGGACTTGCGGAGGGGAAGAAATCAATGTTTGGCAAATGGGAAAGGACAAAATCTGCAAAAGGGAAAACGCATTTTCAGGCTAAGCTAATGCAAACAATGGATGGTGAATAGCACTTGAGGTTGCCCCTTTAAGGTTGTGTCAGCATTTCCATTTATAAACTCTGATTTTAGTTACACTCTAGTAGATTACCACAGGCTTTGGAATTATTCTAGCAGATACCACAAAGTATATCACAAATGTAATATAAAATAGCAGTAAGAGCTCAGTGGTTGAATAATGCACCCTTTCGGTACCTGATGTCAGAGTAAGCTTTTTTAAATTATGAGTCACAAGCGTACATACACATAAACAACACACAGTGCTGGGGCGAGCATCCTGGGACCCAGATTCTACCAACACTAAAACAGAAATCAAAGCTGCCTTTGATACACAGGCTGTTTACAGTACTCTGAAAAACTTGAAGACATCCCAGATACTTAATTTCAGCCTGCTTTAGTTGCCATTTGAACCTATTTCAGTCTAATCTTTTGCCCTCATTTAGATAAAAGCTTGTGTTTCTGCATCTGGACCTCCAGAGAGCTACTCAGTCAATACTCTGAACATCCACACCCAGAAATCAAAACCAAACCCTGGTATGCAACCTTTAATTTCAGTTCTGCCTAGATCAGAAGGGCAAGGTGAAACTGTTGTACAACTGAGACAATTCAACAAAATTTTCCTTCAGCATAACGGAGCCAGGACTTCAGCAGATAAGCAATGTATGCAAGGAGAGCTCATGTCTGTTTCTAGCATTCATTTCACAAATCTGCACAAAGCTGGACCAAGCCTTCAAAGCAAGAGCAACACCATTTCTTGAAGTTACCACTATGACTTCGCACTTAAGACATTTCAAAACAAGCGTACAGGGGAGCTAAAGCTACTATTAAGTCAATGTGGCTTGTTCAAAACACAAAGCACACAGTAAACATAACATATACTGTAATCAAACTATCTTAGTTGGTATACATCAGGCCTGCATCCTGCAACTAACTCCTACCAGGTACGCCAAACAAGTTTACTACAGCATCATCTAACCTCTCTGACACCCGTATATAAACCAAACAGCACACGAGCAAGAGCCAGGTCCCTGCTCACATGGTACAATAGTGCAGCCGTCCCATATAATAATTCCTCCTCTGGCTGCCATTACTGCGACCTGACGGAAGTCAGCCATGACTATGCTTGCTAGAAGAGGATATCATAGTTTCGGAATCTTTGGGAGACTGAAGAAATGCCTTTTCTGACCAGTGCCAATATCCTGTTTATCCACATACACCCCAGCTTTGGGATACCAGCTTGCATGATCAAACCTTACCTGGGATTTCTAAAAGCCACAAAGAAAAAAAAACATGTATTTATGTGCTAAATATGTTATCAAGAACATCAAGAATCTCTTGACTGCCACATTCAACTTCAAAAAGCTTTTGCCAAAATAGGACTTTTTGACAATTTTGAAACATCTTGATCTTTATAAACTCTTGACATAGGAATTGTTATGAACTGGATTTGCTGCAAGAAGTGTTCATTGTGTTACATATAACTTAAGAACACAATATTTGAAATGAGAGAGGAAAAATACAGATTCCTGTAATTTAATGGCAAGCCTAGAAAATCTTTTTCATATTTTTCCCGGCCTACTGCTCTAGTGGGAGACATTTCCTGGACTCACAACCCTTTTATGTGCAAGCAATCTACGTTTTACAACTGATAAATAATTCAGATAATTAATTGAGCTGCAATTTGGTGCGCTTCTTTTTAGTCAGCACTATAGAGTACCATTTAAAAGAGGTACTGTACAGAAAGCCCCTCTTGCTTGTTAACCCAAGCTGATGCTTCTATTAAGGTGAACTCCTAGATTCTCCTAACGCTTTCTGAATGTCTCACATCAGCGTCCTGGGACTTCATGCCCTAGGATGCTCCCCTCCAATTCTTCTTGCTGTGTTTTACTCTCTATATAAAAAACCAGGATGTTTTCTGGAATTCTTCCTAAGTTGCTCCTCGTGCTTTGGACCTCTGGCCCAAAATAAATACAACAAGCTTGATGAAGCCTTATAAAACTAATTAGTGAGGAAGGATGCAAACAAATCCCAACAATCATCAGAAGCTATAAGAAAAAGTAATGTAGGAAGAAGCTTTTGTAGCACATCTTTAGCTAAAGCATCAAATAATTTTAAGACCTACTTGGTTAACAGCTAATTAGAGCACAATTAGCAGCGTGTAACATGAAGGTCCTCTTATGTAACTAACAACAAAAACTTAATAAAACTACTCTGAAAGGATAAGAACCTGTTGTTGATGACCACATACCAGAACCTACAGATGAGTGTAGAGATTTGTCCATATTCTAAGCAAGTTACTTTCAGATAACAGACCATCATCAGCAGCCAGACAGCTTGAGATGTGACTGCAGATATCCTCAGACAGAGCCAAGGATAATGTTCTGCAAAACAACATAAAAATCCTTGCACCTCTTAACTGCCAAACAAACAGGGACAAAACATTGCAAACTGACACTTTGCTCACGTGCCTGCAAGATGATCTAAAATGGAACACCTTGCTGTGCTTCCCACTGCAAACTGGTTCTCGCTAATTTACTATGAATGCTTTCTACATGCCCTGAAGAACATTTAAGATTCAAAGCACGCATGTATTAGGCCTCAGACATGAGTAGTCAGAGTTAAATTAAAGTGATCACTGATTAAATCACCAGCGCTAATCATGATTCAAAACAGAAAGTGGGGAACTTTGATTTCAATGATTAATCTTAATCCTGTTTTTCATTTGTACTTTTTAGCTGTTTTGCTAAAGGAAGGGCTGAATCTCATTGGCCAATTTGGCCATTTAAACACACTGATTTGCAATTAGTCACTCTTTTTATGCTAAATTTGAAGCTTTTCCTAAACAGGAGGATACAATTCTATCTATAGTCACAATATACATTTATTTTAAAAGCACAGCATTTATTGAGAATCTTAAACATTTTTATTAAGCTTGAAAGCATGAATAAGAATCATCTTATTTACTAGATGACACACACACACTCTTACACATGTGCTTCGTGTCAAGCTCCACTAGGATGGACTAGAATCCTATGGGAAATAGGCCATATAAAAGTGTTCAGTCCATTAAAATGCCTTACATGAAAAAAAAAAAGCATCCAGGCTGTATTTCAAAATGTTTGCATTTCAAATTGTCTCTACAAGACCAAAGAGATCATTAACTTTAATAGCAAAAAGACAGACTGAAAATGATGGCTAGACACAGAGGCATTTCAGCACCTGAACATGCAAAAAGACCAACATTTAAGAAAGTTTCAAGAATGCCTACACAAGTTAAGTACCCAGTTCCCACGGAAATCACCTAGAGTTGAAATCAGTGGGTCTCAGATACTAAATTTGTTTAAGTATGGCCGAAGATATCTTGATTTCGGGTGGCAAAGTATTTAAAGAAAAAAAAATATCTCCTCCCGCATCCCTCAAGCTTTTTGCATTAAGAAACCACATCTGTCATTTTGTTTAAAAAATAAATGTGCTTATTTTTATGTAAATTTTTAGTAGTTTATGTCAACTGCTATGAATTCAAACTTAAACACTTTTTTTTAAGAAATAAACACAGTCTAATGAAAAACATTCAAGTATTGACATGGATCACAAAAAAATATACCAAAATGAGAAAATATACTGAGAAGATCATATGATAAGGCTTGAGATCTGCTATAATTAAGAAGAAAGCCTTCACATTTTGGCTAGGTAACCAGTAAAATAAAATAAGATGTATCACGCAGTCCTATCTGTTTTTTCAGATGCCACAAATTGAGATCCAATGAGTCAAGAGCTCTGCTGCTTCTGGGCTTGAGAATCTACAGTAAGATTGCTCTTGGAGCAGAAAGGAAAAACACCAGAAATCAAAGAGAATTAACAGCAGTAGTAAACCTAAAGCAAAAAACGGAAAAAAAAGGAAGAGTTCTTAAAAAAAAAAAATCTAGACAGAATGGGGTCAAGGAAGACACGTACCAAGTTTAACATCACCAATTAGAAATACAACAACATCAGAAATTGGAACAAAGGAATAAAATGAAAAGACAGAAAGTGAACAATGCCAGTGGTTTAGAGCTCTCACTCTAAGATTATGCAGTAGATAAAAGTCTCCAGAGTGCACTAATTTTTAGTGAAAGAGAGGGGGAAATCATCTGGGGAGGGTGAGAGAAGATGTCCAAGTTTGCCAGGAATTGCCAGAAGGTGAAGAAGTACAAAGGCCCAAGAAGAAATCCCATCTTCAAGAAACACACTAGATGCTCTGAGGATATGTTGGAGACATCCTCCAAGAGGACAGAAGGCAGCCCCAACACAGAGGAGTAAGGCCTGCACTCCAAGTAAACACCTCTTTGCCTCGGGCCTCAGGGTACACACATAACCTACTGGAAAGGCTCTGGGCCTTTCAGGATAGGGGATAAGTACACCTGCCTGAAGCCAGGAGACCACAGGGCTCCTAACACTAGAATCAGATCAGATTAAGGGCCCGTTGACCCAAACCAGACAGCTTAAATAAAACATACCATCAGGTAAAACGGGGTAACTTGACACACCTCTGATCCCTCCCTTTCCCTTCTGAAGTTGAGTAGTTTAGGGCCTACTACTTTGCAAAAAAGAAGAGCTTACAACTCTTTTGACCCTCCTAATTTAGCCATCTGACAGCAAGGAGAATATAAACTTCAAAATGATTAACCAGTAATTCAGATTGTTACCTTCAATGCAACCCAATCCCATAACCCAGCTCTTAACTGAGTAATGCATACTGCAGACTATTTCATCACGAAGATGTTCTACAAGGGCAGGTAACCATGATAAAGCAAAAACAGATGGGTCACTCTAATTTCTAAGACAACTGGGGAGATTACCTACAGGAAAACGTCCAAGATTATATCACACCGGTAAAGCATATGAAACATGGCAAAGTCCACAAAGACAAAGTTATGTCATCTGAGATACAGTGAAAGAAAAGCTAACTAACCCCTCTTTCGCATGTTGACTTAAATGCCGCCTATTCCAACACCTCAAAATTGCCAAGCAGTCCCACATGTGTTCTTCCAATCAGACATTAAAAAAAAAGATCTCAAAACTTTAAGGGAGAGATATCCCTGTGCAATTCAGGCTTGCAAAACCAACAAAGATGGGTCCACAAAGGCAGTAAGCACATACCTAGCTCCTCTTGACTTCAGCAAGAGTTTGGAACTTAAAAGTATTTCTGCCGATCTGGTACTTCATGCAGCTTCTGATGGCTAATTCAAACATCTTTCACCACTGAAAGCAGCATCTCTCCTCTCTACTTCCTCTAGCCAGTAAATTAAGTGCAGAGCAAGAGTATTTCCACAACAGTCTTAGAAGAGCTTTAAACCACAACACAGGAATGGCAGTTACAAGGGCTGGGTAATTCACATGTCAGAAAAACCCTACCTGGATGTCAGTGTCCTTCACAGGTTCAAGAGGTTCAAATGTAGTGGCTGCACTTAGACTCTCTAGTCGCTGAGAAATGTGAGATATATCAAGCCCTCTAGACCCCAGAAGAACAGACCTACAAGGAAGAAATCATACAGGTATGAAATTAGTATTGAACAGACAGAACTCTGTACAGACAGTGCTCCCAGCTGTGTTACGAAAAAAAAAAAAAAACCACAAACAACCTCAGCCCTGCTGAACTCTTTTCTGCTGTTCCATTGCAGTACTGCACAGCTGCCAAGTCCTTCCAGATAGAAAAGTTCTATAGCATGTTGGTAAATGTCTTCAGCAGCGGCCAGAACAAGGTACTGCACTTTTTGGCTTTAGTGCCCAAAATCACGAACAGTAGCTCCTCAGATATTTTTACTATATCGGTTTTTTCCCGAAGTAGAAGTGTGGGGGGAGAGAACACAGAACACCTCTGCAGTGACTCCGTTTCTCCCAATCACACCCTCCTGGCAAGACACCCCATGTGTTAGAAACAAACCCCATAAACAGCTTCTACCCTCTGTGCAGTTTCCAGTGTCAGTGCTCTGTACTTACGCCTTAACATCTGCAGTCTCCTGGGAAGTGCGGGTCAGAGTACGGGAACGCAGGCGCTCCCCTGCCTGCTGGATCTCCTGCAGGTTGCGTTCTACATGAGGGAGCTCAGAGATACCTTCTGTCTCAGCTGCAAGCTGTTCTGCCTGCTGGAGAAGCTCTCCAAAGCCTTCAGTATCCATCTCTGTTGCAGGTTTCACTCAAGATGCACAGAAACCTTCAGAGAAAAGAGAAAACACTTGCTCAGCTATAAGCCATTTCTGTCCCTAGGAAAGCATAGGCAGACCAGCAAGAGAGGGTCTTCTACAACAGCATACTCTTCTGCCCATCCTCCCCAAGCGCTGAACATCAAGGGAATACTTTCAAGTGTCTCAGGGAGCTTTGCCTTGCACAACTATGTTCTCAAGGTAGATCTATGGACTCATCAGAAATGGGGTGCAGATACCATACGACAGTTGATATATTGCCTTGATACAAAGGAGAGCAAAAGCAGAAAATTCCCTGTGAGGAATTTGGTGTTTATTTGACTATAAGCTACTTGTATACACATAGGTACAAGCAGTTTGGAGTTGGACTCAATGATCCTTGTGGGTCCCTTCCAACTCAAGATATTTTATGATTCTGTTTTCATACATTATAAATGGCAACAAATCCATATGCATGCATAGGTATATATGAGGGCTGAAAACACATAATGTATAAACATGAGGTTGAATTAACAGCCAAACAGATGAATGTATACATGTATGCAGACAGCCATCTACTAAGATGTGTTAATCCATACATCATTAACCCCCAAAGTCAAGAGAAGTAAGTACATGTTGTTCCAATGTGGAAGACTTGTCTAACTTCAATGCACGCAGAAAGTTTTACCAGTGTTTGTGAGAATTACTTGCACCAAACAAATGAGAGAATAGTTAAAGAAACTGCAGAGCATAAGGCAAGGGCTGTAACAGATGAGGACGTTAGTGCATTGTGCAGTTCTGATTCAGAACAGAGCCCTTTATTTTTACAGAAAGGACAAAAATGTACATGCTTGGGATCAATATAGAAAACAACATGGAGCTACAGTGGTGTCCACATTCATGAAATATGAAACTCAAACCCTCAATTTCACACACCAAATCAATGATTTGCAGCTAAAAGAGCTGCATGCTAAGCACACCTGGCACCTCTGTAAAGCCACAGGAGAAGGTAACAGAAATCTAGTCTTGCTGAATGGTGCTACAGACATGGGAATCTCCAGTACAATCTCTTTCTCTCATAGCATTTGCACCCTAATCTAGAGTGCCTGGGATCAAATAAGACAAACCAGATCTCAAGCATGAAAACAGGTCTTTATCATTTACTCAAAAATAAAATCAATGGAGACTCTCTGGTTCAAGGGAGCCCACCACAAAGAAAACAGGGCATTTACAAGCCAAAAATAGACTGCAATTCAAGTATTTATTGGTACCCCTCAACCATACCAAAGCAATTTAATAGTACAATTTTAATATTCCTCATGTTCTCAGCCTCAGCACTATTCCCAAGTACAACTACCAGCAGCAACAGCACTGCTTTTGTCTGTCTGGACAAATGATTTAAAAGCACTGCATGATGATTCATTCAGACATATGCAATTAGAAAGAGAAACTGATCCCTACTGCCTGGGTGCCAGGACAAACCCCGACAGCCAGCATCCAGGAATGGAGAATTTCGCAAGCGCTCCCCACCCACTTCTGGAAAGCTGGGAGCTACTGGGCAAGGCAGCAATCATATTTACCCTGACTTGTTAATCAGGTGAGATAGCAGAGACTGGATTTGTTTGAACAGATTAGCATGTCACGGAGATGGAGGGAAGCAGGGAGGTGTGTGGAAATAAGCAGTTTCACGCCCTGCAATGCAGTACAGAACATCTTTCCAGCATTTACTTGCGATAACTTGGGGGGGGAGGGGTAAGAGGTGGAGAAAAAAGCTGGGAGCATAAGAAGGCACTAACTTCTCAGCACTGAAAGCAAAAGCATGGAGAATTAGCGCACTATAAAACTGCTCCCAAACCTGCACGTTTTTTGCCATAGACTCCACGTCAATACCATATAAGGTCTGTCCCATATATTTGCTGATGTAGGACAACTGCAATAACTCTGTGGGATTGAACCGAATTCAGCAAATACAGAATAAACCATAAACCAGTTATTTCAGAGCAAGTTAAACTACCTGTGATTATAACCAAGCAGTGGAAATGACAGCTCAGAACTTATGTAGAAAGCCAACACTAAAAAGCTTTTCTAAGCAACAGAATTCAAACGGACTGACTAACAGCACGAACAACTTTGTCTCCACCCTGACAGAATTTACTGCATTCAAGAGACTGCAGTCTGACTCTTAATGCTGCTGTGCAAGACGGAAACTGCTACCACAGTAACGAGCAGAGCGATGGCAGATTTTCATGTCTGGCTGGGGAAGGAGCAACAACTGACACCTAAGGGAAAGAAAATACATCAGAAATTATACTAACTTCAGTGAAACCAGATCGACCTTGGGCTAAAAGCCAGGACTGAAAAGGCTCTTCTGTAAAACAACTTTGATGACTTATCAATAGAAGCTGCTACATTAGACTACTATTCCATTAAACCCCAGTTTAATGTTGGGGAAACATTTAAAACCACAAATAAATGCTATATATTGTACAAGTTGACTGGATTTAAGCCAAAAAGAAACTAAAAAAGATGATAGGTTTCTTAAGTCTATTCAGACTTATTATAAATGATGATATATTACCTAAAACCCGAAAAACTCCTCAAAAGCACTACAAATCTATCCAGTTAAGAACACTGTAGCTACTATATTCCAAATATGACCACAATAAACATCTTCTGTACTAGCTTCAGAAGGATGCAAAAGCAAAAAACTCAAATGTGTGCACAAGCATCTATTGTACTTCACATATTGACGAGCTTAGTGTCATCTAATTAGCTTTGAGAAACAGACTACAAAACTTAAGATTTTTCCAGTGCTTTGGAAAAAAAAAAAAAGAAAAAAAAAAAGGAAAGGAGGAAGACATCACAGAGGAGAAGGAAAGCCTCACCCTCTACATTCAGAATAAATGATGGGCCAGTACAGTTCCACTAGTTGCAGAGACTCCAGAATAGGAAATGAAGAAGAAATCCAGAGTTGCCTTCTCACAGAGGCTCCCACCCTCCCACCCTAGAGTGTTCAAGAGACCCAGTCTGACAAGTCGGGATCAGCGGCTTATGGAAGGATGATAGAAGAGCACACTAGTAAGAGAAAGCAGATGACTCTTTACTTGCTGCAGCCGAGATCCAAGGCAACAGTGCTTTTTTCACAGGCTCCAAGCCTGCACAGCTACAGATAGCATAGCAGCTTCTGTCTACTAAGCTAAACATGAATACGTAAAAGGCCCATTCTGCAGGCCTGGGGAATTTGGTATGAACAGCAGTAATAGCACCTAGCTCTCTCACAGCACTTCGCATAAGCGGACATCCAGATATTTCAAAGAGGAAGACAGCCACATAATCCCCATGTTACAGACAGGGGAACAGATTAAGAAATGCAGAGATGGAAAACAAAGAGCTGGTGGCCGAATTGTTGTTTGTTTGTAAAAGAAACACAATGACAATGTACAGGATATCAGTGAAGACACTGAAATAAGTTGCCTTCTAAGGATGCAGCTGCTCTGTCACTGAGCTTTTTAAGAGCAGGACAGGCATAGAGCAGAAATGGTGTACACCTACTGACCCCTCACCAGGAGCACAGACACATCATTGGGGTCAACTCTTGAGGTCTCTTCCTACCTTATTTTCCACGTTCCACAAGTGGAAGTGACCAAGTACAACCCAAGTATCTGCTGTGCATTTTCAGCAACTCACCTTCTAAAATGTAAAGCACAATAATAAATGTTTAATCAAACCTAGCAAAGGGAAAACTTCCATACCCTAGCTACACTAAAAACATGAGATCAGGATAGGCCAGCTTAAAAACAAACACCTAAAAGCTCTAAGCTATAGTTGGTACTCCATCTGGTACAACAGCCCGTTCCCCCAGCAACAAAGGGCTGATGCAGGAAAAACCTGAATAGGCCACACAACGATCTTCCAAACGTATTGTTTCTTCTGCCACCCACCAATTAATCCTCCCCTGCTTCCCATAAAGACTTTCAGTCCTGTGTGTTTTGGTTTTTTGTCTCATCTGTAGGTAGACATGCAGAAGTCCAATCTTTTTATGACCTTAAAGGGCTGTTACTGTATGTTTAACAAAGACGTTTTATCAAAGTTTTAAAGGCAAAAACATTCAGTTATTTGCTCTTGCACCGTAAGAACAGGGGCACGAGAATCTTCTCTGCCCTGTTCTGTGATTTAACCTGGAATGGAACAGTAGCCATTTTACATTATTTCTTCTGACATATATTGTAACGCATTTGTCAACACTGCCTTTCTTCTACCATCTGACTTTGTAGTTCCTCACAGTGGTCTCAAGCCCCCACTGTCCCGAATAACTGACCTGGCTGGCTGTTTTGCCATCTTACCACTCTCCCCCTTTCCTAAACACTTAGTACTTAAATTTAAGCACCAGACTCTCATCCAACTCAGCAGGGCACTAACTTCCACAGGGCAGCAAACTGACCTTCATTAAATTAAAGAGAATTTAGTTTGATATTTGAAATTCCTTATGTGAAAGTCTAGATCCTCCCCCCTCACTGAATTTCCTGTGATATCATCACCACAGGAACACTCTGGATTTAGATTACAGAAACATGTTTATTCCTCAAGCAATTTTTAAGCTTTTCATTTGTAAGCCCCTAGAAGTTTTCCCAAGAAGTAGGAAACCCTTTTAGAGACACAACATAAATGAACAGCAGTAAACCACAGAGGAACCGGCTTTCTTGTCACCCTTAGTTCTCTGTGACCTAACTACTGTCCCATAAGACAACAGAACCAAACTGAAGGAGGGGGGAAGCAGCCCTCACTTGCACTTGCACTTTAACTCAACCCTTTCCACTCATTAATATATTCTGGGTTAGAATACTGTTGGGACACAGACAACCAGCACCACACAGTAGTTTAGTTAAATACCAACACCCAGTGCATGTACAGTTTTAACACAATGTTTTAACTCAAGTTTTAACACAAATGCAGTTCGATATCACATTACAGAAGTCGACTGTTGCCTGCAGTTGCAACCAAACAGTGGGAGCATATACTTTAAGAAGATGACTCTGGGAAAATCAAAACCATACACAGAGTGAACTTTGCCTAGGAGGGACTGTCAAACAGCATTCTTTAGGTTCAGAAAGAGAGTTCTGCATCTGAGATGCTCTGTAAGAAACCCTTACAGCCATTTTCACCTGTTTTGCATGAGAAGCCAGCCCTGCTGTTGGTAGGAAGGACCTGAGACCTTGAGTAGGGGGAAAGAGCTAATCATCATTCTCATTCAAGGATAGTCTGAAGGGTCCACGTCAAGCATTTAAAGATAGCTACCTTGTACTGCATCACAGTTACTGATCTGAAAAACACAAGCCCTGAGCATCATATATAGTTTACCTTCTGCATTCCAAAGTTTTCTATATCCTGCCATGCACATATGAAAGCAATGCTTGGCAACTACGAGGTCACAAACGTGCTGCAAAACAGAAGTTGAGCAAGGGACAGCATAAAAAAACCTGTGCCTTTCATGATCTCCCACCACCACCAGGTACCTGGCAGCAGGTGCTCTTCCCCCCATCAGAAGCCAACCAGTAACCCCACCGTGGCAGGGAATGACCTCCACACACGGAGAGACGCCAGATCACACGCTTACACAGACAGGCTATCCTGGTACCTCCCCATTCAAACGAGCTTCTGCTTCCTGAGGCACCAACACGGCACCTCGGTTAAACGATAGGCTCCCCTTTTACAGCTAGGCTTTGCACTGCAGACCAGCACAAACCAGCTCGGATGAAGAGACTGCTCCTCGCACGTATAAGGCCAGCCCCGCTGCCTTAAAGCGGGTTATTTTTCGGGCAGAGATACACAGCAACCCCCGACGAGCCACAGGAAGGCCCACGGGGAGGCCTGCGAGTGCTCCCCGCCAGCCTCCCGCCGCAGTGGCCTGCGCTGCGGCTGAGGAGCTCGCCAACGACCGCGCCGCGGCCCGGGGCTGGTCGTGCCCTGCCTCCCTGAGGGGGCTCTCCTCAGAGGAGGCCTCTCCTCAGAGGAGGCCTCGCCGGAGCCCTCCGCCGCAAGGGCGGCCCGGCGGCCAAGGAGAGGAAGCCCCGGGCCGGGGGAGGCTGCCGAGGGCTCAGGACCCGGCAGGGGGAGGCCAGGATGCCCGCACTGCCCACCGAAGGAGGGAGAGGCGGGAGGAAAAGCCATGACACGCCCGCGAGGCGCCCTCACCTGCCCGCCGCTCCAGCCGCCGCGCCTGCCGGCCCCGCGCCGCGGGCCCCTATTGGCCGCCTTCACGCCTTTCTCCGTGCTCCCATTGGCCGATCCGCTGCGCTTCCCCGCGCCTAGAGCTTCTATTGGTCTAGCCGCTCATCCCCGCCCACAGGCTCCCGCCCCCTCGAGACAACAACTTTATTGAGGCGCTCGGAGGAGGACATGGACAGAGTGTTGGGGGGGGCGGCAGCCGGAGGAGACCGCGGGTTCGAGGCTGCCCCCTGCCCCTCCGCCCCATGTGCTCAGTGCTGCGCACGCCGCACCGCGGCGAAATCACAAAAATAAAAGGAGAAATACAGAAATAAAGTGCATGGACTTTTTCCTCTTTGCCCTCCCTTTTCCTTCATAGCCACTGCTAACTCACGCTGATCAACTCCATCTGAGAGCTGTTTCCCTGGGAGGGAAAATGAGGGTAACAAATTAATCTGGCTTTTCCTCCTATGGAAAAATAAACCAGCCAACAAACCCCCAGCCAGCAGGTACTCTCTCCATCACCAGAGGAATAGTGTCCTGAAGGTGCATAGGGATACGCTGCCTTTTGTGGGCACACAAACAGAATAGCGGGGGGCAGGACACCAGCACCAGCCTTGGAGCAGGTGACAGATACTTGTAGGGCAAGATCTGGGAAGTGGGAATTTCATGGACCCTGACAGGGCATATCCAACAGTCTGCTTGTGTAAGAGGTGATGGATGGACCTCGTCACTGCTCCAAAACATCACCCAGCCAACCTTCAAAGTCCCTCCCTCATAACTGCGATCGTGTCTTTTGTCTTCCTTAAGGCTTGTTTTAACAAGTGGCAGCAAGAAACACCCCCCTGCTCCCCTTTGCCCGGCTCTCTCCATATCCCACTGCCTTTCTCCTCGGTGAAGGGTTACTCTTGCTGAGGAAATCCCCAGCACCACGATCCGGCTGCAGTGACCCCCTCACATTCTGCTTCGTGGTACCCAGCAAGGGAAGCGGACGCAGCACTCAGATTTCCTACAGCCCTTTGAAGCTGGATGGATTTCCCCATTGATACAGCCCCCATTTCCAAGATTTCCCACGTAAAAAGCAATCCTCGTGCACTCAGGGGCAGTCCTGGCAGGGGCTGCAGCTGCCATCCCCTAACTGCTAAGGGCAGATGGGGGCCAGGGCACATTCCTGCCCCTCCATGCCCTGCCTGCTGGCAGGAAAGCTGTCCTCACTGGGATGCGCTTGGGCAAATTACATCCCAGCCTACCCAAAACCATTGAAATCCACATTTTCCCCCAAGGGTGTCTCCTTACACGCAGGATGAAGCACCAAAACATGGCTTTCCTCGAAGGCTCCTGGGGTTTCTTTTCTTTGCCTCACCAAACACCAGGTTTTTTCAAGCTGTCATAAATCGTCTCCCGCCACTTCATTTTTTCCCAGTCGCAAGCATCACTTGGGGCGCATAAACACACCCAGGGTGGCTCTAAAATGTAGCTCGCTGGGGAGCTGCCCGTGCCCCAGCCTCCCAGGGCAGGAGCATCTCTAACATACGGCAGAGATTTAGGATCCCACCAGAGTGTGGGGCAGCCCATAAACACTTCTGCTATAAATCACAGCCCTGAAGGGGTTGCCCCAATTCCACCCGCCCTGCTTCAGGTCTGTGAGGAGGTGAAGGTGATTCAACCATCCCAGCTTAGTCACCTTATCCAGAGAAAATAAAAAGGCAAACCCTGAAATATTCCCACTCCGAGGCAGTTAGGTGGCTCTCCCTGTGCTGTGACACCCGCCAGTTGTCTGACAGCTGGCTGGTATCACCAAAAAAGTTGATTTTTTTTCCAGTGCTGGGTGCCTGCCTGGCTCCCTGGAGTCTGTTCTTTGTAGATCTGTAGGTTTAATTCCTTCTGATGTATTTTATATGCCGAGACCTGACACGTATAGCGAATGTTCTCCCTGCGCCACGGGCTGATCCATGCCCTGGGGTCTACTGCGTTCGGGCTTGGCCCCAGGGTGCCCGGTTACCACCTCCGTGGAGCTTCAACCCCAAAACTTAGCAGGGGGAGAGCACTCGTGGCACTGCAGCGTGGGGGAAACCCCTTGGAACGGTGTGCTGGTCCCTGGCACGATGGGTGTCCTGGTGGGATGGAGGTCCTGGTGGAATGGGTGTCTTTGTGGGATGAGTGCCCTGGTGGGATGGATGTATGGTGGAATGAGTGCCCTGGTAGGATAGAGGTCTTGGTGGAATGGATGCCCTGGTAGGATTAGCGTCCTTGTGGGATGGGTCTCCTGGTGGGATGGATGTATGATGGACTGGGTGCCCTGGTGGAGTGGGTGACCTGATGGGGTGGATGCTGTGGTGGGATAGAGGTCTTGGTGGAATGGATGCCCTAGTAGGATGGGTATCCTTGTGAGATGAGTGCCCTGGTGGGATGGAGATCCTGGTGGAATGGATGTATGGTGGAATGAGTGCCCTGGTAGAATGGAGGTCCTGGTGCGATTGGTGTCCTGATGGGATGGATGCTGTGGTGGGATAGAGGTCTCGGTGGGATGGATGCCATGGTAGAATGGGTGTCCTGGTGGATGGGTATCCTGGTGGGATGGGTGTCCTGGTGGGATGGATGTCTCGGTGGGGTGGGTGCCCTGGCAGGGCGGCCATGGCACTCCAGCTCTCCCGAGCCCGTCCAGGCTCCCGGCGCAGCTCTCCAGCGGGACGGGCAGGGTGCCGGGCAGCCCGGGGCCAAGTGCGGGTGCGGCCGGGGCCGGGGCAGGTGACGGGGCAGGGGGGGCGGCCCCGGGCGGGCGCGGGGCGGCGCTGAGGCGGGCAGGCAGGGGGCAGCGCAGCCGCGGCGGCGGCCCGGGGAACCGGCGGGGCTCTGCGGCGGGGGGCGCTCGGCACCGGGTGCTGTGCCCCTGCACCGGGTGCACCGGGTGCTCTGCCCCTGCACCGAGTGCTGTGCTCTTGCACCGGGTGCACTGGGTGCTGTGCCCCCTGCACCGGGTGCTGTGCCCCCTGCACCGGGTACCCGCCCTCTGCACTGGGTGCTGTCCCCTCTGCACTGGGTGTATTTACTCTCTGCACACGGTGTTGTTTCCCCTCTGCACTGCCTGCATGTCACCTCCACGCCGGGTGCACAGGCTGCGCATCCCCTGAGGACAGGATATATTTCCCCTCCGCACCGGGTGCCCATCCCCTCCGCACCGGGTGCCCATCCCCTCCGCGTATTTACTCTCTGCACAGGGTGCACGTCCCCTCCGCCCTGGGTGTATTTACTCTCTGTGCAGGGTGCACGTCCCCTCTGCGCACGGCACTTGTCCCCTCAGCACAGGGTGCATGTCCCCTTTGCACAGGGTGCCTGTCACGTGCCTGCAGGGTGCTCGTCCCCTCTGCACGCGGTGCGTGGCTCCTCTGCACTGGGCACGCACCCTGCCTGCACAGCGTGTGCTCCCCCCTGCACTGGGCACGCATCCTGCCTGCACAGCCCCCCCCTGCACAGGGCACGCACCCTGCCTGCACAGCGTGTGCTCCCCCCTGCACTGGGCACGCATCCTGCCTGCACAGCCCCCCCCCTGCACAGGGCACGCATCCTGCCTGCACAGCCCCCCCCCCTGCACAGGGCACGCACCCTGCCTGCACAGCGTGTGCTCCCCCCTGCACAGGGCACGCACCCTGCCTGCACAGCGTGTGCTCCCCCCTGCACAGGGCACGCATCCTGCCTGCACAGCCCGTGCTCCCCCCTGCACAGGGCACGCACCCTGCCTGCACAGCGTGTGCTCCCCCTGCACAGGGCACGCACCCTGCCTGCACAGCGTGTGCTCCCCCCTGCACAGGGCACGCACCCTGCCTGCACAGCGTGTGCTCCCCCTGCACAGGGCACGCATCCTGCCTGCACAGCCCCCCCCTGCACAGGGCACGCACCCTGCCTGCACAGCCCGTGCTCCCCCCTGCACAGGGCACGCACCCTGCCTGCACAGCGTGTGCTCCCCCCTGCACAGGGCACGCATCCTGCCTGCACAGCGTGTGCTCCCCCCTGCACAGGGCACGCATCCTGCCTGCACAGCGTGTGCTCCCCCCTGCACTGGGCACGCACCCTGCCTGCACAGCGTGTGCTCCCCCCTGCACAGGGCACGCACCCTGCCTGCACAGCGTGTGCTCCCCCCTGCACAGGGCACGCACCCTGCCTGCACAGCGTGTGCTCCCCCCTGCACAGGGCACGCATCCTGCCTGCACAGCGTGTGCTCCCCCCTGCACAGGGCACGCACCCTGCCTGCACAGCGTGTGCTCCCCCCTGCACTGGGCACGTGTACTGTCTGCCCAGGGTGCACAGGGTGCCTTGTCCCCTCTGCACAGCACACGTACCACCCACCACCCAGGGCCATGAAGACACATCTGTGCAGAGCCAGAGGCGGTGCTGAGCGCAGCCCCCGGGGTGTTGCACCCTGCTGCCGGGCTGCCAGGCTGGCTGCGTGCCCAGGACACCTCTGCCCTGGCTCCCCCGGGTGCCCAGGGTGCCCAGGGGAGACACACGTCACCTCAAACCACCTCTGCGAGCTGAGCTGTGCTTTTCTTCCAGAGGCTGGCTAAAGCACGCTCTTGCATCAAGCCTTGATTTCTGTCACCCTCCTGCCACATCACCACTGCGTGCAGGCTGAGAGCAGCTCCCGCTTCATTAAAAAGTAGGGGTTTCCCTTGAAAATACTCCTGAGAGGAGCAGAAAGCCCCCCGCCACCTGCAAGCAGCTGTGGGCAGCACCATGTGCGGGGTACATCACAGGCCAGCGCCTCCCGTGGGTGCCTGCACCCATCCCACCCATCTTGCGGCTTTCCTCACCCAAAACCACACCGGGGGCAGGGGGCTGGAAAGGGCATTGAGGCTGGGGGTGCACTGCTGCTGCTGCTGCCAGATGGGCGCGCAGGCAGGAGGAGCAGGCGGGGGGCTGGCAGCAGCAGGGCGCGGAGGTGCGTGCCCACATACCACCCTGGCGGTTGATGCCTGAGGTGCTTCCTGAGAGGGGAAACCCCACCTGCACCCTGGCTTTGTCCCTGGCACAGGATGCAGGCACCCAGTCCCGGGGCAGGGGGGCTCAGCTTGCAGCCCCTCCGCTGCAGTGGCTGGGGTCCCAGCCCCACCACACTGTGCCAGCCCCCTGTCACTCCCGCTTTCCAGCAGACCCTCATCCCACGAGATTTATTATTTTTTAAATGCATTTGGGAATGAGGCATGCCGTCAGACTCTGTCTCCAGTGCTAAGCCTCTGTTACAACAGGTGGTGCTGGGAGGCTGCTCAGCCAAAAGACACGCTAATGCAAGAAGGCAACACATTTAAAAGGCAAATGGGTGCTGAGCTGGGTGTTGCTTTTCTCACCAAAAAGGATGGGTGCTGATTAGGCTGCAGAGCCACGTGCTGAAGCCCAACAAACTTTTGGCAAAGGGGTGAGCAGCTCCCCAGGGTGCCCAGAGCATCCCTGGGTACTGGTGTCACCACACTCCCCCCTCGCAGACACCTCACCCTGGGCCACCCAGCCTGGCAAAAAGGAATTACGCTGCTATCCAAGTGTCTCCATTTCAGGGTTACCCCCACATTTTGTTGCTTCTAAAATTCATCCTGGGCCTGGCCACCAAGGGCTGAATGGGACATCTCTGCCAGGCTGAGGGGTCCCCCTGGCCAGAGCAGCAGGAAAGGGGCGATGGCAGTGGGGTGCCAGCCCTGGCAGCAGGAAAGGGGCGATGGCAGTGGGGTGCCAGCCCTGGCAGCAGGTCTGGGAACCTGCCTTGGCGGCAGGGCGCACCCAGGGGATGTGCACGGGCAGGCAGAGGCAGCCACCCCAGCCGGCGGCAGCGACTCCAGTGCAGAAGCAGCAACTCTCACTTGGCAGAGACTTTCGGAAGCAAAACACAGCCCACACACCTCCCTGAGCACCCACCACCCACGGAACCGAGCGCTGAATTTAATCCATGCAAGGTTTATTCATAGCCATGGCTATCTGACCCCCCCAGCCCCCCAAGGTGAGCACAGCTCCAAGTAAAGGGCTCCCCAAAAGATGGGCTGGGGGAAAAAAAAAGTGCTGGGAGGGCATGGTCGTGTCAGGAGGAGCATGGCACAGGGAGGCTGCAGGGGAAGCAACCTTTCAGGGTGGATCTGCTCTGCAAAGGGACTGGGGTTTGCAAAGCACCAGCTCCTTGGGGCGTGTGTCCCTGCCCACGGGACAACCACATCCCCAGTAGGGTTCAGCCACCAGCCTTTCAGAGCAGCTCAGGGCAGCCCACACCACCTCCCCAGGCTGGGTCCCAAAAGCTCTTCCCCACCCCAAGGGAAGCCCGGGGGGAGCCCCAGCACGGCACAGAGACACCTGCCACCAAGCCAGAGAAAGGCAGGAGGGGGCTGGAGTTCCCTGCACTCTCGGGCATGTCAACCTGTCCTCACCGGGGAAACCAGCACCTCGAAGACACCCAGAGCCACCATCTGTGCAAGACAAGGTCCATCCCCTGCCCTGTGAAGGCTGCTTCTCCCCGGGGGAGGGGCAGAGCCCACCCAGGGAAGGCCATGGCGGGGTGGGGTGGGTGTGTGTGGTGTGTCTGCAGGCAGCCCCCACCCCGAAGTGCCCATTCCCACCCAGGAGCCACCAGCAGCGCTCAGCCCCCAGCCCAACCCAACAGCAGCACTCATACCTCCAGTCAAACTCCTTTATTTTCAACCAGTTTCACCACTGGTACAGAAGATACAAAAGATTAAAAAATAAGCTTTTTGGAGCCCCTCCCACCCCCCCATCCCCGAGGCGTGCCGGCTATTTACAGGCAGAAGCAAGCGGCTCAGTGGCAGCAGCTGCACTTGCTGCTGGCCGGCTCCTTGCACACGCAGCCCTTGGCGCAGTTGCTGCAGGTCGCGGGGCAGCAGGAGCAGCAGCCTGGGGGGGGGACGGGACACAAGAGTTAGGGGGGGTGGGAAGGGATAGGGGTCCCATGGGGCAGGGGCACACTATGGGAAGTGGGAAACAACTTGGGAATCCCTCCCACGGGCAGGGCTAAGATCCCAACGGGGCAGTGGTTGGGCTGTCTCCATGGGGGTCCTATGGGGCAGGGGCATCCACCGAAGGGGAGCAGCAGAAGGGGGTCTCCAGGGGAAGGGTGCAGATCCCCATGGGGGTCCTACGGGGCAGGGGCACCCACCAAAGAGGAGCAGTGGTGGGGGGTCTCCAGGGGAAGGGGGCAGATCCCCATGGGGGTCCCACAGGGCAGGAGCACCCACTGAAGGGGACCAGGGGTCTCCAGGAGAAGGGGACAGATCCGCATGGGGGTCCTACGGGGCAGGGGCACCCACCAAAGAGGAGCAGCGGTGGGGGGTCTCCAGGGGAAGGGGGCAGATCCCCATGGGGGTCCCACGGGGCAGGGGCACCCACTGAAGGGAACCAGGGGTCTCCAGGAGAAGGGGACAGATCCGCATGGGGGTCCTACGGGGCAGGGGCACCCACCAAAGAGGAGCAGCGGTGGGGGGTCTCCAGGGGAAGGGGGCAGATCCCCATGGGGGTCCCACGGGGCAGGGGCACCCAGCAAAAGGGCACTGGAGGGCTGGTCCACAGGGGTCCTACAGGGCAAGGGGGGTGTTATCCCTACGGGACAAGGGTCTGGAAGTCTCCGTGGGGGTCCAACAGGGCAGAAGGGGGGCGCCCCCGTGGGCAGGGAGCTGCACAGGACAGCAAGGGGGGGGTCCCCTAGGACAGGTTGGCCCCCCCGGGCTGAGCCCCCACTCACTCTTGCGGCAGCTCCGGCAGCGGCAGTTCTTGCACTTGCAGGACCCGGCGCAGGAGCAGGAGTCACCTGGGGCGGGAGAGCGGCCGTCAGCGGGGCCGGGGGCCGCACCACCGGCTCCCCCGCGCCGCGCCGGGGCACTTACCGGCGGCACACGTGCAGTCCTGGGGGTCCATGGCGGCGGGAGCGGGCTGGGCTGGCCTGGGCTGTGCTGGGCTGTACCGGGTGCGCTGGAGCGGCGGCACTACCGGCCCGGGCCGCCCGCCCGCTATTTACCGGGTGAGGACGCGGGGCGGTGCTCGGCGCTGCACACGGCGGGGCGGGGCCGTGCTCAGCACCGGGGCCGTGCTCAGCACCGGGGCCGTGCTCAACATCGGGGCCGTGCTCAGCACCGGGGCCGTGCTCAGCACCGGGGCCGTGCTCAACATCGGGGCCGTGCTCAGCACCGGGGCCGTGCTCACCATCGGGGCCGTGCTCACCATCGGGGCCGTGCTCACCGCGGGGCCGTGCTCAGCACCGGGGCCGTGCTCAACATCGGGGCCGTGCTCAGCACCGGGGCCGTGTTCACCGCGGGGCCGTGCTCACCCGGGGTCTCGGCCCCGCACACCGCCTCGGCTCCCAGCCAACTGTAGGGAGGGATGGGGGGGTCTGGAGGGGTCCCACCCACCCCCTTTCCTGCCCTCCGCCCCCCACCGGCAGCGTGCTGCATCCCAGGGGACCAAGGTGCTGGAAGATGCCAAAGGGACCATGTGCCATACCAGTGCTGTACATCTGCACAGTGAGATGTGCCACTCTGGCACATCTGGGGCAGCCCTGGGCTGCTGCCTGCCCCTTCCCAGCCCCATGTGCCCAGTGCTGGGGGGGCACCATGCCCCCCACGCTGGGGGAGGCCCAGGGATACAGGTGGCATGCAGTCCCGGGGGGGGGGGCTGGGGGGTGGGGTGCTCGGCTGGCCCCCCAGGAGGGCTGAGCGTAGGCAGAAGCGTGGCACGGCTGGCTGCTGGGACTCCCAGCTTCCCGGCACCCATGTGTTTTCCCCCTTGCTGCGGTGTCTATGTGCCAGCCAGCTGCCACCGCCCGGCTCGTGCCCGTGGCCAGCTTGGCGCATACCATGGAAAACATGGAAAACAGCGGCTGGGCCAGGGACAGCCTGTCCCTGCGCCTGCGCCTGGTGCTCTTAGCATTGTTGCCAGCGGGGCAAGCCTGGGCTTGGAACTGGTGCCACGGTGGGGTCCGTCACCCCCAGTGGCCCTGGGACCAGGAGCGGGTCAGTGGCCCTGGGAGGTCACACCAGAGAACGTCTCATGCTTGTTCGCAGAAATACAGGAGGGTTTTTTCCCGGCAGTGTTTTTTGCAGGCAGCAGCCAGGGAGTGTAAACAGGAGGCTAAGCCAGCAGGCATCGCGCTGGCCGCGGGACAGGAGGAGCGCTGGAATCACGGGCACGTGTGGTCTTACTACACATAAACACGGCTTGTGAAATCGCTTCCCGGGCACCCCGCCATTGGGGTACAGTGCTGCCCCCCGCCCCCATCACTGCCAGGGACTAGCTTTGCTGCACCCCAGTTTGAAGAAAAGGGAGCCCCCCACCCCACCCCCCCGAATGGGGTCGTGTACCCTGATACAGGGCTGGACTGGAAGCAGGGGGTGAGCGTGCGAGGGCAATGCTGGGGGAGGAAACAGGAGAACTTGCAGTTTTCCGGGAATCCCGCACGTCACCCGTGGAGGGGCTGTGCCAGATCCTGGGGCACGTGGCCCTGGGCCCCGTCACTGTGAGTGGGAAGGAGCAGCACAGCATCGCCACAGGACCGTGCGTGGGGCCGGGATGGGAAACAGCCGGGAAAATACCATGTTTCCCAATCGGGGCATTTCCACTGAATAATAAAGTCAGTCCGCAGCAGAACAGGATGAGCCATGACTCCCCCGAGCTGTGGGCTTGTGGAAATGCCAGGGTGCAGGGCACGTGGCAGACACCCACAGGGAGAGGGGAACACATGGGGGGGGGGGGGGGGGGGGCGGTCCCCTGTCACTGCTGGTGCTCCAATTTCTTGGAGCTGGCAGGGAGCGGTTAATCCTGAGGCTGTGCCCATGTAGGAGGAATGCCAAGTCCAACTCTGAACTACAGCTGGCCAGCACAGGTTTCAGGGCTCAGAGCTGGGCTGCTGGAACCCCCCTCTGCCCCCACTTCCCATACAGGCAGTGACAACATCCCATGGCTGTTCTCCATCACATGCTGTAGGACACTGGGACAGGCACAGGGCAGAACCATTGGGCAGGACCGATGCACACCTGCTGGGGACAGTGAGGCTGGAAGGATGCTGTCAGCTCCACCGGTTGAACTGCGTGTTTGGGGATAAATCCCATTAGCAACCTCTCCTTCATGCTTGTTGTGGGCTCACCAACAATGTTTTTGCATGCTTGACACTTCAATCTTTCTGGCTAGGAAGGAATAAAGATAACCCTGCTGTTTGCAGGATGGAATTTAGTTTGAAACTCCAGAGCTGGTGCTGCACCGTGCCTGCTTGCCCTACATTTAGCTGGCATAGGGACATGCTTCACACTTGTCACAGGTGTGGGGTGATGGTGACGTCGCAGGGGACACCCCAGGGGAAAAGTCCTGCTAGAGCAAATGAATATCCCTTGGGGATTGGCACTGTGAGCAGCTAGTGGGTAGGGGTGCCCTTGACTGTGCCAAACCCCTGGCTGAGTCCTGCCAGCGATGGCTGGATAGGTCAGAAAAAGGTTTGCTGCTCAAAAGAGGCCATGAAAGGCTGTGTTTGGGGAGTGTGGGGACAGGCAGGACCCCTTGTGCATCCTGGGAAGCAGCATAGTGCTATGTGGCACCTGGGGTGCAGCATCCTGGTAGCGTCATGGCTGTGCTTGGGTAGGACAAGCATCACACGCCAGCATGGGCACTGCCACCCATAATGGACATTGCACCTTGGCATGGGCACCACATCCAGTTGCGAGTGTCCCATCCCCTTGTAAGCATTGCACCCCATCATGGGCATCACACCCCACCGTGGGCATCACACTCCATCATGGGCATCACATCACATTGCAGGTGTTGTACCCCATCATGGGCATCCAGGTCACCGGGGGGTCCCCACAGAAGCACCCTGCCAGGCTGGCAGAGGGAAGAAGCAGGGTGGTTCTTCCAGCCAGTTCAACTTAACTGCCAGGAGGAAAGCTAAACCTGTTCCCCCGCCACCCCACCTGCCGTGGAAACATTACCCCTGGAAATGGGCAGGGCTGCAGTGGTTATTACACTGTTGGTGAAGGCTTGTAATAACGAGCTGCTCATTAGCCCCGAGGATTTCTGGTGGAGGAGAGAGCATGGGATTTGCCCTTGGGTAACAACCGGGCGGGGGGGAAAAAAACCCTATGAATTACCTTGTTGTGCAGGGAAAGTGTTAAAACAAAGAGTCAGAGCTGCTGGCAGGGAGGGCAGAGCCAAGACTAGAAGGAGCAAAAATAAGATGCAGGCTCTTTGCCATGACCCCCCAAACATGCTGCCCTCCTGCTCCCCAGGTTCCCCTCCTACCCCATCCAACAGAAATGCCAGGCTCCTTATAGACCTTTATATACACATCACTTTATTTAGGTAGCTTATTACACGTCACAAGTGACAAACACTAAAGATATCTGAACACATATATAAAAAAAAACCAAACATACACAATAAGGTTATTCTTCTGTCCCCCCAGATGTACGGCACCCCCAGATGTGCAGCTGGGGGTCCCTATTTGCAGCAGCTGCACTTGGCGGAGGGGGGGCCCTTGCAGACGCAGCCCTGCGCACACTTGGCACATCCCGCCGGGCAGCAGGAGCAGCAGCCTGTGCGGGGAGAAACATCAGTCAAGAATGGTCCGGGGGGGGGGGGGGTCTCATGGTGGGTTTTGGGCTGATCCCATGGGGAGTGGCTGATTTGGCGGCCCACCAGCACCTGCGTCCTCCCCTTTTAGCATCATCCCCATCCTTGGCAGCATCTCCCAGCATGTTTTTGCACCCAGGGCTGTCCCTGGGGAGGCAGCAGGAGGGTGTGGGACCCCCAAGGGCTCACCGCCACCCCCCCCAAGCCGCTCTTTGTGCCACTCCCCTGCCGCACGTGGCTCTGCCCGGGAGTGACAGCATCAGGAGTAGCCGGAAGAAATCCCGGTGCTGGTTTCCTCCCTGGGCATCCCTTGTGTTGAGCCCCAGGTGCCAGTGAGGGGTACACCGAGTTTTGGGTTCTACCAGGTGGCTCCTATTGTCTGGCAGGGGCGATGGAATTCACCCTGCGCTCCTTTGGGGGCAAAAATACGGGAGGGATAAACTTAACTCCGACAGTGCTGAGCCTGATTTGGTTCAGTGTGTCCAGGGATGTGTAGTGAAAACCCCCACGAGTGTTTCTGCTCCCTATCGGGGCCCAGGTCCCCCCCCTTACCTTTTTTGCACGATGTACATTTGCAGTTTTTGCATTTGCAGTTATCCCCGCAGGTGCAGGTGCCACCTAAAACACAGAGAAAAGGAGAAAAAGGGGTTGAGAGAGGGTGTGGGAAGGGATCCCCGCATCCCTGGGGATCAGCGCGGATGCTTCGGGGTGAGGTCCGCGGGGACGGCACTGCCGCCCCTCCGAGTGCCCACTCTCCCACAGCGCTGGCCGGGGCAGATGCTTTGGCCTCGCTCGGTGGGGACGCCACGGCATTCCCAGCCACGTCCCGGTGGGATTCAGGTGTGCCACCGCAACGCCGGGAGAGGATTTCAGCAGCCAGCCCCACCAGCGTGTGAGCACCGGGGTGGCGGAGGGGGCCGGCGGGCGGGTGCGAGTGTCGGTGGTCCCACCGGGATGCTCCAGGTCCCGCAGCTCCCTGCGGCTGAGGCGGAGGGAAGCCCTGGCTTACCGGTGGCACAAGGGCAGTCCTGGGAGTCCATGTCTGCCTGGGCTGGATGCCGGCTGTTGGACGCGTTGGGCGATGGGAAGAGCAGCTTTGGCAGGAGTCGCAGCCACCTCCTATTTATCCTTGGCCGGGTGAGAGCGAGTGCAAACCCTCCGCCCCTCGCAGCCTGCGCACGGCTCAGCCTCGCACCTGCCCCGGGCGCTGCTGATTCACTCCCGGGGTGGCCAGGCAGGACCTGGGGCTCCCACGTCCCCCCTCCCCGGGGTGCTGGTGGCAGCAGCGGGGCTGTCTGGGTGACCGTCACCCTCTGCTGAGACATTGTGGAGGGATAGTGGTGCAGAGAATGGCCAGCTCATCACACCGATGGCACCTGCCTTAGGAGCGCTGCTCTGCTCCCAGGGGGTGGGGGCTGAGGGGGTGCACCCAGGGAAGCCCCCACAGCCCAGCCCTTTGCTAAAATCAATCTGCCAAGCCCCGAGATGTCTCGCGGGGTGTGTGTGCACTGATCAGGGCTGCCACCACAGCCGGGAACTCTCAGTGCCCTCCTCCCAGAGCTGGCACAGTGGGCTGATGGGGAGCTGACACAGTGGGGTGACAGGGATGCGGTCCCTGCCCCAGACCCCATTCCATGGCTCTGACACCCTCCCCGTGAGCGAGAGCAGCAACAAGCTGGACTGGCCTGGCCAGAGCCTTCCGTGCCCTCCCAGCGCCCCAGGACGACGGCACCCACGTTCCCTTGGCGCCGTGCATGGCACCTCGGGGGCCCTGTCTCCTTCCTGGCTGCGGTGCTCCGTCCCACTCATCTGAATTAATTTCCACGTAGCATTAGCCGGGTGTGCAGGAGAGGAGGGTGGTGGGCGAGCTGCCATCACCCTGGTCAACTCCTCCAGCGGGTTTTACCCACACACTCGAAAGAGCAGCAAGGGTTTGGGGTGAACGGAGTAAAAAAAAAAAGATGCTTTCTGAGATGTCGGGTGCAGGGAGGGACTGCACCACAGCCAGGGGGCATTGCCAGCCGTGGAGCATCTTTCCTGCTCACCCCTGGTTTTTTTTGTGTGCTTGCTAGTGGAGGTGGTACCCCATGCTGGCTGCCCTGCGCTCTGAAACTCCTTTGCTTTGGGGTTTTATCCCAGCCAGGCTTTTGCCTGCGGTACCTGGCTAAGGCGGTTTGTCGGAGGCGATGTTAATCCAGCCGAAACAGTGGGCCAAGGAGTATTTTTACCACCCAGCTGTCTGGACATGTTTGAAGCTTGTTGGGTGACCTGGTGGGGAGCGGTGCCAGCGCCCCGACTCGGCGTCTCCTCCAGCTCAGCCAGACCAGGGTGGGAAATGGGCATGTAAAAGCGTGAGGAAGGCAGAGCTGATGGGCCCCTTCCTTGCCTCGCCGCCCCAGCAGCAGCTCCTCGATGCGATGCCCTGGCATGCCAGCCCTGGGGTCATGTGCACGTCACGCTGCTGCTGATACACCGGGGTGTGATGGCAGGGGATGGTGCCAGGGACCAGGCACGTGCCAAGGGCATCAGTTGCTCCCACAGGAGCAGGGAAACACAAATGTCCTGGGGAACACATGTGCAAGTGGCCACCCACTGGCCCCAGCCATGTCCCCCTGCGCTGTGGGTGTCATGGCAGAGGGGGGACATCTCCTTGGGGTCCCACACATGCTCTGCTCCTGAAATAACCAGCTGAGCACTCCTGTGGTGCAGGAATATGCCCAGGGAAGTGCTTCCAGCCGTGTCATGATGGATGCATGGGGAACAGCAATACCACCGTGGCATCTGCTGTGTCCCCCTAAACTGCCTGGCACCCTTGGCCACCCAGACAAAGCCATGATGTTGGCACATTGCCCCTGTCCCCAGCTGGTGGTGGCGCAGGGATGTGGGGACAGGCGGCCCCTCCAAAGTGGTCCCTCTCTTCCAGCCTGGAGGGAGGAAGGCGAAGTCCACAGCAGGGGAACAGGGCCACGTCGGCTGCACTGTGCAATCCCTGTTGCAAAAGGACGGGGCAGAGGAAAAAGCCCTCCAGCAGCTATTCTCAGCTCAGATCCCAGCCCTTCTCAATTCTTTCCTTCCTTCCTTTGCACAAAGGAAAAAAAGCATCTTCCAGGTGATGCAGGACTGGGGGTCAGGGCTCTGGGAGGCCTTGTATTGCTCCTGGTCCGTTCTGTAATTAATTTGGGATGGGGCTGGAGCTGGGGCTTGTCAATTGGACACACATCAGCCAGGCCACCTCCAGGAGCAGCTTGTGACTGGGGTGTTGAGCTGCAGAGCTGGGACCCCGGGGAGACCTTCCTGCTGCTTAAATGGCCCCATTACAAGGCCCTGTGAGCCCCCCTTTGCCTCCTGGCCCCTGCCTTCCATTTGCTGGCCTAGGGGTTCCTTACCATTTAAATAAGCCTGATGCTGCTCCCCAAAGCCGAGCAAAGCGGACACGACCCCTGCGTGGCAATTATTCACCAGCTCTTGCCCTGCCAGAGCCATACCCCTTGGCGGTTGTGTCCCCTGCGTGGGATTCCTGGCTCTGTCCCCAGGCACATCCATAGCAATCGCCCCGAGATTGCTGGGCAGATTAACGTGGGTGAGTCAGCGGCATGCTCCAGCGCTCCAGGCAGAGCCGGAGATGACGCTCGCTCTTCGATGGGATGCGATGGCTGAGCTGGGGTAATGGCTCAGCAGGGCATGGCAGGGACAGGGCTCCCCGGAAAGCAGTGAAGGAAGCTGACAACCTGCAGGAAGATGTGCTGGAGGCACCTGTTGCCGGGACACCCACAGTGCCCAGGGCTGATTGCCAGAAGCCACAGGATGGTGCCAGGGCTGGTGCCAGTGAGTCAAGGCCAGTGCCAGGCAGGTGACAAGGAAGGGGCAGCTGCTGGCTCCCGAGGAGGTGACCCGGCACAGGTCTGCCCTGACTCCCCGCTGAAGGATGTGCAGCTCCCAGCGCCCGTGGTCATGCAGCAGCACATCATGAACCTGCTCCTGCCTCCAGCTGCCCGTGATTTCCCACAGCCACCCCAGCACATCGCCTTCGGGGGACCCTGCGGATGACTACAGGCCCCCCTCTCCCCTCTCTGGGGGCACGTGTCTTCCCCAAGCCCTCGCTGCGGGCTCATCACCCCCTCCCGAGCAGTGCTGGGTTTGGTGACCATCCTTTGCCCAGAGACACCCCGTGCAGCTGCAGGGCTCCACTGGCAAAGCACCACTGCTCGGATCTGTATGGACCACGGCCAGGGATGCCAGGGAGCTATGACACCGCAGCCTGGAGACCCCAGGGGACAGTCCCCACTGCCCCTCACCATTGCCTGCTGCTTGCTGAGCAGGATGCTGCTGGCCAGCAGCACCCCAGGGGTGCCCCTGATGCTGTGGCAGCAGCGAGGGCAGCTCAGCTCTGCCTGCTCCAGCTGCCTGTTGGTGCTGCACCCTGGGCAGGAGAGCCATGGCCAGCTGGGAGTGCAAGGAGCCACAACCCACCTGGGACTGGCCTTTCAAACTGAAATAGAGAAAATAAGGGGCTTATGCACCCCCCTAGCATCCAGCAGATACCCAGCACGCTGGACATGCTGAAAGCCAGCGGGAAGCCATGGGAGCCGTCGCTGCTTAGAAAGCAGGTTTGGCTTTTATTTGACGGGTATCTCAGCCTATTATTTGCGGATGATAAACAAGTGTTTAGAACATGGGAAATAGGTGCTGACGTCGTTTTGTTTTGCCAGTGCTTGCCAGCCCTTTGGCAGAGGAGGAAGAGGATGAATCACCCCTTGCCTGCCCCGGGAAGCCATTCCCAACCGCTCCCCGTGTGCATAGGCAAAGCCTTGGAAACCATTTGGGAGTGAAACCGGATCGGTGGGGTGACCTCATGCTCTGGAGGTTTCTTTTTCCCAGAAAACCATGAGCAAAGACCTGTTCTGGTCTCAGCGGCAGACATGAGCTAAGCCCATCATCTGCCTTCCCACCTCACTCCTTCCCCAGAAGCTGCCTGCTCTCCTGCCAGATCCCTGCCTGCACCTCCATCGCAGCTTTGGCAAAATACATCCCAGCCGGTGCTTCCCCAGTTGCTCAGCCACCAGCGAATACACGGCGTGTCCCGTTGCCCTGGGTAAATGCCCTCTTTGGTGGGCTTTGCTGGCCCACGGTCATGTCTGTGTAGCAACAGAAACACACCTTCGGCGAGGGCCCGCTCGCAGCGGGCAGGGGCCGAGCAGGTTCTCATTAAGCAGGAATTGCACCGCCTGCAATACTGCACCGCCTGCAATACTGCACCGCCTGCAATACTGCACCGCCTGCAATACTGCAACGCTTTCACAAACCTGCAGCGCGCTTTGATGTGGGCTCTTTGGGAGCCGCCTTGCAACCCAGCCGGCTGCGCTGGGGCTGCGACTCCCAAGGCCGGGTTCCTGAGCCGGGCTCAGCCGCCGGCTCATCCTATGGCTCCGGGCAAGGGCTTGAAATGTATTCCGTATTTCTTATCTGGAAATGAGCTATCAATGTTACCTTCCTCTTGAAAAAGTAGTGCGGAGGGGGTGGCGGTTTGCTAATCATTTATTCTCAGGGGGAAGGGAAGGAAGGAATGCTGAAGTGATGCCGTGCAGTTGGGTCCGGGAGGGTGAGCCTGATCCCGCAAGCTCCCCGTGGGTTTTGGGGTGTGCATCCCGAGGGACCCGGCACAAGGCCGGAGCTCCCGCCCGGCAGTACGGGGTGTTGGGGCCAGTCAATGTGTGTTAGGGCATGTCTGGAAGATGAAAGGGCTGACTCCTCTTTTGATCATGAAATTCTCATAAATGTTAATGGGAATTACTTCGAGGTCTAACGAGGGCAGAATTGCAGCCCCCAAGGGGTGGAAGGGGGTGAGGACCAACCAAGTTTCAGCTGGGAAATAAAAGGGCTTGAATCTACCTTGTCCCCCACCTGCGAGAGAGGGTCAGGGGCTGCCCAGCATCCCTGCAGACCCTCCTGGGAAAGGGGGTCCCCAGGTGTCCCCCACCGTGCCCAGCACTGCTGACACCTGCACGGACATTAAGTATCACCTTCACTCTGGGCATCCTTTCCACTCACAAATCCAATGTTTTCCCAGTGTACAATTTGGATTTTCTTCTTTTTCTTTGTTCCCCCCCCCCCACATCTTCCCTTCCTTTTTGCGTCTTTCGGGTTCCCACAGACTTCAAACTCACCTGCTCCAACTACTCGCCGCCTCCCCCAGCTGAAACGTGACCTGAAGTTTCCAAGTATCGTTACCTTGGGCATATTTAATTATTTCATTCCCCTTTAGTTGCTAATTAGAAGCCAAGAGTAGAGGAGATGAGTAATCCCTTGGGATGTTGAGTAGACACTTGCCCGAGCTTGCAAAGAAAACACCAACCCCCTCGGTATAAAGGCGTGAAATAAAAGGATGTGCTATTTTCCTTGATGTCTTCATAGCCCTGCTCCTGAGATCCCGAGATCGTGGTCGTCTGTCCCAGGAATGATTCATGCAGCTGCTGTGCTGGATCCTGTCTCCCCCAGGAGCTCTCAGGGGAGGCAGGATCCGGCACAACGGCTCGTCCCATCCCCATCCAAAGGCATCTCCCATCCCAGGGCTGTGCATGGGATGGGGGGAGAAATGCTGCTCGGGCTCGGGCAGCACACCTGGGATGGGGAAAGAGAAAAGCCCCTGCAGACAGCAAAGCTGGTTTGCTGCTGCTCAGACAGGCTCTGCCTTCACCTTAAGAAGTATTTTGGTGTGCAGATGCAGTTGCTCACCCCTGCCCGCTCCCTCCAGCCGTATGATCTCCTCCTCGAAGGCTGGGGATGGTTATTTTTGCCAGCATTTTCCCAAACTCGGTATCTGAGAGCTCCTTAGTGCTCCCCTGCCAGGCAGGTGAAGGCATCAGGAATTTTTGGTTGGATTTGAAGTCTTTGCCAAGAAACCGCTACTGGGTGGGTGAGGATCCTCGTACCTGTCGTGCCGTCGTGGCCAGCTTCCCTGTGCAACCTGCCTAGAAAGCCAGGAACGGGTGCCAAGCATGTTTGATTCTATATATTTTATATATATATTTATCGTTACCTCATATTGTATTATATTAAATGATACCAAATGATGTTATATTTCCCCAGAAGCTGGAACAGAGCAAACACTGGACACAGCATCCCCTTGGCAAGCCTGTGCAGAGCAGCACTGGGGTCACGCAGGGAGGATGAGGATGGCCTCTTGCTGGATAATAAGACCCCTGCTCTGGTGATGAAGCCAAACAACCCCTTGAGTACACTCCAAACAATCCCTTGAGTACAGTCATGCTGACCCCGGCTGCGCAGCAGCAATACGCAGGAGCTTGGTGAGGATTAGATGGGATTTTCCCCCCTATAAAAGTGGGGAAAGGGAAGGACCCCTGCTCCGAGTGCTGCCGGATGGCTGCGATGGGAGCAGCGTGGTCACCAGGCTCAGGACTGGATGCTGCACGTAGAATATAAATGACAGGCCTGTCAAACGAAGGGGAACGAGTACTAAAAGTCATGACTTCAATTTTAGGAGCTTGAGAGCCAGCAAATCCAAAGTGGCAGCTGTAACAGGCAGTGTAATTTAGCCACATTGCAGACGCACCAAACCCAATACCATAATTAGAGATGCAAAATAGTATTTACAGCCCAGATCATACATATTTAGCAAGAAGTTGGAATTTTCATCTATTTCCAATTTTACCAGCCTAAAAAGGTGTCTGAGCCCGTTGTGCTCGTCTGAGTTTGCAGAGGCCGACAGTGAGCCGCGCTTGGTGCTGCTGGGGGGGGGGGGAGCTGGGGATTTTCCCTTTGGGGGCAGCAGCATTTGCTGAGCTTCAGCAACACCCCGTTGTGCGCCCCAGTTCACGCCAGTGCTTTGCCTTTGTGCTCCGCTACCCAAAGCGGCACCCGGGAGGGGAGACCCACTGCAAGGCTGGCACCTAGACCCACGCTCACCCAAAACGGGTCCACAAAGGGGAAAAAAACCCACCCTCTTTAATATGCTGCATATGACTGCTGCCTTGTTATTCACAAGTATAATGGCACATTGATAGAGCTGCCAGAAAAACTTGGTAAAACAATTAAAAAAAGGAGAAAAAGGCGGTTGTCACATTCGGAGTCGCATGATCTCCTCTCCAGCGCTGCCTTTGAGAGCCCTCCTTCGCATGCAGGGCAGGGACGCTGCTGCCGGCCGGGGCTTGGCTGAGGCACAAGGAAATGCCAACGGGGACATGCCTGCCAGCTTTCCTAGAAATAAATGAATCTTTGCCTCAACCCGGTGGCCTCTGCAGGAAGGGCTGTTGGCCCACTGCATCCTTTTCCAAATGTGCCTCTTGCTGGGATGGGGGTGACAGCGTGACAGTGGGTGGAGGGGTCTGGATTCGGGCGCTGGTCGGAGAGTGCGGTGCATTTACAGCATCCGTGAAGGTTATCGTGTTAAAAGTATTTCTTAAACCCAAAATAATCTAAGGATTTCTAAAGCCGTGATTTTAGAAAGGGTCTCCCTATGGAGCTTGTGGTCACTGTGGGGAGAGGGGACACGTAAGGGTCTGGTACCAAAATCCATGCTGGGATGGGGACCGGCATCGTAGCTCGGCATGGGTTTGCCCTTCACCCCCCCAGTCTCCAACCTCCTCCCAGCACCCCAGTGATGGGATTCTGCACAAACCAGTGTGTAAGCCCATGGCACAGCGTCATCAGCGCGCGGAGGTTGCCCTTTCCCGGGTGGCACCGAGCGTTTTAACACCAGGTTTGGTTTTATCGGCTTGTGGCTTCTTGGTTGGAGATGCCCTTGGCTTGCAGCAAGGCGCCGGGCTGCTGGTGGAGGGGGCGTCATGCACCGCAGGGTGTGAGGGGTGAGGCAGGGGGGCTGGGGACAGCGAGGGGACACCCCTAGGACCCCCAGCTGGGCACTGACCCCGCAGGGAAGCCATGGCCGGGATGGTGGTGCGGGTGTTGGGGGATGCTGTGGCTGCTCTAGGGGCCAGTATCCTCTGCCCTTCTGTCCTCCTGCCCCCCCCGCCCCTGCCCCCCAGCTCCCCCAGCTGCCCCCAGTACCTCCAGTAGCCCTCCAGCACCTCCAGCAGCCCTCCAGCACCTCCAGCAGCACCCCAGTTCCCCTGACCTTTGCAACTGCTCCCCCAATCCCACAGCCCAGCCCCCCCCCGATGCCCCCCAGTACCTCCAGTGGCCCCCCAGCTCCCCTGATCTTTGCAATTGCACCCCCAATCCCACACCTCAGTCCCCTCAGTAGCACCCCAGCAGTCCTCCAGATGCCCCCCAGTCCCTCCAGCAGCTCCACAGCTCCCCTGACCTTTGCAATTGCATCCCCGATCCCACACCTCAGCCCCCCAGCCACCTCAGCTGCTCCCCAGTACTCTCCAGTAGCCCCCCAGTACCTCCAGCAGCCTCCCAGCTCCCCTAACCTTTGCAATTTCCCTACCAATCCCACAGCACAGCCCCCCCCCCAGTATCTCCAGTGGCCCCTCAGTATCTCCAGTAATCCCCCAACACCTCCAGCAGCCCCCCAGCTCCCCTGATCTTTGCAATTCCAACCCCAATCCCAATCCCCATCCCCCCCCGATGCCACCCAGCTCCCCTGACCTTGCAACTGCTCCCCCAATCCCACACCTCAGCCCCCCAGTAGCCCTCTCGCTGCCCCCCAATACCTCCAGCAGCCTCCCAGCTCCCCCAACCTTTGCAATTCCCCCCCCAATCCCACACCTCAGCCCCTCCAGTATCTGCAGTGGCCCCCCAGTATCTTTAGCAGCCCCCCAGTATCTCCAGCAGCCCCCCAGCTCCCCTGATCTTTGCAATTCCAACCCCAATCCCACACTCCAGCAACCCCAGACGCTCCCCAGTACCCTCAATAGCACCCCAGTAGCCCTCCAGCAGCCCCCCAGTATCTCCAGCAGCCCCCAGCTCCCCTGACCTTTGCAACTGGTCCCCCAATCCCACAGCCCAGCCCCCCAGATGCCCCCCAGTACCTCCAGATGCCGCCCAGTCCCTCCAACATCCCCCCAGCTCCCCTGACCTCTGCAACTGCTCCCCCACTCCCACAGCCCAGCCCCCCAGATGCCCCCCAGTAGCACCCAGTCCCTCCAGATGCCGCCCAGTGCCTCCAGCAGCCACCAGCTGCCCTGACCTTTGCAACTGCTCTCCCAGTCCCACACCTCAGCCACCCAGATGCCCCCCAGTACCCCCAGTACCCCCCAGTCCCTCCAGCCGCCCCCCAGTCCCTCCAGCCGCCCCCCCCGTGCCCGCCCCGCCCCGCCCCGCGAGGCCCCGCCCCTCCCGTGAGGCAGCGGCGGGCGCGGGCGGCGGAGCGGCCCCGGCGGAGCCCGTGTGCGGGCCGGGCCGTGCTGCCTGCCGCCGCCGCCGCCGCCATGCTGGTGCCCATCTTCACGCTGAAGCTCAACCACAAGATCCTGCCCCGCATGGTGGCGCTGGGCCGGTTCGACGGGACGCACCCCTGCCTGGCGGCCGCCACGCAGGCGGGCAAGGTAACGGGGCGGCGCGGGGCCCGCCTGCCTCACGGGGCCCGCCTGCCTCACGGGGCCGCGCCGAGCGGAGCGGGGGGGGCCCTGCCCGGGGCCCGGCGGAGCGGCCGGGGCCCGCTGGGTGCTGCCGGGCCGCGCTCGGAGGGGGCTCAGGGCCCGGGGGCGGGGGCCGCTGAGGCCTGGCAGTTCCCCCCGAGCGCTGAGGCCTGCTGGCCCCCCTGTGCACCCCCAGCGCCGAGGCCTGCCGGCCCCCCTGTGCCCCCCCCAGCCCTGAGGCCTGCCGGCCCCCCTGTGCCCCCCCCAGCCCTGAGGCCTGCCGGCCCCCCTGTGCCCCCCCCAGCGCTGAGGCCTGCCGGCCCCCCTGTGCCCCCCCCCAGCCCTGAGGCCTGCCGGCCCCCCTGTGCCCCCCCAGCCCTGAGGCCTGCCGGCCCCCCTGTGCCCCCCCCCAGCCCTGAGGCCTGCCGGCCCCCCCTGTGCCCCCCCCAGCCCTGAGGCCTGCCGGCCCCCCTGTGCCCCCCCCAGCCCTGAGGCCTGCCGGCCCCCCTGTGCCCCCCCCAGCCCTGAGGCCTGCCGGCCCCCCCTGTGCCCCCCCCAGCCCTGAGGCCTGCCGGCCCCCCTGTGCCCCCCCCAGCCCTGAGGCCTGCCGGCCCCCCTGTGCCCCCCCCAGCCCTGAGGCCTGCCGGCCCCCCTGTGCCCCCCCCCAGCCCTGAGGCCTGCCGGCCCCCCTGTGCCCCCCCAGGGCGGGGCAGCGGGAACGGGAAGGGTGCAGGCGGGCTGCGGTGGTTGCCTTGCAGGAGTAGAAATCCTTAGAAATCCTTATGGGTGCTCGGCTGGAGCTGGCAATACAGGCAGCGGGGGGTAACATACACCCGAACTAATAAAACATGGTTTGAAGCCTAAACCCACAGAGCCATTTAGGTTGCTGTAAATACAAACGTGGCTGGGCTGTGATGTTTCCCAGTGTAGTTATTATTAATTTTGTTTTGGAGCCTTTAGGAACTGCACGGAGCAAGGGCTCGTTCCCCGGGCGGGCTGTACCGCCGTAACCCAAAGGCTGTTAAGCACAGTACTCTGTGTTTCTGCAGAGTGCACGGATGTGGCGCTTAGAGGCATGGTTTAGCGGTGGGCTTGGCGGCGCAGGGTTAGCGGTTGGCCTTGGTGATCTTAAAGGTCTTTTCCACAACCTAAATGAATCTGTAATATCCTGTGATCCTCTGACTCTGCTCCTGGGAATTACAGTGACTGAACTTTGGTGAGAATTATCACAAGGCCCTTTTAAAATTAACCGCGTTCACCTGCCAGTGGAGGTGAGGAATAGGTGCCAGGTAAACTGTCCTAAATATTTGGGGGGTTTTGGTAACATTCTTACCAGCTGGATTAAATTGTTTAATTTGTTGTTCCCTCTGGTTTGTTTTTTTTTTTTTTTGGCCTTACTCTGAAGACATGTTAGTTGCCATTTTCAGAAACAAACAAAACAGCTGGCCAGAGCAGGGTTTTCCTGCGCTTCCCCTTTTTGCTGTAGTTTAAAGGATAACTGTCAGAATATTGTCAGCAAAACCTCCAGTCTTTTGTTCTCACTTTGGTTGAGTGAATGCCCTCCTTCCCCATCACCGTTATTATCCAAACAGTAGTCTTTAATGTTTGTATACAAACATATATGCCTTGTGATAATATTTATATCTTTGTTTTTACAGGTTTTTATTCATAACCCTCATGCCCGAGGACAGACAACAAGCACAAACCGGATGGTGCAAAGTAACCAAGATTCAGACATTTCTCTTCTCAACATTAACCAAGGGATCACTTGTCTAGCTTCAGGAGTGCTGAACCCTCAGCTTGGTTATGATTGTCTTCTGGTTGGAACACAGACTAATTTATTGGCTTACGATGTGTATAACAACTCAGATTTGTTTTACAAAGAGGCAAGTAAATTTAACTCTCTGCTTTTTTTAATATATTAGGGTTTTTTCTTTTTTTTTCACTTTAAAGATTGCAGTTTTTACATTACTTTGTCAATTAATTATGCTTCTGTTCTTTGCATTAGTGTATTCAAAACATTTTGCCTTCAGAATATCTGGAATATTAAAAAAACCCCAACAAATGCAATGTATGTCTTGTGTATGCACATGTGAGAGCAGATTTGCACAATATGTCAACATCACCTAGCAAGGCAAAATTTAAATTTAATAGGCATTCAGAGCTCAGCTAAACGGATAGCGAGAATGTTGGAAGCTCTTTTTTTGACTTGTGTACTCTGATGTCTTATTGTCTGCTGTTTCTTTTTGTTTTTCTGTAGGTTTCGGATGGAGCCAATGCAATAGTTCTTGGAAAGCTGGGAGATATTTCAGCTCCACTTGCTATTACTGGTGGAAACTGTGCCCTGCAGGGCTTTGATTATGAAGGAAATGACCTTTTTTGGACAGTAAGGCTATGCTTTTGATGTTACTACAAGAGTCTTTCAATGGTGCTCATTCCTCTTGCTTTTTTTACGTGATAAGTACTAATTCAGTAATTGATCTTTCTTAATTTATGTCAGACCTTGAACTGTGTTTTGGTCGTGTATTCAGTTCACTCAGGTGTTGCTTGAATGTAGATTATATTAGTTGTTCTGTTGTAGTTGAGATCATAAAAATAGTTTAGCTTCTGACAGCTGTCATCAGTATTGAGGATTGTCCTTCTCATTTTAGGTTACTGGAGACAACGTTCGGTCATTGGCACTGTGTGACTTTGATGGTGACGGCAAAACTGAGGTTTGTAAATGTTTACATGTGAATCCGACCGTTTTCACGGTCTTGTAGTGAAATGATAATAAAAAACCATGGGTTATCAAACATGACTGGCTGATATTACTGGTTAAAGTGATCCCTGCATGGAAGTTGTGCCTTTTTCAGACTCCAGTCTGGCAAAGACATGCACAAATGCTCAGCCCATGTACAGGGAGCAGCACTGGTCTCTGGCACTACTTGGAGTCTGTAAAATGAGGTGTATCTGGACTCTTTACTGCATTCCTGCCTCGCTTTGGTGAATAGATTGCTAGCTGTAATGGAAAACTTCTCACATTTTTCTTAACTACGAGAGAAATACAATGAAATGCCTGTGGTCATTAGTTGCAAGGCATCTATTTCAGTGGTATTTCTTGAATATGGTTATAAACACTTAAATTTCAGAGGAACAACTTGCAAGCATCTTACGTGTAAAAGTGAGCTCTTAAAAAGCTGTGCTGTGAAGAGCTTCACTTACAGTTGGTAAAATCAAGAAATCTGTCTTTGCTTCCAGTCCTCCTGTTTCTTCATAGTGACAGGGGGAAACAAAATACTCTCTTCTGATTTAAAATTGAAGCTAACTTATAACAAGCATCTTGCTGATGAGATGAGACAAACAATAGGAAACAGCTGCCGTTCTGATCATGTAGACTGCAAGAAATGAAGTCATGTATTTGTATGGCATTCTATGTTGTAAATGTTCTTCCATCCGGAATGAATTGAGGGATCATGCTTATACATATGAATCTTGAAGAAAAGTAACAGCTTCCTTAGTATGCGTCAGATGCTAGTCAATATGATGTTAAATCACCATGCTAAACCTACTTTTGTCATCTGTCTCTCAGTTTTAATCATAATTACTGAAGCTTTTCTGTTTGGTTCCCCACTTGGCATGTGTAATTGTTACCCCAAATCTGGGTTCTTCACTCTGTGTGCAAGAGCCAATCCACACACTGAGTTGAGACGTTTGTTCATTGCCTGTCTGGGCAGAGATGGGTGCTAGGCAGTAATCCACAAAGCTAGCACACCTCTTAACACAGAGTGACGCTTTCTTTGTAGGCTTTGAACAATTGTTTACGATTATGGTGTAGTAACACTGTATTTTCCTTGGCTCTTACAAGCCTTATCTCCATTTAAAGGTACAGCGTTCTTTGTTTCCCTGGCACGTTCTGTGAGGAGGGGGCTTTATTAGTAGGGGTCCCTCTTTGCTCTAGGGTGGATCTTTTAGTATGATAATTAGGATGGTTCAGACATAGTTCCAGTAATTTTTTGTTTGGTCTCATTAACCATTTGGTTCTCCTTGAACTGAACTTGTTGTGCCCCAGCTTGACGGATGCATTTCTGTGTCTGTTCCTTCTCCCAAGGCCATATTTTGATAACTGTAAGGATTTCACTATTAAACTAACTGCAAAAAAGTTACTGTAAAAAACCCCACCAAAAAACCCCTCTTGTTTTTCAAATTCTTTCTTGTTTTTCGCTATAGATACTTACTTCGCCCCCCCACTTTCTTTTTTTAAAATAAATAATTCTTGTGTCATAATGTTTATAGTGATATGTAAAGGACATCTACACTTTTTGTTTTTCTGTTATATAAATGTTGAACTGATAGAGATACTTTGCTTCATTGGGATCTTCAGGAAGTGAAAAAAAAATCAGGTTTTCCAGTCAATTTCTTTATAGCTTCTCTTAGAGTGTGGTGTTTTTAATGTGCTGAGAGGTGGTTATAGAAAGTGGAGAGGGTGTATAAAGATTCAGAAATCAGGAAACTGATCTATGGCACTAATTGTAAATGTTTTGCACTAAGTGGTTTTTTTATTGTTTTGCTATTATTTTTTCTGCTTGAGAAAGTTTCATTCTCAGCAGTTGGTGTAATCTGATGCCACTTTGAGCTAAGCAGTTGGATGCGTTATCCAACTAACTTACCCTGCCAGTTACCTGAGCATGCATTTGCTGAGATTTTTTTTTTTTTAGTGTTCTTTTTAATCTTAATTGTCTAGGCGGGTTTTTTTTATTTGTGGCTTTTTGTGAAACTGCTTCTGGTTTAAAATTGAGGTTCTGAGAAAACGCACAGAAACATCTTTGCAAATCGTTGTTTATCACTTTGTGTCTTATCTGATAAGCGGGTGTGCTAGCTTCATTTCCGTTCTTCTCACCCCAGCAGAAACATGTCTATATTTAAAATTGACCAGTTTTAAAAAGTCATGAATATACTTCGGTCGTTTAGTAGCTAACAAAACTGATTTGTTGTGGTCACTGTCTTCCTCGGGATTTTGGATTGATACAGGTTATGTTCTTCTGTCTCACCAAAGACTTGGAGGGGGAGGAATCTTTTCTTTTTCATTCCACAGTGGAATGAAAGTCACTGTGGTGGACAAGTTGGATCACAATAAATGAAAAAAACCCCGACATCTAGGCATCTTTGGGAAATGCAGCATCATCAGTAGTTGTTTTGGGTTTCTGTGCTTTTAGTTACTCACTTTTAGCTGGTAGTTGCATCTTGTCAAGTAATCTGTACCTCTTACATGTGTTATTTGTTGTAAATTATTTCAGTATCTATGGTTAAGCTTAGCCTGGTGTAGTTTACTTTGTCAAAATTTGAAGCATCTTTACTTTGGAAGGAAAGAAGCCTTTAATCTTCGTAAAAATCCAACTTCCATATGGATTTGTGTCTATATTCTGCCAAGTAAAGATGGATGGTTCATTGGTTTCAGTGAGGAAAAGTACTACCGGGTTTTAAACTTTCATTTCTAATTCTGTTTGTCATTGATTTGCTGGATGACTTTGTGGGCAAGACACTAAGCAAATCTATTTCTTGGTTTCTCAATTTGCGAAGTAGAAACTGTGAACTGTCACCATCTTTAGAAAATGCTTTTTCCACAGAGCTTCTTTTCAGTTAATGCCTTATACTGGCTCAACTAGGAAACAGGAAAAGAATGATAAAGGAATGAGAATGCAGAAGACCTGAGTCAGTGCTCATTTCCTATTTGTATGATCATTTACATCGAGTTAAAGCTCATTTTACCCACGCTTTGCAGTAATGGCAGCAACCATTTAGGCTGGAGGAGCAGTGATGGTTTGATACTTGGATTCATTGGTTTTGAGTTTGTTTTTTTTTTTTTTTTTAAATGAGGGATGTTCAGTGCTGAGCAATGATTTTTTTTTTCCCAGTTGTTTGCTCACAGGCCAGTAACTGGGAGTTGCTGGTTCTCTGAACCCATGTAATACAAGTTGGAACTGGGCTCCAAGTCTTCTGCTCCAACACAGGCAGCACAGTATTTTTGATGTATATAATTGCAGTTATGAGTTGTAACACTGAATCTTTTACAGTAAGAAAAGAGCATATCCCTGATATTCCAAGTATCTTTTTTTTATTTCTACCCCAGATATTTCACTGTGCTTTTGTAGAGTCTAGCTTGACAAAAAAATGCATAACTAATACTTGATCAATGGGAGACTTCTGAAATCTTGTCTTGATAGGTGGTACCTTTTATTCCACTGCCAACTTTTCATAGGGCTGTTAAAACCTCATCATTGCTGGACTTGGAATTTTTATTTGCCCTGTAGGTCCTAGAGTATGTCCTTTTTATTTCCGTGGCTTGAATAACTTATTTTTGAGGTAGACTTCTTTTTTTTTTTTTTTTTTTTTTCTTTTTCCTAGCTTCTTGTTGGCTCTGAAGATTTTGACATCCGGGTGTTTAAAGAGGATGAGATTGTGGCAGAAATGTCAGAGACAGAGGTAAATTACTTCTACCTAATGTTTATTAGAATTGCTGATGGAGCTGAAATTCTTGTGTATTGTCAAGCTTCTCTGGTTCAAATTTGTTGTGTAATTAAATATTACTTAACTATTTGGCACAGTATCTGCTAGAACTGCAAAAGTTTAATAATGTCTTTCATTATGCACAGGGTTTTTTGCTTTGTTTATTTACAAACCTTTCACCAGGTTCAGAAAAGTAACTATTGCTTGACTGAAAGTCAGGGCCCTGTCCAAAGGTAATTAAGGTTACTGGATTGTGACTGAAGCTCTTCCTGCCTTCTAAGTGAAAGAATGGCTTTGACAGTTTTCCTCAAATGCATTGACACAATCTGACAAAGTAACTTGCCTCATGTATTCAGACAGTGCACAGCAGGGCAGGTGAGGGTTGCCTGGGCAAAACTGGAGGCTTAGTTTGCAACTGGAATTGCAAAGCCAGAGTTACGCATGTTGGCTGTATAAACAGTGCCTAAAGCAAGGTGTGGGGCAGATAGGTTTACAGAAGAATAAATGAAAACTGTGGGTGTTGCTCTTCAGCTTGAGAAATGAGAGAAATCCCACTGTTAAATTTTGGTTGCTCGGAAGGGGGTAAAATACTGTTAGTATTGCATTTAGGAGTTTATTTTTAGTCTTCTCATGATTCTTCTGGGCCCAGGTTAGAGTAAGGACACGTTACAAACCCTTGTCCTTGAAGATCTGAGGTCTCCCTGCTGCCCAAGTTGGGGCTAAAAGGCTTAATTAGCTTTTAATCCACTTATGGAGAGCTATAAAAGACTAATCCAGGCAGTGTCCTAGGAAAGGAGGCTGTTGCTGTAGCTAGAATTAGAACTGGGCCTATAGTACATTTTGTTGTCTGTACAGTAGCCGGTCTGGAGTTATGTTGTGATTTCTAGTTAAAGGGAAGCTAAAGATCCATCACTATCATGTGTGATTTATTTTCAGATCCACAGTAGAATTGTTTTCATTTCACACCTGCAGAGGCTTAGGAGGCTTGATGGAATCCTACTGTTCTAATTTAAAAGCCAACAGCTGCACCTAAACCTTCTGTTTTAGGAAGGTCAGTTCAGGGAACAAAGGCTTTATACATCGTGCTTGTTTCGGAAGGCTTGAATAGTTTGCATTTGCTGTGTTTGATCACTTAGTCTAGTGAAACTGAAGCCATAGACTGTTGTGGTTCTTCAGTTTTTAAACAATTTGGTATAAAGGGAGTATTTGTACTTTTGTGAGTTTCTGACTGTTTCTGGATGTCTTCTGTCCTTACTGAGTGCATGCAATTTAGAGGGTTTTGGTACTTGGGAAAGGCTTTGGAGAAGGTCATGAGAGGGAAGGATAAATGTTTGGAAAATGTTTTATGGTAAAAAAAAAAAATAAAAAATTGAGCATAGTCAGCTGAGTTTAAGAAGTTGGTGAAAGATTTAATTTAAGGAAGTCTCCTCTGGTACATTGTACAAAAGACCAGACAGATGATTGCAATTTTGTCCTGATGTTAAAATCTCTAGTCTTAGTGCGTGATAAAAACAGCGTTTCCAAGCACTGAGAGCCTTAGCTCAGTGAAGAATCATAAGGTCACGGGTCTTACGAGGAGTGAGAAACAGCTACGACTGAGTTAGGACTCTTGGGTATTTCCCTGGAGCCGTTACTTATTCAGGTAATACCTAGGCTGGTGTTCTAATGGTGTTCCAAAGAAGTCAAACTGCGGGAGCTGTTAAATTTTATCTCGCTAATCTTGGACAAAGATTTTCCACCAATGATATCTCTAGGGCTTTCCCAACCCATGTGAAGTTGAACTCTTTGGCATCCTCAGCTCCTGAAGCTTCAGGAATGTTGTGTGTTTGGAGTAGGTTTTCAGTGATAATATGTTAGCACTGATGACCACAAGAATCCTCTGAGCAGTTGTTTGCTGCTTGTGGTAGGAAATATTTGGTCAAAGTCCACAGTTTGAGGGCAGTTCTGCAATCCTTGCTGAAGTGTATCTTAACGCTGGCAACACAGCTTGTGTGAGGGAATCCTACAAGGCTTTTGGTGATTTCAGACTGATTTTTAAGAATAGTTACTTCAATACTCAATGCTTCCTACAATAAGCTTACTTATCATTTAAGTATTGTGCAGTTCATATGATAGAGAGGTTGTATAGTCTGTTCCCTTACTTGAAGATGCTCAAGTTTTCACTCCTGTATCCTCTCTCTCTCCCTCCTTCCCCTTCACAAGACCGTTACTGCGCTTAGCCCCATGTATGGCAGTCGGTTCGGCTATGCTCTTTCCAATGGGACAGTTGGAGTTTATGACAAGACAGCCCGCTACTGGAGGATTAAGGTTAGTCCAATGTTGGAATATCATCATGGAAAGCTTGAAGGCTGCCAGGAGATTGGGTACCAAATCTCAGGTCGTTCTGCTGTAATCCTGCCTCCTTAGATGAATTTGAAATTTTTGGTTGAGTGTAGAACTTACTGTAATTTTGTTCTTACAAACTTCAAGCTTCAGCTTCGCGCGCTTGTGTTCAAGCAACAGAGAAATTTGAGTTCACTGTTGGAAAACTCTCCTGGCTGTATTGTTGTTGAATCAATAAACTGTTTTTCAGAGACTGAGTTAATTTTGCATTGTCTGTGTTTGAAGCTAATTTTTCACATCAAGAGCAATTTGCTGCTGTAGCACGTCATATTGGCAAGATCCTTTCCTGATGCTCATTTTAATATTCTTAATGTAACACAGATTAGAACGGTTTGTTTAATAGTATTAAGAGAAAGGATTCCTTGGGAGGTGACATGAAGAGGTTAATGGGTTTTCTCAGTGGTGTCAGTTTATGATGATGATGAAGCCCTGATTATTCCCCCTGCCCCTCCCCCGAGAATTTAGCTTTTTACTCTTTGTTTTTGTGAGTTCTCATCATCTGCTTGGATGAAAATGTATTTAATGGAAAGATCAGGTTCTTTGAGAGCAGTGGACTAGACTAGTAATGCAAGGACTAAGATTTCAGATGTGTCTGTGACCTTAGAGATAGTGATGCTCCAGCTTCCTAGCCTCTTATTCCCATGTCTTGCATGTGTCAGGCATGTGCCGTTGAACAAACATACCCAGACTTAATTTGTTCTTTTTTTTTTCCGTCCTCAGTCTAAAAACCACGCCATGAGCATACATGCATTTGACCTGAACTCCGACGGGGTGTGTGAGCTGATCACTGGCTGGTCCAACGGGAAGGTGAGTTTACTCAGGGCGGGGGTGGGGAATGAGGAGCTGTAAATCTGGAAGCTGTGTTTGTACAAGGCTGCTAAACAGTCTGAGGGAGAACAACCAAAAAGTTAAAAAGACTGATGAAGACTGAACGCTGAAGAACTATTGCAGTCAACCTAGTTTGGCTGGTGAATGCCGTGCCAAGTGCAAGATCAGAGAAAAGCTGCTTCCTCTGCTTAGCTCAGTCAATTGCTGAGGTGTGGTAACTTGTTTCTGTGGTAGCAGAAGCCATATGCCACATCGTAGGGCTCGAGTGTCTCTTTTCAGCTGTGTCTTGAGGATGTGCTAATAATCCTCTGCAATGTTTCCTGAATGTTCTCAGGCTACAGGGAAAGCAAAGCAGTTATGTAACAGGAGAGCAGCGTCAGTCTTGACTATGGCAGGATTAATCACGCGTTACTTAATTTTATGTAAAGACATTCTATACAGCTCAGTCGTAGACTCTTAAGCCTGTTGCTTGATACTCCCCTTTGCCAGAAATGACTGTTCTAGCTGCCAAATCTCTCCTGGACACAGCTTGCCAGTTGGGTTTTTTTTAAAGCTATACTTTCTTCTTCACACCTTTCATCACTGTCATTAGCCTGAGGGAATTTAATTAACTTCATATCAACTTGGCAGTCTAGGGCCTAGGTATGTTGTAACTTATGTTGGATTAGGTGTATAACACTGTTAACAAGAGAATCTCTCCTTGCGTTACCTTCTCCCTGCCCCCCCGTACTTTTCCGCTGGCAATTTCTACCCTGCTTGTTGGTCTGAAACAGTCCCTAGCTCCTAGAAAGTGTGGTGCTGGGTCCTGTGCTTTGGAAAAGCCACACTGCACAGAACTGAGTCCCCCTCGCCACTCTTTTCCAATGAAAGATAATTAAAAGTTGTGGCATTTGTGTATAGAAATAATTCACCGCACAAGGGCTGGAGCTAAGAGGAGAGGCTGTAAATACCGCATTAAGTTTATTTCTGGTTTTTAGTCCCTTCATTGCTGCACTCATGTGCATAACGTTCCCAGTGCAGACTTGCAGTAGTCCCTTTCTTTCCTCCCTCTTGTTTGTAACTTAGGGAAGCACCTCTGAAGAGCAGGTCCTTCTAGCTGAGGCTGTCTAGAGGTCGTTTCTTGATGGTATTTTTTTCATGTGTGGTGTGCTGATCAGCAGAGCTGCAAGTTCACCTGCAATTCTGTGAGCGGAGCTGGCTTTTGGTTAACAGCTCGGAGTAGGGCATGGCATGTATTTTGGAGTTAGCTTTCCTGTTCATGCTGTGCCTTGGAACTCTGTGTTGTTCCAGGTTGATGCACGCAGTGACCGAACTGGGGAAGTCATCTTTAAGGACAACTTTGCTTCCTCAATTGCAGGAGTGGTGGAGGGGGATTACAGAATGGATGGGAGCACCCAGTTAATCTGTTGTTCAGTTGATGGTGAAGGTAAGAGCGTTGTTCAGGATATTCATTTAATACATAGTAACATGTGGCACATCACATCATCTCAGATCAGCTAAACATTTTTTTGGTTCCATAGTAATTTTCACGCTTTATGCGAAGTTAAGGGAATTTTGAGTTACGCTATCTGCAAACAGGATTTTGAATATTGCCTTCTCTCTGATAATCAGTGTGTGTTTTATTATGATCCAAGAAGCTGTCAGAATTCATTTTTGTAATGGAAGAAGTCCCATCCTAACAATGCAAAGAGAACTATATCCAGTATATTCAGACAACATTATTATAGATGAATGTATAGGAAATCCTTTTTTCCTATATGTGGTAGTTCTTTGGTCACTTTACAGTGGGTAAAGGTGTTCAGAGAGCTAAGGGGGTCCATGTCTGGGTTTTCTGAAGATGGATAGTTTTTGTATTAGAAATGTTAGATGTTAACAGCTTTTTGTTTACTTGAAGGTGCTATGCTGAGACTGGAAAACTGGTGGATTTGTCCCACCATACATTCAAGTCAGCCCTGGTTACTGTGAGTGGGAGCAAATGCCATCACAGGTTATTTAAATAGGCTCAGCATGAATTTACAGGGATGGCTTCAGGAAAGACACTGGTGTGATTATCCGACTGTTTGGCGTCAGTGGCCTGAGACAAGCAGGTCTGGCACAATCCATTTGGAACAAAAGCCTGTCCTTGTTAAATGGCACAGTGTTTCGCTGTCTGTCTTAATCACAGGCTGCATGGATTTGCTGCGCTTGGGCTTTAGCATATAAACCTTTTCCCCATACTTACAGAAGGGGAATATTGTACACAGTTCTGAAGATACCTTGTCCTAGCAGAGCTGCGTAGGCTAACATCACTGAACACCATCATCCTTTTCTGATGGGTCCATCATAAACAAACCTCAGCAGGATGGGAATCCCTTTAGGCTGGAGCCTTTAGCTGTTACTGAATAGTCATAGCCCTATTGTTGGGGTTATATGGTGGTGTGGTTTAACCCCAGTGGCAACTCAGTACCGTGCAGCTGCTTGCTTGCTCCTCTCCCACTTCAGCAGGATGGTAAAAGCGTTGAGAACAATTTAATAATTGAAATAGAATAAGATGATGATGATAATGAAAAGGAGAGAAATAAAATCCAAAGGGAAGGGAAAAAACAAGTGATGCACAATACAGTTGCTCACCACCTGCTGACCAATGCCCAGCCAGCCCCCGACCAGCAATCAGCAGGCCCTGGCCAACCCCCCCCCCCAGTTTATATACCGAGTGTGATGTCCTATGGTGTGGAACAGCCCTTTGGCCAGTTCGGGTCAGCTCTCCTGGCTGTCCCCTCTCCCAGTTTCTTGTGCCCCTCCAGCTTTCTTAGGCTGACAGGGCCTGAGAAACTGAAAAGGCCCTGACTTAGTACATAACATTACCAAACAACAAGTAAAAACATCAGTGTGCTATCAACATTGTTCTCACACCAAATCCAAAACACAACACTGCACTGCTACTAAGAAGAAAATTAACTCCATCCCAGCCGAGAGCAGGACATACGGACAATGCATTCTCGTAGTCCTTGTCAATAGAGTTCTGTTTGGGGCCAGCATTCTTTCAAGTGAGGTGGCGTTCTGTGTTTCAGTGTATTTTCTGCCTTGTTCACATTTAAAGTGAATAATTCACTCAGAAATAACAAAATGGGTCCTTTTGTTGGGAGGACGGTGTGCATGCTGACTGCTTTTCAAGTTTCCTGCAACTGTCTACAGGGCAGCAGTGATACGCAGTCAGGCAGCATGTGCTTTGTAGGTGTAAGATTTTTGTCCCTGGCTTTCACTGTCAGCTGCAATCAGAGCACAGAGCCCTAGAGCAAAACGGAAGTTTATAGCAAGTGTGTTGGTCTCATCTGTTCGGCTCTTCTGTCTCCACAGGCAGGTGGAGGTATTTGCATAACCGTGCTCTGCTGGGCTGCTGGGACACAGGTCTTACCCCCCCTTGAAGTGACGTGTCTCTTGATTTGGGGAAAAACTGATGTGGGTAAATCTTTTTTACTGGCTGATTGACAGTGACTTACAGTCACTTCCAGACAGCAGCAATTCCTCTGACCAGCTGTAGAAGTCCAGGTACACATTTTATTAATTTTGCATAATTGCAAACTTGCCTAAGCACCTGAAAGAATGACTTAAGTGGGAATCCTCTCACAAAAGGCCTGGGTGCTCCACTTGTCTGGTCAGGTGAAGACAGCTTAAAGACAGGTTGGAAATTCAATTTTTTTTAATTATGCAGTTCTCTTGTCCTGATCATCAGGAAAGTCAGAGCCTCTGTGGGTATAAATCAATACTCAGGTTTTCAGCTGAATGGTACCAGCTGAAGACCAGAACTAGTGTTTGCTGCTGAGGAGGTGGTACAGGGTGGGTCTTATTACAAAAAGTAAATTTCAGAGAGGCTGTGAAAGGCTTTGAAATTGCCTGTTGTTTTTTATTTTTTTTTCCTGTACAGTCCGAGGCTATCTGCCAGGAGGTGAGGAGATGAAAGGAAATCTAATGGATACAAGTGCTGAGCAGGATGTGATCCGAGAACTTAGTCAAAAGAAACAAAATCTGCTGCTGGAATTAAGAAATTATGAGGAAAATGCAAAGGTACTACTTAAATAATGTGTAGGGCCCAAACACACTTTCCTATTGCTATAAATCCGGAGTAATCTGGGACGAGGTCGCGGGGCAGTCCAGACAAGTCAGAACTGTAACCTGTTAGGATGTGGTGAGGTTGTTTACTGGGGTTCCTGCTTCTGCATCTGGCTTGCTCCTTGTGCAGGTTCAGAACTTGCTTTTTGTATTGTAATATGTGACACTTTCCTTGCTCCTTTGCCTTTCCAGAGCCGTTGTGTTTGGAGCTGGATTCTCTTCAGCCCTCTGCTTTGGCTTATGGCTGCAAATTGTAATTTTCAATGCATAAGCCAACTTGGGGGTCAGAAGGGCTCGTACCAGAACATCGGGTAATGGGTTGAGAGCTGGGAGCGCTGCCAGGGTGTAGGAAGCGCACTTCTGGCTTGATGGTGAACGTGCAGAAATAAAGAGCTTCAAAAAATAGTCTGAGGAAAGCACAAATTCACATTTGAACAGTAAATTACGACCATAGCAGAAGCATGAGATTATATAAGCCTGTGCTTAAAATTGAATATATGTTAAGTGCTTTTCTGACTAAAGATTTGAGTACAGAGCTGAGCTCCATTGAAAATAAAACACTTGAACAAATAGTAGCACAAGTATCCACAGCTTGGTGCCTTATCCAACCACTGTTCATAGCTATGTGAAGTGTCTGGGAAGTGCTGTAAGCTCCTGCAAGAAAAGAGAACTGGCTTACACGTATGTTTTCTAAGTTGCTTGAATGAAAATCTTGAGGTTCTAATACTAAAGGGTATGTGTTTTGCAACAGGCTGAACTGAACGCTCAGTTGAAGGAAGCTGATGGGCAGAGAGGTGTGATTCCAGCCAACACCCAACTCCAGACAGCCCTCTCGGTTAATCTGGGCTCTGACAGCCAGTCTGCCCATGTGGAGCTGTGCATTTCCACCACAAATGGTGAGTGGTAGCCTGCAACCATTGACATTCATTTCATGTAAATTCATGCAAACATTTAGTTATATTTAGCTGATGATTTGCCTGTCTCCCCTTTATCGTCTGTAACGTCCCCTTTGTGGTTGCTTTCCTTGCACAGAGTTTTGAATCAAGCTGCATTCCTTTGATGGGTCTCAGGGGGAGGAGTTTGAGGCAATGTGTGTCTTGTGATGTGTTATTTTCTAAGGCAATGAACATTTAACTTGTATGAAATGAGACCTGGTGACCCTGCAGTGCCCCTTATGTTGACTCTAACCTACAGCTGTGTTAGTGAGGCTGTTGTACAAATGCAGCTGGCTTTGTATGCAAAAGTGGAACTACCCCAAGATAGTAAATTCACCCAGCACCGGGCATGCTGAGGATGCAGTCGGGTCCAGATGTGGTACTGCTGGTCATCTGGGGTATTTTAACAATTCGGAGGAGGGGTGTGAAGGGTTGACTGTGCTCAATTCTGAGAACAGTGGTGGTTTGTTGCCAGAGGACAGCTGTTAATTTAGGAACTGCTTTTTCTTCCTGTTGCTAAGACACAATCATCCGTGCGGTGCTGATCTTTGCTGAGGGCATATTTGAAGGAGAGAGCCACGTGGTACACCCCAGTTTCCAGAGCCTCTCGGGCTGTGTTCGAGTTCCCCTAACTCCACCCAAAGATGTCCCTGTGGATTTGCACATCAAAGCCTTTGTGGGTTACAGGAACAGGTGAGTTTTGTCTTGTGATCTCTGCTGGTCTCCAGAGCTAACTGTGTGACCAGTAAACAGCCATGATGTGGCTTCGTACTAGTCCCATGGGAAGTGCACTGTTACTTCCCTGGTGCCCTGCTTCTCTGTGTTACTGGAAGGGTAGCTGGAATGCTTTCTTAAGAACACTGTTGCACCTGTGATGCTGAGCTCTTCTCCAGACAAAGTCTGAATGCTCTGGAGTCACTGGGACTTATTGTGCTCTAGCTCTGCCTTTAGGGGAGCAGTGAGCATTTCTTGTCCGGGGAATGCCTTATTGTGGGTCTCCGAAGGGAATCAAGAGAGGCAGAGGCTGTATCCAGGCTGTCTGCTCTAAGTGGCTGCCTCTCCAGGTCCCGAGTGGTGGCTGCTCTGGCTGAAGTACTTGAGCAAGCCTGTAGTCTTTCAAGCTACAAAGTAACCCTGAACCTATTTGTCTTCAGGGCAAATAGAAAGTAGCGTATGCTTGATTTCAAGACACACTTTTCTAGTTTCCCACAGAAATAAAATGTCTTTTCATGTACACTTAAGAACAACTTTCTCCCTGCTCACATCTGTCAACTGGCGGTGCCCCAGGAAGCAGCATCCTTTCCCTGAACAGGGAGGCCTATTTTGACAGCTAGCCAGCAACTGCAGAAAGAAAGTATGGGACTGAATTCCCTTCTTATTTTCTCAGTTTCTCTTTGTTATTGCTTTTAATAAGAATTCATTGAACCTGTAAAGAAAATATCCAGTCACATAGTAAAATTGTAAATGTGTTAGCTTAGAGAATATATTTCATTGGAAGGATTATGGAAAATGTAAGCCATGGGGAGGAATCATTCAACCTCATGATGTGATAAGCCTGGAATTTCCAAGTTCCAGTATTTTTTCCTGGGAAAAAGTAAGCAGCTGATTATGTAGCTGGAAGCTGCTGATGTCAATAGCCAGCTAAAAAAGAACCAGGAACCGTTGCAGTAGGTGAATCCCTGATATGTTAGTAACTGTCTCTATTTTTCCTTTGGAATGCTTCCAGCACGCAGTTCCATGTATTTGAGTTGACAAGACAGCTTCCCCGCTTTTCAATGTATGCCCTGAGCAGCCCGGACTCGGCCCCGGAGCCCCTGAGCTTTGTTAACTGTACAACGAATGAGAGGCCGCAAAGGGTTAGTTTCTGCTCTGCTTCCTATTTTCCAGTCCTACGTAGGTGGAGGGTTTGAAATTAGCTTGAGATAGTCAACAGCAAAGGGAGAATTTGCAGTGAACTGCACTGCTGGCCTTTGGAGTCAGTGTATTTCAACTTGACTCTGCTTTTTTTCCTTCTTTTAAAGATGCCTCAGTTGTGGCAGGACTAATGGCCTGAGATGATGAGGCGTTTCACATACTGCGTTCCTTGCTGAGGGATAGTTGATGGAATGTGGCAGGAGCCCTGTAGTGAGGGACGAATATTGTAAACGAGCAGAGAACAGGAATGAGGCAGTGCAGTGCCCAGATAATGGCTCAGTTTCACAACAGATGAGCAGCAGTGCGGTAGCTTTTGTTCTAAAAGATCTGAATAGTGGGATTGCAGTAATTAGAGCTGGTCATTTCCCTTGTAACTGTAGGGCTCTGCCATATTTACATGGCCTTTACTGCATTAAATGCCAAGGCAAAACACAAGATGAACCAAAACTTTAACTTCTTGCAGTACAACCAAGCCTTGTTCCCAGGTTTCTCTGGTCTCAAGGCCTTGGGCTTAGCTTGTCACTTTGAGCTGGTTGTTGGATTTTGTTTTCTTAAGAATATTGAGCTTTGGAGCAAGGATTCAACTGTCCTTACTCTAACAAGTTTGAGAGATGGATTTAGGGGATGAAACTTGGTAAATGAGATTTCCAAGGTACCCTGAACAGAGCGCCTTGGTGCACATCACATGCAGGGATGTTGCGTGCTTCTCCAGGCTTTCCACATGGTTGATGCTCTTCATTTTATTTTTGCAAGATTGTTATGTGGCTGAATCAGAGTTTCTTGCTGCCAGAGGATGCTGAGTTTCAGAGCGCTCCCTTTCAGGTTTGCTTCACTTCCCTTCGTAATGCAGGTCAACTCTGCATCAAAATCAAGGCTGGTGGAGATGTGAGTATCTTCATGGGCAAGGGGAACACCCGTTTTATTATACTCTGGTAAAACTTAGGGGTTGTGCCAATATGAGGCAGTAAAAATGGTGACTGAACAGGCAGAGAAAATACTTATGTTTTTGGAAACTTTTGGGTCTGTTTACTGTTAGCAGGTAAAATTCCAGGCCTGTTACTGAAGGAAACTGCTTAGCCTACAGATCTGTAGGAAGGTGTTTGTTCCCACACAGGGTGGTTTCGGGGAGCTACGATTTGAGGCACAAAGGCTGCCTGTAACTTTTGTGCTGGTCCTGTGTGCACAGATGCCTCTTCCCAAGGCCTGAATAAAAGCTCCTTGGTAATCAGTGTCTCCTTATCTACTAAAAGCCATAGAGCTTGCTCATGCATCGATTTTTGCCTCTTGGTAGTGAACTGCTTTGAGCCTGGGTAACTGTTTGAGAGGCAGTCCTGCTGGGCAGTTGTGGGAGACGTTTTGGCATGGAAGAGCAATGAACTGCTTGCTTTCCTTTCTGACAGATCTCCATCAACACGGATGATATTGATCTAGCTGGTGACATTATCCAGTCAATGGCCTCCTTTCTGGCTATTGAAGATTTGCAGGTGGAAGCAGATTTCCCTGTGTACTTTGAGGAGCTGCGGAAAGTACTGGTCAAGGTGAGGAGGTATGGGGTGTTTCTGAATTGGCAGCTAGGCAGTCACTGGGGGCATTTGAACTAGAGGATCTCTAAACTGCTGTATCTTTGTGGAACTCGGCCAGCGATGGCTTGCTCTGTCTTCTGTGCAAAGGACAATGGGACACCCTCGGCTCTCTGTTTATTCTTCGTTCTGTAGAACAGGCCATTGGTCCCAGCAGTTGGTTGTTTAAAATAATGTAAATATCTTGTCTGGGAGACAGAGCTGTGGGTTTGGGTCAGGGTCTAAGGTGTGTGTTTCAGCCTGATTGCCCCCTTCCTGGGGCAGGGTACTACTCTGGCAGCCGGGGGAAGGGGAATGGGCCCAGGGATGCCGGTTGGGTAAGTTGGGATGTTATTTCCTATTACACGGGGCCAGGGTTTACCTTGGACAATTACCTGTATGCCCAGAGTGCTGGGGGCCCTTTCTCCTGACTGTCTGCCTTGGACAGGTGGATGAATACCATGCGGTGAATCAGAGGCTCACTGCCGACATGGCTGAACACTCCAGCCTCATCCGCAGCATGCTGGTTCAGGCGGAAGACGCACGACTCCTGGGAGACATGTGAGTGGTGGCTGCTTAGCTTGACTGTGCTGGTTTTAGAATGGTCAGTCTTTGCTTTTCAGGCAGAAAAGAGCACAAAACCCCCATGTGTGCTATAGGGGTTGCCTAGTAACAGCTCTGGATGTAGAATTGGTAGCTTTGCTGGGTCCATCATGAGCTCTCCTTGAGCCTTGCCTTGCTCTTTAGGTGGAAAACCCGTCTGGGAAAGGCAAAAGGGCAAGGTTAGGTATTTGACATAGAGCTGGTAGTGTGAGTCAGCCTCGAGATGGCAAGATATATTAGCAAAGATACACTAAAGGAAGAAGGCAGTAAAAGCTGTTTGTGGTGTGTGAACTTTTGAGAACCCCAAGAAAGAAATTTTAGGTGTAGTCTTTTCACTCTTAATGGGCTGTGTTCTGCTAATGCCCTGTCTTTACTGGAAAGAGCAGCAGTAAAGAGGTCCAAATTGCTGCAGAGCAGTGTTACTTTCACTGGGGAAAGTGGCACCTCCTCTGGGTTGCTGGATAAAATAACTGCAAAAATAGACCTTCTTACCCACCCCAAAATGAGTATAACCAACATGTCTAGACAAGTCTGTTGTCTTGTAGCTAGCAGATACATGATTAACCCTGGTAGCCATCACAACCATGTATCACTTTTATATTGACAAACTAGGAATTACTTTCTTGTCTCCAGAGATGCAAATAACTGGATTGATTGTTCCCCCAGGAAAAGCATGAAGACACGGTACGTTGAGCTGTATGATCTGAACAGAGATTTAATAAATCAATACAAAATTCGCTGCCACAATCACACGGAGCTGTTGAATAATCTGAAAGCTGTGAATCAGGCAATCCAGAGGGCCGGGCGGTTACGTGGTAAGTATTGTGCCTTTGGAGGGGACGGGGAGGCTGGGACCCTAGTGAGGCAGATAAGGTGTGTCTTGGAGGCACCTGGGTTAGTTAAGTGACTTCAGGCTTTTTGGCCTGAAACTAAATTAGTAAGTAGAAGTAACCTTTAACTTCACAGTCATAGCCAGTTGCCTGTGACAGTCACCTGTGAGTATTCAGCATCATCTGAGATCACAGTTTTAGAGAATAGGTCAAAGCAGTTTCCAGCTTTCTGGATGGTATAGAAATGGCTAGTTTTGTTGAACACCATTTAAAAAACATTTTTAAAGTAGTGTTTCAGTTCTTAATTTATAATTCTACTTCTAAAAACCCCCAGCAACTTAAGCAGGGCTGTTTATATTATTAGTTCTGTGAGTCTTTGGGCAGGAGGTGTTTTTTTGTCTGTATAGCATTCCCCTTTCAATAAGTCATTTAAGCTCTCCTGTAATAGAGCTACAGATGATGATTCTTTAAAGAAAGGATTTTATTTACATATTAGGAGAAAAGGTGGCATTTCACTGTGTGTTTAAAAAATATTTGAAAGAACCCCCTAAATTCTGTGACTAGGTCAATAAGTATTTTTACCACTTTCTTAGTAACTGAAGTGTGTGTTCTTTTCTTTCCTTTTTTTGTCTTTACAGTCGGCAAACCTAAAACACAAGTGATCAGCGCTTGCCGGGATGCAATAAGAAGCAACAACCTTAACATGCTGTTCAAAATAATGCGTGTGGGAACAGCCTCTTCTTAAAATGGCTGGAGGAGCAGCAGCTGCGCAGAGGCAGTGTTTCCATGCAGCGGGCAGATAACAGACCAGTAATGACGAGCGGTTCATTCAGTCCCCCACTCCACTGTAGGGCGAAGTGATTGCAAAGGTAGCATTTTAGTTAAGCCTTCAGGTGAGAAATGTTACTACGCAGGCCAAAGGTTCATGAAGAAAGCATCAAAGTTGAAGTGTAGATGTGCTATTTACGCAAGACAGAGGTGTAATATTGCAACAATTATTTTTCTTACAGTAACTTTATATTTTAATATATTTTGTAGGTCAGGCATTGTCCTTTTCCGTTAAAACATAGACTGCTTTGGTTTTGTTCTGATTTAGTTGGGGAGATGCGTACGGTTAAGTTTTGTTCAACAAATAAAACCAACCCCAAACAAAGCACTTTCCTGGTTTTGCTGCATAGTCTCTGTGCACGTGAAGCACTTAAACTCTCTGTGTCAGAGGATCCCGGGTTTCCTTGCAGGGGTGTGCTGCTTTCTAGGTGAACTGCAATTCAGGGCACTAGAAGTACCAAAGGGATAACATCTCCTGGCTGGCTTTTAAGCAGAAGATCTTTGAAAGCCGTCCAGTTCCACACTCCACACAGGTAGGAAGTGGTCCGTTCCATATCAGACAGGCTCTCTGCACCTGGATTGCAGGAAGTTTTGCTTCCAGCTGGTTCTGTGCTGCTGCTGGAAAAAACCACAGATACTGAGGTGGGCAAGGGTGCATTTCAGGAACAACAAAAACAAACAACATGCCCAAGCTTGGTGCATACTTACGAAGAGCTGGCAGTACTTAATGGAATTAGACAAAGAAGGTACTGAAAAATATCTCTGCTCTTGGCTCAAACCTGTTTATTAATTGTGGGATCTCTTAGAATTGATTAAAATATTACGGTAAGGCTCTATCTTAGATCTAAAGATATTTTAGAACCTTTGCCAAAGCAAATTTCTTCTAGAAGCTAAAAATACCACGTGCAGGATGGAGGTTGGGCCCCAGTGCTCCTGGCTCCCGCGCCATTCATCACATTCACCACCGCCTGGGTTGGGGTGGGCAATGCCGGCAGGGAGGAGATGGGCCACTTCTGTGAGGCGAAGCTCTTGGGTAGCTTCTGGGCGCTGTCACGAGTAAGTGTGTCCTGTAACTGGCTCTTTCTTGCTGCTGCTGCATGGAAGCCAGCAGCCCACTGTTCGTCACAGAGCAGCTGGTGAGCGTGCAGCCAGCTGAATGGGGAATGTAATTCTTGCGGTGTGGTTTAATCCCCCGAATGGCCCCTTGCCCATGTTTTGGTCCCTTCGATATGGAGGACTGCAGTGCCAGCAGCACAGGTCTCTGTCACTTCAAACCTGCAGCAGCCGGAGCTCATTTGAATCCTTTTAAGAATCTGGTTGTTAGTCAAATCCAGTTCCTTGGTAAAAGCGTGGTGAGCCACCCATGCTGTTCTAAGCAAGTGAGCTCTAAGGGTTTGATTATGGAACAGTCTCCTGGCATAAGTGCTGGGCTTTCTGCTACCTGCTGTACCTGTTCCCACTGTTTCAACCTCCTGTTCTTTATGTTCAAAATCCTAATGCTTGCTTGCTTACGTTTATGTAGCCTGTTCAATGATAAGAGAGTGGCTGTGATCAGAGAGCAGCTTTCCCGTCAGCGTCCAGGGCATCCAGTCCCAGCTCTGTTCTGCTCTTGGCAGCAAGGTCAGTTCTTTGGTCACAGTCCAGACCTCTGATAAGGATGATTTTCCCCGGCTAAGTTTCTGACAAGAAATTTGTCATTTATTTTCCTGTAAAAACCACTTTTATCTTTGCCAAATGTAAAATCCACGTCCCGTAAGCTGGTGCTAGCAGGTTTGCAGTTGCCTGTTGAAATAAAGCAGCCCTCGGCTGGTGTGCAGCAGCAAGCTGACATGAGCTGAACCTACACCAGGAGACCAGTGGCAAGCGGTCCCCATGGGTACAATTCAGCCCAGGACTCGTGCCCAGTGATCCTGGTCTTGGGTGTGGGAGGGGAGCTGGTCACAGCAGGTAAAGCTGCTGGTGAAGGACAGAACAACCTCTGAAACCACACTGGTAGGGCTGCACGGTGCTACAAATTCACAGGCAAGGCTGCTCGTGTGGCACCGCACCTTGGTATCACTGTCCCACCCTGCTGGGGCATTTCGGTGCCTGCCTGAAACATCAGCCTGGGCTGGAGCCTTCCTCATGCGGCCCCTTTGTGTCCTGGGAAGCATGCTGCTGGCTCCGCACCCGCTGGAGAGGGATTGATGTAGCAGTGATTTTCAATGTCCTAATTCAAGTTCCAGTTTGGAGTTTTAACAAAAAGGCCAAAACAACTGGAACTGACACTTGACGCCAGGTTGTATCTGATTTTAGCCTGTTTCTCCCAGTCCTGGGGATTGCTGCTCCCCAGCAATACTAATTAATACCATACTAATTAATACAATAATTAATTAGTATTAATTAATACTAATCCATTGAATGCCCAATGTCAGAACTTTGTTGCTGCGTGTTTATGAATGTTGAAACCATTCCTTCAGTCTGGTCTACAGCTCACCTCTTACCTCCCTCCATATTGAACTGTTCCTGTTTTCAGCTACGTGGCAAACTGATAGCCACCAAATCCCAAAATACTTGTGAAGTCCTTGAACAGCTTGGTGCTTCAATGACCGAAAGCTGCTGGTACCCCACACCACATGCCAAGCTTTGGGGGTGCAGCCAGCTGGTGGCAAATGTGTGTCCTCGTACAGCCAAGCCGCTGGACGCCTGCACGGAGCCATCCTACCTGGTATGACGTTTCTGTTCTCTGTTGCTCACGCTCTGTTCGCTCCTGTTTTTCTATACCGTCCTGCTTACTCATTTTGTGGGAATGTATACATTTCATAGTCATATACCTTTCCCTAATGATCAGAGTATTTTGCAAGCAGCTACACCTAATTGTAAATACGGATTTGTATCCAGCAGGAGCTTCTATAGAGAAGGCTCCCATTACTGGCACAGTCTAAAGAGAGCCCTCTTCCCCCAGTAGCTCGTGTCATTTGAAATGTCGGCAAGCGGAGTCTTTGCCCTGTACCTGCAGTGCTAGCCATGTGTGGGGCTGCCTTCGGCTTTTGGGACCTAACAGGAAGGGTGGGAGAGCAGACGCATGTTGATTTTTAAATCTTTAAATGCTAACTGCCAGTTTGGCTTCTTAAATTACTTCATCTCAGTCACCAGAGGCAGAAAGGTGGTTCCTTGTGTGATCAGGTAGATACAGGCTTGCTCAAGTACAGGCTGGTATGCCCTCTAGTGTATTATTTATTCTTAAAAAGCAGCAAGCTTCGGAGAGCCCAGCTTCTTCCCAGTCTTCTGGGAGCCTGTTCCAGGACCTACCAGGCGCACTCTTAGGCTCACAATGCAGTAGAATAAGCAACTGTGTTTCATTAATTAACTTACTCCCAACTTTGCCTGGCTGGATGTGCTGTGAATAGCTGTAGTGTCTGTCGCCTTTATCTGAAACTACCCAAATAATTTTGCTTTTTTTTTCTTTTCTTTGAAACCCCCATTACTTCTGTCTTTCTACTGGTGCCGCTCAAAATAAGAACTGCTTTCTCCCCAAGAAAAGCAGAGTGCCTCAGAAAACAATGATTCACAAAGAGAGCCTTGTCCTCACTTCAGGATTTGTTTCTAGCTCCATCCCCTTATCTTTGCAAGTAGTATAAAACAGTAGTGAAGGAAGATTAAAACCAAGCAAGAAAGTCTTGGCAAGTGCACAGAGAAGCCAGCTTAGGGAGATGAGTCAGAAGAGGAACAAAACGATGGAGATCTCACAACAGCAACTCGGCGCAACTGCCTTCCAGCCCCATGGTGTGGGGGGCAGCCAGGACCCAGCAACTGCTCATAGCCCGATGCTGAAACTACATATACATTCCTGCAGGTCGCTCCCAGCGGCTGTGCTGTGCCTGAGCCACCTCTCTGGAAGCAATGGCAGCAGCTTCATGCTTTAGTGGTTCCTTTCCCAACCCTTGGGTCAGGGTCACAGCTGAAGGTGGCTGTTCCTGTGCCTTCATGAAGACATGCCCAAAGGATGGCTGCCTCTGCGCAGGGCGCAGAGTACTCATGTGCCAACGCAGCTGGCCTTGCTTTGAGCTTACTGCTCCTCGGCTGCCAGCCATGCTCTTACACCACTGGGGTGGTCTGCAGCAGGCCTGGAGCTGAAGCAGCAGCAGACTCGAAGCCAGAGCTGGCTGGGAGAGGCAGGAGGAATGAAATGTGCACGCTCTCCCCAGCTCGCTGCAAGCCCACGGCCTGCACTGCCTGGCTTGCATGAGCTGAAAGTACACCTGTGTCTCTGCCTTGCCAAAAGCGGTTTCAGGCAAGCGTGTGCAGGCCAGGGCTGAGCCTCCAGTGCGGTGTTCTGCAGTCTGGCTGCCTCCTGCAGCAACCAGCACAGCTCTGCTACGGCAGCTCCTGGAGGGGACAGTGGCACAGTCCTGCCTCGGTGAACGTGGGGCAGGTGCGCAGTGCTGCAGGCACATGCAGGGCGAGGTACTGCACCAAGCTCACCGCCTTTCTCGTACTATGTACCCTAGGACCTAGATATCTGCTGCCTGGAAAGATCTGAGCTGATCTCCAGTGACGGAACCCATGCTGGAGCCCAGCAGACCCCAGGACAAAGCTACCAGGACACCAGGCCATGTCAGTGGTGACAAGCCGGGAAGAGGCGACTTCCCACGCGCCTGCAGCCAGCCTAGTGCTGAGGCTGGAGCTGCCACCCTTCCACCTCCGAAGCAGAGTGCCATCCACATCCCCATGCAGGCAGAGTGTGCAGGAGCAGGTCTCCTCTCTTGTTCTTTTAGCTTGTAAATCGTTTGGAGAAAGGACTGCAGCTGGGTCTGTCTGCACAGCATTTAGCATAACAAAGTCCCACTCCTTGTTATTGTGCCGGGTCCTTCTCAACCCAGCAGCTTGATAGCCTGTTTTTCTTCCCAACTCCATGGAGTTGTGTAGCTGGAAAAACCTCGTATTTCCCAGCTCCTTTATTTCTGCCTCTACCAACAGTTAAGCTCCACAAAATGTCTTGGGCATTTTGTAACAAAACTTGCCCAACCCGTGTTTGAAGCATTTAACTGACCCATTTTTTTTTTTTTTTTTTTTTTTTAAATAAAATCAGCCCTCAGCTTGGGGCAATGTACAATTACAGTTTTCACCCTGACAGGTTAGTGATGCATGCCGTGGTGCTACCTGCATGAGAGAGCAGCCGGGAAGCTGACAGAGTTGTATGACAATGACCCCCTCGACGTAACATTAAAAGCAGTCCAAGTGCATGTTACAGTGGACTCAGGAGAAGCCTGGATTTCCAGTTGTACGGTTTAAAGTCACCTGGACACAACGTGGTAGGGTACAGCTCTTAGCATCAGCGAAGTGTGCCTGGGCCTGGACAGAAACCTGCTGCCCACCACCACCGCTGTTCTCTGACAGCGGTCACACTCCGCACCATCACTCATAGTAGACAAAGGCAAAATCCCAAAATCCTGTTCTGTTGGGATGCTTGTTCAGGCGTGCCAAGCTACGATGATTGATGTATTTCACAAACTGCACTGTTTCTTTGTCTCTGTAAACCAAGGCCAAGCAGTTGTCCTCTGGATTCACTGTCAACAGCTACAAGACATGAAAGTAAGGGAGGAAATTAATTTCACAAAAATGGCTTTGATATCATTGAGGAAGAAATAAACGAGTTTCAAAGGCTAGTCAGAACAAAGGTCTAGTGTTAGAAAATGAACTAGGTCTCTATTTTAATTTCCCTACCCCCTCAATCTAAAGCATTTATTACACAGTAAGGGATTCTGGACTTCCTCACTGTCACTAGTACCAATACTGAATGCAACCCTAGTAAACAGCACTTCCCAGGAAAAGCAGCATCGCTGCTACAGCCTTGTGCCCCTCTGAGGCTTGCAGAATGCCACCAGGTGCAGGTGGTGTCAGGCCTGAGCCTCAAGCTTTACGATGAACACCAGCCTCTCGAAGCTGGAGCGATGCCCACGAGCGGCAGCTCAGGCAGAAGAGCTCCAGAGTATGGGACTGAGCACCCTCAGGATTATGTTAGCATTATGATAAAGTGTAATTATGTCTCTCCACCCCGAACAGCTTTATCCAAGCTGCAGCTAGCACCTGAGGTCCTTACCTCTTCATCTTCACCTTTAGCGATGTAGGAAGTAAAGCCACCATATTCTGGATCCCAGTCTTAAAACAGAAAGAAAGATTCTTTGAAAGTCCAGCACTGTCCAGACTCCATACAGACTCCCTGGAGATGCTGTTTTTCCACCCTGCTCCCCAAAGTTACTGGATACAGGACGATTCCCACTTTACCTCCTGCCAGTCTATTTTTTTTTTCTCCTGTTCAGAAGCAACTTGAAGCAAATATACTGGATTTGCCTTTTACCACCAACGGCCCACTGAAGGTTGCCTGGCGCTCTGCTCCTGACATGTAGAACAGCTTTGCCTGAGCAGGTACGCAGAAGGATTTCAGTATGATCACCGGCACGTGCCAGGTGGTTTCAGCTGTGCATTCTGGGCTCAGCTGGTCCAAAATGCTTATGTTTACATCTTTGTTTTCAGCACTATCTAGCAATCAACCTAAAACGCCCAGCCAGGCCTGAAGTAACTTTTGAAAACCCCAGGCTTTGTGAATTGGAGGCACGGTACTAACTTTGATGAGCAAAGGGGTGGAACGGAATGCTGTCGGTGGGTATTCTGGCCACCCAACCCTCCACCCTGCTCAGAGCCTGCCAGGCAGAGACAGCCTTCCCTCTGCCCAAGCGCCACCTCCTGGCTCCAGCAGCAGAGGCCAAGCTGATCCCAAGGCCGCAATCCTAAACCTTTGGGTAAGGACTACCGAAACCAGGGTTTAAGCAGAAGCAAGAACTAGGATTAAGTCTACAGAGCCCTTCTATGTAGGAAAAAGCAGGGAAATTTTGGCTATTGTAGCGCTGCTGAGAATTCAGAAGTGCCTCCTTCAGGTGACCCTCATCAGCAGGGTCTGACATCTCTCTTGTCCACTTACCCTCACAGCCACAGAAGAAGAGCAGGTCAAGAGCAAATTCGGTTGCTTGGGTGTCATGGACTAGAGTATAGTGCCCATGGGTCCAGCGCCTCAGCAGCCCTGCACACACAGGCGTACCTGAGCCTAGGAGAGGGAGCAGACAAGCCAGGGAAGCGATGAAGTTGTATAATAACTGCTGCCTGCTGAGCTCAAGGTGTGCAGGGGGACAAGGCCCTGCACTGCACACCGCTGTGGAACTGTCTTTCCCGGCCCCAGCAAACTGTAAAGGGAAAAAAAACCCCAAACCCACAGATCTCACGTTAACTTATTTTCTAGAGATGGCTCTAAGTTAGGCACTTCGAATAATGTGGAGGAGTGGGGCCAAGATTTGCTCTTTGACAGGTCCAGGTTACAATGTGCTTTGTTTTAACCACTTCTTCCTTTTCTATTTTGTCCCCTCCCAGATTTACAATGGAGTTCCGAACCCCAGGAACCAGCAACCTATCTGCTCTGCAAGTACGCTGGAACTACCAGAAGCTTCAGTGAAGGATATGGCTCTGAGCTCGCTGTGGGTGCCACCCCAGGAGGTGTGCCACAGGCTGGGGAAGTCTTTTTCTCATGGGTCTGTCTCAGTTTTCCACCCATGGAGCCCTGAACTATGCCCTTCTCATATGTAAATTTAAAATCACACACCAGAAATGTGGCAGATGGAAGAGGCAAAAATGACTAGCTGTGGAAACCAGAAAAACAAAGCCTTTGTACCAGGTACATGTTCTGCTGGGATTTTCAGTAGGACTTTTTTTATTACCTCTTATTCCAGTGTCCACTAACTTGCCTGATGCAGTGCAAGATGAGCATTTTCAAAAATTCTACCCTTAAACTTCAAAGCCACTGTTGAAAATAAACAGCACCAATCCACAAATCCAAAATTAATCTAGTCTTTGCTAGGAACAATACCTCATTGCTGACAACTGAATTCAGGCTGGCAGCATCTTCTGAAAGGTTAAATCCTAATTTTAGATATCAGCTTTCTAATTCTGAAATTGTTTTCTGGTCCATTCACTTTTTTCCTTTTGATTTGGTATCTCATACAAGAATCTACTTTATATGAAACAAGAATACGTGGACATAGAAACGATGGAACTATTGGCAAGATTACTGGGCAATTAATTAACACCTCCCCTCATGCCTTAACTCCTACAGAAGTCTCACCCTTATGACTTAGGCCTGTTCAAAATGGTATTTTCAAGTTAGTCATTAATTTAGTCCAAAGGCTTTTGCGATGGTCACTTATTTTAGCTACCCGATCTGACATGCTTTGAGTCCTGTATCTGTCCCGTGCTTGCCGCGGTACAAGGTGAAATGCTAGTTCCACGAAAATCATGGGGAATTCTGCTGCTGACACCCTTCACGCCAGGATTCTGCTCAAGTTCTGTCACACTGCTGCTGCTCTACTTACTGTTCTGCACCTTGCTGTCTTGTGCTTCAGGGATGTTGTCAGGCTGGTCTGGCCCATGGGGACTGCTATCAGTGCGCTCTTCAGTCTCTTCCTGCTGCAGTTTGGGACTACCGTGCCCAGCGGCGTCTGCTGCTCTTCCTTCCGCAGCATCTTCATCCTCATCAGTGGGAGCCAGGAAATGCAGCTTTAGGCCAGTGAAGTTGGAAAGCAGTAAGAACAAGGCCTCAGAGCGTAAGAACTGCAGGAATTTCCTCAGGACGTCAGGGAGGCTGTCTTCCCCTGCTGTCTCATAGCATCTGAAAGACAGCAGATGTATCAGCAGATGTGCTTCCTGCTGGAGAACCAACAGGGACCACGTCCACGGGGGCAGTGTCAGCCAGTGCAGGCAGTTCCTGCCTGGCCAGATCAATAGGCGCAGGGCACTGTCCTTCCCTACCTTTTATTGGCAGGCCCCCGACTAATCCACTGGATGTCTTTGTTCTCCAAAGCTTCACACAGTAGTTGGTATTTCTCTTTCTAGGAGAGAAAGGCAGCGCAGAAACATTAACATTTAGCTCCCAGGTGTCCCTCGGTGCGCTGGAAGCAGCCATTGTTTACTCTCAGATATGGCACACTTCACTTTTTCTCTAATTTTGTCTGAGGCTCCCAGGGACTGCTGAACTGAGAGGCAGAGCCTGCCTGGGCATCGTGTCTTTTCAGTGGCAGTTACCAAGAGGTTATCAAATGCTACTGGATTGCCTGCTGGGTGAGAATGCAATTTCACTGAGATAGGGATGCCAGTAAACCAGAGGTCAATCAGCCTTGAGAAGCAAACCCTTTCAAGTAAGACAGAAGCATTATGAGTCATCTGTTTTGCACATGGGTTGAGTTCCCCGAGTGCTAGGCTGTGAGATCTGAGGGACAAGAAAGGACACTGATCACCACAAGGCTAGGAAGCAGGAAGGATGACATGGGTTTCCATCCTCTGCTTTGCTTCTTGCAGGAAACAAGAACATTGAAGCAAAGCATATGATTTTTTATGAGTCCTTGTGCAACAGCGTACAGGCAGCCACAGGGGATCCATCCACAGAATCCCAGAATGGCTGACATTGGAAGTGGCCTCTGGAGGTCACCTGGTCCATTCCCTGTTAGTGACACTAGAGAGTGTTTTAGCTGACAGCCGTAGAAGCAAGCCCCTTCCCAGCCTGCATGACACATCAGCAGACCGCATTGGATTGAACCACTGGGCTCACCTTCAGAAAATCTTTCAGGAGAATTTCTGATCGCTCCTCAAATTCCTCCTGGATTTGAGCTTGGGAGTCCATGTCCAAATAAACTGGATTGATCCACTCATACAAGATTTCATGCTGGAAGGGAAATGGAGTTGAAGCTGAATTTGCAAAAGTAAGGATTCCCCAGTTCCCCCTTACCCAGCTGGCCACAGGGCTAGATTCCTACACACACACACTCCATTCCTTAATTTATTTCATGGCAGCACAACTATTTGCTGCATTCTCTGCACTACTGTAGGTATGCAAAACGTACAGTCAAAAAAGATACAGAAGAAAGAAACCAGCTACAAATTTAGGGGGGGGCGGAGGGGAAGAAGGGACAGGATACGTTAAAGATTAAAGCATCCTCAAGCATCAGCGCATCCTGTAACAGGTATTCCAGGGACATGAAAGAAACAGAAATACAGATAAGCAGATGTAGGTTGTTACGCACATCATAGGGGATGTGTGGGCTCCTGGGCAAGGCAGCTTCAACGTGGCGTGCAGGTCTGACTATCGACGGGCCGTGAAACCAGCCGCTCACTGACAAGCGGCACTTCTCCTCAGACAGAATTTCTGACACCTGGAACAACATCGACCAGCATGTCATGGTTCAGAATCAAAACATTTAAGGGCCAGCTGTAACAGGCACCGTGTAGAGCCATCGCAGGAGAAGGACCTGGCTCCAGAGAGCCTGCTGCATACACAGAAAAGTCAGACAAGGGCCAGACCTGGATTATTCTTGGCTCGCAGAGAGAGGGCTAAAGCAAACTTTGCAGGTTTCCAGAATCCCAGCCCAAGCTTGTACTCCAAGCTCCCAGCAGAATCCATTCCCTCCCTGTGAAAGCTTTGAGTCATTGTTACTAAAAGTAATTGTACTTTATTTTTCTACCATTTATGCTGTTGAAGACTCAGCTATCATAGGCTGCAAAAATTAGCTGTCACAGCTTAATCCGGAAACTCAGAAAACGCTGAGCATTTGTAGGCCACAGCAGACTATACTGGTCTACATTTGTGTCTTTAACTTTTTTAAAAGTGCTGTAACATCATCATGAAGGGCATTTGCCTGATACCTTTGGCTTTTCCTCTACCTCTCAGACTAAGAGCAGCCCCTCTGTCCTGGCATTTAACCTGGCCTGTGGAAACCCTGGGTTTTTGCACAGTGATGGCCACTGTTAAATCTTGATTTCATCAAATTGTGCAGAAGTAAACTGGGCTAAATTGAATAATTTTACACTTCAGGGTGCTGTACTGCAACAGTAGTGCAAAGAGAGTGCTAGCCCCTTATAACTGGTTGCAAGCTGCAAATTGTAGTTTTTCAATAGCATATAAAGACTTTGCACTGTGGTTTTTTTTGTTTTGTTTTTTTTTAGAACAGTCTGATGGAACAGGAGGAAGATACATAGACCACTCTAAAAAGGTTTAGGCTCTTACTGATTGTTACAGAGCTGTAGCGGCCCTTTCCTTCCGTGACTTTGAGAAGTTCTAGGTTATCTGGAATGTCTACCAAATCCTGAATCATTTAGGAAATGGAAACCAGAGGAATGCCTGGCGTTAGAAGCTCATGGACCTGCTCTGCTCAGCAAACACTCACAGCTTTGTTTGTTATCTGCAGAAGAAATGTACACCACGAAAGCCAAAACCTGAAGATCTGTTAGGAAGTACTGACTAAATGCTCTCTGCCCAATGTCTGAGAGGGATTTAAGGCTGGCATGTGCTGTGAAGGTTTCGTATCAGTCTGACCCTTAGATCCTGTAACAGTAATTTCACAGGCTCTATGTTTTCCTGATGAAAGGGTCAAAGAAATGATTCAGTGGCTCAGCAAATAACTCTGGGCACAACCAGTGAGGTCCAGATCTGGGAGGCTTTGATTCACAAGCATTATGCTTAACTGGGAGTGTTATTTAAAAAATAGATTTATTCTTTAAGCTGAGTTTATTGCCTGTGTTACCAGCATCAGAGACAGTACGCAGGACTCTGATTAGTGCTCATGTGTTGGATTAAATTTAGGTCAGTAGGAGCCAGTCACACGGTTACATGGAACATGGATTTTTGTAACAAGATTAAATCACTACCCGAAAACAATTAGGGCAGTGACCAGGTAGATGCTTCTATTAATTAACTGATTAAAGGATACAAAAATAAACCCCTAAGCAGTCTAGGTGAGGACATGCCCAGCCTACATCACCGATCATCATCTTCCTCTCCAACTTTCTGCTCTTTGGCCCCGTTTGTTACAGTCTGTGGTATCTCAAGTACACAGGAGTTTCATATTTCACTCAAGTGTTCATATTGTGCAGTCCCATGGATTATTCATCCTGTTCCCAGGCATCTTCCTGATAAGTGCCAAAAAGTGCTACTTAACCATATCAGCATTTCTACTGCAGGGTACAGCACTACAGCTGTGTTACTGAGGGGGCAAAGCCGTATCCGCAGAGTACCCTGTGGGCAAGGTGACGTGCTGAGGAGCTCTACTGGAGCAAAGTCACAGCCTCCACGTGAAAAACATGAGCTAGTTTAAAACAAGCAAACAAATGAGAAGTCTGTCTTGAAACCATAGCCAAATCCACAGCAGTGGCTTGCCAGGACACCAACACAAAACGGAAGTTTTTCTTCCCCCAGGATGAAGCTAGACTGACAGTCTAAAGTTGGCTTTGTTAGTTCTTGTCCTCCTTAAAGTCATTGAAGCCCTGACTGTAACACACAGCACTCAGCATGAGTATTCACTCTACCCACAGTTCTGCTCTCTTTCCCTTCTTCCTCCTCATCAGGTTTATAATAACACAGAGAGTGAAAAACCACAACAATGAGAATCAAAAAATGAAAAAAGTGCGCTCCTTGCCTGGTGGAAAGAGAATGGACACACTTCAAAGAAAACCAGCGTGTTCCACGAAGGCACTAATGACTTGACGATCTGCTGTGGCTGAAAGTGTTCTGAAGAGGAAGAAAACATACTCTCATTAGTATATGAACTGGAACTCCCTAGAAACTGCTATTTCTCATGACATGGCGACTGGCAAGACATCTGGGTATAATGGATGGCATTCAGAACAAGGGCTGGGTGAGAAAACAGAGGACTTCTGTCACGGGAAAGGCAAGTTATTTCCATCAGTTTAGAGTTTCAAGCACAGTTACTGGCATCGGTTCCATCCTGCTGCCATTCTTGGGCCTTGCAAAAAAATGGTCAAAAAGGACGTTCCTTTTTCTGCTGTCACCCAATAGCACTGTCTGCAAAGCCTGCTACTGTCCATCTCTATGGTGCAAATTTTACCAATACATTAGCTTCTCTGGACAAAAAAGAAACTCTTTATCTCCCTTCTGCTGTTTGAGGAGAGAGCTGCTGCAAGGGGCTTGTAAGCTTCATCATTTTCAGCCACCTGAGGCTGAGCTCAGTGCTCTTACCGTCTGCACTATAGAGGTCCAGTGTTCCCCCATCGCTTTTCTCCCAGGGTGGCACGAGGTACAGGATGAAAGCAATTCTCCGACCTTCCAGCTCATCATCATGGCACAGCAAGACATCTGCAATTACAGACGTTTTGCTGCAGCAGCATCTTTCCAGCACACGCATGATTCATTGTAGTCACTGCTTCCCTGCTTTGTCCCCGCAAGGATACAACAAGAAAAAACACGCCCTTTCCAAGAACTGCATTTTCACTCGTCAGCATCACCAGCACAAAATTTGCAAGATTAACTTCTGTGGGATTGGACTGCACTGCAGCTGGCAGATTAGCCCGCTCTGAAGGTACAGGCAGTTATAACTCATCATCCACCCCGCCTCGGCTGCCTCTGGGAACAGCGGACAGAGATTTGTGACTTCAAGAATGATTCATGGCCTGACTCCTAAATACAGAGCTGCCCTTTGAGTAGGTTCGTTGCTGGAATAGAGGGGAGGGGGAGCCCTGGGAACAGAAAAGCTGGACCAACAATTGGTTGTGTCAAAGAATTCCAAAAAGCAGAGCTGACAGCAGCAAAATTTTTCCTCTTCTCACAGTGATTTTTCATGACTAGAAGCATAGGCGCAGTTGTAAGCTGGACTCAGTAACGTGATGTTCTAACATCAGGCTTCACAAACTCAACTGTAGCATTTGGAAGCTGAACACGTCACCCTTTCGCCCGGAAGCAGGCACGCAAACAGGGGCTGAGCACCTCTGAAAAGGTGGGGGCTTGCAACAGCACTGGGCCCAGTTACAGCCAGCAGCAACAGAATTACAGCAACAGTTTTTCCATAATTTGTACTTCATTTACCGAGATTTTGATTTGCTGCTGAGAGCCTCCAGGACTCTGTAGAACTGGAAAGGGGCTGGGGTGGCTTATGTAATTAGGTATTCTGTAGGCATTTTATTTCCTATACACGCACAGATGCTTTAGGGAAAAGACTGCTATTAGACTGACCGCTATATTCATATTTAGCACAGGAGATGTCAATAGTTGGCTCCAGCTCTATCTGGGTCACAGCAGAAAGCCACGCGCGGAATTCTTCACACAGAGCATGCCTGTGAAGACAAGTATAAGGTGTGTTATAAAACCTATCGCTATGGCCTAAACTAATTGATTACGTGCCTTCCAACCGTTTTAACAGTGGAAGTTGCAGCTGCAGCCAGTGACTCTGTATTCCTACAGAACCACGCAGGAGCTGGCCAGGACGAAGCCCTGTGCACACAGTGTCGCTGACAATCCCCAGCAGCAGCGAAGTGGGATGCGCTGGGAGGGCACACACAGGCCGGCTGGCAGGAGCCGCGGCCACACGAGCTGACCGGGCGCCACGGCGAGGGCTTCGCTCCTCAGGGCCGGCTCCTGCCCCACCCCGCGGCACCGGCCCACCCCGCAGCCCTCGCCCTCCCAGGGGAGCCCCCCGGCGCTCTCCCCCTCCCCGAGCCGGCGCTTTACCTCAGCGCGGCGACGTGGGGCTCCGGCCTGCCCCCCAGCTCCTCGGACTGCGGCGGCCCATGCAAGAGAAGAAGGGACACGGGTTAGGGCGGCGGGGCCCAGCGCGGCGCGGCTCAGCCCGGCCCGGGGCCCACCTGCCGCAGCGAGAGGAGGTCGTTGCGCCGCCTGCGGAAGCCGAGGCCCAGCAGCTCATCGCGCAGCGCCTCCGCGAAAGCCGGGCCCGCCAGGAAGCCGGGGATGACGCCGTGCCGGAACGGTGCCGGCTCCACCACCACCGCCGTCTCTGCAAGGGAAGCGCCGCCGGTGAGGGGAGCGAAGGACCCGCCGCCACACGGGCCAGGCCCAGGGGTGAGGCCCGCTGGGCCGTACCGTGCCGCAGCGGCTCCCCGCAGCCCCAGGCCGCCGCCGCCCGCTCCCGCAGCGCCGCGTCCCTCAGGGCAGCGCAGAGCTCGGCGCGCGCCTCCCGCTTCTCGCGCTTCTTCCCCGGTGGCAGTGCCGCCGCCCCGCGCCGCTTAGCGCCCATGGCACAGCCCCTGGCCGACTACAGCCCCCAGCAACCCCCGCGCTGCCCGTCGGGCCAATCGGATCGCGCGAGGGCGGAGCCGCGCCGCGCTGACCAATGAAGGTGAGGGAAGAGGGCGGGGTGCGGCTGCTGCGGGCCTGTGAGAGGCCCGTCTCTCTGGTGGCGGCGGAAATGGGGCGGGTGGTTCCGGCGAGGCGGTGTGCGGTCTGGCGGGAGGTTAATGGCGGACGCCGTTCCCGCCGCTGAGTATTGACAGTTCCTTCGCCGCCTGCCGCCGCGCCGCCATGTCTGTGGTGCCGCCTAACCGTTCCCAGACCGGCTGGCCCCGCGGGGTGAACCAGTTCGGGAACAAGTACATCCAGCAGACGAAGCCGCTCACGCTGGAGAGGACCATCAACCTGTGAGCGCCGTCTCGGGCCTGCCCGGGCCCCGTCCCGTCCCGCTAGCGAGCCCTGCCCCGCGCCCCCCACAGCCCCGCAGGAGGCTTCCCCTCAGCGCCCGCCGCTCCAGGGCTGCCCCTGCCGGCCCGGGGGCTGAGGGGAGGGCGGCGGAGGCGCGCGGCTGCCGGCGGGGCCCTGCCCGCCGCTCCTTGCCGGGGCCTGCGGTGAAAGGCCGCGCTGAGCTGGAGGTGCTGCGGCCTTGTCGGGGGGGCAGGGAGCGTTTGCTGGCAGTGCTTTAGTGTCTAGAAACAACATCGCAGCCGGGGAGTGTTTAGACGTGGTGGACATGATATGTTTCCCCCCTGTGTGCGCTTCTATGGGGCGGCAGGGAGGGAGGCAGGCGCTTGGCCCAGGTGGGGTTTGAGCCGACCCGGGGTGGTTAGCAGGCTGTGGTTGGGCGCACCTGGTGGTTGCCGATGGTCTGGTGCAGGCGTTGTAAGTGAAATGCGAAATAAAATCTGGAGAAAACTTTACTTCTGTCATAGATACAAACTATTTGCTAATAAATATTTATTTGTTTTCTGTGAGAAACCATATGCTTTAGCTTCTTCCAGTAAACTGATGGATGTGTTCTTCACTGAGTACATCTGTCAAGTTCCAGAAACAGCAAATGTTAAGTGTAACAAGTGATACTCAATTTTAGCTATTAATCGCAGATTCATGGGGTGGGGTTTTTTTGGTTTAGCTGAGTTTATTCACAGTTAAGAGTCTTGTGGAAGTTCAAACGTGTATTTCAGAGATTGGAATATTTTTATAATGGTTCTGAAGAAAAGACTCAGCAGGAAGCTGTGTTATGAGCAATGATTTTTTTGGGTTTTTTGAAGTATCAGCGAAGAGTTTTGATGTACAGATTAATGTACCCACATTAGTAAAGTATGGGTTAGCATAGAAGGTTATTAATAAAGCTATTCGTGTATCTAAAAGGGGAAATTAAAAAGAAATGTAGATGTTCTCGGCTATAAGTGGAAGTCGGGGAGTTTGCTAATAAATGAATATGCAGTTAGGAAACTGGTTGTTTTGCCTTACTTCTGAAAGGGCTCTAACACTGGCTTGTGACTTTGCCACTGTAAAACAGGAGGAAAAATTCAGGGGTGGGGGAATTTTGGGGGGGAAGAGTGTATGCAACTTAAATTTGACACAGATAAGTAATGGGGAAAGAATAAATGACAAGGTGCTTCACAAGGAAAGCATTCTCTGTGAAATCTGCTGTTTATTCTATTAATTCAGTTGCTTTATGCCGCAAGTTAATAAAACCGTGATGGTAACGTGTGACTGCTCTGCCTGGAACCCATTTTCCTCTCCCTTTTTCACTTAGCTGGGTGATCCTATCTTCCTCCAGGCCTCATGCTGTCAGATCTTTGTGTTACTTGGATTTTGCTGTACAGTAACGTTCTCCCATTGCCCTCTGTGCGCTCTAGGACTGACCAATTTCTTGCCTAACCTTTCTCTTCTGACTGTTTTTAGCCCCTCTTACCTGGAGAGATCTCAATTTCCACCATACTACCATGAGAGAATGCACAGGTCCAGCACCTAGCCATACAGAGTGATCTGCTTAAACTCTTGCTCTTACCCCAGGCTCCTGGCCCTGCACTTAGACACTCAGCATTTCTCTTCTTCTGTGATCCAGATGTCTGATTTCCCACTTCAAAACAAAACCACTTCTAACACTTGAGTTTTTGGGCTCTTCAGTACTTCTGCAGGAAAAAATAGCCAAACCAAAAACGCTGTCCTGTGCAGCTTCCTTCCTTCCCAGCAGAGCTTTTCTCTTCTGTCCCTTTCCCAGCTCCTCTCAGAAGCTCAGCTGCCTTTTCTCTGCGGTGTGGAGATCAAAGAGGGTGGCTACTGAGTAACAGTTGCTGCTGGTTCTTCTGGCCGCCTTTCCTTCTTTGAATCTGCACTAGCGTGTTCATCAGCAGGACTTTCTGCGTCTCTGTGTATCGTGGTGCAGATCTTACTGTGATAGGAGCCCCGTAAGTCACAAACAAGAACTTCTAGCCCAGTGCCAAGTGTGTTACCCGTTTGGTCAAGCACAGAAGGTTTTTCCTCAGGGTAGATGCTGCGTCATAGTGATTTAAATTTAGATTTCTTATGTGGTAACGTTATCTTTTTTCACCCCTCATATAGGTATCCTCTGACAAATTATACATTCGGTACCAAGGAACCCCTGTACGAGAAGGACAGTTCCGTGGCAGCTCGGTTTCAGCGCATGAGGGAAGAGTTTGACAAGATTGGCATGAGGCGGACAGTGGAAGGGGTTCTGATTGTACACGAGCACAGGCTGCCCCATGTCCTGTTACTGCAGCTGGGTACAACTTTTTTCAAGCTGTAAGTATCTGTTTTTTGAATGTAACTTTCAGTTTAACTTTATTGTCATGATCTGCTAAACAGACAGGCTAGAGGTTAAAGTGTGGCTGACCGATGGGTGTTTTGAATGTGATTCATTTCCTGCAAAGACAGTCTGGGAAAACTTTTCTTGAATGGTGGGGTTTTCATCTAAAGTATATTTGCCTGACTGCTCCTGAGTGGGGTGACTTTGTGTGGAACCGACTGGAAATCTTAAACAGCGCATCACTATGGTAATACCCTGTTTAAAACTCATTATCAGTAGTTAGTGTGTTGTACTTACATTGTGAAAGCTGTTACGCTTAAATATGCTTGCACCACAAAAACGGTGAAGTGGAGCTCAAGGAATAAACCCCAGTAAATGCAGAATGATACGTGTTTACAAACTACTGGGTGAGCTGGGGACAGGAAGAAAGACAGGCACGTAAATTTGGGAAAATTCCTTCAGTTCGTCTCAGTTCTCGCTGCCAGAGTGAAGTTTTAGTGTTTGGATCATATGGGCACAGTGACAGTGGTGGTGCTTGTTTTCTTTTTAAAACCGGATGGGCCGGCTTGTGTTCTTGCTCTTACGTTTTTAACATTTATATTGTTTGTTCTCAATTTTGTGTGTGTGCGTGTAAAATCTAATTTTATACCCAAATTCCTCTTTGACATCTTGATTTGGGGGATGTGTGGACAAAATGGGCTAGACTCTAAAATTTTTGCAAAACCATAATGATGAAAATGTGGTTTTAGTTTTTTTCATTAACCTTGTATCAAATGTAGGATAGTTCCCCACATGAGTTTTATTTTCTGCTTCCTGTGTGTTTCAGTGAGTGCTGTTATTGAGATAAAAACAAATACAGTCAGTGCTTACAACTCTTTCTTCAACTTCTGGTGCGTTTATACTGTTGTTAAAACTACCTTTTAAGTGACCCAGTTACTATCATCTATATTGTTACAGTTTTTCCTGATGATGTTAAAGTATTTTATCTAATAGCTATTTTTTATAAGGGACATACAATAGCCTTTTTACTCGTGGTTTTGGTGCCGGCTATCAAATTAACATTCTTCAAATTCAGCAAAGTTAGATTTGGAACTTCTGACCTACGAGCCTTGAGTGAATTTGTAATTCTTGGCCTGGAAGCACATCCAAACTTACCTGTGAAAGTCGGAAAATGCAATAAAACATAACTTTAGCTTTCATTATTGATTATTTCAACAGACCTGGTGGTGAACTCAATCCAGGAGAAGATGAGGTAGAAGGGCTCAAACGCTTAATGACAGAGGTCTGTTTTCTTTTGTTATGTTGCCATACTGGAATGTTGGATTATTTTAGAGTTAATAGAAGGAGGCAAAGCATTAGTCTCCTTACTGCTTCTGTTATTTTGATGCTTTTGCGATGTTCTTGGGTAGTGAACAAATCAAGCAGTAAATTTTGGTTCCTCTGCATCACGAGTGTGATGGAGTAGTGTAGTGGCTGACCTCCTACCTGCTGCTCATGTCCTGTGTTCATTTGCAGCTTTGCTTTTTTGGCTGGCTTCAGGCAAATGAGTGTGAAGATGGGCAGTAAAATAGGTTGTGAGACAGAACTGATGAGGACTTGCCTTTGAGATAGTCTTCCCAATGCACCAATTAACCTTCCATGCTCTCTGAGTAACCTAAATTAATTCTGTCAGATAGCATAACAATGCATTTCATTCTTTCCACTGGTCTGACAGGACTCAGTTCAGCTGAATACAGCATGGAATTTGAAATGCTCCCTAAAGTGTCCTTGTCCCATCAGGTGAGGCTTTTACTAAAAAATGTCACTTTATACCAAAATGCTCTAAAATTCTATTAAAAGCTGTTCCAGAGCAGTTCTAAATTACATCAGACCCTTATGACAGCAAGTCTTCATGCTTCCAGTATATGTTTTGTAAAAAAAATATTGACTTGGGTGGTTAAGAGTTTTGACTGTAACGGTGGTTTTGGTAGATACTGGGTCGTCAGGATGGTGTTCAGCAAGACTGGGTGATTGATGACTGCATTGGTAACTGGTGGAGACCGAACTTTGAACCTCCACAGGTGAGTACTCATGTTGAGATTCATCTTCTTCAGTCAAGTATTGATTGTACTTCCAAACCCCTTTAACCTGCCGGTTGGGCTTGTTGAGTACCTGCTGCACAAGCAGTTAGTTTTTCTGGTTTTTACCTGTTTCATCTCCTTTCTGTGGCTGAGGAGAAACTGCAAACTTTTTTTTTTTTCCTGGTAACTCCTGTCTCCCTCCTCTGATCCATCCTGCTGGATGAGGAACCACTGGATATCACAGCTTCCAGTCCTCTGCTGAGTCAGGCACAGCATTTAAATTCCAGTTGTAGCCACAATGGAAACTTGCACTGCTGCATGTGGAACAGAAACCCTGCGAATAAATTTGTCTCGCTACCCTATTTCTAAATGCTTTAATACTGAGAATGCTTGCTCAGTTTGCTGTTAGGTGTTTCCATCTTACTGGGTTATTTTAATTGTTAATGATTATTGGCACATCTTCAGTGTAGAAGAATGGCTGCAGAAGCATGGCCTTAGAATCTCTGAAGATCTGCACAATCCAGGCCTGGTATTAGAATAGGCCTGTAATCAGAATTGTACTGAAGTTGCTGTGCTGAAGTTAACAAGAAAGGTAGCCTTGAGCTATTCTTGAATCCTGGGACCAAGTAATTATGTTGTGCCAACAGGCCGTGGCTGTAACAAGATACAGCTGCTGGGAAAGCAGGTGCAGGGCCAAGAAAGAGAGGGACCGGTATGGGAAAATAGGGAGTAACAAACTACATGGCTGAAGCACAGCAACACAATTAGCCACATGGATAGAATGCTTATTTTAGTCATGATAATTAGGGGTGTGAGAACCGCACGTGTTTAGAGACTACTAACCAATTATATTTCTGCTTTACGAATATGCATGTGTATCGGTTCTATATAAGTAGTGTTAGAAACTAATAAAGTTGAGCAAGATGCATAACTCATATTGAGCGTCTTCTTGACTCCGGCGAACCCTTCTTCCAACGCTTCAGATCCTGTCAATATTTGTGACAGCAACAGTGTTCCTTTCAGAGTACTTTCTTCTAAAAGTGGTTTTCCATACTTGGGGCAGTGAAAGAACAGTATATGACACTTTGAAAGCTTGCACAGTGCTTGATAATTTATAAAGTAGCACTTAAGATTGCACAATATTTTCAAAACTCTGTACAACCAATTTTTATTTTTTTTCTTCCAGTATCCCTATATCCCAGCTCATATTACAAAACCAAAAGAGCACAAAAAGCTTTTCTTGGTCCAGCTTCAAGAAAAGGGTAAGTGTTTGTTTGCAGTGAAGGATTGTATTTATGTCTGAAGGATTGTATTTATGTCTAAATGCTTGCATTTCACAGAAGGAAACGTGGTAGCCAGTTTGTGTTCATATGCTTGCAGTTGTTTATAGTTAATACTAAAAAAGTTAAACGTCGACATCAGTTTTACAGGTAGGTGATCCTTTGAATGTGAGTTTCTAGTAAATTCTCATTCCTGCTCCTGCATCAGTCTCTGTACAGGCATAGGACCCCCATATTGAAATAGAAAATGGATAAACCTGCTATAGGTAGTGATCTTGCTCTTAGGTGTGTCGGGGGTGGTGATACCTTGGCTGAACTTGTGGAAGTTTTTTCTTATTAATCCACTTGTATTTGGGTTTAGCTTTGTTCGCAGTCCCAAAAAATTACAAGCTGGTTGCTGCACCGTTGTTTGAGCTCTATGACAACGCACCAGGATATGGACCCATTATTTCCAGCCTTCCTCAACTTTTGAGCAGGTACATTATAATTTACTTGTATTATAGTTCTTGGGAGCACATTTGCTGCAGGACGCCAGAGCCAGGCTAGGCACTACAGGAACCAACTCAAAAAGGTTGCAGCTATCTCAGAGAGCTTAGAATCTGCCTCAGGTGAGAGGTAGTGGACAGTTTAGAGGCACTGATCACAACTTGCTAGCATCAAAGTCCTATCTAGCAGTTGTAGCAAAGGAAGATGTGAAAGATAGTGAGGATGAAGCTGTGCACAGGCTGAGGAACAGCAGTACAGTGTGAGAGTAGAAACCAAGTTGCATGTTTGAAGCACAGTTAGGTGTGCACATTATCGCAGCTTTGTGCTGACTGCACGTGGTGGGTTTTTTCAGGCTCCATGAAGTAGGGTTTATAACGTGTAGCATCTTCAACACAAGTATCTGTAGGGACAGCCGTATTTTTCCTTCCTTTTCCTGATGTACATGCTCTTTGGCCTTCTTACCTGACTGTGGCTTGCACCTCGGGTCTCCAGAGCTCGCTGGTCTCACTGGTTTCTGTTACTTCAGCAAATATTCAGGAATGCTGGCATCCTGCTGCCTGTCGACCCTTACTTGGGAAAGTAGTTCTGTCATCCACCTATTCTGATGAGAAATCTGTTAGCAGAATGTCAGTGCTGGTGTTGCCCATAATAGGCTTGTATCGTGCTGGGTTTTTTCCTCCCATCTAGCCCCAGTTTTGGCAGTTGTAGCTACGGGGGATTCCATTTCCCCCTGCTCTAAAGACAGCAGATACTTTCTCCTGAGTACCAGCAGAAGACGGGCTATCATGCAGCCAAACAGCAGTTTGGTACCAGTGCAACAGAGCCATCCCAAGGCTGGACATCAGGCATTTGAGATAGATGCTTGCTTTCAGTGTGTGGACGCTGTTTGTTGGGAAAAACAGTTGAGAAGACTGTTGAGTATGTCTGTTTGTTGCCCTTGGACTATATAAGGTTGGCCCCGACAGCAGAAAAGCTGTGGCAGAGTTGCTGATGGGGGAAGGTAACTCTCGCTGGTATTTTACTATCTGTGAAGTTTTCTTAAGGGGTGAAATGTTAATAAATCTGTTCTTTGGCAACCTTAAGATGCAGTCGTGCAATGTGAGCATAGGATTGGCTGTTAAAATGATGCTTTCTGCTATGCAGTAAAGCTGTCTTACTGAAAAATACACTTTTGTTCTGGCAGGTGGAAGCTTGTCAGGAGCACCAACAAAACATTTGGTTACTTATTCAAGAATGTCACTTAAAAGAATTAAAATTCCTCACTTGGTATAATCCTTTTAATTTTAGGTTCAACTTTATTTACAACTGAATTCCTGTATACCTGGAGAGTCTGATAGAAGCCGTCTCTGTGAGCACAGCTTTAAAACCTAGAGAAAAGAATACGTGTGACACAAGGATTTTTTTTTTTATGTCATTCTTTTCCTGAAGGCCACTAAACTTTCTATTGTATGAATAGAGAAGTGAGTATCAACTGTTTAGTTAGTAGGATGGCGATGTGGTATCATTGTTTTAATTGCTTTCATTGTAATACTCACCAATTTTTTTTTGTACAACATTAAACAAGATGGTTAAGATTCTGTTTGTCTTGGGTTTGTTTTTTTGGGGGCTTTGGTTTGTGGTTTTTTTCTTCAGCTGTCTCCTACTTTTAGGTACATATTTTAAATTAATACTTCCCTTCAGGAATGCAGAAGACCTTGGAAACAAGAGGAGGACCTAAACCATTCAGGGACCATTTGGATGCTCTGATCCACATCTTTGAGCAGAGAATTAGTCTGAGGGAGAAATTAAACAGTATAAGTAGGTGTGATATGTTTTTGAGTCTTAACTTGGAAAAAAGAACTGCTGTTTTGAGGGAGTACAAGTACTTAAAGGCAAGGGTAGCCTTTGCTCAAAGCTTGCCAGAACTGACCTGGAAGCATTACTGTTTGTGCAGGGCTTGGAGGAGTCGTGACGTGTAGCTTCTCCCTCTGTGCCCCTGTAAGAAAATAACAACCCAACAAATTCTGTTGAGCTGGCCTGAGATCCTCTTAAAATAAGGGAAGTGAAATTAATATTATATCTTTTTCTATAGCTACAGGACAGCATTTGGGTCACGCTGAAATGTTTTGCCAATGCCTTATGCAAGTGGCTCCACGTTATTCTGAGCTGTTGTAGAGCAGTATGCTGTGCCATCCTGCCAGGGATACCTGTACTTCTGCTTTTGCTACTCAACATTTCAGTCTCTTGCAGCTAGTAAATATTAACCTTTAGTAAATATCAGCCTTTATAGTTTTGGGGGTTTTATATGCTTGGCTAAACATAAATTCCAGTTGGATGTGTCACTTCCTAATACCTTTAGCCTTCCATAATTTTGCTTAGTAACTCTTCTAAAGACTTGTTTCCAAATTGTGCCTCTAATCAGAGGATGCGCTGTTGCTTGTGCGCTGTCCTCTTCTGTGAGGGCATAGTTGGGAGAACACATGTTGCCAAGGGAGCTGGGGCTTGCCAAAGCGCTTGGTTCCGTTGCCAGTATCTGCGGCCGGCGGCGCCCGTGGGGTCCCGCCGAACGCCCCCTGCCCCCCGCGCCGGGCAGGCTGCGGGCCCAGCTCCCCCCGCCGGCAGGGCAGCGCCGCCCGGCCGTGACTCAGCGCGCCGGGCCGCGGCGCTGGGAGCCGGGGCGGGGGCTCGGGGCCCGTCCCTCCCCCGGCCTGCAGCGGGGGCGGCCCGGGCCGGCCCCGGGGAGGGGCGGCGGGGCGGGCGCTAGGCCGCAAGGGCCCAGGCGGCGGCCGGGCGGCGGCGAGGGGCTCCGCGATGCCGCTGCTCTTCCTGGAGCGCTTCCCCTGGCCCAGCCTCCGCACCTACACGGCGCTCAGCGCCCTGGCGCTGCTGGGCACCGGCCTCAGCGCCTACCGCGCCCTCAGCCAGGCCCCCGGCGGCGCCCAGGCGGACGGCGGCGCGGCGGGCACGGAGTTGGCCGAGCCCTCGCACCGGGCCGGGCCGCGGGCCCTGGACGTCGCCTACTACCTGCTGTCGGACAGCCTCTGCGTCTGGGTGAGCCCGGGGGCGGCCGAGCCCGGCGGGGCGGCGCGGAGGGCCCAGCGGCCTGTCCCCGAGTCGGGGCCGGGGCCCGCACCGAGCGGCGGCTGGCGGGCGGCCGAGCGGCGGGGCTTGGCTGCTGGCGCTGGGAAACCGCCCTCCCGGGATAAGGGGGGGGGTCCCCGGCGGCTGGGTGGGCAGGGGGGCTGGGCTGCCCGCTCGGGGCCGGGCTGGGCCGGGCCGCTGCCTGCCGGCGGGGCCAGGCTGCCTGAGCGCCCGCCGCCCCGGTGGGCCTGCGGGAGCCAGTGCCTACGCGGCCCCGCTCGCCACGCGTGGGGGTGGGGGGGTGCTGGGGGGCGCCGCGCTGGGGCTTCGGGGAGAAACCCGCGGCGGAGGCCCCCAGGTGCTCGGGCCCAGGCTCTACCTGCTGCTTGGATTTGTTTTTTTTTTCTTAAATAACACTTAAAGCCTTGTGGGCAGGAGGAAACACTGTCACCGTTCAAGGGAACAAAAAGAAGATTCTCCCTCTCTTTAAACCCAAACCTGGCAGCGGTGCCTGAATCGGGCCTCACTCGTTCCGGTGCTGAGCACCAGGGCTGGGCAAGGGGGGTTGCTTGCCAGCCAGGGCCTGGGCACCCACCTTGCAGCGGCATTTTTGGCTGGGGCTGGCGTTGGAGTATCCCGGACGCCTCCAGCCTGCTGAAACCTGGTCCCAGGACCTTCCGTGAAAGAGCCCTGGAAAAATGTACATCCTATAGAAATGACAGGGGGAGGCTGCTTCGCCACCCCTGCTGCCCCTTGTAGTGCGCTGCCTAGGTCAAAAGTTAATTCCAAGTGGCGTTGTCGGATGTGAGCAGCATTTTCCCCAGGTTTGTGCGTTCTGCTCCATTTCCCCCGCAGGGTTTAGGCAGTGCTGTTTGGTATGTGTCCAGGCAGTGGGAATCTTGTTCCTCTTCCTTCTCATCCACCCTATGTTAAACAAAACGAGCATCTTGGTGATCTGTGAGTTTCCTCCTTGTGTTCCTTGGTGCTAAAATTCGCTAATCTATATAAACCGAGTTTATTTCAAAGAAGTAGCTTAGTTTGTTGGCTATATTGGTGTATCAAACTGACTGTGTTAATATTTCTAGAAAAAAAAAGAAGTTAAAAAGTTAGGTGACTTATCAGCTACTATATGTGTCTTGGAGGAGGCCAGGCTTAAATTTCACCAACAGCCCCCCCCCACCCCCCTCCCCAGGGATCTAATTCTGTTCTGTGAACAATGGCAGGTTTTGTTAGACTCGTTCATTCCCCTTCTCTCTCTCCACCCCCGCCAAACTGGGCAAAAGTACTTGTCGCTGACTGCTTGCTTTCTTTCCAGGTACTAGTGAACACTGCCTGCTGTATTCTGGTGTTGGTTGCTGGGGTAATCCAGCGTGTGGTGTTCGGTCCTCTTCGCGTCAGCGAGAGGCAGGTAAGACAGCGGTGCATTGCCGTGGATGTTGTTGTGGTTCATAACTCTCCTGGTGTATGACTGGTGTGGGTTGTTTTCGATATGGGATTGCTGAAAGTACGCAAGAAAAGAAAATTTTAGAACAGCGTAAACTTAACTCTTACCGTTTGGTTAGCCAGTATATCCACAGCCGCAAGCTTCTGGTTTATTTCTGAGGGGGACTCTTCACTGTCGCTGTTGTATTTTATAAGCCCGCAGTCAGCTTGAACATCCTGCTTCCTTAACTTTGTTAAATTTCTTACTAGTGCACCTCGTTTCAGAACACTCGTAACATGCCTTCTTCTCTGTCCAGTTTGCGCTCGGCAGCATTTCTCCACTGCGTTTCCTAGTTAGGTGTCGGCACTGGCAGTCTGAGTTCCCTCTGTACCTCGCTTTGTGCCTTGACTGCTGGAGAAGAGCTTTCCATCCCCACACGCTGAGTGGGTGGTTATCTGCCCTCGGGTTTAAGAGGGGGCAGCAGGCATACGGCCAGAGGAAGGAGGTGAGCAGGGCTGAAAACTCAGCCGGTTAGTCCCACTCTTGGGCTAGCTGGGAATGTTTTTAAAAATTCAGCAAGGGAATCATTAGAGCCCAGGCTTTTTCAAAACAGGATCCTGCAGAAGATAAAAGCAGCAGCAGCAGTACTTTGAATACTATCTGTATATTTTTTTAAAAAAGAAAGGCAAATGCCTAAGTTCTTCTGTGTAAATGCAGGAGCAGTGGTTTAAAGTGTGTTCACATATTTTTTTTTTAAAAAAAAAGCCCATAAATGCAGTTCTTTAGGAGAAATCAGGCCATGATGATTTTTGACATGCAGAACTGAGGCACATAAAGCTTCATTAATAACCATGGATCTCTCAAAGCCTATTGTATTTGTGATTCACACCTCGTAGAGCCTCCGAGTCGAAGTGCATTAAAACCAAGGCGCTGTCAAACTGCGTTGGGCCAGATTTTCTTTTCAGTCCGTGTTGACTGTCAGGATGTGGGATTTTAACCGGTGATAATTTCCAGGATGTTCTCTAACCGCTTAGAAACTGAAGTAAAAAGGAGTAACGGCGTGGATCCATTTGTGTTTGGACAGTGGGAGTTATGCTTCAGATCTCATGTAAAGGAAAGCTGGTCGTTAATATTGGTGAGCCAAAATCGGCAGCATCATGAAGGAATTCTGGGCCTGTTTTAACTACACTCCTGATGTTTTCATCGTGTTCTTTAACAAAATACTTTATTTCATAAATTTTTTTATCCCCAGCGAACTGGCTTGCTATCTGCTGCTTGAGACTGTCATATTCTTTCTTTCATACTGCGTGTGCGTGGGAATAATTTCTTTTTCATTGCTCATCCATCTCATTCTCCGCTGTAGGCATTGTGCTTTTTAAGAACAGACTTTGTCATCTTTTCTTTATCATCTGTACTTTTGGACAGGTTTTTGGAAGCAAGGTGCTAGGCTATTTGGGCATCTCTCGTAACTAACCAGGGCAGTTCTTCCAGCAGAGGACTTTACGTTTGTGGCCCAGTAGTTGTGTTGCTTGGGCGTGGAGAATCGACCTGAGACGGAACTTGGTTTGTGCTAAGCACTGTTCTGGAAATGTGGCAGGAAGCTGCGTTGTGCGCTGTGTCGCACAGTTATGCTGTGGTGGTACAAAAGACTAGATAAAGACCAACAACCCCTAATATTTCTAACGTGTTTTTAATTCAGTGAGAGTCACGAATACTATTCAAGGTGTGTACGTAGCAGGCTTTTGCTAACATATTGTTGCATTTCTACTTCCATGTCTTTTTCTTCTCCTTTCTCTTTTTCCCTCCTCTTTCCCCTGCACGTGGATTGTCAGTGCTTTCACTACAGTAACCAAATCTCTTCCTTTACAGCATCTCAAGGATAAATTCTGGAATTTAATTTTCTACAAGTTCATCTTCATTTTTGGTGTGCTGAATGTCCAGACAGTGGAAGAAGTGGTGATGTGGTGCCTCTGGTTCTCTGGACTTGTATTTCTTCATCTTATGGTTCAGCTCTGCAAGGATCGCTTTGAATATGTAAGTTTTGATTAAAGGCTGTCTTTTAGAACATGCAAATTCTGATTCTGGTTCAGGCACTGGCTCATGATAGGTTACAAAGGCATCATTTTAAGACTCTTTCCCCGCCCTGTGGTGCTGAACACGTGCACCTCCCAGTAGCTTTGAATACTTGCTTTAAAGTGCAATGTCAGTCTTACTCCTTCAGTTTTCCCAGGAGACAAACGAAGTTACTGATTTTCTTTGATAAATTGCTCCTTATATGTGCCCTGTAATTACTATTACGTAACTCTGTGAGATGTCTTCATAGCTCTCCTTAGTGAAGAAACCTTGACAGCAGAACATCCCTTAGATTGGTGCCCTTTAGGACTGGTCCATGAAGCCTGTTTCCGTGGCTTCTGTGCTCAGGTTTCAAGCTCGTTTACATCTACTAAATGTTGACTGCCAAAGTCTTTACAATACACTGTGCAACTTTCTGCATAAGCTATGTCCCAGTTCCTGTTAATGCCAAGAATAAATGCAGTACAGATGCAGAAATTGAAGGCTAAGCAAGAAAGAAGGAACTGAAGTTTGAATGGTAAGTCTTGCCCTTAAACATCTATGATAGGCATGCATTTTCCTCAGCTCCTCTGTCCTGGAATAAAAGTTTGAACTAAATTGAATCCATGAATTTGCTTTTGGTAGCTCTGTGCTTAGCAATTATTTTTTTTTTTAATTAATATCCGGTAAAGCCTGTTAATTCACAGGTAGCTAAGCACTAACTTGAAACTAGATTGGTTGGGGTTAGGAAAACTGAGACAGAAGTGAACAAGGCAGTCATGTGGTATTTTTAGTGTTCAGAAAGCTGTGGAAGAACAAAGCTCATGTGGGAAGCAATCCTTATTATATTCCTTTTGCATTCAGAGCATGTATCGTTAATTCTTTACTTGCATAAATGGTACTTGTGTGAGCCGCCTTGCAGACTCAGGGCATGTGGAACTGAACCAGATATAAACAAGGAAGAGAGAACCAATTATAAAACAAAACATGGGAGTCAACTTTATCAGTCGAACTGGAGTGAAGCTTTGGGCAACTCCTCCTTTCCTGGTCCTGTTCTTCCCCTTCCTGCCCTGAAATAATGGCATGGACTGCCTAAATACTTTGCCTCTTGGGTCATCTTTGATTTAGGCAGCCTAGGTGTAGCCTACCGTTAAGGTACTTTAGAGAATTAATAAGCAATGAATGCTATTGAATGAGACCACTACTTTCAGTAGACTCTGATCAGCAGTCTCTCTCTGCAGTTTAAATTTGTGGGGGAGATGTCTCTCTCTTCCAGAAGAAAATGACATTGGAAGAACTAGAGGCTGTAAGATAAAGCTGGACAGATTCAGATCAGCTGTAAGGTGAAAAATTGGAGGAGCAATTACTCTGGTTTCTCAAATACTGTATGTTAAGGTTAGGTGTCTTTCTAAAACGTGTTCATCCTCAGCAGATGCTGTGCGTTTGATGCAGAAACTACTGTGAGAAAGTGGCCGTGGTTCCCTTGCACAGGTGATCTAAAACGTTAGATCAAATCATCGTAATGATCACTTCTGGCTTTAAAAGCCTAGTGAATGTAAATGACAACAAGATGAACAAGGCTTTGGGGATGGTGTGTGGTTTTAGCTTTATTCTGCATCATTTATTTCCGCATTGCGTGGTTAAGGTTGTGAAATCGGTTTTATTCTAGAAAGCAACAGATTTTCCTGAACGAGGACTTGTTTGGTGAGGTGACTCTGGAAGGCAGGGTGCATGACGTGCTCCTTTAAACCTGTTATGTTTTTGTGTATTTGTGTTGCAGCTTTCCTTTTCTCCTACCACGCCCAAGAACAGCCACATCAGAGTCCTGACTCTGCTCATAGCCATACTCCTGTCCTGCGGCGGATTAATAGTCATCTGTGGTGTTATCGGATACAGCCATGGCATGCACACGCTGGCTTTCATGGCAGCAGAGGTGAGACTTTCTTCATACTTGTCGTGGTCTCTGCTTTTCACCCCTCGCTTGGGGGTATTTTGCCGCGTGGTGGCTTTTCTTTGAGTTTCCGACAAGGAAGAAACTCCGAAGACGCAAACAAGCCCTCCCTTGCTGTAGGGTGGTTGCCAGATCTGCATGCTTTCTCTCTTTAGAGTTTAAGCCTGCTAAAAATCTTTGGTCTGAAGAAGAGAATGAGGGGATAAATCTGTAAGATAACACTGAAATCCAACGGCAGCCTCTGAAAGAGTAATGGTTGTGCTTCCTGAGCATTGCAAGAAGGGTTAGTTGAAGTTGCTGCTAGGGAGAGGGAGGCAGTGTGTGTGAAAGTGTAATGTGCCCCTCAGCCTGCTGCTTCGAGGGTGTATTTTCATTTCATTTCTCCCCAAAAGGAGTGAGACTAACATCCTTTCCTTAAGGCATACTCCTGAGATTTGCTTATGTTTTTGTAAAGGGTTGTGTCTCAGCTGAGATGAGCAGTGTGTGTTCGTTTAGTCCTGAACTCTTTGTGGTGTGGAGTAAACAGCAATATGTTTGTGGAATGAACATCGGTTTGGTTTTGATGTTGCAGTGGGTTGTTGCCTGAGGAAGCGGTAAGCTTAAACAGAGGGAAGGTAACCAGCATAATTGCAAGTTAGTTATGTTAGCACATCCTTAGTTCAGGTAACAAGTCGCATGTTGTATTTTTCTTCTCCTATCTTGAATTTATACTTGGAATTAGTGAGGAGGGAAAAAACCAGTCAGCTGGTGGTAGGAGAATATGACACTGGTCACACCACCGTTCATTTATTTAATATGTCAGTTTACTTTCCCTAAATAGAATATGCAAGGATTTGTAATTCCACAGCGCAAGGGTGTTGACGATTTGTCAGTGTCTCTAATAGGTGGGGTCTCGGTGATGCATCTCTTTATCTTGGCTTGGCAGAAGAGTGTATCAGCCTGACACCAGCATGGGGTAGGTTTATCAGGGAGTGTTAGGGTGCCAAAGCGTTGCCTCGTTAGTGCTGTGCTGTATGTGTTTTGGGTTGCAGGATGGTGCTCAGCTGTTTGTTTCAGTGGGAGCTGCTCTCTCTGCTTATTGAAAAAGGGGTGGCTTGCTCAGTGTCAGTGTATGGTCCTCAGCCAAGCGGTGGATCCACGCAGTTTGCTGTGCTGCTGGTGGACAGCAGAGGAGATTTGTGGGGAAGGGTCTCCTACCCTTGCTTGCACCAGCTGGCCCTTGAGGGTATTCCTGAGCTGAGGGTTGCACAAGCCTGTTGGGTTTGATAGCCTCAGATGGACTCTGGAAAGTTGTCTGATCATTTATTGAACTCACTTACACTTTGGCCTCCACCATATCCAAAGGCAACAAGTTCCACGTTTAACTCTGCTTTGTGTACACAAAAGAGCTCTTTCAATTGTTCTGAATCTTCTGTCTGATCATGTCCCTGGCTATCATCTAATACATTTACGGTGGAAAACTACAAAGAGTCGTACCCTTGTTTACTCTTCTTCATACCGTTTGTGGTTTTATAGATGTTTTTCCTGTTCCCCTTCTGATTCTCCTTCCAGGCAAAAGAATTCTAGTCTGCTTAATCTTTCCTCGTATGAGATTTTATAATATCTTGCCCTTTCATCAATGTTTTAAGTATGTCCTGTATGGATTGGGCGACCATGAGGAGTTTCCTTGATTTTAATACCCAGCAGTCACGTAAGTGGAGGAAAACTTTTAGGTTTCTTTCTGTACAGGTACTGGCAGTGACACCTCGTGGCAGTCGTCAGGCTCTCAGGAAAAAACATTAAATCTTGTAGACTGAAATGTTTTTGTGGCAGTAGCTTGTGTGATGCTGTTTGAGAGGGACCCTGCCAAGTGTATTCCGTTAGTGTCTATTTAATTATATTAAGTTACATTAAGCTATTAATCTCTCTCCTGACTCTGCAAGCATTGGTTTAGCTTGATGCCTCAGGGTTTTCAGTAAAGCAATGTAGATGTTTTTCTCGGGTTTTGGTTAGGCTTCCCCTTGTTTGGTGGTGTTTCTCAGCATTTTCTTTCCTGCAAAGGATGGATGTGAAATGTGCAAATGCCCAGAGAAGGCTGAAGAAGGGCATTCTGTATTTTTGAGTAAACAGTAAGCTTTTTTTGCCTGAATATATGTTATTCGAGAATTATAGTGCAGCAAGTAATGTCCAGTCCATCAGTCTTTGCACCTTTTTTATTGTAAAAAAAATTTACCTATTCCTAGAGCAGCCATCCTCTGATCCTCTTTTGTGCATCTCAGTTAAGGCCAAATATTAATAGTGACATTCAAATCTTATAATTGTACCTTACAGATACTAGTATATTTTCCTGTACAGCTTCTCACGCTGCATCTGTTATCTTAGGGTTTGAGTGCTTTCCAGCTGTGTGCTGATCTGCGTGGCTAGTACCTGCCAGCATCACAGGGTCTGGGGGGGGTAAGCGGTTTGTTTCGAGCAGAGCGAGAGCCCTTGAGGCGTCGGGGCTGAAAATGGCCTGCTGTACATTTAGAACCTCAGATTGTGGAGCTGTGTAACTTGTGGTGGGGTGGTGTACTTTCTGCAAAGTATTTCTCGTGTCAGAGCGCTGAAATGCATTTCTGGAAGCTGTGGAGGAACCTGAGAAAATCTGCACTAGCTCATCCTTTTAATTTTGATGCTCTTGCTGCCTCAGCACTAACAAGGGTAGATCATGTCTTGGCAACATTGACTTCTCAGAAGTTGCAGAGGCTACACTCTTCAGGTTTCTGCCTGGCAGCTGCCTTGGGGACTTTATGCCATGTGTGCTGGGTTTGGCACAGATTGGTGCTCAGCAGCGTATCCATCCAGCAGCTCAGGTGACTGTTCTGTTTCACCACTTGCATGGTTAGAATTTGGACCCGTTTTCCTCTGCGGTCTGCCCAAAGTTCCTCTGTAGCCAAAAAGCTGGTGTGAACAAGGTGTCATCTCTCTGGTACCACGTGTGAGCTAACAGGAGACGGAAGAGGGTCTCGTGTGCCTCGCGGGAGCAGCTGCTGTGCTCATTTAACTTTTTTATGAAAGATGTTTGTGATGAGAACAGCACACCGTGCTAGGGGACTTGCTGTTACCTTCCTGACTGTTTTTTTGTGTTACTTGAGTGATGTGTACAACTTACCCTGAAGCCCTTACTTGGAAAAAAGATTGTGCTGGTGTTCAGGGAGTCACAGGAACCACTTGGTTTGAATACCACTAGTAAACAGTAGAGATGTTGGATTTTGATAAGGGTTAAATAAGCATAGAAGCATTTTAAGACTGCTTTTTGCAGATTGGAAAAAATGATTCAAACCAACTGTTCTATTGCTGTATTGGGGAGTTAGTGGGTTTTATAGTTCTTCTGTGCTGTTTTTAGTACGAATGCTGAAGGCATGCCATCAGACCAGTTTTACAGCAGTGGTTTCAGTTGCTTAGTGTAAACCCCCTGCATCTTGGTGTCAGTTGGCCCCTGCTAACTACTGGGTGGTGTGAGCTGTCTCCCAAGAGGTTTGTCCTGTCGTGTTTTCTTTTACTGGGAGGGTGCAAGGAAGGGCTGGGGCACCGTGTGTCTGACAGGTTAGAGAGAGGTGCCGGGGCCTCGTTTCTCAGACGATAAGAGCCTATAGAAATGTGGTTAGGTGTTCTGGAAATGGTTCTTTCTGGTGACTTGTCTTCACACTTCTGGTCTACTTAATATTTTCTGACATACTCTGTTTTTTTCTCTGTACTTAGCCTAGAGAGGTAAGTATGATTAAAGAGGGAAGTTATTTTGCAGCATTCATATCTCAGCAAAGGGGGAAATTTTTTGAAAGTGCTTCCATGGTTCTTCTTCAAATTCCTGCTAATAATCAGTTCTTTCTTGAGCAGTGGGATGAGGAGAGGTGCTTGGTGGAGTTGTGGTCTTGACACTCAGCGAGTGATAAGAATAGAAGATAATATGTCCGATGTAGCAGGGGAAAAAGTGAGGCTTAGCAGTGGTACTAGTGGGTGCTCCAAGAGCATTGCGTTTTTGAGAACAATTTCCTCCTTATTTATTTATAAGCTTCATGTTTGTCACAGGTATATTGAGCACATAGTCGTCTGTAGTGACCATGGGTTCAGAGGAACTTGTTAAGCTGCAGTGTTGTGTTTTAGCCCTGTAGCTTCTGCCTCTGGACCGCCCTCCCTGCCAGAATGTTATCAACATATCTTTTTTTTTTTTTTCTTTTTTTTTCTTTCCCCTCCCTGCCTCTTCTGTAGTCTCTGCTTGTGACAGTCAGAACAGCTCATGTGATCACGCGGTGAGTAGCTTCTGTTTTATAGGATGGTGTTTCAAGAAGGTATTGTGTATAGCATGTTGATTTAAAAGGTGTCTGTAATTACCTTGTTGAATTGTAAATGCATGGGCAAAGGTGGTTAATGTTAGCCTGTACTATTTTTAAGCATGAATTTGCAATGCCTGGATAGCTTCAGTGGGTGCTAGTAGCTGGAGGCATGGATTAAAATGGATTTGGGCTGCTGTATGAGGGTTGCTACTTAATGTCATCCTGCTGGGTTTCTTTTAAGATCTTAATGTCAAGAACTTTTGCTTTGAGAAAGTAGCATACGTGTGTATCTGTAATGCCCGTGTGTATGCACATGTAGGACACGACGTGTAGCCCAGAACCTCTTTGCCCAGGTCACCACTGGCATTTCAGGTCTGTCACCAAACTGTAATGCCTCACTTGAGGAACAACTCATACGCTGAAAAATGTGGGTCTGTAGTTACTGTAATCCAAAGATTGGCTTTCAGTATATGCAGGAGTTAATGCTATATCTTCTCTGTCAGCTGGTGGTATGTGTAATGCCAGTTTGGGCTAAGCATTGATTGATTTTTGCCTTTTTAAAATGTTGCTGTTTGAAACCAGTAGCATTAAAAAAACAGTCCCCCAGGAAAGCACAGAATATGGTCACTGGGCTTAGGAAGGGAAAAGAACCCATATCCAGAAGTTGTTTGAAAAATGGATAGAATAGTTTGAATGCTAGAGATACTATTTAACAAAAAAGATAGAATAATGTTAATTTCCATGCTCTTGCCAGATACATAATTCATCTCTGGGATCTCAACCATGAAGGAACATGGGAGGGCAAAGGCACTTACGTCTACTACACAGATTTTGTCATGGAGCTAACCTTGCTTTCACTGGACTTGATGCATCATACTCATATGCTGGTATGAAATCCTGGACATAATGTTGAGCAGTTAGGCTGGCCTTAAAAGGGTACTGGGTATAATATAATATTTTATGGGTTATTTTTTTTTGCTTTGCTTATTTTAGGAACCAAATATTACAGAGAAGTTATTTAAATAAAGAGGAAAATGTCGTGTGAGGAGTTCTGGCATTCTTTCCTCCTGTGTAATTGGAGTCCTCACAAATAACTTTGTTATGGAGTATTAACTACTGTGTAATTACCTGTTTAATAGGTGTTTAATTAGCTTTGTTAATGAGTAATACCAGCCTGAATAATTTTCTTTGGTAGCAGGGGACATTAAGCTGAACAAAACTGAATACAGAATCCTTTACAAATGCTGTGCTGCTGACGCTGTATCTGAAGATGTAATGAGCAGTAATACCTGTGAACATGTGTGTTAGTCTGAATGGTCTCAACGCAAGAAAAATTCTTCAGTGCTCGCTTCTCGATTTCCTTTTCTCTTAAGACCTGATGCAGTTTCTTGTGGTGGTGGCCACTTGTTTCCCCTGGTGTTTGCTTCTAATAACTGTTCTGTTTTTTCCCCAAGCTGTTTGGCAGTATCTGGTTGTCAATGGCGAGCCTGGTGATTTTTATGCAGCTGCGCTACCTGTTTCACGAGGTTCAGCGAAGAATTCGGCGGCATAAGAACTACCTGCGTGTGGTTGGAAACATGGAAGCTAGGTGAGCCTCTCATTTGCTCTGGGATCTTGATGTGGATCCTGGAGAGAGGATCCTGACGAAGAAGTTGGGATTCTTTTACCTTCCTTAGATACACAGTGGTGTGGTGTAAGCCGGAGAGATGCAGTCTTGCAAATTTCGCTCTTAAGTCTTTACATTTATGGTGTACTTTTACCCATTTTAGTTGTTACTGGGGACACGTGCAGTGGGGTTGGACTAGGTGACCTTTAAGGGTCTCTTCCAACCCAAACTATTCTATGAGTCTATGTAGGATTGACTTTTACAATAGTAGTATTTCTGGTAACGTGTTACTGGCCACAAGAGAACTCCCCTGGTCCAGTATTTCTTCTCCTCTATTCTCTTGTATCCTAGCGTGGTGGGGTGACATGAATTCTGCAGACCCCTGCCGGTGTTGGTTGTCAGATACTGTCTTTGGCTATGATAGAAAAATGATCTTAATTTCATTGGCCCATACTATTCAGTTACCGCCTGAAATTAAATCAAAATATTAATTAAAACCAGCTGAGCTTTAAGTATGTATTTATTAAATCTGAAGCCAGCTCTAAACAGACTCTGTACTTGTAGGGGAGCTGCGAGCACACTGGGATTACTTCAGTCCATCCCCATGTAGTGAGGCAACAGAGAGAAACGGAAGGGCCTGCTAAAACCTAGCGTTGTGCCAGATGCTACTGTATCTCTCCTCCAATGTTTTCATAACTCAGCTATGTCCTTAATAATTTTAAGAGTTACAGAGAATTTTACTCTTTCTGTATGTCACTGTACCATTTTCATTGTGGACTTCAGTGGGTTTGACTGGCTGTGATGCCTGCTGCTGTAGTCCAGATAGAGGGGACCGACTTCTCTGGAGGTTGCCGAGGTTTTCATTGTGACAAGTCATTTAATGGCTCTGATACCAGGTTAAGAGCTGCATAGTAAAGTTTATCCCCAGTACATTATTTCTTTTCAGTAAGGTGCTGCTGCTGAACCCCTTTAAGCTGCTCACAAAGCTGTTTGAGTTGCATGTGACTCAGACTTCTTGCCTGAGTGACTTGATGTGTTTTTGTCATTCTGATTGTTCTGGAAGAACCACATTCTAGCTTCTCCCCGAAGCTGCCGATGGCAGCGAGCTCCCTGTTTGCCTGTAGTTGTTCTTCAAGCGTATTGCACACCAGCAGCACCTCGAAATGGTGCTGTGCCGCTCTTCTCTGTATTGTCCATGTTTGGGTACTGTGTAGGAGCTCTTGCATGGCACTGTAGTTTAAAAAAAAGAAAAAAAAATGCAAAACAAAACCAAAAAGCAACCTGAAGACAAATGGGGATTGGCAAAATCTTAGACCAAAATTAGTCAGACCATGAACACTTAGGGTTTCAAGAAGACATCTTAATGGGTGCAGCTATAAAAACTCATTTAGAAAAATGATGTAAGCCGAATGTATGCAGATTGTAACTTGAGGTTCTCGATGTAATGGTCATACTTCTTGGAAGATACTAAGTCAAGGCTTTGTGTAGTTAGGGCGTAAGTGGAGATGTACAAAAAAAAAAACCAAACAAGTGCCCGTAAGAAGGCACGGGAGGGATGTGTGTGTGTCTTTCTTTGCAGTGTGGGTCTGACTTATGGAAAAAAATAACAAGCCTGCTGGCACACCTTTCCCAAGGAAAGGTTGAGGTGGAGGATAAGTTTTCCTCTGTGCTGGGGTTCCCTGGCCGGGAGGCCATGCCAAGCTGACGAAGTCATTACTTCTGTCTCTTCCTTTTTCCTCTTTGTAGGTTTGCAGTTGCAACACCAGAGGAGCTAGCAGTCAATAACGACGACTGTGCCATTTGTTGGGACTCCATGCAATCCGCACGTAAACTGCCTTGCGGCCATCTCTTCCACAGGTGCGTTTCTGGGGTGGGGGAAGGTGTGCCTGACTGTAGAAGGGGAGGGACTGAAAGTTACAGCAGGGTAACAATTACAGAGCTATCAGCCAAGCTGTGGATGCTCTCCCACCGAGTGGTCTTGGTCTGCTTCTAATAACAGAGTACAAGTTGTGTTCACTTGACTCATTTTCATGTTTGAGTTGTTTCACCTGGTGCATTTTGTTTCCCCCCAAACTAAGAGCATGTGTCTTGCCAGCTGATGGGTTGGTGTTGCCTTATGGTGTCTCAGCTGCAAGTCTGTACCCTGCCTTGCTGTGTAACTGCTTGGTAAAGCGTGCCCTTTCCCCCTTCACTTCATCCTATGCATCACCTCTTCCGTGAGAGTATGTTGCTTTTCAGATGAGGGAGAAAAATTGCAGTTGGATTCTTAAATACCTTTCAGATATCAGCTTGAAAGAGAAGAAAATGGGGAATATTTTTATACAGTGCATCCTTGCACGGTGATGGGCCCCCCAGGAGGGTTGTGGAGGCCAGGTCTGACTGTCTGACTTCATGGGAGGATGAGTCTGTCAGGGCTGTAACGGAGGTTGATCGCATTAGCTGAGGAGGTCCCTCAAGCAGCTGGTGGTTGGAACTGGGAGGCTCTTGGCCAAAGGATCTCTCTGTATACTGGTTTTTACACTCACTCAATAGTGAGTAGTAGCAGATGCTTGTGTAGACAATGTGCTGAGCTAGATGTGATTTTGTTTTTTTCTTAGATCTTTTGTAGTAGTGCTTACGTGTTCATGCTTGTGCTTAAAAATGAAAGGAGATGCGGGGATAGAGTCAGGACTTTCTGAAGTGCCATGTGGTTAACACGCATGGCCAGTTAAATTGTCCCTGCCGTGTCATATGAGCAAGTTCTGTGCTGCAAATAGCTTTTTATTTTTCTGGTAACTGTCAAACCAGAGGTTATAATCTGTGTGCTAATTTGTTGTCATTTATGACAAACCTTGCCATAAATATTTATCTGTGTTCCAAGAAGTCTCTAATGAGATAATGTGCCTCTGTAGCAGAAACTCCTCTTCCAATGCTGCTGAATCATATGAATATTTAATCACCTACTGAGCACTTGAGAAGCCCAGGGTCTTCTCTTTGGAAAGTTATCTTCTCTGTATCTAAAAGGATCCTTTTGTGTGTGTGTGTGTGGTTTTTTTGTTTTTTTTTTTTTAAGCTAAGTTACACTTAACTTCCTTAGTGCATTTAGGGAAGGAACGTGTTACAGTGGATGACTTACACTTGCATATAAAAGCAGTTGTAAATAATCGCTCTATTTACAACCCAAGAATGGTTTCTCTCCTCATAAAAGCCTGGTGATTTTGCCAACAGTCTGAACATTTTGTCCATTCTCAGTTACATGGGATTTTTTTCATAGCCATTTATTTTGAGTAGAAGAGAAGGTGGCGGGGAAGATTCACATTGCTGAGATCAACTTTGTGCCTAAATATTAAGGGAGTGTGATGGGAGCAGGTGTCTGAATCTTTTAGGCTCTGTTGGAACCTTCTCCTTTTACCTTTTAAGAAGCAGTTGGCTCTGAAATGTTGCCAGCCTTGGCCTCTTGTTAGTCATCCTTCTGCTGAGGTGTTCTAGGTGCCCGAGTCCCTCTGCCTGTGCGGAACGAAATGGGTATAAGCTCGGCTGGCTTGCTGCAAGCCTTAGGGCTTGGTGCTGATGCAGGCTGGTGGGGTCATGTCCATTCCAGCATCTCGGTGCTTGAGCCGTGGAGCAGCAGCAGCGTGGTGGTAGCTTGTGTCCCTCTGGGTGTCTCACAGGTGACCTGTTGCCTACAGCTCTCACAGAGGTTTGAGTTGGCTCTGTGCAGGGTGGTTTTGCTGCAGTCGTGGAGATGAAGCTGGACAGCATCGGCAGCGCTGACATGCTGCTGCCTGTGCTGATGGAAGCTGGTAGATTTTTACTATGGTGTCTCGGTTGTTTCTGGGAAACCCATCGCTGTAAATTCTGAACACTGTGTATCCCCCCGTTTAAATATGATGGAAGACACTTCGGCAATATGTCTGTACGTTACAGCTTCAGGAATTGTGTGGAGTGCTTGTATCCTTGGTGTTGCTGTAGTCCCACAGCTGGGGACTTGCTCTGTCAGCCCAAACCTGTGATCTGTGCCTTTACTCTGCAAATACACAACTTGGGAAACAGGTTTATTTGACCTTTCTGCATGTCTCTACCTTTCTAAAGTGTTTTGAGAGCTTCTGCTGGAGGGAAACCCACCCTGCAAGCGTGAAGTATGTGTTGTCATACTGAGATGTGCTCAGTTCTTCCGTACTGAAAATTCGGTTTAACTTGACAACAGATACCTCTGGTGGGTCAAATCCATCTGAATCAAAAGGCAGGCACAGCTCTAAGTGTTTAAACCTCCATTTCAAACGCTTCTCACTTTCTGCCAGACAGCAAATGTTCCGAGTTAAGTAAGCATTGCAGTGACACAGCACTCGTCAGCATTAATAAATCTCTTTAGAGAGTTCCCAGAGTGGTACTCGCTTTGGTGGTGGTTTGGGTATTGATTTCAAATATCTCTTAAAAAAAAACCCAAACTTTGGAGGTGCCATTGCCTCATCACACTGGCAGGACTGCTGTGAAAATGAGTCAGTATATATTCAGTATTTGTCCAGTTTCTGTCCTTTTTCACTTGGGGATGGTGAGAGAAGAGAAATGCTTTGTTTCCCCTTCCAGGCAAAACTTGCTTGTTCAGAGCTAGAGGGGCAACAGACTTGGAGAGTGTTTTAAGTTTGTGATAAATCTGCATGCTTGCTTATAAAAGTGAACACTTGGAGTATTTTCAGCTGAAAAAACCGAGAAACCTGTGCCAGAGTTATCAGGGGCTCATCAAGTGTACCTCTCAAATTATCTCCAAGCAGCCCTTGTGCTGATGTTCTGTACAGGATGTGCCGCAGCTGCTTGATGTACTCGTGATACTGATGTCTTGGAAAAACGCTGCAAGCTCACCATATTATTACTATTTTCCGATCAGCTCATGCCTGCGGTCCTGGCTGGAACAAGACACGTCTTGCCCCACCTGCAGAATGTCTCTTAATATCACTGACAACCATCATGTGAGGGAGAATCGCCAAAGGGAAAATCTGGATGAGAACTTGGTCCCCGTGGCGGTAGCAGAAGGCAGACCGCGCTTGAACCAGCACAATCACTTCTTCCACTTTGACGGTGAGCTGAGCAGGTTTGACATCGGATTTTGTTGCCCAAATAAACGAAGGGAACAGCCTTCTCTAGAAGGGCATTCTGTCTGTGCTTCAGCTGAAACTGAAACCGTGCTTCTGCTTGCATTTCTCAGACACGTATGTGTTTGTTACGGGCCTTTTGCAAGAGCTCAGATATGTGTTTCTGGGGTGGTCCAGAGCTACAGAGATTTCCTGAAAGTCTTTGTACAAGTGCTCTCTTTTTCTTGATTTGTCGTGCTTAGCAGCTGTAATACTGGCATTTATTCATTGCGTGCCGTGTTGATGAGCAGAACGGGAAATTCATGTGTCTGTCTTTTTTTACCCAGTGGCAGTTAATCAGTGACAGTCAAAGTGGAAACAAATCTCTGGTGCAGTCTAAAAGTTGATCTTTCCCCTATCCCCTAGCTAATGTGAGGTTGTCAAAAGTCCATTTGCCACTGAATTTACAAGAGACTTGCAATGCTGGGTTAGGTGCAGAAGCTTGTTCTTGGAATCACGTAACCAGAACAGCTCTACATGTGGTTTTTTCAGTGGTGTGTTATAAGTACTCACAAAGCAGATGTGATTTCAGACCATGACGAGTTCCGTGTGTGCCGACAAACTTGTTCTGAAAGAGACATTTTCCATTACTTATCTTCCAGATTATTTTATAGTTTTGGTATCAGTGTGTGCTTGTCTTCCACAGCTTCCCACATTTTTGATGGCAGTTGTGTTGTTTCTCAGTAGGTTTCACTAGTGCAAATACTCAGCTTTGGGCTCTGTCCTTGTGGAGCTCCCAGGATGTAGCTGAGATGCTGCAGACTTACGTAGCGACCCGTTCTTTGTTTGTGCTGGTTTTGCAACCTTTGGAGCTTGTGGGAGGAGAATAATGGGCAGAGAAGGGTCAGACATTTCTGGGTACACTGAGACTGGCTGATAGCTTCTTGCATGGCTCCCACTTCTGGGTTGCTGTAAGACTCCAAAAGATATTTGTATTTCAAGTACTACTCTGTTTTTTTGACAGCTGTCCTCCCCAGTGCTCTCCTGTGGCTTGGAGACCTGCAAAATTACTGTGCAGGCAGAAGTGGCATGGAGCAAACCCCGTTTATTTAAATAGAAACACAGGAGGAGGAGGGTGCTGGCCATGTGCCCTACGCTGTTGAGCCTCAGCACACGCTCGCAGCAGTCACTTTGCTCAGTTACTCCGTGTAGTTGTAGTAATACTTTCACAGTGATGCCAGCCACATAGAGCTGACCCATTTTGGGACCAGATGCAGCCTTTTTAGAAGCTGGCCTGTTCTTAGTAAAACTTCTGGAGTTATAAATGTATTCCAGAACTGAATTTGGCTCTGGATTATTTTAATTTTCCCTTTAATGGCCCTCAGATTGTTAAGCCACGGTGACAGTGTGTTTGAAGAGAGTATTGGCAGTTACTGGTTTATTCCAGCCATCTCCAGGTTTGGGAGAGCTTAGGGATGGATTGCACTGCAGAACTTTCCGTATGTACCTTATGGAAATGTGAAGACTTGTGCTAAATAGAAGCACTTTGCCTGCTGAGAACCTTGTATCCTTGTTTGACTTTCTTGGTGGTTTCTTCCTCTTAGGCTCTCGAATTGCAAGCTGGCTGCCCAGTTTTTCAGTGGAAGTGATGCATACTACGCACATCCTCGGTATCGCACAAGCCAGCAACTCCCAGCTTAATGCTATGGTATGACTGCTTTAACAGTTTGCACCTCGGCCTTCCTCTTTGTGTTGCGGGGGGAAAGGAGGTAGATGGAGAACCTAAGGGGGAGGAAGTCAAAACAAGTGTTTAGGTGCTACGGGAAAGCTGTTTTTTTGAGACGAGCTTTGTTTTAGTGAAGTTAGGGATGTATGTTGATTGGAACGTTGAATCAACACAGATTGATTCACAGCAGGTCTGGAGGCAGGTAAATGAGGGAGAAAAATGACATAAGCTTTCTGTGTAGACAGGCAGAATTTCTCTCAGCTCGCTTAGTGCAACTTTAGCTTTTTTTCTTATCTTCACTTACAACTCAGAGTAGCAACGGCTGTGAGTCTGTGGAGAATTTAGCTGTTGGTCAAGTGGTGACTAGTCAAACCCATTCTATGGCTTTTGATTTTATTTTTTTAAAAGTATTTATTTTTAATAGCACTAAGCTCCAAGATAGCTCTTTGTGTTTGAGTGTCTTGTCAGCATGAGACGGGGGTCTCTAGCACAGTCAGTTCTTGCTGATTCACGATGATAGTAGGAGTGTTGAGGGTGACGTGCCAGGTCTGTTGACCATACATAAACACTCTGATGTGTTACAAAAAGAGAAGGATACAGCCTCACGGAACACACTTAGTTCAGAAGTGCTGTTTCCTTTGAGTTCTTAAAGCTAGTGTGTGCTGTAGCACCTTAATAAACGTTCGGAGGTATCTGATCTCTGCCATAGCCTTCACTATGGGATATCACAGGATACGGCCCCAATTTTTAGGGGGTTTGTGGTAGGGCAGGCAGAGAGCAGTAAGGTGTTGGCAGTTATTTACTAGCACAATACGCAGGAGCTCTCCGTCTCAGGTCAGTTTGGCGTTTCTTTTACTGGACACAGTGACATCAATGGGCTTCATTAAAGATGAGTAATAATTCCTTAGCCTTGTGTATTATTAGAAGTACATTATCAACTTACATTAAAATGCCTGCTTTAATGGAAAGGCCCAAGTTAGCAAACTATTGAAGTGTTACACATTTTTAATATACAATAAGTGAAATTCTCCTTTGCGTTACTGAATAAAAACCTAGGGAAGTGTTTCGAGGGAAGGGCCAGAGGCTGAAATGCTAAATCAGTGTTTTGGTCACACGCTAGTACAACGGAGAGTTAGGTTTGCTGTAGTTGCTGTAGTTGTTTGAACTCACCGTCAGCTGGTCCGTAGTTTTTGCTTTGCTCTCAAAACTCCTTCCACCCTTGCTTTCTTGTTGTTCTCATTCCCCCCCTCCCGAAACGTTCAACATTAGTTAAAATATGGATTTTAATATTTAATGATGTCTAGCTGTTAGACTCTAAAAGCATATTACTTATCTGCCCTCTTATCTATTTAATTTGCGTATTATTTAAGTAACTTGAAATTCAATAGTAACAGTTCCCTGACAGCTCAGTTGAATTTAGTTGAGCTTTCAGACCCTATTAAACTGGTTTGTAGGTAGGGTAGCTGGAGGGAGTAGGTTATTAAAATTTATTCCACTTGTCCTTAACAGTACCATTTTGGAGCCCATTTGGGACAAAGAAAAATGATATTTTTTTTTTCCCTCGGTGTAGATCTAACTTTCAGTCACTTGTGAGTTTTGTATAGATCTGTATTAAAAAGGCTGTCATAAAAAGAGGTTTGGGAAGCTTTTAAAGCCTTTGTGCATCTACAAGTGCTGTTCAGGAACCTAAATTTTCAGGACCATGTGGTGTGTCTACAGGAGTTGCAGTTTTGCTGTTGGCTTCAACAAAGTGTTGCCCTATAAGTCAATGCCAGAATGGTTTTTCTTTCTTGCTTTCCTTTCTGTGTGTTAGTTATTGTAACGTAACCAGCATCTTTGAGCTGTTCATTTTTTAAAAATCTCTTTCTCTTGAGATAGTCACCGGCTAACACTTACTTACTGCTGATTCTGACTGTGTAAACCTTGCTTTCTGCAGGCCCATCAGATTCAGGACATGTTCCCTCAGGTTCCTTACCACGTAGTTCTGCAGGATTTGCAGATCACTCGTTCTGTAGAGATCACCACTGACAACATCCTAGAGGGACGCATCCAGGTGCCTTTCCCCACACAGGTAAGTCATAAGACTGTGCACCTAAAATGCCTGGCTGCCTTAGCGCAGAACTGAGCCTGTTGATGAGTCTCACCAAGTGAGGGGAACCAGGCAGGCTGAAGCCCTGCTGAATCCAGCTTAGCTCAATGCAATATTAAACTTCAGATTTTACTTGTGGGAAGATGTTGCAGTTGGAAGCACCAAACCCGTTTTGGCAGTTTAGTGTATGTTGTGTCTCCGTGTTGCAACAACTGACTGGATTGGAATGTCTCACGGTGGTGCGTGATTGAGGAACTCATCTGTGCCTTGCTGTGGCCCTTTGAAGGCCTTTTAATGTATTTATTAGGATGGGTCTTGGGTGTGATTTAGCATTATCCATTTGTAATAGAGGTGCCCTGGTTTCAGCTGGGATAAAGTTAATTTTCTTCCCGGTAGCTGGTGTAGTGCTGTGTTTTGGGTTTAGGATGCGAATAACGTTGGTGATACACTGATGGCTGAGTTGTTGCTGAGCAATGCTTACACCAAGTTCAGGACTTCTCAGCTTCTCGTGCTGCCCTGCCAGTGAGTAGGCTGGGGGGACACACAGCTGACCCCAGGCTGGCCAAAGGGCTGTTCCATACCATGTAACGTCGTGCTCAGGACATAAATTAGGGGGAAAGCTGGCTGGGGACAGCTGCTTGGGAGCTGGCTGGGCATCGGCCACTTGGTGGTGAGCAATTGTTTTCCATTGGCATCACTTGTTTTGCTTGGGTTTTATTTCTCTCTCTTTGTTATTTTCCTTTTCATTACAATTTATTACTGCTGTTGGTGGTGGTTTATTTCATTTATTGCATTATTCTAATCTCAGCCTGTGAGTTTTCTTGCTTTAACCCTTTCAGTTCTCTCCCCTGTCCCACTGTGGGGGAGCGAGCCAGTGGCTGTGTGGGCCTTAGTTGCTGGCTGGGGTTAGATCACGGCATCAGGGTATTTTCTTTATGAAGGAAAGTCAGAGTCTATCACCCGTGCCCTGTAGCTTGGCCCTGATTGATGTGATTGGACTGCAGGATGCGTGAGGTGCTTGCCTATACAGTCTCAAACACATTATGTAGTGAAAAAACATCAGGATTTATTTTCTCTTCATTTAGTCTCTGTGAATGCAGTATATTTGGTTGTGTACCAAAGATATATTGAAAATGTCCTAGCGAGGCTAGAGACAAATATTTGCTCAGTTAAAGCGGCTCTTCTCAGCCTTGTGCAGAGCCTTTAGAATGTTTCCAGTTGATTTCTCTGCTGACAGATAATTGAATTGTACCACTAAGGAAGGTTTTCTGCAAAGAAAGGAGTCGGCAAGATGATGCCTTGTTCTTAATTAGTGATGGCAGATTTCAGTCAAGCAGTCTGGGGACCGTGTTTCTGTTAATAAGCATATTGAATTCTGGTGCCGTGCACATCAGATAATACTGTTACGCGGAGTCTGCTTGTGGGGAAGCAGAGAGAATTCTCTTTCAACGCAGTGCATTCTGTTTATTGCTAAGTTATCTGTTTCTAAATTGAACATAACGCGTGACGTTGCAGAGGGCAGAGTTTGAATGTGTTCGAAGAACTCGTTTTTGTTTTGCCATTTCACATGCTGTATTAAACCCATGATGTTTGCATTTCAGCGTGCAGATACCATTAGACCTGCATCAAACAATTCTGTGGAACGGCATAGTGGTGATCAGGAGGATACCGAAACTGTCACCCAGGTAATTTGGCATAAAAAGCACAAGTAGAAGCTGCACGCACAGGTAAGTGCGCTTGGTTCGGTGCCGGGTCGGGTTGGCGGCAGCCCTTCCTCGTGTTTCACACCAGAACTAACGCTGTCCGGCAGCTGAAGTAAGGCTTCAGCATGGTGCTGCTGCAAAGAGTTATCTGTGTGCTTTTCTTTTTCCTCCGTGAAGAAAAGTGCTCTCAAGTGATAGACCAGAAAAAGCCTGTGTCTCTGGTCACGTCTGGTCAGGCCCATGCCCATCTGTGGAGCATGAAGAGCAGGATGCATTGCTCTTCCCCTTCCTCTTCCCATTCCCATTCTGTACGTCTCCAGACATTTCCCTTAAAATGAGTAAATGAGTAGTATTTGTCTTCTGGGTATAAGAGTTCTTTTGTGTTCTGGAGGAAGCACTTGGAGACGTGGGGAGCTTTGGTGGGAATGGGATGGGATACAAACAGGACCAAGACATAACAGCCCTTGTACATCTAAAGCGCGATAGTGGGTTTTGCTGTTCTTCACTAAGGGCTTTATTGAACAGCACGTGCTAGCTAAATTGTGGCAGGCAGAAAAAAACACCAGCCTGCAAGCAGAGTTAAGATCTCATTCCACTTTTGTTTTCTGTGACTGTAGTAGCAAAATCGTGAAGGTTTCTGTTTTATAAACCTCCGTTTCTTCTGGCTTAGAGGAAATATGTGAGGTGCGTGACTTTCTGCCTCTGCAGCCTTTAATAACCGGAACAGCCAAACCCACTGCTGACCTGAAACTGAACTGGGGCAGTTCCCTCGTCCGCCGGGTGTAGGACAGAAAAGATTTTCATTTGGTTTGATACGCAGCTGAGGCTGAAGAGGGGGTGATGGGGGTTGGTACAATGTTTGATAAGGGCCTGGGGTAGGTGTAAGTGTCTTGGTCTTGTTCTAGCAGCTCTAACTTTTTGTGTTAACTTGAAGGTTTTGGTGGCATTTTCCTGTTCTTTAGGAGTAAAAATTCTCTTTCTACAAACGGTATCTAACTGTTATCCTTAACTTGGTACCGATTTCAAATCCCACTTTGAAGGGTTGTGTTGCTGTTCACCTTCCTTTCTTTCTGCCTGGCACTCTGTGTGTCTCTGTCCTTCCTTCTACAGAACCTGAAAAACCTGGGAGTGGTGTTCATACGTCATGTTGTTGAGCACGTGCTCTCTAATAATTAGTGACATCATCTTGCTTTGAATTACAGCTGAGCACTTATCTCAAATGATGTGTTTTAGCTGGAACAAATGGTGTTTGGACGGAGGATGTATTTTTGTTTTGTAGCATAGCACAGGGATGGCCTGCAGATATGTGAACAGTTGGGAATTTCCTGCAGCTGAGGGGCTGGCGATGGCTGTGGAGGGGGGGATGAGCTGGTGGCCTCTGCACGGGTTTTCCTGGGCGGATATTTACTGTGCCAGATGGGATTTGTAGGCAGAGGCTGAAGCAGGAGACTGAGACTGCCATGCTGGAGGGAAACCTGCTGGTGAGCTGTGGTATGAAAGCTCCGGTTGCTGCTGTCCTCCTCCTGCTTTGTAAATGCTTTGTGCACTTAGTACTCACTTAGGCTGGCTTCAGGCAAGCTGATCACCCTTGTTACGCAGCCACAGAGATCTGCCTCCTTGCTGCTGACAGTGTTTCTGTTGTGGAGAGAAGACTTGGGAGCCTAGGGATGCCCCTTCCCTAGGAAACTCCCGTCACTTTTATGTCTCTGGGATTCTGAGTTCAGTTTTTGACTCAGTACCTGGTGTACTGTAGATGTTCTCTTTCTCCTTGCCAGAACAATATGTTGCTGTAATCAGTCAAACTTGTCTGTGTGGAAAGGTCTAGCTGCTGCAGCAGGTTGCACTTGATTTCTAAGAAGCTTTTTAAATGCAAGTGGGAAGCAACTCATCATCTCCGGGTAAGACTTGAATTTCCAAATAGTGGAGAGATGGAACTTGGCACCGTATGATACAGCTCCTGAGAGAGGCCATGGCAACTCCAGTTGCTTTGTGCTGCAGCCTTAAAGTAAGTTTTACAGGCTTTCCATCCCTTTTTCTTCTGTTTTTTGTTTTTTTTTTTTTTAAATCAACATAGCCACTGGGAATCTTCGTAGGTCTCCAGCAGAAAGTGGTGAGCCTGTTGGACTTCTGCTTGTTGGAAATAACGCTTTTAGGGGAGCTGACATGTTCAAATCAAAGCACCCTTCCTTGCGAGGAGTGTCAGTTTTCCTCTGTGCCGTGTATCATACTATTACTTAATTCTGTCTAGAATTCCAAGGTCTTAAGATAGAGATAATGACTGATTGATTGATTGATTCCCCCCCCCCCAATATAGCTTATGGTTTTGGGGTGTCAGTGCTGACATAGAGTGTAAGGGTAGTTGAGAGACGTCTCTGAGCAGCGCCGTGGTCTAAATTGTGTTAAAAGTTTGGGAGATAATCGTAGAATCGTAGAAAGAAACAGAAAGAATCATAAAAAGAGAATAATAAATAGAAGGGATCATAAAAATCATAATGCTGTAAACATTGACAGCTTCAAACAGTTCTGGCCTGTATGGTTAGCAAGATGCTGGCACATGCTTTTCTCCAGCTGTGCATTGAAATGCTAATGCTTCCAGCATCGTGCATAATGCTCTCCACGCTCGCTCTCCATCGCTTGCTCTCCATCACTAGCCTGTCTGCCCTCTCTCCCCTCTTTCCTGACTCTCTTGCTCCCTGTAAGAACAGATCCCAGAGCAGCTATAGCTACTTTCTGCAAGCTTGTATTTACATGTGTGAAAATGTATTTAAAGATTATAATTTTGGGGTCTTTTTGTGTGTTTCTTTATGTTTCTGTAATCCCGAGTGGAGGTCGGGTAGGACTGCTCAGACCTAAGGCTGAATCATACCTGGGGCAGCCCATGTGTCATGTGTCCTTCCCTTGAGAATCCAGCTTATTGTTGTTGCTTAAGTACTTGGTGGCTCCATTTGGAGACACTTCTGAGGCATCCCATGGCTTCCATGAAGCTAACTCTTTCTCTCTTGGGGCCTGAAGGAGGAGGAGTTTCTGCAGTGTGTTAAGTTCCTGCATCCTGCATCAAAAAAAAGGAGATTTGCTGTCATACTGAGGCTTGTCGTAACCTTTACTGCAATTAGTTTTGATATTTTTATCTCTAAAACCTCCTCAGCAGCCACTCTCGTGCTCAGATAGAGTGATGGGCTTTGGGTATTGATTTTTGTGTCTTTGTAACATGACAAAAAAACCCCTAAACCTCAGGTGAGCTAGCTTGCATCTTCTGAAATGAATGATCCAACAGGAATAAAAAAAATAAATTAAAAAAAGTATTTTGTGAACATTAACTATGATGAGTGCCCTCCTCTCTGCTTTACCCAGCAGAGCTTCTCTTTTCCGTGTCCACCTGGTAGTAACGGGCAGCAGCAGTCGGGTTGCTCCCTACCTGTTCCTCTGGACCTGCCGAGGTTGTCTTGGCCCCGAGCACAATCCATGGGATCATCTGTGGAGCTCTCACGTCCCCCTCTGGGATGTGGCGCTGCTTTGAGGCGGTCCCAAGGGCACCCGCCACCTGACCCCAGCGCAGCGGTGTGTGCGGGACGGGGCGCCCTTCGGTCCATCCCAGCGTGCCGGGGGTTTGGCTGGAATAGGCTGAGCACGTGGACTCGTGTCTGAGGCTGCCGTGTGCCGCTCTGGCCTGAGCCCCGGCGTTCCTGCTGGGGTCGCCTGGGTGATGGGAAGTGACATTTGCCTCGGTTCTCCCTCTCTGAAGGCGTCGTCTCGGGGAGGTGGCATTACCGGTACGTCTCTAGGGCTTTGGAACGACTCAACGTGTTTTGCACGTCGCCCGCTGAAACCCGCGCCTTGCCCGCTGCGGTGCTCGGAGCCCGGGCTGCTGGACCGCGAGCGGCCGTGCCCCCGCGGCGCCCACGTAACGGCCACCCAGGCTGCCGTGGTGGCAGCGCCCAAGTCCCCAAACAAGGGGGTGGGAGCTGCCTTGGCTAACGCCTCTCTGGTGCATCCCGCCTGAGTAATCCTCCGCGCTACCAAACGAGGGCTAAACCTTTAAGCCCTGCCTTGAGGTGATTTGTTTCTTGACACTACCCCGCTTAGTAACATCGTGCTTTTCTGTCGTGGAGCTGATCTGATCGTGTAGGACAGGATGCAATCAGGATATGCTGTTTCACCTACGCTGGTTCATCGGCGTCATCGTTCATCAGCTCAATTTTCGTGTTAGCCTTGTCGGCCACTTGTCAAGGGTGAAGAGATGCTCTGTGCCGGGCTGCCGGCTTCTTTTATTGACACACCGTGCTTGGGACAGCTGCCAGCCTTGCTCCCGCAGTCCAAATACACGATAATTTGGGTGCTGCAGAACCCGGTGAACCGAAGCCTCATAAATTCCCTTCTCAAGCACACATCCTCTTTGCAAATAAGTTTGCTGTTCTTTCCTTAGTATATGGATTTCTGCTTTTTCTACTCTTTACCGTTGTGTTGCTTGTCGTCAGCTGCGGGATCTGACTATTTCAAGTGCCCCATTTTCAGAGAGCATTAATTATGGGTAATTAATGTTTATCTTTGAGATTACTTTCAAGCATGGCACAAAAGATACAGTGTTACAGAATACAGGCTCTTTGAACACGCGTTGAAATGGCTTTGTTCTGTATTTTGGCTGGGGGTTTCAAAGGAGCCCAGGGGAACTGGGTACAGCAGGTGAGTCTGGTTTCTTCCAGTGCCTCAGAAAATGTCAGTTCTTGTAGCTTGTCGATTTGACACAAAGAAGCCATGTTAGCCAATTTTGCAAGGACTTAGGACTTTTTTTGCCCTTTTCTCTTAGACTGGGAGAGTGCCGCTTGAACTCAATTCGAGACTGGAAGAAATGGTGGAATCCAGCGAAATGGAAGCAGAGCCTGGTGAAGCAGAAGATTTTGAGGCCAGGGGAAGCCGCTTCTCAAAGTCAGCTGATGAAAGGCAGCGTATGTTGGTTCAGCGGAAGGAAGACTTGTTGCAGCAAGCTCGAAAGTACGTTCTGCTTGGTTGTAGTCCCTCAGAATGGGTTTCAAATAGATTATATCCATGAGAGCTTGGGCTGATGCAAGAAGTAGTAAGAGGAATGGACACATCTGCTACAGCAGGCTTAGGGTGCTGCTTTAGGACAACCATCACTGATCAGCCCAGCTCTGAAATAGCGTCATGTGTCCCAACATGTACACAGCTTCCTAAGTGCTTGATGCAAAGCTCTTTGAAATCCGAAGATGATTTCTCCAGCTTCAATGGGCTTCAGGCTGAGCCTGTAATAAGTGAGAACACGTTGCTTGTGCCGAGTCCTCCAGTAATCTTCAGTTTGTCCCCTGGCGTAGGTGTCAGCCCTCACTGCCTGTGCTGTTACAGCTGAAATTAATCAGGCATCACTCTTTCCAAATACCGAGCGAATGTCTTAAGCACAAAGCAGCACAGAGCTGACAGATGACCACCTATAAAGCACGCCAGAGGAGCTCGTGACCAGCAAGTCAACACCTCTGAAGAGAGTGATGAACTTGTAACACTTTCTTTTAGCCCAACTAGTAATAGGTGTTACAGGGAGAGTTTAACTTTTTTTATGTACAGCAAAAAGTCATGTTGGTGAACTTCACCAGCATCCAGTTGCTGATTAAAAAGAGCAAAAACCCCCACGTTAGTGGTATAGAGAAAACTCCAGCGTTTGTGACAAGTGTTGTCCCTTCTGTTATATCACAGGGAGGCTACTGAAAGGGTCTACAAAAACTGCACTGAGTTATGTGTCCTTTGGTGTTACCAGCCTACCTGTGCTCTTTTTTTCCTCCCACACTGAAATGCCTTCATATAAATAACTGGGGGTGTGACACCTTTTACGAGTTTGTCTATAAATAGGCTTGGTCCTATGATAATTTTTCCTTGATGTTTGAAAAATGTCATTTAGGGAGACAACAGTGTTTTTGATTTTCTGGTTTACTGGTTCCCGTGCTATATTGAAGAGCTGTGGAATTGCAAACCAATATATTTTGTCCCCAAGCGTAAAAATTCTTTGGGATGTTAACTCTGGCAGCTGCTTCCTTGTATTTTTGCCTTACCTTATACTTTGCAAAGTATAGGTCGTTCTGTCAAAGGCTTCCTCGTTGTCAGCAGGCTGTAGGCGCTGCCAGGGTCTTACAAGTGGCGGAATAACAAGAACAGAGAGATTCAGTAGCTCACCTGCAGTCTCAGTGAACTGCTCTGAGTGTCCCGACCTTTAGAACTGGCTCCTTCCCACAGGCACAAGGATCTTGCACAAAAATGAAGAGCTTCTGCCAGCTCTGCGAAGTCTATTGTAGGTTATACAATACAGGCCTTTCTTTTGTTTTGCAGTACGTAGCTTGTGTGTGCTTTTGCCGAGGTGTTTTCCTGCTCTTGGTGTGCCTTGCAAGGCTCCCTGGTTTTGTGGGTGTACCAGTGAAGTATTTTCCAGAGCCGTAATGCAGTGGGCTCTGCTCACTCATCTTTTCCTTTTTCCTCTTGCAGGCGTTATTTAAACAAAACCTCTGACGAGGAGCTGACCACAGAGCAGCCCTCTCCTCTGCCCGAGGGAGCGTCCGCCGATCCCGTCACCCTGCGTCGCAGGATGCTGGCTGCTGCCGCCGAACGGAGGCTTCAGATGCAGCAAAACTCTTAGTGCTTGTTGCCCCTCCTTCCTCCTCGTTAGCAATGTTGAATAAATGAATTAAATACAAAACCCCCTGCGCTTTCTATACCAGCAGGAAAGTGTCTCTTCAGAGTTCAGCTGGCTGTGCTGCCGAGTGAGCTGGCTGCCTCTCTGCTGTATAAAGCATGTGGTCTAATAATGTTTGGACAGCTGACAAATTAACCTTTTTTGTAATCTTTTCTATGTGACGTCGACCCCCTCCACAAACAAAAGGCGATTTCTAAACCACGGGCCTGATTTCTGCAGCTAGCATGAGGCGTTGGGCCGCCTGCACAGCAGAGGCTGGGGAAGGCGTGTTCCGAATTAGCAGCTGTGGGTGCAGGCACTGGCACGTTCAGCTCGAGAGCGGGGCGAGTTGGTCCAAGAGGACAGACAGCTTGTAGAAATTTCCAGCAAACGCTGTGTTAGATAAGCAGGCGCCCGCTCTTCGGTCCCTTGCTGGTGTCGACGGTGCAGGCTGTCACAGAGGGCGGCTCGAAGGGCTGGGGTGGCGTCGCTGAAGGCCGGCCGTTGGGCTGGAGGGAAGCTGCCTAGCTACGCGACGCGGAAAAACCAGAATCCGTGGATTGTGCAGCGAAGCACCGACGCGCATCGATTCCAGCGTACGGTAGTTTGCGGCTGTTGCTGGGCTCTCCCGCGCTGGCAGACCTCCGGCTCTGTTCGCTCCCCAGCGCCGCGCTGTTTTCCTTTGCCTTTTGTGGCCAGAAACAAGCGAGGAACGGGGAATCGAGCGACGCAGTGGGGCGCCAGGCGAGGTTACGGCCTCCACTGTCCCGTGTCACCGTAAGCCAAGGGAGCGCGATAGAGGGACCTGCCTGTTGTGGACTCCAGAGCAACACGGATGGGACTTCGTGGAGATAGCTCTGCTATCTTGCTTTTTATTTCATTTTTAACCCCACAACTTCACCATGCATTTATGCAGAAAGACTGGAGGAACTGGGGCAGCTGGACCTGGGACCGGCTGCTGCCCAACTTGCTAACCTCTGATTTTTCTTAAGAACTTTTGACACGAGATCCACTTGGAGCCGCCGCCGCCCCTAGCTTGCATAGTTGAATTTTACACGGCAGTGACTTAATTTTTAAACTTCAGAAGAGTGAGTTCTAGTATCACTGTCCTTTAGAAGGAGCCCAGTATTATCTAGAATTGTTGGTAACTTTTTTTACTGTTGGTTTTTAGATATTTGAAGGTGAATTTAATGAGAGGAATTGCATCGATGTTTAGGTGAAAATAATTTATTTCAATAAAACTCTTTGGGAAGCCTTACCTTGCAATGCTATTAGTAAACCTCGAAGAATTTTTTTGAGATCTTTGGTTTTGCTCAGAGCACAGCTGTTTCGTTTTTATTGTTTTAAAAAACAAACAAACAAACAAAAACCCACAAAAATAAAATCTTGGTCAGTGTTGGAAATTGTTTGGATGTTTCTGTGGCGTGTTCGGTTTGTAAATGTAGCACTTGCACTTTGGTCCCCTTTGGTTCCCCTTCGCTGTCGCGATGAGGGGGAGCGCAGCCGCCTGGTGCTGGCTCTAGCTATGTTCTCCCGAGCCCGGGGCTTGCAGACCAGTAGTTGCTCCTGGAATTCGGTCGTGCTGTGAATGTGGAAATGGAAGAGGAGCGGTGTCTCAAGGGACAGTAAAAATAAAGTGGGGTTTTGGACTGCTGGGCAGCAAGTGGAGGGGGCGAGAGCAAAGTGGATGTAGCTCAGAGAGGGGAGAGGAGAGAACCACAGAGACCCTCGTCGGGGTGGGGTGGGGGGTGTTTCTTTGATTCCCCCCTTGCCGCGTTCCTGGGGGCTCGGCTGCGTGAGGATGCGTTTTGAGCACGGTGACGGGCGGTGACCCCCGCTGCATCGCGGCCCGAGCTTCGGGCTTGCACGGTCTCCGTCGCCTTGCAGCACGTGTCCAGCCGTCCCGGGCAGCCGGCGCGGTGCCGGGCGGAGGTTCCTTCCCCCCATCCGGCACAAGAGCCCCTGGTTCCTGGCACAAGCCACCTCTGCCAGGCTCCGGGGCTCTGTGAGCCGCGCGACGTCGGGGCCACCCCCAGTTTTCCCACTTAGAAAAAAACCTCCCTGGGAAGGTAACGGCAAGGCAGCTCTGCCCGTGCGGCCCCTGCTGCGGAACGCCATCCCTCGCCCAGCAGCGGGCAGCGGGGAGGGAGCAGGTGCCGTGGCCCATCCTGGGCATCCCCTGGCCCAAGCCCCTGCAACCGCTCGGGCGGCAAGAGACGAGCCCAGGGGGTGCCCAGCCAGGGAGGCTCCTGGCGCTGGACCCCCGGGCTGGGTATGTCAGAGCCTCTCGGGCTATTCTTAACGGTCTTTTCTCCTCCTCACGGTGGATTCCCGAGCTCTGCCCGGCTGCACTGTGCTCCCTGGGGAGCGGGCCCTGGGCAGCCGCTGGATGGCAACCTTGCCTGCGGCACCGCTGCAGTGACCTCCGTGAGGGGTGAGAGGCTGGTTTGTGCAGGGCACATGGACCAGAGGTGGCTTCCCTGGAAAGGGAGGTCACCCCAGGAGAAGCCTGATTGACTTCCCCAGTGCCACCAGGAGCTGCTCCCGGACGGCTGCGAACAGCAGGAACCTTGGAGAAGCCGCGTGGGTCGGGAGCTGCTGCTGCGTGATGGAGCATCTTTTCCAGCCAGCTGGGCCGGGGGTGCCTGGGCGGCCGGCACAAAGCTGAGCTGGGGGCCTGGCTGCTGGGGTGACCTTCCCTGCGGCTCCGGCACCGGCTTCGCTGGTGGGTCCTGGGCTCCGGTGGGCTTTGGGAGCGCTCCTGTGGCTCGGGAGGGGACGGCGAGTGCTGGCCCGGGGTCTCGGGCTGTGCCAAGGGACAACGGGCTCTCCGTGTCCCACCTGTCGCCACTGTGCCCGATGCCACCGTGTACCAGGGCTGGGATGGAGGTGAAAAAACCCTAAATTGCAGAAAAAAAGGAAAAAACCCAAACAACCCCCAAACTGTGAGAAAAAAACAAAATGTGCAAAAACTCCCCAGCCCCCAAACCCAAACACCCCCTGAATTGCTCCTGGGGAGAAAGATGCAGCTTTCCTGGGAGAACCTTCCTGGGGGAAAAACTCACCTGTTGTGGGGTTCCTGGCATTGCCACAAAACAAAGGGTTCACCCTGACGACTGTCTTTGCGTTCCCAAAAGAAATAAAAATATTTTCTCGCCTGGGGAGTTTTGTTGGAAAGCAACCTGAGCCACCTGCACAGCACCTTCCCAGGATTTACCCCCCAGCCTTAGCTCATACCGGCAGCAAACCCCCCAAAAAGGTGATTTTTTTAGTATTTTTTCTGGCAGGCGCGGGGGGAAAGAAGCAGGCGGAGGCGCGGGAGGGGAGAGCCCGGGATACAGACAAACATTCTCTTTATTGAGCTACACATGAATTTTTCCATTAGTCAGAGAAAGAGATTGGCAGTGTGTAATATATCACAGAAACCTCACTGATTGGTAATAGAAAGGCTTAGAAAGACCTGGCGCTTTATATATATATATATAATATTTTTTTTATTTTTTATTTTTTTTTTTTAGTTTCTTCTTTATTTATTCATTTTCTTTTGAACAGGTGTGACTGCTCTTCTTCAGCAAAGGTAACTCGTAAAAGTGAAACCGTGAAGACGTCTGGTTACTAATCAAAGTAGAAATGACGAAGGATTGGTCATGAAAACGGTGGCTTCAATGTAAACACTACATTCGATTTTTGTTTTTTTTTTTTTTAATTATTTTTTGTGGTTTTGTGTGTGTTTTTTAAAATTTTTAAATCATTTTCATTCTTGCTTTTTTTTTTCAAAGTTTGTTTTTTAAGTTTTTTTTTCTTTTTTTTTCTTTTTTTCAGCACAAACATCCCCACATGAGAGAGAAAAAACACCATTCACTAAAAGGGAGAGAGGACTGGGGCGGGTGGCGGGGGGTGGGGGCGCAGAGAAAAAAGCAGCACAAAAAAGCATTCACTGGAAAGAGTTAAAAATTAATAAAACCCAAAGGAAAAAAAATAATTACCCTAAACAAAAAATAAAATTAAATAAAATATACCTATGTATAACCCTCCCCGCCGCCCCGCGGGCCCCCAGGGGGTGGGGGCAGCCGAGCTGTGCTTTTGGGTCTGGAGCTGGAGTGAGGTGGAGCTGGGAGCTGTTAAACCAGGAGGGGTGGAAAAATGGGGGGAAACTCGCTGGCTCCTGGCTCCTGAGTGGGGGCTTCGGCCTGGAGCGGGCTGGGAACACGACCCCCCCCCCGACCCCCAACCCCCAGCGGGGGGCCGCCGGAGGATGCTCCCACCGCAGCCTTCCTCCCCGAACAGCCGGGCTGGGCAATGGGAAAAGATCTTCTTCTTCATCTTGTTCCCCTCTTTAGCTACGGCACGTGGCTGGGGGGGGGGGGGGGGGGGAGTTTTGAATTTTTCATCCTCCTTTTCTTTATTTTTTTTTTTTTTTTTTTAAATGTATCTTTTATTTTCTTGAGCCAGCGGCTCACCTGGGCTGGGGGCAGGTGGGGGTAGCCCAGCCTTCCCCGTGCTGGAAATAAAAATAATTAATTATTATAATAATAACAATAATTAAAAAAAAGCCAACCCACAATAATTAATTACAATAATAATAATTAAAAAATAAAACCCCACAGTCAAATAACTCACAAGAGCACTGGCCATGGCGGGGACACGGGCAGGATCCGGCCCCGCTTGTGCCGTGGGGAGACCCCGGGGTGCCCCCCCGCCCCCCAGCCGGGTACCGCTGCCCCACGGGGGGATGCCCGGGCACTGCCGGGGTGGGGGGCCAGGCAGAGCCCCCCCAGGCCCCGGGGCTTCTCCCCGAGCTGTGACACCGGGGGACAGTGCCATGGGGGGCTGGAGCCTGCCAGGGGGACGGGGGCTGCCCACAGCTCCTTCAGACAAACTAAAAAGGTGGGTGTGGATTTTTTTTTTATATATATATATACGTATATATATAATTTTTCCTTATGCCTTTTTATTTACCAACTTGCATGACTATGATTACGATTTTTTTTCCTCTCATTCAATCTGTTTTTTTTCATTTTGTTTCACTTTTTTTTTTCCCCGCGCGCGTGTGTGTGTGTGTGTGTCTGTGTGTGGTTGCGTTGTTTTTTTTTTTTAATTTTCTTTTTTTTGTTTTGTTTTGTTTGTTTGTTTCTTTTCTCTCCTGGCGCCGGGACCGCCACCGAAGAAGTCGCTGTGCGCTGCGGGGTCAGTACAAGCCGCAGCCCCGCAGGTTGTTGGCAATGATGATGTCGGTGACGGCGTCAAATACCACCTGGATGTTGTTCGTGTCTGTGGCGCACGTCATGTGGCAGTAAATCTCCTTGTTGGGGGAGCGGTTTTTGCTTTCAAATTGTGCTTGGATGTAGGCGGCCGCGTCCTCGTAGGTGTTGGGACCTGTGGGCAGAGGTGGGGCAGGGGGACAGAGCGGGGGGCATCAGGACCGTGGGCCACCATCCTCCCGCCTGCAACTCGTCCCTCGCTGCTTACAAAACGCTTTGTTTAAAAAAACATAATTTAGGTAAAATCTATTTATTTTCAGTTTTTACCCTCCGGTTCACCCCTCAGCGGGGTCCATTTACCCCTTTCCCCCCTCCATCTCCCTTCTTCCCCCGGCCACCCTTTGCCACCCCATCCTGCCCCATTTGCCCCCTCTTTTCCCCCAAATCGCAGAGCACCTGGGCTCCATCAGGGGTCCCTCCCTCCCCAGGTGTCGCTGCTTTGCCCTCTCCGCCCACTCCCCCTTTTCCCCCCCAGGGAAGGGCTGCAGCTCCCACCTGCGCCCGAGGGATGCTCCTCCGAGGGATGCTCCTCCCGGCAGCACCGGTGAGTCCCCATGGCGCATCCCAGCAGCGCCCACCCCAGGGGAGCGCGGGGGTCTGGAGAAAGGCCGGGGGGGCCTCGGTGCCCCCCCGGCCAGGCAGAGGGAGGGATGGCTAGGAGGGCCAGAGGGTTAGTGGCCACTCCAACATCACCCGTGGGTGCTGGCTGTGCCTGCTTCGTGGGGCTGAGCCCCCCCTGTGCCACTGGGGCGGTGCCTCAGTGGGGGTCTCCCGCTGGGCTCTGGAATGCAGGGGGGGCAGGAGCTGCCTGGGGATGTCGTTCCCTGTTCGCTCAGCCGACCAGGGAGGTTTGCTTTTGTAAGGCAGCTGGAGTGGGGCCAGATGTTTGAGCCGAAAAATGCACATTATTGCATTAAGCCGCTTACGGCAGCGAGAGTGGCTGCACCGGCCCCTCGCGGGAAGCCACAAAGCCTGAATTACGCCCCTGAAATCGCCTTTGGGAGAGCTGTTATTATCTGGAGACTTATTTTCCTTTTCCAGCTCACCGGTTCCCCTCCTTCCCAATGCAGCCGGTGGCTGAAGGAGAGGGGAGGTGGCCCGGTGGCACCAGGCTGCCCCCCTCCCAGGGGTAGCCAGGATGGGCTGGAGGGGTTGGTATCCTCATGAGATAGTCTGGGACGTTCCACCAGGTGGCTGAGAAAAAAAAGTACTGCTGCTTTCACGATGGAGAAGCCTCAAAACCTCGGGTGGAAATGCCAGTGCGCTTCTGCTGTTGGGGAGTGGGTGCTGTTGGGCTGGGGGACCTCCTTGTCCCCAGGGTCTGGCATCCAGGGTGGATGTGCTCTGGGTGAAATCGTTCAGACACGTTTCAGCATCTGTAGGCTGGAGCCTCTGAATCTCAATTGATTCTTTTTCTTTCCCTTGGAGAATTCGGAAGGGGTAGCTATTCTTACCCCATCTTGTCTGTTTTTCTTCTTTTTCCCCCGAGCTACATTGGTTTCACATAAAAACATACGATTCTGGTGTGGTTTCCCAGATTTCTGCTGTAAAGGGCTCTTCCCTTCCCCAGCTGTGCCCCGTGCAAAGGCACTCCCGGCAGGATGCAAACGGGAGATGCAGCTTGGAGGAGCACGTGCCTGGACTCCTCTAGTGGGACCTTCTCAGGACCCATCAGCGAACGGGATGGCTCAAGCGGTGGGCAGTCGGCTCTCACCGAGGCTTCTGCTTTCCAGAGCTCCTGTGGCCAGACTCGTTAAAGCTCATCTCCTTTTGTCTCAAATGGTCTTGGCCACCCCTGCGTCCCATCAGCTGGTCGCACACCTTGCCACAAGACTTGACATCACACAGGACACGGCCCCACCCCACCAGCGAGGTACCAGAGCTGTGCTGTGGCTCTCAGAGGTGGGCAGTGCTTTTGCTCCCCACCCCCCATGAAGGTGCTCTGTCCCCTCCACCCCCCTGCCCAGCTCTGGGGTGAGGTGCAGCCCCCCAGCCCTGGTGGCGCGCCCGTGGGCATCACGCGGGGCTGCACCATGTCAGCCCCATCCCATACCTGTGTATTCGGGGAAGCAGATGGTCAGAGGCGATTTCTTGATCTTCTCGGCAAATAGGTCTTTCTTGTTGAGGAAGAGAATGATGGAGGTATCGATGAAGAATTTGTTGTTACAGATGGAGTCGAAGAGCATGAGAGATTCGTGCATGCGGTTCTGCAGTGGGGAGCACGGAGGGAGGAGAGAGAGAGAAAGGCAAAGAGAAGAGAGAGTTAGAGGAGAGGAGAATATTTTTCTGAATTGAAATGGTTAGAAAGTGAAAAAAAACCAAAAAAAAAAAAACCAACCCAACAAACAACTCCTTAAAATCAGACAGTAATAAATGTGAGATGGTTACAAAGGTGGAGGAACCAGAGTTCTCTTGGCCTGGAGAAGGCAGGTGTGGGGGCTGCAGCTGCTGCCCTTCCATGTCCCTGTGGGGCGGCTCTGCAGGGCTGACACCCGGAGCATCAAGGAAGAGCAGGAGAAAAAAAATGTCATTTTCTCATCATCTGCCGAACCAGAGGAGTGTGGAAGGGGCCCTGTGTCTCTTCAGGGGCTGGGCACCCCCGAAGCATCACTCGCAGAGCCAGAATAAAGGATGAGCAGCCAGCACCGGCCAGCAGCTGGGATGCACTGGGCATGGGGACTGGGAGGAGGGAGTTCTGCCCATCCTGGGGGTCCTACAGCCCCTCCTGAAGGGTGCTAGTGCTGTCGTGGTGAGACCAGCGCTGAGGGATTGCCCAGAGCCTGGGGCAGGTCCTGTCCCAGATAGGCCCTTCTGCCCCTGGAAAAATCTTCAGCCCATCTTGGAAACACCACAGCGGTGGCCGGGTCACTGCTGAGAAACCGCGGCAGTGCTGGGGGGGAGCCAGGGCCGGTGCCTCTGTCAGCCCCACCACGCAGCGCCCTGAGCATCCCGGGTCCTGGGCTGATCCAGCCAGACGTCAAGCGTGGAAGGGCTCTACTAGGAGCATAAATCAAGGCAAATCTCTAAAAACTGCAATTTAAAAATAATTATAAATTTGTCCTTTCACAAGTGGACAAAAGTGATGGAAAGCCCTTTTTCCCCACGCTGCAGAGGTTGTTACCAGAAAGGAGCAGAGAGCGGACAGGAGGAGGAAGAGGAGGAGGAGGCGGTGGGGCTGTCCTGCACAGAATCGGCTGCGCAGGGCACCACCGAGCAGAGCATTTTCACTCCTACTCGGGTGGCTGCGGGGTGTCTGTGCCTCGTGGTTAGCATGAAGGTGCTGCAGGGTAGGACAGATCCAGCTCTCCAGGAGCGCTCAAAAACTTCCTCAGTCATTAACGCGCTGTTCAGAACAAAGGGAAAGCTGCTCCGGGCTGCTCCACTGGTGGCTTTGGGTGGCACCTTAGGCAGCCCACGCACCTCTTCCGTTGCACGTACCCACCTCGTTTCCCACTCCAGCCGGGGGAGGTTCTGCTGCAAAGCCAGGGCTCACAAGCCAGGGCAGCACCATGCCCTTCTTGGCAACGCTGTCCTAGGGCTGAGCCCCCCCGAGTCCTGGGGGGCTGCCCACCCGGGGACCCCCAGCGATTGGGAGAAGCCTTGCGTGAAGCTGAGAGCAGCAGAGACGTGCTCGGGGCAGCGAGGGTGCTCGGCAGCTGGTGGGAAACCCTCCTGCAGCAAACATCCCCCCCAGCCCCTTTTCTTGGAGGCGCAGCGGAGGGGGGAGCTTCGGATTTGCTGAAGATTCGTGAGAACGCACGTGTTTCCTAATGAAATGATGACCCAATTACACATTTTGGAGTTCTCCATGAATGTTTTATTAGTGAGTCATTTTATTAGCTACACTTCAACTGTAGCTTTTGCATGCAAAATTTAGCAGATGTCTGATTTCATCTTGAAAGGCTTTGAGATTACGCTGTGGGTTCCTTGACAAAGAGTAGCTGGGGATGGTAAGCAGTTGCTTTCCAAAGCTTCAGGACCTCATTTCAGCTTTTTTTTTTTTTTTAAAATGTCAGCCTTATTCATGGGGACAACAGAAACCACCCTAAAAGGATGGAGCCCTTCTTGACTTGTGGCTGTTTACAAAAATACCAGGTCTTGAGATTTTCATGGAAAGTATCTGGGTGAGGTTTTTTTCCTTGTCCATCCCCTGTGCTGTCCCATATATGTATTACCTTTAAAGAAAGGAGTGATAGTTTTAGTGGAGGAGCAGCTGAAATAAAGCACGTGCTCAGGGAAATCAAAATTCCTAGTGCAAGGGAAAACAGCTCTGGTGACTTCTGGGCCCCTGGGCACCCACGGAGAAGATCCAGGCAGGATGGCATCCTGGAGGAAAATTTTAAAAATCCCTAATACAAATATAAGAAGAGAAATCCTTTCCCTCTCAGCTGTTAGTTCTTCTCAGGGCTGGTCTGTAATTCTGCCTGATCCGTGGGATGAGAGGTGTGAGGATGCGTGTCTGAGGATGGGTCTGGCTGAAGTCGCATCACTGGAAATAGGTGAAGTCGATAGGAAGAACGGTTAATGGGCTTTTGCTGAGGCTCATGGAAAATATTCTCTTGGTTTATTCAAGCCTTTTGCTTCTATTTCATGCCCCAAATAATGGAAGATCTTTGGTTTAAACATGAAAGAAGCTACTTGTAGAAGACTGGCAGCTGAGGTGCTGGGGGGGGTGGCAGGGATGCTCTGCCCCACTGACGGGCGCCGAAGAAGTGGTCGGATGCAGAAAGATGAATGTCAGTGTAGGGTCTGGCAGTGCTGGAGAAAAAGCATGGATGGCCCGCATAGATACACGGGGGTATGGCACTTCAGGAAGGGAAAAGCAATTTCAAGAAGGCAAGGAACATATGGAAACCGTGGTGAAGTTGTTCTACTTAAAAACAAGGAGGAAAAAAAAAAATTCCCACCAGATACTTACATAAAATTAAATACCTTTAGGTTATATCCTTTGGGAATTCCTTATTTTCAGGTGTGTGAGGCTGTGGCAGGCAACTGACATCGCAGGCGCGTGTTGTACACGTGCATGTCCGGAGCAGATATAGGGCAAGGAACGGGCTCAAGAAGCTGGACGCGCTCAAGGGAGACACAATAAAACCCTCTCACACTAGAAAAGAGCTGGCACTTTATTAACATTTTGTAACTAATAAATACATTACTGACAGCCAATAAATTATTACAATAGCTAATGCTCTATTAAACCAAGGGACAGTCACTCTTCGTACAAAATTACAGTTAATACAGTTTGGGCCATCAAACATGCAGGAGAAATGATTCAGCGGGAAACCAGCAAAAGGAAAATCGTGGCAGCCTCTGGCGATCCTTTGGGAAGAAATGTGGGGGGCGGGGAGCCCAGAGGCAGGGTGACGGTCACTGTTCCCTTGTCGAGCTGAAGGGGGGGGGAAGGGAGGGGGGGCAGCAGGGCTGAGGATGTTAAATTGGGGGCTGGGCTGTTTAACGGGGCTGGTCTTTACATGTCCCTATTTGCTTGCCCAGCCCCACCGGTGGTGTTGCCCCTGTCATCTCTTCCCCGCCTGGGGCAGGGGGTTTAGACCCCGGGCCACTGCCTGTGCTACAGGGCTGTCGAGATTTGGACTCGACATCAATTTCCAAGAGACTGGGTGGTCGAGGGGCCGGGGCAGCAGGCGTCGGGCCGGCTCCCAGCCCTCCACCTCCTCCCCAGGTCCCCCCTCCCGGTGCGGGGCTGAGCTGCCCTCTCTGGGGGCTGGGGGTGGTTTTGCCCTGTCTCAGTGCAGCTCCCTCCCCTCTCCCCCTGCCTGCAGGGTGCCAGCTGGGGGGCTTTGGTCCTCCTCCTCTTATTAACACTTGAGCATTTCAGGGTCGCTCTGGCTCATGTTTGCTAGCTGGCTTTTGCAGCACAAACCCAGACCTCCGGGTTGCCGCTTCAGACGTGAGTGGTCCTGTGAGAAGTCCCTTTCCATAGCCATGTTCTCAGCGTAACGTCTTATATAGGTCACGTACCTATATCTGTCAGCATCAATTATCTCATGTCGTGCAGGAGCTCAGAAATGCTAACGTACACTCAAGTCTCGGGGTGCTTTGGGAGTGTTTCTGTCTGCTCTTGCCTCCGGGGAGGCAGAGGCAAGCCCGCGGTCTGCTCTTTGTGCCACCCGGAGCACAGCTCTGCTTTCTTGTGAGTGTGTTGGGGATGCGCGTGTGTGATGGGTTTGAGTGGGTCAGGATGATGGTCCGTGGCACCATCTCTACTGGCCTTGATGCTTCTGGCATCAGATCCTTAAGGAGTGTTTTAGTCCCCTTGGAAATGGTCGGGGAGTTTTTGGTTGTGAGCCTGAAGACAAACCTGGCCCATGACAAAGACACAAACGCACTAGTCCTAAGCTACTCTAACCGACTTGACCAACGGTCAGCCTTGCTCCCAGGACCTCAACAGCTCTTCCTGGCTCCAGATTTTTTTGGCCACAGAATCCTCGGATGTGTTGCACAGGCTAACAGTGCAGGGCTGGTCCCTTTTACAGCATCAGCTGCACCCACCCCTGTGGGTGCCGCCTGCCGCCCTCAGCTATGCCCGCAGCATGGCGAGGGGCTGCCCCATGCCGTGCACAGCAGTGACTCGGCATAGGGGGGTGTTTTGGCAGAAGGACATCTCTGGCCCCCCCAACCCGACCTCTCAGAGATTGCATTCCTGGCTTCAGAATAAAATTCTCTTCCCTTGCAGGCGAGCGCTGGGCTTGTGCCACGACAGATTAAACCCACAGGATGGATTTTAATGCACATTGCAGTGCAGGCTGCTTTCATTGATACTTTTAGTGTCCTGTAGAAGAAAAGCACATCTACCGAGGAGGCACGGCAGCCGCCTCCTCGGGATGCTCTCCCTTCCGCGGAGGGACAGGCTGGCCAGCCAGCCAGGAAAGCTGGCCGAGGGCAAGGAGACAATTCTCATACAAAACTCCCGAGAGATTTAGTTGGAAGTAGTTGTGGGAGGGGGGTTGTGGGAAGCCCACCGACCCCTCGCGGGACCAGGCTGGGCCCTGTGGGAGGGCAGGGGCAGCAGGGACCGGCCAGTGCTGGCAGACGGAGGGGCCAGATGGCCTCGGCGAGGGTCCCGCTGCCCTGCCGCTCGGCCACGCTCCTCCGGCCTGGAGGAAAAATGTAAATTCCATTTGCTAAAGAAAAACCAGCCTTTGAAGTATGTGGCTGTGTTTCAGCGTGTGCTCTCCCGGCGCATGCTTACTGCTGGTTCTCCTAACAAGCCCAGCTACCGCATCCTCCCAAGGAGCGCGGTGCTCTGCAGCTCAGCCCTGCAGCCTCACCCACGGGCTCATCTCCAGGCTTTCCTTCCACAGGTTTCTCCATTTAATTGAAACTGGTGTTTAAAGAAAGGAGCTAGTTGCATTTTTTCTTTTTTTGTTTTTTTGTTTTGGTCTCACAGATCCACAGACCTGACCCTCTTGCTGCTGCTGAAGCAAGCAACGGGGCTTCCCTCCTTCCTTCTTTTGGCTGTCTGAAGCTAATCCCGAGTTGCTAATGCTGCTTTCAACACAACAACCCTCGGATGCTGTTGCTGGACAAGTGACCCAAGTCATTAAAAACCTCCTGCATCCCAAAAAGGGCATCTTTTGCAAATTCCCACCTTAGCTTTGAAGGGCAGCGGGGTCTATACGTTTTCAATTACATAGCTGTTTCAGTTCTGTGCATTTAAAATGTGTCCCCCGTGCCCTGGTATGGTTTCTCATGCAGCGGTACCAGCTGCAACATCCCTGCTGCGCGGAGACTGCAAATTAAAGGCAACTCAGTGCCTCCGAGGGTCTGGATTTGGAGCATCGCAATGGTAAAACATGAGGGGCTATTAAGAAAAGGGCTTTTGAAAGCAGGCAAAGTATTTCAAGGTCTTCTGTCTAGGCAACTGCTGCAAGGATTGCTGGTGTTTAGAAAAAGCACTGGGCAAAAGATTGCCTGCAGAAGGCACATCTGTCAGAAAAGGCTTAGCAGGATGCAGAAAGGCAGCAGTGAGTAATGCTTTGGCAGGCATTCTGGAGACAAAAATCTATATGCGGCCATCAAGCGAGAGAAATAGTAGTGTTTAACACTGGAAGCATTTCATCTCCCAAATGCTGTTTCCAGCCTTTGTCTGTGAATCCTCATGACACTCATGTGAGGGAGGGAATGTCAGCAGCAGCAGCTGAAATGAAGCTTTAGACATACAATATGCCAAAGAAAATGAAAGAAAAGGCTCTGCGTGTCAACATTTCCTCCTCTTTTTCTCCCTTTTCTCCCTGTGGAGCACCAGCCGTTATCGCCAACGTGCCGGGGAACCAGCCGGAGCTGCGGAGGGGCTTGGGCAGTGGGGTCTGGACCTCCCAGCCGGCACGGCCGGGCATGGGCTGCCTGAATCCAGCCCCGCACAAGTGCACCAAGCGCCGGGGACCTGCTGTGTCCAGCAGAGCTCGGGGTGGAGCGATTTACATTGTCTTTACCAAAATATTCCCGTGCGTGTTGTGGTGGGAACTCCTGAAGCCTTGGCTGGGTGCTGCCTTCGCCGGGAGCAGCTCCTGCTGCTTCCTCGCTCGGCTCAGATGTCACCCACAGCAAGGGGTGGGAACAGAAAATCTGCAGAATTTAGTGCTGCCGATCCGACTCTTCTGACAGAGCTTAATGCAAGACCTGCCTGGCTGCCAGCGCAAGCCGTCACTGCACCACAGCGCTGCACGCTGGGTGCAGCACTTACGTAGGCTTTATGTACCAAACGTAACCAGCATCCAGCTGCTCAGCCCTGCTTTTAACGCTCGAAGCGTATGTGGGTGGCAGGTGGTACCGGCGGGGCTCGGCCACCCGTGCCGGACAATCTCCAGGAGCATCCCCATCCCTCTGCATCCCTCCAGCTAATTCCCTGCCCTTCCTCTGTGGCTTCCTGGCCACAGGCTGGTCCCTTCCAAGGAACGAGAGAACTGGGCAGGTGCTTCCCATCGGGAACCCTCTCTTCGGAAAACCTTCCCACTGGCTCTCAAAATCCTAAGCTAAACCAAACACAATGACGTGTGCAGGCCTTGTGCTCAGCGTTCCTTTGGTTGATGGTTGTACAGCGGCATTACATGGAGCTGGGAGGGGGGCTGGGACCTGGGAAAACAAGACGTGTGGGGGGGATGTGGCGTGAGGAGCAGAGGGGCTCCTGGCTTTGCTGGCCAGCCAGCTCTCCGTGGGAGCTGATGCCGCCGGAGGTATTTTAAGGCGGAGATGGTGAAGAGAAAGGTGGGTACTCACTGGTGCCAGAGCGGGGGAGGCAGAGACCTGGTGTTATTGCTGTTAGCATCCAGCAGAGCAGCAGCGGGTCCTCGCTGCACAATGCTAAACAGTTTTATCATTTAATGCTATTTAGGGGGTTACTGACACAGCTGCTGACCGTGCTGGGCTGTGAGCTGGTTAGGTGGGTGAGAGCCACCTTATTTTCCTCTGCATGCCTCCTGTTTGCCCCGGGGTGCTCCCGCTCGCATCCCTGGCTGGGGGTTTGTCACCGATGTCCCACGAGCACTGTCCTGGCAGAGCACGACCTCTGACAGGGACTCTCCTTCAGTTCCCAGGTGCCTTTCTCCTTCCAGCCTTCCTGCTGCCTCAACCTGCCTCATCTCCCATTTGCAACTTCTCTCCCAAACCGCCCCCGCTGGTCCTCTCCACCTGCCCCCTCCCCTGCCTGCCACGCGCTGACGCTCACCTGGCCCCTGGCCTTTGGGCTGTGCTGCTTTGGGCTGCTCCCACACCCTCTCTCCTAGAGGGCACAGCGGGAAAAGACATACCATCCCTCTTGGGCATGGCACTGGAGAAAACTCGGGCCTCCCAGGACCTGAAAGGCACCCCCAGCTCAGGCTCCCAAGAGAGGACAGCTGAACTTGTGGCTGGCCTGGAAAGACTCATGTTTTCCAGGATCACGGACTTCCAAGAGAGGCAGGGAAGAGGCAGAGGTCAGCGTTGCCCACCTGCTCCCAGGTGCAGGTAGGTCCCAAGTGGGACCTCGGAGGCGGCTGTCCCACCCAGACACGAAACGAGCTTCTGGGGTGGACCTCTAAGGGTCCCTCCATGCTCCCAGGGGTGACAGCCCACCTCTCACGCTGCCCTCTGCCTTCGCCCCCACGGCACCGGGAGCTCTTGGGGACGGCAGGCAGATGGCCACACACAGCCCAGCCCCAGCCACATCTGTCCTCCCCTCTGCGCCCCCACTCCTTGCTGTGCTGGCGCTACCCTTGCCCTCCCCACACCTCTCGCTCTGCCCTTCCTTCCTCCCTTCCCTTCCCTGCGCTTTTCTTTCCTACTCCATCACTTGGCTCAGACCAGCTCCCTGAGCTCTCCCTTACCACTGCATGGCCAGTATAAACCAACCCTCTCACTCTAGGTACTGGTAAAGAGATGCCCTGACTGGAGACACCAAAGCAGGAGCTGCCTCCCTCGAATGCTCAGGCAGGAGCTGACACAGGTGGGCTGGCGGCTTCTGCTTGGCCAAGGAGGCTCAGAGTGCAAGGCTGGCCTTCGCGGGGGCGTTTGGGTGCCTGAGGTGTGATAAAGAGCCACGAGGCTCCTGCATGCCTCGCTGTGACCCAGGCACGGTGAGCTTCCCCAAAGCACCTCCCCGCATTTCAGGGACTTGAAGGTCAAACTCTGCCGACGAGAAGCCAGGGCTAAATAGTTTTGGTGCACCCCAGCATTTCAGGGCTGACGTTTGGAAAAAGGTGCTGCGTGTTTGCAGGAGCATCAGTTGTGCTGAAATCATGGGCTGGGAGGTGCTTTGGGAAAGGTCACCGGGTACCCAGGCTGGCATCCAGGTGGGATCACCATCGGGATGCCACCAAGCTCCGCGGCCACCGCCCCGCTCAGCCCAGCAGCTCCACAGCATCCAGCAAACGGGTTACTGAAACCACTAGACGTATTTTAACATTAATTTCGAAAAAACTTGAGGTAAAACTGTTACCAGTAACAACTGCTTTTAGACAAGGCTTAGTAGGTTTTGTTACTGTGTCCCTCTTACGCAGACACCAGCAGAACTCGATATGGCTGTTTTACTTGTTCAAATAGCTGTCTGGAAAAAAGGAGAATATACACATCCAAACCGCAGCGGCTGCGTTCAACACTGACCCCTCTGGCTTTGGGGTAGGAACTGGAGCCATAAGGTACCCTCAAAATGATCATGTTGTACCTAGCACTTCCCAAAGGAATAGTGTTATAAAAAAAAGATAAATAACCAGGAGAATTAAAAATATTCCTTAATTTCAAGAAAAAAAAAAATTTTGGTTCCAAACTACACTGTTGCTGACCAGTATTTTAAGGCTTTGATTTTTCTTTTTTAAAACGTAAGTATTTTTGTCTTTTGGCAGTTGAAATGCACTTTGTGGGAAACGCATCAGCTCCCTCTACAGCACTGTGAATTGGACTGGGGGAGCAGAACAAGGCAGCAAGGGAATGAACCAAAAATAAACCAAAATAAAATAAAATGGGGCTGGGGAAAGCAGAACTTGCTGCAGAGTTGTCTGGGATGGGAGGAGGGATTTACGTATTTCTTCCTCAGCGTCTTCTGAGGAGGAAAAAACCAGAAAGAGAGAGGACCTGTCCGCCGGACCGGAGGATGCTCCTGGCGGGCACGAGGAGAGGAGGGGAGGAGAGTGCTTTAGTAGAGTCCGCATCCCCGCAGGTTGTTGGCGATGATGACATCCGTGACGGCGTCGAAGACGAACTGGATGTTGTTGGTGTCGGTGGCGCAGGTGATGTGCGTGTAGATCTCCTTGTTGGGGGACTTGTTCTTGCTCTCGTACTGAGCCTGGATGTAAGCCACCGCCTCCGTAAAAGAATTTGGGCCTAGAAGAAAGCAGAGACGAAAGGAAAAAGAGCAGGTTAAAGCAATCCCGTAACCCTAAATCTGTAGGGTGCCTGCAAGTGCCCCGCTGTAGGGACATGGGGAGCTTGTAGGGGGCTGCTGCATCCCAGCTGCCCTGTCTCCACCTTGGGGGCGGGCACCGTTACCAGCCAGGGCTGCTGCAAGGGAGGAGATGCTCTCAGACTGTCAGCTTAGCTTTATTTTTATTCTGCGTTGCTGTTTATAGTCTATAGAGATGAGATGGAAGAGGGAGCTGAGTGTTGAACAGGCTATGATGGGAAAAGCAGAAGAAATTCCACATCCTGGTGACAAAAAAGAGAAGAAACCTGCTAGGAATGCGGTAAAGTGCTTGACCTGGTGAAAAGGCTTAGCTTTTCCCCTTTTTTTGATTCGTTCTATTAAAGTTTCAGCTTTTGATGGAGAACAACTAAAATGTCCGTGAATCGAGGGCAGTAGTGGTAACTGTGCCTTCCTTTCCCTGAACCGCTAACAGAAAGGGGCATGGAAAGATCCAGCCTCTGTCACAGGGCAAAGTGGGGTTTTCTCAAAAAAACCCACAAAACCCCACAAAAAAGCTAACACAGAGCGTCCCTCTTTTTAAAAGGAATTAGGATCACAGTACCCTGCGCTAGAGCTGTGTCTAAAATCACACCACGAGGAGTTTCTTCTTTTGATGTATAGAGATGTTTGTGCCAAACCTTATTAGCCATCAGGTTTTGTGTTAAAAAAGCGTAAGAGCAGTCATGCAAAAGAGCAGATCCTGCCTCATCTGGCCAGCCTTGTCCTTGCTCACACACACATCTCCGCTCCGGCCCCTGCTTAGCTCCGGTTAACTCCATTCCCCCGGCTGGCCGGGAGCACCCGTGCCCCAGCAGGTTCTGCAGCTGTGCCGCTGCTGATGCTCTTGGGTCCCTCTCCCTCCACGGGGCTTTGCTGGTGGGAAGTGTTACCTGCCAGGCAGAAGCTTACGTGGGCTTGGGATTTGCTGTGGTTAAAGGCAGCTGGGCTGGGCAATGACTTGCACCTCCACGCAGGTGCACGGCTAGCTGGAGGCACAAGCTCAGGAAGGCCACCAGACCTGAGAACATGCTTGGAGTAAGAGAAGCAAAATGTTTTCTGGGAGCAGGGTCTGGCCTGAAGACCTGTGTGAAGAATTTGGGAAGAGTTGCACATGCTGTGCGTAACCAGGAGGGTATTTAATGAAAGGGGAGCTGGTTGTTCGAAGACATGAGGGTTTAGATGCTCCGTTCCTTCCGGGAGAGCAGGGAATTGCTCATGCCAGCTTGGTTTAAAACACACCCTGGATTCTGCTGCTGCTTGGCTCGGTGCTGTGGATTAGTTAAAAGCATGAGTGAATTAAGGGGATGGAAAGAGTGCTCCAGCATACAGCAAGCAAATTTGCGGATGCAGTCTTCTAATAATTCTGTCAGCAGGACTAATGGACACCAGAAACTTCATTTTATTAAAAGCGTTTTGTGGAACCTACTTGGGATGTTGGAACTCCGCTTGTTTGATTTATAGGCTTTCATCAAATAATTCTTTTTAACTCCAGGGCAAGTTTCTAATAATGCTGCTTCTTCACAAGGCCACGAGGGCTTTGTCCTCTGAGCTGCGGCCAGCAAAGCCGGGGCGAGCAAGTTTAAGCTTGTGCCTAAAGTTCGGGCTTCATGTTGGCATGAGGTAACTTCCAGCTCCTCCCGGCACGGCTGGAGCCCGGGGGCGAGATGTTCTCCAGCTCCAGTTCAGATCCCTGTTGGATCAGCAGAAGGACTTTCAGCCTTCAGGCTTCCAGCCCTCTCTGAGGGCATGAGAGAGACCAGAGGTCGGGGGGTGTCCCTGGCACTGCGAGAACTCCCAGCTTCCAGGAGAGCACCTGGGAGGAATTCAGAGAATCTTTGGGGTGCTCTGAGATGTGGGGAGGACTGGTTTGGTTCACCTGGGGTGAAGTGCTTCAGAAACGAGCTTATATTTGATTTCCTCTGTGTAGTCAGCTGGGAGCTTCGCTAGGTGTGTGGACAGTCTCCTTCTCCCACTGAACGTCTCTCGGGCTGGGATAGCTTCGGGAGGAAAAGTTTATCTAAACTGATGTTCCTTCTTGTTCTAGTCCCTCTGCCATCAAGGGACGTGTAAGAGTATTATTTCAGAGTGGGGTTACTGGGAGACTTCTGGGAAGATCCGCAAAACCAGGTCCATAAAATGCGATCGGAAAGGAGTGAAAGGTGCAGGTTTGCTTCCTGGCGGAAAGGGAAAAAGGAAGAGGCCATGATAAAGGCCTTCTGGTATATAGAAATGCTGCTATAAAGAGGATGGTGAAGAGCTGCTCTACAAACCATCCAAAGACAGCAAGGCAAGCAGCAATCTAATTTGCAACCAGAAAAATTTGGGGTTGGCATTATTGTGAGCTTTCAACCGTAAAGACTGTGAAATTTCCATTATTAGATCTTTTTTAGACAAACGTGTCAGGAATACATTGGTTCTGTCTAGACCAAGCAGATGAGTAGATGGCTGAAATGTGTTGGAAGCGACAAACATCCAAACCTTCCCCGGAGAGGAAGCCTGCAGATGTTCTTCTGAATTCAGACGGAGTCGTTCAGCTCCATGGCCATAGACCATTCAGCCCAAAGCAGTGATGATGGATCGCTTTTGCCTATTCACAGGGAAAAATCAAGTGCTCAGAGATAGGAAGCTCTGGTTAATAATTTGTTGGCCTGCCCAGAAATGTGACACCCTTGGTACTCCCGGTTCACAACAAAGAACACAACTCCCGGTTTCCTGACAAAGAGATCTGCTTCTCTGTCTGTCGGCTTGATTCATCTGGATGTCTCCGGTGAGCTTAAATAATTCATGACGATAAAAGTTTATTTTTATGCTGTCTCGGAATGGTAATGAGGGTTTGTGGAAGCTGGTGAGATGCAGCGGGAAGCGGCAGGGTGCAGCTGCAGCCTTTGCATGGGTGATGTATTGTCATCAGGAGCAGGTCGGATGCCAGGCGGCCAGCAGAACCGAGGGCTTCTTGCATGCTGCCCCGTTGCAGAGCCCCGCTCTGATCCCTGGGTATCTCCTCCTTCTCCCCAGCCACGCTCAGGGCACGGCTGGCTGCAGCTCTCCTCTCTCTGCACTGGGGGTTAGGAGCTGTGGGCAGCTGGTGCACGAGAAAATCCAGTCCCTTGTTTCCTATCTGCCTTTAACGGGAGGTGTTTCCATGTCCAGACACTTGACGTCTGCGAGCCTGAGAGCGAAACTGGGGACCTTCTAAACTAACGTGATAAAAATTTACAGCTTGAGCTGAAGCAGCCAAGGCGTGAGACCTGCTGCCTGCATGCTGGAGGGCCGATCCGGCAGCCCCCGGGCACCCGGCAGGGGGGGCTTGGCCAGGCACCGTGGAGAGATGCTTGTGGGGGTCAGCCAGGATCTACAGCTGGGAAAGTGATGGGCTATGAAATGGCATAGCTGGACCCCAACAGACAGTGCAACAGACCCCATGTGCTGGTCTGCCAGAGACCAGTTACCCGCTATGGTTCAGCTCACTGCACCTGAGAGACCTGGAAGAGGGTTCGTGCTCCCGGGCAGGGGCTCAGGGGCCATGCCACAGCCCCACACCAGCAGCTCTTGGCTCAGCATCGAGACCACCCGTGGGGCAGGATCCAGCACCCTGCCTAGCAGTGGTGGCCTTTTGCCAGCGAAGACCCGGGGTCTGAGGCACCCTCATGCTTTAGGTGGACTGCCAAACATGGTGGGGGTGATCCTATGGCATTTATGGAAATAAAACTTGCTGGAGCTCTAGCTACTCATCTTCAGCCTTGTTGCCCGTGATACAGGGTGGCACCAGCCTGGCTGGAGGCGCCCCGTGATGCCTTTGCTGCGCGCGCCTGCACGGCCAGCTTTCTCATTACCTGTGTACTCAGGAAAGCAGATAGTCAGCGGAGATTTCTTAATTTTCTCCTCGAATATGTCCTTCTTGTTTAGAAAGAGGATGATAGACGTATCTGTGAACCACTTGTTGTTGCAGATGCTGTCAAAAAGCTTCAGTGATTCGTGCATGCGGTTCTGCAATAGAAAGGAGAGATCACATCAGGCCAAAGGCGGCGACCCCGGGACGTTCAACATGTAGGGAAATCTAAAACAACTAAATTAAGGAGGAAAACAAAAACGAGAAAAGAAAAGCTACGATATACATAATAAATGTATGTATACACACAGCTGAACATATACATACACAGATGCAATCCCTATCACATTGGACATACAGTTAGTAACTTAAGGGCATTTAACTACACAGAGCTGATTTGATTTTGCATAGCATATAATTTACAGGATCCCAGCTCATAGAAATCATCATGCATCATGCATGGATGGGGAGTTATTTTTGCCCTTTGATCAGATTTATGTGTTGGTGTAGCTCATGCAGATTTTCTAAAATGTTTTAATTAATTTTTAAAAAATTTTCTTTTTTTTTTTTTTTTCACTTCTCAAGTGCGTGTGGAACACAACTGGTTGGATACATTAACCAAGGACTGGTAGATCCTTGAATTAATCTAGAGTTGGAAGCAGACCTCAAGGTGACATAATTTTGGAAATGACCTTGCCGTGACCTTTGCCTGGTTTTGTTATTCTGTTTAGTGTTGTCTGTTGGTGGGTTTTAATTTTTATTTTTTTTTAATTTATTTTGAGTTCTCTTGGAAGATGGCTCAACAGAAGATGTCTGACAGAGCGGAAAAAAAGTGAAAAAGGAAGAGGAAATAGTATAAAAAGGAAAAACGTTAACAAAGGGCATCTAAGAACAACCAGACTAGAAGTCAGGCAGCTACCAGTGATGTTAGCTCATGCCTCTAGAAGAAGATTAGTTACTTGCCAGCAGAAGAGCCATACGTTCAAATGCACGCACAGCAAGAAGTCAGCTTTTTGGTTATAGGTCATGCAAAAAACCGACACAGAAAAGGAGAGAGATAAGAAGAATGAAATAACAGACCAGTTAGAGTTGCAGAGTCCGCCACATGGTTTTATGGTGGTGGAAAGAGCTCACGGCAAAGTCAACCAAGTGTCATGTTCCCTGCTGCTTTCAACTCTCAACTCGCTTTTTCTTTTGGATTTTTTTTTTTTTCTCGGTTCAAGAGAAGCTTCATACCTGCCAAATTTGGTTGGTCTCTCAAATGCTCATTTTTTGGCCTTTGTTTGGCTAGATAAGGTCAGACGGCCGAGGAAAAGCTGTGAAGGTGCCGAGGCTGACGACGTTTGGCGCGCGAGGCCGACGCCGGTCGCGTGGCCATCTCTCAGCCGGGAGCCGGGCAGTGGAGAGAGCAGGCACGGTGAGGACGAAGCACACCCAAGAGTCAGGGGGTTATCAAAGGCAAAGCATGGTACAGACCAGACCGGCTCCTCGGCTTTTCCCAGCGGGATCTCCTTGGGACAGCACTCCCCAAACCCGCTAGTGCACATACGAGACCGGTTACAGCAACCACCAGAGAGATGCTAGAGAGAACAGGGCTGCGCGGTCTCGCCGCTGGAGGGTTTTTTCGGGTGAGTACAACGTGTTCCCCCTCCCCAGGTTGGGAAATTCGAGTGGTGTGTGAGACAGCCGTGGGCTTTCACCCCTCTCCTGCTCCATTCATGCCCACGCTAGCAGCACAATTGAGCCCAGCACTTTATCGATTAACGCTCTCCTTTTCATTGACACACTTTGGCTGCTGCTGAATGTTTTATTTAGATAAAAGTGGCTCCGTGGATGAAGGAAACGTTCGATCCAACCCAGAGTGGAACAGGACGCACGCGATTTTCTGTACCGTACGCCACGCGCTTTGCTACCAGACTTGAAACGACCTAGCATCTCCCCACCGTGCACTGTACCGACGCATGGGGAAGATGCCATCACGTACAAACGTACAAACGCAGTTACTTATTAACTCTCGGTTGCAAGACGTTGCTTATCTGGATCATCCCATGTCTGTGTGCTGTTTTTTGCTACCCCATTTTGTACTGGCTGGTGTGGGAGCCCCGGAGCAATGCTCCTCTTTGCTACTCGCGGTGTCAAAATTGTAACCATGTAGAAACCCACAAAGGTTTTGTACAGGAGATCCTGGGCTACTCAAAGCCTTTGGGAGGAGAGAAGAAAGTGGAGGGTGGTCAGGGGAACAGAAAGCAAATATAATTAACCGTTTTTGAAGGAGGATCCCTCACAGAACATTTTTAATGACATTTTTATCATCCTTGCTGGTTTAAAATAAAAGCATCGAGAACCACACCACCGCTGCTCGTGGGTTAAACCAAGAGCTCAGCTGTAGCAGCCCTCAGCCTGGAGGTCCCCGTACTTACCCCGCTGCGCCCTGCGGCCCCGTGCCCCGCTGTGCAGCCTGGCGGCGAGCAGCGCTCTGCGGCTGCACCTGCTGGCACCGGGAGCACCACGGCTGGGACCAGTTTTGGTTAAGAAATAGCAGCTGAGGGCTTCCCCTGAGCTGGGCTTCGCAGTTAGGTGAGGCTGGCCTTCCTACAGGAGCAAGACTATGTAAGGATCCTACAGAAATCCTTCTGCTGCTCCTCTACGGTTTGGTTAATGTGTGTTAATACCTGTTATGAAATGAGTGTTCTCCCAAGAAATAGTGACTCCTGACGTTCAGTCGTAAACAGAACATACACACAGCACAAACCAATGCATCCCTGTAGAGAGTAAGAGTCACAATAAAAATCCTCTATTCCTTTCAGATTCCAGAAAAAACATTTCGAAGCTCCCTAAGGCTGCCTGACCTGGCTTTCTGACCTCCACAGGCTGATTCTCCCCCTGGCTCTGCCAGTTAGCGGAGCAAACACAACCAGTGCTCTGCCTGCTCGTCCTTATTTACCTGGGAAAGGTTCTGGTCTTAAAATCCACCTTTTCCTTCCCCACCACCGAAGAGAAGCTGACATTATTCAAAAGCAAGGAACCACTTTTTGTGCGTGGCAAAGGTGCAGAGCAACATCCCGGTGAGCAGGTATGGATGCTCCTCTTGCCGTGCCTGGGTGCCAGACAGGAAATGCTGTTGCATCCCAGGAGGGGTCCCGGGAGCCCACCCATGGACACAAGCTGTCCTGGTGCTGGCTAACATTGGGAACGCTTCACTGCCTCCCTTTCCTTCCCCTTCCCAACTGTCCTTCATTCAACAGATGTTTGTAGGAGACCTCCAACAGCTCAGGCAGAGCTGAGACGCGAGGCAGTCTCTGGGTACCGCACGTAAAAGCACAGGCTGCTGCTAAAGGAGTGAGAAGTTAAAGCCCCCAGATAATCCCCTTCCTACCAGTAAATCCACAGTGAAAGACCCTTTTAGTCCCTTAAAGCTTCCCCAAGGGCTCCTCCCAGGAGCACCCGTGCTGCTGTGATGGGGCAGACGTGCCTGCTCTGCTAGGAGGCACTAAACATTACAGCTCTCATACTTTTATCTGGAGTGATAGAAATTACTTTCACCTGCTTTTGGACCCATTGTGCTGCTTTTTCCTATGTTGAGTCTATTGTTAAGGGAAAGGCTTTTGAAACATTGGCTTCTTAACGTCACTTCCTATTTCAAAATCAGTATTTTAAATCCTTATGCCCGCAAATACCTCATGCCCCAACCAGGAAAGCAGCCCCACCCGCCAGGCTACAGAGGAATAACCACTTGTCCGTACAAATTGTAAGTCCAGTTAAATTTTCCTGAGTAAGACAAGAGTGAGAATTACTTATCGCCAAGCTCAGATGCCATCGCACAGCCTGTTCCCATTGCTGATGTGAAGGGCAAACAGCTTTCTACTGACCGGGAGGGAGAAAGGATGCTGCGGTCAAGACTCTGCCCAGGCAGAAACACACTCGTAAACCCATCTCTCTTACCCCAGGGTATGGGAGGAGACCTGGTTATTGCTGCACCGCACAGTTCATTCCATCTTTTTTGTTTTCCATGGTGATTGTGCTGACTGTCATGCAAGCTCTAAGGACACTGGCGGTTGTCCTAAGCACAGGAACTCCATATTCCCCTTCCTGCTTATCTTTCCTAAGATGCCCAAGCCCCTTTCACCAGCTTTGTCACTCCTAAGGCACTTTCTGAGTGCTGCAATTCAATTTTCCTTGCCCAACGACAGCAGAGAGAGCACGCTAACCAGGTCAGGCAATGAAACACAGACCAACAGGCCAATGCTAATGCACACCAAGGGTCACCAGCACAGTGCCTTCAGCCCATCCCATGCTCAGCAATGGGGGCATGAACAATACTGGCAGGTCTTGGCTAGATATGAATGACCTAAATACCTTAGCTTCAGAGGCAGCAATGTGCAGTGTGAACATCTCCCTCTTGCTATGACTCCTTTGAATTTGTCAGGAAAAAACCAATGAGGATAGTCTCAGTTCCTGTGACAAGTCCCATGCCATTGCTGTCTTTTTTAAAATTCCCTTAGGAATTCCATTTAGACGGAACAACGCAAATCTACCTTTGTTAATCACCTCCAGTTTTACGGATTAATATGACTGCTGTTCCTCTCTTCTCCCAGATTACAGATCTGAGGCTTTTCCTCCTGTAACCTCAGCTTATGAAACACAAAGATAAATCACAAATGAGACAAAATAGCCTTGTTATGCAAAGACATAATCCATGGAGTTGTTCAGTCAGTTAAAGCAGGCTGTTCCCATCTGTGTATGAATACAGCAGAGTGCTGTGCGGTGCCTTGTGAGGGGCTCGGCAAAGGCAGAGGCAGGTGTGATACCTTGAAGACAGCACCTTGTGCATCGGGTGGGCTGGGCAGAGGGTGTAATTTTGCCTCCTACGCTCCAGCTGGGCGCTGTGGCTGCAGCAATGGCACTGATGAAGGCACTGCTTGAATCGCCCTGCAGGCTCGCCACTCTCCCCCGGGAGCTGGGCACGCAGGGAAGCAGCTTAAATCTGCCAGCAGGGGTGTAAGAAGGTGTTTGGGGCAGTGGGAGAGGTTGGATTCAACAGCAGCAGGGGTTCCTATGCAAAGCATAGTCTTTATGGGTGTATGGGCCTAGAAATCACAGATGCAGAAAGTTTTCTTTATTTTATTTATGTCTTTCTGATCTGGACATAAAGAAGCACTTGCTTTCCTCAATTCCTGCTGTGCTGCTTTTTGTGGCAGGGCATTGGAGAGAAAATACATCCCTTATAAAATATACCTGGTCTTAGGGCGTGATGGCTTTGCACACCATAGCCCTTTTTTAGCTGCTGCAGGAGGATGGGTGCTCGATCTTTTAAAATAAAGAGCACAATAAACCACAAAAGAACTTTAAAAGTGTAGAGCTGTGCTTTAATTTTAAGGACAGGGACAGGTCAGGGGGCATTTCACCCAGCCTTATTTAACAAGCTCTTTGCTCAGTCTCCTTTGAAAGGGTTCACAGTAAACCTGTTGTTTGTGAGCTTTTTCCACTTGAGACGAGCTGACCCTACAACTATACCGGTCCTGACACCCTCCCACTAACCGAGCTTAACAACACCAGCCCCTGCTCTGTGTTAGGCTGGCTTTATCTGAACTGCAGCATCTGCCTGGAGTGTGGTTTGACTTAGAGAAGTGCAACCCCCCTGCCCTGTGAAATCCTGTGATTGCGGTCCACAGGGTGCTGAGCACACGAGGAAAAGCTGTTCGCCCTGTGCACCCAGCTTTGCATGCAGTTTTTTGGGCACGTGAGATGCAGCAGGGCTCTTTCCCTCTCATGTCTCCGTGCCAGCGATGAAAGCTCTACAAGTCTTTTCATACTCACAGAGACATCTGTACAGCCCCAAAACCTTCAGCGGCTTTAATACAGCTGGCAGCGCCCGGACCATAGTAAGCATCTCGATAGAAAATGAAGATGGAGGAGCAGCACCCACCTCGCTCTCTCAGCTGCCTCCTCTTTGTATTTTCTAAGTGAGAAGCAATAAAAGCTGATTTACGTCATTAAAGCCAGCAGATGTGACGGATGCGGGCAGACGGCAAATCAGCTGACTGAAGAGATGCTGCTTTTACTGCTGGGTTTTTGGAGAGGAACCACAGGGAGGAGATCAAACGCTTGGGGGTTCAGCTAGGAGAGGGTCAGAGTCTGTGGGTGCAGACAAGATCCGACACCGTCATTTTTCCCTGTTTGCCTTGGCCTCGCTCAGGGTTGTTTATTTGGGTTAGGCAGGGGCGTCCTGCAGGCGCGGCGGCGGCGATGCCGAACCTTTTCCCCATTTACGCCGAACGTGTAAATGAACAGCAGCTGCCTCTGCCCTCCTGTTGCTCAGCGTCCCCAGGAACGCTTTGTGAAAAGGGACTGAAATAGCAAGCGCATGTCAGCTCCGTGCCAGGGCTGCCTTCCCGATGCGAGAGGGACGCTGGGGCTGTGTAAATGCCGGTTTCTGCAGCGGGGCACTTCTGGGGGGAGGCTGAGCTGGCGCCCTGCTCATCACTGGGGTGGTGCTGGGTGACGGGCAGGCACTGGCAGAGCTCAGCATCCCCAGGAGAGATGCTGTCACCTCCATCTCAGAGGAGCTGAGCTAAGGCTGACATTTAAAGAATGGCATCGGCGTTCAGGCCCTTCCATTTTGTGCTCCCTGGCTTTGAAACGCAGGCTGTGGCTCACGTAGGTTGGCACCCAAAGGTGACCTGCATTCAAGGCTGCCTTCGGCTTCACAGTTTGGGTGTCACAGCCCAGCTGTACCTACAGAGCACTCTGCTCTCCGCTCAGATCACAGCCCCGCTCCCTGCCCCCCGGGTCTGCCCTCCCCCGCTGCGCTCCTCCTCACCCCCTGGGTGTGTTGCCCCTGCCCAGCTGCCCAGCTCTATGGCACTGAGCTAACAGCTGGATTTTTCAAATCACATCCGGAGATTTTGGTTCCTTCCCAGTAAATCCGACAGGACTGAGCATCCTTGAGCCTATCAGGGCCAGGGTCAGAGGGAGGTGACAGCTGAGGGTTATAGATAAGTGGGCAAGAGAGGGTGTAGGGTGTTCCGGTCAGCCTGGACGGACATAGCCGTGACGTTAATACCACCCTCAATTCTGGCATGAGCACAACCCAAACAACCGGGTGGCTTCCTCAAACAGTTTGCTAGAGCTCACAAACCTGCCTCAAACAGGCTCGAAACCACAGCCCCTCCCCAGTCTTTTTGGGACGAGACAACGGACACCTAACAGCAGTTTTTCCCTCAATTCCTCCCTCATCATCAGCTTTCTGTAAGCCTGACCTCTTCAGCAGCAGGAGAATAAAAAGCCTCTGAGAGGCAAAGCTGGCAGGAGCGAGCCCTCCGTGCTGCTGCAGCCTGGGCACAGCCGAAACCCTCCCCACGCCTGACCATGGCCTCTGATTCCTCCTCCTGAGATAAATGCAATCGGGAGCTTGCTGCAGTCATCGCTAGTCCCAAAACCACGCATTCCCATCACGCTAGATAAATGGCCAGAACACACTGATGAGTCTTCTTGCGTCCTTTCTGTGTATTTAATTCACTTGTATTAATTGCACTCTGATACCAGGGAGCGCACAGGTTCTTGCTAGCTTTACTTCCAGATGGTATTTTGAGCCTAATGTCACAGCGGGAAGTCATAAAAGCTCTCCTAGAGCAAATTACCTGAGGAACCAAACAGTTCCAGTCTCACTCAGGAAAACGAATTTCTGTAGCCTGAAGAAATAGGTTATACTCCTCGCCCGAGCCTGCCTCGGGCACGCACAGCTGTCCTGCACCTCTGCACCGTGGCGTGACTGCTTCCTTAACATTGGTTTTTAAAGCCCACCCAGCTCTACCTCCTCTTTCTGGACACAGGGTCCCATTAACACGTTTCGAAAACACACAGGTCAGTTAGAAAAGAGAAATAAAACACTGTGAGTCCACCGCTGCAAGGGAGTATTAGTTACCTGGGCATGCAGACTTGATTTCAAAGAGTGTGGAGGAGGACAAGTCTCCCCAGGATTTCAGAGTGACTGACAGAAGCACGTTACTGTAGCACGCCAGCGAGCATTCGGCGATCTCTGAGGAGCCACTGGCTACGCAGTATCCCATAAAGAAGTGTCGGGGCCTCCAAGACCCAGTTAGACTCACCGTGGTTTCGTCTTCATGGAGCACCTGGTCGTAGCCACTCAGCGCGACGCAGAAAATGATCGCTGTGACATCCTCAAAGCAGTGAATCCACTTCTTGCGCTCTGACCGCTGGCCCCCGACATCGAAGAGCCTATGGCACAGGAGAGGACCGTCAGCACCCCCTTGCTCTTAGCTGTAAGGAAGCGTCAGCATTTTTGGTGTTTTCTGACCGTATGGTCCTTGGAAGGCTCCAACCAAAAAGCCACAGGTCTTTCACCATGGGCTTGGTCTTCTCCTCCAGAGCCTGGACGGAGGAGGACCAGGAGGAGCAGTCAGGGCCGTGGGGGGAGGGGTGGGAGAGCCTCAGCAGCGTGCTGGGTCCCAAAGGGTCTGCGGGGGAGCAGACCACCAGCTCTTTAGTTTGTGTGCTCTAAACCCTGTGTGTGGTGCTCTGCCTCCATGTCCTCTTCTCGCTGCTGGCTGGTATCGCGAGGGTCAGCACATAGCGTTAACCACAGCGAGCGACCCACTGCAGAGAAAAGATTTGGCCAAATATTTTCACATTTATGAGGCTTGATCAGACAAGGGGGTCAATCTCACATCATACCTCCCAACAGAGAGGGGCCGTTTGGGTTAGAGGAAGCTGCCGTCAGCTCCTCTCTAACGGGCAGGGATTTTCAAGATGGGATTAGCAAACATTTCGTATTGTCGACCCTCCAAAACGCCGTGTCTTCTGCAGCGGGAGGTATCCGTGCATTAATCAGCAATTTAACAATTCCTCCTTTGGGAACTATGGGGAAACTCATAAAGAAGAAAATCTCAAGACAAAGAGAGGCTCTGAAAATTTACCGTGCAGTTTTAGACTAACCTGAAATGGAGGTTTTTGAATGTGAAGTGGGTTTCTACGATGCCAGTTGTTTTGACCCTGGTTCGGAGGATATCCTGCTCCGTGGGCTGGTAGTCTGCAGCTCCGATTCGATCTAAGCTGTCTAGGTAACTAAAAGAAAAAGGGAAAAGAAAAAGAAAATGGATAAGAATAAGGCACACATTAATCTTTGTCAATCTCAGATGAATCCTTCAGCTTCCTATTAATCTTTTTCGATCTTATTTTTCACGGCTGAATGTATTGTAGTTAAACAAACAGACAAAAAAAAATAATCCCTATTCTAGGGAAAAAGAAATGTTAACAAACCTCACTAACCTAAGCATAAAATCTGATAGTGAACCGAAAGCAGGAAATTAAGTGTGCGTGTGTTGTGAGCCCTGACTGCAATCTGTGAAAATACACCGCTTTAATATTGCTTGCTATTTTTATTCCCTGAGGGATGAAGGTCCCAGCTGGTCGATTGTGTTGGATTCTGTACACACACACACGCGTTTTCTGCAAGGGTTTATTCAGCTAAGGGGTTGGAGCATATAGGTCTGGCTCCCAGAACAAACGGGTTGAGTCACCTTTGGGAGATGCCTCACTCCGCGCTGGGGAGGGAGGGAAGGAGGGGGACGGGGCGGCTTGCTCCCGGAGCTGCCTTGCTTTCAGCCAGCTCAAGCGAAGGGAGATGAATGTGCCTGAGTGTGTCACTGCTTCGGTGTGAAACCCAGCGTGGGGCTGCGACTGCAGGAGGTGCAGTGCTTGGGCAAAATCCAGGGGCTCACTCAGCTGGTGATAATCCAGGGGTATACGTCGGGGTTTATTTGGGGAGGGGGCAGAGGGGTGCTTTAGCTTTCTAAAACACTTGGATACTTTAAAAACGTTTACCTTTATTCTGCTCTAGGCTGAAAATCTATGCACACAGGCAATGCCTCCATAGACTGAAACTTTGGGTAGGAAGACCTGTCCCTCGGAACGACATGGTTTTGCAGAGGAACTCAACAGCTGCGCACATATGACCACAACCCCTTTTTTCATCCACATTTGATAAGATTTTTCAAAACAGCTCAGCCCAACTCAATATAATTCATAACAAAAAGAGGAATCTGGATTACAATTCAATAGGAATTACAAACACAGAGCTGCATCACACACCGCAGTCTTTCTCACCGCCATCGAGCCACACGCAGACACTCCAGCTCCTCTTAGAGGGGGTCTGATGAGCACTACAGGGCCTGAACACCCACCCCTCGCCCCAGGAGCATCAATCTAATGCACACGAGATGCTTTCAATATACCATGAATATAATAAAGCCGGTCTGCGCATGAGCAGTGGCCTTGTCCTTCAGTCTCTGTGCTTGGGGCAGCCTGGATGTCACCCAGGGAGGCAGCGGGTGACATGCCAGGGGCTGGCTGACAGGGTACCCCTGCAGGTGTCAGCCAGAGGATGGAAGCTGTGCCCAGTGTGGCTTGCAGAGAACAGAGAGCAGTAAGAGCTGTGCCGTTGTAGGGAAGGAAAAGACATTCTTGTCTCTGGCGAGTATGAGTGCAAGAAGGTATGAGCTGGAACCATTCACATGAGATAGCCACGATGGCTAAGCTTGGCTTCCTTTTCCAGTTCAGCTAAATGCAATTTTTTTCTTTTTTTTTTTTAACATACAGTGTGGATTTAGTCCTGACAAGCAACCCGACCACACTGCCTTGGTCGGGAGCATGCTTCCCCCCCGTGCCCTCCCAAAGCACATCCCGCTCGGCCTGAACACGATGCCTTCTCCTGCTGCTGGAGAGCCTTCCCCGGCTGCGCCAGGAGCCAGGCAAGGGCTTTCCATCAGTGTCCTGGAGGGACTGTTGCTACCCCAGAAAACTCACTGCCACCCGCTCTCATGCCCACCCCGCCAGCCTGGCAAAGCAAACAGCCAGCCAGACCCCGCGCTGAGGTGAAACCCAAATCTCACCCTCCTCGCATTGTGTGTTTTGGCTACCTGTCGTATTTATCATTCATTTTTGCTAAAGAATTGCAAGAATCGCGTCACCCAGAGGAAAGTATGTAAGCTAAGCAGGCTTATTTTTGTTGTGCCCTTTTCCAAGCATTTAAAGCCATTGTGGTTTTGTGACAGATGCTCCCTTAATAGCCTTATGATGGGCCCTGGGTGGATGAATGGGGCTTCATCTGAAATCAGATCCTCCGCTGTGACGGCTGAAGCCACGATCACTCATCTATTCACAACTGGTGTCAACTCCTGTTATTTAAGAGACAGCTGCATTTCTTCACATGTCCCCGCAGACCAAGGCAGCTCTGCAGCACTGTTAGTCAGAGACCCAGGCTCTCCTCTGTCCTCAGGGACAAAATACTTCAAGGTGATGGCAAAAAGTGGAGGTGTAAGAGAGGGAAAGGTTTTCTTTTCCTCCTGCAGCTCTTGGCAGCACCTTGAAGACCTTTATCACTTCCTCCATCTTCATTTTCTCTATTTTCCTATGATTCAACTCCCTTCAGTTTAATGTTCCCTATTAATTATTCTTGCCTTCGAGATCCTCCTTTAATGCCGGGAGTGCAGAAAATGAAAACATCTACTGCAAAGTGGCCAAAGGACTCGGCATCACAGCATCACAGTGATGGAGGAGTTCATTACTGTAATTACTGCCTTCAACCTGCGATGATTTGCTTATGAACAGCAGCACCCTTCAAACCCCAGGCCGTGTGCTGGGACTTCAGGGGGTTCTCACTCTTGCTACCGGCGTGCACAGCCTACGGCTCTTCCATGTGGCGCTGCCCTTGGCTGCCCAACAGCAAATTAGCTCCAGATTTGGTCTGATCCTGCATAGAACCTGGATCTAGGGCTTGGAAAGCCTCATCTCCCTTCACATCCTTGTCCCTGGAGGTGATGCAGCCTCATGTGGCTGGGTCCACTCGAGTTGTCCTGGGGGATCAGAGGTGGTGGTGGTGGGGAGCTGATGCAGCCTGCCAGCCTCTTGAGCGGGCAGGATGATAGCGATAGTGGGAGGAGAGCCGAGCAGGATCCGTTCCATCTACCCTCTCCTTCTTGACAGCATCCAGTTTCCAGTCCCAGTTGGGATATCTCCACAGGAACCTTGGCTGGGGGGGTGCTCTAGCATCTGTCTGGGTGAGGGCACTGCTTCCCAGTGCTTAACTGGTGCTGTGACAGAGCAGTGCTCGGCTTGTGCTGGTTTGAGAGCTGAGCTCTGCGAGCCTGGTGCCTTGGGGTCACTCCCACGCTAACGCATCCAGCCCGGCTGCTGGGCACCCCAGCTCTGATAGCTGCTTACCAACACACCCTTTGCCTTTTCTATTAACTCCCCTCTTCAGCTCTCCCCTCATCTCTAGTCTTCCCCATCATTCGCCATGTGTTTCTCAATGATTTAAATTCTTGTAGTTGCCTGGCTTTGCTTTTCAGCTGTTTCTGGTAGTCTCGATAAGGGTCAGCCATCAATTTATATGAAGGCATACAATGTTTTCTGTGCCGGTTTTGAGGCTGCATTCCAAAAGTGTTTACTCCTCTGGCTGCTCTCACCTGGAATTTCTCCCATCCTGGGCTGCCGCAGATATTTTTCTCCCCTGGATCTGGCCGCAGCTGAGCTGGGCCCCGTCACCGACCCCACGATGCGCAGCCGGAGGCATGGCTGCCACGCTGACATCCAGCTGAGGGAATGGGAAGCTCAGGCAGGCTGCTGCTTGGATGCTGAGCTGGTTTTAGCTGCTTTTTGTATTTAGTTCCTCTGAGGCTTCACCGGGGCTGCTGCTCCTTGCCCATGCTGCTTGGAAGGACCTGCTGGTCTGCTGGGCGTGAGCCTGAGCTGGTGGAGGATGAGATGTGTTGAGGGAGCCACCTCTTTGGGAACAGGGAAACCCAAGTGGGGACAAATTTTTACACGTGGCACTAGATGACAGCACTACCGGTATGCCCTTTGAACCGCAAATCTGGAGGACAGACCCTTGCTGAAAATAATTAGTTGTTGCAGCCACCAGGCTCGATGACACATAATCCCCTCAGAAGCTGGCATCTGTTTAACCAGCAGGAATAAGAGCACTTTGGAGGCCATGGAGTGAGCGCTCGGCTCTCCCCCTTCCACGTCTTCTTCATTGCACGGTGCTGGCATCAGAGCTCCTTCCACTTCCCAGCCCCGGGGTTTGCACGCCAGAGTGGAAGCATATCTGAAATGACACATCAGCTCTTATTTGCAGCCTGCCTTGCCCAGGGCTTGCAGGGGTTAAAAAGAGATGAAGAAAGGTTAGAAGGTTTTTGAGTACATGAGTAACCCTCTAGCATTTATACTGCTGAGCTGAGCAGCTCCATTACTGCTTATATCTTTTATCTTAAATGCTTTGTTTGGAAGCAGATCGCAGGTTTCTGAGTCACTCGGTTTATCAGGCTCAGGGAGGTGAAGCCCAACTATATTACGCTGCTAAAAGCAGAACGCGCGCGAAAGCATTTCCCAAATACAACGGGAGGAGCCCGTTGAGCTGAGGCTACGAAAGGCAGACGCTCTATAAGGACGAGCTGACACTGAATGCCTTCACACAGTAATATTGAAAATAGGGAGTAAATATAGTTTCTTGCACCTTTGTTTGCTGTTTCCAACAGCATGTGGTAGCGGTACTGTTGATGCCAGGGATGCTGCACGGAGAAAGGACTGTTGTCCGAGTTATCCCATGGGAACGGACTGACAGCAGTAGCCTACGTGCAGTGCGTGGACAGGGACTTCTCCCCAGGCACTCTGCTACCACGGGAACCTTCTCCCAGGATTGCACCGCCTATGCCAAAGGCCCTGCTGGATGCTTTCTTGGATGAAGAAGCGTAGCTGAGGTTGCAGGCTGTGGTCAAAGCTGGATACCTGTGGTAAAGCTTACACAGAGGTACATTCACATCTGTTGAGGTTAATAAAGTGGTTAAACGTCTGTTGGGTTTTTCTTGCCTCAAAGGTGACATCTTGTCAGGTTTTTTGCGGGCAGCATCCACTTGTGCTGTGCACACCCAGGGTGCTCACGCCGCGCTGATGCCAAGGCCATGGGATCGGTGCTCAGCAAGCTGTGGGGCAGCAGTGGCCGCACCTTGGGCAGGGGAGTGGGAACTGCAGGTGAGCAAGCCTGGAGGCAGCGGCATCTTCCCACCTGTTTCTCCGTCCTGCTGGTCCTGGCCTCTGTCCACGTCTGCTCCGTGAAGGAAGGGCCGTGCGTGGGATACCCCAGCCTCATTGTGTTGGCTCGTGCTCTATTTGATTGAAAAAGCAGATCCCCGTTTGTCAGCAGATGCAGCTGAGTCACTGCTGGGTTATTTTCTACTCCGTGTACAGAGGCGCTCGAGGGTCAGCTCCAACACTGTGCCCTGGCAAATGCTGAGTTTTTAATCAAGGTTGTCACGAGCAGGATCCATCTCATTAACTCGAGATGCTGATGCGAAGATGTCTTCACCCCAGCACTCCTTCCTCGTTCATGAATGGGAGGTTCTCTGCATCTGCGCTTAGCTTGTGCCTTAGCTTCTTCCTCTCCTTCACTGATGAAGCTATACATAAATATACAGCTCAAGGTATATTTAGCATGAAAACCATTTAATATTTAGTGACTGTAGAGTAAGGGTTCAGGTAAGCGCTGGGTTTAGGAAGTGTCAGTAGTGGCTCCCCAACAGCGTAGTAAAATCTTGCCGTATCTTCTACCAGAAGAGAAAAATCATGTGGGCGCTGCTTCCCGGCGGTGTGACACGGGCTTGGTGTGGCTGCCCAGGGCAGCCAGCGCTTGGCAAACGCCCGAGGTCGTGGCACCGCAGCGTTTTTCCTGCAGACATCGTGCCCAGCCATACCTGCTGTATTATTTTAGAGGAAGGGGAAAAATAAACCACAGCCCACTCTCAGAACCCATCATGCAGCACACACAGCAGTCACGCAGCATGTGTCTTCAATAATCATCAGTTACAAAAGGCCTGGAACATCACCGAGCGGTGGCATTGTGCCCCTGCAGGCACCAATCCTGCCAGGGAGCGGGGACCGTGGCGTGCTGTGCCCCCTCGTCCTCTTAAGGAAAGCCAGAAGGCATGATATGCTGCTCCTTGGGTGCTTCCAGGGGGCCTAGGGCGAGCAGGAGTGAGACACCTCAGGGGATAAGTGATGCAGCTACGACAACATTGTCTGGGCTTTTCTGCGCACAGCCCAGAGAAGGAAAGTCTTGGGAATTCGCTCCTGGACTTTGGGCAAGAGGTTTTGTGCTTCTGGCTGCGCTCCCCGCTCGGTCAGTCCTGCCTCGATGGGAATCCCATGAATTACGTGGCAGGCTCTGCTGTCCTGCCACTGTTCCTGATGATAAGCCTCATCTCACGTCCAACCAGGTGAGATACCAGCACGGACACTCCCCAGCTTCCCCCCTCTAAAGCCAACCACCGACACGCCGCTTCTGGTACCTGCTTCTTGCAGGCTGCTGACAGTTGGGGTGATGCTCATAAGGACCAGAGATTCCTGAGGTGATCTTCCTGAACGGATTCTGCTGGATGCCCTGGGTTTTCGTGACTCTCCCTTGAGAAATGAGGAGGATGGTGCCAAATTTTGACAGAAGGAATGTTACGTTGCAATGCATTTAATTTTTTTCCACCCTGCACTGAAGGAGGGCTGTACAGGATTTGCACATCAAGATCAACTTGACAAGTTGATATTAACACTAATGATTGGCAGGAGGAATGCACAAAAGCAGGTTGGAGTTTAGCTGTCCTAGTTAGACTTGCAGTTTTCCAAGGCATGACTGGATCCAGATTAATTTTTAGTATCACTTAAGGGTGAGCAGAGTCACTAAATAGCAACCCTATAACAAAGGTACCTCAGGACGTAAAGGGTCTCCAGGTGTGAGCTGCTGGCTGGCTTTGCTCACGGGTGGCGCTTTGGTCAGCAATATATCACAGTCTTGTTACAGCTGGAATAAAAGGACACAGTGGAACAGCTGGTGGTTGTGATCAGAGGGCTCTGGCTGGGGCAGAGGTGGGCTTTGAAGGAGCCAACACCAACAACCTACTCAGGAACACCTTTGGAGCAGCCCTGGGAAAGCAGATGTGGGCTCATCTTCCTGCTGTGAAATTTGAAAACTGGGTGATGTGGAAGAGGGGATGATAAAGATTTTTTTTTACATATTGGAGCCCTTACAAAAGAGAAAATATGTCTGGATCAGATCAGTGACTCACCTAGCTTAAACCAGTGTCTGAGAACAGATGTTGAGAGGAAAGTATGAGTACAGAGCAAGTGTGCAGGACTCAGACAGTTTTCCCAGCCTCCAATGCTTCATATAGATAACGGGGTTTCAAAGAGAAGGGCAATATCTTTATATTTATTACCTCTCAATGATATTTCCTCCAGAAATGTGTCTAGGTGCTTTTTGAAGCAGTGTAAATTTCTAATGGCCACATCTGCAGCAAGGAATTTCCTAGCTCAGCTACCCTGTCTGCGAAAAACTGCCTCTTTCTGGTTTTTAAACTGCCGTGTCAGAGTTTAACTTTGTTAATTATTGTACAGGAACAGCTGTGCTCTCTTTCCTCCCGATTCCCCACTTGTTTCTCTGCACACATCTCCATAGCCCTCCGCACATCCCCGGTGGAGCACCTCTGCTCTGCTCCTGAGACATTCCTGCATGGAAGCCCTTCGGAGCCTTTCATCACACCAGGAAGGGTCCTTCCTCATCTCCTGGATCCTATCTGGGAAAGGAGGGAGCCAGAGCTGCCTTGTTCTATATTCAGCCGTCTGCTTTGTGGTCACTTAATACGATGCTACTTGGAGAACCAGAGAGTTCAACGCCAGCCCCCTCGGAGCTGCTGCGTGGGCAGATCTGGTGGACGTGGTTTGTTAGCGGTGGTGCAATCCCTTTTGGAAGTGTCCCCACCTGGGCAATACCGCTGTTTATATAAAGCCTCTGTGATTTAAATGACTTTTAGTGCTGAGCTGCTTGACCACAGGGCACTGTGCTTTACAAGCAAAAGATTTTTACGGGGGCTGACTGGATCTTTCCAGCGGTGCTATGTGAATGCAAGCCTGCTGGGGTGATGCATGGTTCAGGCTGTGCCAGGTGTCCCCTCTCCCGGTGGCCCTGCACACAGGTGTCCTCCGCACACCGGGGCACACGCAGGCACGCATCGAATGTTGGCTGAAGCAAGGCTCAGCAGCTCCAGCCTAGCTCCTGCTGTGGGTAAGCCTCCCCTTCCTGGTGACCAGCTCTGAAGGAGAGCTGGAGCAGGGATGAGGTGCGGTGGGGCTCAGTGCACTGGAAGCAAGCAGGATCTGTGCCTAAACCTTTATGCAACAGAGTAAGTAGGTTTGATGGTTTTGGTTTTTTTTTTCCTCCAGGACTGCTGTTATAAACCTGCTGACAGCAGAGCTGATGCCTTTCTATACTGTAAAAAAAAAAAAAAAAAAAAAGAGAAGAAGACAGAAAGGAAAGAAAAGAAAAGAAAGGTCTAAAAATAAGCTGTGGGGAGTTTGGGATAATGAAGGGCTTGTTCTGGGAAGGCGCCCAGATCAGAGGACGCAGTCTCCGCGCTGCAGTGGGGCTCCTGGCGCATCCATGCGAGGCGGTGGGTCTGCCCAGGCGGCTCTCAGCCGCGCAGCCCAGGCAGGGCAGAGCCGTCACCAAACCCACCTCGCCGCGGCCCCCCACGAGCACACTGGTCAAGGCACGAAGGCTCCCTCGCCCCAGCTCCTTACATCGCATGGCGGCCGAGCCCATTTGGCCCCAAGGCAAGCTTGCGAGCTAATTGCTCAGAATTACTCCAAGCCTGGAAAGCAGACAGCTGTGACCGCAGATGAAACCAGTCCCGCAGACTTTAATTTTTTGGTCAGCCAGAGAGATTTATCAGGGTGTGCATGAAGGGCCAGGACATCTATTTTACACGCTTGTGGCAGTAGGGGAAGTAGCATTAACATCTCTATTTCTAAGCTGGAAGGAAAAAAATAGACAATTATTTTTTTTTTTAGTGCTTTTGTGGTGCTACGTGTCTGTGGCAGGGGTAGCACTGGTAAGGGATTTAGACCTAATGCTACAAAGGAAAGCGTTAATGAGATCGGTGCTCTCGTATCAGGTAGGCAGAGGATGCCCATCGCTGGATGACCGGACGGCACAGTGACCAAGCGTGGGGTGGGTCTGTTGGGAACTGGCTTCAACCAGGGCCCTCATTTACCCACTCACCCTGCTGAGGGAGATGCGTTGCCGGGGATGGAGCAGGAATCTTGTTTCTGGATCTTCTCATCTGTCCAATTTCCTGACCTATTTGCAAGCTATGGGGGTTTCTGCTTTCAAATCCCATTTAAGCATCACTGCCAGAAACCGTGGGTACCAAAATCAGCCAATGCTCTGCCATGGGCAGATGTGACCCGCAGCTAGCAAAAGCAAAACCTGGAAATTTTGCCCTTGGTGGCATGCTAAAAATGTCTTAGTTATCCCAGACATAGGTGGATCTCCTGGGCATGTAAAATCTGTGCTATGCAAATGGACTTTCTGGTCCTTCTCAGCAGCTGTCAGGCTGGGGCTCCTCTGAGAACAGCTTTGCTTGTGGTATTGCAGCATTTTGGTTTCAGTCCAGGCCAGATCCAGAAGCAGAGACACGTAAGGGAAAATTCATGGAGTTTCTCATCCCTTCAGAAAATGTGCAGCCGAATCGTTGTTAGGAGATTTGTTTGCCATGTATTAAAACAGCTCGCTCGTTCCCACCAGGGAAGGCTGTCAACCTGGGACCAGGCTGGGCTGGCGAGACGTCCTGCCCACCACCCACTTTCCCTTTCTCCCTCTTTTCTGGGCATGAGGACCTCGGAGAGGTCTGCAGTTGTGGTCTGCTGTCACCACACATCCAGCCCTGGAGGGTGAGGCTCCGGCAGCCACTGAGCAGCAGTGTGGGCTGCTCCCAGGTCTCTGCAGGAGCAGGCAGGGATCAGCTGAAGATGCATGAGGGACTTTTGTGTGGGGGATAAAGCCAGTTTGGGATACTCCATATGGGACAGCCCGGCCGCAGGGCTGGTGTGGCTTTGCGGGAGATGAGCCAAGGATACCACCTCCGTGGCACGGTCCTGCACGAGGGCTGGGGACGGCTGCTGCCTCTGCACTTGAGGCTGTGCAGAGACTTTCCCCTGTGCCCTGGGGACACATCCCTGCCAGAAGCAGGCTCTGCTGCCTGCCCACGGACCTGCCAGTGACCACGTCTCTCGTGGTCTGAGCTGCGGGCCAAGGTGCTGCAGTAACGGCGTGGGCAGACCAGGAGTCCCTGCCTGCTCGGTGGGAGAAGCCCGAACCCACCCAGGAGCACTTCACTTCCAGTGGGGGGACGGAGCTGGCCCGGAGCAGCGTTAGGTCTGGAAGACATCAGGAGTTCTTCCAGACAACGCAGACTTTATTGCCAAGACATGCTTTTGCTGAGCTTCCTCTTGGCCGCAGCAGGGGAGGAGCATCTGGAGCAGCCGGCCGGGCAGCACAAGCATTGCCCTTGCCCAGTCCCGGGGTTCTGCGCCCGCTGCTGCTGCAGCACCTCAGCTCTGGCTGAGCGTGACTGATGCGTCCTGCCAGCCTCCCACCCGAGTGGGGAAATGCCATCGATCACACTCCCTTTAGGAGGAACAGAAGGATTAAGGGGATAGATGACTCGCCTGAGGACACGACGGGAAGTCTGTGGTGGCACTTGGGAGTCAGTTTGGGTTCCTTAAATCACAGTCAGGAGCTTTAATCACAGGACCTTTCCGTACGGAGTTTTATAACCCTTAAGCAATATTCTTCCGTGCTTTTAATAGAGATTTTGCCCACTTAGGGGCAGATGCTTCAAGGCCAGTAGAAATTTGCTGGCCTATTATAAGAAAGAAAAATATTCCCTACATAAAGAGCAGCCTGTGAAATGGTGTTACAATTGATGATTAAATTGTAAGTTAACCCGAGAATTTGAAGAGATAAATAAGTGCTTTCTTTTTTATTGGTGAACAAAGAAGGCTGAAAATGGATGTTGTCATGTACTTTTCTGCTCTATCCAATGTAATTTCATGCATTCCTATATGGATTCTGATGAGTTCTGCAGATCAATGACACTGCATTTAAACACAAGCTAAGCAGTAATTACAGATGCATGCAAGATTTATTCATCTGGTGGCACTGCACCAGCTGATGGAAGGATCAGCCGTATCCAATCAATGTTTGAAGCTTCTCAAAATAAAGAGCTTTTTGGCTCCCACTGCAAAGTGGAAATAAAAATAAACCCCCGGATCCCAGGAGTGCCTCCTTATGTCCATATGGGGAAGGCTGCAGGGTGGGTCTGGGTCATACCTGACTGCTGCTCACGCTACTCCTGGTCTTTGCATACCCATACGTGTCGCTCACGTGGGGTCTTCATGCACTCACTGCATGACCCACTCGTCCCTAGGGCTGAGTGTCGGACTAGTGAGGTTTAAGGCACAAGTGAGAACAGAGGAGGAGGCTGAGCGGTGTGGAGGAAGGAGCTGGGGAGCAGGCAGCCAGCGTTCCCTGGGACCATCCCCGCGTGCCGGAGGGCGAGCAGGGGCAGGGAGCCAGCACGATGTGCCACGCTGCGGCATGAAGGGAGCACCTGGGGGACTGCAGTCGAGACCACAAAGGTGTGTAACGCGGCTCTGTTATGGGAGCACGCGGCAGGGGGTGCAAGGCAGCATGGTTAAAGTCAGATACTGGATTTCATCCAATTTTTCTTCAGCTTTTCCCTGTTGATGTGGGCTCTACATCCATATAGGAGCTCTCCCCTCCCGTGGAGCAAAGCTGCTTGCTCCCCACTGTCACCACAAGGTGCCCTGACAAGCCAGGGAGTCCCACCCCGCCATGCTCTTTGCTGGGACTTCAGACAGGGTGCCGGTGCTAGTCCCACACCCGGATTTCTCATGAAGCTGGTGGAAAGCAGTAACACATCGAATGGAGTCAGCAGGGTCAGAGCAAAACCTGCAGCTCTCCCATGGTACTTCTGTCCTGGGGCAAGGGAAGATGAAGAGCAGGGTGAACGGGCGGACCAGGCAGCCCAGGGGTTTGGGCAGCCCTTTCTGAGCCTCCCATGGGTGCCTGCACGGCATCAGAGAGACCCTTGGGAAGATAAACAGGTCGTGTGGGTGACCTCTGCATTTTGTGCGTTTTCACTACCGACTACTTTAAGCAGCTGCTCTGAAGCCTCCCACAGTGATGGCAGATGTTGGAACGAGCACAGTGGGGCTGAGCCTCGCTGCCCTGCCTGTGTGCTCCGCTTCAAAGGAAGCTCCACTGGTGCTGGGAAGCACAGGCAAGTGGGAAACCTATCCAGCCCTGCCCGGGGAGCAGCCGTAGGTGGGAAGAGCTTGCTCGGAGGTACGCCCAGGGTGTCCTGCACTGCAAGCTCCCCTCTGTCACCTACAGGACTGGCATTGCCACCATCACGTGCAGGGAGGACCTGGCTGAGACTCTGGATCGTGGGATGCAGCTCTTTATCGTGAGTGGGGAAGGGGCTCTGATGTCCTTAAGGGTGGTCTCCTGCCCAGGACACAGGTAGTTGAGCTCCCGAGTAGAAACGTGTAGCCTTTTTTTCCCAAGTTTATTTGAGACTTCTATATTTGTGTAATTTCTTTGTTTACGTATTTTTTTCTTCAATGAGAGACTACTCCGGGGATTTCTTTGTGCAAAGTTGCTGCTTCCAACATTAGTTTAATTTGAGCAAAGATTTTTGCCTGGACTCCATTACCAATTCCCAGGTCTCAACAGCTGCTGGCTAGTGTCAGCCTCCTCTTGCTCTTTCTTTCTCCTGCTCCTGCCCATCGCAGATTTGGCCTCACGGTTCAGCGCACTCCCTGGTGCAGTGTTTCACATGTTGGGAATTGCAAGACCGTGGAGCTGTTTAACTGAAAATGTTTAAACTGACATTAATGCTGCTGGGTAGGATGTACTGCCTGGTATTTTCTTGAATGAGGATTTGGAAATAGTTCTTAGGCTATTGTCAAACCTTATGTACCGAAAGTAGTACTGAGGGACTGGGAGATGCTGATTTATGCCATTAAAGTGCTGTCAGAGCTACAGTGATGGCTTGTGGGGTGTTTCCCCACCTGGGCTTGCAATTTTGGAGTGCTGAATTTCTTTTCAATGCTGGTGCTCCCAGCAAACCTGCTGCTCAGCATTGGGGTGACAATGTAGCACAGCCGGGAAGGGGTTACAGCGAGGCAAAGTGCATCACAAATCCACAGCAAGGCTTGGACTAACCGCCAAAACCCGAGCTGACACGTCCTTGGCGTGGCTCCATGGTGCGGTTTGTGCCTGGTTTCTTTCTCCCTGTATCTCTTCCCCGCCTCTCCCAGCAGTGTGGAGAAGGTGCTGCCTAAAACCTAGGCTCAGCACCATTTCTCCTCTTTTTTCCCAGTAAATTCAGTCTCAGAAGAGACCCCCAGGACATCTGAGGAGATGCCTTCTCCAGGCACTCAAGCATTTAAATGCATTAAACGTATCAGAGGTGGGGTAGGTGTAAGCACAAGGATTTTGGCACAAGGACGGGTGTTTGCTCTGCTGCACTCCAGCCTCCTTCTGCTCTGAACTGTGCAGCTGTGCCCAAACTAAGCAGCCATGCCCAAAGCCTGTGCCCACATTGCCCAGTGAGTGTGTGCCCACCCACAGCAGCCCAGGCAGAACCGCCCCAGGGCCTGGGGTCTCAGGCACGTGGGAATTTACTGGCCTTTCTGATGGGGGCTGGCAAAATAGGAGCCGTGGGTTTGGATCCGTGTGTTACACCGGTGGTTTGAAGGCAAGGAACATGTCTGGAGAAGGCAGAATAGTTCACAGACAGTCTCAGTGTTGTTTTTAGTCTAATGGTGTAAAAGGTATGGGTGAATGAAGTGAAATGGACCTAGCACTAGCTGTGTTGCAGGGGAAAATAAAACAAAAAAAAAAAAAGAAAAAGAAAAGAAGGTAGTAATAGGAAAAGGTAAAAGATCTGCCTGAAGTGTATCAGGTCCACTGTGTTAGCTGGGCTTGTGCCTGGTGGGTACGGGAGCGTGGCACACGAGGCAGTAAGGCGGCAGCATCATGTTCGCCTGCCTTCAGTTCCCCTGCCCAAATCCATGACTGCCCCATCATTGCACTTAGGGAAAAACCAGGTACGACCCCCCTGTCAGGTCTCCAAGAGCGGGAGGAGGCTGAAGGCCACCCCTGGCACTGACCAGCCCCGGAGCGGGGCACAGCCGGGTGGTGCGTGTCCGGGGACTGGGGACACAGGCTGGGGAGCACCCGTGCCTGCCACTCTCCGCAGGGCTGTTAATGAAATCCCAAGGGAAAACACAGCCTTTCCCACCTGCCCAGCCGTGCTGCCTGCAGCCCAAGACCCCCGGTGCCAGGTTTCCTCTGAGACACCCCAAGCACGCACCATATGCATGGCGCCGGTTGTGCCCGAACACATGCCTGTCCTGCCGAGCCCTGGCCACGTTGTCTGCATGCAGAAAAATCCCCGTATTTCCTTCTTTCCATCCTAAAAAGCAGTAGAAAATCAATGCCCGGGGGTTGGATATTGGCTCAGTGCTTGGCCTGGATAAGCAAGAAACAAAGTGGTGTTTGCTACAGGGCTAATTAAAGCTATTACATCAATTTGTCTGTGAAATGATCAGAGCACAGGGCTCCACCAGGCAAATCCTGATTTCAGCGGACTGTCCTGGCCGAGTGCTGGGACTCGGCTCCCGTGGGCTCACTGGGACACCCCTGCCGTGCTCTGCCCAGCCCAACAGGCTCCTGCCTCGCTCTGCTGCTGCCTGCGCTGCTCTTGCCACTGTGGCCATCAGCGTCTCATAAACAGGAGTGTTTATTGTCCCCATGGGGGAACCGAGACAAGGAGCTTCAACCTGCTAACCAACAGGCACCACGGATGCTCGGGGGGGTCCCAGGGAGCTCTGCCTTCCTATGGGGGCCATGCCACCCTCCCTGCATGGGCACAGCTCCGGGTGCTTCATCCCCATGGTTGCTGAGTCCTGTGATTCTACGGCACATGTCACAATGTTTGCAACAATTTTTTATTTTTAATTTTCTTCATTTTTGTTCTCTCTTAAAGCCTCAGCCCCTCAAGGCTGGATATTAGGTGGACTATTTGCTTAAGGAAATAAAAAAGGACTTTCCAGCTCTCCTGTTCACAGACAAAAGGCTTTAAAGTATAAGCCAGAGGGCTTAGGAAGCAGCAGATAAAAGCAATTTTCCAATGGTTGTCTTAATATATATTGAAAAGAGGAGCTTTTTAGCTAAGCTCATGATTGGTTTTGGATTTAACTTCTAACCTTAAACACCTGAGTGTGGGGGTGCTGCACTGCTCCCCCTCTTCTCGCGTGGGGCGTGCGTGCACAGGCTGGACCCGAGGGAGGGCAGGGGTGGCGGTGGCTGCGCACCTCTAGCTGTACGTCACTCGTGTGCTTGGTGGGCTCTCTTACGCTGTGGGGTCTGATGACTCACACCGCCACAGCACGCTGAGCTGGGGCAGGACAGGGTGACCGATGGAGGAACGGCACCTCCTGAGTTCAGGGGAGGGAGCGTTGTGCCGAGAAACCCAGGGCAGGGAAAGGCTGGTGGCAGTGACAACATGAAGGAAGGGGAAAAGGACGTCCTGCATCCTGAGCGCAGGGACCTGATCTGCCCTGCGCGGTGGTGCTCGTCCTGGGCTGGGGTGGCTCCTCCTGAGCTGTGCACCCCACGGCCGGTGGCAGGCTCCCGCTGCACTGCTGTGCGCTGCCCGGGCTGCAGCAAGCCCCTTTTCAGGTTCTCCTTCCAAACTGGGATGACGTCTGGGATAGGACCCTGTGGGGGAGCAAGACTGGGGGCAGCGTCTCTCAGTCATACCGTCACCACTGGTGCCTGCAGACCCATGTGGAAGACAGCTTGCTCCATCCCAGAGCCCGGCTACCAAGAAATTCCCACGTTCCTGCCATTCTTTGCCATTTAAGGATTTCAAACAGACAGTAAATACTTTGGGAAATGACGTGCCACTGCCGTGCTCGCCTCCCAGCGTTGCAGACGGTGCCAGACCTGACGCCGGTGGTGTGAAGAGCCACGGCACGGTGGTCCCCTGACAGCTTTGCCTGCAGACACACTGCAGAATCACGAGGCTGAGAGCAGCCGGCTGGTCCCCACCTGACCATGGGCGCTGCGGTGGGACAGGACTCACAGTCCCTGCTGACCGATGAGCCGGACACCGACTAGCTGGCGTATAGCAGGAATTACCCATACAGAGGGTATCTTTGCTAGAGCCACCCGATTCCCTAAGGAGCTTCCTACAGCAATAGGATGCTCCAAGAGCCTCGCTGGCAGGAGACACCCCATCTCCTGCCCTCACCCCATACGAGTGATGCTGTCTCGCAGGGCAGGCTGTGACGGCGGAGCTGGGGGCACACGGTATGTCGAGCTGCAAGGTGCAGAAAGGGAGAGGGAAGCTTGGGCTCCCCGGCTCTGCAGGAGAGGAGGAGCAGGGGCTGTGGGTTCCCAGGAGAAGCTGGGCTTCCTGGCTCCGAAGCCGCATCCCAGCACTTCCATCCCCCAGCGTGGGAAGGAGGTTGGGGTGAAAGGGGGGAGACCGCAGTGATGGGCGAGCTGCAGGGCACGAGCGCTGCCTGCTGAAGGGCAGGGCTGGTGGGAGAGCAGGGCTGCAGACAGCACTAGGGGTAGCAGTGAAAAAACCAAGCTGAACGGAACAACAACAACAACAAAAATATACCCCAACCCTTGGTGGCAGCCTGCCAGCTCCAGCTGGTTTCGTAAGGACATTTCAGCCTAAAAATACACAAATACTGAGCCAAAAAAAGTCAAATCTTTCTGCACTGAAACTGTCACCCACAGCCCTTCACAAGGCAGGAAGAAATTCCTGTTGGGTCTGTCAGTCGGCGAAGAGAACAGATTATCCAGGGTTCAAGGCTGCGGTGCAGCAGGTTTCCTGGAGGGTGAATGCCCTGTGCCGTGTTTATCAGTGCTGCTGGCTGCTCCTCATCTTTAAGCAAAATGCAAAAAGAGAAGAGGTTGTTCCCAAACCCTGGCAGTGTCCCCTCCTCCAGGCAGCGTGAGCTACTGCCCGGCTCCTACCCTCTTGGGTGGGAGTTTTGCCAAAAGTGGGACAGCCCTGATTGCTATCGTGGGTCATTAAACAGCAATTTATTTAGTCAAGATGTCAAGATTTTCCTAATCTCCAGGACACAGACAACATCGTTAGGACGCGGCGTGGCAATGCAAATGGGCAGAGGGGTGGCAGGTACTGCTGTGGCCCTGTCCCCAGGGAATGATCTACCTGCATGACTTCTCCGCTCCTCCCTGCAGTGCAGTCGCTGCTATCTGCCGGGTCTCTTCAGACAGACCTTAGAGAGATTTTTGGGCGGTAAAAGACTCTATCACCAGTTTTCACCTGCAAGATCCGTATCTAAAGAGGTGCTGAGTTTTCAGCAGAGCTGGCTGTAGAATGGGCTATTTCAGATGGAGAGGCAGCCAGCGAAGCAGCAGAGCTCTGGTTCAGCTGGCGAACGCTTTCCTGGCTGTCCCCGCATCACTAGGTGCTGCCACAAGCTCTGCTGTAGAGCCCAGCTCTGCAGCTTCTTCTCTTTGCTGAAGTTCGGGGGTGGGGGTGGGGGGTGTTAATGGCACCTCAGATACCTTCGCACCGACTGAAAGGGGTTTCTCAGAGACCAGGTGTTCACAAGGGAGACCACCTTCTGCTTTTCCTTCTTCATTTTCTTTGGAGGTTGCATCGGCTCCAGCCAGGAAATGCCTTTTGAGACAGTTCCCCCTTTCCCTGATGACTTGCATGTGTGGCTTGGAAAGGGTAAAGGGAAGAGCCTGGCTCCAGGACTAAGCTTCTGGGTGGCCTCTCCCCCACGGAGAGGCTGCGCCCCAGGAGACAGCAGCTCTGGTGGAGCTCTCGGCTGTGCTGGTGTCTGAGAGGGGTCCTGCAGACCTCTGCTCCCCGTGCTGAGTGAGCTTTCTGGTGAGGAAGCTCAGTCCCCGCACTCTCCTGGCAGTGTCTGGTGGGATGGGAAGGTGAGCACTGCTTAACACCCATCTTCAGGATACCGTGACGTGGCCTCCACCCTGCTTTGGGCCAACAGAGGCAGCCCCCGGAGAGACAGCACCCAGTTTTGGTGGAATTGGGTCTCCAGATGGATAAAGACCGAGGGCGAGATGCTGGAAAACATCCAGCTGATTTCAAAGACTTGTCTCCTGTCGTGCCCACCCTCCTGCTCACACCCAGCCCTAGGCGTAGCCATATAGCCACGGCCATTGCTTCATTTATGAGGATCATAATGAAGCCTGAGACCTCTACCAAGCACTTAACAGAAGCAGCCCTGCTCCAGACCTGGCACCAGCAGACGTCACAGGGCTGCTCCTCCCTGGAAATCTTATTTGCATCTCATTTGTGGGAACTACTGGTGGTTCCAGTCAACCTGCTCTGGCCTTCATGAGCTGTTTTGTTTTGCTTATCAGAGGGGGAACTTCATTATTCAAAACTGGTGGGCATATTTACTTATGGGAGTAAATTAAACCATAAATTCAAACAAATGTATCTACATCTCTGCTTGTGATGTATTTTCCCTTTCTGCTTTATTGGTGCTTGGGCTCCGAGACACAAAGGTGGGTTGTCGATAAACAGCGCAACGCAGGTCATTCCAATTAACTGGATTGTTTCATTTATGCTGCTACTCCCTCCAATTATTGCGAGGGAGTGCAAGGGACGGGCATGAGTGAGACGGGTGCACAGAAAACCATATTCTAATGCAAAAGCTGTGATGAGAAAATGGAATCTACACACCTGATGGGAATATTAATGCAAAACCTTGACCTATAATTTTTCTTTCTTCAGTCTGAGAGAGCCAGCAACAATTGCAGCTCATTAAAACAGACCATGTCCTGACAGCCGTGCATTATGCCTACGTCCTGCAAGTCCCCTTCACCAGCAAGGCAAACATAGAGACCACGGGACTTGTGAGATGTGGGCATTACCGTAAAGCTGCGTGGTCCTGCGCGGCTGGGAACAGGAGGAGACTGCGGCCAACCCCGAAGACCCCTTCTCCTTTTTAAACCCAGTGTCATGACAGAAAAAGCAAGGGGACCAAAACCAAAAGACAAACCAAAAAGTGCCAGTTTGGACTGGACCTCTGGAGCTCAGCTGGACCACCCCCCGTTCAAAGCAGGGCCAGCTTCACGGCTACGTTCAGTTTCAAAGTTAGCTCAGGTGGCTCAGTGCTCAGCATTTCCAAGGAGGGAGATTTCACCCCCTCTCTGGGCAGCCGGTTCCAGCGCTGCCTTGGCGGGGCTCAGTCTGGAAGCCATTCACCGTACCACGACAACATCTGGCTCTACTTTCTCAACTGTTTTCTCAGTGCAGAGTGTGAGTTGGCATGTGGGATGCAATAAATATCAGTAGGGAAGGTGATACCCTCCTGCAAAGACAATTCTTTTGCAAGGAAAAGAGATCAGAAAACAGTCCCACGTGAGAGAGGGTGAGAAGGAAGGCACTGCAATAGCTGATTCTGGGGTTGGTGCCGCTTTTCTGTAAGGCATGGCCAGGGCAGTTCTGGAAGCCGGAGCAACCCAGGTGTTGTCCAGCTTGTGCTTGGTATTTGGCACGGACTTGAGATGTCAGGGCTCCAGTTAGCTATGGCAGAGCAGCAGACACAGTTGCGTCTCTCTTTCCCCACTGAGCAGTGAGGTCCGTATGCCTCTCGGGAGGCATCTTTCCCTCCCCTCGCTCCCGGAGAGAGCCAAAGGCAACAAGTTTCCTAGCCCTGACACCTCTGATATGTGTGAAGATGGATGGGTTGAATGCAGGCCTAAAATATTTTACATTTTCACGGCAGTTTCACAGCCCTGGCATTATCAAATGATCTTTCAATGTACTTGGAAGCAGGAGGGGAATAACTTGAGATGGATTCTGGCTTTTTTATGTCTGTGTACTTGCAAACTGTCTCTGCCTACACATCTTGCAGGGCCTGTGCCTGTTTGGATATGCACACGGAAAACCGGTGCTCATGTGGATGCTCCGTCTGCTCCGTTCCCCCCTGAAGTTTGGAGGCCATTCAAAGCAGGTCCCATCCCTGGGCGGTTCGGATCAAACTTGCCCTGTGCACTGCACTCGGCTGACCAGGCTAGTTAGGGGCTCGAGGCTAGGAAACACAAGGCAATTTTAAAATCTGAACAAAAGTAGGAGATTAAGGAAACCAGCTGGAAACCTCTTTTGCTGATTTTGAAAGCAAAATGTGGGTCACAGATGTGCTTCCACAGACAGAAACTGGCTAGAGAAGAAAAAGACATCAGCAGTGCCCCAACTCTTTGATGATCAGAGGTAGATTTAGCTTCTAGGCATGGAGACAAGAAAGGAAGAGGAGACAAAGTAGGAATAAAAACATAATCAAGAGATTAGGAATGTGGAACTCAACCCACCCGTAAATTTGCCTTGGGGAACAATGAAAGAATGCAGTAATGAAAAAAGATGAAACCAACTGCTACATTTTACTCTCTTCCCTTCTCTCACCGTCCTTGTGGTTTTACTTTTTTGCTGTCCAAGACACAGGAGGCCCATTACGGAGCGTCCCCTCTTCCTCAATCATGTTTTTTCATTGCAGAAGCGCTGTTTTCTGCTGTCCCTTCGCAGCAGCTATGAGCTCCTTGCTAAGGACGGGCTGATTTTAAAGCCTAAGAAAAGCAAAGCTTCACAGGGAAGTTCACACCGTTAGGCAGGCGGGCATGGGAGAATCGAAAACAACGTGCTCCGGCCCATCTTTGGTAGGAGAGAAGAGCTATTACTCAATTCTTTAGCCTAACACAAAAGATAAAATCTGTTTCCAGTGAAATTAATGACAGACTGGTAAGAGCCATGCCGCCAGCTCTTGCAGGCTGTTGACCAGCCTGTGACTTGGGCTCCCAGGGGCTGAAACAGGAGGGCTGTTGTTTGAAGCATTGAAGAAAAACTCAAGGTAAAGCACTGGAAGAACAACGCAGGGCAACGGCAGCACTGACTCGCAGAAGCCCGAGCAGTGGTTCCTTAGAAATAGCCAGGCACTGGAGGGGGGTTCTGAAAAGCATCCAGGGCATCCAGTGGGTGGCTTCTGGGTGAAGTGCCTGGGCCACTCCTGTGCTGGTCACAGCAGGACCTGGTCACTTGGTGCCTTTGGACTTTGTGACATGTGCTGAGCAGCTGCGGAGCACAATCTCTCGCTCCTGCAGCAAACTTCCCTCCTGCCAGCAAAACACTGGTCCTTACGGCTTATCACCAACAGGAGGCTGAAATAAGAGTGATGCTAGTCCAGCTCACTGCCTGTCACTGTTTTTCAAACTTTGGGGAACTTCAGATTCAGTTCTCCTCCGGAATTTATTTTTAGCAGCCCTAATGGAATCACATTTTGTAGTTGCTAGTGTTTTAAATCCAGTATCAGTGTCAATAAAGATAAGCCCTTTCCCAGGGGTACAAAAAAAAATAGAAAACTGTCTCAAATCTTTCACTCATGCAGAAGAAAACAACCCCAAAGCATTGAAGGATTAAATGAAAAATACGCCTCTTTTCGCTGGGAGTCCACTGGGCGTGAATAAGTGCCAACCGAGCTCTCACTTGCATCACCATCTGGTGTGATGGCACCAGGGTGAGAGATGCAGCGGGACGCGTCGCAGTGCCCTGCCCTCTGACAGCATCTCTGCTCCTGGTGACAGAACCACCAGAGGCTCCCAAACAGCAGCAGGTCCCTAAATGGGAAGGATTTTGTTGTCTTCAGCTTCACCATCTGACCTAGCCCAGAGAAAACAAGCGTCCAGCCGCAGCCCGACCCACCGAGAGGCAGCCCAGCCCTCCCCTGGCAAGGAGGATCCCACGTCCTCCTCTGGATCGCGATCTGGGTGGACCAAAATTCACGTTGCTGGGCTGCAACCACACGTTGGTGTTGCTGTGAACAGCACAGTGCAGAGCCTCTTCAGTGGATGTTTAGAAACTGCTTGTGGTTTCAGAGCTCTCGCTGATGAATTGCCCAGCAGCCGGTCACACTGGGAGGGCTATGCTTATTATTTTCAACTGCTATCTTGCATGGAAGCAAAATCAAAATACTTTCCTCAAGGTAGTTGGCTCTAAAACAATTGAAAAATTTTCCACAAGGTTGTAATGCAATTAGGACTGGCATTTAATATAATTTATATCTCTAAAGGTATGTTTATACCATCAGACCCTTCTTTTGTAGAAAAAAACAACTTGCTGGCAAGAGAAGGCTGATTTTGCCATTTCAGGCAATGAAATTAAACATGGATGTCCACCTAGCAGTGATTAAAAGGCAGCATAATGTCAGGATCATCACTGAGATGTAGTCGCTTGTGGTGAGAAATGGTTGGGTAGGAAGCTGTGACACCAACCACACATCTGCAGGTTTCCCATTTGGTTTTTGGTCAATGCCAAGTGATGTGTCATCACTCGCCTTCTGCCACAGCATGGCAAGAGCAGAAATAATCCTGCGCTCCCTAACTGCCCTGCCAGCTTGGATGGGAGGAGCTGGTGCAGACTGGGGACGATCAAGCCCACCGCACAGAACACCACCCTCAGCCACGCCGGTGCCTGGGTTTGTGTTTTGATAGATATCCAGGAAAACCCTAAGCAGAGACACCAGACAAGCCAAACACGCAGTAACGACTCCAGAAGTGCATGAGTCAGCTGGTGAACTTGTTGACATGGAATATTGTGAATGCCAAAAGCATGGCCGTAACATTCTCCTGTTGCTACTTGGGGAAGCCTCTATTTCCCTGATTACCAAAAGGTCCAAAGGGATGACTGGGGAAATGATGACTCTGTGCTTGCCCGTTCCTTATTTTTTTATATTATATTTACCCATGTTTTACTGACTACTGCCCAAGACGCAGTACGGGACTGAGAGGATGTTTTGCCTGACTGCAACAGCTGCTGCGATTGAAATTACAGTATGAAACACTTTAGCCTCCTTGTCTAGGTAGAGGCAAACAGATTGGATGAATTATCAGTAGAAATGGGCCTGAACAGAAACTTGAGAGGCACTCAATGCTTCTTCAGAGCCAGAGAACTCCTGTCCTTAAGGTGGGATGAACCAATCACCATTAAAAAAGTAGTCTGGATGTGGTCCCTAATGGTAGAGATGCCACTGACTGCATTATGAGAATAACACAACACCACAAGAGCACAGGAGCAAAGACACCCCTCACCCTTGGCTGTAATCCAGCTGCCTATCAGCACAGGGTACGGCTATCAGAGAAGCAAACGCAAGAGCTGTGCGGCTACACAAAGCAGCTGATCACACCCTCCTGCTATCTACCCGGCAAACAAAGAAGCCATTGGCCGCGTCCATGGGTTGGTCTGCCTCTGCTCACTAGATCCGTGTTTGCAGAAACCTACCTTGAGCCGTCTGGGAGCAGTTTGGGGAACCTGGCCTCACGGTCACGGACCTGACCCCCGGCTGGCCGGCGGGGACATGAATGTCCTGCCTGATCCTCTCTGCCTCACAGCAGCCTGTGACACAACACGCACCCCAGCCTGTAAGCACGACCGCCTTCAGAGCCACCGCTGTCAGGTCATTAACTCCAGTTAAAACTTTAACAAGCCCAAACGCAGCTTCTTAACAGAAAAGACTATGGACAGGGATACTCACTATTGGGCCGAGTCATTAAGCTGATATTCCCGGGACCGGTTGAAGCATTCTTGGATCCCAGAGTCTGCCCAGAGTCTCATCATAGCTGACAGCAGCTCTGGAGAGAAGGGCTCTGTGTCCTCCATCCGACTTACAACATCACAGACCATCTTGGCATCAGCCTGCAGAGGAAAGAAACGAGAGGTCACATGCATGCTCAAGGCAGAACTGGGAGCCAGGGGTTTCAGAAACAGTTCACCAAACCGTAGGAGGCAAGGGGCTGAGTTTCTCGGGATGGGGCTTTAGGATCCACACCGTATGATCCAGCAGGCAGGGCTAAAGGAGGATGGAGCAAGGAAGCCACAAGCAAAAGGGTTATTTCTGCAACCCACCCCCCCTCAACAAATGTATCTACTCAGCAGAACCAGTCAGCGGTGCGTATGTGTGGAGTTTCTTGGGAACAGAAGGAAACCCCTATATTTACAAGCCTATTTTAAATTGTTAGCAGAGCGACACATACCCTGCAACAATACCTGTTTTACCTGGGTGTGTAACTGCGCTGAAGTAGGGGTCGTTTGTATCAGAAAGGACAGTAAAAAGGCTCCAGAAGCCATTTTTTTCAGATGCTGGTTTATTACTTTCCCTGAATTCTTGTTCTTTGCTACGAGCCCCTGCTCCAGGGGCTAATTCATATTAACACCGACCACCTTGGCTGGCTGTCGTGCTTTGTGACTCAGAGGGAGAGGAATCTCCCGCAGTTAAAGAGTATGGCAGCGAGGGCAGGGCCAGCTGGCTGTGTTCAGATGGAATCTTTTTTGGTTAAGAAAAATGTGATTTGTTGGAACAGCAACTTTTCCTGGAGGATTGTGTTCTGACACAACTCGGGTCCGGAAGATGTCTCAGATTTAGGATGGGAACGTCTAGACAGCCTTGGAATAGCTGAGTTCAGCCCTACTGTAATAGTTCAAGGTGGCTGATGCTTCTTCACCCATTTGCAAAGCAGGACACCCGAATTCATGACCACCCTCTGCTTGCTTTGCAGAAAGTGGATCTCCCACCTCCTCTCCAGACTTCTGAAACCCCAGGGCTGTTGGCTAATCTGCAGTTCATCGCTTTAAAAATTTTGGAAAATTGTCCTATTTCTACCAGCTGAAACAAACCCCATTATTATTGCTATAGTTCATTGGAAAAGAGGAGCTCTTAACCCTTGTGTGTGCTTACAGCAGCTAGCGAAGACAACCTCCTGGTTTTATTACTTCTCCTCTTGTCTGCTAGATCAAACCCACTCTTGGACAAACACAGATGGAAGTCTTCACCTGCCAGGGTGTTTGGTCTAAACCAGCAAACGCTGGCCAGAAACACGAGTGTCGCAAACAGGCGTGCAGGCAGCGCCCGTGCTGTGCTGCCACCGTCCCATGGACAAACAACCCTTGTCCATCACAGTGACCCAGCTCATGAGCACAAAGCCACCTGCAGCTGGGCGTACAGCTCCTGGGAAGCCGGGCATTGCCTTCGGGAAGAGCTCCTACAGCTTTCCTGGGTAGAACAGTCTCTGTGCTGTTCCTCTGCCCGGCCAGGTGCTGCGGGTGCTCCCCCCCGACACTCAGACCTAGCAGCTGTGATGGGAACAGCCCAACTGCTGAATGCGTTGCTCTCCTCGGGTACCGCCTGAGCGCTGGGGACAAGGTATGACAGGGTTTGTGGCAAAGCAAGCAGATTATATCTTAGGTCATAGGTACAAGTAGAAGTGGAGAAGTACCAGCGGTGAAGAGCATCACAATAACCCAATTGCGCGGGTGGGAGCGACCAGGCGTACGGCACGGCTGGCACGGCCAGGATCAACACTCCCCTGCAGCCTCCCTTTACCGAACACTGAAAGTGTTGGGAAATCGCGGGGTGCCAAGCCACTAGCACCGGAGGCTGAAGCTGCTGGGGAGTTCAGCGCTCAGAGAAAGAGCCTCAAGTCCCCTGATGATGCAGTCTTCACAGGCAGAAGTCTCAGTGCTGTATGGACACACCATCCCGTAAAACTTAATGGAGTGGAGCGTCTCTGCTTTGAAGACTTTATGAACATACAGCCTTTCTCGCAGAACATTTAACTTCATATTTTAGTGCCCAGGAATCCTCCCCACACTCTGCACAGACTCTGCTCCTGTTGGAGAAACAGTACTGGTGACTCACACCTCAAAGCCAAGGCAAACAAGGAACCTTGAAGAGTTCAGTTAATTTCAAAAGCTTGTTTTCTGCCCCGGAGTGCTTCGTGAGCTCAGTGAATATTCATAAATCACCAGTATGGTTTGCCTGCCCTGCTGGAGCTGTAATTCTGCTCTTTTCATGGACTCTAAATAACATGAAACCTGCTAATGGCCAGTCAGCTCAGGACTGCGGACTGGCATGGCCCCGTTATTTGTGCAGAAAAAGCACCCACAGTTACAGTCAGGTAGGAAGGAGGTCTTCCGTATGTCACCCTGACTGCTGGGGGGCATTCTAGGTGTCAGTCACAGATCTGCCCATCTGTCTGCGATGGCAAAGCACGTTTGAAGTTCTCCAGCTGTTACAGGCAGGGTCTGGGCTGCTTCTGAGCTTGTGGATTAGACTGCAGGTTGCTTTCTGCAAAGCATCAGAAGGAACAGCAGGGTCGTCACATTTTCATGAAATAGCTGCCTCACCTTCCCCACTGCTGAGACTTGCGGCAGTGCCCTGTGATTTAAGACCTAATGCAAGAGGGTTTGAGCAGAAGACGTAGACGAACAGCGATGACGGGGCAGAAGGGGAGTGACCAGGGGCAGGCACCTCCAGCTGTGGTTACCAGGTGTGCTTGGGCTAGAAGCGGGGCTGAGCTCCTAGGGCAGGGGGTTATTTTGGTACGTGCTGCTCTGCAGTCACCAGGGGTCCCTTTTGGGGGTGGGAGGGACGGGGGCAGCCGCCCTTCCCCGGTGCGGGGCAGACCGTGACCCCACAGGCAGGAGCAGGGGAACAGCTCGTAGGCAAGTCTATCGCTCCTGCTGAATGGTAATAAAAATATTCTAGACTTAGTTTTATTTTGCAGAGTGAACCACTGGACTCTCAGTTTTCTAGACCAAGAAAAAAACAAGTGAAACGAGTGTTTTTAAAAATACTCCTCCCCCCTGCCAAGGATGGAGCCCCTCTGTCAGGGAGCATGGGGCCATCCAGGAGTTCAGGCATTTGTTAGGTGATTTAACGAGCAATTAAGGATCCAAGAAGAGAAGATACCCCTTTCTTTTCTCACTCTCCAGGCTGTATCTCAAGCTGGGAATGACATTAAAATCTCCAGCCCCCCCTGGGCCCAGCAGGTAGATTTTTAAATACTGCCTGATTGACTTTGCCCTTCCCGCCTCCCCCGGGTCTGGCGCTCCCGCTTTTCCCGAGGTGAGAGGAGCCGAGCCTCCTGCCACGCTCTGCCTCTGTACTGAAGCCAGCAATTAAACAAAGCAAAACAAACCCGACCAACCAGCCCCCTCTGCCCCCCCGCCTTGCAGTTCCCATCCGACAGGGTTTTCATTAATGAATATCACGGTGGTATTTCAGCTACCTCAGGAGCTAAAAATAGGCAGCGCTCTGCCGCTGGGATTGCTGGAAGGAGCCGCAAAATGGTGCAGGGCTGCTTCCTCCACTGCTGCCGCTGCCTCTCCCCAGCTGCTCCATCCCCTGTTCCCTCGGTACAAGCTGGCTGGGAGGAGGGTAAGGGGCTGGGCTGGTCTCCTTCAGGCTGGTTCTTATCTGGTGGGAGCATCCCATCCCATCCCATCCCATCCCATCCCATCCCATCCCATCCCATCCCATCCCATCCCATCCCATCCCATCCCATCCCATCCCATCCCATCCCATCCCATCCCATCCCATCCCATCCCATCCCATCCCATCCCATCCCACCCCATCCCACCCCATCCCATCCCATCCCATCCCATCCCATCCCATCCCATCCCATCCCATCCCATCCCATCCCATCCCATCCCATCCCCACAGCTTTCCCATGCATCCCACTTGCATTTTCCATAGTGGGTCACACCCTAACCCTCCAGCTGATTGCTTTTGGGTTGATTGTCACCGAGAGCGAGATTTGTTCAGCTGTGTCGCTCCTGAATTCTGAACGTGCCCACCCACAGCGGGAGAACCGGAGCTGGCTGGGCTTGGCTTGGGAAACAGCTGCGCTCACAGACCCAGGGATGGTAAATGACACATCCAGGCTTTTGCCATCAAGCTAAAAACCCACCTAACCCGTTGTCAAAGAACAAAGCTCCACAGCAGCCGGGGAGTGGAGGGGGCTCTGCAGGGCCAGGGCAGTGAAATCCACAGGCAGAGGTGAGCCAGAAGCCTGCCAGCTCAGCGGGAAATCAGCGTGGCTCCTTCCTACCTCTGGGTTGTGCATCTACCTTTGCACATGGTATAAATCCAGTTCACAAGGGGATCTGTTTTCTCACTAACCTGGGCATAACCGCAGTTATTTAATTGTCTCCCATATGTCACTGTCACCAAGCACACAGGCTGTGCTCAGCACGCGAACTTGTGACTTTGCTTGCAACAGCCACATAGCCCAATTAATTTGTTACCTTGCTGGAAGGGAGAGGGGCTCTTCCCAGCAGCCTGACATCACTGGTGGGCATGTTCATCTCTGCAAGCAAGTTGTTTCTCATCATGCCGATACTGACCACCCCTAATTATCTGTTCCTCCCCACCAGCCATGCTCTGTGCCCACGAAGGTACCAGCAGAGCTGCTCCTGCCCTGGCTGCTGTAGAGTTGTGCTGGAGTGGGACTCAGGTCCCCGCCTCTCTGGCCATCCCAAGGTAAATCCTGGCTCCGATCCTTGGAAGTTGCCTGGACACTAACTAGGGGATTTTTTTCTTTTTTTTCCTTCTTCTTTTTTCAAAAAGTAATAGTTTTCTGGAAGGGAACTATTTAAGGCAAAGGCAAAACCTGAAGCTATGTGGTACAAAACTGCTAAACCCTATAGAGCTGCACTGCCTCACACCCACAGGAGAGCTGACCCAGTGTGTCATATTGTACTGTGCTTTCCTTTTGGTGAACTAAATCCCAGTAAATATAATTTTTGCTGTTATTTACTCTGATTAATCATACTTGTCACTCAGCCTATCTGAAAGGTTAACACTGGGGCAATTTCCTCTGGTGGCTGGTTGTACTCAAAGCTGCATCTCAGAACATTTCAGAAAATCCATTCAGTGGGGGGAAAAGATAAGCACTGCATTTTGCTGGCAGTGCAAGATGAATCAGAGGCACGGTACTGGTTATCAAGCAAGCAATCTCATGAAAAAAGTAGTGGCCATCGCAGGGCAGGAACCTGGGGCAAATGAAACTGATGTCTTGAAAGCATCCACTATCCACAAAGGGTGACCCCGGAGGACGACCTTCTTGGGGGACCCAGATCCTGACCACAGCATACAGCGGTATGTGCCTTTGCTACCTCAGTGAGAAACGAGGTCCCATAACTTAGGGGCAGAATGTGGCTCATAAACTGAAAACCTCCTCCTCCTCCTCCTCTTCCTCACAGAGCATCTCAGAAATCTCGACCCTGCTTCCCAGCTGAAGTGTGGCTGCATCACAGCAAAAGCCGGTTATTTTCATAGCATTTGCAGCCTGAATGAATTCTGGAAACAAAGCAGGGCTGGTGAATACGCCTCTTCCAGAGACATCCAGGGCCCAGCTCCAAGTCCATAAGGAGTTTTTGTAGATGCTGAATAAATAGCTCCACATATGACTCTCCCCGTCACTCTCCCTCTCTTTCTCACACATCTGTGTTTCCAAGCTGACCTCTCAATCTGTGGAAATCTGTCTGGCATGAAGCAGCTGCTGTGCATCAAAGGAGAGACAACTTTCTCCCTTCCTCCTCCACTCTTCCATCCACCTTCAGAACATTTAATCAAGGCCTCCCACCTCTGCTTGGCATTTGGCTTGCTGAGAGACCCTGGAAGGCACTGCGCTAGTAAAAAAACTACCCAGCAGCTTATTCAAATCTATCCCTTTAAAGAATACCTTGAGGTGGGCACCCAAACTACAGCCCCTCCGTACTCCCATTAGTTGGATCTGGGAAACTCCTGACAGATCCCCGTGGTCTGGGAAAGATGGGTTTATGCTGACGCGAGGCTCAGTGTAGCGCTCCAGCGATTTGCATCACACAGCAAAGCTAAGCCTAACAAATTAAGTTAGAGATGGTTGGCTTTCCACAGCGTCACGCTAGCCATCTTCTACCCTGCTCGTGGAAAACAGCTCACAGAAAGGTTGGCTGACTTGGGTACAACGCCAAAGGGCTGCTGCCTGCCTGTGAGCAGACAATTTTCTACGGAAAACATAACCCGACAGTGACGGTGACATCCAGATCTTCTCCCGAGATTGTGCTGTCTGGCTAGCAATCAGTAAAGCCCTGGTTTTCACAGCCTTCTGGAGCCAAGATGGCACCACCACCTCTGGCTGTCTTGGCCAAACAGCTTTGCTGTGTCTGGTTCCTGCTCTGGGATCTCTGTCCTGAAACCTTGTTACAGCCGTTTTTTCCTGTCTGCTGCTTCCTGTCTGGGGAGACGTTGAGCAGGACTGGCATTACAGATCATGATGGCTCTAAAAGCAGGCCAACTGCTTTAGTGTGGTACCACTTTTATTCCTACCCATTCTATATGATCCTGCAGTTGATCAAATAACATTTGCTGGCTCTTACATGGGTATAAACTTCTTTTCCCCTCCTGCAACACACGTACAATAGTATTCCCTGTCTGCTTGGACTGCTGACTACCTGGCAATCCAGGGACTGGGTAATGCATGGACTAGACTAAGCCCTTGGGCTGCCAGTTGGCCACCACCATTGCAAGAGTTCCTATAGCTCTCTATCCTGCAGGAAACAGCGCTTCACTCCCCAGAGAGGTGGAAAATCCCACCACCCAACAACACAGAACTCGACTGCAAGAGGGATGCTGCTGAGAGGCAAGTTGTTTCCCAAATCCACTTCATTCTAGGAAATCATAGGGTCCCCCCTTGTTCTTGAGGAGCTCAGAAGAGCTGAGCTGGGTGAGGCAAACACAGTGGACAGCTGGCCTGATTTTGCCACACCAGGATGGGAAAGCCAGAAAGGATGTGTTAAATGGTCTCAGAATAGGTTCTGACCCACTAGCTGCAATGGAAGGTGAGAAAACAGCACTCTGCCTGTCCCAGTCACTTCTAATTTGAGAAGATGGCATCCCTGAGGGACCGAGAGCCGCTGCAGACTCCACCAGCATCCCTCCGGGAGCAGGATGCTTTGATGGGTCCTCTGTCCTAGAAGCACCGAGCAGAAGGGCTGGGTACGGGACCTGCACGCCCAAGCATCATCCCTCGCTGACGACTTTCAGGCCATGCAGGCACAGACAGCGCTGCCCACCAGGGAGGGGATGACAGAGAGAGTCACAGATGGGGGACATTAGCCGCATGGCTTCATGCTCCGCAGGGAAGTGCTCTGCCGCAGTGCTGAGGAGGAGGCTGGAAACATGTAAAGACGAGTGAACAAAAATCCTTGCAGCTTACTGCCCTTCCCCTCGCTGTAAAAGCCTCTCTGCTGGGTAAAAGTCCATAAAATTTAGCGGCGCTGGAGCGTTGGTGCTGCAGCGAAACGCCTGATAGCCCACAGTGGAAGGGCAGGTGGGGAAGCTGCATCAGCTCCGGGCGTTTGTAAAATCAATGGCTGTTTCACACGCATCGCAAAGCAGGTGGCTGAGGATGAGCTGAGTGGGAGCGATGGCGATTCTCTGGGAACCTGCTCTGGGTTTGGGAATTCCCGATCACTTTAGCCTGACATCTCCCTCTCTTCAAATGTCTTTAAGATTTTCCACACTAGGATCCCTCTGGGCGCCCGCGTAAGGGTGGCAAGGCAAAGGGGACACGGTTTCGTTCCCAGCTCTCCCACCACAAAGGGGGAAACGGGCTTTGTCTTTGGAACAGAAAGGGAAACCAGCCCCTATGGTGGGAGTATTCCCAGGACAAAGCGGGATTTTTTTTAACATCTCTGGCTAAATGCCGCTCGTGTATGATGATTTATAGGGCAGCGCCTTCCTGCTGGGAAGCCGTGCAGCGCTGGAACCTAGTAATTAGTTTAATGCTCAGAGCTTGATGCTGAACGGTGGGTGCTAATCTCCTCTCTACAATTAATCTAGCAGATTTATCAGTGCTTCGTACGATGAAGGACTAAGTCTGTGGGCTACAGTTATCTGTCCCTGAAGAAAGCAATGGCATTTCACTCAGAAAGAGCCTTTTTTCATTTTACGGTCCTATTTTACTTGGTGATCTGTGTTGAAGATACATACTTAAAGGACAAAGTGGAGAGGAAAAATCCCCCCATCCTACCCCAGTCCTGCTAATTTTCAGCTCTGCGTTGCCTCTTCTCTTCTCTGTAACCTGTAATTGGGATATCTGGGTAGGGATTTCTTATTGCTCTCCAATGAAACAACCACGGTGGGTTTGGTGTCCATACCTAAGCCTTCTGCCTGACAGGGTGTCTCAGAATTATTTCTTGCATTGCTGGTGTGAGAGCAGGTATCACAGCACCCAAATAATACTGGATTTTCCACTTTGCAGTAGAACCAAAAAATTAGGCGGTGTGAAAAATCATCTTGGATCAAACGTGTTGCCCTGCATTCTTCTGTGACCCAAAATCCCCCGAAAAATTTCATTTCACATCCAGCCAAAGTGCTTGCCTTGATCCCTACCAAAATATTTTGGTTTGTTTCAAATTATTTGGGGGCTCAGTATTACTCTTTTAAATGCAGGTCAGTTTTCAATCAAAAATTTTGTTTCCAAATGAAAAGTTGGAAAAATGAATGAAACCAAAACACTCTGGCTTTTCTCTTATGAAAAATTCTCCAAATTGTCACATAATTTCTTCTTGGCCATGACTACTTGTAGGTTTTGACTGATTTTACAGATGTTTTAGGTTTCTTTTAGACTGTGCTTTTTAGCAAATTCATCAAACATTTCTGCCCAGGTCTAGTATCTAATAAATGCAAGAACTTTCTTATCAGGAGTCCTTCATTCACTGCTTATTTGCTGTTTTAATTTGGATGCTCATCACCTCAATTTTTCTGATTTTCAGTCCTGTACTCTTTCACCAAATGCCTTACAAGATGACCACTGCTGAGGGCAGACAAAGGGGTTTTCCTTAGGTTTGCCTTGGACTTTACCGGAGCAAAACAACGTATGTAAACTCCGATACCTACACGGCCGGGATACAGGTCCTGGGGGCACGAGGATGCGCTGGCACTGTGGTTTAAGATCTGTCCCGGCAATCAGCTAAATATTAACCGACGGGGCATGGTGTCAGGCAGTGAGGGCACTTTGGGAGCTGAGTTTCTACTGCAAACTTAAGCAAGTTTCCCTTATCTGTTTAAAGGAGGAGTACTCAGAGAAGTACTTCTATTTTCCTTACGAGACCATTAAGAACATTCCCCAGCCCTTTGGAAGGGAGAGGCTGGGAGGAGGAAGAAGAGGGAAAGCAAGAGAAGAGGAAGGGGAAGGAGGGGAACCTGGTGGGTCAGGTGTGAGCATTGTCATTCCAGGGGGAGCTGTTCTGGGGGCAATTAACAGGAACTTTCTTTCATGAACTGCTCTCTTCAGAGAGACTGGATAAACAGGGCCTCAGGTGCAGCGTGAGATGACAGGGTAGTCTATAAAATAAGTGCCTGGCAGAGAAATATCTTTATAACGGCTTAACAAGGATAGGCAGACATAGGCTGGGGGCCTGGAAGAACTGTTTGATGCTGTTGTGTCTATTTATTATTTATTCTTCTGGCACAAATATAGCATCAAAGAATGTCAAAACCAAAAAGCCCATAACCTGCTGTCACTGGATTAGTCCTACATCTCTGTAACCATGGCATCGTGTGGAATTGACAAGGAAAATCAGCAACAATGGGAAGAAAACGCCTGGCATTTATGACACTTGCGAGGATGAGGCAGACTTCCTCACTCTGGTGAGGACGCACCAGAAGGGATAAGAAAATCTGTGAGAGTCTTGCTAGCCTGGGCATCTGTGAGGCTCAGCTGATGGAAAATGCCACAAAACAGCGAGATTGCTCCCTTGTGCGTAATCCTACGTGATACATATGGGCAACACAGAGTGGATCCCCCCCTAAAACATTTTCCTGCCACTGCAGAGCACGTCGAGCCCCACAGAAGGGAGGGGGTGGCATCAGCGCCTCTCTGCAGTCAAGAATGGAAATAGCCGCAACACCTCAAGTACCACGGTCAAAACTCTCCGTGACTGTGCCCTGGCAGGGTTCACCCCTGCGGGCTGCGACGTTGCCAGCCCTCGCTCGCTGTCTCTCAGGCCCATCCTATCTCAGTGCTTTCCTGCCTTCCCCTCGGCTGCTCCCCCCCTTTGTGCCAGCCCCCCTGGCTCTGCAGGTCATGCAGCACTGCCGCTGGGAGACCTCCCTCGTGGCTGTACAGAGCAGAGGACCAGGCTGACATGAGTAACAAGGCATAGGCTTAATACTGTACTGATTATTTTTTGGAAAATAATATATATTCACTTTTTTCTGAAACACTTTTGCTGGCTTGGAAATATTTCAAGTGCCAGCAGCAAGAGATTAGGGAGCTTCTTTTAATCAGCTTTTGTTTTGCTTCTTTATTTGCATCTTTGCAGAAGAAGGAGTAAAAGCCTACTCTGAAAAGTTCTCCGTGGAGGGATTGGGATTTGGCAGTGTCATGCAGTGATGCTTCTGGATAAGGGGAAGCGGGAACGGTGCGGCCTCCCACCGCCTCCCGAAGCCCCCGGGCAGGAGGGGTCTCACCTCTCCCGCAGGCAGATTTGGGGCAGGAGGAGCTGGTGTGCTCCAGCCCCATGCAAAGCTCAGGCTGGGGATCTGTTTTCGCTGCCCCCAACTCACCCTGTGCAATAGAGCACAATTGCCAATAAAACCTTGGAGCAGAGACTCACAGTTGGCCAAGGATCTGGAAAACTGATTGCCTCTAAAATAAGTAGATAAGCCTATGGCCACCATGTACATCCCGGCAGCGGTGGGCATGGTGGTCCCTTCGTGGCATGGTCCGTCAGTCGGAAAGTGAGAAACCCCAACAAACGTGAATGCCTGCCATCCTTAGTGCCTCTTTTCTTTCCCTTCTCTGTTACTTTTGCTTTTTCTCTCCCGGCGAGCCTCTCTGCCTGGCACTCCCGTGGCTCTGCCTGCCTGCCTGCCGCCAGCCCCAGCCCCGGGAACAGCCCTGCGTGCGCAGCACTCTCTGGAGATGCCCTTTCTCTCGCAGACATTCAGCCCATGGTGCACTGCAAAAAAATATCCCCAGCGGAGCGAGCGATGCCAGGAAGATGCTCGCCTTCCCTCCACCTCCCAGGGCTACTTTCTGCCTTGGCTACGAGCCTGCCTGCATCTTTGTGTGGTTAATAAAAATAACCTAAAAGTACTTGGGAGCAGACAGAGCAATCCCAGAGACTCCAAACATCTAAGGGGCTTTGTTTCCAAGGCAACATCTTGTCTCCTAGCTGCAAAAGGCCACGGGAATGAAGGCAGCCTATGGAAAATGAATAGCTCAATGACAACAACAACAACAAAAAAATCTGCTGGGGAGCGTATCAGGGAGGGAGGAGTGTTCGTAGGGGGGCCAGGAAAGAGCAAAGCCGAGCAAGCCAGGACTAGCTGCACAGAGCATGCCAAGGGACAGGGTGCAATTTATCTCATGAGAAGCCCAGTCCTGCTCCCATTGAAATGCATAGCACCACTTCCACCGACTTAATGGGAGCAGGGGAGCTTGCACAAATCAGCTATTCTTTTCTTTTCCCCTTTTTTTAAGCTACAGTGTTTGAAGATTCGAGCTAGTTAAAAATAATCCATTGTCCGAGGCAGAGCTTTCCTGGGTCCCGGGAGCTTTCCAGCCAGGGCTGCAGCACGCTATTGACTGTAGCCACCTCGGTTCCCACTGCCGGGGCTGCCGCCTCCCCTCCACCGCCCAGGGCAGCGAGGCGGGAGCTGCCCGAGCACCCCAGCATCCCTCCGGCTCTTCCCATTCAGAAAGAAACATGTTTTCACCTATTTTTATTTCAGAGCCGTGCGGTGTGTGAATACCTGTGTGCATGCCAAGCTGCAGAATCAGGTTGTTTCGCTATGGCTGGCCAGGCCGGTTTTGCTCTTACGGCATTGCGAGCTGGCTGCCCGGAGAGTGGGCTGGGGGCTTCAGGCATGGGGAAGGCACAGACCCCTCTGTGTCCCACCGGTGGCACCCACAGCCCATGGGACAGCACCCTCCCTTGGAGAGGGCAGGCGGGCAGGTCCGTGGCTCCGTTGTGGAGCTATTGAACGCGCACGTCGCCCTTACGTAAGTGGCTGCCACAGTAAAATGCCCCCGAGATCATTTATGGGATTGATATCAGACTGGGAGGGGAGAGGCTCCCCAGTGGCAGATGCCTGCCTGCAAATGGCCTGCTCTTGCCTTTCCTCTCCCTTGCGTCCCACGGGAATGCCTAAAAGCTTTGGATCGTGATGCCAAGTGAGCTGCCAGAGCTTTTACTCCATGTCCCAGGAGGCAGCACGGATGCTCCGGGAACGTGAGGGGCGCTGGGTCAGGGGCTCCTTTGGAACTGGCTCCCGGCTCCTCGCAGTGCAACTGACACGGAGCTCCACCATGCCAGGATGGGCTCCCGATGTGGGGAGGGGAGGAGGAGGGGGCCCGGGAACTTCCCTGGGGTGGCCAGGAGGGATGGAAGACATCGGTGTGTGCTGGTGCCTCTCTGCCCTGGGCTGGAGCCAGCATCAGGCTCGTGCTCTCCCTCCCCTTGTCCTCAGAGACTCTTTGGGATGATGAACAACCTGGCCATTGATGTCCTGCCTGATGTTAAAACATTTTATTTAACTAATGTTTTTCCTTTGTACCCTCTCACGATCAATACTATGCGAGCAAGAGGTTTGCAGAGGGAGAGCTGCTGGAAATGCTCCTCTCACACTTTTTTTTCGCACCCTCTGCTGTGGGCAGAGCAAATCCATCTGCATGGACGGACCACTGCTATTTATTATTAATCTTGGTATGCCAAGCAGCGCTCTGTCTGAGCAAGTTTCGAGATGGTGAGGTTTGCTTCTCACTCCCCCTCCTTGAAATGGTTTTAATTTAGCTTAACTCCAGGGAATTCCTCCAACATTGCTCCTGCGGAGCAGGGCTGGAACCTGCCTGGGAATGGGGGGCTGCCTCTGCCACAGCCACATGGTGTCCGCCTGTGGGGAAGTACAGGGGGGCCTGTCTGTGGGCCCGGGTGGGCGGGTGACATGCAGTGCCCCCACCTCCCATGTGTCACCCTCCCTGGCCCCGTCAGAAGGTGCTGCCAGGGCGAGCAGGCAGCCTGGCTGCAGGCACCAGCTGTGGCGTGCGGGGCAGGCAGGCACGGGCTGCTGGAACATCTAGGGGTGACCAGGCTGACACATCACCCTGCTCCTCCTTTTCCCAGGGGATGTTCGCTGGGGGCAAGACTGGGAGCTCCTGGGGCTTGGGGGTGGAAAAGACTTGATTTTAAGAATCAGGAGAGCACGGGACTTGGACATGTGCATCAAAACCAGCACAGCCGTTTTACCCTCTTGCCCCCAGTTCTTCTTTCTCACAAGTACCCACCGAGCATATCGTGCACGTGGTGATTTTCTGCCCTAACCTCCACCGCAGTGTTCCCGGATCGCCTTCCACTGCTGCAACTTTCAGCCTTTTGTGGCTGAACTTCACTTCCCTGTGACGTGATTCCCGCAGACCGCATTGAGTTTTCACTTGCAAATACTCTTGGACCCCTTTCAAAGCACTCAGCTCCCCTTCAGCATGACACATATTGTGTGGTTTGTGCCACCCCCTGTACAACTGGCTCTCACAATAGTTCATAATATTAATACAGGGGTTGGAATTTCCCAAAGCACTTGGTATTGACCTAACCCCATTCACAGCAGGCTCAGCTGTGGATTGTTACCAGTAGGGAGTAATGAGCGTTCCTGAAAATCCCATCACTTGGACATAACGAGAGAGAAAATAGACTGTGGGATACATTATTATTGGCTTATTAAAAATTCTCACCTAGACGTCTTTAAAAATGTATCTGCTCAGGTCATTAATGGCATCTGCATGGACAGTCTTGTCATTATGTCTGAATGAATAAACAGTATTGATTTATACTATAATAAATTTATAGAATAAAAGAGAGCTAAAATACAGCCAGCTGGGTGACCAGCTACCTCTTCAGAGTATTTGCTGGCTGATTCCTCATGTTTTAGTTTTTTGAGAGGCATGAACAGGAGACAATACAGCTGTTACCCTCGGTTCTAACATGATCAGGTGCTGAGCACCCCTTGAGCAGCCCGGGGCACTCTAACCCCTTCCTGAGAACCTGCCTGCCCCTTCATTTTCTGTGCCACCCTTCTGCTTCAGATGGCTTAGCTCACTTGCTGGCTCTCGCCAGACGCACACACAGGCTGGCTTCCAGGCCCTCAGCCCAGGGCTAGAGAATCCACGCTCACATCTCCTCCACAGATAAAAACGGTCAAGCTTTCAACTTCCCTTTGAGCTGGTATCTTCAGAGTAATAGGTCAAGCTGGAAATGCGTTTCCAAGCCATGTTTGCCTACCAGAAGCAAGCTCTCCATCGCTCCGTGCGGCTCTTTGCGAGCCCCAGCGCTCTGTAACGAGGCCATTGATGGAGCAGTGCTATGTTCTTTTGTCCCTGCCAAAACCCTGCTCCTTCCTATTCAGCTCAACAAGATGCGAAGCCCCGGTGCTGCCAAGCGTCCTTTCAGCTGCCAAAGGAAAAGGAGCTAATCAAACGAGTAAAAGAGCCCCAGTGCCAGGCTCCACTCCCAGCTCAAAGCCCGCGGATGCGATACCCGCTGGCTGGAACGGTCGGCTCCCAGCAGCTCCCGCTCTGCCCATCCCCGGGCAAGAGCCGCAAGCTCCACCGTTCCCAGTCCGCATTACTGCTGCCTCAGTTAGCCCACCTCAGAAAGCTGCCGCATTGATCCCTCTTCAAGGCACACCATGGCCTGTACTTGTTAGTCCTGATTGTTTTTTTTTTAAAAAACATTCCTTTCCGCAATGCCAGCTTCCTATCTCTCCCCTCCTTATTTCCCACACCAAGGAGAAAAGCCTCACACTGTGTCTTTCACGTCCCTCGGCCTGTTGGTGGGCAGCATGCTTGAAGTCATCTTTTTTGCCTCCATTTCAGACGCTGCTTGGTCAGAAACGAGAGGAGACTGTTGGTTTTCTGTACAAATGCTGTGAGCATTGTATGGGTCGTCTCGTGACACTGCTGGGTCAGCGATGCTCGCGTTCCCGGCTGGGCGGTGGGTGTAAGCCCACATTGCTGTGCTGCCTCTGCTGTTCCTCCGCGCCCCTGTACCCCAGATGAGGATGGGGTTTGTTTTCAGCTGCATCCTGATCCGCTTCTCCAGGATATTCTTCCACCTTTTCATTTTTAGCACTGACATTAAGTATTTAGAGCATAAAATGAGTGATTTGCCTCTCCGCAGCCGCTACCTTTTGAGGCCATTTGGGAACTGCTGAAGTTATTTGCCACCTACAGCCCAGTGAGTCTAATAAAGAGATCGAACGTTTCCGTAGTACTTCTAACGTTGTGAAAAATGCTTATTTACCACAGAGCTCCCACCGTGCAAACGGCCAGGAGGCAGCTGCCACTGGGTTCAATGCAGGGGCTATCGAACAGCCCAGGTACCACGTGCAGCAGTTCAGGATATGAGGTAAAACCATTGCTTTGCCAAAGGAACGACACGAAGATATCTGTTTCAGCTGGAGCTGCTCCAGCACTTTTGGCATTTCTGGAGCTCATGGACACCGCAGAGAATGTTTAGGGAGGCAAAAAGTAATTTGCATGCTTTGGAGGTCGGCCACAGTGCCGCTGTAAATGCCTCTCTGCTCTCACAGAAAAGTGCCACGGGCCCTTCAAAGGTCATGGGTGCTCAGCTGCTCGGGGTTGCAGCTCTCCTGCCAACGCTGGGCCCCTCACACCGAGGGGAGAAGTAGGCCAGGCCCACGGTGGGGAGGGATGCTGAGTGCTCGGTGCCCTGCATCCCTCCTCCGACACTCTCCTTCCTCACTGGAAAGCCTGAGCAATCCATCCTTGCACCGATCCTGGCTTGGCCCGAGTTGCTGGAGGAGAGGGCAGTGTTTGGCACCACCATTTCAAACCACCAGGCAGGTAGTGTAGCCGATGCACTGGCTGGCCAGCATTCCTGAGCCAGGGAATGGTGCCACGGGGTGGGAGAGCCCCCTGCCCCACACACAGCAAATACACACGGGGCCGGTGGCTGCCGGCAGCTGCAGAAGGGTCAGCACAGCCGTTCCTGTGGGACCCTTGGCTGCTCGTGCTGAGCCCGCTCTCACGGTTACCTGACCCGTAACTCCTCTGCAGCACTGAGGCACCATGTCTCTGATGATTGTGCCCCCGCTGTTTTGGGGGGTAGCACAAGGGGTTTCCAGCAGCTCTGCTCCCAGCACTCACAGGAGGTGAAGTGTGGACATGCCGCTTGTGGGCCCACGTTCCCCTCCATCACAGCCCATCATCCCCGCGCTGCAGCAGGGCCCCACGCCGCCTGGGTTTTGGCTCATTCGTAGGTCTACACAGAGCTCTTCTGCTCTCTGGCCAGACTAGGAACTGCCTGGCTGCGTCTGTAGCTAATGCTCTGCTGAAGCCCCGAGAGATGAGTCTGTCTCCTTCCTCTAGAGCCTCAGCTGAAGGGGTCATGGTCTACAGCAGACGATGTTGTGCCAACCTGATTTCTGTTTATCGTCATGGGTCTAGAGAGTCTCGCCTTTAAAATCCATCTGCAAGCTTTGCACGTTGCTGGGTTAGGGGTAGCAAACTCCTAAGGCCCCACGCTCCACAGCGAGCATCCTTCTGGGCTGCGGCATCAGGCGCCAGTCCCCTTCCCTGCCTGATCTCCGTGCACTGCGTGGAATTTTGCCTCCTCCATGGGAGTGCCAGTTCCCCTCTCCTCACCCTTGGTCATGCTGTTTTCATCTGTGCATCCCTCCCCAGACCAGAGGTTGTGTGATGTGATACCTCTGCCCACCCTCACTGCACCTCAGCAAGTTTTCTTTCCTCTTCTTTCTGTGAGAAATTGTACAAAACTCTCTCCAACATCAGGGGCTTGTCAAACAAGCAAAAAAACCCTGTGCATCACCTACGGCACCAAACTCTCTATCCCACCCCACCTGGCCAGCCTGATGGACTTTCAGTTTAGTAAGCTTTTCCATTTTAATGTTAACTGTCCTCATCCCCCAGCTGGGGTGATGAACACTGGCAGGATTTTTCTGTGTTCATAAATATTTCCCTGCTGCTGTGAAGAGGTTGTTTTTCCCTTTCCCCGTATCGGATGAAGATGGCTGCTCTGCCAGCTCACCATGTAAATTTAATAGCATTCCAAAACCTCTGTCCTACATAAATATGAATGTATTTCATCCAAGAGGAACCTGTTATTGAAGGAGCTGCGTTGCTAAATCATTCAGAAGGTTATTGTTTGAAGTGCTAGCAGTCAACAGTGCCTTGGCTATTACAGCTCAAAAAAAGGGGGAGGAAGGGGAGGAAAAAAATGAGTGGGGATCATGGAAACCTCTTTAGATGAAGGAGCTTATGCACCGAGATCATCAAGGTATAAAGAGGGCATTGCCAACCAGCAGGTCTGGCCCCAGGAGGACGGGCCAGCTGCTAGCAGCTCGACAAATTATTCACTGGCAATTGCTTTCTTGCTGCTGCCCTGACTTATTTACACTCCAAAAGATTTTTGAAGTGTGTTTATTTAAGAAAGATGAATCCAGAGGCTGTGGAAGGGGAGAGGAGCTTTCCAAAGGAATCTGGCCCTGCCACGGTACAGGCCGTTTCACTCATTAACCCCTCCACGCGAGGAAGGGGTGGGAGTGCCCTAAGTGCTTATGCATTGTGCGTTAGTGCACCTCGTCAGGAAATTCTGATTTGATGGAGGCTGAAGGTTAGAAGGCATTTCTGCACTTTTCCTTACTCCTCAGCCTCATGCTGGAAGATGGAGTGATGTTGTGGGTGAAGGGAAAATCAAGGGAATGATAGCTCCTGCACCGAGACACCAACTGCCAGGGTGCAAGTGGGAGAGCTTCATGGCGGCCGAAGGGTGTGTGTTCCCCTAATGTTAACGCCTCTTACCAAATTCAAACATTTAAACCCCACTTTAGTAAATTCCCTACTTCCTCTAAACAGTTTTGTGTCATCAGTACACAAGAGCGCCCAAATCCTCATCTTCAACTCCGTTGAGCAAGGTAGTTGTGCATCCTGCAAGGGCTCAGAGAAGGTACAAGGTGTGAGGAGAGACCTGGCACAGGCACTGCACCTTCTGGCCAAGCTTGTAAACCAGCAGCTGACAGATCTCTGAGTTTCTAGGCTGTTTTCAGTCATTTAATTGATGATGGAAACTGTATATACCCGCCTCTCTGTCCTTTGCTCTTTACTGATTCATCTGTTCCCCAGGCAAATGGTTAAAATGAATTTGCTTTTTTTACACCTGCAAATTGTAGAAGTAAATGGACTGCCTGCGCAAGTGTTATATTTTAAGATGCCGGCCCGATCTTTGGGAGGGCATAATTAGGCAGATGTTTATCTGCCCATGAGGACGTGGGTTCATACTACAGTTAGCTGTAAGGGATAAACCTTTAGAGCCTGTAGAAGTGTCTTTTAGGTGCATGTGCCTCACAACCCATAACCCTCTTTTGCACTTCAGAGAGGTCCACAGGGACATCGCTCCCCCAGTTCTGCTGCAAGGCATCTAAGACCCATGCCTGGAGCAAGCCGTGTCTCTTGGGTTACCACCAGATGACAATGCCGTAGCATTTTGCTGTCGATCCAGCTCCAGAGAAGACGTGGTTATTTTCCTATTGCTTTGCTCCTCCACATGATGCTGTTCAGCACCTCGTAACACCAAAGGTTAGGACCCCATCTCATTTCCTCTTAAGTTCGGCTGCATGTATAATTAATGTGAAGCGCTCACTCCCAGTGCTGCCGCTGGAAAGGCACCTCTGGTCCCACTCTGGCACTAAAGCAGCATGAATTCATTTTTATGATGAGTGAAACACGTCTTTCACTGCTCAGCGTTCAGTGTTTTGATTTTTAGCAACAGGCTTTCACATTCAGATACTCCTCATGCATTGCAATGTGGCAAAGCTATTAAAAACACAATTTAATTTCGGTCTCATTGCTGATCAGTCCGGTGGGAATTCTCACTTAATCAAACTTTAATGTTTTCCTTCTAAATTTGAGAAAAAATCAGTAATTGGCCTGATAATTGAATTTTCAGATCATGTATCAAAGGAATAATGTCGTGCATGGGATAAGCAGCAGTCTGCCTCTGGAAGCCCAAACATCTGAAATGGAAAATACTGCAGAATTTAGATAAAGATTTCACTATACTGCTGTGGAGCTAAGAATAGACCATATTATTTATATTGTCAAAGGAAGAGGCTGAAATCACAGAGATCTTCAGAGAGTAAAGATGCTTAGACAGTTATGCACAGGAGTTGTGTTCATGGAGCTGAAGTGGAAAGCTACTGACGTCTCGGCAGAGGCACGCTGCTCCCAGCGGGCCCCACGGGCCAGGCGGCATTTCACGCAGAAGAGAAATGCCAGGCTTTTCCCTCCTGGAAGGCACACGCTGGGTATCTTCCAAGTAACCAAGTAGAGAGTGAGGAGTAATTTGCCTGTTGCAGAGATGCCTTGTGCCCCACCGGGCGCCTCTTCACTGCGCTGAGGTCCCCGGGCTCTCTGTTTGTCCCGTGTGTCCAACAGAGCTTTGTTTCAGAGGTTCATTAGTGTTTTCCCATTGAGTTACTCTCCAGGTCCAGTCCTTCCTAGAAGCTGATTTCTGACTAGATCAGAGATTGAAATGAAACAGCTAGTGGGAAAAATTCAAAACATCTTTTTAATTAAAAATAAAATAAAATAGAGGCCTCATAGCCATAACAGATGACTGCGTTTCTCTGAAGTTCACATACTTTAAGAACTGTGCCCCTCTCTCCTGGGACCATGACGGCACCGCTCAGTTCTTCCCGTACTTCAGATGCTTTCAAGCCGAGAAGCGTTTCCAGAAGCGCAATAAATGCCTGCTTTCAGTTCTTGTTTAATTATTCCCTCTTTCCTCCCAAGTACGTTTCTTGTCTCTTCACTGACACTTTCCCTCATCCCCTCTTGTTCCCCGTCTCCCTAACTGAAGGTGAACATCTCCTGGATGGAGGGGTCCTGTTCCCTCTCACAGTCTGCACCTCCAGCGGCTTTGGCGAGGTTGCCCCTGTTCACACTAAAATAAAAGGGATGCAGAGACGGTGAGCCCGCTCCTCCTGTGCCTGTGAGATCCTTTCTTCCATCAAGCCAAGGCACCAGGAGGGCGTGAGATGGTGGCTGGACCATGCCCATCGGCAGGACGAGGAGGCAGATGCTTGGTAGGAAGCATGCCCGCAGCCTGCTCCGAGAGGCTCAGGTGCCAGATGAAGGATCTGCTTTCCTGGGAGAAACAAGGAGCGCCAGCCACATGCTGCACCCAGGCCTCTCCCCTGTGGAGGAGGGGAGCCGGGGCTGCTTGCGCGCTGCCTGCGTGGGTGCCTGGCAAAGGTGCCACCAGCCTCTTCACAGAGCTGTAGTCAACACTTGCGAAGAAGGTGAACACTCATCGCTCTCATCGCTATAGGTGCGGAGGGAGAGATGATGTTCGTGCTGATTTAGGCTTCTTTTTTTCTTTTTTTGACACTAGATGTCTATTTGGCTTTGCCAAGCCCGTGTCCATCAGAGCCAGCTGGATGCTGGGGTTCCTCCTCTGTGCCATGACAAGAAGTTACACTGGCTTTTGCAAAACAAATGTGCCGACAGATCTTGGCAGGTGGTTCTCTCCATGCCACATTTGGGTAGTATGAAGTTCCCTCTACTTAAGCAGTATCAAATGTTTATATTAGAGTAACGACAAAATATCCTTTTTTAATTCTTTCCTTTAATTTTAATTTTCCTCTTGCTTCCACTTGCCAGCTAAGTGTGCTATTGCTATGTAGCAAAATTTAAGACATTAAAACCGTTCTGTTCAGCTTTTCACTGTCAAAAGTTCCAGTAGAACCACTTTCCCTGCAGATTGTGGGATTTTGAGAAAGCTGCAGTTGTAGACAGAAAATTACTTCCAGGGAAATAAATAAAATTGGGTAAATTGCATGTGCTGGCATTAGCTCAGCTCCTTCCATCTAGGGGAAGGGGAGTTGTTTTTAAATTCATTCACTTGGATGTGCAGGAAAAAATGGCTCTGATTTGTTTTGATGATTAAAACGTTCAAAGATACCAGTTTCCTGTCCATCATTCAGAGCGTGTTCGTGTTGGACAGCAAAAGGAAGGAAAGTTTATCCTTGAACAGCGACAGAAGACCAAGAGACCGGCTACCTCTGGCTGCAAGCACCGCTTGCCACCGCTGGCCTTGGTGGTCATTTCCACCCTACACTCAGCTGCTCTGTCAAGGTTAAAGAGTGACACAGTGGTGGGCACATTCATGAGCGGACCCATAAATCTGTGGGTAATCACTTATTAATAGCTCCTTCTGCCAAAAAGACCAGAAATTATGTGCTAATTGATCCATCAGGCAGCTTTTGCTGCTGCCATGCATTTAAGTAGCAACAAGTATCTCAAGTACTCTTGCCCTGATGGTGAAGAACCTAGCATAGCACCGGTGTGGTTTTGCTGTGGGGATAGGAAGTGATCCCCAGCTTCATCCTCCAGCATCCCACCAGTGATGCTACCTAGCTTGTCACTGGAAAGACAACATGTTCCCCTTTCCTTATGCTTTCTCCATCTCCTGCACTTCAAGTGTCAGCTGGGCAAAGTGAAAGGGCTCTAGAACAGTCTAGAGTCCACAGCACCTGCAAAGGGTGAGAGCCAAGGTGTAGGGCCAGAAGAGCTCTTGGGCTGCTCAGATCCTCTGGCCACCACCGGTACCAGGTGCTGTGGGAGGGAAGGTGTTGTGTGGCTCTGAGACATATGTAGGGTGACAGCGAGGTTGGCAGCTCCTTCTCCTCAAAAGTGCTGATGGAAATCTAGTCTGAGAGGAAGTTTCAAAAGGTAGGTGAAAGCTATGGAGAAGTAGGTGGACTGGAGGCGATGGCAAAGAAGTGGTGAAGGGAAAGGATGCTCCTAACAGCACATTACTTTCCAGAGTGATATGTGTAACATCGCACCCCGGGCAGCACCAGGGATGTATCTGTACCCAGAGCCAGCGCTTCCCCCATGCCGTTCACACAGCAACCATGCTTCTCCAAGAAAATGTCAGGGGAACATACCGCTGTGACGGCCTAAGTTGCATTTATTCCTCATATATTCCTGGGGAGGCTGGTAAAGATAAGCTCTCCTAAGTCACCGAGGAGCACGCACGCAGGGGAGCACTACTGCGTGCACCTCGCCAGGGCGCACACACCCGGGAGCAAAGGCTGCCCGAGCCTCCTGCAAACACTCACTGTGCGTGAACACAACGCGGCAAAGCCACTTTCCATAACCCTGCGGGTTTGTTGGAAGGACCTGCAATGGGAAAGGCAGGTCAACAAGTGTTAACAGAGCCGACAGATTATTTCCTGTAGCAGCACAAGCAAGTTGGACAGAGAGGTGTGGGATTTAGGAACTGTGTCTGTGGGCGAGCGCCCATCAGAGATGGCGGGCTGGGGAGCAGCCCTGGTGCTCATGGCCAGTAACAACTACAGCTAGTCTCAGCCTAAAGATGCTCTGTCAAATGTTTTGGGCCCAGCCTTATCGGGGAACTTTTCATCAGGTGATTACACAGCCGGTACTACTCATCTGCTAATGATGGTTAGCAATGTCACATAAATGGAGAGGCTGGTGCACTGAAGGACTTTTGCTCTGGGGGACTGAGGAATGGAGGATGTTGGAGAGCTGAGTAGATGGGGGGGAAGGCTCAGGGTAACCCCTCTCTTGCCATCTCAGTAATTCAAGGGCTCTATGTACTCAAGAGGAGAAGTCAGGTCCAAATGTAGTGATTAGGGCTTCTGTTAGAAAATCTATACTCTGCTTTAGGGGGCTTCTGACAAGCAGTGAGAGGAGATGAGCAGAGTACAGAGGGGCTCTGAAGCTCCCAACAGCAGAGACATTCTCTTTCAGCAGGGCAACCAACTTAAAAGTTGGCTGGATGCAGCTGATGCCTTCTGTCTTCCCCTTCACTATCATCCTTCTCTTTTGACCCTTTTGACTATCTGCGTGCAATGGATCCTCCAAAACAGTCACCTCTCTAAATCTGGAGAGGAAAAAGTGCCCCTTTTGTAAGGATTCCCCAAGCTATCTGCCCCCAGCCAATTCTGCCTACAACCTGACTGCTCTTCTCCAGCCAGCTCTTTGGAGGCAGCTTTGTGTCCTCTCTTAAGGCAGAGCAGGACCCAGGTCATGGCTTTAAGACTAAGAAACTAAGTCTCAGACACTTTTTTGGGGGAGAGAAATAAGCTCTTATCACCTACACAGTAAAGGCTTTAGGCTTTCCTGGTCTCTGGCTCAGCTGCTTGGGCATTGTGGCAATGCGAGGGGTACTTCTGGTTTCAGAGTTCCTGTAACTGAGAGCAGTCAGGAGCTCAGATGGGGAGGGGAGGGAGATCCAAGAAGTGTGACATCTAAGTCCTAGCATTACTTTTTGAAAAGTTCCTGAAAAAGAGGAAAATGGCAAACTGTACCGTAAACTGGAGGCTGGATCCCTGGGAACTCCTCCAGCTTTGACTTCTGAACACCTTGTATTCCTCTTTGCAGCTAGTTTTTGCTCTTAGTTATACTATTCAGATCTTGCAATTATTGTATGTGCAATTTCCCTGCTCACCTTCCCGAAGCGCGAGGCTGCCTTGCCACCCCAAGGCTGTTCAGCAACCCACTGGCCAGACCCAGCCAAAAGCCCCCTCCACCAGACAACCCCACGACGGTGCCCGAGAGTGCACTACAGGGAGAGTGCAAGAAACAGCACACTCCAAACTCTACCGTGCCCTGACTTCAGGTGTTGTTGCCATCTGACAGCCCTCGATCTCACTTAAACTTAATTGCAGAAACCGCTCAAAGCTTCCACCCTTGCAGCTCTGGTGCTGACGGATGCAAAACCTAAGTGCTTCCCGGCCCCTCCAGCAGTACAGAGGACAGTGGGTTTGGATCCAGGTGTCAGGAGATCGCAGCTGGCAAGCCAGAACAGCTGGTATTTAAAGCCTGCTAGGTTGCTCTCTTTCTAATGCCTGTGTATCAACGGTGCGAGGCTTGGAGACTTGTTGGTACTGAGTCACTGGGAGGCAGAAGGCGGTCTGAAACGTACTGGGAAAGTTCACAGCTCCAAATTGACCTGATCCCTATGGCTCAGGGGGACTGTGTGTGCAGCACTATATAAAATTTCACTTTAAGGTCAAGTTCTTCAAAACCAGAAGATTCCAGCATTGTGGGAAGTGACTTGAAAGAGTTTAGAGGACTAATGGGAAGGAGAGACTTAGCTAAAAGACAGTCGGCGTCTTCAAAGGCGGGAGCATCTCAGGATGTGGCAAATGAACGGGCAAATACTGCAATGGCCTCAGACGCTCAGAGACTTTCCCATCCAGTGTCGGGCAGATGAGTCTGAAGGCGTTCGCAGTGCCCCTGCGAGAGACCACTTACACGGCCAGCAAGTCCCAAGGTGTTTCAAACCTTGTTTCAAGTTCCCAAGCTAGCATAGCAAAGGCAAAGGGGGAGGGTAAAAATTACGAGATGCAGAGGACAAAAAGCAGAAAGAAGGATACAAACACAAAACAAATAAAAAATGAGTACTGTCTCACTTCTGAGTCTTATTTAGTGTACAGAACATACCCTGCTGGAGTTTCTCTCTCCCTGCCAGCCTGGCATAAGCCCAAATTAAAACTAGAGGATATTTTTCGCAATGCAGGGTTTTTTTGCCCTGATCCCATCCCATTACTGGTATCAGCCATGGGTAGCTAATATAATCAAGAGACTAAGCACTAGAATGAAGCTTGAAGAAAAGATCAGGCAAGCAAAGCTTATGGGAGGTGGGAACAGCCACTCAGTACTTAGGCAGCTTGACATGATTGAGATCACTGGGAAGAAAAGGCCTGAAAAACCTAGGAGAGAAGCTGCAGGGTGGCAAGGGGGAAGAAACAGCACAGGAGTTTTATCGCCTGCTTGTACACATGCAGAGCATTAGGTGGGAACACCGAATTTGTGGTTGCATACCTCACTATCAGCTATGGGTCAGGCTGTCGCCCCACGTTACATCAGCTTACTCAACATACAAAATCTCTCGCTATGTAACTTTTCCCAAAATGCTCAACTTCTCTTTCTATCAATTTTCGCTCCAGCAGTAGCTTTCCGCATGAGCAGCAATTGATGCTTATGATTACGCTTGCCAATGCCAAAGTTCCCCACGAATCAAAACAGACCCACGTTTACCTGACAAGTATACTATTTTAAAACCTTTTGCAGGAGAAAAAAACCCTGATGATTAGGCAAAATATACAGAAATAGCACTTGGCTTGGCGTCATTAGCACATATACAAAAAACATTTGGGGACCTCTTTTATGTGCTGAATATTCCATTCAGTCCTGCAGTGCAGTGACTCCCTAAACCTTTACTGAACTGAGCTCTGGCTTTTGAGGCTCTAATTTGCTGTTGCCATGACATTGTTAATGTCTGAATCGCTTTTTTTAACCACTCTTCTCGTTTTCCCAGTCTCTTGCAGAGGCATTCTGAGATAGTGGGCATGAGCTGATCTTGTGGAACAGCCTGTGTGTCCTCAAAAATAACAGAGGAGTATTCATTTTTACAAGCTGGATGGCTGATACAGTCCTGATGGATGGATGATCCCGACCCTGATGGATAATAGCTTTTTAACTGGAGAAACCACAGTGAACATACCTCACCTAGTTGAGATGATTTTGGCTTTGGGAGGGTGGGGGGCTTTTTCCTCTGCTGGATTTTTAAAATAGTGACATTCAGAAAAAAATGTTATTAAATAAACAAAAATTCCTTGTTCTCTGAGGCTTCCAGAACGAGTGTACAGAATAACATTTAATTGCTTGGCAGTGAGTTTACTAACATACTTGCTTCCCAGATCCAGCTGAGAATGGAGAAGCCTCTGTTAAGGTCAACCTCAGCAGAACAGCATTGCTTCCTTAGGAAACACTTTTTGCAGGAGATGTACCTCCTGTAACGGGACAACACCTTCCGATTGCCTGGCTTCTCGATAGCACAGCAGGAGTTACTGCTTGGGGGTTTAAGGAGGACGTTCTAGTTGTTCTGAAGAACAGGTCACTTCAGCTCACCTTCCTTGCACTTCCACTCCTCCCTCTGATCAGCCCAGCCCCTCTGAGCCTTGCACGGCAGCGGAGTCCCCCGTCACCCCCTATAGCTGCCACCGCACCAGGCTGGCAAAGACCCCTTCACCGGCGTGGGCGAGGAGATGCAGCCCAGTCTGTCGCTGCCGCTTTCTTGAGGGGCAGGTCTCAAAGCCTGCTGAGCCCAAAGCTGAAGTGGTTCATCCACTGCCCCCAGTACCAGTCGGTCCCCATTCCAGCACGAGCCTGAGCCAGACTCCAAAGGCACTTTGATGCTGGTATTTTTGCCTTTGGGATATGCCCTCTGATTATCGAGGCTAGAGAAGTGGAAGCTGTTTAACAAGTGTTGGAACTTTAAAAAAAGCAGTGAGCTTGATGGAACGAACAGCATGTTCCCTTAAGGCACCATCAGGATCGTAGGTGAGACTTCAGCGGCTGTCATGACACAGAGGTCCCTCTGCCTTTTCCTGCAGGCGAGAGGGCGATGGCAGCGCTCGGAGAGCTGGCCTCGGCTCTCCGACTCGGACCCTGCCGACACCGGGGGGCTGAGAGCGGGGCGCTGGCAGATCCCATGCTCCTGAGTGGTGATGTGCTGTAATGCAGCGGGATGCGCATGGCTGAAGTGATGTCTCTTCATGGCACTGGTTTTAATTCTGATTTATCAAGCCAGAGCTTGGGACGGTTGCTCCCCCTCGCTCGCTCTTACAGGATAGGTGGCAGTCCCTTGAAGCGCTGGTCAGATGCCGTTGGTGTGTTTTTAGTCTGATCTCTGCTGGGGTGCTGCTGGGTTCCACCCGGGGCGATTTGGTGGGCAATGACTCCTCTCTTACTAGGGCTTTCTCAAGTCAGTGATATAATTCCCGTTCAACGGGAAGAAGAACAGGTCCACAAGTGTTAAGTCTTTTGGGGCCATACAGAATGCAAAGCACTACTTAAAGCTTAATAACCCTGTAACAGCTTTGAATATTTCCTTACTTCAGCCTCGGCTTTTATAGGTACATCTGAAAATAAATAACGCTCTTAGAATGCAGTAACAGTGACATCTGAGTATTTCCAGGAACCTACAGTATAAAAATGTCTGCCCACCACTGAAAGGAACAGAGATCGACATTTCAGATAACAAACAAATGCCTTTGATTTTCTCTCCGTGCCAAGGAACACTGATATTGTCTCTGTCTCCTGGGCATTCTTCAATGTGCCTCATTAGGACGTTATGAAATGTTGCTCTATTTGTTCTGTTGTAAAATAGCAAAACAAGCCTTGGGGCCAGACTGTCTTCAGCGGCGCTGGATGTGTGCAGGCTGTGGGTCTGCCCTCCGCGGCGGGATGCTCGTGCCTGGCGTGGCTGGAGCGGGGAGGGCTGGGAGAAGAGGGGGGAGAGGGAGAGACGATCCCCTGGCAACTTCTCGCTGTTTTCTCCCAACAGCTCAGCTAAGGAAGATCCTAACCTAGGGCTGCTACTCTCTTTAATGTAGAAGCTTGGCAAGACCAGGTTTGCCGCGTTAACACAAACCTGGGGGATCTCAGAGGTTTTGGTTGTTAAGACAGAGGTGGAGGCCCAGGCAGATACAGAGCACTTTTAGAAACAGTTGTTTTTCCCAAATTGGAGCTCTTAAGTTAAACAGATAGCTGAGAACAGCTCCTTGAAAATATCAGACTCTACAATCTTACTGTGTTTTTTCACTCTGAATACCAGGGAAACGTCTTGGGTTTTTTTAATAAACACTTGCGAAGAGCATACCAGAGGTCCAAGGTTAAAAAAGGGAGGGGAAAACTTTCTACAGCTAATTTTGCCAGTGCATTTAACAAAACCTTTGGTGTTCACACCTACTAAGGAGTCTCTTAATGAGTCAAAGCAGATATCTGATCTGCACAAACAAGGCGCGCAGTTGTATGCACATACTCAACTTATAATAACATACAGAGTCAGCCCACAGCTCTTCTGCACATGCCAGTGTGTTAATGGGTAATGTCTAATCCTGCCCTTGGCTAATCCAGTCATGTTTGCTTAACCACATTAGCCCAGTTACTCCCCAAGATCTTACCCTCTAAACCTTCAAGTTCAAGCGGTGAAGGCCCATGTCCATTTTTAGAGATTTGAACGTCAGCCACAAACTTAGATGTAGATTGCTCTGGAGATCTACCAAATATGGACTCTTGAAAATTCAGTCCTTTTAGAAAGGTCGGAAGTGACTGGGATTGCAAAATCTTTTCCAGCCTGGCAAACTTGTGCTGAGTTGCCAGCTTTGGACTAAGCGAACCCTGACTTTGGACAGAGCCTTAGCAGTATCTTTTAATCTGAGGTTTTCAGGCGTCACGATAAGATGGATATTGCCATGTGAACTCACATCAGCTTCATACACAACTCAAAGTGGCGCATAAATGCTGGCCTCAAACCCTTGAAGTGTTTGCCCTACATGATATAGTTAATACAAAACTTTAAAATGCAGTGATGGAGCAAATTAGAGTGGCGTGAAATAGGATTGTAGTTACAACATCTAATTAGAAAGCACTGTGAATTACACACTTTTCATAATACATGAGCTGGTTATAAATAGGACAGCCGGACAGACCAACAAAAAGTTGTTTCTTGAAATCCGGGGATGCAGAAGAGTCTTATAGGATCAGCTCTTTCACCAGAAACCAGAGCACTTGACAGTCTTCCTGCCTCAATGCTGGGTGGCTGTTCCCCAGGATAACAAAGGTTAGGTTCTCTAGCTCCACAAGCAAGAATTAAGCCTTTCAGCTTATGGTTTCTTCTGGGGACAGGCTAAAGTGTCATTGCCAGAATTTTTAAAGTTTTTGGTTGAAGAGGAGCTGATTTCACTGAGACATCATCTCCCAACCTACTTCACCTGTGTCAGCCTGGCAGATAGGGTTGCTGATGCAGAGGGCTGCTGGACCAGATGCTCTGTTGGCAACAGGCATGGCTCTCCACTCGCTTGAGGGCTTTCCCTCTGGGGCATGTGGAGATGGTGGTAGCAGCAGGACCTCACTGTGTACGCTGCTGAGGTTTAGCATGGCCTGGAAATACATCTGACTTCCTCCACCTAGACGTGGACGTAGGAATGGCTCTGCTGAGACAGGTAGCTTAGAGCCTGGCTGGCTCCAGCATCCCTGGACTGATACGTGAAGGCAGGATAGTTCCTTCAGAGATGCTGGCAACATGCAAACCCAGCAGAACTGCCCCCTTCCCCTCTGGCACTGCTGTCTGTCTGCTGGAGGTGTCCTGCTCCTGAGCGAACGCCTGGAGAGTGACCGCGCTCCCATCTCGGTGCCCTGGGGACATTTCTGTGAGACACACCAACTTGGTCTGACATTTAATAAACTACTTTGGTTTTAATCTTGTTTCTTACTTGCCAGTTAAAAATGTCTCACTGCTGTGGCAGCAGAAGGCCATCAATAAAAGCATGGGAAGAGCAAGGTGATGTTATCCCCCAGAACTCGGGTGGTAACATCAGAGCCCCGTCTGCCCGCTCCGTGCAGAGTGGCTGTCAGCATGCCCGCCTACGCCACCAGCGCCACGGGGCACCTCTGCTTTGGCTTGGTATGAGAGAGAGGGAAAACGTATGGGAAGTATTGCCAGGGTTTCTTTCCTGACATCTCACCTTAGGGGGTGGAAAAAAGGAAGCCTGACTCCAGATACAGAGCCTTGGGCAGTGTAGACAGAACAAAGGGCTTCTGGCTTCTGCCCGCGCTTCCGCAGGGGCGATGCCCAGGCGGTGTGCGCTCCGGCTGCGTGGGCAGCAAGTGCAACGGCATCGCTGTCTCTCCGCAGAGGGGCACTGCGGCATTTTCAAGCCCGGGGATCAAGGCTTGGTGGTGAGGATGGTCCACGTGAGCCATCTGCCCTCTTGGGCTGCTCTCTGCCTCACTGTGTGTTGTATCTACAGAGGCAGAGCCTGCTCTTGGAGACAAGCCATTCCCGGCGATAATGCATGGGACGGCTTTAGCCCTGTTTACCTCAGCCTGTCCTAGTCAAAAGCTCAACTTGTGGATGAAAGGAATAGCTATTCACAGAGCTAGGAGAGAACACACAGATCTGACCTTTAGAACAACCCTTTACAGTTATGGAGATGCTACTTTTATCACTCCACTACTTGCTATCCTATTTAGCATTCAGCTGGAACCTACTGCCACTTTCTTTCCTGTAAGAGCTGGAAACAACCATCTCAGAAGCTTTGCTGGTGGTCCTGCGTGTGGAATTGGATCTCCTTTCCTTCTGCACATCAAGTGCTTTATTTCTGACCACCCCAGCATACACCCGTCCAGATTTAGGTGCTAGGCACTGCTTCAGGTGCCCTGGATTTCTCGCTGCAATTTCGTGTGTGTGCACCAAGGTGCTGGCAGCTCGGCTAACTGTTCCGCACAATGTCCTGATGTCTGGTTCATACCCATCATCATGGTAACCCACAACAGAGGCCAAGGGCTGGGTCTCTGTGGCTTTTGAAAAATTTCATCTCTCAGAGCTAACATGTTTACCGCAAGCATTAATGGGCACTTTTCATTAGCAGTCTCCCCTTCCAGGCCAAGTGAGAGGAAACAGAAATTAAGTCGGTGTCTCCCTGCAGCGTGCCCGGACCAGGGCTGCCATTTGCAGAGGGTGCTTGAGTGAAACTCACCCTAACCCTGCTGCTTGCCTGGGAAGGAAGCACCGAGACTTCCCCCAGCTCCTGCCCCGCAGGAGAGGAGATGTCTGGTTCAGCGGGGAAGAAATAAAGCCAAGTCAGCATCGCCCCTACCCACCTGAGAAGACCCCACTCTTTAGCCTGTCAACAGTCACAGCCTCTGCTAGAACAGCCAAGGGAAGGACCCAGTTCAGTGCTGGTGGGTGGGATGGGGACAAACGGCTTGCTGGAAGCTTTCCTGGCACTGTTTAACCTCCTCTGTGGCGCCGAGTGTAGCAAACTGATCTGTGACTCCTGGTCTGAACCAGGAACCGCATAATCAGTATGCAGGGAAATTTGATTTTTCTGGCTCGAGGAACTTGCTGCGCTAATTCTTCCTGATCCCAGGCAATACCCTACAGCTTCTTACGGAAAAGGGCTTACAACTGCACGGTGTGCCGGTGCTGCCTGACAGATATAACAGAGTTTGTAAGGGCTGCTGGGGAGAACATGTGTTTACATCTGGAATTTAACTGGCAGGAAGCTGGTGCTTTGTGGTGGACTTGGCTCCTGAACTCAGTTCTCTTCCTAAAGGGTCACTGAAGACTCACTAGCACTGGAACTAATTCCTGCCGGCCTCTTGGAGCATTTCAAGGCAAGTCAGCTAATGATAGCGTGCAGTGACAGGCCTCCCCTCCCCACCAGCCCTCGCTGTTTATTTGCTGCCCACTCTTTCTTTGCAAAGTTGATGGCAAAGGAGAAAGGGACATGGCGTGATCGCCTGTCCACTCCCTCCCTCCTTGGTGCTCTTGGATCGGCCCAGAGAAATGAAGCTGAAAATGCATGCTGACAAGCAGCACGACCCAGAACGGGGGTCTCCCCCGCCCAGGATTTTAGGGGACAGACGATGAGCAGTGGGAAGGCAGCTCAGAGCTGCTGCCTGTGTGGATTACTATTAGCAGCTCTCTCCTCATCATCCTGCTTCTTTTTCCAAATAAATGTATCAGCTGATCATGCCTCCTGGTTTGAAACGTGCTGGCCGTGCTCCTTGGCCTTACAATGCAGTGCCCAGGGAAGGATCGCCGGAGCTGCCTGGCTGTCTGGGGGATGTCGAGTGCAGCGATTTGCACCCTATTCCCATTCAGAAACGGGAAAAGGGGAGCCTGAAAAAGGGTGTCAGCCCAAAAGGTGGCTTTTAAGCTGATTCGGTATGGTAAAATGTCTGTGTGTACAGCCCATGACTGAAATACGCAGAGGTGTAGTTTGGGTCCAGCTCCTCTTGGTTTCTGAAACTCCATGGCCCGAGAGCCCTGATGCTGAAATTGCCCAGTGTCCTCATGCTGCCTCCTCCCGGTACACCATTCACGGCTTTAGGGTTGGGACTATTTTGTGCACGTAAATTTTTGGCTTGGATCACCAACAATAAATAGAAGGTGCTCGCTGCTTAGTCCTCAAAGACATAAAGAGCAGCTGAGCCAAAGGCTCAGCCCTGCAGAACCTTGTGTGCTGCTGCAAATCGTCCTAGAGCCTTCCCTGAGGTTTTGTTCTTGGAGAGAAAGTTGAGGAAATCAGGATTTTTGCCTACTCACTCATCACAAGACCGGCCTGAACTTGGCTCATGACCCACCGTAATGCTGAATATGGCCATTTCAGTCTTGGTAAATCTTTTGCCTCTGGAGTAAATTAAATAAAGAAGCCTGCAAGAACGGCAAGTGGACACCAACTGCAGACAGCAGATTTAAGCCCATGCCATTTCGCGGGTGAAGGATCCCACCAGTGAAGACACACGTGTGCCCCAGCAGCTAAGAGGAGCAGAAGCTGAACTTGCAGGCAAAAATCTGTGCACCTTGCGAGTTTAAAACCAACTTTTGTTTTTACAACAGCTTCCGTGGGTGCCTGCAATGCACATCCAGGGAAGCTGTTGTAAAACAAAAGTCGGTTTAAATCTAAGGGACTCGAAGAAGGACAGCACAAATATCGCTGGTTAAAAAACTTTGCATGCCTCATAAATATGGCCGTGGAACTTGGCAAAAGAAAAGCTTTCCAAAGCTTATAGTAGCAGTAACAGTAATTAAGGAGAATAAAAGCCAGAAGAAAAATGGCTTTGAGACCTTTTGCTAAGGTGCTGGTGAGGTGGTGAGAAAAACTAGCCTAAAATTCCCATCTTTGGCATCGGCAGAAATGTCACACTGCGCCTCCAGAGAGGCTGTGTTGCCAAACCTGCCCTGCATAAGAGAAAGAAAAAAGTACACAAATGCAATGACATGTAGAAGGAAGGAAAGGAGATGAGACCTGCTTCTCACTTGGAAGAAATTAATTCATAATTTTACAGAACTGACTCAAACTTACTGGATGGTAACTACTGGGATCTCTTTCTTCTCCGAAAAGTTTTCCTTTGTTGCTTGGCATATCATCTACCAGCACTAAAAGCTCTCATAATCTTAAATAAAAACTCAATAAAATTGGCAAGCCAAACATTGTCCTGGCCTCAGAAGATGCTCTCTACTTCCCTGCTGCTGCCTCCTGTTGCTTGTCGGTGATGGTGGGGGGGGACAGGCAGGGGTGGGAGATGGGCTGAGCTGTGTGCCCAGGGACACGAGCAGGGCTGTGCTCTTCCCAAGGGAGGCCTGGCAAGGGGGCTGCCTGCTCTGGAGCACAGCAGCTGCCAGCAGGTAAGAGGGAATAGGATGGGACCCTTTTTGCTTCCCAAACCTGTGAAGAGCTATTTTGGAGTTGTCAGCCTGTTTGCATCTTCTCTTCGTTAATGGATGCTCGTTTCCTCTGTGCAAAGCATTCCCCTCCCATCCCTACTTCTAAAACCTCTTCAAACTGGAAGTGTTTTTTTCTGGAGAACAGTCTTGCTTCTGTTTTGCTGTCAGCCGGACTAGAAAGCAACTGGTTGTATCCAACTCATGACCCAACAGCCTAGCTACCTGACTGAACACCTGTAACGTACACCCAGCAGGTTAAGATCCGGTTATTAACCCCCCTTCCCATAAAGAGGCAAATACCCGCCCAGGGATAGTTTCTAAAATGCAGGAAGAAGGAAGGGTTCACAAGCAGATGACAACCACACAGCTAACCACAGCATGATGCTGTGGGACTGCTCCTACGCGTCACTTGATTCTCCATTCCCATGATCCCAGCGTAAATCAAGAGTAATTCCCCTCTAATCAATGAAGTTAATCTAATCTTAAACCGATCTATAGGAGAATGAGGACTTAATTATAAATAGCCAACCTAAGGGAATTATTTCTTATCAAGGGAGAAGTATCTAGCAACAGCCGTGCCATCGACACAGATACAATATGCTGCAAACCAGATACTCCTACAGCCCTGGAAAACGAAGAGCACAGCAGAAAGGAGGAAATTTGTTCAAAGCCTGTGGGTGAGATTTTCTTTGACTCCTGAGTGGGTTTTGACACTCGGGAGGGATGTGCTGTGCTGCCTGGAGCAATTCCGGGGAGATGTGCTTCGGATGTGGGTCTCTGCTGGGGGAAGGATGAGGCATCCTGGGGGCCGCCAGCGACTATCTATCAAAAACCCTAAACCAGACACAGGCTGATTCACATGTCCTGCGCTTTTTTCCTGCACATTTTCTCCCTCTGTCATTGACCACAAGGCTAAACATCGCCACGGTGCAAAATGACACGGTTTTACAGCAGCTCTTGAGGCTTTGTTGTTTCTAATCTTCATTTGGAGTTTGATTCTTCAAATTTCCTTTGAATGAAATACCAGGAACTCCTGCCTGGCCTTCCAGCGTGGCTGTCCTGACCTGGGTGAATGGCTTCTTGGGGCTCCTGCTGCCCTGGGTGAGGCTGGTCCCTGCTGCCAGACATCCTCCCGCCCCATGCAGTAGGTGAGGCTGATGTCAAAGAAGTAATGGCAGCTGTTAAATGAGCTCCCACACGGTATCTTTAATCAGTTATTAACAATGTACACAAACGCTGATTAATAAAAAATTAATAAAACCTGTATTCGGGTAATAAAGTCTTCATGTATGGCAGACCTTCTGCCATCCCCATGACTGATGGAGTATGAGGGACAGATCTGAGGTACCACCATCGTGCTGTGCCCCTGCCTGGGGGAGGGCAGCTGCCCCCACGGTGGCTGCCAGAGCTTGGGGTCTCCCTGGGTGAACCCACCTGGGCTACACGGAGCAGCTACGGGCTTTGGAGGGGCAAGTGTCCCCTTTGGAGGAGCAGGGTGGCATGGGGCTTGGGCACAGTGTCGGCACGTTTTGGTTTCCTCAAGGGCAGTGTTTCAGCTGGAAGCCTCTGTCTCCCTGTCTCACCAGCTCAGCAAAACTCCCCCTTTGGAAGGCTGGGACTTCACAGCCAGAGGCCACGGAATGGCTCCTCTGCTCTGGTCTGTCCCCTTGTCTGGGCTTGTTTTGGCGTGCAAAGGCACGGGGCTGTCAGCGAGGCCTCCACACACCTCCCCCGAGGGAGCTGCAAACAACACCTGCTCTGCGTGGAGCCCGAGGTGGCCGAGCGCCCGCGTTCAGCCCTGCCCTTGGACCCGGTGCCCGTTGCAGGAGAATGTCGTGTCCTAAGTTATTAGCACCCAGTGCAAGCAAGGCTCACGTTCCCTGTCCCTCCGCTCCCTCGTGCTCGAGCACAGCAAGGCAGCTGCCCTGGCTCTTCCTCCTCCCTCCCAAGCTGTCCCAAGCCCAGCCTGCCTGTGCTTTTGCTGTTTTGGAGCAAAGACTGCTCTATCCCTCACCACGATCCCTGAATAAACAGCAAACGACAGAGCCAAGAGAGAAGTCCCTTCCCAAGACATTTGGTTTATGCCTTTTTGTGAGTTACACACCAGAGATCTGTTTAAGGCCAGGGATGCCCCGTATAAAAACTTTCATTTTTTTACATCTGGAGACATTCAAATAATGGGAACGCCATAGAAGGCATTCGGAAAACTAAATGGCACTCCTAGAAGTGTTGAGTAAGCAGCGTGACTCAGCAGCGCTTCCCAACACTTCCCAGAAGAGATGGAAATAAATCCACTTAATAACTGACATGTATTTGAAATGTGCTGAGTAGTTTGTAGCTATCTGCAATTGCTGCCGGGAGAGCTGACTTGCAATCGTACCTGAAGACAGCACCCTGCCTGCGTAAGGCTGCGGCCAGAGGCAACCTGAGCTTCGGTCTCAGACACGGTGGTGACTCTCTGAAGGCTTTTAGTGAGTGCTCGATCACCCACATAGTCAGAAACCTTTGTATAGCATAGTATAAGCTATATATATAGCATATATATATATACACACACATATATAGTATAAGCCCCTTCGAAGCCTCTGCCATGGCGTGTGTTTAACCTCAGTTGCGCAGTACATCAAACAACTAGATGTATTTTTTGTCCTGGCTTACAGTCCCTTCGACCCCTTTCTGGACAGAAAGGCTCTAGAGAAGGACAAACAGTATCTGACTGCATTCGCCGACACCAGACGCTACCCAGGGCAAGGCCAGTGCTGTTTGCTCTGTGGGGAGCGGCTGCACTGAGCCCATCAGATGGGCTGAAATCCGCCTTGGCCAGGCTGTGCCATCCTCTGGGAAGGAGCGGAGCCCTCGCATCCCACCCTGGATCCAGGAGCCACCAGGAAGCTCCTTCGCAGGCAGCAAGGAGGTTTTCACCTTCTCGGGGCTTTGTTCCAGTGTGGTCTTCTGCCAAATATTTTTGCACACCTAGTCTTCTGTGCTATCCTGCTCTGGCATTTTCCAGGGGTTCCCAGAGGAGCCATGTTCTGCTGGTATCTTGTGGGAATGGAAAGCAGTACCCCACCTCTCATTAATTCACCACTAATGGCACAGTCCCATGGCTGCTTCGCACTCCCCTGTGTGCCGAGTGCCTCCCTGTCACGCCACCTCCCTGGCAGCCCTAACTGCGGCTGCATTTGAATAACAAATCTCACAGGGGAAGGCAGGCAGCCCTTCTTCCAAGGGAACAGGGTGGTTGGGGTTTTTTTTCTTCTTTTCAAACTAAAAATACTCCCTGCATCATCCAAAACCTCCGTATCAAATACATAAAGCTCACAGAGGAAAAATATATCCCTCTCAGTGAAAAGAGAGACCTTGCAAGCAAGGAGCAGGGAAGACTAACCTCCATACGGGACAGGGTCCACATTGGCATGGGTGAACAGGGATGTTGGGAGAGTTTTGGGGAGGTGGGGGATCCTTTTCAAGGAATCTTTCAAGAAGTAGCGGTGTTCATTACACAAAAACCAAGCCTGAAGTGGCAACTGAAAGCAGAGGCACCAGCGGAAAAAGCAGCTCTAGAGATGGATTTGCACCGAAGAGGTTGTGCTTTCCCCTGCCCAGGGAGCAAACAGGGCCAGGAGAATTCATCTGACAACCTTTTCTCCCAGGGGCTAGCTGAAGAGGAGGGCAATACTCCTAATTCAAAAATCAACTTTTGGGCATTTTCTATTTTCACTGATCCCCCCCATACACAAACATCCTCAGACCTCTCTTATCCCTCCCCTCTTCTAACGCCCAAAGGGCTGAGTGGGCTGTCTTGATCTCTCCTGACGGTATGGAGAGAAAAGGAAAAGCGCTACGAGCTCGAGCCCATGGCTGGGATTTCAGCTGGAATTCCCTTTCCTGGCACCAGTGAACATCATCTTGTCCTTTCCCAGTGTCTTTCTGGGAAGACTCAGGCACCATCTTCTTTAAAGCCCTCTTTAGGTGGTGAAATATGTGATTAGATTCAATCTGGACCTTGGAGTTGGAGTGAGACGATTGTGGTTTCTCTCTAAGCAATGATCACCTGAGACATCCCTTCCCCTCCTGTTTTTCTTCAAAAGAAAATTAAAAGGCTGGTATTAATTGATGGCATCTGTTCTGGTCAGTGGTTTTATGGGATGGTTAGCTATAAAGCTAATCTCAGAACTGGGAAGGCAGCATGGACAGCAAGCGTCACCGATCTATAGAGCCTGGCTGATGCCAAGCGCTCACTGAAGAAGCAGATCTGAGTGGCATTTTAAGGTGTGATTGCATCACTTGTTCTCATCTGGCTCACTTAGAAATGATGCTGAAGTGCATCAAAATATTTTTTTTTTCCCTAGAAATGTGTTTCTTAGGAACAGGTCTCTGACTGCGCAGAGGGACTGGAAGACCAGGTGAACTTCTATCCCACCCTGTCCCCTGATTGCTGCCCATTCACCACTGGTCCACGGCGTCTGGAAGAACCCAAAAAGCAGACAGAATGTTTACTTTTGAGTGAGGATTAAAGTGTTGCCATGCCAACACTGTAGCTACCATCCTGAAGCAGGACCAATGTGAAAAACATCATGCTGGCACATCAACCGCTCGGCAAGGTGGCACCTTCCAGAGAGAAGCCTTCCACACGACATGCATTTCCAACCTGCTACGCAACTGCTGCCCACTCTCCCCTGCCTCCTTTTGGCTCCATTTCATACAGCCTTTTTTCATTTTTTTAGGCGTTTTAACTGAAACTAGGTACATCAGGCCACCCTGGGGAAGTTTGGATTTTCAGAGCTATCAGTGATTGATAGTATTCTGCCGGCAGGGCGGTTAGCTGATACTGCCCCTGGGTGCAGTGCTGTCCGTGCCATTCGGTTGCTTGCCTACAGCACCCAGCTGTTTCCACCGCTATTACATTTTCTAGGCTCTTTCTATTCGAGACCCATCCCTCCCCTTTTCCTCAGGGCCGGTATCATCTCCCTCCCTCCCAAACTCAGGACTTCTTCCTGCTCACAAGCACTGTGGCACGTTTGCAGAAGACTGGGATTCTGACTGTTGTTCATAATCACTACTGCTGCCTTATAAATAGCTGCAATGCATGTGGAGCCAGAGCTAAGATCACATTTTAGCCCTAAATGAATCACCGGTTTTCTATTGTAATTACCTAGGTTGGAAAGGAGGACAGACTGACGAACTTAGCCTAAGTAAAACTCTACATGAAGATCTGGCAACCTCCAACCCGATTATTAAATTTGGCTCTTCTAGGCCTAATTCTGTCTGTGAGAGCTAGCCATGATGTGTTCATAGCCATGACACAAGCTTGTTTTGTCTCCCTTCTAAATGCTATCTTTATTAATAGCATGGCTACAGTGAACGGGACACCAGTTCTGGGGTGATCTTTTCTGCTGTATGAAGAGCATTGCATGTTACTGACTTGATGACCACGACTCCAGCCTTGCCGGAGCGCAGTGCCGGGCAGTGCCATTGCTGCTGCAGCAAAGCAAGGTCTCCGGGGTCTGGCCGCAGGTCTCAGCTGACTCGGCTGGAATCTCTCCTGATGATGAGTGACTTTGACTCTCCCTAAGAGGCAGAGCAAAGGCACGGGAGCAGACTGTTTCAGGCTCTTTTCGTTGGTGCAAAGGGCTATCATAAATTGTCTTCACGCTCTGCTGTTACTTTACTGTAATTGTTCATTAGAGAAAGATTTTGTATTTTCAGGGGCTCAAGGGATTTCTAAAGGAGGAAAATACATTAGTGTGATGTGGAAGGTGCAGCTTTTGGTTAGAGAGACTCCAGAACTGGTGCAGCGGGGCTTGTGAGTAACGCACCGTGAACATGCAGCCAGAGCTTACTCTGGGCTTTTCCTTCTTTGCTGTCTCCCTCTTTTTCCCGCATCCTCCCTCTGCAGCACAGATCCCCAATACATTGGCCATCTCAGCCAGCAACAACGAGCCTTTCTTCAATGAGCCAGCCATCTCCCCGGCAACAAGGCAGGCTGTGAAAATAACAAGTGCTTTCCTTTCTATGTTTCCCACCTCTCAAGAAATGCCCTGCCTTTTATTTGTCTCCATTGCTCAAAACCATGAATGATGGTAACTGAAATGCACCTCGTGGAAGGACGAAGAGGGAGGCAGGTGACAAAGACAGCTTTGGTCTTAATGGAAAAGAGTGACAGATCTTTATACCTTAGTGAAGAGCAGGCTGAAATATTTGTCCGGTGTTGTTACTGTGATGAACCCAGCAGACCCAGTGCAGGAGGAATGGTTATACATGTGCTGTGGCTATTGCATGCAGCCAGCCAGCAGACCCCACTTTCAGCTGGACATCCAGACAAATGCTGACACCAGGCAAAAATGGGGTGGCTAATGCCCCCCGATTCCATTTTCCCTTTTCTCCCACTCCTTCCTGCTCCTCTACAAAGCAGCCCTGTTACGCTTCACTGCGGTGAAGTCCCCATCACTCACAACAGCAGACCAGCAAGGGCTGGTTGTATCCTCACTGCAGTGGCAGAACCCCAGGAATCCTGCGACCACCCACCAGACCTCCCCATTAGCTGCCAGTCAGCAAACGGAGGCTTCCCACCAGCACGGCGGTGCCTGATTAACCTCGCCTGCCCTCCCCTAAGTTATTAACAGCTTTTTGGCATTTCTCCGAGACCTTGGGTTAGGGACCCGCAGTAGGGCCAAGCTGGTCTAACCAGATACCTGCCTGAAATGAAGTAAAATCCACAAACATCTTGGGCTGACAAGTAGAAAAAGCCAGTTACAAAGGAGCAGGTCTTACGAAGAGCTCCTCTCACACACCGCTCCCTCCCAGTGACTGCAAGGCAGCAGGTGACAGCAGCTGCGTCCCTGGTCCTGCCACTGGTCCTGCCACGTCCCTGGTCCTGCCGCCACTGAGCCGGAGGGAGAGGAAAAGGGCAGCTCCTCACATCGCCTTTGGCACCTGCTGAGGGGACAGGGCTGGGGACACGGGCTTTCAGCATCACCCTGCTGCTCAGAAGCAGACTAGGTGCAGCCCTAGCACACGTGGCCCCCTTCTCCAGCTGCCTCAGGTGGGCTGTTCAATTGCACTAAACAGATTATTTTTTTAAATATTACTATTACAGCATTTTAAAATGTCCCAGGTACATCTTGGTTTAGTTCACAGTTCAGGAGTTACACACTGTATACAGCATAAAGTCACCACGTACACGTTTTGTTACAAAGCCTGAAAGAAAAAATTCCCTATGGAAATTTTTTAATACTTTAGCGGCTTTATAGTTTTCCCTTTCATAGCTGAAACAGAGACATTTCCAGACTCCCGCTGGGAAAAAAGTTCCATGTGAAGGTCACTGCCTGCCAGAAGGTCACTGCCTGCCACCCCCAGACCCCAAGCGCTGGACCTGTGACCCTGCCACCTCAGACAGTTTTATCTGAGCCATGTGACTGATACTGGGATTCTTTGTTGAGTAATTTCTGCACTTTTTCAGCCTGTTTGTGCCCGGTTTATGCTAATATGAACACGCTTTCAGCTGTTTTCATACCAGCCTGCACGGGCGGTGTGCTTGGACAGGCTCATTGCAGCCTGGGACCACTCCAAGCTGCGGACACTCCCAGCCACCCAGCCTGGCTGCAGCTCAGGCATTTCACCCAAGTGGGGTGGTAGATGCTGCATTTCCAAGCAGCTTCTGAGGTCAGAGTTGATCTGTCAGGGAAAAGCCTTTATACTTCTTCTGATCGGGGTTTTGGAAGCTGGACTTCAGAACTGGCTCTTCAGATGAAAATCCATCACTTCCCTGCCCTTCCTGCTCGATCAGATCCACACACTTGCACTGACTTTTAGTTTCCTGGCTTTAAATCTCCATTTCCCATCTGCTCTGCCTGGTTACACTGAAAGGGACTCAGCGAGGAGCTTGCTTTATTAATACATTTGCACTTTAGAGAACCATTTAATCCAGAGGCTACACGTTACTGCCCGACTCTTTCCTGCCTGTTAATCTGATTATAAATGTAGTGCCCAGCTGGAGGGCCTTGGGTAGAGAGGCGAGACCAAGTGTCTGCACCTCTTCCTTTGTGTAACCCCTCGCTCTTGGATAGCTGGGGACCCAGACCTTGGGCAGCGATGGCCCTGGAGCTGAGGAACACCCATGGATGCTGCTCCCCCTGCAACCAGCTCCTGTCTCCTCACTGACAGCTCCTTTTTCACCTGCCCTCTTGCAACATGTAAAGGATTTGTGGCTTTGCACTTGCACAGCTTTTCCGGAGTTTCACACTGACCTTTCAGGCTGTGCACAATGATAATGTGCCCTGAGATGGCAGGACAGCTCCTGCCTCCCCGTGCTGAAGGACACGAAAGAAGGACCTCAGTGCTGCCTGCAGACCATGAACCTTCCGTGAGCCAGGCACAGCTGCAAGAAAACCCGCTCCCCTGCACATGGAGCATGTGTAAGAGTGAAATCCTACACGCAGACTCTTTTGTTCTTAACCTGGGGACAGGTCCTTATCAGCAGAGAGGGTCAGTGAATCCTGGAGCATCTGCTTTTCATGATGTATTTTGCCCTTTTGGCTCATATTTCCTACACTGAGCTCACTTTGACTGACAAAAGCTAAGGGGTTTAGTCTGGACTCTTGCCCCAGTCTTTCACTTCTAGTAGACTTAATACTGGAGGTATAATCATGGGCAGGAGTAAAATGAGAACAGTGAGAGAGGATTTGGTTATTTTACCTCAATAACAAAAGCACAAATCATCTCATTCGCATTTATTAAGCAGGGGAGGTTTGTTGGTTTGTGTTTTTTTGGTGTTTTTTGGTTGGTTTTTTTTTTTCCAAACATTGCCAGGGTGCCATTTGGAAGGGATACAGGGGCAGATGCATCTCCCATGAAGTCATGGTGGGACAAGCTGTAATAGCCAAGCAGTCCTTGGGGAAAACCTGTCCTGGGCCTGTGCCCCCTCCTTCCCTGCTGCTGAATCAGGCTTGATCAGCCGCAGCCCTGGCTCCCCTTCCTGAGCTCTCTTCTCCTGGGGACTTAAGTGATGAGTAGGGCAAAATCCCCCACTAAAAGATTTGCGTTGGAAACCCTTGGTTGAGGAATGTCTTTTAAAATAGAGACGCTTTGCTTGAAAAGGGATGAACCATGTAGCATAATACTCAACAAATCGCCTGTTTAATGGCCTCTCTTTATAGCAGCTGTGCATTAATAACAAAAGCGGGGTAGCAGAAGCCATGTGCTTCTTTGCAAGATTAAAATAAATACTATTTCATACTAATACCAGCAACTTTCTGTGGAGGCTGGCTAAGAGGAGGGAGCAAGTGGGAGACCATCCCGGAGAGACTTGGTTTCTTTCCCCTTCGTCTACTGCTGGATGAAGGAATATTGCTCCCATCTAAGAAGGGAGAAGATGCTCTGAATCGGCCCTCCCAGACTGTTGTTTGGTTTATAGCTGTTTGTTGTAGGCTTGTCTGTACACAGTCAGCATGATGCCATTGTAAGAGAGGAGTAATTCCCCCAGGACTACATACCTTAGGGGAAACTAGGCTGGGGAGAACTTTAACTTGCTTTTTACATTGCGAAGGGTAACTCAGGATCCCTACTGCCAGAAAGCAGAAATTGAAACAAGAGCGGTTCACACTAGACTTAAGAAGAAACCTTTTCATCGTGAGGGCAGCAAGGCAGTGGTCCAGATTGCCCGAAGAGGCTGTGCAGTCTCCATCCTTGGAGGATTTTGGACCCAACCCGATAAAGCCCTGAGCAACCTGGTTTGACCTCAGAGCTGACCCTGCTTGAGCAGGAGGTTGAGCTAGACACCTCCTGAGCTCACTTCCAGCCTGAGTTATCGTATGATCCTAGGAACATTTGGTATCTTTTCCATAGTAAATATGAACCGACGCGACATTTTGTGCAGCCCAGTACTCCATCTCTCATTCCCGGCAGTCCTGATAACAGGTCTCCCCCTCCACACCCCCTGCTTCAGGCCTGCCACTAAAGCAGTGCTGAATTTCCCTCCTCGAATTAGGACTTCAGGCATTAAAAGATATAAAAAAAAAAGAAATTTTACGTTTTAAAGCTGTCTGCCACAGACGATTTATCAGACATGGAGAATGATTTGTTTCTGTTTTCCTGGGCATAGGTTTTTAGCTGAGACAAGATACGTTGCCTCGCTGAGAGCTGAGTCACCGAGTAATCAACAGATTAATGTATTCAGTTCGAAAGCCATCAGCATTAGCTCTCGGCAAGCTCACAAGAACTCCATTATGGTATCATCTCTACGTATGGGATGGAAATGTCTCCAGGATTTAGAGTTCCTGTGGGAAAAATCCCTAGATGCAAAGAAATCAAAATATCCCTTTGCAACTGGGAGAAATAAGGTACCTCTTCATACAGGAACACCACAGCAGGATTTTGGCATCCTTTCTAGTGAATGCTTTTATTATCAACCCTCAGATAAGGAGTTTGGGGTATGTTGTACATCTGTCATTTGATAGCTACCTAAAAATAGCCATGACAAACTCGGTGGCATATAGGACTTTGCCTTTATCAGATCTTTAATCTGAAATTATTTTATTTGCAGTGAAACCAAGTAGTTTTTACTTTCTCTGGGATGGCAGCATGCAAAAAGGGTGGTCTTGACTTCCCTACGGCTCTGAGTTTCTCTATGTGGGCTTGGTCTGAGCCAGAAATGCAAAAAGGAAAGGCAGAGGCTGGCAGGGGCACCTCACAGAGGAGCCACTGTTTAAAAATAGGGAGCTGGTTAAAGTAACAACAGAGCAGCAACTGTAAAAGGGCAGGCTGGCCTAGGTGTGTGGCATGAAGGCTGCCAGACATCGCATAGTTGTTCTGATAAGATGCTAACTGCCTAACTAGCAGCTAACACTGCTGCCCAGGACTCTGTCCACATGAACCTCACTGAAGCCATGCATCCTTTTGTTAGGAAGGGAAATTGCTGTTTGGGTACACCTGAATGGGGCATGTGTGAGTAAAAGCCAGTCAAGCCCCCACAAAAGTGAAGACAATCCTAAAAGCTTTCCTACCTAGCAGGCTGGTGGAAGGGATTTGAACAGCAGCAAGACTTTTCCCCGAGACATTTCTCCTTGAAGCCTGCGTATCCAGCACAGGCAGAGTAGACAGGACACATGTTCTCGCCGTTTCCCCAAGTCTGTCAGCACCTCTGTCTAGGCTGTTACTAGATAACAGAATTTCTTTTGTACTGGCCTGGCTAGTGCCAGGGCATGAGAAATTGTGGCTGTTGTGACACAGAGGTCTCCAGAGCTACACTTCCTAGAGCAGGTGTACAAATGGCATGCCGTACATAATTGTGCCTATGCCTCTGTTTGTTGCACAAACTGCCTGTGCAGTAGGCGTACAACGGTGATGTAAACCTTCCCCCCTCCCACCTTTTCCCATTCAGATTGTGCGAATGCCTCCTGTTTGTGCTCTGGAGTCTCCAGCTGTTCAGCTCTCCATACCAAGCAGTGGTGATTTTTGACTTACCCGTCGTTCCTTATCACCATATTCGATGCCCAAGGTATCCATGGCACGTACAATAGCTGCCAGTGACTGTATAGTGTTGCTGTAGACCACTGGCTTGTACTGCTTCACATCTTCTCCAGAGAAGCCATCCTCATGGATGATCCTGAAGAAAATGCAAAGGACAAAAACCTCTTGAGAATGTCATTTCAATAGGAGAGACATTTAAAAGAGAGCTGTGCTCTTTTGAAGAGCACATCTGCTAGCTTGATTCACTTAATTTAGTCAGCATTTCTTTTTAAACCTTTCTGATTGTTCACCAGTTGTGTGTCTGAGCCCAGTGCCTGGAATTAGCATTGCTTTTGCTCTCTCTCAAGGAGGTTTTGTGCAGGGTTGGTGCATATGGTACCTCACTCCCAACTGGACTGCAAACGCCGGAGCCTGGGTGGCCTCGTGTCGGCGTGCTTACCCCTCACGGGGCCCGGGCTTCCAGGTCCTACATTACCTTTCCTGTCCAGGTCTATGGAAATACATTCGACGCTTACGGTGACCATCAGATCTGCTCTTAACCGCTTAAACAGGTGATAGAAACCCCCTAGTTCTTGTCTAGTCCTTTTCATAGTAACTCCTGGGGTGCCTTACTAAAGGAACCAGAGTCAAAATACCCCTGTACGCATGGGGACGGGACCTAGCTGTGCAGCACTTCAAGCATTCACAGCCCTTTACACCTCCTCCCTCCTTCCCTCTCCTTTGAAAATAGCGCTGGAAGTTTTGCCACCTCAAGGCATGCAATGTAATGTTAATGTTACGTTACGTTACGTCACGTTATCCCTTCCCAAAGCAACGTGGGAATGAGACCCACCGTCCCGGCAGCTCTGCATGCCAGATGCTCTCGGAGTTAGTCTCCATTAAACTCCACAAAAGGAACTATTTGATGGAGCGAGTTCTTGCTCAGTTCAGAAGACCGATACCTGTAATTTCTTCATCTTTAAGCAACTCAAGAACTAAGTCTGGGTGTGTCTAGAAAACAGCTAGGATTTGCAGATCTAATTGTGCTTGACAATAATTCTTCCCAGTGGAGACATAAGTTATGATCCTGTCTCTTAAATATTGGCAGAGAGGATGATCTGCTTAGCTGAAATGAAGTCCTTTCTTGCTCATCCTCAGATCTCACTGGACAACAGAGCCCTTCAGTAACAGATCTGGTCACTGATAAAACCTAGCATCCTGTCTATAACAGGATTTTTGTTTCCTTTTTTTCTAAATCAGATACACACAAACCCAAGGTCCTGACCAGTGCTGGCATCCCCCCGGGGAGAGAGAGCGCTAGCGGGGATCATAGTGAGCTTGCAATAGATACAGTGCTGGGATGGAGGTGGAGAACAGGGCTGGCATCCAGCCCCGTGTTATTAACAGATGACTACACGAAGAAAAAAGCTGATAGAAACGTGCTGACAAAAACACAGATCTGCTTCCCCTGATGTGAAGCTGATAGAAAGGTTTTCTAACACAAGCAACCGACTCTTTGCTCCCCCCACCACAACCTTCGCTCACCCATCACGGAACACTTTGCTCCTGGGAGGAGCTGCTCCAACACCCTCCGAGTCCTGGAAAAAAATGACTATAAGCAAAGACGGTCCAAGACAGGCAGTAGTTCAAATTAACTGGTGTCTGGGATTGTTAAGCTGCTGATCCGAGGAACTGGGCAGAGCCCCCTGCTCAGGTATCCCAGCTCCAGGACGGGGGAATGGTGCTGGTGCCCTGGAAACAGCATGAGGGGCTGCTGGCTTGTCTCACTTAGGGTGACAAGGGCAGGGGTGGGTGAAAACCTTTCTGACTTAGTAAATCCAGTCTTGCTGATTTGTCAACATTTTTTTCTATGGCTAGTTTTGATTTTGATGCAGAGTTATGGGCAATAGCAGACCTTGTACTCCATAGCTTTTATATTGCGTGAATCCACTGCCTGTACCGAGGTTTGGAATAGCAGCATTTGAGTAATGGGGAAGGAGGGGGGCCAGCAGAGCCCTGTGTCGGCACTGGATCTCATGGATCATTTACTGTTACTCAGACAAGTTGCTGAACTTCTGGGAAATGTGTTCTTTGTCAAAAGTTGCAGTCAAATCTGAAGAGTTATGGCTGGCACAAGGCACAAAGCACAAGGCACAATCCTGCATCAATCCTGTTTGGAATCAAGAGAAACCGTACGGCACCGGTTCCTCCCAGCTATGAGCGTGACAGCAAGAAGCTCAGCAGAGCTGGGGTCCCGTGGGAGGCAGGCAGGCGGTTAGCGAAAGCATCACCAGAAGTAATTAATTCTTTCTGGTTGGTTGGCTCAGGCCTGGATTTTGGGGCAGGGAGGACTAAATGTTGGTTCTGGGGCAGTTAAGAAATGAAAACGTAAGAGGGGGATAAGAAAGGGTGAAAAGAGGACAAGCACGAGGGGCAGTGTAAGGGCCACAAGAGGATGCAGCTGGAAATTTTTTGGTCCAGCTGCTGACCATGCTGGTGGACATGGGATGGTGCTCACATCTTGGGCTGGCTTTGTTTCTGCCTTTCACTGACAGGCATCAACCAGGGACCTGATATGGCAAAAAGAGGGCTGAACAGCTGTAGAGGGAAAGAGGTGAGCTTTAGTCTTCTTCAGAGTTTAAACCGTCTCTGGCCTTGGGCCATGAAGTTGTTGCCTGACATTTTCACTTCTAAATACTCAGTGTTTCTGAATACTTCAAGCCAGTAAGCTCCCTATCAAGTAACAGGGTTCCTTGTGCTGAAGGGGCAGAATTAAGTGATGGAGAGTGGCTCTGGGATCCCTCCGTGAACATACTGCTGACTGGGCAACACAGTGACATCGTTCAAAGCACAGGCATAAAAGCATTACTTTTAAAGGGGGCAAAAAAGAGCATGGAAAAAAACCACCCCAATTGTTCTTCTGTGAAATCTCTCTGGGAAGGCAGCCACGGCGACTGAAAGCAGCACTGCGGATGCCAGTATTGAAGTTTTGCTGTAGGAAGTACCTACGGATTAATCAATCACGCAGTTAGCACACTACCTAATATTTGAGTGAGCAAATCCCCACTGACTAGTGCCGTTCCAAAGCCTGCTAGGACACCGTGAACTGGTTTATTGTCCTATATGCTCCTAGCAAATGCTTCTCCTCTTGCTTGCCTTGGCGATCTGATGGCCGAACTCCCGTGGCAGCTTTTTCCATAGTCCTTTGGACAGGTTCATGCTGTCGTTCACCTGTTTGGGATACACCTTTTGTCTTGCCTGCCATTGTGCTTTGCTGCCTAGAGGACATCTAAAGCTCCAACAAGGTTCTTGGGAGGTATACTGTCGTGGGGCATGGCCTGAGCCAGCTTGTGTGCCACAGGACACAAGCAACAGTGGAGTTTGGATGCTGTAGTGAGCTGTGACCGTTAAGAATGCACAGTGTGGAGGAACTAATAGAAGTGAGCAGCGTGTCGTGACTGGGAAGTCTTTAAAGGTTCAGGCAGGGTGGGCTGCTCCTTAAGCAACCCGCAAATTAATGGGAACAGAGGGTTGTCAGCACTAAAAATGTGAATCCTCTGTTTTCTAGATGGCTTGTATTTTTTCCTGTGTCTGAAATACAAAGGAAACTGCTGCAGGCAGGTTCCTCTCTGCCACGCTAGAGCCAGTTCTCTCCACGGCAAAGGGAGAAAAGGGATTTAAGAGGATCCCCAGGGGCTGTGGCGAGAGGGAGACAATGCTGTAATTTTTAAAAGTGATCCTGAGCAATTAAAAAGCCATTTCATTCACCAAGTGACTAACGAAACACTGTGCTCTGAATGGAATGGCGAGAGACAACTGAAGCAACCTGATTGTCTAATGTACCTGTTAATGCCTGCTACCTATCCCTCGGCTGTTACCAGCAAAGCCCATATGTTTGCACGTTATGTTGTCATACTCATTTTAGAATGGCATTAACAGACAGGTATTTGCTGGGCAAAATGGTTCCACTGCACATCAGATCTTCTGCCATCCCTCAGCAAGTCATTAATCCTGAAGAAGTGCCCAGTGCCTCAGCGATTATTGCTTAATTACAAAATAAATTAAATACTTGGAAACAGGGGGTGCATTCTGCGTAGCAGCTTGCTTTGGCTTCCATTCAACAAAGCACTTACATGCCTTCAGCCTTTCACTACAAAACGAATGTATTAAAACGGCAAAGCCAAAGATGATTTTGCCGTATGTCCCTGCTGACACGCATCGCCCCAGCAGTTGTGAAACGGCAGCGTCAAACAAAGCACACGGCAGCTCCGGCACGGCAGGGCTGGATCCCAGCCGGCAACCGATCCAAGCAAAGAGCCAGTTTGCCTAGGTCACTCCTGGGGGAACACTTGTCCATCTATCCTGAAAACCTCCTGGAGCGGAGGCTGCGGTTTCCCCCGCTCCCTACTCCAGTCCCACACAAGCTATTCTGGTGCTTTCCTTCCAACCTGAGCCAGGTTTAGTAGATGCAGCGACTCTTCCCCCAGCTGTGTCCTGCTCCCTCCTCAGGCACAGTGCCCCGCACTAGACCCAGTCCTCACTTCTCTAACTTGCCAAGATAATTTTAAGCTGTAAAGCTTCTCCTCTGACGTGCTGAAGTACCTCTCCTAGCCCCACATCACTGCCAGGTGTAATTATGTATTTTCATTCATTTTTCATGGATGGAAGGTTTGGAAGGAAACCAACGCAGACCCCTGCAGAGTCCTGGCTGACAGAGTCCTCTGCTGTGATCACGAGCCACCACTAACTGTATTCTCTGGGAATAAGTTGTGCTACTCATCCATTTTTGTGTAAAAGCTGAAGTGGTTTTCTTTAGACTGTTTTTCCAGGTGACTTTATAAAAGTCAAGTGAGACATTGTCAAACCCTTCCCAAAATCTAGATACTGCACCAACTATTCCTCTCCTGCTTCTGCCAAGAAATCAAATGAGATTAGTTCAACACGCCTCATTTTTGTATAATCCATGCTGGATGTCACTCATCTCCCTTTTTATCTCCTAGGTGCTTGCATATTGTTTGATTGATAGTTCAATTCTCTTGAAAGCTTCTAGAAGTTGACTGGTCTATAATTCTTACTCCTCTTTTCTCCCTCTATACTTAAAGATAGACACCATGTTTACATTTTTTCCTTTCTTCTGGTACCTCACCTGCCCTCCAAGAGCTCTCAAGGAGAAGTGTTTGTATTTCTGAGATGGCGCCAGCCAGGCCTGTGAGTATGTAGCAAGAAATTCCTTAAACACGGCTGGTCTGAAGACATTTAATCTTACAAAACTTGCTCTTCTTGTGCCAGAGGGAGAGCGGTGCCATTGCCCAGCAGTGGAGCCTGCTGCGGACACTTCTTCTTCCCACTTCCTCACTTGGTGTCCTCCATCCCCTTTACATCTTGGCACGCAGGTTCTCCTTTCCTCACCAACACAGCCCTGCCTCATCTCCTGTGCTTTGTCATTACCCCAAAACCTCGAGCCAATGCCTCTGAAATGTTTCCTGCTAAATTCAGAAATCTTTGCGTGGCTTCAAACTGTCTGCATTGCTGTAAATGACGTATGTAGAGACTTCCGATTGCCTACCAGAGAAGATAAATGCCATACAGTTTCTGTTTTACCTAAGGTGATTTACTTTCAATCAGCAAGATGTTTCCAGCTGAATGAAGTTTTCCCATATCAATGCACATCCCTAAAATTACAGTGATTTGCTTGAATAAAACCAGGCAAGAAATCACCAGGGGATTATTACACTCGAAGCATATCGCAAGCAAATGCCTCACAAATGAACAGTCCAGTTCCTATAAGAACAGTCCTCGCTCCTCACCTTCATCTGGACAAATTAAGGACCCTAAAGGTCATTGCACAGCTTTTGCACAGGGCCTGGTGCCACAGTGGTGAGTGTCGCCTCTTGGGGCTGTAGGATGCTGGCCAGGTTTCGGCTGGCAGCGGTACCCTGCGTAGCATCCCCGGCTCCGCTTCAGCCCGGGTGGCTGCGTGCTCCTCCTGCGCCGGGAAAGCTCAGCACTCCCAGGCTCTGTCTGGGGAGCTCCTGACATCCACATGGGCAACACAGGCAGGGAAAACCTCCCAGCCCATGCAAAGAGTGTGAGATGCTACAGCCTGTAAAGTGCTGCTTGCAGCTGCAGGAGATCACTTGGGCCACGGCAGAAGGGAGGTGGTGTGGAAGGGATTTGCATTTGCTCACCAATGCATTTTTGCTCGAGCTGTTGACAGCCTCATTCATACATATACATTTAGGGTACAGACTGATCCAAGGTGGATTTTACCTGAAGAGTTTTGGAATGAACACACATACAAATCAATTTTTGCTTGGCAAACTCACTTTTTTAAAATTTCTTCTCTTCTTCCCTGCTTTTTCAAAAATAATAATTTCTGTTTCACAGCAGGTTATTATGGTAAGGCTGAGAAGAGCTTGAGACAAAAGAAAAAAACCCAACCTAATTCTGAAGAAAACTCTGTAAGCTTTGTTTGCAAATGGGGAAAAAATGCAGAAATCTGACTTCAATATGTTGGGAAAGGGTTGATCAAATTCTAACGGAAAATCTGCTAGAGGTAATCAGCTACTTTTAAATTTATTTTTATCTTGATGTGAGGTTTAAAAGTTTGTTTACAGGGGAGTTATGAAGCTAAATTCCAGTGATTCTCTTCTCACTCATTTAATAACCTGAAATGCGATTAAAAACTCCTGGATTACGTTAAACTAAATCAATGCAGATGTACATGACCTTGCGTTTCAAAGACTGCAAAGGCACAGTTCAGAACTCCGTGACAGGGTGCAAATCTCTCAGAACTCTCATTCTTTGTCCCCTCTGGCTGTGCTTGAATGACACGTCGTACATCCTATTCCCATGAGAAATCCTTCAAGATGGAGATTAAGATGACGGTTTGCCTACATGCCCGCTTTTTTGAAAAGAAAAACAGCTTCCTCAGTCAGGGTCATCTGAAAACTGCAAATGGAACTCATTTAAAAAAGCATAATTTTTTCAACCTGGATTTTTAACACCAGTCCAAGAAATACTGATGGAGCCCTGTGATAGAATCCCAGCTGGGGGGAACCTTCTTTCTGGAGGAAATGCCTTTGGGTCACTCAAAACTGAATTCTTACCACCAAAGTATTTATTGCATGCAAAGACATTATTCTAACTAACCAGCTGGTTCATGTTAAAAAATAAGCAGATCCATCAGGCGATTGAAACGCTGCCAAAATCCACAGCCCTGGAAATGGTCGAGCTTATTCAAATTAGTTGCAAAAGTTTCATGGACCTGTACAGGGCAGAAGCATTCTTGCTCTTCTAAGGCAGCTAAATTTGTGCCTAGTATCAACGCTTGCAAGCAACTGGTGCCTTCATGAGGTCTGGTTAAAGCCAGGTGTGAGCTTCTGCACCTTAACTGCTGGCCAAAAAGCTACAGAAGGATGTTATAAAAACCCCTCTCCTGTCTAATCAGAATGGATGTTGCTACCATCGTATTTTTGCCTGTAGATGAGCAGCTCTTGAGCTAACGATGATCAGCTTTGAGACATGTAGGGGCCAGATACTGCATCTTCCCAAACCCCTCGTATTTCAGCTTGTTTTCAGGTGTATAAAATATATGCAGAATACTCATTTCCAGTTTAATACAGACCAAAATGAGAAACAAGTGCACTAAAGCAAACTCCCAACGTGGTGCTGTGCCCCTTCAATCCTTTTTGGAAGCAGCTCTCAGTCTTTTTTTTTAATTATTATTTTTTTGAGTTCCACATCAATGCTTAATTTTGGCTTTGGGCTGTCTGGAGGGGGGATCCCCACTTCGGTTGCACGCTGTAGTTGAGAGGAAAGATGATCTCCTGGACTGTGTGCTGGGCTCCTTCCAAGTGTCTTTCATCGGACTGGGGGGTGTGGTTGGTTCTTGTACCTGCAATTGGGATGCACGAAGGACCCTCCCCATCTTCGCTCGGGGAGGACTCTTTCAGTATTTACATTTTCTAACAGGACGCAGCGGAGTGAAATGCTCTGCTTTTAAGTGTGTGTATAAAGGAAGTTTAAGAGTGTAAACGCTCTACTGCATCCTGAAAGTAATTAATTACTGCTGATAAATGAAAGACACCAGTACTGATAGTTCAAAGGAAGGCAAGGCTGAGCAGGCAGAGCAAATCCAGCTACTGTGCCAGTACTCCACCCGAACTCGACAGGGACACCATCATCCTTTGAAACTTAACATCACAAAGTCAGGAAAACGACGCAGGAAAATGAAGTGGCTTTACCCATGAGAAAAAACATATTCCCCACACCAGGCCTAAATATGCACAGAGTCAACCACACCAGTGGTTTTACCCACCTGAGTCACCCTAATGATAGTTTTTTTCCTGCAGAGACCACCAGTCACAGACCCCCCGAGCAATCCTGGAGCCCAGATGAACTACCCTGCTCCCAAGCACTAATTACAGTATAAAGGAGCTCCTGGCTCCTGCGGAGGTCAGGCTGCCTGCTGGCTGCTGGAGGCATGCTGATGCACGCCCCCCAGGACCTGACCCCCCTGCAGGGTTTCAGTGCCTGGCTCAGCACCAAACCCAAACCTCAGACCCTTCCCCGAAAGCACACAGACAGGGGATGGTGGTATAGGGGTGCAGTCAGCGGAAAAAAAATAATCCATCACACTTGCTGATACAGAAGCAATACACAGACCCGCTTTCTCACTGCCCCAGATTAGTTCCTTATGCTCCCAAACGCCACATCTGCCCAGATGGGAAGCAAAAGGCGCAAGCAGGGACACGGGCTGCCCCACACCCCCACGTCCCACACCAAGCAGGGAGTGGCGCAGACCTGAGTTTTACGCAGTGTCAGGCCACTGGCATAGTTTGGTTTTACTGAAATTTGCAGTTGTGTAACTTTGATAAAGTGCCCTCTCCTGGGGCCTTTAATATTAAGATCAAATATTGAATACCCTACATGCACCTAATTAGCTTTAATATGCATCCTGCTCGGCTCAGTAAGAACAGGAAAGAAACACAGTCAAAAACAATTAGATCAGGGTTTTTTTTGATTAAAAAAAGACAGCTGGACTACAGAGATTCCTGCAGCAGCATTTGCATTAGATGAGATTGCATTTTTATGTGGAAAAAGCCTCGGAGCCAAAAGGGTTTCAAATAGCACCAGTGGAGGCTGACAGCTGCATTCTTTTTTGTGCATTCCTAAATAATAATCAGCGAAGGAAAAAGAGTTCCTGCTGCGACTGACTTATCTCCTGATCCCATGCGATGTGCTACATAGTCAATCCACTTTGTCCACCCTCTGCCCGAGACCAATGAGTTCCCGCGAGGAAAAAAAACATCCACCGGGCCGGTGATGACCCACATGAGAGAATTCTCATTAAATCCTCCGTAATGTTACATAAGGTCATTTTGTTGAATTAAAATTATTGGGATTAATCCTCTTTAATGTTCTCTTAGATGCAAGGGGGATCCAACTGCAGCTGGATCATCCTGCAGCTGGTTCTAGAAAGTCAAAACAGTGTTTTAAAGCCCCGTAATGGTTTTGTTAAATTCATCCCCTGAACAAGGACACAAAGCAGCTTTTTATGGCTTTTTTAGATCACTTACAACTTCTGTAAGCTGTCATTAACTATCATCAAAGCCTGAAAAATGAGGCAAATGGGTTCAATGTCAGTTTTACTGCCCAAACCTAAATAATATTTTTGGTTTCCCATCTGTCTCATCTGAAGTGTTTTGATAGCTGGAAGGTGACTTTGCCTTTCAAAACCTTTTCAGATGTTGCTCTCCATAACCAAACATTCTGTGGACCATAGAAGAAACAAGAGACATGCACGCCCTCCTCATCGCCCCGTGCATTTCATCCTCACAATCAAGTACCACCACCAAATCCCACTAGAAGAATAGAGCAGCCTTGTGGATTTTACTCAGATATGAAGGGTCAGCGCACAACTCTCTCAGTGTATCAAAGCAAGGCTTTGGTAGGATGGACCCGGTTCCTAGCCCTGATGCAAAAAAGCCGGCTTCCAAAGCCCTCCATTCTTCTGAAATCCACTGGGATTCCGTTGTTCCTTCCCCTGCATCTAGAGCTGATCTTTGCGCAGCTGACATATTTTATTGTGTGTCCTAGCTGTACTAGTGCTTATTAGGAATCGTGTGCTGTCATGAAAACACTCAGCTAAAATAAAAAGATGCTTTAAAGCAGCTTTGCTTTTTTGGGATATCAAATCTCACAGCAACTGTCTTTCTGAAGCAATAATTGATGTGTTTGATTAGGTCTGGTAGCAGATGGGTTTTTTTTTCAGTACTTTTGATGTTTTAACATGTTAAGCTGGGAAGGAATCCATTCTGGGAAGAGCGATTATGCCATTCCTCGTCTCCTGTCCATCTTCCCTGGCATGATTACAGCTCAGGGGCTCCATCTCTGAGCACTGTGCTTGCCACAAGCTCCTGGGTGTGCTGCCAAGCTGACATTAGGCTCCACTAATCTCAGCTCAGAGATCTTAGAGTCACGGTGTTCCCAGTTCTGCAACGGGCTGCCTTTCCGTTAGAGGATACCATCAAGCACCACACCCCACAGATCAACAGTCCGAGGGCGAGTATCCAGCTGCTGGTGATAAATCCCCAAAGACTGCAATGGAACCTCTGCTGATGGAAAATTTTGCAATCAAAATGGGGGCGTCTGGTGTAGATGTGATAAAAGTCCTGGGCAGAGGAACAGTTTGATCTCTGTCGCTCCTGCTGCTGCAGGCAGCATAAAACCAAACCTCGCCTGCCTAACTGTGCTATTTCTTGCAGTGGGGCTGCAAAATTTCTGCTGTCTGTACTTACTGGAGCCTTATGGAAGTCTGTGCCTACAACTGAAACACGGCTCGGGTGGAGCAGAGGTGGACACCTCTCCAAGAAGGAGGTGGTGAACACTTGCTTTGGGCCTCTGTGCTCAGTAACACCAGGTGATGGGTCCAAACTCTTGCAACCTGGCTGCTCAGGTCTGCTGACTGCGTTGAGGCTTTCCAAGCTGAAGAGTTTGAGCTGAAATGTGGCAGATATGGTATTTTAGGATTCTGCCCACACTGTTAATAAGGTTTCACAGCAGGAAGGAGGTATGTTGCACTTGTGATTAATTACACGCATTTGAATATTTTTAAATCTTAGCTTCTACCCTTGTTCTCAGAGAACAGGCTATCTGAAAGGAAGACAAATGCATGGCTTTTCCCTGACACCTGCCACAAGGATTCAGTCAAATAGCATTAACCCTTCGGGATTCTCAAATACAGCTCATGTTTAGAAAATACCAGTGAGGGACAAGACCTTGGCTGGTTTAACTCAGCACACGCATCCAGGGAGGTACCTTATCCATGGCAATGGGGGAAGGTGCTGCCTCAGGTCTGAGTCTCCCTCCTACAACCATCCTGAGAAGCACGAAGGAGCAACTTTTGTCCAGCGTTTCCCCAAGCTTTCCAGCCAAGCTATTCCAATGTAACACTGTTTGAAAAATTGTTTTAAGACCTTGGGTATCCTCGGTGCCTTGTGGCATTTTCTGGCACAGCGGACACCAAGAGCTCTGCTCTGGGGTCCCTCAGTGTGTCCCTCTGTGCCCCTGTCTCTCTGAGCTGGGACAGCCAGTCAGTGCCTCCCTGGGAAGCTGCTGGGGCACTGGGTGGAACCGGGAGGCAGTGTGCTGCCAAACATTCCCATGCCTGTACTGAGTAGTGGAAGAATACAAACATGTGCATCCACTGCCAAAAGACCACAAATAATTATTTGTCCTTGCTCTGCAGAGTGAGCTGGGGCTTTGTAACCAGATCCAAGAACTGTCCCGTGACCTCTCGGTGGCAGCAGGAGAGAAGGACGTGGCTCTAAGCAGGACACTTCCTATCAGATCAGTGGACTGCCCCAGCGGCAGAAAGCAGAGAAGCTCCCCGTCCTCCCTGGGTGACTCAGCCAGCCTGACGGGATCCTTCGGGTGCCCCTGGCCCCCAGGCACACCAAGGGGTACAAGCCGCCTCTCCCACTCGCTGGGTGACGCACGCATCCCTGCACTTTCCTAGAGCTTCATCTCAAGCTTTTGGCACAGAAGCTCATGCCAGTGGAGAAGAGAGTGATCAAGAATCAAGTGTCTGGGGTACCCTGGCCAGACGCTCCCTTGCATCTGAAAGCCTGGCGCAGAGCCAGGCTGGCACTTTGGTTCTCCATCCCAGGCCCATATCGCATTAATGAGATCCCCAGGAGCGCTGCGCTACCAAGAAACAAGGCGGAGGCTGCTGGGAAGCCACCCCCTCGGGACAGCCACCAGCAAGCACGCCTGGCACTTTGTCCCCACTCCCCCTAGCTGCCGCACTGCCTGGCAGCCACCAGACCCCAGCAGAAGCTGCAGGTGCCGTGGTGCAAGCTGCTCTCGCTGGGTGTACGGGCTAGTTCTGGTTCAGCAAGCCACCGCTGGCTTTTGAGGTAGACACAATAACGGAGAGCAGACTGCATTTAAATGGATGTGTAAATGTGTTTGCCCATTACGCTGGGAAGTGACCGCTGTGACAAACATCTCAGAAAATGAGTAAGTTCCCACTACTACTTTCATCAGTCTTTGTCATCCTCCATGTCCTTATCTTCAATTGAGAAATTCCTTATTGACTTGATTTGCAAATGCCTATAAGTCTTTCCCAAGAGTATCTGAGAAGAAGATGCATCACAGTTCAAAGCGACTGCCTGAACCACATTATAAAGCATCCAGCCAGATTTGGTAAATACGCCTCGTAATAAATTTACTCCACGTCTGATCATCAGAGTTTAAGTTTATGTCTAGTATTATTTAACTGTCCCTAGTGTAAAACATTCCTGCCTCCCAGAAAGGTTGGATTGGATTCATAGAAGCTGAGGTTTAATTGGCGCAGACTACTTTGACTGTCTTTTCCCACCCACATAGTGGGTGCACTGCTTGCATTTGGATGATGCACTGGTTTGATAGGGTAGGCTTCTGTTTTTCCAGAAAATATCTAGGAAAGTTTGGACACCTCATTAGTTTCTCAAAGCTTTTGAGTTTTCCAAACAGTGCCGGCCTTCCCTTCCCTCCCTTCAGTTGCAGTCCCATGAACAAGAACAGCCTCCAGCTTTGCTGCCATGAGGTCTGGGCATGGGAGCACCTCTGCCCTTTGGGGGATGTTGGTGGCAAGAGAAGAAAACGATTACAAAGATGATCTAAACTTGGGAAACGTAGGTAAGGGAGTGCTGATTTAGCATTTGATACCACTGCCAGTGTCCTCTGCCAACAGTGATGACTCTAGCTTACTAGTATCTATATAACAGGCTTACAACCTACGGGATACGGGGAAATGTGTGATAAAAAGCAGCACCTAATCTACAAGCAAAGGCAATAGTGCTGAGTAACCCAAGGCAAACAAGTGGCTCATTAACCAATCAATTGATAAATTTAAATGGAATAACTCACAGTAAATGCTGCTCGGCTGTCCTGGCAGGGTGCAGGGAGCTGGGGGAAGGCAGACTTGGTAGACGAGTCCGGCCCCACTCGGGTAGGACTGTCACAGCCGCCTCTGCTTGGGAACTGTTGTGGAGAGCTGGAAATCACATTTATCCCAACTAATGCCAACAGAAGCACCTGAGAAAGGGGCAAGGGAATGGGGAAGATGGGAATAAGACTGATGAACTGAGCAGGGGTTCCTGGGGAAAAATGTCCTGCAAGCATCTCCAAGGACTGGGTATGGCTGGGGCACAGCTGCTCTCTTCCCTTGGCATTCTGGCCTCCTGGGGACTTCCACAAGGTAGCACACGGTGAAACCGTTCCAACATGCCCTCCAGGGACCAAACCACAGCACAAGTGAGGTCTCAAAGGTGCAGGCTGTGATGTCCCAAGGGGCCCCATCCCACACCTCGCACCCTGGAACCTGAGCCACATGGGACCTCAGTGTGGAGGTGCTGTCCTTTTTGGGGGGCAGACAGCAGACATATCGGTCCAGGCACCTCCAGGCCAGCCCAGAGCATCTCTCACGGGCAGGACGAGTTGTCTGGTCGGTCTCTGCAGCAGCTTGTGCACCAGCACGGCAGCCCAGCTGAGCTGTTGGCCCAGCGGTGCTGTGGCTGCAGCAGATCCTGCCAGGAAACTTGTGGCAGCAGGCAGCCCATAAGCGCTCAAGAGCACTCAGGATTTGGCCCTCTGAAGGGGAAACCTGAGCCCTGGAGCCCCAGTCTGCCACTGTCAACCCTGGGAACCAGACCCAACTGTGGGTCTGCTTCATCTGGTTGATGGAAGTGAGATTTCTATGGTCATTCTTCACTGAAAACTCTCAGGAACCCCCAAACACGCAGAATATTGGGGTGTGATGCAAGATTGTTCTCTCCTCTTTATTCCTAAATCCTCCCTTTAAAAGCTCCCGGGTCGTGAGGTTTCACCTTTTCTCCAGGAATAATAATCCACAGTGTAACTCATTTCATCGTTAGGAATATTTCCTGCTGTCCAGTCAAAATTTATCTATTGACAAACTCAAATACAGCTTCCATAATGTCATGCACGTAGTTATTTTTAGTACCAGTGTTGCCAGCAGAAATAACAGGCCTGATGTATTTCCCCCCTTCCCCTTAGAACAAGGCTTCTGAAATTATAGATGGGAGCACTAATTGAGTGCCAAGAATGCTACAAAGGATTTGCACTGCTAGGGAATCTGGTAGCAAATCAGCGCACTTCCACCCCACTTGCACATGCAGTTATGCTGCCATCCGCTCAAAGCAGGCACATATCCACTGGCAGTATTATTTGTGACCACAGTTGATGTTTGTTGCTAGAAACTATCCCTGGCAAGGAAGCATTTCACATTTTTTACACAAAAAGAACATTAATCTTAAAGAACTTCCCCTCCTCTTGTTTTTCATTTGTGGTTCTTCAGGCACAGTAAGACTGAAAGGAGTTCTTCGATTCTTCTGGTTTCTGTGGCGGGGTGATGGACTCGTGCCCATGGTTCCTGGAATCTCCAGACCACCTCCCAGTCCCACACTCCGGAGCCGGTCCGGGATGGCTTTCCTTGCCAGAGTCATGCAAGCAACCCAGCACAGCTCTAAAGCTAAACTGTAACACAGCTAGAGCAACAAAAGGAAATAAAAGCTTTCTGTTCTCCAGTCATTTAAACAAATAAGATAAACAGCATTTGCCAGCCCAGGAAGATTATGTGTGGCTTTTGTCTCCTGTTTTGTCTCCCCTGTTTTGGTTTCCTGTGCTAAGCACTCACTCACCCATTCATAGCTGCTAATGCCCAGGGCTCAGAGTTGCCTTCCCTTGTGTTGATTTCCATGTGTACTTTAGGGTTTCTTTACACACCCAAATCCTCATTATCACTCTAAACCACGGTAAATTACAGGAACAGTGGGCTGATAAAAGCCCTCCTAATTCAAGGCAATAGTGAGCCTGTTACTACAGAAAGCACTCGTCCCCAGTCCCCAGCCGTAGAAGCACACAAGGACTGAGTGGGAGAAATAAAAAGAAACTAGCTGTTTCCATAGCCAGGATGGAGAGATGCACCAGTAGCAGCAGCAGTGCGACAGATCAACGGGTGCATGAGCAGGAGGCAGGCAGGCCCTCCCGCCAGGGCTGGGGGCACAGCCTCATCTCAGAGGATGATTTCCACCTCAAAAGCAACAAGATTTCCTGATCATTGAATTCAGATCTCTCTTGTCCCCTCCCTAGCACCTTCCTATCTCAGCATACATATTTCTCGCTTCTTTTTCTTTCAGCTGCCCCTCATTTCATATCTTACTCACTTTCCTTTTCTTGGAGGGTGAACATTAACGTCAGCCTTGGCTCATCCAGTGTCACCCCCTGCTACCCCGCTCCCTTCACTGGCTGCCTTTGGCAGTTTGGATCCTTCCTTCCACCCAGGAGCTCACAGCTTCATAAAAGCTTGCAAACCTGCAGCAGCAGCAGGAATCGCATCACGTGGAATGCAAACGTGTCCGAGGTCCGACAAAGCCGGTTGGCAGCACCGATGTGGGGGGAACCATGAGCCCCAGCCCCCTGAGCTTGGATGATGGAAAGACACAATGTACTCGACACCGAGTCCTTACAGCCCAAATTTCCTGGGCCCTGTGCAATTAGCCCTCGGGAAAGGGACTGGTAAGGGCTGGATAGAAACTACTGAAATCCAGGAGGGTTTCTATTTTCCTCTTGAGGAGTTGGTTTGGGTCCTGGGAATGCATTTGTTTGTTTTTCCCTTGTTATCAGCCTGCCTTTGGCTGAGAGCTATAACCCATTCAGGGAGGACCTGTTTATCTGTGAGAATAGCAGCATTGCTGTGAAGAGGTAAGAGTGGGAGTGTGCTTCAGGGAAAAAAAATGCAGATTATAGCCCGGCTAGTAATGAATCTAGCACAGAAAGAAAGAAATGCAGACTGTTCTAATTTTCTGAATAGATTTAATTCCATTTTGTTCCCTGCGAGTCCCTTTGCTGACAATTGTCTGAGTGGAGGGAGGAAAAAGGGGTTCCAAGCAAAACACTTGTCCATGAAGGATGTTATTAAAATGTCCTACTTGAACAGTGGCGCTCTGCAGACCAGAGTTGCAGAATATAAGCATTCTCTCTCCGTTAGACAAGCTTTGTCTAAATGTGGAATGTTTGTCAATTATTTTCCAAAAGCACAATTGCTATCATCAGAACTAGAGATGGCTTGACTTGTCCTGCCTGATTTAGCACCCACTTGAACAGGGTGGGTTCAGAAGAAGTTCAACAAGAACTTGAGGGCTGCTGGATTTGCAGCAGGCTTAGAAAATGCTCAGGTAAACAACAGCGTGAGGGAACACAAAGGGAATATGTAGCAAATGGGGGTGAAAGCCAGACAGTGGTCAGAGAAACTAAAAAAAAAACCTGTGGCGAGTTAAAATTTGCTTAAGAAATGTGGTGGCAAAAGTCTGACAGGATGAACTTCCATCATTTGGCTTCTGAAGACTCACGCTCACTCACACCTACATACAGACCTGGTTCCATATATCTGCTGAACCTGGCAGTCCTTCAGCAGAGAATTTGGCTGGAAGTCTGCAGCATGGATGTCGGTCAAGTTTTAATAGAGAAATTGGCCCTACCTTCCTCCTGTCTAACTTCCTTTTCTGTAATGGCCTAGGCAACATGTCCTGTCCTCACGCATGCGCCACAAACACAATGGGTGTCCTGTGAAACAGGAAATCGTGGATTTTTGTGGCCAGCTGTGGGGCTTGGGGTTTTGTTCACCGCAAGACTCAAGAGCGATGGGGCTTCCCAAGGCACTCCCTGCAATGCAATCCATTGCATCACATCATGAATCGATCTCACCTATGAAGTCTGAATGCATCTCACCCTGTTCTCCAAAAGCTTTTCTTCAACCTCTCCTTGATTTGGGGAGGGAAGGTGTCTTGATTCTGCACAGTTGGCTTCCAACTAGACTCACTTGCCTATTACCATGGGCTAGAGCCGATGGTCTCTCCAAAATGAGTAACAGATAACCTGGCTGTCCCTCACCCCACCACTCGTGAAGGCTGAAGAAACTTGTTATGGCCTTTCCTCTTAATGGAAGCTATTGCATATGAATGATGATCTGTCTTTCACATTTACATTCCCATACCACAGGTACCAAGGGCACCAAAGCTTTATGCCAAGAGCAAAGGCAACTGGAGAAACTTGCTGAGGACCACCATGTTCTCTTCATTACGCCAGTAGCAGCATTGTCCCCGGTGTGAAGGGCCTTGTCCCTTGTGAAGAAGACACAGTCCCTTCCCCTAAACCCTGACTGTGTGACTGTGCTATTATTGGTACACTCAATGCTGAATGGCCAAAGGAAAACACTGCACTGGCTCTTGCTTTTTCCAGATACAGAAAGGACAGCAGGCACAAAGGCAAACATAGCCTCTCCTGTGCACATGTGACAGTCACAGCGTAAGCAACTCACCACCAAAATGCCTCATTCCTCCTGACAGGTCTTGTCCTAAAACAATGTCTTAAAGTCTGCAGCTGGGCTGGATTTTCCACATCCAGCTGGAACGGCCAAAGGAACAGAAAAAGCCCTGCTAGCAGAAAAGATGCCTCTTAGTTTGGAGAGAAAAGCCTTTCCCAGCAGTCTGTCTGTAACTGGCAGACATGGTTTGCCATCCTCCTCCTGAGTGGACGTGCAGCTGTGGCATCTTAAAGCAGAGCAAGCTCGGGGAAGGGCGGCTGCCCCGCTCCACACCAGTGCAGAAGAGGGGATAAAGGGTATTTCTCAGAGAGGGAATGCTACAGCTCCTGTAGCCAGCAAGGGCAGGTTTCCTTTGCTGTATTCACTCAGATCTGGGCTCCTGGCTCCAAAGCACAGAGTGTTTCCTGCAGGGCACCCACTTGGTACTCAAGAACTCGGCTTAACTTGGGTGAAGCACATACAGGGCAGTTGTAGCTCTGGGACAATCAGGTTTCTCCCTCTTAAATGCAGTGCCTTTGTATGTGTTACAAAGTTTTACCTCTTCGTTTTTTTCTGGGCCGTTTCAGCAGCATTGTTTGTGATGCTTGTCTTCCTCAGCCCTTGCAGCTCCTCCCCAGTATTTCCGAGCCATACCTTCTTCTGAGTTGTACTCTTCTTATACTACTACCCTAAACATGAATGGCAATACTGAATAGCACTGGGAGCAGGATCAGATCATGTTAGGAAAAGCATCCCCTCAGCCTGAAAGCCAATAAAAACAATGTGGGCACTTAGCATCCCACTGCACACTCACTCTGTGCTCAACACCATGTCTTACATGGTGCTGTTTATACAGCCACTTGTTAATTTTTGATGATATCCCTCATTACTAACTAAATTCAGGTACAGCAACACTCATTTCTGCAATCCCTCTTTGCTTTCCTAAACTAGTGGTATTTCTTCCACCTACCCCCCGCCCCCACACTGAGAGCTTCAGGGGTAGTCCACAAAAGAAAAAGGTGTACCTCTCCATCTGCATCCAGTAATTGCTTCAGAGCTGTTTTCCCATAAACAAGCCATCCCTTACAAATGAATGAGAGCACTTCAAACCCAGCAGCCTCTAATGCTGCCACACAAAAAGGCTTTTTGGTTTGTGTCTCTAGTGAGGGAGCAAGGGAAAAAAATCCCAAACAGACCAGCAATGAACCAGCACACTACACACATACATACACACCAAACCCTCATGATCCCTGGCTTCTTTCCAGCCTAAAAGAGCAGCAAGCACAAAACCCTTGCTGAGCATGCTGCCTCCGATCCCGCGCCACTCAAGCGAAGGATGTGTTGACACAAAGCGCTGTAAGAAGACAGACTACAGCAAAGCTGAAATGCTGTCGTTTTGGCTGGGTGTCAAAGTGCTGCTTGGAGCTTGGTTGCCGCAAGGGCAGGTAGCGTGGGGTGCCTGGCTGAAGGGACACTGCTGAGCTTTCACAGCTGGGCTGGGGCCACTGAGGCCGAGCCCCTGTGCCTCCTTCGAGGGGAAGGTCCCCCTCCTTGTTCCCAATAATGTCCCACCGGGAGCTTGCTTTTTGAAGGCCAAGGTGGTGGCAACAGGGGCCCCGAGTGACAAGGCTGGATGAGGAACTGCACAAAGAACCTGGAGACAAGCACCACACAACAAATTAGCCCTGTTGACTAGCACACATTCCTTACAGGCACGTCACAGGGAAATCCCAGTGGGCATTTCTAAGCTTTATCCAGCTTGCAATTGTTTCCATCCTTGCTGTTGTTTACAAGCTTAACAAACTGAAGACTGTTTGGAAAAGATCACTCCTTAATCTGGCTTGCACTAAGACCAATAGGAAAATAGAAAGGCAAGGTCATGCGCATCCGAGGCCAGCGCAGAAACATCCTTATTTATCTTCCCTAAGCTGTTCTAAATTCTAACTCCTACAAGATATATTGATATCATCAAGATTTGAATTTGGTGGTGACTATGACCAGTGGGGAAACCCTGGCACTCTGTTCTCAATTAATTATTTTTGGCGGGGTTCAAATTCCACCCCGTTTGATTCCTTTGTGCAGGTCCAAGCCATGGGACCGAACACGCAGCAAAGCCCCAGATGAGCATCTCCTGCCTCTTCCTTCTGACTTGTCTGCAAGCTGCGGGTCAGCTTCATAGCCCCACCGATGCAGCGCTGCGAGGTGTCAGAAGAAAATACACTTCCAAGAGTTGAATTATGCATCCCCACCAGGTCCAAATGAAAAGCAGTCCTCTAAATATCTGCTTGGGGAACATGAATCCAGGGAGTGAGACAGACAGCTGAGCATAAAGCTATTTTTTAGAAGCTGAGTTTAAGGTTGGCTAAAAATATGGCCTATCCCTTTCAAGGGTTACTTTGCTTACTGTGTTGACAAGAATAAAGCTATTAGTAACAGAGCATTCAGAGTATTTGAGGCTGGTGTTTGTCTGTCAGTCACTCATCCCCCAAAACAGCCTTGTCAACATTTGGAAGGCAAGTGGGATGTATGCTCCAGCACCCTCCCGGGAAGGCTGGGAGAGGGTAATGGAGCTGTAAGAGCTGTGAAAACCTGTGGCTAAAGAAAACAGGAAGGAAAAAAGAAAGAAAGGGGAAAAAAATCTGTTGAGAAGGAAAAATATTAGAAAGCCCAAAATGTGTGGAAAAACGAAGGTAGGTTTTAAGGGAAGAAAGTAGCCAAGTAAAGGGAAAAAAGCAACACAAAAATTCTTTATAGAAAACATGAAGATTGAGAAAGTGATATAAGAAGAGGCAATGAGTGGAGATTACATGAGGGAAGAGGAAGAGGACACTCACCACAGGAAAATACAACCATCAGCTTTTCCTGGTGCAGAGCAAGAGCTGTGTTTGCACAGCATGAATTCCCAGGGCATGGGCTGGCTCTGCATGGTGAATCACGCCTGGCACAAGGTGGGCCAAGTCAGAAGGCAGAATCACCTTCAGGGCTGGGGTGTTGCAGGGATTAGCTCATATCTGTCATTCCTAAAAAAGCAAAAGCTCCCAGTTGTGGAAGCTGTGCTGCACGGAGGACTCCCCTTAAAGCCAGGAGTATGTCTACATGTAAAGCGCTTTCCTTAGAAAAAAGAGCTCTGTGCCTCAGGCTCCCTAGAAATACGGGGCTGGGTGGGTACCTCAAACACCAGCCCTTGCAGTCTGCTCTCTAACCCAGCTTGCTCCTCTGCCAGGTAGAAGTGACGGTCACAAGGAAATTGGTTTCCTACTTACACTTCTCTTTATCTCCTCCTGCCAGTACAGGAACCTCTGCAGTCTACCCTACGTAAACCAGCCTTTTGTCCTCCTCTGCACCTCTAACAGATCCTGTGGCAAGAGCATCTGGTCCTCTCCTCTCCCTCAGCTCTTCACGACTAAGCTTTTAGTGTCACCGTTCCTCATCCCGACAACCTCTGCATTTCCCCTTGGTGCTCCCTATACACGGGAAGTGCTCTGCTGTTTAACAGCATGTTAACATGACTGTATTTTATTGTACCCGCCTGGCAAGGGAAGCAGGAACCTGGTAGGGCTTGCTCCCTGCACCCGTTGTCCAGGGCAAATTGCCTGCTGGCTTGCTCCCCGGTCACAAGAGCAGCTCCAGCCTTTCCCTTGCATCTCCACCATCAAGTTACAGACCTGCAGAGCCAAGTAATATTCAGTGCTTAGCACAGCAATTTCTGGTGTGACTAATCCTGCAGTTAGACACCTTTTCCCAGGGATCCCACTGCTGACACACGCAGCTCCCTCTCTGCCTGAACCCGCGGCACATGGTGGAGGCGAAGGCGAAGTGAGCTCAGCTTCAGCTGCTGCCAGTGCCCATGTACCACACATCTAAACCGACGGGCTGGGCTGCCTCTCCCACGGCTGAAGGCTTGGACAGGCCCGGCGGTGTAGATCCTTTCACATGGGCTGTATTGGGAGGAATCGGCTCAGCTGAGGATGCCAGGCACTAACTGTGGTCTGCAGAATCAGGGCAATAGTCTGTTAGTACAGGAAAACCCTGAAGTGCACAGCCTTGCCTTTGGATGATGGAAATGATTAACTGAGCAGTTTTGAGCCAGAGGGTTTTGCCATTAAGGTACCACTTGTGACAATGAAATGTGCACAGGCAAAGTGTTGCTTTCCAGGCATAACCTGGGGGATGAGGAGTAACTTTACTCGGGCTCAATTTCCACCTCAATCCATGAAGTTGGTCTAAACAGATTGAGAGCTGAGTCACTTAGAGCCATCTTCACAAGGAGCTCATCAATCTGAGTAAACCGTCAGCCCTAGGCTATAGCGCGTGGCTCTCCTCGCTTTCACCCTCCAAAGCAGCACTACTGAGGTCAGTGGAGCTCTGTGGATTTACATCAGTATTAGCAAGAGAAGAAATAGTCTCAGTGCACGAAAACGGTTCTGGTCCCGCTCCCGCTGAAGTTCATCTCAAAGCTCTCAGAGGTAGCCAGGGATGCAGCTGACCTGGCCTGTGTGCCCCACGAGCAAGCACACAGCTCAGAAGGAACCACCAGTTACTGCAGAGGAAGAAAGCCCTGAGACGGGGCACAGTTCCTCTCCTCCCACCCGACCCTTCCACTCTTTATCATGTCACCAAATTGCTTAGTGCTGGAGCTGAGCTGAGCCTGGAAAGGCAGCCACCATCAAGAGAGCACAACCCAAGTGTGCAGCAAGAGGCTTTCGCTGGGCAGACAAGCTTACTCCCCACAGGACACAGCCCGTGCTGTGCCAGGAGGGCACATGGTGAGAAAAAGCAGCAGAGTGTTAGTGGGCAAGGCGTGAGCCAAGCCCAGGTCTCCACACCCCACGCCTGTTCCCATGGGCTCCATGGTGGCGTTTGGAAGAAAACTGGGGAATGAAGTTGCTTTGTGAGCAAAGACCCTGAAAACTCTTGTGGCTTTGTCATTAGCTTTCTAAAGAGGAGTTTCTGTGTCGAAAAACACAACCCATCCAACTAGCTCTCCAGAAAGGGGCAGAGCTACAAACCCACCGGGGGTGAGATCCTGTTTGCTTCACTTGTGAGCCTTAGAACGCACGTCAGCCAACAGAGTGTACATACTGTTTGCAGCAGGTTTACAAGGTGGAAACCCTTTTGAGACCTTTTACGGCAGGGAAAGTGGGGTAAATATGCCAAAGATATGAACAAATTCTAAATATTTAGGTGTTTGAATAAATAAAGCTTTTACATATTTTCAAAATCTATTATTCATGGTGTGCTGGGGGTTGTCCAGACTGTGCACCAAGGCATAAAACCATTTTAAGAGGCTAGAAAACTACTTTCAGGCTCAGAAAGTTGAATCAGTTTGTGTGCTGAGTGCTGGTCCTGGACTTCGTATCACTGGACAGATGAACCTCGATTACTTCATTACCAGAGAGCCACAATTTGTTGGCATCGTTGCCAGATGATGAGTAAGAAGGCTGGAATCAGATTATTTTCTTTGCTAGACATGTTGAGCAAGAAGGGGGTCTCTGTCAGCCATTAACAGCCCAAGACGTATGACATGTCCCTGGGAAGTGGTGCAGCCAAAGGTAGAAATACGTGTCCATGTTAACTCATTCATTAAAGTGAAATCAGTCTAGAAACGACCTGATTTTCAGCTTTATAAAAATGCAGAACATTGTAAGTGCTTTAGTGAAACTGATTGTTTGAAGCAATTGGAGAACTAGAGAAAAGGTCATTGTAATCCTTTTGGGATGCAGCTTTCCAGTTAACAGTATGCCAGCCCAGTGTCACCATCAGAGCTTCAAAACAGGCTTCCTGACTTGATAAAAACACTACCATATTTCTCCTTGACATTAAAATGCCGTTCAGAATCCAGTATTTTCCCTGTGCTGTAATCACACTGTGTGATGTCAGAGCACAGCTAACTGAAGATGGGCTGCTCTGACCTGAGAAACTGTCTCCTTGTATTTGTGCTTTTGTCTTGGCATTTCAGCAGGGTTACAATTAATTAAAATTCCTGATTAATTAAAATGTTTTGCAACAACCACAGCAGCAGCAAAAATTGCTTGGAGAAAAGCCTGTGCGAAGTGAAACTGGAGCCTGGCTGGTATGAATATGGGTGGTGCCCAACGCACACTGTGTGGGCATGTGTGCAGCCTGTCCCCAGGATGATACAGCAAAGGAGGAAGAAGGTAGAGGTTTGGTGGATACTGAGGGGGGGGTATACAATTTTGCATTACTCTCTGTATTTCCCCTTCTGCTTATAACTCACAGTCCCAGTGCATGGAAATAGAGTGGCTTTCACTACAGCTGGATGAATGCAAAGGTCTGCCAGGAAATTAGGACTTGGCCAGTGCTCCTGCTCCCTGTTCTGACAGTCGTCAGCCAAAAAAGTTTATTCAAGTCGCCTTCCCCTTCTAGGGCCTCGGTTTCCCCTCTGTAAAATGGAGACAACACCACTTTTCTATCTTGTATGAAGTGCTATGTGACGTACAGAGATAGAAATACACTCCAGAAAGAGAAATGCATGTTAGTGAGCGACTGTTTCCTTTTGCCTTTGTCAAATCTGTACTATAGCAGAAGCCAGCTCTGGTCGCTCGGAGCTGTGAAGAAATCTTTGTTGTGCTCTGAAAGCCCCGCAGCGGACTGTCATTGTTGAACCCACTGATGAATGGTTCCACTGGGGATCCAGACCTTGCTCATGTGGGAAAGCAGCAAGCCTCAATAAATACCTATGGCTATTGCTGAATCCAGATAATTAACACTTCTGCAATTTTATAAGGAAAATACTGTGTTGTTGCAAAGAACGTGGGGGGCAGCTAGCCCCATTCTGTTCGTGTAAGCAGTCCTGGCCCTGGCATGCCCTCTATGAAATGCCAGCAGAGGGGATGATGTTTCTTCCCCTTCCCCTCCATTTTTTTTTAAACCAGTTTTCTTTGGCAGACACCACTCCCACTTTAGCAATTTAAGGGTTACAGGGAAGAAATCATACTCCAGAAGAGGAATTTCAAAAAACGCCTGTCTGCAAATGGTGCATGTTTATGCAATGGCTCTGTTCCTGGGGAATATGCAGACTCTGGTCTGCTAATTTTTAGGGCCAAAAATTAAATTTTGCAGCCTCCAGACCAAGAAAGCACAAAGCCAGAAAGAGGGATCTGTTGCCTTCAGTAGGATTACCAGAGCCCTCTTCCCCAGGACATATGCTGGTTCAGGGCAAAAGACTTTCAGGAAGGGATGAAAGACATAACAACCATGGTCACTGGCAATGGTACTGACTCAGTCGGAAAAAAAAAAAAGTTGATTATTTGATATTTTGCAGATTTCCAGGTGTTTAAAGAGATGACCGATATGAAATTGCTGCTCTAAAGCATATAAGAATGGTATTTTTCAAATCTCTTATTTTAAAGTATGATGAACACACATACTCCTTTCTAGTTATATTTGCATTCTTAAGGTTTATGAGTCCATTGTCAACTTCTATGCTGCTACAGAGGTTGAGATACGTTTTTCCCAAAAAAAACCCTGAACTTGAGGTCTCTCAAATTCACATGCCTTTCAGAGGGCTTTTAAGGAAAATCCAGGAGGTATCATGAGACTTGCAAGAAGAGCAGGAGTGTGAACTCTGCAGTGGCTTCTGAGCACAGTAAACATTGAAATTATGAGAGTAAAGCCACAGAACCTCAACCATTCATTTTTTTTTTAAAGAAACAAATCACCAAGCTCAAATTGATCTTTATACATAAATATTTATTAAGGTAAAGGTCCAGTTAGGTTCACTAACTGCTCCAAAATTTTGGCTGTCAAACTGAAATGTATAATCCCTTATGACCATTTTAAAGATGACCAATGCTGCTGCTTCTTAATTTCAAATAATATTTGCTTAGATTATCCTTCAAAGAGGGACTGGGATTTTTTTGTTACTTAAAATCCAGCAGGAAATCAGCTAAGAGAGTCTCAGGCCAGCCACAGCTCCACAGTAGTATGTAATGTGAAAGCTCAGTGAATCAGATTCATTTCCTCCAAGACTCAAAGGCAGCAAAGAGTCATGTTGAATATTTCCTGAGAACACAAGTGACCATGACAAACAGTCCTTCCAACCCGGAGAGGCACCAACCTGTTCTTCCAGATGCTGCAGGGATCACATTTTATTGCTTCTGATCCCTCACCCTTCTTTGTTTAAAATACAGCGGTGTGTTGGGCATCATGCTTTTTCTTCCTCAGGCTCAGCTTTGCAAACAGCTCTGCTTTTCTGTGGGAGAGGAAGGCCAGTGGCTGAGAGCTACAAAGTCCCTCTCCAGGAAGCACTGGCTGTGCAGACACGAGCGTGTACCTTGAGCTTGCTGAAAGGGGACATGTTTTGGGAAGCGAGGACTAGTGGTTAGGATGTGGAGGAGGGAGGGGATGGGAGACCCTCTGGGTTTGACCCCTGGCTTGGCCAACACACTGCCAGGTGCACAGGCCGGTCCCTCAACTTCTTCACACCTCAGTTTCCCACCTGTAAAACGGAGCAATGGTATTGCTTTCGCTGTGTGAAGTGCTTTGAGATTCGCTAACAGAAAAATACTTTGGACAGGTATTATTCTCATCTATCCATCTAGTCTTGCCACATCAAAGCAAATCACTCATTAAACAAAACATCCTACTGTTGGGTAGTGGAGTAATTCCACTGGATTGTGGGCAATTGCACCACTGGACGTTAAGTGAGGACAGAATCCGGCTCCAAATTGGCTTAGCAAACATCTCTGCCTCACTTTCCAGAATGCAAAGCTCTCCCATAGAGAGACTGTCTATTGCTTTTACAAACATAAGCAACGATTTCCCAGTATTCAAACACAGGACATGGAAGACCCCAACCTTGCAAACATAAATGCCTCCTTTTAGTGCCCCTGTTGGCTTAGATGGGCCCATACATGTGAGTAAAAGTATGCACAGGCAAAATGCTTAGCATATTAAGGGAAATATTTCTATAATATCAAGCATGATACAATATTAAGTATCATTTCATATAATGTTCATATAACATTAGGGTATATTTAGGGCTAACAACCGGTTATAGAACAGAGAAGCTGACTAGCACCAGGAAATATTAATTAAAATTACAGTCTTTATTCACTCATAGGTTTTCTTTCCCTTTCTGTTCCTCTGCTTTTTGATTAGAAAATAATCATCACATTATACAATATTTTCCTCATTAATCTACAAAAGCAACAAAGATCCCTTGCTTCTTTGGCCAATTAGTGCCCGTGTACAATCATCAGGAATACAAATCAAAGCGTGTTCCAGCTCTGACCTAATAAGCCATCTACGCAAAATCTAAGCTCCCCCTTTTTCTGTTACTACAGGAATTCTTTATTCTCGACCCCAAAGCAATCGGCACTGAACGTAATTCCCTCTCTTAGGAAACTACGAAATGAAATCGCATGGGTTGGGGGCTGCCAGTCACCTCCAGCCCTGGCAGTGCTCTCCCGTGGCTTTGTTTTCATCTACAAACCCTAAATGAATCCTTCTGCACTCTGCTTGGGCGTGGGGCTGGCAGGAGGGTGGCTCACAGGGCACAAGTAGAAAGAGGGAGCTCTGGCAGATTGGAACAGATCTGCATTTTCCTCAGGGCACATCCTGCAAACAGGGCCCTTTGTTCCTGGGGGCTGGTACCCGCTTCTCACCACAAACAGATCCCTTCCCGGCCTCTCCTTTTCTTCTCCTCTAAGAAAAAGGCCATTTTCAGAGTTTGTACTTCTACATCCACCCCCGCCCAAATCCGTGTAAGTTATTCTCACTTAAACCAATTTTACTCTCCCACTGAGTGCCAAAGTGTTGTGAGTTACACTGTGCCGCACAACTCACACCCACCCAACATCCATTTTCTGACCAATTTCCTTCTGACATGCATCTTAACCATCTTCAGATTCACTTCTGAATTTGGCCTAAATTGGAGAATAATATGCTGAAGCTCTAAAAAACAGTACGTAATTGATCTCTGCCAGAAGGCAGATCTGATCTTTTTTGCTGTTTTTCAAGGAAAACGAAGGGGGAGGCGCTAAGAAGGGGGCTGTGAGTCTGGAGTTTCAGCTCCTTATTTTCTAAGTTCTTCAGCTATGTTATAGAAGGCAATTAAGCGGTGTCTGTTCATCAGTGTAATTCTACTTATTGAAACTAGTTAATAAGCCTATAATTAGTTTCCCTTGTCAAAAAAATGTTTCAGTGGAGAATGTTTTCAGAGTGGCTTTAGTATGTCTACTTGCCTACAAGTAATTAGTTTTAATATCTGTCCTGTGGTTTTGGAAATCCAGGCAATAGGTTCCACCAACATGTTTCCCTGTCTGCTCTTCAAGGTCCCCAGAGTAGTGCATCGCCTGACACATGTCCACCCATGTGCTCATGCCTGATCCTCCTGCCCCTCTTTCAGTTAATGTTTTGATTTCTTGGCCAATTTTGCCAAATCTGGTAGAGGCCTCAAAGGCACTGAGCCCCTGGAAGTGTTATGAAAATACAAGGCACAGCAGAGGAGAGAAACCCTCCCCATTCCCTCTCTCAGGGACAGGCAGATACCCCTGAGGAACCTGACTAGCGCTCACCCTTGAGACAATTCCTGAAGCCAGAACTCACTATTTCCACTGCTCAAGATGGGATTTGATTAATCTGGAGGTTTAAAAGGAGAGGGGAGAATCAGCCAGAACGTATGTCTCTCTGCAGCAGGCACCATCTTCCCATGCTGGATGTACAGTTCCTAGCACGATGGGATCTTGCTTAGGTTACAGCTTGTGTGTGCTCCAGCAAAACCCTGAGTTAATCACTGTAAGAGAGCTGTCCTGCTCCCTTACTAACTTCCACTGGATGGTCCTCCATGGAGGAGAGACTTCCTCCATCGCTATGAACTTCCCTAATCTAATTACTGCTAATCAAAGCATTTTCTCTGTGTCTCAGGTGTGCAGCAGGTGGGGCAGCCAAACCTGTTGAGTACAGACATCCATTTGTTTAAGCAAGTGGGGAAAGTGATGGCAATGCACACTGCAAATCCTGCAGCAAGTCAGAAGAGCTGAAACCCCCATTAAATGTTGGGATTTGGTCTGGAAGCTGTGGAATCCCTTTGAATTTTCTAGGAAGGGCTATGGGAAATTCAGTGATGGTGAAGGGGCGGAATTTGCCTATTTCTGCTGTGATTCGCCTCACTGCAGAGCATGCAGGTGCCCTGCAGCTCGGGGCTGACCCTGTATGTTTATCTACCGAACCCATCAAACCACCTCTTGCCACATGCTCCAATCTTCCAAACCAAATTAGTGGTGGCTCTGCTGCTCCAAGTGGAACAAAAGTCACTGTCATGTTTCACTTGGTCTCTTGCTGCTCCTTCGCTTTATTTTGGGTCCTGCTGCCTGTCAGGGAAGAAGCACGATCCTCATTTTGTGAAGTTCAAACACAGATTTTCACTTTTAAGCAGAACAGCCCATCGCCAAATGGTTAATGACCTTTATGGGTATCCTGGAAAACCAAATCTTTCTCTCAAAGACAGGTCTTCAGGGTGTTTTCTGGCCTGCTTTAAGCCAGCACGTATCAATTGCACGTCCTCAAGTTGGCTAGGCAGCGCAGGCACCGAGGGTGTGATGTCCCCCACGTGCCCTGTGCTGGCAAACCACAGTTCCCTCTACGCTATCCACTGTTCCAAGGTACCACAGAGGCAAATCATTTCAGATCTCTGTGACAGAAGCCTTGGCCTCTAAAAAGCAAACCTATCAAAAGCACGCACTGTTTTGCATTTAATGGAATGCATTTCCAGGTTATTTGCTGTGCTGATCAATGCCTAGAAAAATACATCTTTGGCTAGGTGTGCAGAAACACGCATCATCTGCAAAACAAGAATGTTACAGAACAAGTCTCTCTGATGCAGAGGAAATTTTGTTAGCCTGACACAATCTCAGAATAGTTAAACAGGGCAAAACAATGTGTATTTGTGTTCAAATCCTGATGATGTTTATTTACTAGGACAAATATAGCTGAGGGTAGCAACTTATCAACGCTTGCTTTATTTCAAGAGCAAATTGCTACCATGGAACCAGACACTTGATGTTTCCCTGCTATCACCCAACAAAGAAATCTCGCTTTACTAACTCAGCTAATGACCGGCAAAGTCGCCTCACATGGATTATAAAAATAAAAAGGACAAAAGGTTCAGGATGAAAAATAACAATTTCCCTTGCTTGCTTTTGTGATCAAACAGTGGGGAATTTGCAGCAAAACCCTCTGCTTTGAAATAGAAAAATAATAGTAACAGTGAAAATAAATGACAAGGTCTTGGTTCTATTGAGCTTTACTGAGCCCGAAAACCCACAAGTTTTGCTGCTGGAGAGTGTATGGGGAGTCATTCAAAAGTCAAGAATCAGCAGAGAGGGATTAGTGCCTTCCAATAACTGCTCTAACTACAAAGACAGTAAAAGGCTCAAGCAACATCCATTATCTTATCCCTTTATACTGGCTCATGGCTCTGAGCTTCATGTGTACCTTGTTTACTGTTATGGCAACAAAGCAAATTTGATCAGAGCAACACCAACAATCACCTTTAGTAAAAATCTTCCTTGATAGTTCTAGAAGTTGTTGAGCTACTGGACCCCAACTCTGGCTTTCCCAGAGTGTGGAATATGCTCTGTCTTGCACAGCCTGACTGCATCTCTGCATCTGCAGCTGACGCCTGCGTGCAGGTCTACGCACTGGCACGCTCTGACCTTTGGGACAGACTCCCCTTCCCGTTCCTGGACTGGCCAAAGGAGCCCTCCACACCTCAGCTGGGCTGGACGGGCCTAGGATGCTTTCAGTCTGTTCTGTGCAGGCATTAAAAAAACCCAAGTTATTCTCTTCCCTCAGCTGTGATAAGAGCTCTCTTTCCCTATGTTTTGCAGTACCCACAGACAGATTTACTTAAAAGATTCATAATGTAAGAAATCAACTGGAAATGGAAAGTTCAATATCAGATGAAATTGGTTTGGGTATCTGTGAGACAGCATATTTATCTACTAGGTTCCCAGAGACGTCGAGCACTGAATCAGTTATCTTAGCACAAATCTACAGATTATAAATTCTCTCATTTTGGGTTTGAAGTCACACCTCCACCCTGGTCATTAAACAGCACTTTACTGCTATTCCTTATGGCCACATGACGAAATACTCTGCCCCTTCTGCTTTACTGTTGACATGTTTCTAGGATAAAAAAAGATAAGTAAAAGCGATCTGCATACTTATGTATTCTCCTCTCCATGCAAAAATCTATTTATAGCAGAACTTCTTAGCTGAAGAACTCAGAACACTTGGTGAACTGAACTCGTTGGTGAGTCACCTGGCCCTCTGAATCTTTACCGTAGCAGCCACTCCCTAACAAGATAGCGACCCGAATTTAGCTTTGAGCATGAACAACGCACGTGCTAAACCCTACTCTGAAGTGCAGTACAGGCTTGCAGAGCACATTTGGTCCTGAGGGCTGATCCACAGACTGGCTGCACCTGGAGCCTTGCAGCAGTGAGATGAGCACGCATGGGGAAGGGCAGGCGGCGGTGTGAGTAGGGCCACTGGATGACTCTTGTAGCCAGGTTTCCATTTATTTGGCAGAGAGAAGCAGTTAACTCTTCCCTTTTGGGCTTGTGTCTTGGAGGAACCGCCCTGTAAGGCACTGGCCCAGAGCAAGAGACTAGTGTCTCTTGATTCACCTCTGGGTTTGTATTTCCAAACTGAAGACTTTTCTGGGATGATCAAGCCCCTGAAAAATGCTCCCCTTGGGTCAAGTTGGGATGCCCATATGATGAACCTGTCACACAAGGCTAGATTAATGGTTCCCTGATACCAGCGAGAAGAACCCCTGGTTTCCACACCTACACTGCCACTAGTTCAGGGCTTAACATCAAAAGTGAAAGCCTGATTTTTCTCAGCTTTTAAGTGAATTCAGTGTAGACTGGTCTCTGCTCCAAAGTGTTCCCGTAGTTTGTGCTGTATTCATATGGTGCCTCTTTGTGGGGGAGATGACGTGTGCAGTGTCTAGGCTCTAGGAAGACATGAGGCTACTACATTGGCTGGCTTCCACTTTAACGCAAATGTGTCACAGGGGTTGTTACAAGGGGTTACGTGATGAAGAGGAGGCCACAGTGCTTTCCTGCATTTTTGTGTAAACCAGCAAGCAGCAGCCCTTTTTTGTGTGGGTGTAGTGAGATCTTGAAACCAGCTTACACTGCCTACCAGAGCAGTATGGGCCATTCGCTGTCTGCAAATTGACTGGAGAAACCCACTGAACTAAGGCAACCCACGGCAGGACAGATGGTATTTCTATATGAGAAGTTTGTTATATATCTCAGGGATGGGGCCTTATGGAGATCCCTAAGCTTGAGAAATATGAGTCCCTCTATTTCTGTCCCTGTGTTTTTATGTCAGAAAAGGCAGAGGGTTTGGGAAAGACAGGCAGAGCCCAGATCCACCTTAAGCACCACCAAAGAGATGCAGCCTAAAAGAAAAGATAAGCTCAACAAAGGCGCTTGCTGAAAAGCCAACTATATCAACAAACCCCAGTTACTGCAGCTCAGTGACTACGTTGCCCAGTGACTCCTGTTCAATAAAGGGCCGATTCTCCTCCCTTTTGGAAAACAATGTGTTCCACACACTGAAATAAATAATAGCCCCTCGCCAAGCCCCCGGCAGTGTCAGGGGATGTCAGGCTCTGCTCTGAGAATAACAAAGGCATCAGCATGCAGCCAATCTCCTCCTACCATCTCAGGCTGCCCTTGCTGCGCTGAATGAAATTTTTTCTCCTAATAGAAACGCAGAAAAGCTCCAGTGCAGATAATCCTCTGTTATAATGGCAGTACATGGGGGACAGGGGCCAAGCAGTGTAAAGAACAAGCCAAATCTCTTCTACTTAAAGCCTGGCCTGAATGTGATAATGTAATGACTTCAGTCCGGATGTTTCAAATACCATTCATTGGGATTGACATAGCATATAGACGATAGCCACTAAAATAATTAAGAATGAGGAACTGAACAGATAGCATCAGCCAACTTCTTCCCAACAAAGCTAGTATCTTTTTGCAACTGGTCTAGAAGACCACCTGGTCTAAACATGGCTTAGTCCAACCCAGCCAGAACCCTTTCACACCTTTTCTCCTTTGCTTTCTGTAGAAGGATCAACACCCCTCTTAAATACAAGCTGAAGACCCAGGCACCTTCTTTGCAAAGGCAAAGTTCCAGGTTATTTCATGCCTAACCTCTTTCTGGCTGCTGCTGATCACACTTTGCACTCAGAACTTGATCAAAAGCCCACTGAAGTCCTTGGGAAGATTCACATTAATTTCACCATGTTCTAGATCAAGCCTATATAGTATGAGTTTCTTCTAGCAACGTAGGTTTCCAAAAGCGTGGTAGCCCTGGCTGTTGTTTAGCTTCCTAGTATCTGTCACAGCTAAGTATTATTTCTGGTTTACAGAAATAAAACACAGCTCAAACCCCGATACTACATGCAAGCTTAAAATGGCTTTCAGTTACTATTAGCAGGCTTTTAAATGGGATTGTGGTGACACCCCAAAAGCGGCAAAATACTTATAGGAGAAATTAAGCTGTTGGAATGACTGGTTATATTGAACATGCTCCTCACACAGCTGGCAAAGAGCAAAATAAAGTTGAAAGAAATTGATGATGACCACTTTCTGGAAGAAAGACAGTTTATCTTAAGAGAGAAAATACCATTCAGCCTCTTTGCTACAGCAGCTTATGATACCGAGCATTTGCACACCTCTCCCACAAAACAGGAAACCAGAAGCAACCAGAATAACCACAACGGATCACTTTCTGTATTCCATACTGGCACAACTGAGGGCAGAAGGTAAAATGAGTGCAATATGCCACCATTCTGATTTTAAGATATCCAGGTAGCATCATTCTGATGGCTACATAGGGTGGAAAGCAACAGGGGATTAAGTTCATTGTCCCTTTCAAGTCTTCCAGTTGGCAAATAAACTCAGTCCTTTAGGAAAAAAAAAATTCTCATACATCGGACAAGCCTTGGAATGGTTACAAGCCCAAGACTTATTGTTCTCTTTGGATTTGTTGCAAGCCCTAGGCACACCATAAAAGACCCTTATTTGAATGTTTTTATCTTTCTGGTCCTTTAGCTCCTTCCAGGGCAGTAGTTTATTTTCTTCACCATTGCCTTCTTCGTTTGCTAGGTTTAGAATGAAATCAAGAGTCTTGAGCAGGGCATCAATGCTAGTCTGAATTTTCCTTGTCTTCTGTTTAATTGAATTTTCATTTGTATCTCCTCAGCTGTTTCCCCTCCAAGGCCTTTCCCCCTCCCACCCCCCTTTTCTCCACTCATCCATATAGATCATACAAGTGTTTCTGCCAAGCACCAGCTGCAGATACAGCAAGTTCCTGGGCATCTTCTACTTTTAGAAAACCACCAAGAGGCTAAATAACACCTGTGCTTGTTCTGTGAAGCTTGAACCCTGCTTTTCAGAAAGACCAGTCTCTTCATTAACTCTACTGCTCCCTCTGAAACACATGTAAGACATGGAGGACTGCAGAGGTACACATTTGTCAATGCAGAGGACAAGGAGCCATGTGTGGCTTTACAGTCTCTGTTCTGCTGGGTCACCCAGCCAGCCAGGACTCTGAAACAGCATTATAAAGAATCACTTCTAGATTTCTCCTCCATGTTCCCCCAAAGCTGCCTTGAGCTGCTGGCAGGCCAGCGCTCAAAATGCAGTCTAGCCATGACCTCTCTACTTAAGATTCATTTGCTATCAGTGTAATCTCTTTTTCAGCTTTGAGTTTTCTTTCTTTGACACAGCCTATTACAAATTCACCAAGTGGGATCTGAGATGTAATCACTGAAACCTTCCACATTGAACCGGAATCGCTTCCTCCAACCACTTCCTTCCATTGTGGGGACTGAACAATTCCTGTCGGTGGTTGAGGATAGCCTCTCTCACACTGGAAATCTTCAGTATGGGAAAAGGAAAGCCCCACCAATTTCTCTGCCCATATTTTGGTAAAGAGGCTAGGAAAGATACAGTTTAGCTCAGAGATTCACCAGTTCGTATTTCTACTCCAACAGCTGATAGTTAAGAGCTCTTCTGTACTGAGAAGTGATTAGGAGAAACAAGAGGAAATTTCAGACAAAAAAATTCAGGCTATTGGAGAAAGTTCTTTAATGTGAAATTGATCTGCAGTTAGGAGTGATGTGCAATTGTGAAAAAATTGGTGTCTTCAGGTCATTTACAAGTAAATCACACAGAACAAATATGTGATCAAGAAGAGTTCTGCATTAGGACAGAGCTGGACAAAATGACCTTTCCATGATCTACTCCATCACTGACTAGTACAATTTCTGCTTGTAATTCATTATTCTGAAGCTGTTTACCATTTTGTTCATGACAAGGGCAACTTCCATCAATCAGTTCTTGAACCTGGAATTCCTGGCTCTTTATCAGAGGAAACCAAGATTCTTATTTGAATATTCACCTTTCTTACTCTTGTACATGGCACCTGATCCATCCCTGAGAAGCTGACATTGTCTTTGACACTGCTGCTCTGTCAATCTGACATAACCTGACAGATACTCAGGATATGTTTTGCTACTAAGTGAAAAGACTACAGCACTTCAGTCATTAATAATTAAGTGTGACTTTGCTATTGGATATAAGATCTGCTTCTGTTCCCCTGTACATCTGCATTTATTTTTCCACTCTTCACACTGCTGTTGGGTATATACTGCATAAACTTTGGGCAAATGGCCCAGTGTCTCCCCACTTACAGTCAGGACCACTACTTATGATAACTTGTATCAAGGAGGCCTTCCAGGATAGAATAAATCAGAAGTTAAAGAAGGCTTGCTTGTAATTGAGGTTGAATTGAAACTGTTTCTTTCCCTTTCCTCTGTGCGTTAGTGTTGGTTATGGAAGGATGTATTTTATAGAAAGGAAAAACACATGGTTATCATTTTGTCTTCCAGCCTGCCGAATTTTGGGTCCTGCCTCTGCAGCCCCATTTAGGAAATTAAGTCTTCAAGACTTACGATGAAAAGGGGGCTTGCTAGGATCTCTCTTGTTGTTGGCATTCTCTTATGGTCACATCCTACCGTGTGCATCTAACACTGCGAAGGGGGTGTTGCCATTTCTCCTGCCAGCCTTTGCCCTTCTTAACAGCTCTGACAGCTCTGATCCACTTATTCTTGGCACTTGCTTTGAGCACGGTTCACATAAAGGTGTCAGTGTCCAGTCTGTGCACTGTTGTATCAAGCTGTTGTCAGTCTTCTGGATGACTGCTTAGGAAACAATCTTGTTTTGTTATCCAGAGCCTGAACTCGATCATGATTCCTTGTTTGACTCCTGCTTTTAAAGATCAAGCTCTGTCTCTTTCTGCCTTTTGTCTGCATTTCACTGTCTGCACTAAGTTCTTGTCTTGACTGGTGGTGTCAAACCTCTCGCAGGCTGGCCATTTCTCTCCTGCTTGTTTATCAGTGATCTTACAAGTCAACAAAGTAGATATTTGGGGCCTTAATTTCTGTTCAGACAGGGGACAATGTAAGAACTTAGTTGAAGCTGGAAGGTCACGGGTGCAAAAGGCAATGGGAGAGGTGGGTTGTTCAAATTCAGAAGTAAGTGGGGCTTCAGAAAACACTGAACTGTCTGGTGTTTTCCCAGGTTACGTAACACACAGCATCTTCTTCTTGGGAAAAAAGGCTTATTGTATGAAAGCTTCTTCTAAGGAAAAGAGGAAACACAAGACTTATGGAGGAAAGGGAGATGGGGCAGGTTCCTCCTGGAGCTTTTTTGAGGCTATAAATGTGACAAGTATCTTTCACAAGAAGGACCTTCTAGCCTAGTTTACTTACAGTAAGAACACAAAAGGTGTCTTACTGAAGCTGTGAACTGGTAGTGAGCCCTTGTGAGGCAAGGGGAGCACTGAGGTAGCTTGCTCACTGAATGGGGTACAGAGTGAAGGTGGTGATTCTGTACGCAGTGCTCCTCCCTTTACAGTGCAGCAGAGTCCTCTGCAAACCACCTCGAGCACCACTGTTAGGCTAACCACAGGAATACCAAACTTTTAATTGCAGGCTTCAAAATATGCTCCCATTAAAATGGAATTTGAAAATGTTGTTCACTACCTGTGTATTCAGGATCCTACAGCACTTTGGCAACACAGTGGAGGAAAGTTACCTTACGAATTATGAAGACTGCATCTAAGGCTGAGGGGAAATAGAAGAGAGAAGTCTCCAAAGCCCAGAACAACTAAAGCTTGTTACAAAACCAGAGAGATCATTCTAGTGTGAAGCAAACCTGAGCTTTGCATTAAAAATGTAAATGTGATTGAAATAGCATAACCAGATTAAATGGATTTGACCTCCACAAGCATAAAAGATGGTTTAAATACACTGAAACAGCAATGAGCGGCTGCATTTCCCTTTTCACTGCATTGTGTATCACAGGAAATTTATTTAAAACAACACAGAAATTTCAAACCAGCTGGGGGGGGGGTTTGCATTTCTTTTATAGGAACTAATAGGAGAAAATAAGGCTGGTTTGGAAAAAAACACCCGCCATTTAAATGCCTAAAGGTACAGAAAGACTTCTGAAAACTACTTTTCAAAGTCTTTGAATGTGACTGATTTACCCTCAAAACACACAGAACGAGCCAGGAGTGACTGAATCTTTAAATACAATCTCACATTTCAATTTTCTGTACACTGCTGCCTTATGGGAGCATTTGATGGACATTTCTTTCTGGTTTTTTTTTGAGTTATGTTAACCCAGACCAGCACCAGAGTCTGGTTCACCGTACTGCCATACATTACTATACAAACATCACCATACTGCCATAGATGAGCAGGGACAGACAGATGCAACTTAAATCCACCCCACCAACAAAAAGAGATGTTAATCAAACCCCAGCTTAGGATTTCAGAAGACTGCCTGTGAAATGTTGCATGGAATAAATCCAAGAAAACAACACCTAAAAGCAAAAAAACAAAGTGGTGTGAAGGGGAATTAAAAGCAGTAACTAAATATTCCCAGCTAAGCCTCACTTTTTCTGCATTCTAAGGGAAAATTCTGGTAACACTGCACAACTTTTCCCCTCAACTGGTTTCCAAATAGAGGGGCAGTTCTTTAGTTAAAACAGACATTACAGGAACATTGAATAAGGAGACTAATTCGGATTTTCTTGTCACAGAATCATTGAATAACTTGGGCTAAAGGTCCCTGCCTAGAGCAGAGCTACCATCTCACGTAGGTCAGGTTGTACAGGGCCTCATCCTGTTGAGTCTTGAAAATCCCCAGGGATGATGATTTTCCCTTTCTCTGGGCCCACTTCCACTTTTGCACCAACCTCCCCATGAAGTATTTTTTCCTTATAGTCTACCTTCATTTAGATGAAATGTGTGGCTGTTGCCTCTCATCCTTTCATCATACATCTCTAAGAAGAGTCTGGCTTCATCTTATCTCTAGCCCTCTTTGGGTGATGGAAGAGAGCAGTGAGATCTCCTTTAGCTTCCTCTTCCCCGGCTCTGTTGGCCTCCCTTCATTCAACCCGTGCACCAGCCCTGCACACTTTGCTGGCCCCAGTTTACTAGTGGTTTACCCTTTGGCTTAGGAGACCCAAACCTGAATGCCGCATTTCAGGTGCAGCTTTGCGAGTACCAAGTAGTGGGGAATAGGCAAGATTTATTCCCAAATGATTTCGCACAACCTCATTTCTTGAACTGAATGAATACATATATAAAATACTATAATTAAACTTGTACTTCCTGATACCAGAGAGTATTTTTCCTTCTCCTGATACACATAACATGGCAAATAACTGTAACTGAAATAAATTTGAGCTGGTACCTGAGAGCACCTGAGGCAAAACGGAAATGAGGGTGTCATGAAAACAGCCACAACACTATAATATTTTTTTTTTCGTAATCTCTATTTTCCAAGAGGTGTAACAAACAGAATGAGTACTTGGACAAAGGCTGAATAAACAAAGTGACACTAAAATGGGGTGGCAGTCAGCACAAGCAGAGATGATGTGGTCTTCAACAAAGCTTAGGTGCACACTAACCTGTTTGTGTGCAGTAACCTAGCTCTGTTCAAGCCCATTGATGCTGATGTGGACATTATTAGAAAACTCAATTGTTCTGGGGTTTGGGATCCGAGTGTGAATGAAACATGAGCTATGTCTAATGCTGGGACTTAACTACATACAGATTAGTAGCATCTCCAATTTGGCAGCACTGCAAGTCCTGTGGCCTCGCTGTCAGCAGTACTGAGCAGTTGTTACTGTCTTGAAATCAGCCAGCTGTGGGGCTCAGTGCTTCTGAAAACTGACAGCGGAGAGTTAAGCACTGAGCAAGTCTTCGGGAGGGTGAAGGCAATCATTCTGCTGAATGAAGAGGACTCTCCTGGACAGCAGACAGTGCGGGATGTATTAAAGAGCTTCAGACAGGCTCTGCACTGCATGGGTTTGTGCCCAAATTAATGAGGGAGCCAATAAAAATGTTATGATCTTGGTTATTTTAAAATTTAAAGAGTTTAAAAAGTTAACAAGTTTTAAAGTTTAAAAAACTCGGTATATTTATCCAGTTACTGTGGAATTTAAATACACTACCTTGGTTGGGTTTGTATCATCATTATGGACACTTAGTAAGTTTTTTCTATTTTTTTACAGGAAATTCCAAAAACCTATTTCAAAGTCCTGTGCAGGAGTACTTTAAAAAATCAGAATTTAAATTTAATCGTGAATATCTGCTTATGCCAGACAGATAGGAAAAGTAGTACAATTTGATCTTGTTGATCAGGACTGAAAGTACCAGTGTAATAATTCGATTTTCATGCTCTGTCATGTAGGAAAAACTTTACAACTTGTTTATCCAAATATGAATTAAAAATAAGGATCAGTAAACGGAAGAAGTAGATAAATAAAATAGTAGATAAACAAAGCCTAAATTCTGACTTACCAAACCATAGGAAAATTACTAATTTCTACTTCTTTATCATTTTTGGGCTCTCTCTTGCTATTTCTAGCAAGGTTGGTGTTTTTTAGTTCACTGTTGTTTGGTTTTTTTAATAATTAGCTACGGTGAAAGACCCAGAACAGACATCATTACGATGAAGGAACATACCAAGATTTTGATTCATTATCAGTACTGAATCCCCCAGTGCCAGCATCAGCTTTCATCTGTTCTGCACATCCCACCTCACCACAGAGTTAAGACCTGGCAGGCCCCAGCAACACAGCAACACGCTTGCAGGGGAATTCCTGTCAAGCACAAGGCTGCTGGCAGGATGGGGGTCTTGAGGGCCCTTCCTCTTTTCTAACATCACCCTGATGCCATCAGTCAGTGTTGGAGAAATGCTGACCCCTGAGCTGGGATTGGCAAAGCACTCTGCTGTTCCTTCTCACCAGCGTTTCATGAGGGCTCGGTGCACACAGGGAGATGCAGATAACAAACCCAGGACCATCAGCTCGTGCATCTACTGTTCAATTTAAACATCTTAAATGCACACGTTGAGCAGCATCAGGTCTCCTGCTGAAGAACTGGCTGGGCAGCAACCACCTTGAAAGCAACAAGTTGATACAGCACTGTGGGGTTTTTACAGCCAAGCTGTAATATCAGGAGAATATAAATTTATTTTATGTCTACATTGAGGAAAACAAGGGCATGCTACTAGGAGCTTTCTGCTTTATTAAGTAAATATCTTTTCATTCATGTGGAAAAATTTGTCCAATTTGGCTAAATAATTAATCACCGATGGGTGACTGGTGATTAACAAACAGCACGATGACATTCTGAGGTGTATGTTTATCATGGCAATTTTCTTTCATCCCAGTGATTTGTGCTAGTGTTACTGATGAAGTATGATGACAAAGGCTCTGCAATGTCTGCGGTGGGGGTACGCACGTCGTGGTGGAAAGTATGTGCCCATTTTAGAATCTCTAGGCAATAAGATGGGGTCCCCACCTAACCTTGAAAGGAGCATCTTACCTCGTGGGCATCGGTGCACCTTATCAACCTGCCAACAAGTGACTAATTTCTCATTCTCACAAAGGCCACATGGAAAGAGCTCTATTTGGCCAGTGGAAAGAGCTGTTCCAGTTGCAGAAAGCTATAGCTGCCCCTGCTGTAATTCCCTTTTGCACTGCTTATAGATGTAAAGAGGCTGTGAGTAAATAAGAACAGATTCCCAAAATACACTAAATCAAAACCTCTGTTCTGCACTACTTAAGTAGCCAACCTGATATTGTTACATTTAAAACTTATTATGAGAATGTTATGTCTCTCCTGTGGATGAAGCTAAGCAGAAACCTCCATGCTGTGGAGAAGCACGTGCCCTGCCATGTCAGCCTTAAGAGGAGCACGAGGAAGGATGACGAACTCACGTAGGTTTTGCTATCGCGATCTCAAATTAGGGCATGCAGATCCACATCGGGGTGCCCTGGAAGTGATTTGAAAATCTCACCATGAACTTTGGAGAGTACCAGAGCTGGCCTGCACCAGTTCCACACACAATTCCTCCGTAAATACAGACATGGTACTATTACACTGAGAGCCGTCAAAATGAGATAACTTCTCCGCCTCTGCTACAAAGGCAGGAGCTGGATTACAGCAAGGCCCATGCTACTGAGGTGGCAAAGAACAGGGCTGTAGTGAATAAGAAGCACTGTACTGGCAGTGAGGAAACATCACTACATGACTGCGAGCTACCACATACCACAGCTCCAGAAATCTAGCAATAAAACCTCTCATTGTTGTCTAAATTATTCTGCCTAACATCCATTTTGTGCACTCAGCTTTCCGTATGCATTTTTTTGCTTAATGCTTTAAAATTGGAGCTGCTAACTCAAATCACCTCTAACGGGGAGAGGATAACTCACCATATTCTGCTAGGAGGTAGTACACATTTTTATCATTTAAGTGATATTTTCCTCAATACAGGCCCATTCTTATCTCATCTCCTTCTGTAATGATTCCCAGCTGATGCAGAAAAGTCTTGTACCAGACTGTTACGGTGTGTACAAGTTGCTGTTGATGATGCTCTTGTAGACAAGAGCATTTAATACAAGTCTGGAGTTGCTGGAGAGCCTCAAAGCATGTTGAGTCACTGCTCTGCCTTTCAGACTGTTTTAAGCACTGCAGGGGTTATGTTTCAGAGAAGGGACATGCACTGAGGTGAAACGTCCATTCCCAGCCTCCCTGCCAAGATGCTAACACTGGGGTGATGAATTCTCTGGGTATTTCTAGAGTAGGGTGTTCTTCTGAACCAGTGAAAGCCTGCTGAGCCCCTCTTCACTCACTAAAGCAGCTCCTGCAGACATGGCCTCCCAATGTGAAACACATACCCCTGCATTTCCACGCAAAGTAGCCTGCCAAATGCCAAAAAGAAATTCCCTTTCCACGTTATTAAACCCCATTATTTCCTACCAGCACTGGATTCTGCTTCCGCCAAAACCTGCTCCCACGTCTTCCCTGAACAGCACAATCCTAAACAGAATCAGACAGCACCTTTAGGCTTTCTCAGAGAACAGTGACTGGCACCTCAATGCCCTTGCTAGGATTGGCACCTCCCAACCTTCCCCCAAAAGCAACTCCTGCAACGTTAACCAGCAGAATTTCTGATGGAGGATTGGACAAGTTATCCTGTATCAAACAGAATATACGATCAATTGCCTTTGGCTCCTGAGGACACAAAGTCCCGCAGGATGGCCTGATGGGGGAGAGAAGGGTTACTAATACCCATGGCCTAAAATCTTTAAGTTGTGGAAAGACTCTGTGTTACCCACCCCTCTTTTCTTTCCCTCAAGCTGGTGTACTCCAGCTCCTTTGTTTTAAGCTTACAGGTTTTATACTCGATGAAAGGTCTGCTGATGAACCAATATAATTTTTGGTGACCAAGCAGAGCAGAACATGCCCAAGAATAAAGAAAAACAAAGCAGCTTCAGCTCTGCCAATCCTTCTCTTTCAAAGGCAAAAATATTATTGATTAGCAACTCTAAAATAGGTGTGATGTCATCTCACTACAGTTTCCTGGGCTCCCTTCTGAGAGAGTGCTCTTCAGTTCTTTCTCAATTAACTTGAAAGCTGGGGAGGGTAAGGATTTTTATTGGTAAGCTGAGAAATGCCTCCATCAAGAGTTTTATTCTATTATCACAATAAGCACACAATGATTGAGCTTTGGATTAAAGGACTTTTTTCTCCCTTCTGCTCAGCACTAGGAAACCATCAGTTCCTTTGCTTTGTGTTATCCACTAGCATTTTTCAGTCTTTTGCATCTTCTGATTTTAGGCAGAATCCTAACAGCATCTTATAATCAGGACTGTAATCCTCCAGCCTCCCTACATCTGCCATTTACATGAATGGTCTTAAAGTAAGAATGATTCAATTAACAGTTATGGGGATTTTTACATTAGGCAGAGCATTTCTTCACCATTAGGAAAACCATGGCAAAACTCTTCAGTATTTCTTTCTAAGAATGAAATAAAAGAATTTTTGAGGCAAGAAAAATGGCCTTGGATTTAATGTGCCAATGCTTTTTAAAATGTGATTTCCAGACCTTTTTTTCCTTGTTTTTGTGAATGAAATTTAGCCATTTCCAGTACCCCACCAAGTGCCACACAAACACCTGAAATTCATCAAATCTCATAAAAATTGTACATTGAACAGATATCACCTTCAGTGTAGGAAAAACCTATCCCAAAGTCCAGTTAAGTCAAAAAGAGGATCTGGGGTCAGTAGCATTCAAATTGATTTGAAATAAGTGAGGTTGCCGGTTTCAATCTTGCTAATGCAAAAAAAACCCCAATAAAACAAAACAAAAAAAACCCACTCAGGCATCAAAAATAACCAAGCAATTCATATGTATTTTATTTCCTTGTCTTCATTTGGGCTGTTTTTAATTTTGATCTAAATTCTTGAATTCTTAGGCTAGAATAAGGACATTTATTTTTTAACTTTTCTATGAAGTAAGGAGAGGTGGAAGTTTTCTTTCAAAATCAAAACAGAGGACTAAGCAAAGAATCCCTGAAAACAGAGCTTGCCCAGTCATCATGCGAGTCCAGGCTTCACAGAAGCAATTTCAGTCTCTACAGAAGACCCGCAAATCTCAGACTTGCAATCGCACCAGAAAGAATGACAAGACTCTTAAACACCCTGGCCACCTGAATTTCAGGAGGTTTTGCCAGTTCTCTTCAGCCAGAGCTCCTCTTCACACTCTTATAATGAATGAAGGACCAAATCCTGTCTTCTGCACCCAGTCATGCTCAAGGGTTTAACCATGGACTTCAGAGTATAAAGGATATGCCCTTCTGTGAACCACTGCTGGCTCGTGAGAAAAGCTTTTTACCTTTCACCCAGCTTGAGCAGGAGGTAAATGAATTCAGAAGTTTGCAAAATCGAGCTCTTAGCCCCTGCACTTGCATCAGGCTTTCTGGCTGCAAACTCACTCATTTCAACACCGCTTCAACGCTCATTTGTGATTTTGTATCCTGCAAATCCAGGAGAAACCAGGGGAGCTTGATACTTAAAGAGGTAGGCTGTAACTCTGCAAAGCATCTGAAGAAAACTAGCTCTACCACAGGTAGCTAATTATGAGCCTGTAAGGCATTATTGACTGCCTGGCTCTCATTCTCCAGGTAACCTGCTCCTGCCTTGGCCAGCAGCAAAGCATTTCTTCATGTCGCTCTTTCTCTTGACCAGACCAAGCAGAAGAGCCAACATAGTGCCTCTACTTCCATTATTTGTCTCTTTTTCATTCCTCTCCCATTTTGATTACCTTCCCTGTATTCCCTAGGTAAGCATACTGGAGAACTCACATCAGATATGAAGTTGTATCCCAGACAGTTGGGAAAGGACAGACTAAAGAGGAAAACCACAACCTTTCTGCATTTGTCATGACTCAATTTAATGTCTCTTACAACTTCTGGGTTAGCCAAGCCATAAAACAAAACAGATCCCCGGTTACATTTGTGCAGCAGATTTGTCTCTTTCTTCAGAGCTCATTAAAAGAACCGCTTTCATCTCATTAGATTGCTAAAACATTTCCAACAGGACTAGATGTGTCATGTCAGAATATGACAGGCAAATTTCTTTTAAGGTTTTAAAACTAGGTTGAAAGAGGAGAAGCTATGCAGTTCACTGTTGTCACTGAAAGATATTTTTACTTTTAAGAGTCCCTAAAACAAGAAACAAATTAAGAACTGTCAAGGAAAAAGAAAACACCCAAACTCAAAATGTATTCCATCTTGCCTGCTAATACTGTTACTTCTTTCCCCTGAAATCTCTCTCAGTCTAATAACAAGAACTGTAAGTACAAAAGAATTAACTATGGTTGTTAATGTTTTGGCTTCTAAGCAGAATTAATAATCCAAAAGGAAGGAAGGAAGTGCTGAAAACATGATTACCCTTTGCAACTACAAGCCAAAATGAACAGCCTCACTTTCTTCTGCTCCCAGATCTTATTCCTTCCTAGTTCAGCAGCAATGTCCCTGCACTGTGCCATTGCAGGGCACGGAACATGGCACCTACAGCACCCAGGGATGCAAGATAGCATCTGGGAAGGAGGTGGGGAAAAAAGCTGCAGCGAGGGGAAAGCCTCCTCCTGCAGCAGACTCCACTGGGATGATCTCTTTGGCAGGAGAGAGCCTTCCTCAAGGCAGGCAATGCACTGATACACCCCAGAACTGCCACAGCAGGCGGTTTACTACCAGATCTGGGTTTCACTGCCAAAACAGCCCCACCAGAGCTGCCTCTCTGCAGGAGTCTGAAAAGCAACAGTATGCTGTACGTACTGTGCTAAATCCACAGCGAGGGCAGAATGCACTGGAGCGGGTCTTGGGAGAACAACACAACTTCATCAGAAAGGCTACAGCTCTTTCCCCTGCTTATTGAAACCCAGTTTAAAATACTGCCCAGGTGCAGCCTGTCGCTGCCCCACCTTGGGCCTCAAGTCACAGAAGTCCTGGAAAACAGAGCAGGAGACAAGTAAGGATAAGAATGGCTCCGCCTGACCTGATGCTTTAGTGAGGTTCTGGGCTGCCAGCTCATGCCATGATCACACAGTTCCCAGACAGGAGTGAGGCAGCGGGGCCAAGGGGGTGTCTGCACCCAGCACGGCAGGGCAGAAGAGCTGCACTGAGGAGTGGGACAGGCCACAAAGACACAGTTTGCAGCCCTCTCCCTGGGAACATGCCACAGAGGCAAAGCAGCCCCCCCACACTCTAAGCCCCAATGGGGTGAGGTATTCCTGGGGGTAGGGGCTGCAAGTGTGAAATCACTACAGTTTTGAGACACAGACATGCGGCAAAGAGCACTCAAGTGGGTGTTCACAACACATCATTTCATTTCAACGGCATTTATCATCAAATTGCTGAGATGGGCTGTAAAACCAGTGGGCGGGGACTGCTTCTCACTCACTCTTAAGAAGTTCATTAGATTATAAGTAATTCAGTTACACAGAGAGCAAGTAGAGCCTGGGGCTGTTTTGAGGGGCTTTTTGAGAAAGGTCAAAGCAATATATCAGACGGCTATTGGGACTGATGGCTATGGGGGAGAAGACAGTAGATATTCAGAGATAAGTATTGTACGCTGGTGTATTTTTCTCCTGATTTGGTATTCCAGTTCTTCTCATATGTAACATCAAAACATTTGGCAAAAAATGGCACAGCAAAGAAACCTATCAACTGAGGTACTGCCAGCATTGCTGGTGAAGTGAGAAACAGCTGTTTGGGAGGACGTGCAGGGCTGGAAGCTCCAGCATCTTGTGAAAGGGAGCCAGACCCAGCTCTCTGCTTGCAGCTCAGCAGGGAACAGAAGCTGCTGCTTTTGCAGAGGCAAAATCCAAAACAAACCCCCAAATCCCAAGATTTTTCCTGTGGGCAGGTGAAGCCATGTCTCCTCCTGATCGCCACAGCCATTGCTAACCCCTCATTTGGGAAGGTGAAGTATTGCCCCGGCTCACCATCCAGAACGGCTGCTGCTGAGTATGTGGCAGGACCTTGGTTTTGAAGCCATGCCAGCTAACTCAGCCTCTCTGCGTTAGCATGATTAAACACTGAATTCCCTAGAAGCTTCATGCTGATGGCAGCGGATGGTGTCCCCACCTGAGCAGTCCATCCCTGCTCACCACTGGACCGTTGCATGTATTTAAGTATTTTGCTAAGCAGTAACAGACGGAGATATGCTTGGTGTCTTCCTAGGATGCGGCTTTTGATGAACAAACACATTCACCAGAGTTAAAGTCTCCACAAAAATATCCTAGGATAACAGCAGTCTCAAGTCCATGCTACAATCCAGGTATTCCAAAAAAGAAGATGACATGTTCCAAATTCTGCATGTGTTCAGCAGTTCAAGATATAAGATCTAGAAAATGTTGACAGCCATTGCAGTCCTACACCAAGTGAATCTGCTGAGACAGGGTGATGGGAGTGGAAGATGAATTTCTTTCATCCGGTTAACTCTCACCTTCTGGCTTGGATCTTCAAAGAGGGCCCCAGATTTGCTTGGTTAAAGCTGGTTTTTAGTTTAAGCTGAGTGAAAATAGAATCTGGTAACAGCCTGATTCTGAACACTGTGGCACACTCTGGAGTCTCCTTGGCTTGCATGGCACAACTGCGTCTTTCAGAACTGTTCCCCTGACTAGCTTGGCCCTGACGCTGCCATTCTGAGGCACGGGTGAATGTATCTGGACTGCAGGATGGTTGCAAAAAAATAACAAGCAAATCTACTCAGTCAAGATGGGTGTAGTCAAAGTGCAAGGGCTAAGGGTGTCAAAATGACCTTGGGTCCAAAGAAAAGTGCCATTCCTAGCCTGTATTGCCACTGCTTGAGATGTACATGCTCGCCTCCAATTCCACCTCTGTGCCATTCACCAGTACCTCTTTCTTTGCTGGACAGCCCTCCGTTCACCAGCTGAAAGGTATCTCCAAGTATTTCATTAAAACACACTTAATCAATTTCACAAATTGTAATCCCCATCTGGGCTACACTCTCAAATTATTCTAATTTCTACCTGTCACCACTTCTCCTGTTACCTAATATTTCAAGGATTAACTGGACAGTGTGTAACCTCTTCTTAGTCCTCTGTAACAATGTCTTCTCTCTGTTCCTTTGTCTTAGCATTTTCTCATCTGTCTACAGATTCCTGTGCCTCTCTCCAAGGCAGTATCCTTGGACAAGTGTGAAGCTGCTTTAGCCATTCAAGAGGATGAGATTTATAATCTAGAAGCACACCAATAACACAATATTAAAAAAATAAAATAGCAGTCTCTTTCATCAAAATCTAATGAACATGTGATTTAATCTTTATTAAGAATTCATTAGGTTCTCAGCAAGCCTGTCTAATGAAGCTTGACCAGGTGAAATGCTAATGCCTACATTATATTTAAATTAATTTTCAGAAATGTTAATTTCCCTGAGTTGTTCCCTGCTCATCACTCTCCCTGGTGCCCGCGGCTGCGCGGCTCTCTCCAGATGCCTGCCGCCGTGCTCATAGCAACACCGCTGTCTCCACCCCAGCCTTTGCACAGTTCACTGGAGTTTCCACACTGACGGACGCCTCCCAGTTTCCAACACTACAAGCCCTTTCTCCATAGCAGCCTTCTCGGCATTTTCAAGTCAGGTACAAAGGAAAGCCTAGCATACATTACTTTAAGGCTATTTAATGAAAAAAAAATATATATGGGCATATATATTTATATATGAAACCCATTCATATCTATATATTTAAAAAACCAGGGTATCCTTCAGTCCTCCATATACCGATCTAGTCCAGCAAACAGGTTATTATCTTGATGCATTCTGCTTCAAAAAACAAGAGCTCTGCTCTTTGGAAATCAAGAGTCACTGTACACTAGTTGTGTAAGCCAGCACGGTCACCGCCTGCCCTCCCGCCTATGGGCTCTGTGTGTATGCACTGCTATTGTGGCATCTACAGCCTCTCCCTTCAACCAAAACCCATCACCCGCCATTCCAGCATGCTTCTGCAGAAACAGTTCCTAGAGATTAAAATAATTTATTGGTGTTCATCTGCAGTAATGTCTCCCCTGATCCACCTTTTGCACACCAACGAGTGTGAACCAAACCCACCCCACCTCAGACCCAAAATAAACTGTCAAGGTGGGAAAGTCCAGACCGTGCAAGGGGAAGCTCAGAGCCATTGCAGAAGTAGGGTACGCGAATGTCGGTGGGAAAAACTGCGGAGACTGCCGTGCACTGAGGGCGAGCCTCCTCGCATCGAGACCTCCCAGCTCCGCAGCGCCTGGGGAAAAGCACCGCCTCAGGCGGGGGTGACGGTTCGGTTCCCTGCGAGCCCCCGAGGGCTGGACACAGGGGCCACAGAGTGGATACAGAAATATCCGGGTGACCCGCTAAGCCCCTCTGGCTGGCGAGGAGCTGGGCTGAAGGCCCGGATCTGCCCCAGTGCCGCACTTACACGCACGCCCACACGCACGCACACCCGGGGCGGCCACGGGAGAGCAGGGCAACAGATTGCCGAGCGGCGACGAGCTCCTTCGGCTATTTCCGAGCCCGTTCGGCCTCTCCCCGAGCGCTCTCCGAAGGAGGCCGAGCGCGGCGCTCGGCCGCCGCCGGGAGGAGCCGAGCGGCGCAGGAGCGGCGGCGCTGCCGGCGGTTCGAGTCCCCGCTGGGCGCTGTCCACCACGCGAACCGCCTGAAAGCCGCAGCCGCGCCGGGACCTGCCCGCCGGCCCGCACGGCTCCTCGCCCCCCGCGGCAACCAGCTCACCGCCGGGCCACCCGCAAAGGCAGCCGGCTCCCGGGACTGCAGGGAGCGCAGCCCGCACCCTCCCCGCACCCCATCCACACCCAGCTCTGGCTGCCTCTCTCCCCCGGGTCCCCGGGGGGCCCCTCCCAGCCACGGATCCCTCTGCAACCCCCATGGCAGAGCGGACGAGCGCTCCGTGCCGCCCCCCGGCTGAAATCCAGACCCTCAACCGGCGCCGGGGTTTGTTCCGTGATGGCGCCCGCCTCGAACCAGCCCGTCATGGGTGGGAGGCCGGGGTATTTCATCGCATTTTAATGCAAAAGGAGGAAGGAGCGGGCAATAAAGAAGAAGGAATAACCGTGCCACGGGAGCGCTGCCACCATTAGCCTTCCCCTGCACCTGCTTTCCTAGGGGATGTAATTACTCCAGGCACGGTTGGAAGAGAGGGTGCGGTGGGGTTTTTCACGGCTGTTTATTACACGTTTAATTAAGCAGAGGGAGAGCGTCTGTCGGGGAAGCCCCAGCGAGGAGCAGCCCACCGTGAACCCCGGGGTTGGCAGGAAGGTTTTGAATGGAATTGGTGATGGGTGGCCAAGGAGCGGTTAAAATGTTAAGAGAGGGTGATGGGGAGCATTGGTTTCAAGCCGCAGAACGAGCAGATGATGAACCACCACCACCACCACCCCGGGCATGAAGCTGAAGTGACAGCGGTCCGCTTTCACGGGGGATGGCTGCGCGGCCTCGCCCCGTGGAAAGGGAGGGAAGGTGGGCTGCGAGCGGCCGCGATTGCGGCCGCTCGCAGCCCACCTTCCCTCCCTTTCCACGGGGCGAGGCCTCCGGGAGATCCTTCAGCACCACATCGGCCCTGAACAGCAGCGGGAGCGGCGGTGGCGGGGCCTTCCCCCCGCCGTTTGCCTTCCCGCCCTCCCGGTCCCCTCAGGTAAACATGGCGCCCGCGGCCCTCACTCACCTCAGCGAGCCCCCGCCCCGTTCTCCCTCCCATTAACTCGCCACCCGGGTTCCCTCACGGGACTTACTTCATTTGCTTCACGATGGTGCTTTTCCCCGATTCTCCGGCCCCTGTTGAGAGAGAGAGATGAGGGGGGATAAGCGCGGGGCAGGGGACAGGGAAGGGGGCGACCGGGCCCGCCAGCGGGTTCTCACCGAGCAGGAGGAGTTTCACGTCTTTAGCAGCGCTGATCCCGTCCTCCTTCAGGTTCTTCTCGATGGCCTTGCTCCGCTCCAAGGCGGCTCTTTCCTCGGCGCTCAGGGTACATCCCATGGCGGCGATGAAATTTTTTAAAAAAAAAATTAAAAAAAAAAAAAAAAAGGGGGGGGGGGGGATTGCAGCCCCCGCCGCCGCCTCGGCTGGCGGAGAGGAGGAGGCAGGGGCAAAGCCAGCCACCGGCGGGCGGGGGGGGGGGGGGGGGAGGAATAAAAGAATTAAAACAGATGGCCGTGAGCCTCCGGGCAGCGCAGCGGCTCCGCGGCGGGGCTCCCGGCTCCCTCCTGCCCCTCTCCCCGCGGCCGAGCGCTCAGTGCATCCAGCGGGGCTGCTGCGGGCACGGCGAGCTCTTCCCGGCCGGGAGGCGGAGGCGGAGGCGGGGGAGGAGGAGGAGGAGGAGGAGGAGGAAGAGGGTTCGCGGCGGAGGGAGGGTCCTTCCCTCTCCCGTGCTCCCGGCTGTCGCGCTCTCCCCTCCTTGGCGGGCGGCGGGGCGCTGACGGGCGGCGGCGGGGCGCGCTGGCGGCGCTCGGCGGGGCCGGGTGGAGGCGCGGGAGCGGCGGCGAGAGGGAGGGGGCGCGCCGGGCTCCGCGCTCCCGCCGGGCTCGCCCGCTGCCGTGACGCGCGCGGCTCGCGCATGCTCGGGCGGCCCCCGCCCCAGCGCCGCTGCCCGCCGCCCGGCCCGGCTCGGCCGCCGCTCCCCTGAGGGCCGGGCCCCGCCGCGGGGGCGAGGCGTGGGCCGCGCGGCCTGCCCGCCGGCCGGCACGGTGCGGGCCGGCGGGCCGTGAGCCAGGCTGCTGCGCCTGCCGCCCCCGGAGGGGAGAGGCCGTGACCCGGGCTCCTGCCGGCCGCTCGGGGCCGGGGGCTGCCGTGGCGCGCAGTGCGGGCCGAGCGCCGCAGGGCTTGGGGCGCGGGGCGGCGTGCGGCGGTGGGGTCCCCGGGGTCCCGGGGCAGCCGTACCCCAGCCCCACGCAGCGGGGGGGGCCGGGGTCCCCCACAGGCCGTGCGGGTCCTCCACGGCCCCTGCACCCTCGCACTGCGCTGGCATCCATGAGGTCCCCTGTGCAGAGCCTTCCTCCGCTCCTTGGGGTGAAACCGCTTCAGCCATCACTTGCGATGGGAATCGCTGCCATAGCTCCCCATCGCTCCCCATGCTTGATGCAAGGCATCAAGTTTCACCACCATTTTGGATTATGTTTTCCATCAGTGTAATTAACAGGGTTGGTCAGCGGCTTTTTTTCGTGTGTGTTGCAGTGAAATCACAGATTTCCTCTCACCAGACCTGCCTGCTTGTCTTAACCATTCCATGACACCTAACAATGATTTAGGAATTGTACTGCGTTAAAAATCCTGCATTTTTCCTGGCCAGTTTTGCCATTTCACGAGGTTGGAAATAGAGAGGAAAAGAAATGTCAACAGGGAAAATAAAATAAATGGGACTTTGTTTAAAATGCTTTCCTACTGGCCCAGGCAAGTCATAATACCTTCAACTTTAATCCATAACATTGATTGGCATGTGACAGTCATGACTATAAAAAGATCTAGAGAGGAATGAATGAAGTGTTGAGCTCAGCAAGCTAAAATGCATCAAACTAAAATGAACAAAATCAAGGACCACGTCTAACATATGGAAAGGACACCCACCACTTCCATAAACAAAGTTTGCAAAGGGGGGTTGGGTTGGTAGGAAGCAGATGTGAATGGCAAGGCAGCTGATTTTGCCTGTAAAGCCCGCTCCACCTCCCTGCCAAAAGAGAATAGCCTCAGGAGGCTTGACGGGAAGGTCCCTGTGTTGTGGGAAGGAAATGTGGGGTCCAGGCTACGCCAGGGCTGCCTTGCAGGGGCTCAGGGAGGGCAGTGGGCTGCCATTGTGGTGGTGGGTGTGGGTGACCGTGTGCTCACACTGCGTTGGCTCGCCGCTTGGGACCTCTGTTCACTGCGTCCTCTGGGATCTTCTGACCTGCTGTCCTGAGTTTGGCAGTTCCCATATCCAGGATCCTTCCTTTAGGTGTAGAAATAAGATTTCTAATAGCCCTTACAGTATTTTAAACATGACCTCCGCGGCACTTCCCTTCCAGGCAAATATCATCTCCTCCCAGCACTGTTTCCCATCCCACCTTCCTCCCGGAACATGTGCTTCCCATTTTGCCTCCACACCTCTGAAATAAAGGGGAAAAATATGGCTCGCAGTTAATGAGGTAAAGAGGGGATGTGAGAGAGAAACAGACAAAAGAAAGCAAAAGGGAACTCATAAATAATGTTTGTGTATTCAGGGACCAGTAATATTTACCACACATTTGTGTGCTAATAGGTACTGTATGTTTGAATTTTGGGTAATTTATTTCTGGAAGCTCAGGGGACTGAGATGGACAAGCAAGCCTACCACATATATTCAGCAGGGAATAAATGGAGACGAGAGTGGTTACAGAGCAGTTCCTGCTCTTTCACATTCGTGCAAATCTCTTGTGTAGAATCAATAGGATCGGAATGTCGATCAATAAGTTTCATTTCAATGGTTCTAGCCAGAGGGCATTATGAAAAGTGCCATATAGGAAAAGCACAATCAAGAAATCCAGGGCCAGTGTCCTCCTGAGATGGCTGCATTTACTTCCCATCTTCTCTAGCAGCTTGCCAGCCTCGGAGTCATATTGGGATACTCTCCAAGGGTTTCACTAAGAGAATTAGTCTTTTGTATCAGCCTCTGGCTACTCGTTATCTGACAAATTTGTAGCCTACGCCTCCTGCCATGGAGAAAATTATTTCTCTTCTGCTTGACCAGTGTGGAGCCCACACTCATCCCTTTGCCCCATCTACATCCCCCTCACTACACGAATATCTGCTAATTTCTTTCTTAAGGGAAAATGAGAAATGGGCAAGTCTTCCCCTTGCTCTCTCAGCTCTCAGATTCAGGGGAGCATATGTGAAACTGAGCCATTTTTGAGCCATTTTTATGCTGCTGCTAATTAAACAGAGCTGATGGAAATGTTTCCTTTGAAAATTTCTTAGAGGGGAATTTCATTTTTTGAAAAATCTGCTTATTCATGGCAGACAAATTTCAAGAACCTGAAAAGAAAAAGCTTGCCTCCCCCATCAATCAAAATATGTACCAGCCTACTTGGCTTTTGAGATAAATATGTTGGGCTTTGTTGCTGAAAATGATGTTTCCATTTTTCAGGAGCTGACAGAAGTCCTCTTTTAATAAAAAGTGGTTGCTGGCAGTAAAAACTTCAGACAAAAATAGGTTTGGGGTTTTTTTTGACTTTTTTTTTTCTTAAATATGACAGCACCTCTCCATAAAAGATGGGGAGGAGAATCTTTTTTCTGGCCGTTCCTGCAATTAAACTATTTCGCTCGAGGTGCATAAAGAACATGCTTGTTTCTGCTTGGATTGTTATCTTTACAAACCTAAGACTCAGCAGTGTATTTTAAACCAAAGTCCTCATTCTCCTGTATCTGATCTGTGCCTTGGCACAAATGGGCATCTTTCTGCAATCAGTTTTCAACCATTCTGCTAGAAAAATCAGATGCACTCCTTTCTTTAAGAAGTGAAGGATGGTAACAGAATGGACTGATGCCTTTGAAACAGGCTGTACTGAAGTGACGTTGCAGGATACATGATGAGTTTATGATCATGTGGGTATCATGTGTGCAGGTGGTGGGTATCTCCAGTGATTCTCCTGGCTGTATCCGGCGTGGGGAGAGATGTGCCCCCAGCATACCTCACCATCCCGGGCGCTGACTACCCATGCCAGGGGTCTGTAGAGTGCTCTGGCTTTCTTCCTAGAATCACAGAATCATGGAATCATAGAGTGGTTTGGGTTGGAAGGGGCCTTTAAAAGTCTGTTGAGTCCACCCCTCCTCAATGAGTAGAGGCACCTTGATCTAGACCAGGTTGCTCACAGCCCGTCCAGCCTGGCCTTGGTTGTCTCCAGGGATGGGGCATTGGCCACCTCTCTGGGCAACCTGTGCCACTGTTTCATCACTGTCACTGGAAAACATTTTGTCCTTATATCTAGCCTAAATCTACCCTCTTTCAGTTTAAAGCCATTGTCCCTTGTCCTATTGCAACAGGCCCTGCTAGGAAGTCTGTCCCCATCTTTCTTATAAGCCCCCTTTAAGCACTGGAAGGCCACAACAAGGTCTCCGCAGAGCTGCCTCTCCAGGCTGAAGAACCCCAACTCTCTCAGCCTGTCCTCACAGGAGAGATGCTCCAGCTCTTGGACCATCTGCGTGGCCTCCTCTGGACCGGCTCCAACAGGGCCACGTCTCTCCTGTGCTGAGGACCCCAGAGCCGAAGGCAATGCTGCACAGGGCAGGTCTCACCAGAGCAGAGCAGAGGGGGAGAATCACCTCGCTTGACCTGCTGGCCACGCTTCCTTTTATGCAGCTCAGGATAAAGTTGGCTTTTCTTCCAGCCCAGGCATCTTGTTTTCTTTCACAGAGAAACACAGGAGGAGGTGTGATGAGGTGGGAGCCAGGACACACATCTGGATCCAGGACTTTGGAAACGCATCTGGGTCTCAGTGCAGGCATGGCCTCTGGGAGCAGCTGCAAACCTCTGCCACCAATGCCAGCGTGTGTTCTTGGGTGCCACCAGTGCGTGCCTAACAGCTTGCCGGGATGTAGTAAAACAGGGTGGGAAAACTATCCAGTGGGCCTCGAGAAAGGTGAGTCTTTCACTTGAAGTCCCAGAGCTACCACACCACTCCCACCACCACAAGTGAAGCTGCAACAATATCGGAGGGAGCATCGCGTTGGGTCCCGTCCCTGTAATTAGTTGGTACTTCTGGTTCAGCATATCCTCAGCGAACTGGTGAGTGGTATGAAGGAGCAGGGCAAATCCAGGATGAGCTGGCTGTAGGAGACAAGCTGCCATGCTTTGCAGCTTGGTCATACCCCTCCTACTTCAGCATTGTTTGCCCAATCTATAATCTTATATTCCTTCAGTACGGTTTTAATGCACATGCTAATGGAACGGCCACCAATCCCATGGAGAGACAGCAATGCATTCTAGCAGATCTCACCATTAGGAAGTTTTCCCCGGATATTCAGCCTAATCTTTCATTCTTTAAATTGATGTCAATTACCCCCCAGCTAAACCTAGTTATGCAGTGGAAGACAGGTTTAAAATACTGCATGATCTCACTAAATTGGAGAAATGGACAGAAATCAATACCATGAGAGGCAATAAGAACGCCCATAAAGGTTAAGTGGTTGATGGAGGAAGGATTAATGAAATGCACAGATACTAGGTCAAATTGCAAATATCCTTACTTCACTCTTACTCACTCCACACCCCATAAATATGTTCTACTCCAGCAAACCAAATGAGAAAGCACCTTAGAATTTGACTAGTGACTTGGAGAAGTAGAGACCAGTATTAAGGGAAGTGAAGGTGTGGGGTGGGTTTATTGCATGGAAAATTGGCACCAAAACAAGAATGAGATGTCAATATTTAAAATAAATCAAAAAAACAACACCAACCCCCCCCCCTCCCCCCCAACCTCCAGTGGATAAGAATATGACCTGCAGTGTACTTGGCATCAAGAAGTTGGACAGCCTGTCTAAGTTTAGAGAAATGCTGAAAATCCTACTTCTGTTGTTAGTTTTTCATGCCTGTCTGGGTGGGTGATGATAACTACAGGACCTGGGAGTCACTGACAGCTCCCGTCTTGGAATAAGGTGAAGTTTTTGGGCTAGGGTTTATGAGGCTAGAAATGTGTGCCATCTGGAGTGGCAGCGGTTGACAGAGAGATACAACAGCTTGTCTTCAAAGTGCTTAGGACTAACCTTAGGAAGTTTTCTGTTCAAGTCTCATGCCACAGGGAGGAGAACAGAGAGAGATGGGGATGTATTCAGGGGAAAGTAACGAATGCCAGGTAGAAGATCTGCTGGGGTGGAGAGGAGAGCTGTGTGTAGCAGGGCTGGAGGAGCTCCTGGAGCTGCTCTGCCTACCAGCCCCAGAAGACAGCAGCTGAGTCCTCAACCAACGATTTCCCAAGGATCCACATCAGTTTCTGCACAATAAAGGGTTTTTTTAAATACGAAATTAAAAGTTTCTGCTACTTAACTGTGAAAAGACATTTGTTGTGTGACCTGAAATAGCACATTACCTGGGTCTGCAGAGAGCCCCCAGTTACGGTTTCTCAAAGTGAGAAAGAACTTGTCAATAACCCTTAATGAGGTGTGAACTCCTCTCCCCTTTCTGCAGTGACTTTCAACTCCCAGCTCTAAGGAGAGCTTTCAGTGTCAATGTTTTCCATTTTCTAGTGGTCTGGGGACACGTGGCAGATAAAGAGAAAGGCTTGTAGACCTACAAAAAAACCCCCCAAATATCAGAAGTGAAATGATTAACTTCAGTTAATTAAGAGGAAATCAGTACAGATCCCCTTGTGGGTATTTTCATTGCTGGGGACAGGTTTACATAAAGTTGCACTATTTTCTGCTCATATGGTAGTGCAGATATCCATACTTCGGTGGTGATGTGAGAACCTAAATGGAACAGAACGAGAAGTGGGGAAGAAGCTTACTTCGGTCCACTGTCTGCAGGAAGAAACGTAGAGGAGCATGAATGATTCAGCAGGTACACTGATAACCTTGAAAAGCCACGAAACTGAAGCTACATGGTGCTGTCCTTCAGGCAAGGTTGAGGTGGTGCCAAAAATGAGACAGGGTAGCTGACCTTGCTTGGCGCTTAAGGAGGATGACAAGGACCCCATCCGCCCTTTATCGTTCCTATTTCCGCCATATCCAGCGTGATGATTTAGTAGGGATGAAACAGTTCCTACCACCATATAGGAATGCTGGTTAGAGGCACAGTCCTGATTCCTCTGTGCAAGAAGGTCAGTCACTGCTTGGTCTTGGTGACACCAAGCTTAACCTTCTGCACGAAGCATTCGAGCTCAAACATGCAACTGATTGCATATGAGTGTCACTTCACTCTGCTACTGTCATCAGATGCAAAGTTTGGATAGACAATTTAAGCGGTCTCATTTACAGCACTTCAGGAACATTCCTGTTTTTATACAAACACTATCCAGAAACCTTGCAGCTCTCATTCACACAAGTAGTCCTGATGAGAGATTTTATTAAGGAGTGCTAATTCAGTCCGTGAAAATATGAGTGTACACTTACCTCCCAGCTCTCCGAAACTAACTCCAGGTACATACAACTTCTGCTCTTTTTTTCCGCAGAAACCTTTTGGTGGTTTTTTGTACGGAATTATCACATTGTTCTTCTATTAGAAATACGTGTTAAAATATTTAAAATAAGCATCAGCTTTACCAAGTGCTATTTCAGTGCCATGCAGTGCTTCCTGATTGTAAGTACCGAAGTGATTCACGAAGGCTAGCTTTAGCTGACAGAAGCTATAATCAGCGTACGAAAAGAGACACTTCTCCAGCCGAGGATGAATAATGGGAATTGTCTCTCACCTTTGATTTTGAAGAAGAGCCTACAGAGACTGGCTGTCCTTGGCTGAAGTTAACCTTCGTGAACATCCCTCACAATGCCCTAGCCAAGGTCTTGCTTTCACTGGGAGGGAATGGCGGAGAACATGCGGTGTTATTCTGAGAAGGTCATACTGGGGGAGATGACATCTCAGTCAAGAGTGAAACAGTACCTGAAGCAAACTCTGTATAGGGAGTATCACTGCACTCAGTTAATATCAAAATGTTGGCTGGATGCTAAACCCGATCCAGGTTCAAAAAACAGGAAGAAAAAAAAAACATGAAGAAAAGATCCATCAAAGTTTGTTAAATACACAAAATTACTGCCTCTGGCTAAAGCCGGCCCCAGGTGGCGGGCTGTCAGGAGCTGTGGGTACAAGAAGAGAGGGCTGCTGTACGTGTGCCTTGGCCACGTACCCTCCTCCCGCAGCCTCCACTGGCCTTGGCGAGAACTGGAGCGACTGGGCTGGGCAGCCTGTCGGTCTGGCAGGGTGTAGCATCCTCACCTACCCAGTCTGGCTGTGCCCAGGGAATAAATCTTACCGAGAGGAGTGGGTTTCCCTAGAGCACTGCTGCTGGCTGTTTCTCATGGCTTCACCAGGCAGCAGCAAAACTCGCCTTGATTTTGGTGGAGATTCGGAAACTTAGCACCTGGCCAGCTCAAGAGAGTTCTGCATTAATGATTAAGATGTTGAAAAATGCATCGTCACAGCATGGAGAATCCAGATTTCTGTAGTAGTCCAGTTTATCTGAGATATATTTGACTGCTGCCTGGATCAGAGGATCTCAGGTTTGGCTGAAAAATGCTTATTCTGTGGCTGAAGAAGTGTTTTTCAAATGTAGTGCATGAATTCCCTGATGTCCCAACAGAATTGTGTCCAGGAGCTTTGGACGGTGGGGTGGGATCTCTGGCAACCTGCATCAATAGTTCACATGAGTATTAAGCTGGCTGCCTCTTGCTTCCTTTCTCCTTGAATTCTTCATGGAACACCGTGTTCTTTCCTTCACCACCTGCACCACTGGGGACAATTACACTGAATTATTAAACACCTGCCCTATTCCACCTTTCATCAGGAGGTGACATGAGATGGAGATAGTCCTGTAGTTTGGTGTTCATATCTGGGGTGAACAGCGTTGTGTAAATGCAAGATATTAATAGCTTCTTGATTTTTGAGTAGACCACCTTTGGAAAAAGGTAGATGATCCCTTAGCATATACACAAAAATGGTGTTTCTTTCTACCCTCTCTCCTTTGATTTGCTTGATATGAAGAACAAAGTAGGTCAGCGAGAAGCTTTTTCAAAGTGCTGATGTACTGAAGATAGATGTGGTAGGATTTAACCTCCACGTGCAAAGCTGGAATTTGTTTGGAAGAAGGGACTGAGAGAAGATTCAGGCTGGATGTAAGCCTGCTGCCTTCAACAGGCTGATGCCAAGCTAGAATTAAAATGTGTTTTCTCTAAGGCAGAGACAAAGAGTCTTAGCAGCCATTTCTTCTTGATGATAATCAGCAACTGTAAAGGGTTTGGAGATTAATGTGACAGCCACAGATCTCCTCTGTGCAGCCCCGACCTGCATGAACTTAACACCAGAGGCACGTATATCTCAGAAGCCAGATCGCAGCTGCACCTGTACACCTAGCAAAGAGGAGGATGCTTCAGGAGGGATCTCTGACCACTCAGCTCCAGAAGTGTTGTCAAGCAAATAAAACGTGTCTTGCCCTCACATCAGCCATGTGTACCTTAGCATGTGATTACAAAATAATAACACCAAAGCCCTACAAGGAACTGAAGATATATCCTAGGCAGTTTTGACATAAAAAAATAGTAAGGTCATGTAATTCCTTTATCCATTTTAGCAAATGGGTCATACAACTGGTTGGCTCGGGAATAAATACAGTTTTAATCTCTTACCCAGGTCTACAGCAAATCACTCCCCGTGAATCCCAGCTAAATGAACAGATATAGCAGATGTATTTGAGGAAAGAAATTTGAGGAAAGAAAAATCTGCTTGCAAGTGTGGCTGTGCCGCTGGGTAAATGGGTTGCTCTGCTCACCCTCTGCCCCAGGACAAGGCTCCGTCGGACAGGCAGTGCCCAGAGGAGCCAGCTGACTTTGGCGATGACCCTTTGGGACATCATGGCTGGGCTGCACAGCGATGCACCCCACGACAGCAGCGTGCCAGGGGCAGCCCCGGGCCATCCATCCTGCCCTGGGGTACTCAGTCACCTTCTCACACCTTCTCTGGTGAGTGACTGGCATCGTGGGTTGCTGGGCGATGCCAGCACCAAACAGCAGTACAAACACATGCTTGTGTTGCCAGGCCCCAGGCAGGGGCTGGCAAGGCATAAATCTCTGCCGGTTTTTCTCTTTCCTTGTGAGAACTTCAGCCCCGTCTCCTGTTCTTGATTCTGGCCTCTGCTGAGCCACAGTGAGACTACAGTGTGTTTTCCTACGGAATACAGGATAAGAAGGAAATTAAGCTGTACATTACTGCCAGGAGGGTCACGAAGGGAACGCCAAATCCTGGGTGCCACCTTGAAAGGGGCTGCTCCGTTCCCTAAAAATATTCTTTACAATTTTTGTTGCAGTGCTACAGACGAACATATGCCGAGTCCTCAAGTGTTTGCTCAAGATGCATCAATAGGAATACGTTGCAGGAGACAGCAGAACCGGGCACCAAATCCTTAAATATATACAGAGGTACCAAGTGGTATCTAAATCCCTTGGGTTGCGGCTGTAGCAGGACATGTAGGTCCCGACTGGCCCCCTCCTAAAATCTCCATCTGGTTTCATTAGACATGTAGGAAGAAGGATGGAGTGTCTCCGGATAACTTTTGTGATTGTACTGGGCAGATGGAAGTCTAACAACATTCATTACTTTATAGAAAGAAGTGGAAAAGCCTTGTCTGAAGAAAATCTTAACCTGTGCAAATAGAAGTCTGAGATCCTTCTCCAGGCCGTTTTTACATTGCTCTTCTTCCTGCCAGGTTTTGTCTCTGTTTTTTTTCTCCTTCTCTCTTAACTGCCTTTCCTCATTTCGCTCCACACTGTTATTCCCAGGTTTGTTTTCTGGCTCAAATTCCTGCTCCCTTTTAAAGAGCACTGGGGATAGCTGGGAAGAGATCTGCACCCCACAGATAAACACCCCCCCCACTCCCCCCCGCGAGTCACCGTTCCAGCTCTCGCTGCGCAGTGACACAGGACGCTGTTGCTGCCTGTTAGACAGAAACCGTCCTTTGGGAGCATGTCCTTGCTATCTAGGAAGCTTTTATCTTCCAAATACTTTTAAACCTGCACTTGAGTCTGAGTTTGCTTCCCTCAAGACAAAACTCGGTCGCTGTTGTCGGTGGTGCCGAGGTGAGATGATGTGAGCCTGTGGATGCGGCACCCTGCTCTTCTGGTCCTGCCTTGCTGTGCTGCCAGGAAGCCACCTGAAGGTGGTTAGCCAGGGTTTGTTTGCACAAGGCTGGGTGCTGCGGGAATCACATTCACATGACTTCAGGTCAGCTTAAAGCAGGGCAAGCCCTGGCAGAGGGACACGTGTTGGAGTGGGAAATTCTGGGTGGGAATGTCATTTATTTGGGGCAACGTCAAAACATGTCGTTGGGATCCCCCAGACACCCTCCGTGTCAGGGTGACAGCCTGGGAAATGCCATTCTCCTTGTGGGATGCTGAGGTGGGACCAGGTCTAGGGAGCAGCAGGTGCCCAAACTCCCTGCTTTGGGTTTCCTGAGAAGCCTTTCCTCGGGGACAGCTTTGTGCAACGAGATGAAGAAGCGCAGGTCCGTGGCACGCTGGCTGCATTCCTGCAGGAGTGGCATTGCAAGCCCTAGGCTTCCTTGCCAGGAGATTTGCTCTGTGGACCATCCCTGTGGTGGTGGCCCTGCGTGGGCACAGAGAAAGAGCAGGGTGGCTGTTTCCTACTGGCAAAAAGCAACTGCAGCAGCTCCCACCTGTGCAGTGCTTTTGCTGATACAAACAGTTTTGCTTTTGCCCTGTGGCAGGACAGTCTTAACCTTGGTTTGCTTGGCTTTGTTGAGAGAAGGAAGCTGAAGGGGTAGGAGTTATCTGAAACTCCCACTCATCTGCCTGGTACATTGCTTCTCTTGCAGAATATTTAGCTTTCAGGCCATGGAGACTGCATCAAGCTTCATCAGCTGATGTTGAACGTTTTTGAAGTTTCAATTGCTTCCTTGCCTGAGATGGAGCTATCATTTTTATTGCTTTGGTTGCTTAGGCAGGGAAAGGGAAAGATGAACAAATCAGTACAGCCCTCTTGAATTAGGATTGATTTTCATGAATTCTTCTTGTTGATTTTGAGACACAATTGTTTCTAAAACATTTAATTGATTGAGGTTTTTTTCCTCCTTCTTTCCTTTCGGCAGCATTTGTCCTCAGCCATTTGCCACTGCTGTGAGAGGAAAAAAAAAAAAAAAAGAAGAAAATAAGCTCTGTGTGAGATCAAGATTTCAACGCATTACACACCAAAACATTTGTTGCTATTTACTTTTAAAAGTGCCCTTCTGAGGCTGCCCGGCTGGAGCTGCCATCTGTTCAGGATTACGCTTCGGAACTCCTGGTTTCTCTGCAAACCTCCCACCCGGCGCTGCTCCATCTGCAGAGGGAAGAGGTGGCAGGGAAGGGGCTGGCCATGGAGAGAAGGCAGCTTTACAGCTGGATCTGCAATCCTGGCTGGCTTGTCAGGGCACTGCTGGCATGGGAAAATGATTTCTGGTAGTCAGGGTGACTCCACAGCATGTTTTCTAATGTTCGCTGATGTTAAGTGCTTGTTAAAATGCGAGAGGGCCAGGGCAGGAGTGTTGCTATTCACCTCCTATGTTTAGGCAGACATCAGGGTGATTTGGACCCCTGTGAAAGCTTCTGCCCAGCTCAGCTCCAGAGCTGCAAGGAGTGATGGCAAGGCAGGGCTTTTCAAGGCATGGGTAGAAAACACCAGCCCCCGTAGCAGCAGGAGTGTAACCACGTCCTGGCGCCCATTGCTCAGGCAGGTGTGAGCATCTTCCAGGGCTGGAAATCCCTCAGGCAGCAAGTGCGTGCATCGCTCGGTGAATCATCTGGTCCCCGTCAGGAGCCTGTGCAGGCAGTGTTTAGCTTCATGCGTTGGGAATAAAGGTGCTTTTCAGTGCCAGAAACATGAGGTTTCACTGCAGGGTGGTCTTGTTCTCTCTTTTCCAAAATAGGTTTGTGCAAAAGGTCTAAGCAAAGTCTCTGGGCTTCATTTGGCAAGGAAGAGGATCAGCTCCTGTTGCCAGACGTACAGAGCCTGCTCTAAACACACGGCTTTCGCTGCCTCCAAGGGCCTGCACTACTCCCTGTGGGCGATGGGAAGCTGGAGAGCCTCAGAGCCTGGCCACAAACCCACTGGAGATGCTGGCTCAGTGCTTCCAGCCCTGCGGGGATCTGCCTTACAGTCTCTGATGGCAACAGATGCAAATTATTAACATAGCAATTGTCGCCTTTGTGGCTGTAACTCTCCTCTACCGACCTCCCTTGTACCCTTAGCCCATCCCAGCTCCGACATCGCTGATTTGACAAATGGTTAAGCTATGCAGGAGCCCGGAGGTGGGTCTGTATTTACCAGCTTTACAAATGCTAAAACCGCAGCGCCGAGACTGGAGCCAGGGTATCGCCTGAGCATGCGTCAGGGAACCTGCACACAAGGTTTCTGCTTGGTTGAAAGGGTCCTGGATTTTGCACTGTGTTCTTCTGGGGCCAAATGTATGAAATTGCTCAGAGACATGAAAAACAAGCAGTGGTTTTTACAAGTATTCAGCTAACAAGAGCTCTTGTTGTGCCAGTGCAGTGCAGAAGAAGGAAATTTATTTCTCTGGGCCTGATTTTGGATGCTTTTTTACATTTTTGGATATGTGGGCTCAGACACCTGGGGTTGCTCTGAATTACGGCAAATGCAGTTCCTTTGGGTCCCCACTATGTACTCTGAGTCCCCAATGAACTTCTGCTACAGGGGCTAAATGGAATTGCTTTTCTAGATAGTCTCTTACCCAGATTTGTAAATACAGCCAGAAATAATAAACTTTTAAGGGACTGATAGTGTTTGAACTCCCGAGTGCTTGAGCAGTGTTTAAAAATTGCCTTGATGCTTCTCAGCGGCTTCAGTAAATTAGAGAAATACATTCTCTTATGCACTTCTCATCTATTTGCTTACACTTCCTCTGTGCAGAAGTTATTTGCACAGTTAGCAAAGAGGCAAGCCAAGGTCCGTTAATGGCACCATCACTTTTATAGCAGCGCTGCCATTTGGAGGATCTGTTCTTGCTTTGCATAACCCAGGCCGGGCTTCACCCCCCCGGAGCAGCACAGTGGGCTCAGGCATGCTCAGCGCCAGCACCCGCTGCTCAGCAGCCAGCCCAGGGGAGAGGGTTTGGTTTCAAACACTGGGGCAGGGAGAAATCAATGGGAGCCTCTGGTTTGATTCTCAGCTTTCCGTGGTGAGGAGCTGCTCTACATTCTGCGTGTGCAGTACAGCTGCTCCGGTGGAGCCCTGTGATGGGCTCAGCCAGCTATTTCGCTTCATCCACACGCCGGATTTTTATCCGTTTATCACTAATCACTTTATATAAGCAGGGTGGAAACATATGCAAGTTGGGCACGTAGAGGTTTTGCACTAGTTTAACCATGTTGACTTAGAAAAGGGTTTCTGTTAACCCTGTGCAGGGTTTGTGAGAAGCTGGGGGTGGGAAGTATTTTGCTCTTCTAGTGGCCAGAGAGGCTGTGGTGTGAGCTGCAATCATTTGGCAGATACATTCAGAACTAAAACGCATGTTAGACCTTCTCTACTCCTCCGGGAAGACATTTTTCCCCTCTGTGTGTGTGTGTATGTCAATAAGATCTGGACCGAAAGTGTGCCACTGCTCTTCCAGATAATATCACCAAATGCAGAGGAAAGAAATAATGAGCTTCCCGCACAGGTACCCAGGGGGTTGCCGGGCTCCCGCTGCCCACAAGGATGCTGGCTGTGGGCAGGATGGGAGTCAAAAGCCACCTTCACAGCGCTGGTCTGGGAAGGCACTGGCCAATTTTTTCTCAGACTAATCACATCAGGCAATGGAGCCAGCAGCAAACTGTGTCATGAAGAATGTAAAATATTGGCAGCGTCCCAGGCCTTTCCATTAGGGCTGGATTTCCCGTCTCCTCTCTCTCCTTCCTCAAGCTTGTGTTGCTCCTGCTCTTTCTTGAAGAATTAAAGTATGTCAGATTCTGGCTTCTGTCAGGTCTTGGTGTTGTCAAGCCAGGCGTCCTGGCAAGAGATGCTGCGCCGCAGCCCAGGACAGTCTCAGGGAATCTGCTTTCTAAGCTTATGAAATCAAGGCTTGGACGGTAATAGAGAATTAATCTTTTCAAATTCCCCTTTAGCCTGTGCAGTTCCAACCATCCTCGTATTAATATTTTAAGTGGGTTTTATAAGCTTGATTGAAAAAGCAGGGCTGAAGGAGATGGGATAGATCACCTTCTCCTTGCTGGAAAATGACACTTTTTAACACTTTGGGTCCAGTACACGTGGCTGGAGGCAGTGGGATTTGCCTCTTGCTGAAGACTGAGGTTAAGTGTGGGAGGTGGTTGGAGATGAGACCCAAGTCTGACCTTTCCGTAGCGGGTTCACACTGGGGTGCTGGGTCAGCACACCAAGGCTGACTGGCATCATGGTTTGCAGCCTCTTCAGCATTTTCCATGGAGGGCTGGGCTAGCAGACCCTACATGGGACGTCTTCGCGGAGCTGCACGCAGCACCCAGTCCTTGCTCCATCCCTGCAGCATCAGCAGCACTGCCAGATGTAGTCCTGCTTTTCCGATGGAGCTGCTAGCTTGAGCCGGGGATTCAGCAGCTCTCTGGGCAGAGATCAAAGGCTTCATCAAGGAATGGTTGTGCCATTACTTACACTTGGTCTGTGATTGAGGAGACACAACCCATCAGCAAGTCTCACTGACGGGATGCGCGGGGTGGTGAACCCCTTCCTATTTCTTGCTGCCAACCTTTAAGAGGTGTTTTTGATATTTGGATACGCGATTGTGTTCCTCAGTTGTTAGGCTGTGTTTAATTATGTAATTAGCCATGCAAATTTCACTGGAGGTTTTGTACATCTAAGCGGTTACTCTGGCAATTAAAAGGCAGCTTTGATGATCCACTCTCACAGCACGTGGCACAGTGAAGCCTGCTCAGCCGGGTTGGGATGGGGCGGGCGGTGAATCGAGGAAGGAGCTTTGCATTGTGGCTCATTGAGGGAGCATCAGGGGTATGGAGAGGAGGGGTCTCATCCCAGCAGTGAAAGACCCCATGCAGATCTGTACGCTGGTGATTTACCAGCGGCTGGGAAGCTGAAGCTAACAAGCAATAGCTAGTTTTTGTTGGAGTAAAAAGTTGGCCTGGGGCATTGCATGAAGATGTTACTTGCAACGTTATTGATGCTGGTGGGAGACCCAGGGAATCTCTCACTGGGTGCATCGTCAACCTTCCAACTAAGCAGAAGCTTCCCAGTTTCCCCACTCAGAGAGACTCACTGGGAATCAACAGGAGATTTTTCAGGGGCAACAATGAGCTTCTCTGAAAGAGAAAGATCCAGAGTAATTTTCAATGCTGCCTTCAGACCAAATTGTGCGTATTTCCTAGTGTAAATTGGACAAAAACTGGTCAAGGTAACTGGAAGAGCAGCAGTCCAAGGTAACTGGAAGAGCAGCAGTCCTGTCATGGTTTAACCCAAGCCAGAAACTAAGTGCCACCCAGCACTCTCTCCCCCCGCTCCCCTGAGAGGGATGGGGAGGAGAATCAGGAAGGAATGTAAAACTTGAGGGTTGAGGTAAGAAAAAATAATAATTAAAATAAAATAAAATAGGATAAACCCCCACAATAATAATAACAATAACAACAACAATAAATAATAACAAAAGCAATTATAATGAAAAGGAGGGACAAGGAGAAAGGACTAAAATCCCAAGGGAAGGGAAAAAAACCCCCAAGTGATGCAAAAATACAATTGCTCACCACCTGATGCTCAGCCAACCCCCGAGCAGCGATCGGCAGGCCCCAGCCAACCCCCCCCAGTTTACATACTGAGCATGATGTCCCATGGTATGGAACAGCCCTTGGGCCAGTTCGGGTCAGCTGTCCCCTCCCAATTTCTTGTGCCCCTCCAGCCTTTCTGCTGGCAAGGCCTGAGAAGCTGGAAAGTCCTTGGCTTAGTATAAACATTACCCAGCAACAACTAAAAACATCAGCGTGTTACCAACATTGCTCTCACACCAAATCCAAAACACAGCACTGCACTGCTACTAAGAAGAAAATTAACTCCATCCCAGCTGAAACCAGGACAAGTCCTCAGGCTTATACGATGGGGGCAATTCTTTTCTTGGGAGTATGTGTATGGATATGGCTAAGAAGAAACACCAGTAGGTACCTATCCTGCCAGAGGAACGGGTGATGAACAGGCTCTGGAGCTGTGGCTGTGGGGCAGGTGGCTGCTGGTGCTGCTCGGTGTGTGGACGTGGCTCATTATGAGTGCAAGCTGCTTCTGTGGATGGGTCTGAGTTTTATGGGCCAGCCGAGCCTCGAGGTTAGAAACATGTTGTGTGGCTCTCGAAGGGCAGGAGGGACCCTCTGGCAGAGGGTGCTTGCAGGGCACAGCCTGGTGATGTGCCGGGCACTTTAATTCAAACCAGTGTCAGTGGGCCTGAAGTGGACTCAGAAACTTTGATTATGGGTTCTTTGGAAACCCATTTATCCTGCCTACCACCCCCCTAACATAAGGTTTTGTTTTTCACCCCTTAATTGCTTTACTTTGTCAAATACTGTTTGATGGGAAATCAACCTCTGTGTTTTTACTATTGCTTTCCCAAGGAAGCCTCCCCTTTCTCCAACTTATTCCATTAATATTTATTGCACTGGCAGGTAGGGTCCTAAATTAAAGTTTCTGTTATCTCCCCAATGCTTTCTCTGTACTTTTGCTCCATGTTCAAGTTGCTTTCACTCTATAAATTTATTGCCCTACATTTTTTGTTGCAGCCTCTAAGCCACAGCTGTATTTTGCTTGCAGGTCTCCTGAATCCACATCTCCTCAGCGCTGTCTTCTTCCAGCCTCTTTTCTCTCTGACTCTGTTAGATTCACTGTAAGGCAGCCGCTTGGGACCCTGTCACCCACTGCTTTGATTGATGCTGTACTTGGGCTGTGCATCTGTCAGTATTGGAGGCTAGCTAGGGACAGATTTCATGTTGGAAGGTGGTGAAGAAGTTTTCCGGGGGGAGGCATTAGCTCAAGACACTGCCCTGCCCCAAACAACCATGGCATCAGCCACATGATGATTTTGACATTAGCGGCTAAAGCGCAAATTCCTGCCCCTGCTGGCACACTGGTGCTGAGTTTTAAGAGCTAAACCTGGCCCTGAGCTGGGCTCTGCTCTGTTTCGGCGAGCAACAGCTTCTATATGTGGATGTGTGTGGATCAACCCATCGGGGGCAAACGGCTGCTTTGCTGCCTGTGTTTCCCCGTAAACTTGGGATGAGTAACAGCGATCCGGGCTAGCCTGCAGCTTTGCCTCTTGGCACAGGAACAGGCACGGTCATTGCTGGTTTTGCAGTAATGCCCTGCAAAATCACGGCTGTCATGTCTGCGTGGTGCCTGGCCTGTTGTGCTGAAGGCAGGTGATGGGTACGTGGCTGGAGGGGGCAGCGGAGGCACCTCTGCTCACGTGGAGCCAGCACGATGCTCTGGGCGTGAGAACGGCTGCATTATGCCTTTGCCGGTGAGATGCATGATTGCCCTCATTGGGAACGAGACTTCCTTCCTCCTGGAAATCCTGGTATTGGGCTAGGAAAGCAGAGGAATCAGTTAGAAGAATCCGCTGGGGAAAAAAAAGAATCCGCAGAGTAGGAAAACACTGTTTCTGCCTTTTGGAGCTAAACACATCAGGGGCCCAGTGGTGAGCATCCGAAGGGACCTGATGGTGAGCATCCAAAGGGACCCAGTGGTGAGCATCTGAAGGGGCCTGGTGGTGAGCATCCAAAGGGACCCAGCGGTGAGCATCCAAAGGGACCCAGCGGTGAGCATCCAAAGGGACCCAGCGGTGAGCATCCGAAGGGGCCCAGCCATGAGCATTTGAAGGGGCCCGGCAGTGAGCATCCGAAGGGGCTCAGCAGGACAGGCTCTGCCCTGGTGGGCACAGCTCTGCCCAAGGAGTGCTGCCCCGCAGCAGGGGCAGGGTAGTGGAAAAGGTGCACGGGGCAGGGGACTTCATCTAGCAAATGGCTTTTGTAGGCTGCCTTAGAGAGGAGAGAGGGTGTGGGCTGCCAGCACACAAGCTTGGATCTTTTTCCTTCCCAGGCAAGCCGTAGGAGGGTGTGTGCTCATGCACGGCAGCAGCCAGGCACCAGCAGCTCAGCAGCAGCAGCAGAGTGACATGAGCTGGCGTTGTCCCCACCTCCTCTCCTCCTCCAGTGCTCTGACCCCCCCGCCACCCCCACCACTGGTGTTCCAGCAGCACCCAGGGGTATTCTGGCCATGCTGCAGCCGCCAAAGAAGGGATGCTGTAACCCAGCACCCTGGGGAATCCACAGGGCTCCCACAGCAGGGCCAGCACATGGGACAATACATTGCAATGGCATAAGAATTTAGGCAGTTAATAAATATCAGAATTATTTGTTACACAAGGTCACCTATGGTCCAAGGACCTCCAGATCACGTAGTAATGGAGCATGGAGCAAGCACAAGAAGAGAGGGAAAAGGCATTATTTAGCAATAATTTAGTAATGATTTATTATTTAATTATCTGTCTGGTTGGCTCCCGCATCAGTGCACGGGGCAGCGTGGGGACGAGTGTGTGCGCTGTGTGTCGCGGCGGGCCGGATCCCAGCCACGTGCCCCAGCACAGGGCTCTCCCACATGCTCTGAGAGCCAAAAGCCAATTTGTAAAGGCAAGTGAAAAAAGGGAACATCCCCAAAGTCCTGGGGGGCAGGTGGCCTTAGTGCAACCCAGTGAGCCACCGAAGGCTACACGGGTGGGAAGCCATGGATGAGGGCTGAGAAGATGCCCAATTCTGTACCACCTTTCCTTCCAAAGCCATTTTCTTCCCGTCTCTGAGCTAAACCTCCAGGCTGTAGGCCAGGGCATGCCCTTGCTGTATGGCTGGGGTGGGATGTGGCCCCTCAGGGTGCTGGTGCTGGACCGTTTTGCTTGCGGGTTGGATGCAGAGGGCACGTCTCCCACGAGGAAGATGGCCTGGGCACCTCGTGGCAGAGCCCTCCAACCCAGCTCAGCCCAGGGCATCAACACGAGGGCAACCACGAGCTGCAGCCCCCGAGGCTGCCTTGGCTGCTGGGAGCTTCACCTGGAGTCGATGCGGGCTGAGTCAGGCCGTGGCTTTCGGCCTCCCTGCAGCTCACTGCTCGACTGCACTTCCTTCCTCCCCGTCCCATGGCGGTGCGGGAGCGGGATGCATCAGCTGTGGGAGGAAGGGTGCAGCTCCCGGGTGCCACTCCACCGCGGTTTTGGCACACCCCCCCTCTCCACCCTGTCACGGCAGCCATTCACGAGGAACAGCAAGGCTGCAGAGGAGGGGAGAGGTGCTCCCACCCTGCTCTCTCCTCTGCCTGTCCTTGGATCCATTGGGCACCCAAAAGCCACCACTGCCTTCTGAAACCAATCCTCGGGTGACAAGCTAAGCTGTGGCAACATCTGGGAAAAAACCTGCTTGGATGCCCTGACCAAAGTGTCTCACTTTGATAACTCCCTGTTCTTAGGCTCTGATTATGCAGAAATGGATATTTTGAAGAAGCTGTTCTTCAAAGGCTTTTGTGTCTTATGGCAAAGGAGAGATTAACACAAATGACTTGAAAAATGCTGAGTGAATGGTGAATGGAACCCAGCTGTGTCCAGCTCGTAGAGCTGTTATGCAGGACTTGGTCTGGCTTATCATCTGGCACCTAAGCTTTGTTTAACCTCAGGTTTACAGAAAATATTTCTAGTCCCTTTCAAAGATGTCCAAACAGTCATTCAGTCCCACCTGTAGCAGGAATTGTACCTTTCTCAAGGCCAAACACATCTAATTTCTGCTCTTTTCAGCCCATTTTATGTTTCTTTTTTTGTGTTGCTTCCTTTCAGCCTTCTTTGAATAAACCAGAGCTAAATTATACCCTGAAAAGAGATGCAATAGGTCAATCGAGCAGATCATTGGGGTAAGAATTAATTTCTAGAAGCTTTTGGAGGTAGCAGAGCCCCCAGGGAAGCACATGGCCTTGTGGAGGATGGGATGATGCCTGGAGCAGAGCAAGGCTTGGGATAAACCCTCCATCCCAGGCAAAAAGCTGCATCCCTCCTGCTCCAGCTGCGCTTGGAGACTACTCTTATCCCCAGAAGATGCCTGGTCTGGCCGGATTACCTGTCTCATTTCAAAACCCATCTTCAGCAAAGCCCTCCTAATTTGGCTGCTCCCAGCAAGTGCCTGGGCTCCCTGCAGGACTGGCAAATTGCTTGGCAGTGCCTCGCCGTTGCCATACCTGCTGCAGCGATGCTGGTGCTGATGCACGTGGTGCGTGGGGCAGGGATGCTTGGGGAGGTTCTGCTCCTCCTGCTGTTGCTCACCTGGCAGAAAACACTCCACTAAACCAGGTTTTCTTATGGCCTTATGGTTTATGGTGCTCTGGCAGTATTTTTCAACATTTTAATATTATCCTCCTTAATAAAAAGAAAAAAATTCTCTGTCCTTTGTCTCGCCTTGGGTTTGGTTTTCTGTGTTTTCTCTTTTTCCCTTCCCTCTCCTCGCACTGCACTGCAGTTTTGCTTACATAGCCCAGCTGGCCTTTCCAGACTGGGAGAAAGCCCTTTTCAGAAAGTAAGGGGAGAGATTTTACTGTACATCCATTCTAAAAATAAAACTGCTCTGTATTTCTGGAGTATCTTTCAGCTGCTGATTTCAAAGATCCTTGAAATCCTCAATTAATGAAGCTTCCCAGCTCCCGGGGGAAGGAAACACTGAGTATCATTATTGGTATACCCTGAGGTGGGAGGATTGTTGCTTGTTCTGGGTTTTGTACGGCCCCTGACACTGCACGTCCTGCTTGACAAGAGGGGAAATGCGGGGATTTGAGCACTGGCTTGCCGTCTGACAGATCCCAACTGGAGCAAAAACTCAATTTCTTGTCCTAAATCAGGAGATCTGGTCCTGTGCTGCCCCTGTCTGCATCCTCCCCCTGGCTCCTCTCTTGTATTTCAATTGCAAGAGGCAAGCTCACCTTCTGACTTTAATTTTTGTACAGCACTGGGCACAGCCAGGGCTTAATCCATAACCCCCCCAAACAAGATGTTAAAATCAGTTTTTATCCCCAAACAGGTTCCATTTCAGTGGAAGAGGGGATGATTCCCATGTTTGATTTGCCAGGACAAGCCCGTGTACAGGCTGGTGCAGACCCACCTCAGGCTCCCCAGCTCTCCTTGCAGCATTTCATCCCCACAAACACAAGAGAAAAGAATTCAGCATCTGTGTAAAAGCCTCCAGCATAACCCCCATGTACTGAGCGGGGCTTTTCAAGGGCTTTTTTTTGGGGCTTTTTTTTTTTTTTGCATGAAATGTCTTTGCAATGTACCGTTTCTTATACTAGATGCTTTGTAAAAGCTTTGAAGGAGCAGGACGGGAGCAGCACAGACTGGCAGAGCATCCCAGCTCTGCTTGCCCCTGAGCCCCTGCCTGGGGGAGAGGAGGCACTGCCTCCCCACCTCCTCTGATGGACTCAAAGTGAGGAAGAGCAGGGATGGGAGAGAGCAAACCAGAGCCCTTGGGACCTCTTCCAAGCCTCCGGCAGGGGTAGGGTGGAGGTGATTTATTTTAGGAGCTGTGGCTGCTCTTCCCAGCTCGGGAAGTGGCCTCCAGCCGGCTGCTCGCTGAGCTGGTGTCGGTGTTGCGTTGAGCCTGTGGCGGGCTGAAAATGTTGGTAGAAAAGGGTCTGCCTGCCAGGGGGGAAAATGTGGAGTTTTCTTTTTCCCAACCAATTAAATGGATGGAGAATGAGATCCTTTTACTCTAAACCCACCCCTTCCCCTTCCCAGAGCAGCCCATGTCTCAGTTCTATCAAACTGGTGGGTCGAAACTTCTCGATCTTTCTTAACAAGACATCTTGCACCCCTTTGGGGAATAAGGCAATGTGGGGATCACTCCCTGTCCCCGACTCCCAGCAAAGGGACCCCCTGGGGGTACTCTGCTAAAGGCAGAGAGAGGAGGGATGGATATTCCAGCGGAAAGCCGGAATGGGGAGAGAAATGGGTGCTGAGGCTCTTTGTGCGGTGCGAAAGATCCCGAAAGCCCGCAGCTGCCGCGCTTCAGGGCTCGGAGCCCTGTCAAGGTTCTCCCGCAGTTACAAATCCGTGCTGCCAACTTCATTGCCGCTGTGCCTGTGATTTGTGCCGAGGCTGCACGGCCCCGCAGGACTCACGGCAGCGATGTTTCACCAGTACGCAGAAGCGTGTGTGAGCCCCAAGCCTTTGATATCCTCACACTTGTTTTCAGCTTTTTTTATCTTTCCAAGAATCGCTCGTTTCCAACCCTATTTTACTAGCCCGGTAGCAAAGCTTTCATGTGCTGAGGCATCAAAAGCTTTTCTGAAGCCCAAGGTGAATCATGCCCACTGCTTCCACCCCCCCTGCTTTTGATGCCCCCCCCAGCATCAACAGCCCTGCATCACGCAGGCTCTGCCGGCTGGTAGCCCGAGCTCGGCCAGACCCTGTCCTGGCACAGGGCACCTCGGAACCATCCCGTCTTCCTGCTGCTTGGCTGTAAATCATCCATCTAAACACCCATGTCCATCCCACAGCCAGCTCCGGCCTTGGGAGCTGTTCTGATGGGGGGGGGCGGGGGGGGGGGGGAAGTGCTATTTTGTTTCAAACACGATTTTCAGAATTATTTTTAGAGCCTGATGCTTGAATGTGAATCATGAGTTTAGCCATGCGAAACCTCCTTTTTATCTTTTTACCTTGTCGTTATCCCAGCAGGCTGGGTTTTATCTGCAGTTTGACATCTTTTATACCTGGCCTAGCAGACAGCAGAAATAAGGGCAGAGCTGCTCCCCAGCCCTTGAATCGCTGCCTATGCGGGGCACGCCGGTTTGAAATTATAATCCTCTTTTTGTCGTATTCCCGCACTGTTTATTGTCACTCTATGTACTGCTTGTTGTTTTAGTTTTCCATTTCATGCAAAATACATCAAAAACAAAAGCCGCGAGTGCTTGAGGTCTATTTGTTATTCTCTGTGTTCAAAACTATTTCTTAAAAACTAACTTCCCCGAACTGCCTGCGTTTGCCCTTTGCTTGTCATCCCTCTGACTCCGCTTGCCTTAGCACAAACCTTACGAGCTTCCCAGCAAACTGCGGAAAACGCTTTGTTTGGGAAGGGTTGGAGGAGAGGCTGTGGGTATTTTCCCAGGAACGGGGAGCTTGTCCTTTCACTTGGATTTGCTGGTGGCTGGTTTAACTTGGTACTGTTTAGATTTCTTTGATGTGGCTGGTGCTGTGGGTCTGTGATGTTCATACGGCTTCTCAGGGCTGCCGGGTAGTCATTATCCTGTCACTAATTGTCATGTCGCCTACAGCTTTTTACGTGGCTTTCCCACACACCCCTCCTCCACCCCCCACCCATTTTACGACTAAACAAAAATAACATCAAATGGCATTTTGTCCTTTGTCTTTAATTTGGCCCCAGCCTGAAATTTTGGCAGTTGGGAGAGGGATTCTGTATGCGCCGAGATGCAAAGCTTCCTCTGCGGTCCTGCCGAGGGAACTGTGACCCCCCATCTCTGCAACCTGTGGATTTACATCCTTGAGGTGTGTTTTGGGCTGCCCCAACAGCTCTCCCTCTGCATGCAGCAGTAAGCCAGCATCCTGCCCCTCTCGGCGAGGCTGGCCTGGCGGCGATGCTGCGGCTGGGAGGGGGCAGGTACCGGTGCCCACCAGCCTGCCCTGGGCAGCCGGGCAGCCCTGGCTCCTGCCCAGGAACAGACCTCAAAAAGGGTCCAGGGAAGAGAGCTGTGTGCAGTGCTGCTCAGTGGAGGGGATGGAGCCGGAGCCATCAGAGATGCTCAGTGATGGGAAGGACCAGAGGACACCAGGGGCGGGGAGATGGAGGCTCTTTTCCCTGCTCCAGGGTAGGAAGTCACCGGTGTCCCCAGGCAAAAGTGCAAAGCTCGATGCTTCTGTTCCGTGACGTTATACAACCTGGCGCAAAGAGATCTCATTTATTTTCTCCTATCAGCCTAATGTGATGATTTGGGCGAGGAGGGAAGAGGCCAGGCAGCCTTCTCCCGAACAGTTGGGCTGGGATTACACTTTTTCTATTGAGCTCATCACAGTAATAACCAGGAGCTCTGTTTATCAGCCCACCAGCCATGCCCATTTAGGAGATTACTATTTTTCCAATCTCATTTCTCATAAAAGAGGATTGCCGCCCGTGGCCTCCCCGTCCCAAGCCCCTTGCTTATGAGCATTTATCTGCTCAGGGTGTTTATGAAGGCCCGAACAGGAAACTTCTGTTTATCCTCTGCGTCATCAAAAGCTGGCAACTCGATGGGATAATTACTCTTTCAGGATCATGTGTACAGCAGCCCATCAGTAGACTTTGGCATCTTGCTGGTGTCAATAATATATATATGTATTTGCCCTGCAGAGATACGTTCTGCTTATTTGTTTCCCTTTCCTGTGCCTTTAATCGGGACTAAGGTGGGGGTTTCTGGCTGTCGGGGTGCCCCGTGGAAGCAGGGATTTGTACTTAAGGTTAAGGAGAGGTGCTGCTCCTCTCAAAGCAAGTGGCCCAGAGGGTCTCCCCAGCAGCCAGGGACACCTTGCCTGGGCAGTGCCAGCCCCAAGGCATCGCTTGCCCTGGCAGGGCATCACCGTCTGCTCTCGCCGTGCAATTAGAGAAGCCACGTGTGGAGACAGCTTCTTAAGATGCTAACACGAGCACCTTAGCCCGGGAGAAGGCTGAGTAATGAATCATTTATTTGACAGAGCTCTTCCCTTTTCTCTCTCTGCAGGTTGCAGGGGAGATGTTATGATTCCCTTCACCCTTCAGCCGACAATTTTTGAACTACAGAAAATGCAGAAGTAAGTTCATTAGCGATATCCACCCGATGAAATTCAAGATGTGAAGTGTTTTGACTAGCGCTGTTCAAATAGAGGAATCACTCAGGAGTGTATTGCAATCACTGCATTAAGATAAGATCCCAGAGCATTGGGTTTCTGGAGCATTGATTATAGATCGGCGTCTCACTGCTTCAGAAACAATCTGCAGTCCCTGTATAAACCAGGAGAGCAGATGGATGTGGATGGACTCGTGATGGAAAAGGGGGGAACACCAGAAAATACCAGTGTGCAGCATAACCCCCAGTGCCACAGACAGCTGAGCATCACTAGGCGCTCCGTATGCACCAGAATATCGCGGTACCTGCTTTTTCTCCGGGGGCTGCATCCTCCCCGTGACACTGGGGCTTCCATGCTGCCCCCCAGGACTTCGCCTTGCTGACCATGCACGAAGCATTTTTTTGGCGAGGCTGCAAATGTGGAAACCTCGTGCAGTCGGTCAAAGCAAATTCATTCAAAGTGAATGAGTGCTTGCCAGGTTTCTTTTTCTTTTTCTTTTTTTTTCTTTTTTTTTTTTTTTTTAATTCTTTTTGGCTGTATTCACAGAACACAAATCTGCAGGCAGGCATGAGAGCTGTGTTTCTAATTCGGTATGAAACTTTTATTCCCGCTTGGCCCAAGTTGCAAATGATGGAGGCTGTTCCTAATCCTCTGCCCTGTGCATTGAAAATGTGCTCTGGCTGGCTGGCACTCTTGGAAATGGAGTAATTTGCATTGCATAGCAATTTTTGGGAGATAAATACAAGGTTCAGTGCCTGTGGGGACAAGGACGTGGCATCCTTACTGCATAGTGTGCAACCAGAAGGCAAAGGCAGCGATGAAGCAACGCGAAAGGGCTGGATTTCAGGAGCTTTAAGTTCAAGGCTGCATTAAAAGAATTAAAATCTCCTTTTGCCTAAGTAAACAGAGTATTTTCAAGATCCTGTTGGAGGAAGCAAGCACTTGGCTGCGTGCTTAATAAGGAGACTTGCCCAAGTTTTGTTCCAGTGAATAGCATTAGCCACATGTCTAGGGATAAGTACCTGCTTAAATGGTGGGGTGCTGGGGATTTGAGGGGCGCTGCGCCCAGGCAGGGTGAGTCCTGCTGACCCCAGTGAGCGTCAGGTGGTGCTGGTCATCAGGACGTGATGGGGGAGCACACAGGGGTACCAAATGTTGTGTCTTGGCAATAGAGGTTGTCTCCAAATTCCTTCACCAGTCAAGAAACTGGCAAACCAAATAAAACCGACCTGCCTTTTATTAGGTGTAAATGTGTTCATACATCACCCGAGGGTGTCATTTTTCTGCATCCCCCCCCACGACCTCATGATTTCAATTCAAGATGAAACCAGTCCCGCAGCTGGATGTAGCTGGAAACAACATCCCCTTTTTGAAAGTCTCAGGGCCTTCTTTTTCATGCCTTTTCTGGAATTCGGATGTTTTCCTTAGGCATAACTCTTACCCAGGGGATACCCACAAGATCGGTGAGAGGGTTTAAAAACCCTTATTGGCATGATATGGCTGCTAACCCTGCCGGGGATCGCTGCACGCCACGTGGCCGCTGCTGTGGGCTGTTGTTCTCTTTCCTCCTTCTCCTGGGGCTGCATTTACCGGCAGCGTGCTTGTCATGTCATTCCCGTGGTGGGAACGGGATACACATCTCCTGCTGACTGTGAGCAGGGTTTGCATCACTGCTAGTGAAGGGCAAGGGCAAGAATTCTTTTCAGTGGTATTTTTTTGTCTGGCAGGTGTCATCATCGCCCAGGGAAGGTGTCAGATGCTTTGCCTGCATTTGCAGAAGTATTCATAATTTCAGATTTGAGAAAGATGTGGAGGAGGGTGACCAGAGCAATGTGTCTTGAAGCGTGGGGGAGAGCGGTTAGTTTGATAAACTGGATAATTGTCAGAGTTTCTGTTTCATAATGGGTTTAATAGCTCAGGGGAACTACCAGACTTCCAGATCCCAGCGGAGGGAAGTGGGACAGCAGTAAGAGCTCTGCACGCTGCCCGCCAGCCTGGCACAGTGGGAATGAGCTCTTGCTCCTTCACCAGCCCAGCTCCACGGAGCAATGCAATCCTTCTGCGGTGCTGGGTGGAGGAGAGCCAGCACAGCGTCTCCCCCGAGCTGCTCGGAGTGCCGTCGCTCCTTACGCAGCCGAGATGCTGGTGTGACGCCGTTAAATAACAGCCTGGGAGAAGCAGCAGGGAGCTGAGCTGCAAGGATGTACGTATGCAGGAGAGAGAAGGGTCGGGGGGAGGATAGCAGGGCTGGGATTATTTGCCAGCAGTCTGTTTGAGACCCGTGGGGAGCAAGTTACAATAAGAAAAAGCCTCATGTGTGGATCTTATTCCTCTGTTGGGAATGCATCTCCTCATCCCCCCAGGACAGGAGCTGGCCATTTTCACGTGCCACCTGCAAGTGCATCATGCAGAGAGCAAGGCATGCCAACGGGCACGTGCTGCGTGTCCTCAGGATCCTCTGAATTACCGAGCAGATGGGTTTGCTCCCTGCCCCACCGCTCTTCACCGCTGCCACCGGCCAGAAACTGCCATGAGGAGCAACGGACTCGGGGCAGTGCCAGAGCTGGGGTGGGAGGGAAGGGTGCCCATGGAGATGCAGGGTCTGATGTGGGGCATCTCCCAGGGCTGGGAGCTGCCTGGCCTGTCTGGCATGTGTGCTATGCTGGTTTCCATGGAAACCCAGCAAAAGATGTGTTTCCACAGAGGAGCTGCCAGCAAAGCAGGGTGGACCACAGGGTGGCCTCTGGTCTACTTCAGCAGCACAGGGAGACTGTAGGGCAGAGAGGACGTGTGGATCTGCTTTGGGATGAGCCAGCATGGTGCACGTGTGCTGTGCTGCCCCTGGGGTACTGCCATGTGCCATGCTGCCCTTGGGGTGCTGCTGTGTGCCATACTGCTTTTGGGGTGCTGCTGTGTGCCGTGCTGCCCTTGGGGTGCTGCCGTGTGCCTTGCTGCCCCTGGGGTGCTGCTGCGTGCTGTGGTACCTTTGGGGTGCTGCTGCGTGCCGTGCTGCCCTTGGGGTGCTGCTGCGTGCTGTGGTACCTTTGGGGTGCTGCTGTGTGCCGTGCTGCCCTTGGGGTGCTGCCCTGGAGGGAAGGAGATGTCATTGCAATTTGTTCCTCACCTGGGGTGTGCTGGGGAATTGCAGGGGTGTCCTTTGGGGTTTCAGAGTGGCAAAGAGAGCACCCCAGAGATGCAGAGGGAAGCCCTGACACGTCTCTAAGATGCTCAGGCCCTGGCTGAGATTGGAGCGGGGCCAGGACAGGATTCCAGGGCTACGAAGGAGGAGAAGCCAGGCTGCTTCATGGGGTTTTTGGGGTGTCTCTGTTTTTTCTTTCCTCTAAGGGCTGCTCAGATTTTAATATTTCATTAAATGGCATTGCAGTTTTCTCTTCATGGCCAACAGACAGAGCACAGTGTCTCCAGGTGGCAGTTCCTCCTGTCTGGAGGCAAGTAGCAAAAGCCACGTCCTGGATGTCTCCATTGGCCCCGGTGCAGGTGATATATCCACCTCCTGGAGATGCAACGTCCCAGTCTCGATGGCTTTGAGCTGCCCATGCCAGCATGGTCCAGGAGGTGTAGCAACTGATACACTGCTCTACCCTGAGCAGGGCCTCGGGGGTTTCTCCTGCCTTGTTTCTGCTGCGCAGCATCACAGCTGAACGGCTCTCATAGGAGGCAGCTGCGGCTGGTGGAGGAGGGAGGGAGGCAGGATTTGTCCCACAGGGGCTGTGTCCCCCCCCACTGGCAGCTGGAAGTTGACGGCCACAGCTGGGATCAGCCACTCCGGGCTTATTTTATCATCCCAGGAGGAAAGCAGTGTGAATCGCTGCATCTGAACACAGAGGTGTGCTGGGGCGGCGCTGTACCTTACGCTGCCTGGGGCTCTCTTCTGGCTGTGTGCTTTACAAGGGAACGCAGGGGTACGCTGGGGGTACAAATCCAGCTTTTAGGCACTGGGAGTTGGCTGTGCTGAGCCTATGGCCCCCCTGCACAGCCAGAGCGCAGCACCCAGTTGCACTGCAAATGGATGCAGCATGTCCTAAAACCAGAAAGCAAACTGCCAGGGAGGACCCAGCCCAGGGACCTCGCTGCTTCCCCACCCTTCCTTACAAACCTGGGCTCCTCCTGGCCCCCTGTGCTGTGTGTGTCCCTCTCCCTGTTCCTTGGGGCCTGATTCCCCCCAGTGCCCAGGACTGCTGGTTCCCAGCGGAAAACCTGCCCGCAGGGAGCGGTACCCGCTCCAACACCCACCGGTGTCTGTGAGGAAGGAGAGCGCCTAACGAGGATGCTCTTCAAGGTCGTAATACAGAGTAGATGGGCTGTGCTCGTGTTGAATTACGTGTCGGTGCAGAGGCAGCACTTCCAGTGGGTGAGGGCTGGGAGCACTGGTGTCACACACCGCTGGGCCAGCCGGGGCGCGCGGGGATGCAGGAGCCATGCCCGTGCTCTTGGCTCGGCGCTGCTGCCTTTCCCGGGACCTCCTCCGGTCCTGTGCTGGGACCAGGGACCAGAACCATCCTGGCAATGCATTCATCCACAGAAAACTCCAGAACAGAGCTTGTCTTTACCCCCTGACTCAGAGCTCCTTCACACCGTCTCCTGTACCCCTGCTGTACCAGCTGCAAGGCTGCTGGCTGGGCTGCAAGGGGCTTTGCTTCTTCTGTGAAAAATGACCACGATGCAGCTGCCGTATGCAACAAGAAATATTTTTAAAGTAATTTCTGGGTTGGATGGGATCTTCTCCCCAGCTCCAGCAGAATCCCTTCATTCCTCCCGCTCTCCACCTGAGGATGCTGGCAGGGTTTTGACCATCTCTGAGCCTTCACTGGCATAACTCCCTGCACGCTGTTGCTCGTGGGCGTTAGTTTCAGTGGCCAGGTTTCGACCAGCTGCAGATGCAGCCTTAGAGGTCTGACAGCTGGCTGGGAGAGGGTTTGGAGGAAAATCACAGTGATGCAGGTAAATGCAGGTGAGGTCTGGCTCTGCCTGTCCTACCTCCTGGTGAGTTTCTTTGAGTTCAGGATGGAAAATCATTCGAGGCCACATACAGCCCAGGGCACCGGTGACCTCCGATGAGCCCTCTGCTCCAATTAATCACCCTGCTCGGAGCAGACGAGGAGTAATGAAACGGGCTGTGGGAGATGCACTCAGTTCAAATGAGTGTGAGCAACATGTGGTGCCCAGGAGCCTCCTTGGCTTTCGCTTGTGCGTTTTGTCTTTGCAGGTAAAGCAGAGCCGTGTGGCTAATTAAATGGAAACATAATCTCCCGACCTTTTTTTGGGTTTCTCAGCTAATCCCGGTTCAGCCCTCACAATGCCTTTCAGATTTAAGGCAAGGGCACAGCTCCCCAGGGAAAACCGAGCCGTGGGGAGGAGAAGGGCAGCTCTCCCTGGGATGCTGCCCATGGGCTTCGGCAGATTTTGGGGTCGGCCCTTCCCCAGCAGGGATGGACCCAGGAGGACTCGTGGGGTCTGAGCCATGGTGCTGGGCCGGGGAGGGGCAGGCACCCCCCCATGTCCCCAGTGGCTTGCCTGTCCCCAGAGGGCATTGCAGAGGAAGGAAAGAAGTGAGAGGGGAGACTCAGATTACAAATGTACAAGCATAGGAAGCAGAGATATATATTCCCTGGATATTAATTGCCTCTAAAATGTCGTCTTTTTTTCCGGTGAGCGGGTACTTTAGGCAACCGGATATATGGTGGAAAGGAGACTGTGTCAGGCAGTGAGAGGACAGACACAGCGAGAGGTGGCTGGACACCAGCGAGGGGCTGGCCACTGCCATAGCTGGTCACCAGCCCCTTGCCGGAGCAGCCTGATGGCCCTTAGACGTGTTTGTCACCAACCCCATCCCTGGGACACTGCCCTCTGCTATGATTGGGAAGACTGGTCTGGCCTGGGACACATCATTCGCCGGGCACGCTCGCTTTGAGAGCTTAGCTCAGAAGGGAAAACCTGCTGAGCTTGGAAACCCTTGGGTTTAAACAAGAAGAGGTCCCAATAAAGAAGAGGTCCCATATAGCACCGTGGTCCGTGCGGAGGCAGGACGGGGCATCACCTCTGCAGAGGCTGGGCAGCAGGATGCTGCTGGGAATAGCCACCGCGGTGTGAGCGGAGATGAACATCACGTCATCAGCCTGCGAAACTCAAACACAGGAGGCACTGAGGAAGACATTCGGGAACCATGTTGAAAATAAGGGTTAAGGTATTTTTTTTCCCTGTGCTTTGGAGTTACATCAGCCCACGTATGCGACTGCGGGGCTAAGGTGCCCTTCACTGGGCTCTGGGGATCAAAGCTGCATTTTGGGGGTGGGTGGGGGTTTAACAGGGTGTAAAACCACTTCTGCACAAGGGCTAACACACCGGCCAGTTCCAGGCAAGGCTGGCACCTCCACTGGGAGCTGCCTCGGCCACTCCTGCTGTGGGGAAGAGCAGGAGGAGGCAGACCCCGGCGGCGGGGGGCATCTCACACCCATGCTTTAGCACAGAGAGGCAGGAAAAACAGCAACGCGCCTTCCCAAAATGTCACAGGCTTTTGTTTCACCATTTTCTGCGCAAAACACTGGAAATGTTTGCCTTGAACTGACCTTTGGTCATGAAATTACCTCACCTCAATTAAATATTAAAAACAAACAAAGTCGTGAGAGTGGAAGGAATTGTTTTGCTCCACCTACCGCATTGTTTTTTTTTTACTTCAGTGGAAAACCTGAAAACCCAGCGTCACATTGGCGCACTCTGGAATGAATTTTTATTCTGGCTTCCCATTATTAAATGTCAGCAAATGAAGAGAAGCCATTATTTGAAGAGCATTTTTATGATATGAAAATGTAACACCCCATCACCACCTCCGCTGGGACTTAGGTGGTTATTTCTTTTTGCTGGGTCTAGGGGAGACTGATGGGGGATGCTGGAAGGTAGTTGGACCCACGGCTGACCAGGGGCCTCCTGCTTCGCCTGCAGAGAGCCTGCGGCCGGTCCCCATGGGTGTGAGGCTCTTGGTGGTGGGGATTATGGTCCTTGTGAAACTGGGGTTGGTGGTTTTTCTCCCTCAGGCCTTTCACTCCTGGACTCTGGTAATTTGTAAGATGATCTTGTCTTATTCATCTTCTTTTCTGAATGTGTTTAGCTTTTGTGGTTTCGAAGTCAAGCTTAAAAGGGCAAAAGAAAACGCAAAGAAGGAATACCATCAGATCGATGAGCAAAGAGAGAAATTAACTAGTGTTGAAGCCAAGATGCCAGCGCACAGCCACAGAAATTAAACGAAGGAAGAGATTCCAAGAAATTTTGAGTAGTGATGTGTTACTTCTCCCTGACCCAAGCCACCCTGCGAACACAGGTGACGGGTAGTGGCACCTCTGGCTCCATCAACCCCCAGGCCCTGCCCGGGCTGCTGCCGAGAGCCGTCATTGCTGGGATTATGCCCCTCTCCTCCAGCCCCACCAGCAAAATCAGTGTGCCCAGCACCAGTCCCACTGCTTAGGACCTTAAAAAGCGTCGTGCCCTCCCCTGTGTGCTCCCCACCCATCCTCTGCGCCTGCAAGCCTTGGGACACCTCTCACAGCTTCCCCTGCCTGAGACGTGCACATTGCCACTTGAGAAAACACCGCTGCGATGTTTCAGTGCCCCAGCGTTTTGCATGGTCAGTATTTGTGTGCTCCGTTGCTTTTTGTGCCTGGTAAACCCCAGGCGGATTATGGCTGTCACATACAGGATGGTCCCGTGGCCACTGCAATGTCCAGAGCCAAATCCTTGCTGTTCCATGGTCTTCGCCTACAATCAGTGCATTTATTGTTTTATTATATTGTTTATTCTACATCACTGCTGTGTTGGTTATCCTTTTGGGATGCTGAAAAAAACCAGCACATTTAAATACCCCTGAATAAAATGGGACTTGAACCTTCCTATCAACCTGCTAGGGAATGCTCCCATGAATTACCCTCCTCCATGACAGCCCAGGCTGCTCCCAGGGTGGCTGCTGAGCCAGCACATCATGGATGTTCACAGCAGGTTTTTCCTTTCCCTTCAGCCTCTTTGCTTTTTTGGGATGAATGGGATGGATGTGCCAACCGGCCTGATGCGCACCTGAGACACGGATCTCATGCTCCAGCCTGGGTCACCCCAGGCTAAACCTCACGGAGCGAGCTGGCCCAGAGAGAGATTTACAGCACCAAATCCCATCATGACCCTGAAGATGGATATTCATATTTCACTCAACGGGGATATTTACCTACTTAGGAAAAAAATAATACAACACTAAGTGCTTTCTTCCCCAGGCGTGTTTTTGCCTGACAGTGTGGGTAATCCTAATCCCTTGGCAGGGCTAAGCCAGCGTCTGAGCGGGCAGGTGCCTGGCACAGGGAGGGAGGCACGGTCCGATGGGGCACCAGGGCTGAAGAAGGGCTGGAGTCATTAAGAAGGAGAGGAAGAGTCTGTGTAGTTAAGAGGGAGCTGGGTCCCCTGCCGTGCCAATGCCAAAGGCTACCTGTGGACCACAAACTTCGGTGCGGAGGCTGAGATGTGGGGAAACTCAGGTCTGGGTCAGAGGAGGACCGTGGTGAGCTGAAGTTGGGCAGGACGGACTGGAGGATGCTGGTGTATTGGGTCTCCGGCTGGGACCCGGACACAGGGTCCTCCCCAGAGGCTGAACTTGTCTGATTTCTAATTTAGAAAAGGATTGCCAAAGGAAGAAGGAACTGGTTTACATTTTCCTAAGAAAAGCCAGTCCCTTGCACTCTTTCCCCAGCCAGGTGGGATTTAAATTGCAGCGCTGGGTATGTACAAGCATCCCCTTGTTTTCCCTGCTCCGAGCCAGTCTAGGGGGCTTACAGGTCATTACTGAAGTTGGGGTTGGTTTGGTGGCAAAAGGGTGACTCAGAGAACAAGTTCGGGTTATGTTATCATAGGATTACGTAGAGTTTTAGATTGAAATCTTCTTTAAAGTCCTTGGGTCCTGGCCAGATGTCAGATAACTCTCCAAGCACGGATCCAGTGGGGCTCAGCTGTGATAAGGCATCGCTCGAACAAAATGGCTTTTACTGGGAGCAAATAGGTCGAGCCCTGAATGCCGAAGAAATATAAGACGGCGGCTCCGTGTAGCCTGTGACTCTGCTGAAGAGCTCTCAGGACGGAGGGATGTTTTTTGTTTGAAAACCCATTAAAATCCTCCAGTTTTAAGGGTTTGAGTTTGGCCCTTGAATTATTAAAAGTTGCTGAAGGATGAGCAGCAGCTGGTGGGTTGCTCGCGAGGATTTGTCCGCTCATGTTTAATGCAGCAGCCGGGAGCCCCGGAGCCGGGCTCGGTGCACTGTCACTCCTGTTCTGTGGCAAAGATCATCCTTCGTGTCCCTGACGGTGCAAGGGCAGAGTTGTGGAGCAGGGGTGAGGTCTGCTCTGCTTTAGCAGGGCTCTCCCTCCAGAATCAACCTGCTCAGCCTCCCGCCTGCATCTCCATCCCCCACCGCCCGTCTCCTGGAGGTGAAGCCCCCCATGCCTCCTCCGGAGTCCGTAACCCCAAGGACACCGTGAATAAATGTCTTTGCTCTGAATTAAACCAGAGCGTCTGAAATTTCAGCCTTCGCCGGCAGCCCTGGGTGATGGTGAGCGGAATCTCAGCACCGACTGTTGCCAGCATCCCCCGTGCTGTCAAATTCTTTAAAATGGTTTCATCTGGGAAATACTGCAATCCCTCCGCTGACTTTGCACGGAGAGAGATCCAGGTGGCATTTTGCAGTTCCAGCAACAATCCCGTTCTCCTGGCTGCGTGTTTTGAACTCCCTTTGGTTCGATGTCCCTTGAAACGACAAGCCCATCAGCTCTGCAACTGTTGCTGCTAAAGAAATTGGAAGTTTTGGAAAATAAAAATCTTCGCAGGGAGGAGGGAGAGAAGCAGTGCATCAGCAGCTCCATAAAGTCTGGGATGTGTTAGGCCAGCACAGGGCAGCACCAGGGAGCCTCTGTTCCCTGGCTGCTTGGGGATCCCGATGGGAAGCACCATGAAAAGAAAGTTTGGTGGGTGGAAAATGAGCCAGCCTCTCAGCCCACTGGGGACATGAAAATAGCATCTTCTGGGGCTTAGCTTTGGAAAATATTTGGAATGTTTTCAGAAAAAAAATTAGGAAAAGTCAGAGTTATGTTTAGTAACAGAAGCCGGTCGGCTCCCAAGCTGGAAGGCCACGTGGGTAAGAGTCGTGTCAGTGCTCCGAGGTCACGCATGGCCATGCACCCGGGTTCAGGTTCCAGCTCCTTGGCGAAGGGCACGAGGAAGAGCACTCTGTGGGGGACGGGGGGTCTGTGCTGGGCAGACTGACTGAGTCTGGGGCCAGCATGGCCGCAGTGGGGCCGCGCAATGCTCCCGGCCCCGGCAGCAGCCCCAGGACGTGCGGGTGAAACGCAGGTGGTCACCGCTGAGGTGATGGTAGCACACCCCTCCCCGGCGGCCGGGGGGGCCCTTAGCCCTGTGTTTCTCATTAGGTCATTCATATTTTATACTTTTTTTCAAGCCTAATGATGCAGGAATGCTGGATGCTCATAAATAATGTCCGTTGGTGCGAGACTGCATTAAAGCTTAACGAACTTTCTTTCGGTTTGAGTGGTGCTTAACGAACTTTCTTTGGGTTTGAGTGGTTGGCCATAAGACCAGCCCTTGGCTGGTCTGGATTCAGCTCTATTCCTTCTGATTAGATGCTCTCCATCCTCCATCATCGTTCCTCCCGTTCTCCATCACCGCCCTCTCCATCCTCCATCATCATCCTTCCCATCTTCCGTCATCTCCTCCATCCTTCGTCGTTGTCCTCCCCCCTGTCCATCGCTGCCCACTCCACGTGCCGGGTGGCTGTAGGGAATAGCAGCATCGTTGCACCCCAGGCGCAGGAGCATGATTTGGCTCTGCCAAATACTGATGTCCCAGAGGAGTCAGCACAGACGCTCAGGAGCCACCAGCAAAGCATCTCTTTGCACATGACCTGAAATTCAGGGATTTCTCTTGGACTCCTTTAGGGAAAAAAGGAACTGAGCGCTCACGTCTGGTTCCCTAGCAACACTGCTGTTTCTAATTCCTGATTATTTTTTTTTTTTTCTTTTGAGGGGATCCTTCACGTGTTGTGCTCTGGGCCACAGAAACGCACCATCCCCCGCATGAGGGAGAACCTGGGCAGGCAGTGAGTGCCCGCGCGTCCATGGCACGGCCAGGGGCAGGCGGCGCTTGCAGGTGAGCATCAGTGCAGCGGGTACCGAGGCACGCAGCCCTCCTGCAACCCAAACCGCCTGGATTTCAAAACAAATTGCACTTGTGAGAGCGTGTAACCATGGGGAAGCACGTGCCGGTGCCCTTCCCAGCCCCGCGGGTGCTGATGTCAAGCCAAAACACAGGCACGATGGTGGTGGTGGATGGAGCACCCTGCTCCTCACAACTAATGGGTGATTTTCCGTGCGCACAGGAGGAATTATTCAGTAAATCAGCCCTGAACACCTCAGAGATTACTGCGAGTAAAAACAATTATGTGCTTAAACAAGGAGGGCGAGAATTTTAAAGGCATATTTAAAGTTCTTTCAATGTGTGCTGCTGCTTGGAGGAGGGTTTTCTTTGCACTGGTGGGGCAGAAATACGTGTCGTTGCTGGTTAGGGTGGCTTTTTGCTGGAAACGGTTTCAGGCTTTGTGGGTTTGGGTCATGTAGGGTGAATGCTTTCCATGGGGAAAATAAACAAAGCTCTGCTGAGGACAAATGCTTTTGGGGTCCTTTAGGTCAAACATTAGGAAAATTCTCCCAATATTGTTCAGAAGGGAAAACTGCAAGAAACAGAAGATTCCAGGGCTTTTCAGTGTGGTACGCACCCAAAAACCCAGGGATGCGCCCCGCTTGCTGGGCAGGGAGAGGAGATGGACCCATCTCCCTGGGATTTCTGCCAAGAGGTTTTGGGGGTCTCCAACCCCACTGCATTCACCAGCACCACTCTAAGTTGTCTGAAAGGTAAAATAAACCCCAAATCTGGGTGCAAACGCGATATGCACAGGCTGCAAAACCCAACCCAGACATGTCAGTTTGGGATCATTTTTCTGGTGGGGACCAAATGCTCCCAGGTCCCACCGGTGCAGCTGCATGGTAGGACGTGCCTTAGGGAAAAGCCCGGCTGCGTTTCACTGAACTCCTTTGCTTTTCTAGAGTTTTTATATTTTTTTCTAAGCAACATAATGGAATTTAATACAAAGCCATATCCGCACTGGAAATTTCTTTTGCAAGTAAAAGCCTGCCAAAATGTATGATTTATCTCTTTCAAATGTCTAAATATACATTTGCATGCAAATTTGTTACTTAAAATTATAAACTGAAATGTGCATTTCCCCTTTGCTGATGTTAGGAGTGTTTCCCTTAAGCCAGAAAGATTATCCCTATTATTTGACCGAAACGTGTAAGAATTTCATTGCCTATAGAATAAACGTTCTGGCTATTTAAGGCATCTTGAAAAAAAGCTCTCTATACTACTCTCTTGGCTTCGTTTCACAACAAATGCATCATTTCCGATGACTGGCGTGGAGCAGGAGCTGAATTTTAAGTGTGTCTAAATCCAGATGGTTTATTCCCGGCGCGGGTGCCGACACGGCCGGGTGAGCCGAGCGGAGCTGGCTGATCCTGGTGCCGGGGGTAGAGCCCAGCCACAGGACGGATCCTGCTCCTCCCAGTGACTCCTGGGCCTCCCGGCTCTGGCTTTGCTCCTTTTCTTTGTGGTGGAGACCAGAAGGGCTGAGGCTGCCTGGCCCTTTGCCCCCTGCACCCACTCCCACACGGGGTGGCACAGCTTGGCACCCACCTGTCGCCCTGCACACGCGATGAGGGTTCAGCCCTTGATGCCCATGTGCATTTCTATGTGATTTTATAAGCAATAAGAACCTAGAAAGCTTCTCCTTTTGGATTTAGCATACCAGAAGCTCCCATCATCCCTTTTTGCAAGCAAGGATGTCCCTGCTTGCGTGGCCCCACATCCCCACGCTGTTTTGGGTGCCCACAGGTGATGCTTAAGCTCACCGGCTGCCAAGCACCAGGTCCCTGCTCCAGGCTCTGAGCATCCTGCTGCTGTGGTTTACGGTTCAGCCCCCGTCTGTCCTAAAAATCTCTCATCACCTGGTATAAAACCATCCATCCCCTGCGGCATATCACCTGATCTCACCTGCCCTGTTCCCATCTACTCCTCCCAGACTCAGGATCAGCCCCTTGGGAAAAGAAAATCCCCCCCCCCAGGGCATCGCCATGCCATTCCACTGGTCCTAAGGGTGGTAGCTGGGTCTGCAGCAGCAGCACTAACTCCCACCTGGAGCTGTGCCAGGCAGCAAACACCAAAGGATGCTCCAGGTGTTAAGTACAGGACTGTTTTGATCCTTTCGTTGCAAGAAAATTGCTTTGACAATTTTCTTTTTCTTTTTTTTTTTTTTTTTTGGTGTAAGCAAAGCTATGGTAATTACTGGGGGAAAAAAATTTTAAAATCAAATGTTAACATTTATGTGAAAAAGGTGTCATGATGATTAAATATTTCAACGGGTTGCTCTTTAGTAATGCAAAACTAATCAACTTCCAGATGATGTTTAAAAAGCAGAGAACGGTGTACGGTTTAATATCATAATTTCAATAGGCCAGGGTTTAGAAGACAGCTAATTATAAAGAAATCCTTTTATGTTGTGTAAAACATCATTTTAAAGCAGATACTCACTACAAACACGGGGTTTCCTTGTTGATGGAGGTAGTTCGCTGAGTGCTGATTTATAACGTGGCTGTGGGTGTGGAGCAGCTCCCGGGATGTGCTGAGCTGATGGAGCTGCTTTGGGGGGGGAGACCTCCCCTCTCTGGGCTGGGGGCTGGGGCCGTTTTACCCTGCTGGGTGATCTGGCAGTGGAGTCGCACCAGGGCGATGGAGATGTGCCTGAGCCTGGTGCTGGGGCACGGCTCGGTGAGAAAAGGGCTGTTAAAGAACATCGGCGAAGCAGCTGCGTGGCGCAGCCTGCTGTACCCTGCCGGGCTGTATCCACATCCTCACCCCAGGCAGGAGCCTCCTGCCCCTGGGTTGCAAAACCCACCTATTTCCACAATATCCCAGCAAAACATCCCATGGGATGTGTTTTGACAGAGACATGGTGGGCCAGATCTGGCTGCATATGCCCCGTCGGGCTGGAGCCGGGCGCTTGGCTCTGCAGCCTGGGTGGGATGCTCAGGAGCTGATGCTGAGCAGCAGTGTGCAGGATGGTCCCCAGGCCCCCGCAGCCCCTCGCAGGCAGCTCTGCCATGCTGGCAGAATGGGCAGCAACATCTCCTGGCAAAAAGCTCAGCCAGGGAGCACCCCGCAGACCCCGCAGCACCCCGGGGTCGGGGCAGGAGCCGGCTGAGCAAGGGGGTACCCCGTGTCTGTGGGGTCACAGCCAAGTTCTCGCTCCTGTGGAGCCCACTCTGGCTCCAACAACAACCAAAATTAATCGGAGCCATAAGTAAGGCCCGCTCTGGGGCATCCCCTCCTTCCCCAGTGCTCCCCACCAGTCAGCAATTTCCACCAGCTTTTTCAGCTTTGTGGTTCCAGTTTTGCCTCCTGAGAGCGGCAGAAAGCGCTGGGGACAGGTGGCAGGAGCAGCACCGAGTGAAAATGAATTAACCTGGAATTTCCCCTCTGAGGCTGGTGGGAAAATGCTCCCAAATGACCCCAAATATCAAATCAAAATGGGCATTGAAGGGGCTGGATGGGGTCAGGACATTGCACATGGCAAGCACAGAAGCAGTGTGGCTTTGACTTGTTCCTTGAATTATAAATACTACAGCGTATATTTAGGCACACTCGGCTCTGCCAGCCTGATAAGCATTGCTACACAGCGCGTCGGCGCGGGGCGGCTCCCCGGGAGCACGAGGAGGGATTTGTTCTGGGCTCTGGCATGTGAGATGGGGATCTGCCGAGCTGCCTGCGCTGCCCATCTCCCTGCCCTCAGCGGGGTGAGGATGCCTGGCCGGGCGCTGGCGGCACTGGCTCCCAGGGATGAAACCTGCGCCCTTCCCATGCAGTTACAGCACATGCATATTTCATGGCTGATAATGGGATTTTGCTGTCGATACCGCTCCCAGATTTCTTTCCACCCTGCTACGTTTTCAGGTTAAATAAATGTAAGTCTTCAGGATCCCTCCTCCAGCTCCGGGGAAAGGAGGTTTTCCGGGCGAGCTGGCCGTGTCCCGCAGTTGGTGGCTGGCACTGGCCGGGTTGCTCGGGCGCATCTGGTGTAAATTCCAACCCCGGCAAATCGCCTCTGTGAGCCCGCCCAGGGCTCCGAGTGCCGGCTGCAGCCTGGCCAGGTGTCATCACCCCATGGTTGTCCTCAACTCTGCTGGTGGCCTTTGGCTGCGAGGGACGGGGACAGGGATGGGGCATGCAGCCCCAGCGTCACCCAGGGCTCTGCGTGCAGGAGGGCACCCATTGGGCACCGCGAGCATCCCCTCCGGAGGGGTGGGAGAACAAATTTCTCCAAACACCCTCGCCACGGTCCCAATCTACTAATAGCCCAGTAATCCTCTTATGGGGCTCAGCCTGGGCTGCCCGCAGGAGCCTTTGTGTAATGCTGGGGAGGAGAAACATGTTTTCACTGTGGCGATGAAGCGCTGGCACTTGCTGGGACGGAGACAGGGATGGGACCCAACGCTGCCCCGCACCTGCGGCTGCTCCCAGCACATCCCAGCTCCAGCCATGCCGGCCCTTGCCCTCGCTGCCTTTCGGGGAGCTCCCTCGCCAGGGCAGTTCCCTTTCAGGCATCCTTGCGCCTCGGCAGCCTATTTTGGGACCCGTAAGCAGCACACTCTGCCTCGGCTCTATTAATATCCTGCCCAGCCTCTCTGGGCGGTTAAGCTCCCGTTTAATGCTGGGGCAGCGCCAAGCAAGCCTCTGGGAGGATGAGGATGAAAATAAGGATGAGGATGGTCTGGCGGGTGAGGTTGCCAGCCCCGATGAAGCTTCAGGCTGTGTCCCAGCCCCTTTGGCCCCCGTGGGCCAGGTGGGGCTGGCTGGGTGCACGAGGTCCTGCCCGCTGCTCCCTGGCTCTCACCGCCGGGGGTACAGCATCCCGCGGGATTAGGATTGATGATCTGGTGCAAGAGGACTGCACGTTAACGTATGTGTGACTTCTTCCTAAACCAGCTACTTTTCTCTGCAGGTGGAGGAAAATGAAGTCTAAAGCGACCTGGATTTTCTGGCAGCATCAGGCAGCAGTTTGGTGCCATGTGCCAGCAGATGGAAAAGGGCCATTTCCCACCGTATCCCAAACGCTGGGGGTGGGTGACATCACCCACGAGGTGCAGGGTGACGCTTCCCCCAGTGATGGCAACACAGCCACGGCCATGTCCCAAGGCATGACCCTGGCATGTGGGCTCCTGGCCCCCAAAACCCAAACCCAGCCTGGCCCCTTACCCCAGGAGGCAGGAATTTGCCCTTTTTTTTATCTGCGAGACCTTGCAAGCGCCAGCTTGGGGCCTTGTTTGCATTTTTTGAGGAGCTGTGCTGGTTGCACAGCCCTCCCCGCTCCAGCCGCGGGCCCTGGGGCTGGCACGGGCAGTGCTGCAACCCAGGAGAGGGTCTGGGGGGTGCCAGACCCCCAGGAATGATGAATGATTGGGGTTGTCACCAGCTTTATCATCCCCAGCAAACGAGCTACTTCTTGTCGACATATTTATTTCTTTTTTGTAATGAGGCAACTTCATTTCTGTGGGTTGCTCGAACGGCGCGTGGCATCTGATTATTAAAAATGCTGCTGGAAGCCAGCCCACAACCTACTTAGGCATTAATCTTCCCTGACAGATGCTGACGAGGAATTGCTCCGGCAGCCGGGACCGGCTCTCCTGCCCAACGCGTTTCATCCCTTAAAAGCTGGGTATTATCCCCATTACCGCCTGCAGGAGCCGGAGGCTGGTGCCACATTGCCAGGAGGGGTTGAGCCAGGCGAGCGGCAGGGCAGACACCCCACACCAGAGCTGCCGGAGCTGGCGATACTCGGGTGGAGCCGGGCACACCGGCTGCGAGCGGTGCGGGAGCTGTTGCCGGCACCAGGCAGCATTTTTGAGTCACAGCATCGTGGGTTGCCTTTTTTTTTTCTCGCACAGAAATAGGCAGAGTCATGTCAAGTTGAACGCTTCATGAATTCCTGTTTTGTTCATCACATTTTTCCCCCAAGTCAGACTCTTTCACACCAGTTGTCTCAGCAGGATTTTACACTTTTCCTGGACTGACATGTCCTCACCAAATGTACCCCAGTGCAATTTAAAGAATTCAGGCTTCAGGATGAAACGTTTCACCTAGTTCAGCTGCCCTTTTCTCATATCAAGCCAAACTGAACTTTTTATATCGTCATTTCCCCCCAAAGAAACTCCTTTCTTGATGGTTTTTCTTGGCTTGTGGTTTGAGGAACCCGTTCTGGTTGCTGCTCTCCCGTCAGCTCCCCAGTACGTACAGCCAGGGTGCAAATAGAATACATGAGCAGCCAAGTAATCACCTGGATAGGATAAAAATACACCTTTCTGGTGCTCACTGGGACTTATTGAATATTTGAGACCTCCTGGCGTTTTCTATCAGCCACCATTAGAGGAAAACCCTTGGGAGCAGGAGCCGGCGGGGAGTGCACTGGCACGTGGGCAGGCACGAGCTCCACGCCCATGAAGGCACAAGTGTGGGGTCACTGTCCTCTCCCTCCTGCCTGCTGCCCAAGCCCAGATAAAAAACCCCAAACCACAAAAAATCCCGCAAGGGAACCATGCGGGAGCAGCACTCGCAGGGCTCCCCACCTCCCAGCACGAGCCTGGCTTGCAGGGGCGCAGGGATGTGACCGAGGCCACGGGGGGAGTCGGTGGCAGGACCAGCGCCGTCGCTGTGAGCGGTCTCCCATTGCCAGGGAAGCAGATGGGAGGAAAGCAAGCTGTGTCTGGCACCTTGGCGGAGCTTTTTTAGCCCTAATTGGGTGGCGGGTGGGACGAAGCAGATCCCCCCTCCAGCTCTCAGGGCCCCTTGGAACGAGAGCACGGCCACGTCAGCCCACCCAGCCCCATCTGCCAAAACGAAAAGGCTCCGTGAAGCAAAGCTGTGAAGGCTCGGGTACTCATCGCCTTCTCTCTGCTGCCTCCGGATTATTTTTAGCAGCTCGATACTGGAAGAATGGCAGGAAGCCAAGGGGACACACGGCCAGGCTGGGTCCCTCTCCATTCCGGGGGATGCTGGTGCTGCTGGGCACCCATGGGTGCTGCAGAAGACCTTCTGGGGGCTTGGGGGCCGGCAGGGCTGGCGGGGGCGGGTGGCCTTGCCGGGGTGCAGCAGGCGCCAGCCAGGCCCGGTTTATCGGTCGGGCAGATAGAGCGGGACCGCCGTGTCCCCAGGGCTTATCAGACCTTGGGAAACTTCCCCTGCCTCCAACTGGCTGCTTGCTGGCCACGGCTTTTCCCCTCAGCCCCTTCACCCAGCACCCCCAGAACATTACAGGTCACCATAACCCCTGGGCTTTAACTTTTCAGCAGGTGAGAGTGAATTAAGCCAGCTTCCCTGCTTCGCTCCAGATTGCTGCCATGTCCTTGCATCCTCAGCATCATCTACACGTGACTTTTTTTTTTTCTTGGAGAAAAGATGAAATCAAACAAAGCATCCCGTTGATAGAGGACCCAATCCAGCTCCCCCCCTCCTCAACCCCTGCAGCCGTGGGGTCTGGCAGCTTCTCCAGGATATCCTGCGGCCCCGGCCGGATCTGGGGAACAATGCACAGGGCATCCCGTGGGCACCCGTGTCCGGCCGGCCAGGCTGAGAGGTGCCGGCTGGTTCCTTCCCGTCCTCACCCCTCGCTGCTGGCTCCAGCCCCTTCCCCAGGGCACCTGAGCCTGAGCCGCAGCTGCAGCTCCTTCAGCGCCCAGATTTCCATCCAGAGGCTCTTGCTTCCCACTTCAGTGAGCAAAGGCTGCTCTCCCGCCCTCCTGCTTTGTCCAAAAACAATTGCAATTAATTAGGAGGATGGCTTCATCCTCTGCCACTCAGACAATATCAGGGAAATTACCAGCTGCGTTGCGTTTCTTTCACTCTTTTCCCCGTTTGTCACGAGCCGGTGGGTGCTGAGCAGCCCAGGGCTGTGGTGGGTGCAGTGGTCTCCCTGGGGTGCTCCTGCCATGCCCTGGGGCTGTGCCTCTCCTACCCGCTGCGGCCTCGTCCCTTTGCAGGAAACCACTTATTTGCTTCCATTTTTTTTAGCCCAGCTTCCTCCCTTCCTCTGGCATTGTGTGCCGCACAATCATGGATAAATAGACCCGATACCTGCCCTGGGAGCAAGGGAGGGAGCGTTTCTTGATGAAGGAGCGGGTTGGGAAGTAGCAGCCTTTTCCAAATAAACCAGATGGTTTTGGGGTGAGCATGGAGCTGCCCTTAGATCCGCTTTCGGTCCCCCGGCACCTCTGCAGCAGGCAGTGCCCTGGGGAGCCCCGCTGGGGGCCGTGCAGCAGGCAGAGGAGCAGCACCTTCCCAGGCCAAACCGCCGTCCCCCCAAAGAAAAATTAGAAGCTGATGGATAAACAAAAAAATAGTAAAACCATCTTAATTTTTGCGAGGGTGAGTGAATGCGGAGGTGCGGGTGGGACCTGCCTTCCCCAGCCTTGGCTGTGGCTGTCCCCTGCCTGCCACCGCTGCCTGGGGCACCCGGCCCCAGGAGGGGGTTGAGGGCGGTCATCAGCTCCAATGGAATTTTGGTAATTAAGAGCCATTTTGCCCATCAGCTCTCGCTAGGCGATGGCTCTCCCTACCGCGGAGCCCTGGTTTTACAGAACCCGTATTTTGCATCCTCATGGTCCGCCACGGTTTTGCATCCCCAGGCCCGAGGCAGCATCCTTGCCCGTGACAGCTCGCCACAAATCAGCGCTGCCAATTGCCAGACGGGCTTTCCCTGGGGGAATTGCTAGCCCGCTGCAGCAAGCCTGTGGGCTACTGCCGCGGAACCAGGGCTAGGCGCTTGCTGGGCGCAGGCAGCCGCCCAGTCCCGGCTCCCGGAGGAAGCCCGGCTAAATATTTTTAATGATCTCATGAAGCCCAGGCATTTGGGATCACCTTAAACTGCAGGTTCACTGGTTAGAGACGGCTTTTGCATGGGTTTGGTTCCTTCCCCCCAGCCTTTGCTCTCTGGATCATACTCGGATTTTAGGGTGAGGTTTTGTTGGCTGGGGTTTAATCTTTGGGAGCTCAAACTCTGCCAGTACCCTCGCTCCTTGCTGCACGTGTGGTGACCACAAAGTCTCCGGAGCCCCAGGAGCCCCAGGGTACTCCGGGTGTTTGCAGCACTCGGAAGAGCCGGGATTTGGGCATGTGCTCGGCCATTCCCCACGGGGACACGCTGCTGCCTTCCCCGCACATGTTGACTGATGCTCATTTGATTTTCTCCATCCTCCAGGCTCCTCCACAGCTTTGCTGCTGCTACCATTGGGGTGCTGGGTGGCTCCTGTTCCTGAGTCTTAGAGGACTTTATCAACAGGGACAGCATTTTGTTTTGGGACCAATGAAAAGAAAAATGAATGTGTCAGCTCTGGTGCATTATCCACTTAGAAATAAGCCTCTGAAGTCATTATTTTTTTGTTCTTTTCATTTCTACTCTCCAAGATGCCTCAATTTCTATTTTTTACACATTTAAAACTCCAAACGTACCTTCAGAACTGAAACCAAATATTTCTGAAATGAAGGGCTTCCCATCTGACAAAGCTCATCTCCTGGGTTGGAACTTAATGCTGGGGGTGGGGCGGGGGGGTGGGGGTGGTGGAAGAAAGCCAAATCCAAGCCCAAACCGTATTCTCCATAAATTTTGCAGCAGGGCCATTTCCCATCAGCCTGACAGGTGTGACCCAAATGTGGCTCGTTACATGCCTAATTGCCTCCCTGATTGCTTTATGGGACAGAAGCATCACTTCTTGTATCCCCCGCTTGCCCCTTTACCCGCTAAGCTGCAGCCAGAGCTCCCCAGCAGCTGGCTGGCTGCCAGCTGGGATGTAGGGTGCCTTCCTGGGGTCTCCCTTTTGGGAAGACTCTCATCCCCCCAAATCTCTGCCCCTGAGGCTTGTGCAAGGGAGGGAGCAGCCAGACTGACCGGGAGCCAGCATGGTGTGGCCCAGAGCAAAGCCCCTGAAACTGGCTGAACAAAACACTGGGAGCAAAGGGTACCCGAGGAGGGGGGGGAGGTGGGCACCAGCCCCAGCCCCCGTGTGGCTGCTGGGGCATAGATGTGCTGGATGAAACCCCGCTCCACCACATGCACGTATGTACATGCACATGCATGGCTTTCCTTAAGGTTTGTAAGACTGGATTTCATGAGCTTTGAGGTTTATTTAGTTTTGCTCCTGGCCTAGAGCAAGAAAAACTTAGAAGCTCATGATTTTATTTTTTTTTTCAGGTAGAAGAGGTTTGGTTCGCTTTTACTGGTGCATGCTGCCATCTTCAGCATCTCACTGGAGGAGCCAGCTCTGCCTGCAGCCCAGCCCGACTCTCACTTGTCTTCTCCAGCTGGAAGAACAGGCTCTCTGGCTTCTTCTACCACTCACCAGCATTTGCCACTGGCCTGTTAATTTATTTATTAAAGAAGAGGTTTCCTCAGGATGCACGCTGGGGTGGGAGAGCGGGAGCAGGAATAGCAGGAGCCGGGTAACGGCAGCTGGCATCCCAGCCAGGAGTCGGTGGGTGAGACACAGCACAGCCATGGAACGAATAAAATAGTAAAAGAAAAATCCCAGGCAGATTATTGTGACATTACTGGGGGTGTTTCATATTAGATGGAGCATCTTGCACACTAACCAAACGTTGTAACGGCTGCCTATGGACTAAATCCGTATAAATGCTTATAGTAGGGGAGCACAGGTGATGCTGTGGCACAGACATATGGGGTCCATAAGCCCAACAGCCCCAGACCTGAAGATGCGGCATCCCCAGCATCGCTCCTTTCACTCTGCAGCCCTGGGACTGAGCCCTGGGGCTCTGCGGATACTTTTCCCAATGCCGGCTTGAACTGTCTGCTCTGGAGGTACCTGCAGGTTGTGGCTGGAAATTAATTTCAATTCCCTTTTCAGCCACCAAGAGTAGCTTCTGGAGGTGGGAAATCACCGACGGGCTGGGATCCCACATCCATCCTCCCTGGTGATGCTCCACGCTGCTGCCACTGCTGCTATTAATCATGTCTGCAGTAATGAAGTTAATGGTCTGGGATCTCTTTCTAATTACTTCTTCCCCAAACACAGGTCTGCCTCTGCCTCTGCTGAGGGGACTCAGCGTGGGTGGTTCAAACTCCGCACGCTACTGGTGACTCAGACATCTAAACTGGCTTTGGTTTACAGGATGGTCTGTGCAGGACTCTTGCATTCCCCCCAGCAGGCTGACTGGGCAGCAGGTCACCCCTAGTCACAGAGCATTTCAAGGGAGATTTGCACTAGTGTTAAATTTTTAACAGAGTGGTTTGTAAAAAAATTATTTGGTCCAAACTGGGGGACCTGGTTAAAACCCAGAGGCTCTGCAGCCCCCTGCAGCATGGCCCCAGCAAGCAGAGCCGCCCCGATACAAGGACTTGGGGTCGCATCACTCAGGAAACCTACTTGGGTGCAATGGCCTGGAGCTTGGCTGTGGGCTGCGTTTGCTTTGCTAACAGCTGGCATTCAGGTTTCTAAAAGCAAACCAAATAGGCTTCCTTTTTTTTTCTTTAGACACCAGCTCTGGGACTTCTTACAAGGGGTGTTTAGTTTTTGTAGCCATAGGACATGAAAGGTGGTCACAGTCTGTAGCATCCCCCAGCAAGAGCATCTCTCACAGCATCCCAAACACACAAGTTTTAGAAAGCAGCAGGAAGACTTCAAAAGTTTCTGACGGCGATGCCAGCCCATGCCTCTGGAAGCTGGTCAGGTGCCTCAAATAATAAAAACATCATTAAAACTCTTGTGGGGAAAAGCTGAACGGTGGCATCCTGAACGATGCTCTAATTTTCTTCGTCTTCGCCAGCATTTTCCAAAGCAGTGTTGAGTTGCTCAGATGTTTAAGACTCCACAAGAGGTGGCTCTCAGTAGAGCTGGGGACCTTGTTTCTGGTTTGCCAAAACCAGATTAATTACCCTGAATGGGCAGCGGGAGGAACGCTGCTTGCTTCTCGGGGTAAAAGCTGCATGTTTGCACAAAGCACCTTTATAACCTTGTGAGGGTTCGAGGTTTGTTTGGCGATATTTTCCTCCCTTTCCCCTATTCTTCATATTCGAGCACTGAATCAACACCATATGATGTCTGGTTCATTTTCTCATTAGAACAGCTCCGCTGACTGTGTAATTTCCCAGCATCAGTCACAGCCCTGCTACTTCTCCAACCCCACCCCAGCAGCTGGGGCTTGTGTGTCTGCGCATCAGGGCTCTGCTTTCCACAGGGAAAACCCCCCAGTTTGCCTCCTGGGGGTTCCTCTGGCTGCCAGGAGGTGGGGGGAGCATGTACTTGCCCACCATCCCCTCCTGCCCTGGCCGTGTCCCCACCAGCCATCTCCAAAGCCCCAGCCTGATGCGGCTGCTTCAGGCACCAGGTCAACTTTTGGGACTGCGGTGCACCCGGTGTGCCCCTGAGCCCCAGCTTGGTTGTGGGCTCTGCTCGTCCCCTGGGTGTCACCACTCACTGGGACACCAGAGCATGTTGTGGCACCCAACAGCCACCCTGCAGGGTCCAGCCCGAGCCCTGGCTCCCTTTTCTCCACCGTGCTGTGCATTTCTGGTGTATGCAACCGTGCCCACCAGCTCCTGCGCTGTCTCTAGCCCTGGCTCGTTGATCAGTCCATAATTTTACGTGTAGATTGTGCCATGCACTCAACACCAATTGTTTGCTGACATCATTCTATCCTGGAAAATGGTATTTCAATACTTTCCCATCTTCCTCCCTGCTGTACTGCACGTGTCTTGGACAGGCTCTCACAGGTCCTTTGGTGGACCGTGAGCATCACTGTCCTGGTACCCAGCTGCTGACCTGCTCCGCGTACAGCACACCCCAGCAATGCTTTCAAAGAGTGAGGGCAAGGGCGAGAAGGGCAGGGATTTAGGGGCAGTGTAAGGGGGTCTAACCCCCACCCCAGGGCGATGCCTCTCTCTAGCTGCTCTGACTTCACCCCATGCCAGCACCTGCCCCGTCTGCAATTGCTTTCTACACAAATGAGCACCCGTGCGCCCTTCGGGCACTCCTGGAGCTGCTTGGCGATGTGAAGGTGTCCAGCACCCTGGCACCACTTGCAGTCAAACAGCAAAGGTGCAGAGCAGAGCCGAAATAGGGGACAGAGGGAGGAACTCGTCTTGGTGCCGCTGGCAGGCTTAGGCACGTTGGTCTGCAGGCAGATGGTGACATGGGTCCCCAGGCTGAGGTCCCCGCCGGCCGCTCGCCTGCGCCCACGGACCCCAGTGCTTCCTTGGCAGCGTGTCAAACGGCTGGCTTGGGGTATGGGCATGCGATACCCACGTTGTCGCAGGTGAGATTTTAGCTCAGAGATGTGGGTGATGGTGCTGCGGGTGTGCGGTGCAGCCCTTCCCCCAGCACTGGCAGCACCCACCGGTCCGGCACCCAAAAAGCCGGCAGCATCACATGCACCATGGCCATCGTGTCCCGTGCTGCTGCACCCAGCCATTGTCCAGCGCCAAAGCTCTAAGCGGTCAGAGAAAAGGTCCCTGCCTGGGTTGCCCCCCCAGGGGGGTGGGTTATTTCCATTCCTGACTCCGGGGCTGGCACAGGACCTTTCGGGTCAGAGAGCCAAGGTCCCATGCAGAAAGCGCTGGTGGGAGGGAGAGGCTGGGGCTGCAGCCTGTGAGCTTGGCGCTGGCTTTTACAGGGTGTTTCCTGAGTGAGGGGCTGGCTGGGGGGGTTCACTCGTCATGGGTCTCCAGGCGGGATCAGGGGGCCAAACCCCTGCTGTCACCGCTCTCCTGAGGTAGCCGAGCACCCCAGCGGGCACACTGGTACCTAACAGCGCGTGCATTAAATCCTGGTGCAAACCCCTGCCCAGGGGCTGGCAGGTGGGACTGGGGTAGAACACAGGCAAACAGTGAGTAAAGCATTGAGGCAGAGGGGAGACAATGTTGTTTCCAAACTGTGAAGTTTTGCTCTGAATTTTGGAATAAGTCCCAAAGAGTAGTTTCGATGGGCCCGTTGCGTGTGCCCCAGAGCCCCGACAGCTCTTCGTTTCCAAGCCACATCCCCTCTCTGGAAAATAAAACCTCAATAAAATGTTAGTAAACAATTTTCAGTGCTGGAAAAAAGTTAATTACAACTCAGCGGCGGGTAGCCCAGACGCAAAATAACTTATACATGCTGTGAGACTGAACTGCAGGCGGCACCTTTCCTAAAAGCCCGGTGGGGTTTGGCCGCAGGGGGCAAAGCTGCTGCCCACAGCGGCTGGGAGGGGGACGCCTTGCTGGGGGGTGCAGCCCCCCCGGGCATGGGCTGAGCTGGGGGGCCGTGCAGCAGGGTTTGCAGGGCTTTCTGCCCCCCAAACACCCTCCCTGACGTTATTATTTCAGGCGACCCCCCCCGCCCCCGGGGTCTGGCTGTAAACCACCCCCACTCCCCCCACCAGCCAGCCGGGCACCGGCTCCTCGCAGCGGGGCGATGCCTGGGAGACCCCCCGCGCTGCCATGAGCTCCCCCGCGGGGGGGACACGCACCGCACACACCCCCCACGGGCCTGTACCGCCCTGCGCGGCCGCCAGGGGGCGCCGCAGTGCCGGCCGCTCCGCGCGTGGCGGGGGGGTCCCCGGGGACGAGCCCTGCAGCCCGCGGCGGCACAGCGAGGCGGGGCGGGGCTTGCCAATTGCTTTTTAATTTGTTTAATGAGCACCCCCACACCTCCGCGAAGGCTGTGCTGTGCCCCGCGGGGCGCAGGCTGAGGGGGGGGCCGCGGGTGAGCCCCTCTCTGCCCGCCGCTATTCGCCCACATTGCAGAGCAAGGGGCGGCACTTGTGATGTTTGCAAACCGGGTTCTGCTGCTGCTCCACCTCCGAGAGATTGTAGTGCTGGAGGAAAAGAGCTGCCTGCAAGCGCCAAGCGAGCCTTTTCCGAGCCCTGCCTGCACTCTGGCTTTGAAACGCTTCCACACCTGCATGGCCCTTCTCCCTGGGCCCCCCCGCTTGGGCACCTTCCAGGCCAGCCGCCACCTCGGGGTGCAAAGGGCTTTGCCGTGATGAGCTCCATGGGGCTCAGCCACCTGTTGTCCTCAGGAGCTCGGCTGGGCTGCAAGAGCACTTTCCTACCTGGAATAACCATCTCCCCGTTAACGTGCTGTCGGTTCAAGGTCACAGCCGTAGCTGCCCCACCGTGTCACGGTGGCTGTCCCCACGGGCTGGGATCATCTCTCGTCCCAGGCATGGATTTTGCTCCTGATGCAGTTTCCAGGCAGAAGCATCAGCCATGCCCAGGAAAGCCAGGCACAGGGTACCCACGGCTGCCTTATGTGATGGATAAGGGTGCAGATTTGCAAATACATCCCTAAATGAGAAAGATGTGTGGTTTATAAATCCCCCGTCAGGGTGAAATCCCAAAGCAAAGTCAATAGGAGAACCCTAGTTTATGTCATTATCATTATTTTTAATTCCTGGATTAATTTTTATTAGTTCCCCCCTGGGCTGCTTTTATTCTTCCACATTTCTGGCGGGATTTTCTGCCTTGTCCCTTTGAACCTATTTTCAAGCTCTCTTCTCATGCCTGTGGATCTGGTGCACCTGGGGTGTAACCACTGCCATGGGTTCATGTGCCTGGTTAATGCTCCCGGCAGACCTTTCCCTTCTCTTCTCCAGCCCATTGATAACATTCTCCAATTCCTTGGCCGCCGTTCAGAAGTAGAGATGCTGATTTTCCCCCATCCACCATGAAACCCCAGCGTGCTCACAGCCCACGTGCCAGCCTGCACCCCAGTGCCACCCATCGCATCCTGGGACATTCAGCCGGGACCCGCATTAACCTCCCGTGCAGCCCTGCCAGCCACCGCCAGCATCGCTGGGCAGAGCAGGTGTGACAGCCGCGCATTGATTTGCCGGGATAAGTGGTAGCACAGCTGAAATCGTCTTCTCTGGCCTTAAACAAGAGGTGGGAGCAGCCGCAGGGTTCTGTCCTGGTGGGGATCTTTGAGGAGTGAGCCCGGGGGATGCAGCTGGGAGAGGCTGACCGCGGGTGGCAAAGCCCTGCTGGCGGTGATGGGGAGAGGATGCTGCTGCAGAGCGGAGGGCTTGCAGACACGACCAGCCCAAGTCTCCGCTCCCTCTTATTCCCGCTGCCGCTGGTGTGAGTCACGGCGCCTTGTTACCCATTACAGCCATGCCTGGTGCTGCCGGGGATGGGAACCAGCCCCTTCCAGAGACGAGGATGTTTTAACAGCAATGGACAGTGCTGGCTGTGAAACCAAAATGAGAGAAAATTGGGCTGGGGGAAGGGATGGGCAAGGGGACAAGCTTCCCCTTGAGGAAGCGCTGGGGCCACTTCTCCTACACACCTCTGAGATTTATGGCACAGTTCTGCCGCCTCTGAGCCATAAATTTTGGTGGTGACTGTCCCTCGGTGCCTCTGGGAGATCCTACGGCCAGGATTTACTGCTCAGCTTTGCAACGGAGAAATACGGTGCAGGCCACAACTCACAGCGACGTACCTGCTGGCCCCGTGCCGCTGGGATGCTTTCCCAGCTCAGCCCTCCTGCCAGAGCCCAGCCTTGGGCAGTGTCACTTTTTATTTAAAATCTTGTTTACCACTTTGTCACAGCTCTTCAGGTCAGGCTGTCTTGCACTGATGTCTGAGCTAAGCAAGAAAGCCAGCGCTCTGTGGGCAAGTGGGGTCTGTCCTCTGGGGCCGCAGGCGAAGGAGCGTGGTGATGGTATCGCGTGTTGCTGTTGGGCTTTATGTGCCACGTACAGGTTTAGGCTTCCTGTCCTCTTTGATATCTCAGAGCCCATTAAAGTTTCACATCTCATGTTATGAAATATGGCACACATCAGTTTTTTCCCCTTCCTGGGCTCCTCTCAGCTTTCAGCTCACCGCCTGCAAGAGCCACCAGCCCTTCCGCCCTGCAGCCTTCCAGCATCATCCCGGCGGGGCTGGTACCCACCACAGCACTCCCCGCCGCTGGTCTCCTGGGAGCTCGCTGTCCCCTACGTCCCTTCTGCCCCTTCCAGAGCAAAGGGATGCTGCTGAGCCTGGCTTCCCTCCCCAGCAGCTGAGGCCAAACCCTCTCACCACATGAGTGGCTACCCCATATGCAACACTGCTCCGCTTTTCCTCCCACGCTTAATCCGAGAGGATTTTGCCCATGGAGCGATACACCCTTGGGGTTTTACAGAATCAATCTGGCCCTCTGCCCCCAAGCAGGGCAGGAGGGAGTTTCCCAGCTTCTCCCTGGGAGCGGGGCAGCCCTGGCGCTGGGGCAGTGGGCACAGTGGGAGACAGGGCGCTCCCACGCACGCACAGCCTGGCGCTATCGGCCCCAGCATCTCCAGCCGCGCCTTCCAGGGGGGATTTATCTCTGCCAAATCTGCAAATCGGAGCATGTAATTTTCCCTCTTTCTAGTCCGGGGGAGGTTTGTGGCCAATGCGGAGCAGACAGATATTTGAGGCTGGGAGCAGGGAGCCTGCTGCACCATGTTCGCAGCTGACCCTGCGGGGCAGCCTCCCCAGTGCCAGCCGGGGCGAGATCAAAGAAGCGTGTTCGCTGCCAGCATCAGTCCTCGGCAGCCACCGGCTTCCCACAGCGAGCTGGGAACCTTGTCTCAGCACGAGGAGCCGTTCATTGCCTGGATGGAGGGGGACAGACGGATGCTGTTTCACTGGGATTTCCGAGCCCGCCGCATCGGCACCATAATTTTGGGGCTGGGCCCTTGCCCATCGCCCGCAGACCCGGCTTTCGGCACCGACATCCCCATTTTTCAGCAAAGCCTCAGCTCTCCGCTGGCAGCAGGTGAGGCTGTTCCCAGCTGCCCAGCCTGGTGCACAGAGACCGCCTCCACACTTGTGGTTTTTACGCATTTTCCTCTTTTTTCGGGTCTCACAAAATGGCAGGTTCAGAGGTGATTTTAACGACTCGCATCATGACTCTGCTGAGCTGTAAGGCACAGAACATAACATGAAGCCAGACAGGGGTAAAATAGTCTTTGGTGTAGCCAAGAATGCGAGTATCTGGCCTCAAATGCTCAGCAAGGGGATCTGGGCGCTGAATCCTTCCCCTCTCCAGGGCTGGGGCTGCGGTATGGCGTTGGCAGCTCGCGTGCTACAAAACCTGCTTTGGGGAAAGGAATAAAAGCAAAGGAGAAGCCCCCGGGGAGGGGTACCCTCTGCTCCGGGGAGGAGGAGGATGACCCGGTATCCGCTGACCTCCCTGCTCTCGGCTCGGCACAGCTCGGCAGCAGTGAGCCCAATTAACGCCGCGACAAATTGTCACCCCGTTCCTCCTGCAGCGAGGGTGGGCAGCGCGCGCGCGGCGGGCAGCGTGCTCACCGCGTCCGCGGCCTCCCGCGCCCCGACTCCCCGCGGGGTAAAGCTGGCGGTGGTTAATGAGAGTCCCCGGTGGAGGGGGGGGCTGGGGCTCTAATTGCCATTGCCAGCCGGGGGTCACCAATTAGGCAGCAAGGTGCCGGCGATGCCGCGCGGCCGAGCGCCCCGCTGCCGTGCCGTGATGAGACAGCGAGGTGCTGGAGGCTGCTCCTGCCTGGCTGGCTCTTTCAACAAGTGCTTTTGTCTTTCTGCCGCAGGCTCTCGTGCTGCCTGGGCTCCCGGGGGCTTCGTTAGCACTGCTGGGGCTTCGTTAGCACTGCCGGCGTGGGAAGGCACGTTCTCGCTCCAAAGGCTGAGGCTGCTGGCCCAGCGCCGTGTGATGGGAATAGCAACATCAGCCCCAGCGATGGCAGAGAGCGTCTTTCCCTCCGCGGCAGCCATTTGGCGACGCTCAATTTAATAATGCTCTATTTAATAATGCTCTCCCAGTCTTCCCAGTATAAATGAAGGCCCCCAGCCCCGAGGCAGCAGCTCGATGCCTGCCCACAGATGAGGCAGCAGGAAGGGAGAGCAGCAAACCTGGAGACATGCATCTTCCCTTGATGTCAATAGAAGCATCTTTCAGGGGGAGCTGCAACCCAGGCAGCTCTCCAGCAAAAAGCTGGCAAAGCCGGGTACCCCCAGTGCCCTTGTACTGCTCCTGTGTGCTGGGGTGCCCCGCTGATGGGGATTCTCTGGTGTGTAATAAGGGCTATGTCCCCACTGCAGCCCCCTCCCCAGTGCCCTGCTCCCTACAAGGCAGGGGCTTGGGGACACAGGGAGCAAAGGGGGACAAACATACACAGCCGTAACAAACCGCTGCTGCTCAGCCAGGAAGGCTCCGCGGTCGCAGCTGAGCTGCCGTTCATTAAACCACCCTGCTAATTAAAGCAAAGCGTGGTGTCTGGTGGGTGGGTGGCAGCCCTGGGTGTGGCTGGGTGGGCTGGGGCCACCCAAAGCCCTGGCAGTGGGTGCCAAGGCTGCCAGCACCATGGGGAGCAGAGCTGCACCCCCAGGATTGCCTGCTCCCGCCAGCAATCACCCCGGCACCATAGCAGGGGGACGGGGGTCAGAGGAAGGCTGGGGCTGGCCCCCCGGCTTGGGACACGCAGGTGGGTGTCCCTGCTCTGGTGGGCTTGTGTGGTGCGACTCTGTGCTGGGGTGGATGGGGAGCGAGCACGATGCTGCTGCGAGGGGTGGGGGCTGCCTGGGGGGCTGCAGCCCCTCAGGGACCTGCCTGGGGCAGCTGGGGATGGCCAAGGGTGCTGATGGAGGCTGCGGGCAGCTGGACCAGCACTGATCCTGCACCGCCTCAGCCAAGGCTTTTGATTTCCCACCAGCCCAGCGCCGCACGGTTTGGTACCCCAGCCCAGCGCGCTGATCTCCTCCAGGCAGGCAGCATCGCCCCTCGCAGGAGGAGGCTTTAGTTCACCCTTCAACGCCCTCTGCCAGCAAATCCCTGCAGATTACACCGGGGCAGGGTGCCGGGATGCTGCATGCCGGCCGGGGGAGCACCAGCAGCGGAGAAGCCCCTGGATGCTTCCCAGCATCGTCTCGCTGCCGTGGGCCAGACCGTGGCTTTGGCGAGCGATGCTGTCGGAGGCTGGTGTGAGGGCCAGCCGGTGACTTTGCCATTGCCTAAAATAAAATACATGGGGGGGGGAAAAAAACCCCCAACAAACCAGAAAGAAAGAAGCCCGGCTGGATTAATAATTTAGGCTGGCAAGAGAACAAAACCCTCCAGAATCCACCTTCCATTATGTGCCCACAAACCACATAAAATGGAAAAAGAAAGAACAACAAAAAAGCCCCGGCGACCTTGAGCCTTGGTGGCAGCCGCAGATGTGCGAGGCCGCAGGGCAGAGGGGACGGGGTGCGGGGACCGTCCCTCGGGGGGGGGGTCCAGTGCCCTCCCGCTGCGGGGGGCCGGGCAGGATGGGTGCCGGGGTGCCTCCGGCAAGGCAGGGTGCAGGATGCCGTGCTCGGGGGGTGGCCAGACCACACAAAGCACCACCAGGACAGCCCTGCGCCCTCCCTGCGAAAACCGGGGCAGCAAAAATGTGCTAAATCCTCAAACTCAAACAAGGTTTGCCCGCCACAAATTGCAGGGGAGATTTGGAAAGGAATTTGCTACCAGAAAAGCAGTTGCAGGCTGGATGTTAAATATTTGGGGTGGACACCTCCAGGTGCTTTGTAGCCTGTGCCCAGGGCAGGGGGGATGCTTTCTTTAGCACAGAGCTGGGGCAGGGCTGCGAAGGACGTAGGAAATAATTATAACCATAAACAGGTAATTATATCCCCTTTTCCAAAAGAAATCCCTTTGAAGGCTCTTTTCTCTCCATGGGGAGCACAGTGCTCGCTGCCCTGGGCCGGGGCCTTGCCAGCTACCAGAGGAAAGTGCCCAGCATCACTGGGGAGTGGGGTACCCAGCCCCATCCTGCCCTGCCACCCCTCCAGCCTCCAGGCTGCCCCGGCCAGGGAACCCTCCTGCTGGTGAAGTAAATGAAGAGGCTCATCTCTTTTCTCTCTCCCTCACTTCTTTTTTGCTGTTGTTGCAATGAGAAATTGTTCGAAAGAATCGCTCTGCTATCAGAAGTCTGCTTGTGCCGTCTAGGAAATCAGGGAAGGGGACAAATCCTGCCTGTGTGAGGCTGCTGAGGGCTCCTGCTGCCTTTCCTCATGGAGGATGGGAAATATTTCAAGTCATTGCCCCAGGGAGCCGTGGCAGAGCATCCCAGGAGAAGCCCCCAGGCTGGGGGTCTCTCGCTGGGTTTTCCCCAGGCTTCCAGCTCAGGAAGCAATGCCACCTCGAAAGCCTTGCTCGGTCCCCAAACCCAAACCACCTCTGCTAGCCAAACAGCAAAGAAATGCAATTTAAACACGAAATGCACCGCTTGCTCCAAGCCCAGGAGCGACGTTTCCTTAGTCCCCCCAGAACATCGATGGAAAGCGTCGCTGCAACTGTCCCCTTCTCCCTCGCTCCATTTTACATGTTCAATGTTATCATCGTTCTTTTTATTTTTTTTTTGTTAAATAAACTGTCAGCACAGCGTGGCTCCAAGCACCGTTTCAGCCGCTGCTGTGCCAATTTAAACTGCTGGTTTTCTGTTAAAAGCCCCCAACGTCTCCCTGTGAAGGTGTTTTCCATGGAGGCGGGAAGGGGGATGGGGGGGTGTGGGACAGGAGCCCTGCCCAGCCGCAGTAGGCAGGGGCTCAGATGGAAATCATTTTATCTTAATCCCACCCTGGAAAAACTCTCCTGCCTGCCCAGTTTCCGTCTCTCGTGGTTTCGGAGCTGGTTCATGCCCTGGCAGCAGCGCGGGGAGGGTCTCGCCCTGCGAAATAGGGTGGTGGCTGTGGGGTGACCACTGGGGTATGTTTAAATGTGCTCCGTAGGTGTTGAGATAAAGCCAGTTTGAAGGTTTGTTTCCCTGTCCCGTCCTTCTGCAGCAGTGTTGCTCCGGCGATCCACAGCCGATCCCTCCTCCCCAGGCCTGAAAGGGGAAAATATCCCTAAAAACACTAAATCCACCCAAGAGGAGCAACGTCCCTGGCTCTCGGTGGGACCATGCAGGCAGCAGAGCGGAGCTCCGGCGGCTCAGCCTGGCGAGCAGGGACTGGAAATCCAATACCTTTGGACAAGAGGGGAGTAAGCATTAATTGAGCTGTATTAATGAGCCAGCAGCCGGAAGGCAAAAGCTTTTAGTGCGAGAGCGAAGCGGCCCCAGGATGCTGAGCAGCATCGTGACAGGGACCTGACCAAACCTGCAGGCTGGGGCAAAACTCCCACCCTCTGAAAATAATAATAATAAAAAATAAAATAATAATAAAAATTATATATATATATATATATAAAGCACAGGCGTTGTAATGAAAAAGCTATATGTGGTTTGAAATCCCCAGCTCGGCTCATGCCAAAGGAATTTCCAGGCCTGCTTTAGATCTGATTCAGCAAAGCTTTTATAGCAGCGTGGGGAGTGCAGTGGAGCCGGGGCCAGCACCCCCTGCCTGGGCCAGGGTACTGGGGCCAGGCTCTCCACTGGGAGCCCCCAGGTCGGAGGTGCTGGCGTGTCAGCTGGGGGCTGCTTCTAAAGCCCTTTTTTTATTTTCTTATTTTTTTTCTCCAGCCTCCATCCTGCAGGAAAGGAGGCTGGTGCCTCCACGGGGAAGGATGTGTGCAGCGTTTGTGGGTCTTGCCCCAACTTCTGCGTGAGGTGCCGGCGCAGTGGGGTACAGGATCCGGCCCCCGGGGTGACTCTGCTCCCACAGCCTTCATCAAAGGCTGGCTGGGGTGAAGGGAGAGGCTTTCACTGCCAGCACAACCCTTTCTAGCCACCGGAGAATCTCCACAGTGGGGTGGTTTTGCTGGGGACCAGGCACATCCACAGCCTTGCTCTGCTGCTGGGGGCTCTGGCAGCAGGAGAAACAACCCCCCCTCAGGAGTGAATAAGTCAGACAAAACAAAGGGAAATGGTGAAAGTTGTGGTGTCCCAGTACTGGGCACTGGAGATGATGGTTTCTTTAGGCAGAAGAAGGAAGAAAAATAAGCAGTGGAGCCAATTATCTCCCCTGTGAGTCACTCGGAGGGCTGGGAATTTTTTTTCCGTGGCGAAGAGTTCCCAGAAATGGGTGAGCCGCCTGTCTGGGGGGGTGTCTGTCTGGGGGTGTCTGTCCAGGGATGGGTGAAGCAAAGCCAGCTGTGGCCTGGGGCCTCTGTGGGTCCCCCCAGCCAGCAAAATCCCTAAAGCTACAGAGGTGGAGGTGGGGGGGGGGGGGCAAGGGTGTTCCCTGCACCCATCCCCACGGGTCTGGAGGCCCCCCATACCCTGAAGGCACCCCTTCATCCTTCAGCCCCCAACACTAGCTGCATTTGATCATCAGTTTAAATAAACCTTTTGCCTACAGGGGTGTGAGAGAGGGACCACACGGACCATCGGGGGTTCAGAGTTGGTGCTGGGAAGCAAGTTCTCCGTCGGGCATTAGGGTACTTCCAGCCGTGTATGGGCTGCCTGCAGCGAGCATCCCTCTCCATCCCTGCATCCCAGACTTGGATCCCTCTAGCCAGGAGGGGTTATCCAGGGACAGCAGCACAGCCCCGTAACCCGGGAGGGTTCCGCAGACAGAGATGCCACTGCTTTGATCCGGCTCTTCAGAAGCTTGATTTAAAGCTTGTGAGCCTCTTTCAAAACACTTTTCAGCCTAATTATTTTTCAAGATAAAAGGGGGAAAAAAAACACCCACCCAACCAAAATAACCCTCCTCTTTATTCTTAATTTCGAAGTTCAAGGCTTCAGTCGGCTCCGGCAGGGAGAGGATGCCCCACGGCCAATGGTCCTGGTCCGGGGCTGTGTCCAGCTCCCCCAGCGCCGGCACAAGCCATGCATTACAGCTTCCAACCAGAACTGCACACTCTCCCCGGCCTCCTTTCCTGATTATCTTCCATTTCAAGATTATTGAGGAATAATTGCATTGTGAAAGACAGCTCCAATCTGGCATTGCAGAGCGCTTCTCCCCAGCTGTGCAGCGCCGAGGGTACCGAGCCCCGGCACGGCGGCGGTAATGGAGCTTACCGCAAGCACTCAGGGAAAGAGCTCTCATCGCTTCGGCTAATACACTGATTTGCTTTGAGCACATCCTGAGTCTCTGAATCTCTTCCCTCCTTTCAAAGGCTCACGTTTGCCAGAGCACAGCCGGGATGGCTCCTTTCTCTGTGCCGCAACCGGGTTTTGGTTACAGGCAGTACAAACCATTGCAATGCTGGAGACAAACCTGGTCCTCACAGGAGGCAGAGCGGAGGGAATGAGTGCAGCAAAATACGGCAGAATGTGTGCGAGAAGGGTGCATGGGGCTGTTGCAGCCTCGCTCCCCCTCTGCCCTTCCATTCCCCTCTTCTGAAGAGGAGGGAGCATCCCCATCCCACCCCGCGCAGGAGCCGGCCCCCTCGGCGCGGCTGCTGAGATCCTTTTGATTTGGAGCCAGGTCTTTCTTCACTGCCTTGAACCCCGATCCCTTTCAGCTACCGCCACTGTCTGCCTTGTGGTTCTTTATCAAAGGCCGTCTTAAAACCCAGATAAAGGGTGGCGCACGCAGCGAGGCTCCCAGCCTTGCACGTACCCACGCCGCCGTGCTGCAGAGCTCTGCCCTGCTCGCCCAGCTCTGCCTACCTCAGCCAGCCCCAACAGCCAGCGCGTCTCCCCGAGACAGAACGCTTGCTCGCACACTAACAAATGACATGCACAACTGTGCCACGCAGACATCGCCCCCCGTAACGTGCCGGTGCAGGAATAACACATCTATCTGAAATGTGTGGTCCTCAGGGACGGGTCAAGCACGTGGTATTTGGAGCCGAATCTGGAATATATTTTGGCTAGTGGCTGGGCTTGTCAGAGTTGCAGATGGATGAACTGTTGTTACAAGCCTTATGGCAAATGCTCTCACGAGTCTGCATGTGAAAATCTGAGAAGTATCCAAGAACAAGCCCACCTTCAAGCTCGGACAAGGTCTGGGTTTGGCACCATCCCTCCTGTTCCTGTGTAAGGGGTTGAGCGAGGGCCAGGATGCCCTTGGGGACTCTGCACCGAGGGGGATGCTCCCACAGGGAAAAGCTCTTCCAGGCAGAGCAGAGGCAAATCCAGACTTAAGAAGCCCTGTTTGGAGGTGGGAGGGTTTGGGGCACTCAGGGGTGGCCACGATGGCAAGAGCTGAGCTCAGGCTGCAGCTCTCCACCCCAAAAGGATGATGAATGTGGGTGGACAACCATTTTAGTCTGGGGTGAGAAGAACGGATGGAAATGCACTAAGATGAAATAGTGGTACCCAGCTGGGCATCCGCAGCACTCGCTGCAAAGTCAGCTATCACTGCCTGGCTTTGCCACGGGGGAAACTGAGGCAGGCGCAGGCAGGGACTTGTCCCACATCACCCTGCAAACCCATCTTCTCCCACTGATGCTCGTGTCTGCCACTTGCCCTTTTAAGTCTACCAGCGCCGTTTCACACCCTTGAGTCCCACTACAGCCAGCAATGCCAAGTGATAATGATTTATTATTATTATTACTACTCCTGCTATTATTATTGCTGCCTAGATAATCCCCTGTCAGAATACAAAGTGCCTCCCCTTCCAGTGTGAGAGTGTCCTGCTTAATGATGTTTTCCTCTCGCTGGTACCTTCAGCTCTGACATATTGAACGTTAATGGCACCGGGAGAGCTTCGGCTGCTCTGCTTCTGCAGAAGACGGGTCATTATACCAGCAGCCATCCTGGTACGAGTACTGCTCTTCCCTTCTCCTTTATTAAGATTTGCCTCTCCTCGATTAAATTAGCCGCACGCTGAACGGCTTGCTTCCGCAGGAGGGATGGATGCGTCCATTATCGCCTATTCCCTCTGAAAAGGATAGGGGGGAGAGAAAAATGCAACATGGCCCGGGATAATTGAATGAAAATTTAATGAGCACTTGCGAGAATACGTTAAGAGAAATGCCAATCGATAGAAAACTAATTTCCCGTTTTTAACACCAAATGGAGTCGGTGCTGGAGAAGCCATTCTCCTCCGCCCATGGCAGAAGTATCAGGAAAGGCTAAAGCGGCCAGCCTGCCCCGCTGGCAAACACGGCTGGGAATCAGGGACTTGGAGGCAGAATTAAATTACTAATGCAGTTAATCATTCTGCAAATGAATACCCTGCCTGTGCTTAACTGCCCTCTTACTCCGGGCAGAGCAGGGCGGCTATTGTATGAGGAATAATAGCCATTGCCCACAGAAGAATACGGATGGAGGCTCAGCTGCCCATATCACCCACCTGTATTTCTCACCTAGGTTTAACTGTCTGGCACTAACCAGCTGGTTAGGTGGTGGGGCTGGGAAGCCTGACCACGCAGCCATCCCACAGCGAGCATGCAGATGGTCCCGCTATCTCCAAAGCTCTCCCACGAGCATCTCAGTGCAGGGGTGCAGCGCTCCCGTGCCCCGCCACACCTCCCGCCCCAGAGATGCTGTGAAGGGATGGACTTTCCCATGTCATAATTCCCTCCCTGGTTGACCTCGGCTACGTCCCCAGCAAGTTTTTCTGAGGAGTACCATGCCAAGTTTGCAAAGAGCAGTGCACGTCCCAGCCAGGTTATCCCAAGGCATCTCTGCTCCACCAGGCTGGATATTCCCAGGAGCTTAGCCCAGCACCTTCCCTGGCTCAAAGCCTCATCAGCAGCTGAGTCCTCGATGAAAATGCAATGCTTTTGCTCTTGGGGCCAAAGGCATCCTCTGTGGTGCTTCCATGGAGGTCACCACAGCAGCTCCAGATCTGGTCCTGTGGGTAAATCCTCAGTAAAATGATCAATAAAATAAATCTGCCTTGAAAGAGTGGGTGTTGCAGATCTCTGCGCGCTGCCATTGGGAAGTGCTTTTCATCCTCTCGATGGAAAAGCAGGAGGCCGCACAAAACCTGCACTTTATGAACCCAACCAGCCCGGGCACGGGGCTTTCAGGGGGCGGTGGGGGCATCTCCCCGCCAGCCCCACCTGCAGCGGGGCACACTCCACGGTTTCTCCTCCCTGCAGATCAAGATCCTGCAAACTCAGGCCACTTCTCCCCTTTTTATTACTGTCTTTCTGAAAATCAAAGATTTGAGCAGCCATCCTGTCAGGAGCCATAACTGGGCTGCCCCATGGGCACAAGGACTGTCCCCGTGTCCCCACATGGCCCCGGAGCACTGCGGGGGGTCCTCCAGGACACGCTGATGCTCTCATGTGCACGTCCACCCTGCCTGACCCACAGACCATGCCCAGCTCACGTCTGAGCTCCACCGTGCTCCGGCAAGCTTTGGTTTCACCCCAGATGCCACCAGCAGGCAGGGCAGTGGGGGGACCCCTGTACCCCCCCCCCGGGCACCCCCACCCTCCTGCAGCCGCCCAGCACAAAGCGGCTCATTCTCGGCAGTTTCCAGCGCCGCTCTGCAGCAGTAAATATTGCATTAGCTGCGGTGGGCCGGGGCTTCGGGCCCTCCTCCAGCTTGGCAGGCTCCTCTTGGCCAGCCGGCAGAAGAAGCACAGATTATGTGAGCTGGGCGCAGAGCAGCCAAGGGCAGAAAGCAGCCCTGGGGGGGAGCAAGAAATGCTGGTGGGTAGCAACTGCTGGCGCGGTGGTGGCTTATCTCCATCCTGCTTTCTAAGCCGCGACGGCTGACAAAACCTTTGTGCAACACGCGGCTTTGGTGGAGTTAAAATTTTGCTCTTGGAGAAAGGGGGGGGGAAACAGGAAAAATAAAGTGAATTTTTTGTACTGAAGCAATTGGGAATCAAAGCTGAAAAGCTTCCAGAGTCGATCTGAAAAGGGCTTTTCCGCTCCCAGGCGATGCTCTGGGGTTTTGCCGTCGTGATTTTGAAACTTTCTGGAATTTGTTGGGTTTTGTTTCTGCTTGCTGGGAAAGGTCACGGCTTCCCGGGCAGGGAGGGAGAGCTCTGCTTTCCGACACAGCCCTTCACTCCCAGCCTGCCCTGTCATTTGGGAGCCTGGCTCCCGAGCTCGCCCACTGCGGAGGTGTGGGGCAGAGGGAACCCGAGGAGACGGGACAGAGGCATTAATAGATCACCCCACGAACAAAACCTGCGCGCAAAGGCCAAAAATAGTGGGATGAAATAAATCCGAGGTGGTCCTTCCAAAACTGCCTGGCTAAGTGAGTTCCTGGTCCTGACTCCGGCGTTTCCCCTCCATTCTGCGCACAACAGGCCTTTTGTTAAATTTCACATCCTGAAAGAATTTAATAGCATTTTTATTTTTAATCCATCACATGTGTTTTGTTTGGACTAATCCAACGGGGCTCCGCTCACAAGCAGCTCTTTTCCAACATCACTAAATTTCTCATGACTTAACCTGTTGACAAGGACGGGACGTGTTCGGCCCCCGTTACACAAGCATCATTAGGTGCACAAGGACCCCGCAGGCCGGCGAGCAGACGGGGTGGCCACGTTTTTTTGCCAAGGATGGGAGGAGAAGCAGAGCCCCACTTTGGAGGTGAAGCTGTCCTCGCTTTCTCTTGGAGGGGGCTCCAGGGCTGCTCAGCAGCTTGTAGTGGTTTTGCATAGACCTGTGCTGCAAACCAGACCATCCTGCCTGTAAAATGGGAAGAACCGGTGTTCCCATCACCCAGCCAAAGGGCTGAGCTCGGCACTACTGGGAGCAGCAGCACTGATGTCCCTTAATTGCTGTAACTCAATCAAGCCCTGCAGCAGGGTGTAGGCGGGCAACAAATCAGCCCATCCACCGCCAGCCGAGGGCCGGTACGTGGGCACAGGACATTTGGGCTTAACTTTGAGCCTGGGCTGGAGGGACACTGTCTCTGCTCAGGAACGCGTTTGCTCCCGAGGTGCCGCGTCCTCAGGCGCTGCTGCATGTTGCCGGGGCGCAGGCGGGAGGAGGGCTCCGGCGCTGGGCTGCGCAGCGGGCGTGAGCTGTGGCCGTGGGGCTGTGAAAGGGCTCGGGAGCCCCCGCGGGCACCCGGCCTGCCTTCAGGCTTACGCGGGCGGCAGATGCGCCTTTGAGCACATCTGGATCCTGTAATAATTTGAGCCGTGAAGAAAACGCGTCGACGCGAGCTAACACCCCCGTGAAGCGCCTTTGTGTGATCCCTCAGAAGTGCCCAATTCCCAATCTGTGGATTGCTGCTCTAACGAACTCCAGACTTTGTTTTGAACATCAGATACATTTCGGTTTGCTGCCCCAGAAGACACCCCTCTCCCCCCCTCATCCCGGGCGGGAAGCAGGGTGTGTGTAAGCAGGCAGGGCTTGGAGATCCCCGCCGGCCGGCCGCGAGGGCTGCCCGCCCCGGCCAGCCTGTGTCCCCAGACTGAGGGCTGGATGGCAGCTTTCAAGGGACAATAGCACAGTGAGAAATCCCACTTCAGACACTCCTGGCTCAAGAGAAGCCCGGCCAAGAAACCGACAGCCAGGCGTGTTTTACAGCTGCGGGTCTCAGCCATCAGCCTCCGGCGTGGCCATGGCCAGGACGTGCGGCTGCTCTTGGGGCCACTTCTGCCTGCCGGGCTCTCCCGGGGTTTGGTTTTAGCTGGGAGTTTTTAAGGGGCGCTGGATTGTCCTGGGATCATTATTTCTCCATGCAGGTGAGTGTTTGGTTGAAATCCAAGCTAGTGGTTATCACAGCGCATCATCTCCTGGGAGGGCAGCCAGCTGATGATGAGCACTGCGAACGGAGTGGGTACACTTTATAAAAATCCATTTCTTTGAGCTGCTCGGTGACAAACAACCGGATTTTCCACCTCCATGTTGCTAACGGCAGCCCAGGGTGCTGGGTGCAGGGGTGCCCTGGCCGCAGGAGGACACGACTGTGCTGGAGCTTGCTGGGCTTCGTGGCCGGCTGGGCTTTGGAGCATTGTGGTGAGTTGCCACCTCCAACTACCAGGGTCTGGAGGTCTCTGAAAGCTTTGGTTTGGTCAAAATATGAAACCAAAGGCAGAACAAGCTCCCACGTGCTCAAGTTTGGGCCATACCCCAAGACAGGCTCGGGGAGACCTCCTTTTTCAAAGACATCAGACCCGCTGAGGGCAAACCGAGGCCATCAGCACTCGTGGGCACACGCCTGCTGAAAGGGGCAGCGGGACATGTCCCCACCAGCAGCAAGGGACAAGGGACAGGGGCTTTTCCCATTTACCAGCCGTTAAACAGAGGCTCCCTGAGACTTTTGGGAGGTCTGGAAGGATGCCTTCGCCCAAAAGTCCTGCAGCAGTCACCTGGGGACAGCCGGCGGGTGCCCTGGGTTTATTTATTCCCCTCCACAAAATGCTCAAGGAACTCGCGCCAAACCAGCGCTGCCCTCTCATTAAATCAACATCTGCCCTGTCGCAGGCAGAGCTTCGAGGCTGCCCGCTGCAGGACCGGCTCAGGGTGGGTTCTGTGCTTGGGTTTTTTTGATACTGGAGTCAAAATTAATCCTCCGACAAATCCAGGCTTTGTCACAGATCTGCAGTAAAGCCCCAAACTGGAGGAAAATTCTGCGCTGGGTGGAGTCCAAGGGTGCTGTGTTGTACACGGATCATGTTCAACGAATGGATTTATTTTGTCCCTGGGAACTGGATCCCTTCGAGCTGGCTCCTGGGCTGGGGCAGCACAAACCCTGGCCACTCCCTGAGAATAAACCTGGCTGGATAAACTGTGAAGAACTGGGAGACAAACATCCCATTCACCAGCTCTCCTGGAAAAGTCATTGGGATAAAAGTCGTTGCCAAAGCCACTGCAACAAAGGCATCTCTCTCCAGCACACCGGCACCGGCAAGGATGAGCCTGGGGTTTGGGGCTGAGCCGGGAGGAGATGGGAGCAATACGGCTCAGCAAGGCTGTCGGTTTGCTGCATGGCCATGGGAAACCTCTTATCGTGGTGCTAATCTCAACAGGGAAATCTCTCAGTGTGGTGCTTTGGCTCCTTGCCTGTAGGAAAAGACAGCAGTGCTTCTGCACTGGGGAGTCTGGAGGACAAACTGAGGCTTTGTGTGTAAAAATGGACTTTAGTAAGGGGACAGAAGGGATGGAAGAATTGCTGGTAGGAAACAGAGGGAGAACTGAGGCAGCTTTGTGCCCAGGCAGGCCTGCCCGGATCGCACCGAGGGTGTAATGCTGGGAACATATTGCGAGCACGTTGTAGAGAGATGACTTGTGCTGGCTGGCTTGTTGTGGGACAAAACCCTGCTCAACCCTTTTGCTGCTATGCAAAGGAGAGCTCCCACCCATGCATGCACCCCCATCCCCACGCACAGCCCTGCTCCTACGTGCACCCCCATCCCCATGCACAGCCCTGCACCCATGTGCACCCCTGTCCCCATGCACAGCCCTGCTCCTACGTGCACCCCTGTCCCCATGCACAGCCCTGCTCCTACGTGCATCCCCTGTCCCCATGCACAGCCCTGCTCCTACGTGCACCCCTGTCCCCATGCACAGCCCTGCTCCTACGTGCATCCCCTGTCCCCATGCACAGCCCTGCTCCTATGTGCACCTCTGTCCCCATGCACAGCCCTGCACCCATGTGCACCCCTGTCCCCATGCACAGCCCTGCTCCTACGTGCACCCCTGTCCCCACGCACAGCCCTGCTCCTACGTGCACCCCTGTCCCCACGCACAGCCCTGCTCCTATGTGCACCTCTGTCCCCATGCACAGCCCTGCTCCTACGTGCATCCCCTGTCCCCATGCACAGCCCTGCTCCTACGTGCATCCCCTGTCCCCATGCACAGCCCTGCTCCTATGTGCACCTCTGTCCCCATGCACAGCCCTGCACCCATGTGCACCCCTGTCCCCATGCACAGCCCTGCTCCTACGTGCACCCCTGTCCCCACGCACAGCCCTGCTCCTATGTGCACCTCTGTCCCCATGCACAGCCCTGCTCCTACGTGCACCCCCATCCCCATGCACAGCCCTGCTCCTACGTGCATCCCCTGTCCCCACGCACAGCCCTGCTCCTACGTGCACCCCCATCCCCATGCACAGCCCTGCACCCATGTGCACCTCTGTCCCCATGCACAGCCCTGCTCCTACGTGCATCCCCTGTCCCCATGCACAGCCCTGCTCCTACGTGCATCCCCTGTCCCCATGCACAGCCCTGCTCCTACGTGCACCCCTGTCCCCATGCACAGCCCTGCTCCTATGTGCACCTCTGTCCCCATGCACAGCCCTGCTCCTACGTGCACCCCTGTCCCCACGCACAGCCCTGCACCCATGTGCATCCCCTGTCCCCATGCACAGCCCTGCACCCATGTGCATCCCCTGTCCCCATGCACAGCCCTGCTCCTACGTGCACCCCTGTCCCCATGCACAGCCCTGCACCCATGTGCAGCCCTGTCCCCATGCACAGCCCTGCTCCTATGTGCACCCCTGTCCCCATGCACAGCCCTGCTCCTACGTGCACCCCTGTCCCCATGCACAGCCCTGCTCCTACGTGCACCCCTGTCCCCATGCACAGCCCTGCTCCTATGTGCATCCCCGTTCCCACAGACAGTCCTGCACCCATGTGCACCCCTGCCCTCCCACGCACCCTGTGCCTGTGCAGCCTCCTGCGCCCAGCCCAGCATGCTGGCACCCACCTCTCACCAACACAGTGACCCCATGCCTGCTTTTTGTGGGGTGATTTTCCACTTAAACCGCGTTTCAGCCCAGATCCCAAACTACTGCGGATCCATGCCTGGTTTGACCTGGTTCAGCTAGCCCAGCTCAGGCTGCCTAATTTAACAGCACCCGTTTTTAGAGGGGAAGGGTCACTTGCTGTCGTGCATATGAGCCCGAAGCTGCCCTGGTCCATCCACCCTGGGCAGGAAGGCCCTGGCGGAGCAGGAAGGGATGTGGTCCAGGGAAGGATGCTGCCAGGGATGCTGCACTCCATTGCTCACTGGCTCTGCCCTCTGTTGTATCTGAAATAATAACTTCCTCACCCAGGGAGAAGCATCCCCAAAGGCAACCGACCCGCCACTGCCTTTCCTACCGGAAAATCCCCGTCCCGCAAGCGGAGCCTGCTCAGGTGCAGCCTCGGCAGTGGAGCATCCCGTAGAGGAAGTATGGGATCCAGATGCCAGGAGCAGGGTTTGGTTTGCTTTAAATATAAGGCATATGAAGAAGTCCAAGCAGAGACTATTTATTGATTTTAATGAAAATAATATGTTGCCTTGAATGAGGATGTTAATTAAAAGGCACCCGCTGCTGTTTATCACTGGCTGAGTCTCTGGCAGAAGTAAAGAGAGAAACAAGTCGGGTAGCTCATGCCAAAACCTCCCCGCAGGGAAGGTGGATGGTGCCGGGAGCGGGATGCGGGGCCGGGGCATTCCCGCTCCTCTCTGCTCCGAGGGAGCAACTCTGAAAATAAACTCTTGTGAAAGCCAGGCCTGGCAAGGGATGTTGCTGGAAAAGGGGGACTAAAGCCCACCCCAGCTCTGCTCCAGCCAGCCCCAGCACTCACAGCCCATGGGTGTGGGCAAATCCAGCCCCAGCTCCCCTGTTTACTTAATAATTTCACACAATAGCATCCTTTATATAGATAGATTTTTTGTTTTTCTTCTCCTTGTTATGCATGAGACCACTACGCAGACAAAGAGGCACCATGCGCATAAAAACTTGCTACATCTTGCCTAGAGGCAGCAAATTTAAAAGCCAAATTGAATTCTTAAGGCCCCATGGAAAGTCACTGAACCTGCCATGCAAGGTCTGCTGGCACAAAGGCAGGGACGCTAAATAGAAACCCCTGGGTGAATGCTGTATTTTTCTGATATAGATCCAGCACACAAAGGCACCGGGCTCTGAAGCAGGGTAGATCTTCTGAGGTGTTTTTTTTGTCTGGAAAGGAAAGATGATTTCGGCTGGTGCAGCCTCCTGCACGCTCGCTGGGAGCTCCCCCGGTGTGCTGGCTCGCCGGGGCTTCTGCTCATCCCGCGTTCTTGCCTGGCACAGCACCTCCTCCCTCCGCAAAACCCTCGGGCTCGTTTGGAGGGTTTGTGAGATGATTCCCCCCCCCTCCCCCCCGCCAAGCCTCAGCAACCCTTCAGCATCACCCTTGCCTTTCTCCTCCGAAGTCGCTTTCTCATGAACGGTGGTGGGTCAAGCATAGCTGCAGAGCCCACTCCTGCCCCTCGGAGAACTTCAATTTCCTTTCAACCCTCCTCTCCCCTCCCCCCACCACCCTTGCACAATCCCCTCAGGCACCCCAAAAATTCCACTGTGGGAAGGGGGTGCCTGAGCGCAGAACTGGGCTTCTCGGCTGCCCGCAGCCCTGGCACATCCCACCTCTCTCCAGGAACGTGGGCTGAAGCTGAGGACACCGGAATCTATAGAGAAAATACATTGGGTTGCTTTATTAAGCAATAATCTATTAAGAGTGCTTCTGCGGGCTTTGGCCTACTTAATACAGAGCTTGGGGCTAAAAGCAATGTCAAAGCCAAGATCAACCCATTACTGGAGGTAATTCCTATAATTTTCTGTTAGATTACTGGTATGGGATGTTCAGAAGCCTTCCAGAGGGTTTTGAAGGACCTGAGTTTTTTTCTGCTTTCCCTTTCAGCGTTAACTCTCCTGCAGCCCATCCGCAGCCGCTCTGTTCTGGGGGGACCCTGCCCCCCCCCCCCCCCCCCCCACACGTGTGGGGGAGCCAGGGGCAGGCAGGGACGTGCCCAACGTGCCCGTGCAGAGGTGGAGCCCGGGGTCTGTGCTGTCTAAGTGCAAACGCTGCTTGGGGGACTTTGCAGGCAACGATCAGACATGTTTACTCATGCATTCGCCAAAGGTGCCTACCCCAGCTCCAGCAAAGAGCAGCAAGATCCAGCTCTCCTCTCCAGGGACCTCCCGGGGCAGATCCTGACCTCCCTGAGGCTCGTGGCAGGGATGGCCACGTTACCCCAGTCCGTGGCAAGCGGGATGCCCAGGGCTCGCCCATCAGATGGTGGCAAGTTTGTGTAGATGGGGAAGAAAGAGAGAGCACAGCCGTTCACCTGTATCAACCCCGTTTCTTGCCAGGCTCAACCACATCAAACACCCCGTGCGGATTACTCAAAATTGGAGCCAAGCTGTGCGCGGTGGTGGGCGGGCAGGCAGGCTTCGCAGGGCTGGTCTCGCAGCCTGCCCATGGGCACGTTGGAAACAAATGCATTGAAACATTTGGTTAGAAAATGGTTTGGGTTTTTTTTTTTCTTTCTTTTTTCTTTTTTTTTTTTTTTTCTCTCCTTTTTTTCCCCTGGGTCTGCAAGCCCAGGGTGAGTCATCTCCCAGCTTTCCTCAATGAGAGATCTAAAGAGCTTTTAAAAAAAAAAAAAAAAGACAAACCAAAACACGTCTGTTGTTTTAATCACGGCTTGGTTTCACAAGACATAGCTGGTCTGGGTTGTGATGCAACCAGGTCTCTTCTTCCAAGTCACACACACGGATTTTTTATGTTTCTTCTGAGATTCTCTACCAGGCTGGCAAAGCTGCTCCACATGCACCCCCAGACACCGCTGGGGACCTCTCATCCTGTATGTTTGGGAACACAGAACGTCATGACACATCAAGCAGGACTTCTTGCCTTATTTTGTTCCTCCCCAGCATGGAACAAGGCAGTTGCTTTTCTTATTTAAAGAAGCAGCCGCTGCAGTCAGCTACTGGACGAGGTAATGGTGTTGCTGCGCGTTGGCAGCCCAAGTGCCAGGTGGTCTAGGAGCCGACGTGCCATGGCCACATGCATTGGTGGCCGAACGCAGCTCGCCTTCTCCCCTGGCTTAGCCCAGGTTAAGAGGTGATTTGTTGCGCCCGTGGGAAGGTGGCGAGCTGCAGCCATGGGGATTGCTGATATGAAACAACCGTCGATCTTTATCTGGGGGTAAAACCCAGCCAGAACCCAGGGCACACTGTGGAGTGCAGGCACAGCCAGCATGGTTTGCCTGCTCTGGGACTACTGGGGTGAAAAATGCAACAGCGAGAGGCTCCGGGGCTTGCTGCTGAGCCTGCAAGGGCAGGCAGCTGCGAGAAGCCTGGCATGAGGACACTGGAGCAAAGGGCAGAGCTGTTTCCTCCTGCAGCAGCTAAGCCCAGGCAGCTCCGTATGCAGAATTGGTTTGTTTTTTTTTTTCTTCCTTGCATTTAACACCAAAAAAGAGAGCTTACAATCCTGTCTGCTCCATTTCTCCCCCTCTCCTCAAAAAAAAAAATCCCCCCCCCCCAAATTGTGGACTGAGTGGGCATATTTATGAACTGAGAGAACATCAACCACAATGTTATTTTTAAGTTTGTTTTTTGATGAGCACCTCTGGCTTTTCCATGATATAAATCAGTCGTTGGGTTGCACTCTGCTGCGAGGTTGGTTTTTTTTTGATCTAAAGGTGATATTTCCATCGCTGGGAAACACCCGGAGAAGGCTCGTGTCCTGTGGAAAATCGTGCTGGGCTCTTCCCATCTGTTGTCAGCATCGTTTGCCACATGTTATCATTTAGAAATGAGCTCTTTTCATTTGGCCAGGCAGGAAAAGCGGTTGGAAAACATCGCAAGCGGGAGTGACCCACAGAGCCTTTTCCCTCCTCCCCTGCACTCCGCGCCTCCTGGGGCAAACAGGGACCTGGCTAACACAGGTTCGTCCGTAGCACTGGCCAGTGAGCCCTGGGAGAGCTGACACTGATGGTCCAAAAGCAGCGTGAGCTGCCCAGTCAGCTCCAGTGGGCATCAGCCGAACCTGCTGGGAAGTGCGGGGAGGACTTGGCAGCAGCCTCCCTCGAGCTCGCATCGCACAGAAGCCCCCACCTTCTCTCCAGAAGCGTTACGTTTCCAATGTCTCCAAGCATCAGCTCTCAAAATCTGACTCTTCACAATGCACGGAAAATGTAGCCTTGGACTTACTATGAAAAATATAAAGAATATTAAACCTGCTTATTGTGTTACACGTATTTTCCAGACAATGGCTTTCCTTCAAACACAAAGCTAACCCTGCTCACGTGGGCACCTGCTTCCCTGCACCAAACCTGGAGCTTCCCTTACTCAAGGGGAAAACACAGCCTTGAATTGTCCCCAGGGACATGCAGCCCCCAGGGGCATCACCTCGGGGGCCCAGAGTGCCGACCAGCAGCGCAGGGGGCTCGGGCACAGGGGGCCTTTGGGAACAGGGAGGTGGGCAACAGGGGGGCAGCCCATGGGGCTGGTTTTAGAAGGGCAGGAAAGGCTGGTCCCAAGCACCTGTGGACCATCAAGCAGTTGCCTGCAGGGCTATAAAAAGCTGCAGCCCAGCTAGATATGTACTTATGGGGGTCCTGGTGATGGTCCTGCAGAAAGAAAGGATTTGTGCAGCTGATTGCAGGCTGAGGAGCTGCTCGAGCCTCTGCTCCCTTACAGAGAGGGAAGCAATACTGTGAAACAGGTAAATACGGTGCAGTGAGGTAGTTCTGCTCCGTGGGGCTATGCGATGGGTGTTGGAGCAGGGACGTGCTAAAACAGGAGGAGTGTCTCCTGGGGAATAAAGAAGATGGGGCTCTTGGCAGCTGCAGATGCTATTTATGGACCTCGGAGGGGCATTTTCTTCTAGAAAATCCAGAAGCCTGGAAGGAGCTACAGGGCGGTCTAAGGAGCCTCTGGGGTCTGTGTGTGAGGACTTTGCTCGGGATCAAATGCAGCTTTGCCCTGTGGTGTTTTGGAAATGTGCTGCTCGATTGCAGGGGTGAGAAGGGCTTGGAAGCACAAATCCAAGCATGGGTGTATAGAAAGGTTTTGATACCAGAGGGCAGCTCTTCCCAGGCTGGTGTCACCCATGCCAAACCATTAGCATCAGGAGAGAAGCTTTGGTGGGAAGGGTATAAGGTGTTGCATGAAAGCGATGGGGTAAAAGCTTTTGGTCCTGAACTTGACACAAAAGCAAATACACTGGCAGACTCTCAGCTGAGATTTGTGGGGGTTTTGAGGGTCACAAAACTCTGTGGGTTATCAAACACCTCTGCAAACTCCCTCCTGCTATGGAGGAGGACCAGGCGCGCTCTTTCCTCTTCACGTGGTGAGCCACGTGTGGCACTGCCACAAGCTCAGCCAGGGCCAGAGATCAGTGAACCTGGCCTTGCGGGGAAGCTGTTTGTTTTATAGTGAGGTAGGAGTGTAAAGAGCATACACGTCTGTACGCTCTCTCCTACTGAACAACCTAGACATTGCAGATGGTCTCTCTGTGTGTACCACTGGGTGCTTTGGGATGGGGGTATTGAGCAGCCGCTGCTACAGGAGGGCTTGTTTGAGGGGCCTGGGGGCAAACAAATCGGATATTTCCTTGCCAGGCTGCTTGAGTGTTCGTCTAACTCACCCCTTGCATGCTGGAGAGGGCAAAGGCTGAGGTTCTGCCTGACCCCAGCACCGGCTGTGCATGGCTCGGGAGAGGGTCCTCCCTGAGATCCCGGTCCACCAGGCACCTGGGAGGGATGTTTCGCTGCTGGCTGAAACAGATCTGCTGCAAGGGCTGAGGAGGACAAGCAGCATTAACCATGGTTATTTTTGACATCAGCCCCTGATTTGAATATAACCACCACCACAGCAGCAGGAAGGTGAGCTGTGGTAGTAGATCTAGAGAGTGATTACCACTCCCCACATAGCTTCTCGTGCCTGCTGGGAGCTCGAGTCTCTTCTGCCTGGTCCTTGCAGCCTGCTGCACCCCCAAAAGGGTCCTGGTCCCATCCAGGTGCAGCCACTGCAATGAGATCTGCAGGGTTAGGTGCTGATGCCCAGGCTTGGTTAGTCCTCCTCCTGCCAAGAGCTGTGCTGACACCCTCCTAGAAAGCACGAGGTTTTCTAACTTGGAATAAGCTGTTTCTAGCGTAAATCCTGCCCAGAGCTGGCATGGGATCTGGCATGGGATCTGAGCATGGTGCCCCTGACCGCCTGGGGGAAGTGGGCTGAGAGCTGGGTGGCTCGTGACTTGAGTGTGGGGCTGCCCTCCCCTTTGTCCCCATGTGCCCCGAAAGCAGGCAGGGAGGCTCAGGGAGTGCAGGGAGGAATGGCCTCAGCACTCCCGTGCTGTGCCCCAGCCAGGCCCTCCTCCTAATTCAAAGCAGGCCAAAATTATATGAATGGTGAAATCCTGCCAGTGCCCCGCTGGAGGGGCAGGAGCTGTTGGGAGGCCCCAGTGCCCCCATCACGGGGGAGGAAGCAATGCAGGACCTGGGACATGGGCTCCGTGCTGCCGGGGGACCACCCTTGGCCAGCTTCGCCTCGGCTGGGGTCAGCCATGAGGAATGGCAGCGGCTGGGGCGCAGCATCCAGCACTGGGCATGTAGCTCCCTGCTGCCGGCATCGCCAGCAGAGCTGGGCGCCAAGGTGCCCCGTTGGAGGCAGAAGGGGAAGCCAGAGCGTATTTGCATGCGGCAGCTACACCCTGCCTCAACCAAATTACCAGCAGATGAGCACAGGCACACCTCCTGCCTGTTTGCTAATTTATGGCAGCGGCAGGAGGGAGGGGAAGGTGAGGGGGAGTATGGAAGGGAGCAGCAAACGTGGCCATTATACATGCAAATACAGCACTTTCTGGTTCTCCAGTGCTTTCCCTCCAAGCACCCCCGTCTATTTTCCCACCGCTAGCAAACTCGTTGTTGTTCTGCACATTTTGGGGTGCAAAGGGCTTGGCGGGGAGAAGGGCAGCCCGTGCCATCCCGTCCCTGCTGTGGGTGCCAGTGGTGCTGGGTGTCTCCATCACTCTGGCTGGACCTGCCCGGGCACCTGGGGCCGTGTGCGGGCACAGTTGGTGCCCACGCCAGGGTGGGAGCCCTGGGGCTCGCCCGAGGCCACATGCCGCGGCTGGGATGGAGCACAGAGCTGGCGCTTCGCCTCCCCACCGACCCAAACAGACTTCCTCCTTGGAGTATTTACCATTTTTCCAAGGCAGCTTCCCACGGGGACAAGCCAAGAAGAAACACCCGTGGGGCTGACCGTGGGCGCCGGTGTCCTCCTTGTTTACCCGGTGGAGCTGCTGCCTCCGAGGAGCCCAGCTACGAGACAGGGGATGCGCTGAGCGCCCCCAGCCCTGGAGCCCTGTCGGGAGGCACGCCTCAGCCTGGGTACCTCTGCCTTTGGGTCGATCCTGCTGGAGAGGCTGAAGGTTTGCCTGCCCCTGCAAATCAGGAGCAAACCTGCTGAGCAACTTTGGTATTAAAACAGCTAGCCCAGGATGAAGCGGTGGGGGAGCAGGATCGGTCCGTTTGCAGCTCCTCCAGAAAGGCTCTGTAATGAAGCGGTCCTTTGTGCATAGCGGGAATGGAAACAACAGCCCTCAAGTCTGACCCCAGACAATTGTTTTCAGCAAAGAGGGCTGGGGAGGCAATTAATAATGTTTAAACGAAAGAAATAAAAAAAGCAATGCTGTATCTAGAAATTCTTCTGAGGGCCAGAGCTGTGACAGAAAGATACATGCTTTAGCATTTCTGTCAGAATAAATGACCCTCCTGAGAGAAGGATTTTTTTAAGGCTCTTTCTGCCCCACTGGACATAATTTAAAAAATGCATTGCTGCTAAAAATCACTAATTTTAGCCAGTGGATGAGTTGCAAAGGGTCATGTTTTTCCTCGTATGCTGGAAGGACAGGGGATATATTATTAGAGAGCCATAATGCAAACAGTAGTTTCTGATTAGAAGAGAACATCGTCAGCATTTCTCCAATTAAGTGTGGGCATCAAGTTCCCCGGCACGTGAAGGGGCTGTTAGCAAACCTTCAGCTCCTCTGCTGGGAGCAGAGGAGTGGGCTGAGGAAACGCAGCCCATCTTTTCAGAGTCACGGTGAAGTTTCTTGGCAAAAGCCAACTTTCCAGCTCCAGCTGTCAGCACGCTCCAGCCCTGCCGCGAAGGGAGCCCTTGAAAAATAAGAAAAGAAGGTGTTTTTCGTGTCTCCTTCCAGACCTTGCCCTTGCAGAGGAGCCGTGCAGTACTGGTTTTCCTGTGACGTGGATGCTCGTCCCTGGAGATGTGAACCCAGACCACCAAATTCATTTTGCAGAGACCACCAAACGGCCATCTGAGATCAATTAGCTTGTCATTACTCATCCCCATCAGATCTGAACTGCTGACCTACAAGTGAAAGTCCATATATTTGTCTTCCAGCAATGTGCAGACCCGTCCAGCTATCTAATGAGAAGAGCTTCCTCCATAAACAAAGCTGGGGACGTTGTGCTCTGGCCGCCCATCGCCTGCTCCAATTAGCTTGAACCCAAGGGCCAAGTTGAGCTCAGCTTGATGGAGAGGTAGGAGTCTCTGGGGCATCCAGCTCTGTGACAACAGGCTGCTGACTGGAGCAGAATGGCTCCTGTTAGTGACAATTCCAAACAGTTTTAGAACTTGAAATGCCATTTTAACTTTGCATTTGAAGGGTTGCTTTGTTATTTTAAACTGCTATTCATAACCAGTTAGTAGTTGAAATTATGGTCCTGTTTATTGAAGATGCTAAATATGCAATCCGGAGGCAGCATTTATTGGGTAGTGTGTATTGAAAGTTCATTATTTAGATGAGGATATTTAATGTGGAAGGAGATCTAGCCCTTCTAATTAAAGGAGTTTGAACTTGACTGCAGCATTTGGTGCCTGCGAAGGCTCTAATTACTGCACGTGATCAAATTCTTCATTTAAATCTAAAAGATCCACAGCCCTTTCCTCATTTAAATCCACGTGTTCTTGCATATCTGTCTCCTGGTAGGGTACGGGCAGCCCTGGGAAATAGCATTAGTCCAAACTTTGACTGACTTCAGGATGGCTGGGAAGCACTGGTGGGTCTTACACCATTTGGGAGAGTCATGCCAGACCTCTGGAAACTTGGGGCGAGCAGATGCCGCGGCGCAGGTGGGGTGGTTGGGTGTCTCATTGCATGGACTTGGGAACAGGCTGGAGCAGTTCTCTGCCCCCACGGGGGGGTCACAGCTCCCTTCTCTCAGCCCCCTGCTCTGCGGGAGGTGGTCTCCAGCAGCCAGCCCCTAAACCAGCTGGGGCTGTGAATCCTCCCCTCTGTGCCACTGAGTGCACTGGATTAGCACCTCTCAAGAGGAAGGCACTGTCAGCATCGCTGGGGCTTTTACTCACACTTCCCTGGTGTTGGAAATGTGTTTGTGGGTACCAGCCTGCCTGGGGACATCTTCATGACAGTGGCCAGCGCAGGCAGACTGCTGGCGTGACCCTTCCTCTGTGGCTACGTTCCTCTGAGCACAACTGTCAGACTTGCTTACAATTCACGGGGTTTACTACTGTTTAATTTTTTTGACCTAAATATAGACCAATTGTTTTTCCCTTAGAGTGGTGGAGCATTTTATTGTAAGCTGCATTTTCCAAAACCTTTTCAAGAGGGTAATAGCTATCAGGGAAGTAAGCATTGGTTCCAGTGGGAAACTCTGTATTGGTCTTTTCCCCATTTCAGTGTGGGTGGGGTCTAATACTGGCTCCTTTATGATTGTTTTAATTAGAAATACCTAAAGGCAAATGGCAGCAGAATATGACAGATGAGGCTAGTTTGGTGTTAATGCTGCATGGTAGAAACCCAAAAAGTGCTGTTTTGTTTTTTAGAAATAATGTGCCTCAACCTAAACAGTTGATATAAAGAGAAAGCTTTTGGGGAATTGCCACAGCTCGGAAAATAATTGCTCCTTTTAAAAAAAGCCTAGACTTAATCAAAACTATGCTCTTTATGATTAAGACTCTTTGAATGTTTTCTTTTCTATACCTTTAAATTCCAAATAAATCAATGCCTCTATGGAATTACTCAATTGACACAAATTTGTTCCACCTAAAATGAATAGCAAGTTTGAGAAAGCAGTAGGAAATTGTTAATTCATCACTGCCTGCCTTCCCCTGGTATATATTCCTCCTAATCAAAATGCAACCTGATATTCAATCCAAGGAAAACATTTCAAAGAGTCCATCAAATGCCACAAGCTTCCAAAACTTTTCTGAATCTGATAGCAAGAAAACATCATACATCTTAGTCATTAATGTACGCTGTGGAAAGATAAATGCAAGGTTCGGTTTTTACCACAGTTGCAGCAACCTGTAACTGATGGCCTTTCCACAGGATTCATGAGCTGATGGAACAGCGGTGGAGGGACGTTTCAATATACTGCGTTACAGTCTTGGGTTTCAGTGTTTAAATGAGCAGAAAAAAAAAAAAAAAATCCCATCTTTCAGGCCTTAAGTCAGAACAAACCTGAAGCACAAGCTTGAGTCTCATTCAGGTCAATGGCTTTTAGGCATGTGCTGAATAAATGTCTTCCTGAACCGGGGCCGTGCTCACGAGCACCGGTCATTGGAAACATATTGGCGATGTAAAGAAAGCAGCTGCTCTTGATCTGGTCTTTCTGCCTTTACAAGTTGGGATAAAGCTGTGCTTAACAAGCCAACCCCTTGGGGCTAGGACAGTACATCTTGCAAGAAAATCCCGCAGGAGTAATGAAACTTTGGAAGAAAAATTAGGCTGAAGCTTGTGTTTTGCTGCTGTTGAAGTACCTCTGAGCTCAGTGTGTGCGTCTTGCTTGCACTGGGAGTCCCAGAAAGGGCAAAGTGGTCCCTTCTCCACCTCCCAAGCCATCAGCAGCTGCAGCATCTTCTGCCCCAGGTGATTTTTAACAGCCGCTGCTGGCTTAGTACCCCAAGAAGCTCTAATGGTCTTTTTGAACATGCACCTCGCAGGTGCTTGGCACTATATTTTAAGTTAGAGGCTCCATCAGCAGAGAAACGAGCATGCTGCTGGGGGACGCTTGTCATATAGCAAAGGCTCCACATGCTTAAAATGAAAATTGGGAAATCAAAAAGATGACAAAGGTGTTCAGATAGTTTCTGAATAAATTAATGAAAAGTGCAGGAAAGTAAGAAAGGGAACGTGGTCTCTGCAAGTGTCCAAGAGTTTCTGAAACACTGTGTGAACTGAGGATAGGGCAGGGATGCATTAGGAGAGAGTCCAGCGCTGGGTGGCTTTCACAAGCCTTAAGCATATAGTTGGAATGTGAGTAGCTGCTACAGGAGACAGGGGCTGTGATTTGAGGGCTCTGAATTGCAGTTGCTGCTTCGCTCCAGCCCATTTTATGCAGCTTAGCAGGAACATAAATGACACCTCAGTTTCCCCACCTCTGCTCTCAGTACTCGGGGTATTCTTTTTAACTGTCTTTTTAATGCGTTCTTTGAAGAGAAAGCAGGATGAAGAAAAGAGTACGTTGTGGAACTGCTAATGAAGACAAAGTGCTGAATTTTAGCCTCCTTTTAATCTTTCGGCAGACATGTGTTCCCTGGCTACATATGTTTTCTTACAGAGCAAAGAGCAATCAGCTTTGCATCCTGCATTGCCACGAGCACTTCCTCTTCAGTTCAAAGGCGGTGCAGAGGAATGGAGATGGAGAGACCCATCTTTATGTCCATATTCATGCACACCTCTGCTTTGACTGCGTTTTAAACGCAGTTTCTTGCACTTAATTCATGATCCGCAGTTCTGTGTTGTGGCAATGTCGCTTTCCTTGGAGAAAAGCTCGTGTTTGTTATGAAATACCAGTGTTGGAGAAACAAAGCGGAGGAGGATGGTGCTTTCAAGCCAAGGGCAGCACCGTGTTTAACAGCCTGCCACTGTGCTGGGGACTGCAGCTAGTTACCCAAGGTACCCGGTTTTGCCTATGTAAGCATAAAAAAAGGTGGGTTACAGGCAGCTTCAGAGAAAAACGTGCAGACCTGACTTTCAAAGCGCCTTGCACGCCCTTCACGTGAAGTGGAGCAAAAGCCGGTGGGCAGGCAGCAGCCGTGGGAGCAAGAAGCTCCCAGGCAACGAGTTCAATCGCTGTACGGTGCTCCTGGGCTTTTGTTAGATGTTTGCTGACAATCACGTTATTCCTAAATGCAGTGTTAGTGATAAATGCTGGGAAACGGACCCACAGGAGAGCACTGCTGGAACTTTCTGTACTCCTGTGCCTGGGTGGGGACGGTAGTGGTGTGTGGCTTTGACACTGAGCTCTGGTTACCTAAAGACCAGACTGACTCAACCAGCTTTAATTTCAGCATGCTGCAAAGTAATTCAGGGACTGTAACTAATTGAATTTAAAATGGCTAGGGTATTTTTTTAGCAGACAAAGTGGAGGCTTTTCCCAGCTTTGTGGTTCTCGGGGGAATTTGCTTCCTGGAGACATTTTCAGGTATCTAGGGCTTCTATGTGAGACAAAAACCCAGCCACGTACAGCTTAGGAGAGAAAACCCACTGAAATTCAGCTTTTTGCAACCAAAACTTACAATGTGGTGGGTGGCACACCTTGAAACAGGGAGAGTGGGACCTTAAATGCTTCATTGGCAGCTCTTACGTGAAACTTGAAGTGCTTGAATTAATATCTTCTGCTAAGAACGATTTCCCTGGTTGTTGTCTCATGCCCTCCCAGCTGAGCGGTGCCCAGACTCTCTCTCCTTTGGTGGAGTGAAACAGGTCTGCCATGACAACCTACTAAGTGGGAAGGAGCTGCAAAGTAACGGTTAGTTAAGTTTGTTTCCCCCTTCCTACCAATCTGCAAGCTTTACCTCGGAGGTGATGAAAGACCATGCTGCCTGCAGGCAGATCTGTCAGGAAGGTAATCCTTGGGTGCCATTGAAGGCTGTCTTTGGCACAGTCATTCAGACTGGTTACTAGTGAAGCCGAAGGTGTGAATCCCTTGAATCTACTTAGCTTTTACCGGAGGCAGAAGTCTAAACTGGGTGGCCAAACATACCCCTTCTTGATGCTAAAACAGTAGCGTTAAGAGCACACCTGGTTTTCATCTCTGGAAATGAATGTTGCTCAAGGTTCCTGCCAGATAAAGACATATTAAAGGGCAAAACTCTGAAATGGCTGTAGACTCCTTATGAGAGCAGAAAAGAGCCATTAAGATACCACGGTGGAAAATGAGGTTGCCAAACTGAGTGAGAGCAGATGTGATAGAGGCCGGGATCCAACACTGTGGGAAATCAGTCTGAAGAGTGCAAAACGAGAACAGATCCTGAATTAATTGTAGCTGTTTCCCATCTAGAGGCAAACCATAGAAAAACAGGTGAACAATTTGGTGCTACTAAGAGAATGACCATAAGTATGACAGACATGAAAATCAAGTCTCAAAGACAAGGGGGTGGAAGAAACCAAAAAACTCTGCATCACAAAAGATCTGTGAAGCTCAAAACTGATACTCAAAATTTGTTGGAACATGATAACACCAAGGAAGCCACTGATAGAGCATAAGAGAAGTGGTGAGGAAACAAACTGTTCCCAGGCTCATGAGCTGCCCACCAGACATCCTTGGCTGGGCAGTGGTAGGACATTCTCTGCTGAATCTCCTGATGCTCTCAAGTGGCTTCCTCCAGTTCCCAAAGGATTCCTCTTTGATTTTTCTACAATCAAGATGAAGCCTTGAAAGAGAAGGAAACGAAATGGCAAATAAACCAGAATCCTCATTTTATCAAGTAGTTTGACATAGTGAAGACCTGCCAGGTTGGAAATGAAGGAAAGGAGTTAAAAAGTAGATGACAAAAATGGGGAAGAAAAGCTTCCATCCAGGATCTTTCCTCAAAGATGAAGCACAGCAGACTGCTAGATAAAAGGGATGTACGTGACCTTGGATCTGACAGCAGAGTGGAAATCCCCTGGCTGGAGAAAAGAAGAAAGAGGGGATGAGGTAGCTGTAAGGAGATCCTAGGGTACTGGGCTCAGATAAATCCCAGAGCAGAAGAAGCAGCAGCCAAAAAAAAAGGAGCTCCATCAATCACTGACCATGAAAAATGTGTGTGTAAACTTTTCTGAAATTCCCAGGGAGAAGAGTGAATTGGATTGAGAAGTAATGAGTGCAGAGCTCCTAAATGCTGGTGTCACCAGCCCTACCCAAACTGCTTTTCTATGAGCATGGACAAGTCACACAACCTCCATGTGCCTCTGCTTCATCACTTCTGTCAGACGGGGGGTAGAGATATCATCTCTGTTAAAACATGGATGTGAAAAATGGATCGCTTCAACAGTTATAAAATACTTCTAAGGGAAAAGCATTATTACTCATTGTTAGAGTGCATAGATGATTGTGTACAGAGTAAATATTGAGGAGTCTTGGTGTGACACCTGGTTCACTTTTTAGCTGCTCCCTGCTATGGCAGGGATGGTTGTGCTCCATCTGCTTCTGACAACTTCCCATGAAGGAAACAGATTTCTCCTGGGACAGATTTCCCAGGGCTCAAGTTATCTTTACATTCAAATGTTCTCCTCTTACCTAATCTTGATCTTGCTGCTGCGATTTGAACCCATTCATTACTGCTCACCCTATCTGCTGTGGAGCACAGGTTTTTGTAGATACAAGAGATGTCTGCATTTTTCTGAGTGGGTATGCACCGATCAAGTGTGTCGGGTGGTTTTCATTGTAAGAAGCAGTCTGACTGCTTACAGCTTTGCCAAAGCTCAGCTATTTAGGCTAAAGCTTTTCCATGCCAGGCATTTCCCTCAAGCTGTTTTCCACCCCCTGCTTTTTTCCTCCTCTTTGCCTTTTTGTTTTAAAATGTAGCCAAAAATCTCAGCTGTTTCTGAGAAGGAGGTTAGGGAATGATACCGCTGCATTATGGCTGAACGGGAGAACTTTGGCAATAGGACTATTTTTGGAAACCTTGAGTGCTCTGATCTGAAATCTGGGAGCGGGGCTGTGACTTGAAGATCAGCCAGCCAGGTGCTAATCCTTCCAAAATGACAGCTCTCCCTGGCAGACATGGGTCGGTCGGTCTGGCTCCAGCCTGGGAATCTCAGCTGATACCGAGATGCTTCTTGTGAGAGCTTCAGGAGTCACTCTCCTTGTCCTGAAAGGGCTTTCTGTCCCCAAAAAAGTCTCATCCTGCACAAACTCAGATTGACACTGGACCCATAGTACAGCAAGGTGTGGGAAATCACTACACCTGTGTGCCTTTTTTCCTCTTCTGTTCTCCTATACCTCAAACTGTTGAGTCCACAGGTCAAAAATTCAAGCAAATTTGAGAGTGGGAGGAAAAGCAGGTTTCAGAAATTCCTTCAAAAGCCTTTAAATTAGGTGGCATGGGTGAAAGGCGAGAACAGAAGTAAAAATCCTGAGGAAACCAGACTAGCTTTGTTTTCATGTTCCCTAGAGCAGCCTGTGTTTAGAACACTGTCATTTGTTAACATCCCTGTGACAGGATCCAACTCTGTGTTTGAGCTGTATTTTTTCTCCTTTAAGCTTTCAAAGGTGGTTCCCACCACCACCCAAACAGCTAAGACTGTTCAAAAATCTAGGATCTCTGGTGAAACTGGATCTGCCCTCAATACACATGAATCATGGCTGGATTACGGGGTTTCCCATAATAGCCACTGGAATTTCTTTTTGGTGAAACTGGAAGTGACCTTTGTTTCTCCTTGGTCTGTGGGTCAGTCTCAGACTTAACTGGACATCTACAAACGCTGCAGCTGCTAATGGAGACCACAAAGGTGAGAGAGAGGTGAAGAGCAATCTTTGCTGCTCTTGGGTGTTGCTTCCTTCACTGCTGTAGTGTTGGCTCATAGATGTCTTCTGGTCCTGTTGGTAAGCACAGGCCTGGGTAAGGGGAGCAAAGCACAAAACCACAGCAAATTACAATGCTAAAGGCTTGGGGGGAAAAATCCACATCTGATAGGAAAATCCTATGGTAGAGTGTGATAAGGAATCAGTCTTGGGACATAAAGAAGGCAAAGGGGTAGCTGTAAATACACCCTTCAACCTGGAATGTGCAATCAAATCTGTGTGGAGAAGTTGTTGCGCTCTTATGATGTCAAGGGAAAGTCTATGAAACTTCACTCTGACCCAGGGCGTGCCCGTTTGGATGAAGGTGGAGGACTGGGGCCATCCTAATTCCTAGTCAGTAAAAACAAATAGCTCGAGCAACAGAGGAGAAGCATGAAAACAAAGTTCCTATCAACACCCTGCCTCTTTGAAATCCTTTCCAAATTCTCAAAGGATAAGATCAATGCGAGCAAAAACAATAACAGCACTGTACTAAAAGAAGGTGAAAAGGCAGCTCCCTCGGCAGCACACACCCAAGAAATGGGCTTTGCTTTGCTTTCTTGGAGCTGACATGAGGCAGGCAGAGTTTGGTAGAGCCCCAAAGCAGCAGCCAGATTTCTATTTTATATTTTAATTTTGCAAGCTCCATAATGAAAGCAGCGGCCGGCACCCCCTGTGCCAGAGTGCTCCAAACCTGCCTGTGATGGAATGTGCTGATAAAGAGGAATATTTCCTGGCGGACTTGGTTTGAGACACAAATTTAAATATTGCTAATTTCCAGTATTGGCCTCAGCAAGAGACTTCACCTTGCAGTGATCCATCTGTAAGTGGTGGCAACTGTTCCTAGCCTTGGATGTCTATCTAATTCAACAACATGCTTCATGGTTTTGTCTCCTAGTCTGTGTTCACCAAAGTGGAGCGCAGATTTCTCAAAAAGCACAATGAAATAGTCAACAATCTGTTTGTGATGATATGATGTGGCAGCCTGGTGTATGGAAACGGAAGCTTTTGATGCGTTTAGTGTGTAACGAGACAGCAGAACTTGGCTCAGCTGAAATAACACTTTCACCTTGGAAATGAAATTAATTCTTTAAGTAAGAACAAGATTTTTAGAATAATCTGTTGGTTTGAAAGTCAACATTTTGCTGCCTTTTATGAGGCAAATTTAAAGTTGGGCATGTGTCATAAAAGTGCATGAAGTGTGAGTGACCAAAAAGACTGAAAGTAGAAAAACTTCAGCTTCTAGTATCTTCACAAAAACTTTCTTAAGATTAATGCAAGTTGTGCTCATAACTTCTTTGGAGGTCTCTGGCTCTTCTAAACATGGAATTTTGGGAGGAGAGATCTCTTTGTGCATAAACTTTGTTTCTCACCAGCAAAACACTGTCAGCTAAGATGTGCCTGCGACAGACCACCTCTTCTGTGAAGTTTATTGATGTTTTTACTTCAGTTGGGCAAAGTCTTAAAATCTTTGATTACAGCTGGGAGTTCATTTCTACTTTGACCATAGAGAAGTTAAAAAAGCTTCATAAATGCAATTTTTTTCCACCACCGGGTAAATGAGAGGAAAGAATTAAAGCTGACAAGGATAATCTCTTTTGGATCTGAAGAGTCGCTTGGACATCATCTGCACCAAGACTGAATCACCTCTAACAGTTGTACTGAGTGTAATCAAAAGTACAACAGACTATAACACAGCTTGCTCAGTGATAAACATTCACATGTGAAACAAGAACGGGGCTTTGAGTCACGCTGTTCAGCTTTCTCCCCCCATCATCTCAAATTCAACCCATGAACAGCTATCCCTATGAGTGCTTGGCTTCCATGCTTTCAGTGTAAACATACCCTGTGCTGTTAACGCAGGAACAAGAAGGGACGGCTGCAGGACCAGATATTTGTGCAGTCCTGCACACGAGCTCTTCTCACATCAGCCACCAACTGAGTTTGTCAGCTAATTTCTTACAGTGCTGTGTATGCTGACAGGGATGGGGTGGAGGAAACCAAAGCCCTGAAGATTAGAAACAGAAGAGAGACAAATGTAATTAATTCAGAGCAAGGATGTTGCATTTAGCTTATTGGATAGAGATTTGGCTGGTGGAGGTTACAAGAGCACATGCCTGTTCTGACTGCTGCTTAGACAGGCTCTCTGCTGGTGACCATTTACTCACCCGGATTCCTTTGTGTGGAAGAAAACCTGAAATATCCTGGGTGGGCAACTTGTGTCCGCTCTTGAGCTGCCAGAGTACTACAGCTGGCTTGTGCTGGGCCTGGGGAACTGAAACTGTCTGCATTGTCCATTCTCATGTTGCTTCTTGGACGCCCTCGAGACCTGGAAATCTGCAGGGCCGTCTAGAACAGCTACAAGATTACAGATCTTGTCTGGCCCTTTTAGGTCTTGTGTTAAACAACAAGGTTCTTTTAAAACGTGTAAAAAAAAGGCTCTTTACCATAGCATGTCACCCCCCAAAACCATGTATATACTTTTTGAGGAAGTTTTTAATGGGTTAAGAAATGCAATATAACGAGGCAGCGTGGCTGACAGCAGCCCAGTAGACAATACACAAAACCCCCTAAGCCTGAACAGCATGCAGCTGAATGCCATTAGCATTGTCCATGTGCTGCTACCAGCATCTTCAGAACTAATTTCACAAAGGCAGTTTTTAAACACTTCCTTTTATGTATGTTGGCTTGGGTGAGTCATGCCTTGTGCTCAGTTAAACTTTCTCCTCGTTGCTCAACATCAGGAGTAATGACAGTGCCTGGCTCTGTACATAGAGATCTTGAGATCTTCATCTGGTGATCTCAAGTCATTTGATAGGTGGGGGAATTGAGGCAGGAGAGGTGAAGCGATATGCCCACAGTCACTTAGCAGGTCACAGGCAAGGCTGGAAGAGGCAGCCAGTCCTGCCTTCTGCATGCTAGACAATGGAGACTCTGAGTTCAGGTAATATTTCTTTTCAAAGTTTTTGTGCAGCCATTGGTAAAGTGAAAAAAAGGGGGTTTGACATAAAACCTGCATAATTCCATTGCCAAAGCATGTATAGATAGCACAGAATCTTAGAAACATATATCTACTTTGCTCTTCATCGCTGTTCCCAACAACCAATATGAAAGTCATGTAGCCTTCTGGGATAATCTGGTTTAGCTCTCTAACTAATCGTGTAGTTCAGCCTCTGTTGCATCATTGGAGGGATAATTGGTTCTGATGTTCTCAAGTTTCATTGCAAGTTGGTTTCCAGAAAAACATCTGTATTTCCCTGGTTAATTGAAATAATTTTAACGCATTTTCAATTCATTATGATGTTGTGTTTTCCTAAGACTGGGCCAAGCTCAATAATCAGAGGCTACCTTGGCTACATCAGACTCCTGTACCTGGTATCACACTGTACCTCCACAGCTGCACGTCCCTGATCTTTTTATGATTAGTCACTGGCACGCAAGTGTCAGAAGAGCCTACTCAGGTGGATGTCCCAGGCTGCATAGGCCATGCTTTTGTGGGAGATGCAGCACATCTATGTTATTGAAACGAAGGCCATTTCTCTGTGAAGCACGCTGTTAAACTGCTAGTGCTCAAACCCAGAAATAGCCCAGGGTGTCCAAGTCACCCAGCTGGGAGAGGACGGTTGTTTTTACTGGTTTTTCATTTAGGCCTGCCCATGAAGACTTAGGTCTTCTGTCGCACTGTGGCAGTCACCCAGGCTGAAGCAGAGGTGTGAATGCAGCTGCTCCAGCGTGAGTCATTCTGACTAGGGTGCTTGCTGAGGGGGCTGGGAAAGTGGGCTTCAACAGCTTCAGTGCAGGAAGGTTCTCCTGCATCCTGGTTTAGTAGTCCAAATGTTTGGGAACAACGAAGGTAGGCAGGAGTCATGTTCTGATAAGGGAGAGACCTATTCATTTATTTCAAGTAGCACCTGCGGGCATCTTCTTTTAGGAAAAAGGGTCCAGCATTGGTAGCTGGAGTGAACAGATACATCTGTCTTGTAGCCTGGTTGAGAGAAAAGAGACCTCAGGTGCTGCTTCCTCCCTCATACCTGCCGTGCTTAGCATTTTTTAACTGGTAGGCAGCTTCCCACTCAGAATGCAAAATTAGATCATTTTAACTGTTGTGGAATGGCTCTTATCTCTCCCTTCGTGTGCTGTGTAAGATGTTTAGGTACCAGCTTTGGACTTGGCCAAATCCTGAAATTGCATGTTGGTGCGTTTGGAGTCCCTGCATCCATCTCTGCAGAAAGTGCCTCCGCAGACACGAAGTGACTCCGGTAGCTCGTGGCCCTCTGCATTGTCCAGATCCCTCATTAGGGTTTTGGGAGGCCTGAGATAAGATAGATCTTTATGCTGATGTTTGCAGGCTAGACGTGAAAGGCTGCTCTGGAGGTGAGTTAAAGCAATTCACGATGGTTTCTGCATGTGACTGTGGGTCCACAAACCAGTCGGCAATGCCCCGTGTCACTGGTGGGACAACTTCAGTGAGGATATTCTGGCTGGGAGCATTGGTTATAGTAGTAGGGAAATGAAAAATAGTCTCGGGGGGAAAAAAGGTCAATTCGTCTGTTCAATTTCTCCCCTCTCCCTCAGTTTTGTAGAACCCACGAGCATAGACCTTGCGTAAGTGGATTGCATTTCACAACTAATGTGCATAATTACATCTCGCAAACAGTTTATTAATGGATCCATAATCACAGAGTAGCTTGTATATACATAACACTGGTTGATTATGCTGTAGCTGCCATAGATCAGTGGATAGAGTCTTGCTTCTTAAATGTCTCACATGAGTGAAGTCTAGAGAACAATGTAGCATCGGCGCCATCAACTACTGCTACCTAGGGGAAATCAGAGGTTTTAAAAAGACGGTAGAGAAGAGTTACAGAAAGAACAGTATACACAGGACTTGGCACATGAAGAAAGTTCCCTTTCTCAAAAGCATCCCACCTGTAAAGCTTTAAGTGGTGTTCCGTCTCGATTATTCACACAACTGTCAACACCTTAGATCTTATTTTGGAAAGGGGTCTGTTCTGAGAAATCACTCCAAAAGCCACATGCCTACAAGCTTGACCATTCCTATTTTCTGAAGGTGACTCACCCAGAGGCCTGATGAACAGGCCTTCTTGTAAATCTTGTAAATCAACACGCCAAGGTAAGTCTACTAACGCTGAAAGGGTTTGCAGAGATACCGCTGAGACACCTTTAAGAAGCAGTTGCATTTGGTTATGCACAAGGGAAAAGGTTCTAGCTTGTTTTGGTGTGTTGATGATGCAGTGCTGAAAGAAAAAAAAAAATTAAAAATTTGGTGAGCTGCAGAATTCCCATGAGTTTGTATCCCTTCTCCAGCAAGATAATTCCAGCTTTCCCTCTCATGTCCCCCAGCTACCACCTGTGAAGCTGCTTCTGATCTATGTTGACTGTCTGGCTGGTGGCCAGCGACTCTGGCCAAACAGGGTAAATAACTGTCAAAATCATGCTCCAGCCTTTCTTGTAGCAAAGATGCTAATTTTTGTGCTTCTCCTCTGCCCAGCTAGGAACAAAAAAAAGTAGGAACTTCTGTCTTTAAGACGTGAATTGCCTTGTTAAATGTTGGGGGCTGCGTGGGGTAGAGAGAGGAAGAACTGGTCCAACTTTATAAGCTTTCCTTGATGAGAAAATGGGCCTAAAATAACTATTTTCTCCCAGTTATATATCTGCTACAACCTAAAGGCATCGTCTCCCTTCACTAAGGAGGTATTCTTCAAGGCAGAGGTTCTTTTGTGTGTGTGTGTGAGCTTAGTGTAGAGAAACTAGATAAATTCATAATAATAATATGATACCGTTCCACTGTTTTCCATCTCACCCCTTCCAGCTATCCTGTTTCTGCATCAGAACAACTGAGGCAGAAAATAGAGGCAGTGTTTGATCTGTCGCAGACTTTACGATAATATTGACTCACTTCAGTTAAAACAAAAACTTTGCAGCGGAGAGATGAAAACTCCAGGATGTTAAACAAATAGCTGCATGGAGGAAGGCGGTCAAATTTGATGTTGTTTCCAAAGTCTTGAAAAATATATGCCAAGGTCAAAAACCTGGTGATTATGTTTATCGTTTCTTATTTTAGGGCTTTACAACGACTCATCTTGCTTTTGATCTTGGTAATTTTTTTTTTTTTTCAAATTGTTGTTTGGAAGAAGGCACAGTCAGTTTGGGGCAGGGAGGTGAGGAGATGGAAACTGGGCAATGTACTAGCAAGTAGTGAAAGATTACTGGAGGTGAAGAGAGCAGGTGTCTACCTTATGAACTTGGCAGTTTCCCTGCAGGTCTACACTCTTGGTATTGATTTTGCTGTAAGATAAATAGTGACATGATTTTTTTTTTTAAAAAAAAGGTCTTATTTTGGGACCTTTTAAATGTGCCTGACACATGCAAGAAGTTCACTTAAGGGTTCGTATCCATCTAAATGAATCAAGATAATAGATAACTTTTTACGTTTTCAATCTCAGTGTATTTTCTTTTCAGATTTGGTTATTATTGAAGAAAGCTTTTAAAACAGTGCTTTTAGTGCAGAAGTTAACTTCTGAATTTAGCTGTATATCTGCATTACAGTAGCCTACCAAAAAATCAGAAGACACAGCTTAAACACACACTGAGTTACTGTCTAGATCTGCAGTTCCTATTAATCAGAAATGTATTAACCTTCTCATAGCATATTTTCTACATTTAGGAAAAAACTTCCCAGTATTTTTTTATGGAGTCTGTATACAATTAGTTAAGGGATACAGACACTTCCCTCATTTTTTATTAATTTGCTCGTACTTGATTCAAATCATGCCTTCTGGCTAAGCTTAGCATTGCCCTCTTCCAATTTGCATGAGTATGTGTAAAGTTAAGAATGTAATACTGAAAGATTAGAAAACCTCATTTCTTTATCAAAAGATCTAATACGCTCTAATATTTTTATGCTGGCAATAGGTATCGTAATACCTGACACGCCAAAAGGCATGCGCCGCTATCTTTATGATGCTCCAGAGCTGCTAAAAACCTTGGGGGGAGTGGTTGGGGGGGAAAAATAATATCAAGGTATGTAGGGAAAAAATGGATTTAGGGACAGGTGATAGATATCCTGCTGTGCTCCTTGATTGAGTTAGCTTCTGTAAAACGCTTGTTTGTGAAGATGAAAAATCTCGAGTTGAGGCTGCTGCCTTGGTGCTGTAGTGAGCGAGCGCGGCGAGGCACGGCGCCGGGCTTCTCTGGGCTGACACCAAGATGGCAGCGGGTAGCCCCCCGCGCGTCCTGAGGCGGGGGGCCTGCTGCCCTCCCCAGGAGCTGCGCCCTCACCTGTGCTGAGCCCCAGCAGCCGCCGGCCCCACCACGGAGGGGCCAAGGGGCTCTGGGGGCTGGGGGGCAGCAGGGGGCCGCTTCTGGGCCCAACCGTCCTTCGGGCCAAGCCGGCCCCCGGCCGTCGCTGCCCTGAGGGGAGCTAGAGGAGGCCGGTGCGACACCCGCACCAGCCCATCTCTACCTGCCCCCTCCTCGCCAGCACCCCCAGCCGTGGGGGCACGATGCGGCCATCGCCTCCTCCTCCTCCAGCGCCCCCGGGGCAGGTGCAGGGGGTGGCCAGGGAGGACCCGCCGCGCCCTCGCTGTGAGGGGACCCGGGGGGAGGCCGCTCCCCGCCCGCAGCGGCTCCCCTCGAGAGCAGGAAGCCGGAAACCAGCGAGACAAGCCGCGTTAACGGAGGGGGGGGGCGGGGGGCGGCCGAAGCGGCCCCGCTCCCCTCAGCCCCGCGGGTGAGTCAGGGCCGGGCCGGGGGCGGCGGGCACTGAGTCACCCCCCCGCGCTTCGCCCCGCTTCCCGCCCGCAGGGAGGGCGCCCCGCGGCGCATGCGCGGCGGCGGCGGCGGAGTTGTGAATGGTGCGGCTGTTCGGCCGGAGTTTACGAGCCGGGAGGAAGTCGCGGGGGGGGGTGGGGTGGGGGGGAGGCGGGCAGCGGCTGCCGCTCTGCGCGCGCGGCGGAGGGAGGAGGAGGAGGAGGGAAGGAGGCAGGCGGGGAGGGGGGCGCCGCCGGCGGGGGCTAACAAAGGGCGAGGCGAGCGCTGGGGCTGGGACAGCGCGGGGCGGGCGGGCGGGAGGGAGGGCAGCCGGCTGCGGCGGCCCCACCACCATGCCGCGGGTTGTCCCCGACCAGCGGAGCAAGTTCGAGAACGAGGAGTTCTTCAGGAAGCTGAGCCGCGAGTGCGAGGTGAGGCGGCGGCGCGGCCCCCTCCCGCCCTTCTCCCCCCGCCGCGGGGAAAGTTTCCGCGGGGAGCCCCGCGCCTCGCCTCAGCGGGCGAGCCGAGCCCGGCGGCGCGGGGAGGCGCAGTCTGTGCACTCCGCTGCCCCCTTATCGCCGGGATTGGCCCCTCCTGATTGCGCGCCCTGTTCTCCGCAGATTAAATACACCGGCTTCAGGGACCGGCCCCACGAGGAGCGGCAGGCCCGCTTCCAGAACGCCTGCCGCGACGGCCGCTCCGAGATCGTAAGTGCCGCCGCGCTCCCCTCGGGGCCCGCCGGGACCGGGCCGGCCTGTCAGCCGCGGGCAGGGGCACGGCCGGCGCCCTCCGCTGCACCTCCCCACGCTTCGTCTTTTTAAATTTATTTATCGGTTTTTTAAATGAAAAGTTTCGGGGAGCCTTTGAGGAGGAGGAACGGCTCCAAGGAACTACGCGAAAGGCTGCGCGCCGGGCGTGGCGGGAGCGGGCGGTGCGGGGCGGCGGGGCCGGGAACTTCTGCGGGGGGAAACCGCCTCGGCCGCACGGCGGGGACAGCGGCTCTCCCCCCGCAGGAGCAGGGCTCCTCCGCCCGGAGGTGTGACAGCCGTCCGGGGCGCGGGGGGGATGCCCAGGTGCGGGATCCTCTCCCGCAGCCACCGCCGCTTGCTCCCCTCCCTAGGCACGTGTTACAATTATAACCTGCTTGTCTCAATATTCATCTTCCCCCCCCCCCCTTTTTTTTTCCCCCCCCTTTTTTTTTTCTTTTTCCCCACCCTCGGAAACAATAGCTTTCCGAAATGAGTAAAATTACTCAGTAGACGCTAGCCGAAAAGTCTCAAACGAGCTGTTTGATGTATTGGCGAACTAAATCAAATGCTTCCAACGTTAGGCTTTGAGACTCGCAACTTCAGCCCCGTTTGTCTCATTCATTAAGGTTAGGTACAGACTGCTCTCTCCTGAATTAAGAAGTGAGATGAAGTATGGCTCGGAGTGGTCAAGAGCTGACTCGTTATTTCCTGGTTTGGTTTCTGCTATGTGTTCCTTCTGTAGGATCAGTACCTCCTACAGAGGACTGCTGTTAACTTCTTGACTCTTTGCTGTTCTTAAAATGCAGAAGTAACCTCTTTTTCATGTACAGTATATAGTGAAAGATGAGGTCAAAATTCCCTTTCCGTAGAAAATAACCCCTACTTTCACCAAGTTTGGTTTATGGTGATTCTTTAATTTCATGTGGTACCAATACTGCCAGTTGGTTCACAAGGAAATTATTCTTACGCATGTCCAAACAAATATAATTGAATGCCAGTTGCTGCAACTGATCTAGCTTGTTTGCATTTGTGAGTAAAAGGATATATAGTCAGGGATATGGTTGTCTTTTACTGAGTAACTTTATTTTAGCTGAATCTTATGCCTGCTTGTTATCTGTAGCCTTAGAATCTGTAATATTATTTTGTGAGAGGCCCCCTGTAGTCAGTCTCTTAATTTTACTAATTTTTTTACATTCATTTTTGATTGTGTCTGTTTGCTTCCTTTAAAAAGTCACTGGGGAAGCAGCGGGTAGGTAAGGAAAATGTAGTTTGCTGAGGAAAACATACAAGGATCTAAAGTTCCTGAACAGGTGAAGCTGCGTAGTGTGGCAGAGTCGTGTCATTCCCCCCCTGCCCCACGCAGTTATTTATATAAATGGGGAATCACTGTAGTTTCACCTTTGTACTTCTAAGCTTGCTACTATCTTTTCTCTGCCTGAGCTTCATCCCTTGGAAGCAACCAGCGATGCAAGTTCTACATATTTTTGCTTCTACTTAATTATAAAACAGTCTCTAAATTTCTTGCTCTGAAACATCTGGTTTTGTTTTGTGAACAGGGCACAAGTAGTCAGGTTTATTTAGAAATGTAGTGTGTGTAATGACTGATGTTAAAAAGAGCTAGTAATTTTACTTTTTTTTAAAGTCCTGAATGTTTTGTCAGACATCAAGGGTTTATTCTTTTATCTCGAAGGGAGTCTTTGCAAATGACTTCAAATATTTTTAAGCAGGCAAAAAAAACCCCACCCAACCCAGAGAGCAGCATAGGGATTTAATGTAGAATTGGCAGTTGGTTGTTGGTTACTTCTGTCAAAAAACTCTTGATTGAATAAAGAAAATAATTACCAGTATTACTGAGAAAGTAATTGTGAAATATTAAGAAATGTTTTGGGTTTACTGGTGTTGCTTTGGTAAGTTGAAAATAACTTTACATGTTCAGTTTGTTTTGGGAGAGTTCCTAACTACCTATTTGGAAGGTACTTCCATTTATGTTGTCTACGTGGGTCAGATCACCCTTGCACTACCTGACAAGCTTTTTGCAAAATTTGAGGCATATGTGTATGATAAAGTTTCAGACTGAGCTTTAAAAGGCTCTGTATAGAAGAATCAGAATTTTCTTACTTTCAAGTTTAAGACCATACTGGCGGTGTGATTTTAAAAAACCTCACAGCTCATTTTTTGAGTTTGCTTCTGACTAGAAGAAAATTGTTGGGTTTGGTGTAGTCCTGTGTGGTTACTAGCAAGACTGTTGTCGTGTTTTTCAGGATTGACCTATGATTTTGATTTGGGAAGCACATGGGTATTTTAATTGGATGGGTTTATCTGGTCAAAGGGAGGGAACAGGCTTCAAAAACCCAGAGAATAAATATCTACACAGCTTTTTAAATAGCCTAGAGTTTAAATGCTGCCTGCATGACTCTGTGAGGATGTGGGAATTTGTATACTTTCATTTTCTTCTTTTTTCTGATATACTTTTCCCATGGTTTTTGTGGCCCTCTAGCACAGGTTGGGGGGTGGAAGCAGGGAGGCTTGGGCACTTAACTGTCTCGCTCAGGGAAGCAAGTACAGTACTTGGGACCCGGTACCCGTGGGGCCTGTGGAAGCTGCAGTGGTCCGGAGGGCTGCAGCGGTCAGCTGGTTTGCACTCAAAGATCTCGCTCCTTGGCATTTTGTTTTGAGTGTATGAATTAAACACGTATTTGCTAAGGATGCTCAGAGGTGGGAAGGTAGTTCTTGAACAAACTGAAGTGGTGATGACTTACGAGTCAAAAATATTTGGAGATAGATATAATTATTTTGTTATGTAAATAGAATCACTTCGAAAGCAAAGGAATAATTCAAGCTAGTCAGTTCCCCTGCAGCCCTCACAGTTTTGATGCTTCCTATTTGTGCAAGTGTATTCTAGGTAAAGCTATTAAAATTGATTGAAATGCTTATCTTTGCATATTGTAGGGCAAACAAATATTAATGTACCGATACAGTATCCTGGCATTAGTAGGACTGATATTTCAATTTTAACGTCACTGAGAATGTGCTTAAGGGGAGATTTTAAAAACAAACAAACAAAAAAAATTAATAATCTGCTTTTAAAGATAGTCTGGAGTGGAACCTGGTTGCAGAGTATTAGCCTCCCTTGGCGAAGAGGGGAAAAAGTCAAGACAAAGCACTTCTACTTTCAAAATGGGAGGTATTAATCCTGTGACAGACAGTGTTGCAGTACATGACCGGAACTATCTTAAATAACATGTAGAGCTATTGTGTCATAGGTAGCAGCACAGTTATGCCATACAGTTGCTGAATTCTGGGTTGCTTGAAAGGTATCTGTCAGGAAATTCCAACTATTAGGGTAGTATTTGTATAGCTTTTAAGAAAAACTGTATTCTGGATTAATGACCATTTAAATCTTAAGTGATCATGGTAATCAATACAGTTATTTGATTGCAACAAATTGCGTTTAACCCTGGGATTTTGAGTAGCGTTAAATTCAGGGAGCATGTTTGAGTATTTGCAGGCTTGCAGGAGGTACTCACCTGTACCAGAGAGGAGTATAAGTACTGTGAATCTGACTTGCAAAAATAATTTTTTCTTTCATGTCTAGAAATTGACGTACTCTTCATGAGTTGGAGTTAAGATACACAAATAAATACAGAGAGTTTATACAGAAAACGGAATTTTATTTTCATTTGAAACCATAGCAAGTTATTTACTTGAAAGCAAGGTGTGCTTTTTCTAATATGGTTAAGTCAGTCCCTTTAATGATTTTACAAAGGGCTGCAGCGGAGAATTCCTACAGTTGCCTATTCTCACTGACACAGCATCTGCTGATTTGGATTTCACTGGTGCCTTAATGTGGCAAGAGGACTTCATCCCGTGAGGTTTAATTGAGCTGTATATTGATGCTGCTTGCCCGTAGATGATAAAACGGGAATATTTACATTTCAGTTCAGTTAAGTGTTGATCCAGGTACAAGCAGATAGTGAAAGGAAGCGAGTCCTTTTTCCTTCAAAAAAAGTTGACCCTCGTAACAGGGCTCAGGAGTTCATTTTCCTTCAGGAGTACTTCTTTTAGAGATATGCAAGCTCTTTAAAAAGCATGGGCAATTTTTAATGTTGCAGGTACTAAGTTGGTGCAGGGTATCCGGAGAGAACTGAAAGGACAGATTCTAATGTCAGCAAAACTGATTTGAAAGAAGTATTGATTCCATGTTGTATTTTATATCCGAAGCAGCCAATGGCAAATGTTGTCAAAATGGAATCAGATGTTTGTAACTTAATACTTAAGAAAAATGATGAGTGCATGTTTTTGACTTTAAGTATTCTCTGTGCTGCCTGGCTTAAGACATAAACTGATGTAAAAATAAATGACTGCCTGCATAATTTATGTAATGTCTTGCTCCCTGATCCTGTTTGTATTGATTTTTCTAAAAGGCTTTTGTGGCCACAGGAACCAATCTGTCTCTCCAGTTTTTTCCGGCCAGCTGGCAGGGGGAGCAGCGACAGACACCGACCCGGGAATATGTCGACTTTGAAAGAGAAGGAGGCAAGGTAAGAAGGAAATTGTTGCGACTGAAAGAAATTTTTATGTTGTGCTTATGATCTTATTAGTATGGACCACATGTATGATGTGAAATCATTAATATTTCACATCTTGGTGGTTGTAGGTTGTCACGTGAGTACAACTGGAAGCTGGTAGGAGAAAAATTGGTATCGCTTTGTTTTTGAAGCATTGTTAGCATTTCTGGAGGGGGAAACGTGGGCAGTAGTGGAGGCTTTTTATTATTTTGAGGAACAGAACTTTATTTCTACTGTCATGCTGTGATAAAATTTTAGGGAACAATTTAAATTTGGTGTTGAGTAGATGCTTCTAAAATGATTCAGAAATTAGACTTTGGCCAACAAATTATGGTAGGCGCATGAAAATTTGCACTTTGAACAGGTTACTTCATTGGGTCTTAGGTTGCCGGTTGATACAGCCAGTATTTGGTGTGCTGCTTAGTGGAATGAAGCTTTTTTTCTTAGTTTCACAATGAACTATAATACAGAAACAGCATCGCTTTCAGAATTGATTTCTGAATATTCTTTTTCTGAGGTGGTTGTCCCATAGACTGATAGCGAAAGGTAGAACTCCCTGATGACAGTGATGGTTACTGTGAAGCTGTATTAGATTTAAAGTCAGAAACCTTGCTTAGTCTCATCAGAATAAAGTTACCGAAATCACTTAAAGTTGGTTTTGTTTTACAGGAAAAACATACCTTTAAAATATAGATGCTGTCTCTTATCTATGCTACTGTAGATGCTTTGGGACTCATCCAAAGATCCCCAAGTTCAATAGGAGACTTTCTGCAGACCTCAGTAGGTTTGGACCAGCACTTAAGCCCCCACAGTCTTTCTGTTTCAGGCTAGTTTCTGTATAGTTTTTTCACTATAAAGGTTTTTTTTTTTTAAATGGACTACAAAATCCTTGCTTTTGCCTAACATTTTTTACCCGCTCTTGTAACTAACAGCAATGCTACCAAACCCGCCAGGCATATTGGGTCTTTTAAATGCTGCTAGGTGGAAGATAAATATTTCCTATAGTGGGAAAACTTGATTGGAAAAAAAAAATTCCTGAGGGCAGTTATGGTATTTGGAATTCAAGTTAATGAGTTTTTTTGGAAAAAATTGTTTTCCATTCAGTCCTGTGAGGCTTGCAGAAGTTGAACAGACTGGGGGAGAAGGAGTGAAGTTGGCTATGCTGGGTACTGACTGCTTTGCTAAGGAAACCGAATTGAATCTGGCTCTTATTGAAAAATATTGATTCTGGCTCACAATTGAATGAGGAATTTTTCTTGTAATGTGTAAGAAGACTGAAGTCTCTCTTCTTGCCAGTTCAGAACTTAATTTTATTTACTCCTATGATTTTTTTTTAACTTTGTTTCCTCTGAATGAATTCTTAAAGTACTGAACTACTTCATCCATTTTCTTGTGTTGTCTTAATCATGTAAGAGCGTGGTAGATAGGCTGTGTATTAAAATAGAACATGAGCCTCAATAAATGAATGCCACTCCCTGTTTGATGTGTGTTTACAGTAAATTCTGGAGCACTTCGCTAAAATACTTAGAAGAATTCATCTGAATGAGGCTAGAGGTGGACATACTATTAAATAGGAATATTGTTCTGCTCTAGTATGAACAAATTGCAAATTCAGTGTTGTAATAAAGTTTTATTAGCATAAATCACATGTGAATGCAGGCTTGCTCTGCACAGAATTAAACTTGTCTGAAAGTAAGCCACTCCCATAACTTCAAAAGAGGAGTAAGCAGAATGTCAGAGTGTTTCTTACGTTATCAACAGAAACAGTTAAGTGTTTCATATGAATTGTCTGAGATTTTGTCCTCTATAGATTTGTCTGTTCGGTTTTATTAAAAATTTCTTTCGTGGGCTTCAGCAGTCTCTTTAACACCATGTGATTTTTGTGGCTCTGTGCAACATTGTTTTATGAGCTTTGATTCTTGAGGCAGTGCATAATGTGTGTTTGTTCATCACTGGATTTAAGCCAGCAAGGCATGTTTTTAATTATATGGATAAAAAAAGCGTATGGGGGGAGCTGTCAGTTAATTATTATTTTAGGCATTAGTTTGAGATTTAGAATGTAGATAAACTTACCAACACCAGAATATTTTTATTCTGGAATTCTGCTTCAGTGTTTGGCTAAGCAAAATGATGGCCCAAAATAGTTTATCCAGAGTTGAAATATGTCACTATTGTGCCTAAGCAGTTTTGTAGGCAGATTGACAAAGCTACCAGTGCAGTGTCTGCTAGAACTGCTGCTTAAATCATTGACTTTTAGAAAGAGCAACACCTTTGTGAATATGTGAAAGCTGGGATTCTGTGAATATCTACTTCATAGGCTTGAGGTTTTTCATTTTGGTATTTCTTAACTGAGGGGGCTTTCGTATTCTTAATTTGTCTTTTAATTTGTTGATGCATCTGATGTTCACAGTGGGTGGGTAGGCCTCTAGTGGATATCCTGTCTTCATTAATTCAAGAATTGGATAGCTAAGTGTTCACTTAATGTTTCTATTCATTTTAAACTCAAGCTTAACATTTTTTTTTGAGATAGTTTTAGCATTCTGTGCTGTCTTTGCCCTGCAGCAAATTCAATTGTGTATTTGAGCAATTTTTCAGGTTTGTCATAGCAAAATAAAAAGTAGCACTAAAAATAGGTCCCTGGATTGTAAAAATGATAGAATGTTGTATTTCATTGTGATCGTAGGAGGGTGTGGGGTGCACCAAATGCAGTGTGTGCCCTGTTTCTGGGTATCCGAACCATACCAAGGCTTCCTGATCCATTGTGTTGTCAGCTAATGTCCAGTTCTTTTTTTCTTTTTTTTTTTTAAGAATAAACGAATAGATATTGTTAAGAAATTCAGAGGCAGACAGTATAGTAGTGTAATGTATTACCTGACATTTCACATAATTGAACCCTGGAATGGATGGGAGAGCTTTATTTTCACCTTTGTTCTCTGATACCATTAGTTACTTGGGCTAGTTTTATTGTGCTTACTGAACTTCTTTACTTTTTACTTCAGTTTTATACTGATACCCTATGAACTTCAGGCTGAACCGTGTGTGTGTGTGGGCTTCGATGCTTCTTGAAACCTGATTTTATTGAAAGTCCCCTTGTTCTGTTAAGAACTGTGTGATCAGCTTTCTTTGCATGATTCATGTTGTACACTTCCTATAGGAAGATGAAATGTCCCTGGTTTTCATTTGTTATTCGAGACATTTATAATAGCTCTGGTCTTTCTTACCTGAAAGAACATTAGTTCTTGAGTATTCTCTTTTATTGTTTAAATACCGGTCACTACAGTGATGAAGTGTGTGAAGTTGTTTTACTTCCTTCCCCTTTACAATACTATTCTCCATCTCGCTTCTAATGCGGCTTAACTTCCTGCCTGCTGCTTGGCGGCAGCTGCTCATAAAGCAGAGTCTTCAGCACAGGCCTATTTTGGTATAATACGCTATGAACCCCACAACTCTGGAGGAAAGCACATCAGACATGATTTAAATTGATTCAGAGTGCCTGGTATGCCACATGTGTGATGTAGCTAGGATTTCTACTCTTTGGACCGTTAACATTTTTCTAGCCGTAAGTAATGATTACCAAACCTCACTTTTCTTCCTGAAGATGCCGAGTTTCTATACATGCAGGTTTTTGTCATAACTAGGAAGTTTTATTTGGCTATAAGTTGATGTTAAGTGCTTGGATGAATCTAAAAAACTGAAGATCTCTGCTTTGCTGCAGACATTACAGCAGTTACAGAAATGTAATGAGAATGAAAGGTGCTGTATTTGAATAAAAACTATATTTAAATGGCAGCCAACAGCACCAGTTTTCCACTTGTGTCCTATTTTCTCACTAGAGGCTTGATAGATAGGACTTGTCCACAAATCAGTGTTTTCTTTTCTGACTTTAGCAATACAATTTCACGGATTATTGGGATGGTGTATTGGTTGCTCCATTTTCTGAGCAAATGCAATTTCCAGTCAAACATAGGATCCCAGTGTACCCAGTGGAATTTGCTTGGAGAGTAAAGGCTTAATTTATGAGAAACATCTGAATATCAGGGCTAACCTGGATTGAATCGGGAGTTTTACTTTCTTTACTTTGATCCCCACCGCTTTCTGAAGAACTTAGATCAAACATCAAGTCATCCAAATAAAGTTGGAGTAGCAGCTTTCTTTTTTCTTGCTTTAGGTATGCTTATGTTGAAAAAAATGGTGAGGAGGGTTTCTGGGAAACTGATTTACAGTTCCAACTCTCATTTTACCTTCATGGTAGTGCTAAAAAGCCGTATTCCTTAAGTTGCAGTATTTTCAGTCCAGCAGTATTTGGGTTTTTTGTATTGTTACCATCTAGAATTTTCTCATAGATAGCAGTTACTTGTATATGTTCCCTGCAATCCACTGAGTCTCTGGACAAAAAGGATTTGAGTTTAATCGTTTCCCAGATCAGTGGGAAAAGATGCCTGATGTTAGGGATTTAGGGAAGAAAAAAGAAGTATGCTAGAACCCTAATATTTTAAGATCATACTGTGGTGTGCCACTACATAGGGCAGACTGTCTCAGTCATGAGATGCATGTGGTCTTAACAGTTGTCAAGGCTTCATCATTTTATTTGTCTGTAGTAACATAATGCTCCTTCACATGATTGTAAAGGTCTGCTTAAAGCACTTCCGAAGACAGTGCTGCGACCCTGAAGACTTGGGCATCACCTAACAAAAGTTCACTGAGGTGTTTGTATGTGGCAGAGGCATGTAAGATGTAACTTAGTTAAAAAAACTAGCAAATGTTAACCTTTAAGGGGTATCGGGTGTCTCAGCATTCTTTGTGGATCGTGTTTTAATAAGTGAAGGCATCTGGTGGGGATGTTTCGTTTCCCAGAAGTTGTCCTGCTCATAAATGTTTTCTGTTGCTGAACAGTCTTGTTGCTTCCAGATCTGAAGTTGAACTGAGGTTCATTGCCATAGCTCTGTACAGTCCTTGACTGATTTTTAGCTAGTCCCTTAATGTACTGGTGGGTTAGGATAATGATATTTTGGGGTCAGATTTTTATCATGTTCATCTGCTATTCTCAGCCTTTGTGCTAGCAGAATGATACAGAATTCCTCTTCTGGCTTAGCTCCAGCTTGCTTCAGGAATGTGGAGCAGGGAAGAATTGGCTGGTGCCTGTCCTCAGAGCTGGCGCTTTTCCTGAGCACCCCTAAACAACTGTTCATCCTCCTGCTCGGGTCTACCTGATGACCCCACATCCCCAAAACATTGTGGTGACTGGGAGAGATTCTTCTGTGAAGGTGCATCAGCTGATGAACTATGTGTGCGGAGACCCTTCAAGGTGCTTTTGCTTGCTTCAGCCAAGGGAGGTGGTGGTGCCCTGATGAAGCCCACACTGTCATTCCTTTTAACCTTTCTCGGGCTTTTTCTGTAAGCTTTAAACAAGGGAATCAGCGTGTGAATGGCTGGTCTGACAGCAGAGAAATGGGTTTGGTGGATATATCCAGATTGTAACCAGCCTGTCTAAACAGCTTAATTTTTTTTCCTGGAGTTGTGTGGTGAGAGTCCTACAAAGGCTTGGTGAATGAGAAGAATTCTCTTTCCTGGATGGTTCCCTTGATCAGTTGTCATCCAGGATCAGCTAAATGGTTTGGGTAAAATACTAGTTTTCCGTAGATGCTTGTGATTCTAGATTTTATTGTTATGTTTGTGCTTAAGTCTTATTTAGCAGAGACTGCTCAGGTTCTTTTTTCCAGATAAGTGATTTCTCTCTTTATGCTCTTATACCACTTTTGCTTTAGAGAAGAGTGAAACTTTGTTTTGCCTAGACACTTTGAGGTGTTAGTTATTATGACTTGCTGTTGCATAGAGGAGAGCAATTTAATTGAAACTCCATTTGAAGCCAGGTAGTCATAGTGTTATCTTTTGCTTATTCACTTTCCCTCACAGCTGGGAGATCATTGAGTCATAGGATGGTTTAGGTTGGAAGGGATCTTAAAGATCATCTAGTTCCAGCGCCCCTGCCATGGGCAGGGACATGGAGATGCCTCTGTCTGCATGCCATTTATAAACTATTAACAGTCAGGAACTTGGATTTTGGGAAGAGAAATCTTTAGAGCTCGTGTAAGTTTTTAGGTACGTGTTGTCCTGTGCTGGCAAGAAACCCCAGACTGACGTTGGGCCAGTTGTTCTGCAGAGTGATTTATCACAGGGTGCCCCCGCCACTAAAGCATGAGTCACAGCAGGCGTCTCTCGTGTGACAAGGATCCGCAGCCTTTTCCCCTTAATCTTTTCGCTCCCCCCATCCTCCAGATATTTTTGTTACTGCACGCAGCCTTGTTCATGCATTACGGTGTGTGCAGTGATGATGTAATTTTGAAAGAATGCTTATGAAGAGTACTTGCAGCAGGGCTGTGCTGTTTGTGATGCCTACCTATCAACCCTTTCTGTAGGTCCAGAGTACTTAGGATCTGCTGTCAGTAAACCTGCTTCTGATTAGCTTTTATTACATGTTGTAGAAGCAGTTATTCAGTCATATTTTACATATTACCTTGAAATTTTTCCAGTGGTCTAAATGCACCCATTAGAGTTGTAAAGACAAGACTTCAAATTTACTCATACCATCATCCTAAAGTTTCCCAGCAGAGGAAGGAAACCAGAGTTAGCGAGCTAAACTTTGCATTTGGGAACCAGCTATATGGAAGAGCAGATGAGTGGTGTGTGGCGGAAAGCAGTGCTTGAGATCTCTGCAGCATAGACACTGGAAGAAATCCAGACATTTGGATTGTTGTATCCTCTTGTTTGCATATCGTTCTCCACTTACTAAGCAAAGTTGTTAACATTATGCTTCTTAGGCACTCTTATAAATGAATGAGAAAAGTAAGAGCATCACTGTCGGGAAGGTTGTCTCTTTCTTCGTGAAAATCACTTAATGCTTCATATTTAAAAAAAAATAATCAAGAAGATGATGAAACATTTGCTGCAAGAAACTGTTGTTTTTCTGAAAGTTACTGAAATGTTTCTTCAAGCTTTATTGTCCAAAGCAGAAGTAACAAAATGAGCTAATTAGCTTGCATAATTGTATATTTGATGTTTAACAAGTTGGTCTGGCGAAAGGTGTACTGTGACAATAATAGGTAGGAAAAACGAGGAATCTTGCACAAGACTGCCATTCCAAGATGTTGAGTGCTAGTGAAAGGATCATTTTTTGGGGAATAACTGATGCTGCAGATGTTTTGTCTTAGCAGAAGGTCTATATGCTTTTTTTTTACAGTAATATCTAGGCTTGTATATGAGATCCAAATTGTAGCTACTTGAGGAGTCTGTGCAAAACTTCTGCCTTCGTTCTGTGTTTGGGGTACTTTACTTAGTTGCACCAGCAGCTGTATGTTGTGGGACTTCTGGATATACAATTTGTTTTATCTGTTCATCTCAGTATAAATATAGAACATAAAACCTATGGGGGGTGACAGGAGAGTTGTTAAACCTGGCATGATTTTTACAGTAAGGGTCATTAAATTTGATTTTCTATTGAAATACAGTGACCAAAGACGAAGTGTTGTTTTTTCACATTTTTCAAATACTTTTGGGTCTGAAATCTAGGGAAGAAAGGAGCTCTGGAACACATGAACGGGGGCTTTTACGTCCTGATGAAATCTCTCCTGATGGCAGTTGAGAAGTAGCCAGCATTGTTTGACAAAACAGGATGGAGGTGACCAGGATAAATTTTTAGCCTCTTTTCAGCCAGTGTATTCCTTTAAAATAGATTAAAGAAAGGGAAAAGCTTACGTTCTTCAGTAGAGGCAATACCGGACTTTTCTTTATCTTTTTGGAGAACTAATACAAGCCTAAAGAATGCATATGAATAGGAAAACTTAAGGCAGAAAGGCATCTAGACAAAGTGAAACAACTGTAGTAGTGTATTTTTCTTATGCTCCTAAATTTAGAGCATTTGGGGATTTCTTTATAAAGCTTGCATGCTTCTCTGGGTTTTTTTTTTGGTTTGTTTGGTTGGTTTTTTTTTTTAATATATTGAGGGCAAGCATTTTCACATGGGTAGAGGAGCAGTGGGCAATCATCTCATGCCCAGATGGCCCCGACCAGGGGAATCTGAGTACAGTACCCTGCAATGTGGTTGCACAACCTGGTAGCCTGGTGGGTTTTCATTACCTGATGTTTCTGATCACTTCAAAAGGTCTTACAACAGATTGTGCATGTGGTACTTTCCTGACAAAGCAAAGCAGTGTGAGACTTTTTTAAGCTCTCTTCTGATACCTAGAACTTGAGAGTCAGACTTTTCAGGAAGTAATGGCTCATGTCAGCTATCAATTTTTTCAACTTCAAGAAAATGAATCAGTAGGTGGTTTATAGGGAATAAAAATAAATAGTGCTTAAGGATTTACATCCATTCTCCTCTCCTGTGAGTCATAGTGTTGGTTCTGTCCTTTCCTGGTCTTGTGCTGAGAGAATTCTTGTTGCATTTTGGCTACACAAAGCTGTATTTATATTATTAACTGTCTTTATAACTGTGGGTTTTTTTTAGCATTTTGCTGTTTGCAGAACTCTGTATTAAACATGTATCTGAAAGTGCTAATTACTCTGGTGAAGAAAATTCTCAGCCATTGCTAATGATGTTCTGCAGAAGCTGATAGTTTTCTACAGAATAATTATGACACAATTACAAAGTTTTATTGGATGATGAAAGCTACATAGTTGTTACGATATACAAAAGAAGAAAAATCATTAACTTGCAGTATTTCAAGGCTTGATGCTGCATTACATGTTGAATATTCATGCAGTTTTTCTAGAACCTGAATCCTGCTTAAGGGGGAAGGTGAGGCTGTCGAAGTGCTCAAGAACATAATGAAAGTCAAAAGGCGGAAGAGGCAACTTTTCTTGCCCCTCTCCTGTTTGGGTCAGTTCTTGGGTGGTTTTTATTAATTGCTTGCCCATGTTGTCAAAATGGGTATCTTCTAGTTGAGTATACTTGCATTACACATTTCAGATTTTCAGTTCAAAAATACAGGTTTAATAGGCTATTTATTTGCACAAAGGCAGCATGGTGTGTAAATGATATATTTTAGATAAACCTCTCTTTCTAACCTTCTACTGGAGTTTCTAGTTATAACTGCTTTTTGCCTATGGTATTTTCTGAAAGCTTGAAAAGAACTGATTTCCCAACCAATTTTGAAATTTCCGTCTGGAAAATATATTCTGTCAACGTGGCAGAAAACAGTGTGTGTCCCTGTTAGTTAACTGGTTTTGTGAGTATAAGCAGCAAACCAGCAGCAGTGTCCTAGCAGTGTTTTGCTGCAAAAACATTATTCTTTTAAAACGTTGCAAGAAAGATTGGGTTTTGTTGTTGTTGGTTTTTAATGCATGCCATTTGGGGAGAGTAGATTTAAAATCCAGCCATCTTTCTCATGTAGAATCTAGTGGTAAAGATGGACTGATAAAAGACCCTGTAAGGTTTCACAGGGCAAAACCCCAGCATGTATTTGCCTTTCAGATTATCCTTGTACTCTGCTCATTGCATTCTTGTTGGTTCTTAGTTCCAGCTGTGTGGTTGGCCTTGTTGTTCTGAAGGTAAATGGAGTGAGTCTGAGCATGAGACACACGTCATGTTGGGATGCATTAGACCTTTTTGTAGTGACACTGTGAAAACAGAAGCCGTCTACTTTTTGCTTTGTATTGGGATTTTTTTGGTGGTTTTGGTTGAGTGTAGTGTATGTTTGCTGCTCAGTGCAGCAACTGCAGTATTTTGGAATGATGAACTGTGTCTGGAGCCCTACTTGTTATTAAGTGATGAGTATAATTTCTGTGCAGTAGCATTTTAGTATTTTTCACTGCTAGCTTCTAAGCCCAAGTACTGACCAGTGATCTTAATCCAGGAATAAAATGCCGTAGTCCCTGCAGATTTTAATCACATTTGTTCGGACATCCTTAATGCTTCATATCTGTTCTTAGTTACAGACTTATTTTTTAGTTAACTGAATTAGTAGCCTGCATAATTTAATGAAATATTGATCTGCTTTTGAAAACGAGTCATAATTACATTGTTGAGCTAACTACACAGAAAAAACACCCCTATAAACAACCAAAACACCATAAAAATACCAGATATTCTAAGTGACTTGTAAATTCTGCCTCTTCAGTGAAGATTTTTTTTTTTTAAGTTTTAGAAACCAAAAGAAAAGCCATCACTGTAGTTTTCAATAATAGAGAAAGCATGTTGAAAGAGGTTTTCTCACAGCTCTGATACTACTTAGAGATGTTTTTTTAATGGTAGTCCATACAAGGACTACATAGAGTTGTATCTGAGTTTTATTGAGATGGGCGTTTTCTGAAACTTTAGTGGTATTTTTAATAAAAACAGGTGACTTACATAAGCATACTTCAGAATTGTCCAAAGTACAAAACCAAAGACCCATCAGGTTTTGCTATGCAGTTGGAAATTGTGGCAAGTGTTTTCTGGGGTGGTTTTCTAGTTGTGGAGTGCATCCTTTCCTCGGGGAATACACCAGGGGAATGCTATCACCTTCTGCTATAACTGGAGAGCTAAAATGGGGGTGGGCTGGGTGGGTGTGTTGTTGGTGCTCTTGAATGGAAATTATTTTGGAAGTTTTAGGAGACTTTTTTTCTTTGCTGTGAAATGCCTTAAGCTAATGAGTCAAGATACAGCTTGAAACACCTTTGACATTATCATGTACCTATAGACCTGCAAATGTATAGGTTTCCACGGAACAAGGGAAAATGCATCCAAGGGTCTAAAACTTAAATTAAAGAAAAAAAAATATATTCATCTGACTCCTGAGTCTGTCGGGTACAGTATTTTGACTAAATTAAATCTTTCTGAGAAGTTAAATCATAGCTCCAACTTTATTAATAGACTTTAAGCAGAAGTACACAGAAGTAGAACGAACCAGGGATATATTGCTCTAAAGGAGGAAAATACAGGTGTTTAAAATCTCTTAACAATTTTAACTGCTTATATACAACAAACCCACGCAGATAATGGTTAAACTAATTAGCTCTATGCTCGGGTATTTACTTGTTGCTATTCAAATTTTAGTACAGGCTGTTAGCAATTCATAGGATATTTTATACTTCAGCAAATTCTTTTCTTCTAGATATTTTTTTCCTCACAGCTAGTGAATTTGTATTTTCACTGCTTTTGGTAATTTTAAAATGTTGTGGTACAAAAGACTGCATTTAGAACTTTAGTGTTCTTCCCTTTTATATTTTTTTTTTTTCTTAAGCATAACAGTCTAGATTCAGACTCTTGGTAAGCAGTTTTGTTAGTATTTCTGGTTTTGCTTGAGGAATCAACCTGTGTCATAGATGATGAAATAGAGAAACCCTATTTAATTTTGAATGTTAAACTTCCCAGAAATTATTCTTGTGTTCTGTAAAAACGAATGCCTGGGTGGTTTGGTTTTTTTGTCTTATTTGTGTGTGTTTTATGAGTGGGTGTTATGGCATGTGTAGGTAACATAGAGGAAAAACGGAAACTGAAAAGCTGAAAAGGGCTTTTTCCAAAGACTATTTTGTGCACTACAGCAAGCTTGATCATTCCTGATCTTAACTAGCTTCTTCTCTGATTATTTACGTAATCTAAAGTTGCAAGTGCAATGTCTTTGTGCCATCACCAAAAGGAGGAGCTGCAGGAGCTGGTCATGGGTGGAGAAGTGATGGTGCCGGGCCCCCTGGGGTCCTCTGTGCCCAGCCTGGGGTCCCTGGGCAGCCCTGTCCCAGCACTCATCAGCTAGCAAGGGCCTGTTGGTGGTGGCATGGTACAGCCAGGACATGGGTGCCACTGTTGACACTTCAAGCTTTGTTCATCTTGAAAGCCACAGCTGGCTCATCCATGTACGACTTAGGGAAGGCTTGTTTTGTCAGGAGGTATCGTTTCCTTTGCATTTTTACAGAATAGTGTAAGGTTTAGATTTTAAGAACCTCATTTTCATATAGTGGAAGCTGTTTCAAGATGTAGGTTTCAAAATAACTTAGAAAACATTTTCTTGTGTTTAGAGGAAGAATAATAATGTGCTTTGAGCCATGAAGACAGAAGGATTGATCTAAATTTGTTGGATTTTTGAGCTCTTACGATTTGTAGTGATGTGTCTATTGTTCTAAGATTAAAACCACTAAAAAGTCTAATTTGCTCATAGTGACTTCCTAAATGGGATTCTCTTCAACTGTTCCTATTTACTGTTTCATTCCCAGTTAAAACTGTTACAAGAGTTTTGTTTCAGAATTGAACTTAGAAAGTCTGAGGAATGCTGTCAACTCTGTCCATGACTTGGTTGTTTTTTGTTAGCTTCTTCTAAAACATGAGTTATCGGTATCTGAAAGTGTAGTCTGAAGCCTTGTGCGGAGTTGTCAGCTTTTGCTGTACCTTAAGTTGTTGTTACACTAATGAAGATACTATTTTGTTTTGTCCTCCAGATAACTGAGGATTTTAGTGTGTAAGTTCTGTCGCAAAAGAAAAGCTGTTTTAGAAAAGCTTGGTTTGTTTTTTTTTTTCTTTCTGGTGTGTGGGTTTCTTAGATTACTTCCCCTCTCATGCTCTGCCCACTCTTTGAAACCCAGGCTAGCAACCCGTCTCTGATTATGGTGTGAAGTGAGCCTTGGTATTTGAGGGGGACTAACTCAACTTTACATTTCATGACAGTCATGCCAAGTTTGTATGGCAAGACCACCACATTAAATATTATGAAAGCCTATATGTACTACTTTAAGATTTCTGTGAAAGGAAACAGATGAATACATATTTCCTATTCGAATGTTTTGAATAGGTAGTCTTCTTTTACTGGGCTCTGTATATAGAACGTGTTAAGCTGAAATGATGAGCTTAGCCTTAACTGATTTAACATCTTTCTTACTTGGAGTAAATGTTTACAGCTGTTTCTTTCTTAGTGGTCTGTTTTTCATATATGAAGTCACTGGGGAGGCTGCTGTTTTTAAATAGTTAAAAGTGGGGTATGATTCAAGGGAAAGTGGCATCAAAACCAGGACGGATGGACGGACGTCCGTGGGCCAGCCAAGAGAGAGGCAGCTTGTGTGAGCAGTTATGAATGGGCAGATGTGTGTGCAGTGAGGCAGACGGTGAGTCAGAACTGAGCCTCTTCTGAAAGAATGTGTATCGCCCCAGTGTGCTGGGAAAATGAAAACAGAAGGGGGGGGGGGGGGGGGGCGGGGAACGCACCGCTTCACTGGGGACTGGTGTTTCCTGGGGGGGTGGAGTTGGTCTCATCGGTGGCAGTGGCTGTTGTGAGCGTGCTGATTCATTAGCCAGTGGGTGGTGAGAGCTGTGTGCAATCTCTGGGGGAGGAAATGGCTTGCTTGCTTTAGGGAGAAGAAACATTTTCTGTAACTGCAGGATGTGTGGATGGAGCGTACAGATAGCATATCTGTAGCACATCAGTTAAATACCCTGGCATTGTGAGATAAGGATTTACTAGAGGACTAAAATAGGATGTGAAACTGAGGTTTTGTGTCTTGTGCTCAAGTAAAGCAGCTTTTTTTTTTTAAGTCATTGAGAATTGTCCTCTTGTCTGCTTCACTATTCAAATCAAGTTTGGTTTTTAAAATATGAACAAATGGTGTTACAGGAGCCACATCCCTGCCTATTTTTAATAATAAAGTTAGCTCCCCATTAGTTGGAGCTGGGGGAAAGGGTTGCTCATGTAAATGCAGATGAAAAGAAATAACAGATTAGTTAAAAGAGCACAAAAAGGAAGGTGGGATGCACTATATATTGAGGGTGTGATACGGAGGTATTTGAGGTAAAGCCTGCTGGTAGGCTGAGAGGGCACAAACACAGCTCAACAACTTGGAGCCTGACATAATTCATGCAGCACCTTCTCAAGTTTATGTGTGTTTATCGTGCTGTTCATCCTCCGTCCAGATAATCTGCCAGGAGATAAGAGTGTTTACTCTTCCTGGTTGTTCAGTCAGCAAGCAGAGTATTTGTTCTAACGCTTAAAGCCCGTTTCTGATGTAAAAGTAACATGGACTTTTCTTGTTTAAAAAATTCTAATGCTACTTTCATTTGTAGTAGGAATTAGAAATGGAAGATGTAGTTTGAGGTGAAATTAAACTTTTGTATAACAGTCACCTGAACAAAAATTCAGCTGGCATAAGCTAGTAAAAACTGCAAATGTCAGTATGTGACTGTTTACCTAGGTCCCAAAATCTAACTAATTAGCTTTGGCTGTGCCAGTGTATGGAAAATGAGGGTGCAAAATGAGTGAGAATTTAATTCTCCTCCTTCAACATATATATAATAATGCTTAACTTAGTTACACAACCATCTGCTGTCTCTGTCAGAAAAGCTGTACCTCGACCGTTTATAGGATGGACCGTACTCTGAAAGGAGACGGCTGTATAGCTTTTCCTCATGTACGTCCCAGTAATGGGGTTTCTTTATGTAGCGTTAAATACATCCACTGAATACGAAATTACAGTTGCCTGACTTCCAACCTCTCCATCTTCCTACTGCTCTCTAGTGCTTTTCACCAAAGTGTCTGAGTTTTATAAGACTGACTTCCAGATATTATTATGAAAGTTGCTCGGAGGTGCAGGGAAGATTCACTAAACTGTAGAAATGCAGTTTAAACTGGAGTTAGCAACAAACCCTTGCAAGACTTATCCCAGCAAAGACATCCTTTTGTCTACTTCTAATCTAACTGTGTAGCTCAGTAATACTAAGGAGGGAAGTTGGGATCTTTATAAAATAATGTGGCCTTTGCCCTCTTACTGTGACTGTCTTAGGGCAACTTTCAAAATAGAGAATTCGGAATGTTTTAAAAAGACAAACTTTGTGCTGGATTTTGAGGTGCCGTAACAGATCATTTGCACATAGACAAGAGCAGTAATTTATTAATAATTCTGTTAAGTTCGGAAATTTAAAGGGAACCAGCATGGCTTTATCTGAAAAGAAGGAAATAAAGTGGTTAAACGGTTTTGGCTACAGTCTTAGGTGGTTTCCATTATCCAGAAAGAGGGGGGGGGGGGGGAAAGGAGTCTAAATTCCTTTCTTTAAAATAAAGGAAAAAGCACCAGTATGCTTCATTGTGTGTTTTAATGAGAGAAAAGTTCCTGCATAAGCACATGTGTTTTCAATATGAATCGTACTAAATTTGAATGATTATATAGTAATTTCAAAACTCTGATATCTTGCTAAGGAATTCATCCATTCAGAGGTGAAAAATGTTTATTATCAGAGTTTTGAAGACCTCCTGAACCCAGCGACGTAAGGCTTTAAGGGCTCTGATTTGGGAGCACGGGCAGAGCACTTTATCTGGAAAGGTCAGGCTGCGTGCCAGTGGTTCACAAGCTGCTTTGTCAGCAGCTCAGCTGTTGGTCACTGTGCTCAGGGCAGGCAGCAGTACTGACGTCGGCTCTGTCGACTTGTTTCCCTTTTCCCCTTTGACTTCTGAAGACTTTCACACCATTTCCAGCACTGCTTAGGCTTCTAGGTGATGCGCAAGGCGCGTTGCATTTGAAGTACTGAGCCCTGAGCAGCTACATTGAGCTGCCTAACGTTTGCACTGGGTGAATCTCATGCGCTAGCAGCCGCAGTGACCAAGGCAACTGGACAGCCCTGGAGATGAGGCAGTTAGAGGCAGCGTAATATTCCCTGTCAAAGAAACAAACAAAATATACTCTCCTCCTGGACAACTTGAAAAGCTAGATCTTGTCATCTCTGGGAAGTCCTGTGTAACTTTCAATGTCTCAGGCTTTTGTTGTGGGCCAGGAGGATAGAGGAGGCTAGGTGGAAGGCAGACCCCAAAAGATGATGAGCAAAATGCTCACTTGCCTTCTGCAAAAAGTAACTAGCGTTGGAGTACAGACTGTTTTGTCTTTACAGACCTGTAGTTAGATTATGCTGCTTCCCCCCCCACCCCCTTTGAATTATTCTGCATTCTTAGAAGAGAATGGCTTTTGATTCTAATAGCCTCTTTAACTGTCTTTCACTTCTAAATAATTAAGCACGTCTGTTAAATTGATGGTGCGTACTTCGTTTATTTCTTGTGCGATGAATGAGTGAAGACTGTGCTGAAAGAGAGTAATGTTGTATTTTGTGTGTTTGAAATGATTAATCTTGAAATGAGTGCTGTGGGAGGTGGTTTCCTGGTAGTCCGTGTCTTACTCATGCTGGTTCTGACACCTCTGCTCGCAAAGGCCGTTAGATCGGCACTGTGCATAGTGTGCTGTCATCACGGAAGACATAGGTGTGATGACTTGCATAGCTGGGCTGTGAACTCAAGGACAGAAAACCAGTCTGTGCTCTTAGTGCAGACCGTGCGGTAGGAGAGATGATGCAAAGAAGATAGGCTTGAACTAGCTGTTATTTCTTCATTACCAAGCTACTGCTTATTGTGCTTATTAAAACTTACAGAGTATGCCACTTGATACTGAAGTGTGCTAAGCTGTAAAAATCAAGCTGAGAGATCAAATGTGTATTTTCTTGGGCAAATAACATTACTTGTTTGTCAATTGGTTTCATGTTATTTGTCCCCTTTCTTCCACTCATGGATTGCCTTTGATCTTGTTCAGCGCTTAATTTTACCAGGACAGCTTTTGCAGAAGGAAGTCTTACTTTCCTTCTATACCTCCTCTTTCTCTAAGCCTTCTCTTTTTCGGCTTGGATGACCTTAGCTGGTAAGTGTGGAATTGAGCAAGTAGGCACAGTTGGGGTGCTTTGAAACTCACTATAGTGCTGAACATCAATTGTACTTTGATGAGGATTTGCCAGAGGATGAATTTAGAACTATTAGAGGAGGCACAGTGTGAAAATTCCCCTACCTAGCTGGGCCGCTCCTGAAGACTGAAAAGACTCAACAGGATTTTGAATGTCTTGGCAGTCTTTAAATCTGCAGTGGGCACAGACCTGGGTGCAAGGTTTGCCTCTTTGGCAATTCAACATAGACAGACTTCTGGTCCGTGAGAGGTTTTGACTTGACAAGTAGTCTGAAATAACTGCTGAAGGTTGATTATTTTATTTTTTTAAACCACCACCACCTACCTTATAATATAGGTGGTTTTGCTGTGGTGTGGTGGGTGTGGCTTTTTGGTTGGTTTTTTTTTTTTAAAGGCTGGTGTCATTAAATCTAAGGTGTCAAACTCATTTAGTGTTGTTTTTTCTTCTTTTTAAATTTCCTGTGTGGACATTAATCTCTGGTCTTCAGAAGGGGAAATACTTCTGCTTTAAATCACTGTTATCATCTGCCGTTATCTAGATGTAGGGCCTTAAGCTCATGCATTATTCCTTGCTGCAGCTTAAGGCACTGTGCACCTTGATGCTGTAGATGGGTTTTGATCATCTGGTGTTGCTTCCTTTGAAAAGCCTTTCACAAATGCTAGAATAGACACAGGAAGACTTTCTTATTTTTAGCACAGTGTGTATGTATGGTGTATTTAACTAAACGGACTAATTTGTGAATTTGAGGACTGAAACCAGTGCTTGTTCTTTCTTGAAAGAGCTCGTGTATTGGGGTGAGGTACAGTGCTTCTTGGAAGTAGGGAAGCATGTGTTCGTTTAACCATTTAAATGTGCTGTAAGGGATCCTCCCTGTCTGGCAGCATGCCACTTTCTTTGTGACACGAAGGTAAGCTGACAAGAAAAACAGTTACTTTAACTGAAAGCAGTAACAGAATTCTAACCAAATCCTGGTGCACGCCAGTTTATAAAATGAGAACACAGCTTAAATTTATTCCACCCAGTACAGTAGGCAAAAGTTACCGCACTCACTTGATTAAAATGAGTTCTTGGAAAGGAGGCAGGAGAAGCTGTTAAGTGGAGTCTCGTGTTACCAGCTGGTTTGGATGTTCTTCTAAGAATACATACAGAAGCTTCCTGCATCAGTATTTTCATTGTGCAGGCATGTGTGTAAATGCTTTCAAATCGGTAGCATGTGTTATGCTTTTATTTCAGGTGTACTTGAAGGCACCTATGATTCTCAATGGTGTTTGTGTAATCTGGAAAGGCTGGATAGATCTGCAGAGACTGGATGGTATGGGCTGCCTGGAATTTGATGAAGAGAGAGCACAGGTAAGAAGACAGTCTGCCCATCGCTACTGTGCCTTAGATGTTTGTTCTTCCGGAAGGAAACAGGCAGTCAGGTAGCAATCACTTGCTTGTTTTCTGCCTTCACTTTGAGTACAAATTCAAAGAAAATGTACAGAAATGTGTGGTTGTAGCTGAACTAGTGTTTTAATTAGGGGCAGGAATCATCTGTAGTTTACAACTTTGTGGGTGATTTAGCACTGTTGCTATGCTACAGAGTAGTAAATCTGAAAGTATTTGAAAAGCTATGTCTGTAAATTGTAACAGTTTAACTGGTAAGTCTTTTAGCTGTTTAGGCTGGTTGGGTTTTTTAAGTAGCTTTTTGTTTTATTACATTGAGGTGGGGAGAATGAATAGGGGTTTCCATTTGTTCTCTGACAGGGGGTAGACACTCTGCTCTGTTAAGGTATGGCAGCTTTCGAGAACCTGCTTCCTCTGCTTACTTCCTACCGTCAAAGTGACTGTCTAGCAGCTGCATCTTTAGACACGCACAAGAACAAAGTAAACACAGAGGAAATTACTTTTTAAGTGCATATCACATACATAAGGTTCACTTACACCACTGTAGGGTTCCTTAATTTAATCAGTCTTGAGACAGATCTTTGCTTTTGAGATGTAGCTTGGTAACAAAGCTAAGTAACTGATGTTCAGGCCTGCTGCACCAGGTTTGTGTGGGCTTCTACACAGATCACCTGTCGCTGCAGTGGACAGCAAATTGGATGTAGTATCAGTTACCACAGTTATGACTTACAATCTGTATTTTGTGGTGAACCATTTTTTCATTTTGATAATTCAGAAATTTTGGAACTATATGAAGGCATGGTCCAAAGTGCCTCTGAATGCAAGGGTGTTTTATTTACATGGAGATGCGTAGAATTGCAAGTGTTGTGGTACCTTGCCTCCTCTCCCCAACTTAAGAAACCATTTTGCACATTAATGAGATCATGTTATTGTGACTGTGTTCTGGATTAAATAGAAATACTTTGGCTATTTCAAAGACGCTGTTTTGACACACAGCCTTGCATGCTTTCTTCAGGATGCCTTGAAAGAGAGGGTATGCTATTCTGAGAATAGTCCTGCCACCTTTTGTTAATCCACAGGAAAGCCGCAGAACCAAGCTTTTACTTGAATGCTACTGTTTACTGTGGCATTCACTTCTTCCAAAGCTGGGTGGTGGCGTTTTGAGCTAGCCACGTTCCTGTTGCAGCCCTGCGTTCTCTGGAAAGAGAGTAACCGCTGCAGGCTCCATTGATTGGAAAGCCTTTAGGCTGTAACGGCTTACACAGCAAGGTCAAATGTAGACCCCTGGGGACTATGCAAGATAAATCCCAAGGTTCTTGATCTATGACTATTAGGTTTGATACACAACACTGTCACATGACTTCTGAACCAAGAGGAAACTGAGTTGAACGTGTGCTCACAAGGAGATAGTGTCACTCTTTTTCCAAAACTGGATAGTTCCTGAAAAAAGTGGGCACCCTTCTAAAAAGGAGGGTGGTCAGGTGGCCCATGGGTTCAGTTTTTCTCTTTAATTTTCCGATAAATGTTTTTGGATGTTCTTGGATTATTTTAATTTCCCCGATGAGTATATGCCGTCTTACCTACACTTAAGAATTCCTTTTTGTTGCCTTCAGAAAGTGTTTGTGCACTGGGAATGTGATTTATTCTTACTTTTTTGTGAGGGGATGTATGCATGCTCTCAGGTGTCAGAGCTTTTTTGAGTTTTGAGTACAGGGTGCTGAGCTGGAGGTGCTGCACAGGGTGGATCTACAGAGATATGTTTGCACCCAGTTACAGGTGTGTAATTTGTTCTCAGTTTGTGCTTCTCAATGATTACGAGGAGATGATTTGCCATCTTACTTGCTACAGTAGCAGCACCTAAGAGTTCCTGGTGTCATAAGGCACTATACAGACACAGAGAAGTGGCTGCACCCTTGCGTTTGTTAGCATTGTAAACACTTGGGTAATCTCTTACATCCTTCAGTTTCCTTCTTCCTGTATCTGTCATTTTGCTTCCTTTTGTAAAACTGTTTTAATATTGCTAGTGGCAGTTGACCTAACTGCTGATTTTGATCCCAAAATAACATTGACATCAGGATGGGTTTAAGTGCCTCATACATGCGGTGTAGCACCTGGGGTGCCCACTGTCTTCTGTAGTACCAGGTCCTGTGGGCATTCATGCATACCCCGTCCTCACCCCTTAATCCTGTTGTCTGGAAGGCTTGCCATACACAAATGTGATGCTTTTGCATTTTCCCGTCTCTTACCACTTCTCACTAATACTGGGATCAGATAAAATTTTTCTTTGCTGCCACATTTTTGAAATTATACTGTCCTTCACCAGGTCAAAAAATATTATAAGAAGAAAAGCCACATGCATAAAAAAGTACTTTAATTGTAACTTTTAAGCTAGTGTTCTATTTAATTCACAGGCCATTAATGTCTTACTTTTTTTGTCACTGGAGACCCCGATTGAGCTGCTTGTTCAGACTTCAGTGGACTAACACACAGCTCTGTGTACATGCTTGAATATCGTCCCCATTTGGGACTGAAATTTCCCTGGATTTGGTATTTGTCTTGAGTGTCATTAAAACACTGTTTCTATCTTCAGTCCTTTTGTATCTCTTCCGTAATAGAGCATTCTTGCTGTGTAGATTCGGTAGTTATAAATGGTTGTTCTCACCAAGTCTTTTCCTGCCAGGGTGTGTTTAAGTTTCTCTCTGTTTTTTGTCTTTCTGGGTTGGAGGATTTCTTTTGTTCTGTTCTGATATGGCTCACGTTTTGCTTACTCTTCTTTTTCTTAGTAGTTTCATACCAGGAACATTTTTATTGATTAAAACTAGACTGGATAAAGGATTGGCTCTCATACAGCCAACTTCACTAGTCATTACTAGATTTGAGCGACATTTGAAAAGAAAGTTTCTTAAACTCTTGCTCTACAAGATCCTGTGATGTTTCTTGATTTCTGTTGTAAAGCATCACCAGGAGTAGAGCAGAATTATTTTTTTTTGGTTGTCACTTAAAAAGATAAGTTCTGATGTTTGCGGTTTTTTTCCCTTTCTCAAACGTTAGTAAACCAGTGTTTCAGCTGTCAACATGTGTTCCTTCTGGATGTCAACATGCTGATTTTTTTTCCTATGAATTTCTGATTCAGTTTCTTTTGGTTATGACCATTTCTTTAAAATATTCTGGTTGAGGCTGCATGTTAGCCTTTTATTTCATGACCACTTTAAATGACGGTAAAATGCAAAAATTGTTATTAAAAAGAAATCTGCTTTCATTTAAGTCTGTTTTAAAAAACCAAACAGACTAGGAAAGACATTCATAGCTTTTGTAAATTAGAAATAAGGCAGCTTTTCTGTAGTCATCTGGGAGACAAGCTTATCTATTTCGTCTCTATCCTTCTGCATTATTAAGGATAAACTACTTTCCCCCTGTCTGACCTTGGTTGCTATACATTGGATGAACATTAAGATAGCTGTAAAGACCCAAATTCTACTCTTAAAAATAGTACATAGTGTTAAAATGTTACCTTATTGGCAGCTTTAAACATTGCCTTTCCAACATGGCTTTCTGGGGACCCAGCTCTGTGGAGTTAGTGACTGATGATGTTTGTATTTAACTGTGTTAGGCCACGAGGGGCACTCATTCACATCACTTCACAATGTAGCTTCAGGGTGCACAGTTCTGCCATCGGCAAAAAAAGCAATTTAACATTCTCTCAGGCTGGGGATGCTTTATCTTAAATTAAAAAATTCATGCATTTAATCCCTTGGCATATTAAAATTTAGTTGGGCTCTCGGCACGTTTGTGTCCTCTAACAGTCAAGGTTAGGATTTATTTTTTTAACTGAAACTATCAACTTGGAAATAACATTTGTGTTTTAATTATAAGCAGAGTTAGTAATTATAGCTGAGGAGTTACGAGGTGGGAGAACCAAAACAGTTTATTCCTTACTGTTTTGTGGAAGCTCTTTAGAGTTCTCCATTCTGAACATTTTAAAATTCTGGTGGGTAACAGCCATCTGTTTCCATCCTGAGCAAAATATGTGCTAAAAGGCCTCTAAGAGAAATAGTTTGTAACCCGATTTATAATGGCTTATGTATTAATAATGCTTTATTTAAAACATGTTCTAATAGAAAATACGGTTTGAAGGAGTTTTAAATTTTTTTTTAACATTAATTACATCTATTCCTGTGTATAAGCCGCTATTGAAAATAAACAAGGGGCTGTTGAAAAGCTGTAGGTTTCTTCTGCAATTTATGGGAGTGTGTACAAATTAGTGGAGAAATCACTTCTGCTTTGAACTTTCTTATGCATCTGAGCTTAAATAATTGAAATTATATGTAAGGATTACGAATGTTCATACTGATGAACTTTTAGCAGCTTTTGATAAAATGGAGGATGTATTTGATTTGTAACTTAGATAACACATTTTTAAATGGAAGAGAATTAAATTACCATTGTTTATATAATGATGCTAGTGAACTCTTATCTAGATATACCTGTGAATGCTGTCTTCAAAATTGCTTTTATAAAGAGGAAAAAGTGTATTGCCTTTTTCATATAACTTTTCAGAATTCCTAGCTTTTAAAAGAACAGCAGCATTTTAAACTACTTTGGAAAGGCAGTTCTCCTTTGAAAGTGTATTTTAGCAGTAGCTGCACTGCAGCTTTGGTTATCTCTACAGCAGGTGAGTATTATTTCATTAACCTATGTTGGCATTTGCTGGAACTTGTCTGTTGTCTAGCAGATTCTGTAGGACGTGCTTGTCTTGCTGCCAAATGATCCCTAATATTCTAAAGAAATGTGCTCTGGTAGAAGCCAGGGTAGCCTTTTGTGTCACTCTGTGTCATCTGGTTTGGTAGCAGGAGGATGCATTGGCACAACAAGCCTTTGAAGAAGCTCGGCGAAGAACTCGCGAATTCGAGGATAGAGACAGGTCTCATCGGGAGGAAATGGAGGTGAGGGTTTCACAGCTGCTGTCAGTAACTGGTTAGTACTTTCCCAAAACTTTAGATTGTTTCCATTTATTTGTCTGTTTGTACAATGTTGTGTATTTTCTGTTTGCTGTCTGATGTTGTCATATAAAAATTGCAAAATGCATTGGTTTTAACTCTTGTAAAATGAAGTTTTTGAAGTTTGGATAAGAATTCTCTGATTTTACCCTTTCTTCCTTTCTGTAGATGGCCTTTTCTGTGGTACTTAAGCTGTAAGGATACATTTGTTCACAGAGCTCCCATACCTGTCTCAACTGATACTTTAATAGCAAGGAAGAGGAATCTTTTTGCCCCTTGCATTTCTCGTGAACACAGGAAAGGCTTCAGGAGCTGCGGGTACATAAATTTGTAGCTCGCTCTGTCCTGTGTTGTGGGAAACATTACCAGTGAATTTAATCAGATGCCACAGTCTGCTTTCTTGTACAGGCTGATTTTATTTTCCTCCCACCTTTTCCTTACACATGGGGAGTCTTACTCTTCTGTCTTTCACTGGCATAGTTCCTCCTGTCTTGTTCTTTGCTTCTTTAGGGCCCCGCAGTCTTGAATCTTGTTCTTTCTTGATGAGAGCAGAAATTACTGGGATCAAGAAAAGAGGAGCCAGAAAAGGGAATGGAAACCAGCTGCTCTGAGATGTCAGATGCAAGAGCTGTAAGAGGACAAGTAATACGTAAGGAGAGTTGGCAAGTTAAGGCAGGCTGTAGGTCAGGCAGAGAATAGGGAGAAAACACAAACGCTTTGAATTTCTTTCGCTTTCTTCCTGCTTTATCAGCGCAGCCTGACTTTACGATAATCCAATGGGATCAATCTGCCGCTTCTCGGGGTTTTTAGACAACTTGAGCGTCGTTATTGCTAAGGTATTTTTTCTTCTGGCATCCTTACCTGTAATAGAGATGATTAGACAGATGATTTTCTTCTCTTCCAAGTACAACTGGAAGACGCTGAGCATGAGAGTGAGAGGGGAAAGGCAGATGTGGAGAGTGGTATCTCTCACTTTGAGAAGATGCACACCAGCAAACACTGATGTAGCCAGGGCAGACGTGAGCTGTAGCAAAGGTAAAATCCTTGCCTTGGAGGCCTCACTATCACTGGGTCCTTGGAGCAACAGCTAGATGACCTGAACCATTCTGTCTCTCACAGTATAGCTGGAACTGTAAATTCAGATTAAGAGGAACATAGAATTAACTTAAAGCTGTTCGTGAAGATCTGTGACAGCCTGCCTTAACAACACAGTAAGAAATACAAGCCCGGCCTTATGTCCTTGACCTCAGTTTACTTCAAGCTTTTCTTGATATATTTTCCTTTACTGTGCCCGTCTTCCCCACTCCTGTTAACTACAGAAGAAGCCGTGTGATTACTGGAAATGCTGAAAGTTTAAAAAGAATGAGGCTTCCTGAAATTCTGGAGTTCTGTGAGACTTGCTCTTTCCTCCAATTGTAGAAAAGTCTTATTTGCAGCTGGGATGTGCAAAAACTCTTTCAATTAACGGTGACATTGAGGTAATAGCAAGCATCTGACATCAAAACTTGTGACGCTGAGACACAAAAAATAACATCCCTGGCCAGCTGCAGGAGCTGGATTCAGTAACTTCTGAAAAGGCTCTTGCTTTTAATAAGGCAGAAGGCAGTTGTTGTGAAATGATGTCCTTATTAGTTGCCAGTCCCTGGTTTTGCTCTAAAGCATTGGTGTAGATCACCTACAGAAAGGAAGAAAGGAAAAATTACTGACCTGAACTGTGCTTAAGCAGAATGAAAAACATTGTCAAAATGTTCTTCAGATTTGTGTGATGTCAAATACAAGTTTTTAATGATTGCAATACAATGTTATACATAATCTAGGTTTTATTTTACTGTGCATGTTTACTGTGTATACCCAGGAGATCTTTGCCTCAATTACTTGTAGTTCTATAACAGATTTTTACATTTCAGTTTTCATTTGTGTGTTTGGGGAAAGATGTCCTGGCCACTTATCTGGAATGATTACAGATGAGATTTTGCACTCTGGCTCTTAGGACCGCATAAAAATCAGGATCTTTTGGGTGGGGCAGATGAGAGAGCGGAGACAGACTTGCAGTGCATTCCAAAGGAGGAATCCAATTTCCAAACTATTCATTGTTTCTCTGACTTTCGCTGCAGTTGTATTCTAATGCAGGTTTCTGGCAGATTCAAATGAACTTTAATCAGTAAGCACGTACGTAAGGTGCTCATGATCATCATACAGAATTTTCAATAGAAAGTAATACATAAATGTGCGTTCCCGTGTTTGTCATATTTATGGCTTTTATTGAATTTTCCAGTGCTTATGTGCTCAGTCAGCTTGGAAATACAATTTGTCAGTTGTACCCTTCTGACGATTGCATTGCTGACAGGTATAAAAATGTTAGTTCAGACTGCACTATGTACTGTTTGTGTAATTTCAAAAGTCAGATAGTATCTTTGGTTGCACTACAGAGGTGGTACTTGAAGGTTTTTGTGGGGCAGCTAAAAAAGGTGGGTTCTAAGTGTGCTAAGTGAATTTTTATGTATGTATGTTGCCCTCAGTATAATCTTTTAAATATATCTATACACCTTTCATTGTTACTAAAACTTACAATTTTTCTTTTCTAAGCTAAGCTTGGCATGGGCAGTAACACTCGGAACTGCCAGACCTGGCACAGGATCTCATCAGTGTTAACGATTGTTTTAGGAATTGCAACGCTGTATGAAATCGGGATATTTCAGACACTAGAATTACATCTGAAATGCCTTTAATAGAGACCAGATTCAGCTTCAGTGGGGGAGGGAAGGGGAATCCTGCAATATTCCACCCACTCCTACCCAAAAGAGAGGCGCCAGCTCTTTGGAAACATTTATCCATCCAAAGCCTGTCAGCATATGAAAATGATCAGATTCAGTTCTGTATTTATACAGCTTTCTGTGTAGGAAATATTCCCTATTCTAAGTCTCTCTGTAGACTTCTAAAACGAAGTGGTATATCCGTGCCTAGGAGTGATCAGTGAAGGTTGTTGAAAACAGTTAAAATTACTTGTATGTGGATATTATAGTGGTGATATTTTGAAGGGGAAAGAAATAGCAAGTGCAGTAACAATTTAGGAATAATTGCTATACTAATTTTCATTTTTAAGTATCCTAGAAACCCTCAACCAACCAATAAAACAAAAACTCGAAAACCCCCACCACCATCAAAAACCCTGCTCAGACTGCTGTCAGGTTTGTTTGCCTTCCTTTCATCACATAGTGTGCTTCCATAGATGACTTCATTAGTACAACAGATCCTTATTTTAATAAACATATTCTTTGCATGTAAGGACAGAATCTGTAGTGGTTGGTAGGTTGTGCTTGAATTTCCAGAGGTGATGTATTTTTGTGCAATTACAGAACTCCTGTAATGTAAATAGGGTGTGAGTGGGTTTAGGAATTTTTATTGAAGCTTAAGTGTCTGGGTTGAGCTGCATTCTGTCCCTTTTTTAACGTAGTTTCAGTTTTGAATACAAGATGCTTTTGTGTTTTTCTATCAGCTTAAGTAGCATGGTCACATCAGATCCTGCAGATCCTGCCTCACTGTTCAGGATCCTTTTGTTTCAAAGATACATTTGAAGTCAGTGAACGTTTTTAATTAATGCCCTCAAAATTAATAACGTGTTCCAATGGCTTTCGCTTTTACAAAAATGTTGGAATGCTGAGACAGTAAATGTTTAATGATACACATGAAGAAAGACCTTATCCCCAGTTAAAGACTGTTGTAAAAATAAATGATTGTGTGAAGCTTTGTAAGTTTAGGAGCACTGAGCTACTTGTCAAATTCGCACTGTTGGATGGCTTTGTGCTAGTCAAAGGCAACGTTCTCTTCCCATGAGCAAGTGGTACACCCCGGAGAACTTGGTCCAAGGCCATTACTTCAGGGGTATATGCTGGAACTGATGCCATCGAACAGGAACATGAACCTGAAGTACTCGCCCATTTCCCTTTGCCAAACTAGTAGAAGAGAGGGAGGAAGCTAAAGGGCTATCAGCGAGGCAGATGCTTAATTTTCACTCTCTCTATCCTTGGTTGAAAGAGTCAGTGCTGGTGTTTCCTTCTGTTTGGTATGGTTTCAGTATGAATGACCAGAGTTCAGGGTTGGGCTAAGAAGTGTTCTGCAGAAATTACTATAATGAGGTTGCTGTCTAGACATATTTGAATCTTCCGTTAAAAACTGTTGCTTTTTAGTTAGTGTTCTGGCCATAGTAGCATGTTGCAAAATGTGTTACGCTGTCTAGGACACTTAAACAGCCCTAGCTGGTGAAATCAAAATATGTTGAAAGTAATGGCCTGTGTTCCGCAAAGCAGCAAGCAGGTGCCTCCTGCCAGCTCTTGGCTGGAGTAGAAGGTACAAAGCAGTGGATTTTTCAAGGGGATGGATAAAGAGAAGAGGCTATTTTGTGTGCCCCTGTGTGCAGACAGGTTGAAGTTTGGGGTTTTTGGTGAAGGTTTGATTTGTATAGGCAAACTAAACTTCAGAATTGTAGTGATCTATTTGAGTGCATGTTTGGTCCTACTCTGAACACTCTTCAGCCTAGGTAAGGATGGTTCTTCTGATTGTTTACTTGAGAGTGGGTTGGATCTCTTCTCAGGTTTCCAATTGCAGTTTGTTCAACCAGCATTTTTTAAATGTCATATTTCTCAATTTTGTGTTCATTTCCAATGTTACTGCCATGCTTTTTATTTTAGCAACATCACGAGTAAAGAGGCACAGTGGTTTGCTCTTCCCTGAAACAGTCTAGTCTAGCAATCTGTCTGTTTGTGGTCTTGTGCTAAATATAAATTACGTTAATGGCTAAGCAGAGCCATTTTAGGAAACTACATGAAATTCCCATTTTAAAAACCTTCATTTTGCTGAAAAAAAATCAACAAACTTTTGAAACTTTTTCCTTTCAGCAGCATTTCCTCTCAATACAAAGCACCAAAAAAACCCACCAACCCTACCCTATTAAAGTTACTGGCATAAAAATTTTCTTAAATTTTAAATACTTGATCCTGTACTAGGTTTCTGCATATTTTTGCTGTTTGTTGGGAATTATCAGTTGAAATGGGAGAAATTTATTTCATTAAATTCTGCTGAAGCTGTGAACTCTTAGAAGACAGGATTTTGCTGCAAAAACGTAAGCAGTTCACAATTGAAAAAAAAATCTAGTACAGCTTACTTTCCTATTGTTCCAAGGTTCTAGACAGTGAAGTTATTCTCCTTTTTTAACTTTGTTTTTTGAGAAGGAATTTTAAGATGGAGCTACTAGTATAAATAAATGCTTTAATTGTAAGTATTTTAGTCAAATATAACTGGCTTCAGAAGAAAATATTCCAGTAAGGGTCCATTTTGTTTTGTTTTTCTTTTTTCTTATCAAACTGATTTTTTTAAGGTGTTTACCTCAAGTTCATCTGGAATTAATTTAATTACTACTTCTTGTATGTACTATCCAAGCTGACATTGATATAAAGATAGCATAACCTTTAATACAGCTTTTTGGATGTGAAAGCAACTTAAACTGTTAATTCTTCATATGCAGCAGGTAGTGCAGACTTGTTACATGCTTGTGTGAGTATATGAACATATATATACATATATGATTTATTTATATTCAGAATGAGCACAGCATAATTTAGGAAAAAGCATCAAAGTATGTTTGTGAATAGGCATTGCCTCAAAAGGCTCTACAATGCGAGTACAGTACAAGTAGACCAGTAATGTTATGACCAGATTGCTTTGCAAGAAATTTAAATAACTGGTATTTTATGTAAAAGTGCTATGGAATGCATATATCCGAAAAACAATTTGTGCTGTACAGGATCAATGCTGACTGTAGTACAGAGGAGATCAATCTTGCAAATCAGGGAATGCTGTAATATAAGCATCTTCTTTCAGTCAATGAAGGTTAGCAGGGGGCTGAGCAACAGAGGAGTACTGTCTGGAAGCAATCAATATTAATTATAAATTTATAACCTTTATACCAGCCTTCAAACAATACTTTCTAAAAGGGATCATATCAGGCGCTTTTTTTTTTTTCCCTTGAAAAAGAATTTTTCATACGAAAGTAAAAATTTTCGTCTGTACTTGAAGCTCTCTTAAGAGTTATGCTCTAGCCATGCTTTTTCTTTTCTTGGCTTGCTGTTACTTTAGTCCAGTTACCAATGTGGTGTACCAGAATCTGTAGCTTGATAATAGCTTTTACACAAAGATGCAACCCTTGCAAAGATTTCAGGCAAGAGAGCACATCGGGATTGGTAAGCAAATTGTGTTACTTGGCCTGGTCGTGCTCTCTAGCAGCTGGTGGTGGGCGAGCAGACTCAGCATAAACGCCATTGATGAATTGATGGGTGTTTTTTAGTGAAGAGTACTCTGTTTCTAGGAAGTAGATCGTTGGAAGCTTGAAATGAAATCTTGATGGAGGTAGGTGCTAAATGATTTTTATGTATGGCCTTTGTTAAGAAAATTGTTTATTTTGACGTTCAGTGAGCTCAAAAGACAATCAGAATGGATGTAGGAATAAAAAAGAGCATCAGGTATAGAGTTCGTAATATTAATTGTTCTACAAGGACTTAGTCTAGTATCCAGATCTCTTACAGAAACTGTTTTCCAATATCTGCATAATCTTAAGTGGTGCTTGATATTATAATTAAAAAAGATCGAGGCTACTTCTTCCCAGGTTCAAGTGAAAAGGAGAGAGGTGATGGCAAGATGGGTGCTACGGCCAGCAAAACAAAGCAACCAGAGACTGGATCTAGGCTACACAAGTCTCGTGGCAGTAACTACACCTGCTAGGAATGGTAAAAATCTGAAACCCTACTGACTGCCAGCAGTTTGTAGATTCAGTACGTAGTGAGGATGCTGCTGCAGCTGAAGCTGTTCTGAGAAGTGAAGATTGAGAGGGAGAGTCTGTTTTCAAGCCCCCCTGAGACCTGAAAGCAGTACAGGGTGCTTCATCGGGCTGTAACTGTGACCAGAGAAAGTCCTGTTATATGGAACCTGTCATTCTGACTGTGTCGTAGCGGCACAGTTTTGCTGACTTTAATTCTGAGAAGGGTAAATGAGGTGGAGGCGTGGCCCGCGTTTTAACCAGGTTCACATCTCTACAGGAGAAGCTGTTACTAACCAGCAGCTCCGAGAAGAGCTTTCAGTTAGTTCGTTGCTTTTCTTCGTGTGGGCCTGCCTCAGCAGGACTGATGTGGAGGTGTGCTTGATTGCAGCTGGTCATTTTTCTGAGTATTGCTGTCTTTATTTCAGGGTGCGCTTTTTTTTTTTGGGTGGGGTTTTTTGTCCTGTGGTTGTATGCTTTTTAGAAAAGTATCTGCAATGTGTTCTCAGGTTCGGGCTTGGGTGGTTTTTTTTTTAAAATCCCTTTCAGGATGTTGACAGTCCTTCTAAGAGAATCCAAATGTTCACTGTTTAGTTTCTCATAACATAGCCTGATTTTTCACTTATTTAGTAAATTATAGATGACAGATGCCAAGGCACATAATGCATCTGCTCTGTCTGTTTCAGCAGTATGGAGTTGCCAGAATGCAATTAAAGAATTGCAGTGGAGTTGACCATGGAGAGACTTTATTTTGGCTACTCTTTGTGACAGCCCTCCTTCAAATTATCTCCCTCTTTCTTCCCTCCTCTTCGCCAGTGTCCCAAGTTATATGTGCAACGCATATTACACTTGTGATTTCACTGCCTAGGATTCAGAGGTCCTAATTGTGCCTGCTGTTTTTCTTTTAAGTGATTCATCGAAAGGGTGGGCCATCTTCATGGCAGCCCTGTCCATCCTTACTAAATTTACTTCCAGCTTTCCTAGTTCTGCTTTCTCAGAGCTATCGTGTAAACCACATGGTGGGGCTGCATTATCTTTTCCTGATGTTACCACATGGATTCAGGAGTTGGTTTCTTATGTCAGAGGCCTCTGAACGTGCACAGGGATGGGGTAGTTACAGATGCTTTCTCAAAGCCAGCTTAAGGAGTTTTATTGGCAGTGGTGAGAGCACAGTAACAGCAGCATGGGTCAGAACTGAGCGGCCGGAGGAGGAGGACGGTGTTGGACTGTCCCAGCTGCTGGAGGAACTGCTGGTGTGCCACCTTCCTTAGTTGCCATTATCCTTAGACTTGTTTTTCCGAAGTGCCCCAGTAACAGATTTAAATGCTACAGCATGGTTTGTCCAAAAGACTCACAGTTCTAAGTTAATGATGTGATGATATCAAGCTATCTAATTAATTAAGAAGAAAACCAATTTTGTACAGATATTACTGCATCGTACTCTTGATAGGACTTTTAGCCCATACTAGTTAGCCTATGTTTAGGCTCAGGAAAAGCTCAGAGATCACAGGGTTGAAGAGACCATAGGTGTTAGAGTATTGCAGGGGATACTTTTTGCGCTTGTTTACCCTCAAGTCATGTTTAATTTTGTTAGTAACTTTTCTCTTGTTTGTTATTATGTTATTACCCCTGTGGTATCAGCGTGATGAGTTCAGCGTGAATAAATCTAGACTAGCGTGTCACAGGAGGCTTTGAAATATTTTTTTTGCCAAATACGTTCCTGCAATTCTTTCAGTCGGTCATCATACAGTCTCCAGCGTTGGAGGTTTTAAATGGCTTGTGGCCAGTTATAATTCCTTCCGTATTGCAGAAGATTTGCATGGCTTCATGTGCTGAAAGCTGAGTGCGAAGTATTTTTGGGTATTGAAACTCCCTGTGTGTCCATCACATTAACTATTCAATTTCAGGATATTTGGAAGGAAACTGGCAGTGTTGGTTAAAATACATCCATTTTTAGGAAAATAACAACTGTAGTGGGATCTGTGTACTATTTACAGGTTTTTTTCTTGCAAGCAAATATTTGTTATCCTTTCACTAAATAGCAGACGAATAACGTTCAGAGTAGTGCTTCAAACTTAATATGAGCATTTGACTGAAAAATGAAATATGCTGAGATAAGATGTATAACTACTGTTTTCTCATGACTCGTATGTGACTCATGGCAGAGTATTCCATTTTCCAATGGCAAAGATAGATGCATCTTTCTTAATTGAAGCAAGTCTCCTTAATCTTTGAGAAGCTGAGCTCATTATTCACTGAGAGCAATTCTGATGCTTCTGCATGGCGTCATAAGACATGCACTTCAGAAATTACAGCAAATACTGCAATTCAGAGGATTGATTAGCTGTGCTGGGACTATGGGACCCCATACCGAGACAATTCTGGAAATTCCCATTTTACATTTATAAAAGGGAACTTTTGGCTTCCTGTAATAGGCAGAGGAGAACTACCAGATACTACCATACCAGTAGTCACACTCCTCCTGCAAGGGAGCATTAAGGATCTTGCGGCATTTCTTATGAAAGTTATATTTTGTCTGTTGTCAGTAGACAAAAATATCACCCCATGCCTGATGATCTACAATGTGCTGGCTGCGTACATACAAGGTGATTTCACTGGTCCTTTACTAGTGTGCTTTAATTTTTAGATGCATACATAGATGTTGCTTTTACTTTTTTTTTTTTTTCCCAGCACATAAAGCATAGTAGTAGTTGCTACATACTGCGGACATGCCGCCTTGGCAGGGCGGTGACTGATAGAATAAGGGCATTTCATGTGTACGTGTTCTTGCATGGTACTATAGCACAAGTAAAGGAGGGTGTCTCAGTGAGGCGGAGCTGTTGTTCCAACATGTTGCAGTTGCTTGTGTAAATCCCCACTTAACTGAAATGCAAAATTACACCTTTATCCCACATATACTAGTGTAAGATATTGTAATGACTGCTTTTGGTACATTTTAGGGTAATTTGTCATGCCTTCTGCGTATCACTTGAAAGGGAAAATCTGGTAGTTGTTCAGTAGTGGCTTCTGCAAACTCTACAAGTAGCAATGAGGTCACGAATCATGTGAATTCTTTCATATGTTTTGAAAGAAAAGGCCACTTTAGGCAAAGCATAAATGCAACCATATGCCCATATCTTGGAGTCCTCACTGAAACTTGACAATAAAATTGCTGTGCATGTGATTTGTTTTCTGAAGAAACTGTTGCTTTTAAAGCAGTAGTATAGCAGCAATTAACTTGCTGGTTTTTTCTAATTAAGTGTAAAAATGTTTATCAAGTACAAAATTGTTAACTAAACTGGTATAAGTAAGAGTTCGGTGATTCTTAAAGACAGTGCACATCTTCGTTTCCTTTTAGAAGAAAGAGGCAGCAGTTAAAACTAGAATAAATCTTGTTACAGTCTGTTCAATATGAGAAAAGTGTGCAAAGTGGAACTGTTAATCTTAGTACAACTCTTAAATTAGCGTGGAAGTATCTACTTAAACTTGTTGAACAACCATTTTATATAAAATCTCTACAGCACAGTTTGCTTATTTGCTGAAGAAAAAAAAAGGGGAAAAGTGTGGGCTTTTCCACAGTGATCTAGGTGGCCAAAGCTCAATGATTTGGCCATTGGAAATAATGTGAAAATCTCAATTAAATGCCATCTCCCAATATTCTGCATCTCAACAAAGAGGGCAGTTTGCAAAAGTTGCTTCAGGGGCTGAAAGGAGTGCGTTCTTAAGCACTTAAAAATCTGCAGCACTGTACGTGATTAGGGCTGTTTGTTTTAATGCGATTCCTCAGAAAGATTACTGAGAAATCTGTGGGTTTGCGTACCAGCAGTGATGTCAGTTGTCATGTTCAGAGTTCTTCTGCATGTAGGAAAAGCAGATTGTTTCTTTCAGAGTGTGGCCAGTGCAGATCTAAAATGCAACCAACAACAGTACTGGGTGCATAAACGTGTAGTAGGTAGCAGTTGTGATATTTAAAATAACGAGGGTGATTCCAAAACAATAACGGCAATATGACCGCTGAAGAAAGTGCAGGAGGGAATTGTCTTCTCTAGAAACATGCTGATTACTAGAGGGATTTATGGAATGAAGAACTCTATCGGGACGGGATCTTTGCACATGAAAGGAAAACATAGCTTTACATTGGTATTTAAATAAGAGAAGGAAGCAACAGTTCTGTGTTTGGGTGAAGCTAACCAGTTGCACTGGGAACATAAAATTAGGCAGACAAGAAGAATGGCAGATCAGGGAGGAAGAGTTGAAGAGAGAAAAGTCTGTAAATTAGAGGAAATGGTGTTGGCAGCACATGCCAGAGGGTTTGGGAGCTGCAGACTCTGCTGGCTGGCTGTTTCACACCGGAGCGAGCAAGCAGCACGCCGTAAGCTGGGGGAGCTGCTGCACGGGCGGGAAGGCTTCCTCTGTGTCAGTAAGTGTGAGTCAGAAGAGCCCAGGGAACACCTAAGAGCAGCGCTCACGTTGCTGTTAGTCACGATATAAAGTACTTGTATTGTTCAGTGTGACCGTGTAAACGTGCTAACTGCTTAAACTCCATGTTTCGGTGGTACAACTGCATGCACCAAGTCTGTTCCCGCCTCGCTCAACAAAATAAGAGAAGCCTTTCAAAGGAGGGAAGCGGTCACTTGTTTTGCATTTTTTGGAGAGGTTTTTTGTTATGGTTTTTGTTTTTTTTTTTTTGAAGCCCTGAAATAACCTGTGGCAGGTTATTGCAGCTGGTGAAACTAATGGAGCAAATAATGCTTTTGTGGTGCTGCCTTCCACCAGCTGAGAATGCAGCCCTGATGCTGTTTGGGTCATGTGGTTGTTCCAGGCCAAGGTGCCAGCTATTTAGGCTATAAACATGTAATAAAAGTATAGATACTAAAATGTCTTAGATGTTCCCAGAATTAAAATATTGCTTTAAAATTTAAGTATATCAAAGTTTTAAAGTATTTACTTGCAGCATTTGTGTGTGCTACTTGAAGGCAGCCTGCATGCGTATGGGTAGAGAAAGTAGATGGCAATGTCGGTTACTGTGAGTGGTATTACTACGACTGACCGTTCTTAATTTCCTCTTTAAAATGCTGTCAATTCAAACTGTTTAACGGAATCATTTATTTAAAGGAGAACATATGTTACTTTTTTTTTAATGCAGGGGTGCGATCATAAGTACCAGAGTTTTCTCAGTTTTGTATTATTGCTAACTTTACAGGTGCAGAAAAAAAAAAGTATGCTGCAGTAAACCCCCCAGCTTTTAAGAATGTATGTCAATCTATAGATTAAATTGTGCTAGTGTGTTGTTACAAGTCTCTGTATTCCAGAAAAAACCTAAAGTAAACGTTTCCCACAAAAATACTGGAGGGAGACTTGCTCGGCAATGATGTACCGTACTTTGCCATCCTGCATTGTAGCCTTTCTCCCCCAGATCTCGGTCCTGAAAACATTTACAGAAAAGGTTAACAGAAGGGAATTTCACAGGAAAGAAAATGTGTTTTGGAAGAAGAGATGCAAAATTGTTGCCTAACTATTCTGGAAGTCTCTTGCTTCCAAATGATTTTGATGTTAAAAATGAACACATTGGTTACTGCTTGAAACCTAAAGTTTCTGTCTTAGAATTGATTGTGGTCTTAATCATGTTAATACACTGAATAAATTAACTAAACTGATAACTTCCAAATAATTTTTTTTGATCCTAAATATGTGTTTATTAACACAGGCAAGAAGACAGCAAGACCCTAGTCCTGGATCTAATCTAGGAAGTGGCGACGATCTCAAACTACGTTAATCAACCGCAGCAGGCGTACCATGGGTCTGCACACATGCATTGCTCCTACTTGGCAAAGGATTTAATAAAAGACCAGAAACTGTGATAACTGGGTATACTATGGTCTGTTTCCTGACCTGCGGCAGTCAAAATCACCATGAACTGCCATGGTTTGCACTATGTTTATGTTACAATACCTGCATTTCCCATTTTAAGCATGTAGCCAGTGGCAATTTGAAATTTCGTTTTTCTATGCAAACTTATTTTTGTTGGCACTATTTTAGTGAAATGGAAACTTATGCAGCTATAAAACCATTTTTCTCAACTGTAATAAAAATTGTCACTTAAAAAATAGGTCAAGATATTACAGATTTAGAATTTTGTTTTGGGTTTTTTGGTTTGTTTTGTTTTTTTTTTTTTTTTTTTTTTCTGTTGTTTGGTTGGTTTTGTTTTTTTTTTTAATGTAAACTGCTGGAAGCCAATGCATTCCAAGCTTAGTTTTTTTAATATGGGCTTTTGGAATTTTGATTGTCCTTATTGTGCTCCTGCTTTAATTTAGCTACGCATTCTTATCTATCTTTCAGTTTTCTTTTTCCTAAATTTGCAAGACCTTAAAACTGCTGACATTATTTTGCATTATTTCCAGGCTAAACCCAGTGAATCAGAGCTGTTGGGATCAGTTTTCAAACTTTGTGGGTTTGTAAACGTTTACAGTTGCAGTATTCTTTTAACTGCTAACAATTCCTTGGTTCCACTTTTTAAATTACAAAATTTTAAAATGTATATTTTCATGCTTTAATGCATTCTGCCCCAGTATCTGTCTTAGATTTTATTCTGTCTCAAGTGAGTTTGGGTGGTTATTATACCCCTGTATATAGTACTTTACTGAAACTCATAGGAAGTCGCAGGCTGGCTTCTGTTTTATTCAGGGATTTTTTTAAATAGTTCTTAAAAGGGATACTGCAACTCTACAATCAGATTCAACAGCATGTTAAACTGGGAACAAAAGTGATCAGCTGCCGAGGTGATATGTATTAAATGATGTTTAAGATAGCTGCTTTAAGTATATTTTATATCTTAGGCTTTTTGTAAAGTTGTGCTGAACGGTAAAAAGTCGAGATGAGGTGGTGTGCAGAAAATCTTGTACTGTGCATAGGACACTTCTAGTAAATCTTATGCAAATTGAGACTACATTGCAGTATATATTGCATTTTCTAACAGGGTAAGATTTGGGATGAGTTAATCTGTGTGAATTAGCTTGTTTGATTTTGGGGTGATGGTGAATGGACTTGTTCCAAATTTTTCATTGCATCCAGTATTTGAAGAAAACGGATTGGAAATGTGGTGTCATTTGGCTCTGTTAAAATGTGGTGCTTCCTGTACAGCCTGATTAATTGAAATGTCACTTAAATACATTTTTGAAAGGGATGATCTGACTTCAGTACTTCAAGAATTATTTTGAAGGTAGAAACTCTGTATGGTTAGAACAGTTAAATCTTTATTAAATTCTATAATTACGATAATTACATTCCTCATTAATGGCAAAACAATTGATGCAAAAGAGGTCTTGCAAAAATGTAAGCAGATGTCAATGTGAAGGAGAATCTTTGTATGTTAATAATATGAATATTTAACATTCACTTAAAAATGTCAATAACTGTAAACTGTGAGAATGTCATCAAATAGAAATATTTTGATACTTCAATTTAAATGTGATTCACCTGAAAGATAACCTTTTTCACTCTGTGGCCACGTATTCTTCTCGCTCTTCTTCCCCCAAAGAAATAATTTTTCTAAAGTGTTTCTGCAATGAGTTATTTAAGGGACACACGCATGCATCCGCACGCATCCCTAGCCTTGGATCTTCTCTGCCATCTGTGTATTTTTGATGGAATAGTCTGAAGGTTTATTTTAAAAGGTTTTCCTAATGTTTCAGACGGTGGTTTTAAACCAGAAGTACACAGGAAATTATGCTATCAGATATTAACGTTGCTATCTTTGTGTAAATACTGAACTTTCCCTATCATCATTTAGCATTCTGCTGCTTTTGATATCTTAATGCTGGCATTAAGATCACGAGCCCTTACCCTCTGCTGGTTAGCGCAGACTTTTTAAAGTGCATTTTAAGTTATTGATGCAATTTGATATTTTTCATAATTTCTATTTAAACTGAAGTTGCATCATCTTTCTTGAATTCATCTCCTGTAAGAGTTGCCTTAAGCTACAGGATTGCTTTTGCTACTTTTTGTGTTGTATGTTTAACTTTCATAATAAACTTCTGTGTAGTGAAAAACGAGTCGCCGTGCCCTTATTTCTGCCGTCCCCCTAGGACGCCCCGCGTGTTGGTGGCCGGACTTGCCAACCTGTGGCCGGTGCAGCGCTGCCTTGGTGGCCGTGGCTGAAGCAACAGTGACATCCAGCGGTCACTGCACCGGGATGTCCCCGTGCTTTGGGGACTGTCGGGGGGTATGCGCGGCTCCCTCCAAACCTTTCATATGGCATATGCTGGGGAAATGTGGATTTTGCTGCCCTAAAGGTCCTGGGTTTTTTTATATATATCTGACACGCCCTCTTTGCCCCGAAAGCCTACATCGAAGTGACCCTAAGGAATTTTTATTGTCGGGTTGTAACAGTTGTGCACGCTTACAGAAGAGCGTTGTTGACACATTTTTGCAGCAGCTGTTAAACCTTGCTAATCGTGCTGTTTTGGATGAGGAGGAAAACAACCTATTTTTCCCTGTTTCCTGAATTTCATCATGCAACGTGGGGAAAATACGAATTACACGTGCTGCACCTGAAAACCTGTTCTGAAGCTGCTGCAACTTCAGGGATGTACCTTCAACTATCTGATGTTGGGTGGTGGTGATGTGCTGAAATCCTGCAGAGGATCCGTTTCTTAATAACTCGAGACCTGCTTTGCAATTGTTTACGTGCAAAAGGACAAAGTATAACCTTGTGTCGTACTTTTAAAATCCGACTGTGCCTAATAAAACCGGCATCGACTGTGACCTGTGGTGCTTCTGAAGGTGCTTGGGATGGGGAGGGAGGTGGCTTTGAAGGCAGACATAAATGACAAACTGTGTGGCTCTGACTTTGTGTTCCCGACGGCAGACGGTGTCTGTCAGCTGCTGTGGGCTCTGCCATCAAAGCAGCGCATTTTGAAAGGCATCTTTAAAGAGCAGTTAGTAAAGCCATTTAGATAACTCCTCCGTTTACCCCCAAGTTCATGGAATGATCCACTTTTCTGCCCAAGGTGTATCGCAACTGGATGAGTCCCTTATTCCTAAAGCTTTTCTTGAGCGGAGGCACCTGAAGGACAGGGGTGCCCTGTCCCCTGACTCCTCCTCGCCTGAGTTTGCCTCTCCCGCGTGTGGGAATAGCAGAGGGAATCAAAACCTTCCTGCAGGAGGCACCTCCGGCAGAAGAGGATCTGTAAAACTGTACAGCCCTTGCCCTCGGCGTGGCTCGGGAGTGGCCGTGTCCAGCTGGGGAGCGAAAGGCCACTGGAAACGCTGGGGCTTACTGGAGATGGACGTTGGTGACCAGGAGCCCCAGCGGAGCGGGTGGGGTATGGTCACTTCTGGGCTGGTTTTTAACCTCCTGCAGTTACACGGCCTCTAACCCGAGAGAATCCAGAGCATGAACCGTTCCATCGTTTTGGTGAAGTTTCCAAAACCTGCAATCGGGCTTCCTGGTCTCTCCTGAAGGGAACGGCAGCCACCAGCTGTCCTGGCCCCTTTGGGAAGCAGAGAACTATGAAAATGGAGCTGTGGGTGAAAACGGTGGCTTTTCTGTCCCTGCGGGTCCGTGGGGTTTTGGCTGACAATAAGCCTTGCTCAGGTACAGGCTGGGAAGTTAAGTGGGAAGTTAAGAGAACGAGACGTGGGTTTGAAGAACTCCAAAACTCATGGCCTGACAGGATCTTGGGAGGACTTCTGTGTGGTTTTTCTTTCAGTTTGGTTTTTTTTTGGCGTTTTTTTGGTTTTTTTTTTTTTTTTTTTTTCCACCATTAGGTCAGGACTCTATTACAGGTATATTTAGGAATCTATCCTGTCTGCGCAGAAACAGGACCGATTTCTGTAAAGTTAGATTATTTTGTTACTACATTTCCAATGCAAATAAGAGAATGACAAAAATGGCTACGAGGATGAGAACTGCAGTGAGAAGTTACAGCAGAGCGAGCGTTTGCATCGGCAACATTTCTCATAACTCATTTGCCTGACATCCTGTCTTCACGCTGCCACAAAATGTAAATCCCGGTACATGCATATTCATCAGCTGCTGCCTGGCTGGGAGCGGGGCTTAAGTAACTTTATTAAATAGCTGTCTCGATTACGGGTCGAGAGAAGTGAATTTCCAGCGTTGCCTTGGGCTCAGGCGGGGGGCAGAGGGGAGGCAGGAAGGCAGCAGAGCCCAGCGCTCCGCTGCTGTCACCCTGCCGGGGGTGCCCGGGGAAAAATCGGGTCCCCGCCGGAGGGGAAGAGGTGGGAGAGGGGAAACTGCGCTTCTCGCTCGGGCTGCCCCACGGCTCGCCGCAGCTGGTGGGACCTTGGCCGGGCTGCTGCCGTGCCCGCAGCCCCCATGGCGAGTGGGGGGTGTTTTCCAGCCTGTCCGACTTGCTGAGGGTGTCTTGGTAGACGCAGGGTTCCCCGGTGTGCCGCTTTCCCTCCTTCCACAGCCTGTAATTCCCTGGTTTTACAGAACTGGTCGCCCTTGGCAGTCCTCTCTCTTCCCCATAGCAGGTGATGGGTTAGCTTGAAAACAGAAAAAAAATAGAGCTGGGGAAAGGTTTGCATGCAAAAGCTCTTGTCTTTTCCAGCTGTTAGCTGCCGGTTTGCTGGGCAAGCCTGTCCCCCTGTCCCCGTGAGCCCTGTCGGTGTGCATCCCCATCCCCGGCCCTCTCAGCTTTCGCTGTTCCTACCGTGCAAAAATCCAGCAAAGTACAGCTGCTGGATAAAGCTGCTGGATAAAGAAATAGGAGCAGCATAGGAGAACTAGAACTTTTGGGCTGCTGAATGCACCCAGCCTCAACAGCATCTCCTGTGAGCGTGCTGTTACCGAAGCACAGGGCTGGGGGGATTGCTGCTGCTGCTGCTGCTGCTGCCGGGATCCTGCGGGAGTATTTGGGGGCTTTGGCCCTTCGCAGCAGTGATGCAGACTGCGGCTCTTCAGGCTGTGCTCCCTGGGAGGTCCCAGAAGAGCGGGGGGCAGTGCGGGGCAGGTAAGCCGGTGCATGGAAGGAGCCATGTGCGGGTGGGTTTAGCTGCAGAGGCTGGTCAGTAGGGCTTTGCCTCCAGGGGTGAGCAGGGACCCAAGCATACCAGCTTGGAAGAGAAAACGGGGGTGGGCAGGAGGGAAGGGGGACCCGCCGGGCAGGCATTCCTGACACCCACCGCTTCCTTCAAGCCTAGCGGGTACCGTTGCATTTGCCCTCGCTTCAGGCTGGCCAAAGTGGTTGTGGCTCTTGGCTTGGGTCTTGAGCAGAAGAGGGGACAGGTGGTACCGAGGGCTCACAGCTAGTGCTGGGTGCCAACCACTGGCTTTGTTCTAGGCTATGGATTTGGAGAGAGAAGGAAGAGGGTTATCCTTCTGCCCAGGCTAGGATGCCACCATCTGAAGCCCCCGCATCCTGCCTGAGCCCGTTTTCTGGCCCGCCTGCCGCCTCTGCCTTTGGCTGGAGAGATGACCCCGTGTCCTTCCTCCCCTCCTTGCTGCGGCGGCGCCAAGCCCTTTGCAGAGCTGCATTTCAGTCTTGTTCACAATCATACATTATATCATACAGCCCCCCAGGAGGTGGGTCCGGGGGGTGACCGGCGCTCACCCCAGCAGCTGGTGCCTGGGCGGGCACTGACAGGGACACATCCCTGCTGGCTGCCCCGGCTCCTCTGGGGTGGCTGGGCGTGCAGTGGCATGGGGTGGCCAGGAGCACTGAACGTCCTGCCAAGGCTCGTTCCTGGCTTCTTCACTCAACTTGATCATTTTAACCCAGCGATGCGAGACCTGGCTGGGGTTTGGTGCTGTCTTGGCACAGTGGGCTGCTGCTCGATGTACGGCTGTGTCCCTTCTGTGCATTGCGCTTGCTTCTGCAGGATGTGACGATGCCTCTTCCAAGATCCCGCCTGTCTTGATGTTGAAACTGGCCCTTAATGAGGGCCTTGGTCTGCATCTCCACTGCCTCAGCCCTCTCCCATGGCAAGCTCTTGCTCTGCATCCCCCGTTCCTGAGCGCATGGAGCTGCACAGGGAGTGATGTCCCGGTGAAACCCCGGGAGCTCTCAGCTCAGAGGAGAGCAGAGAGGTCAGTGGGGCAAGTGTGGATTCCCTGCTAGGTTGCAAACAAAGCCACGGGGGGAACAACCCTTATCAGAAGACTAGTCTTAAGAAGCAGGTGGCTCTATCCAGAAACACCAGACTAACCATCACCTCTGAGCCAGGAAGGGAGCTGAGCACCACGCTGCCCAGAATGACATGTTGCCTACCCAGAAAGAGCACCAGGTCCCCTCGGGCCCTGCTGAGAGCTGAGCAGCCCTGTGCTTCACAGCCCTGCGCCCCCTCTCCCTGGTGGCCCCTGCTATGGGGCAGTGCTGCAGTGGGACACCTGCTCTAGAGGTGGGATGCTGCAGCCCCCTGCTCAGTACCATCCTGCTCCTCGGTGGCCTTCCCTGGTGCCACAGAGTGCTGGGGCATGCTTCCTCGGTGCCCCAGGGTGCTGGGGCATCCTTACCCCGTGCTCTGGCTGTTGCCTGCACCTTGCCCGCAGTGCTCAGGTAGCCCACCCCGGGAGCTGTGTGCCCACAGCTGCCCCAGCCCAGAAGGGGAGGGTATCTGAGGATGCTCAGCCCTGCATGCCGTGGTCCCCAGCTCCAGGTCATTTGCTCTGGCTGCATTTGAGGACTGGGGGCCAGGATGAGGAAGGAAGGGAGGGGAAGGTGGTGTTGCATGCACAGACTGCTCCTGAGCTGCCTAGCACTTGCCTTCTGCTTGGCCCAGAGCTGCTGCTGCTGCTGAGAAGCCCCCGAGCCCCTTCCTGGCAGTGACAGCCCTGGCCCGGAGCCACTGGGCGGATGCTCTCACACAGCAGAGAAGACAGATCCTCTTTTTGGTTCTGCTTTCGGTTCTGCTCTGCAGAGCACGTCTGGCCTACAACCGTCGGGACCTGGTGTCGGTGGGTCCATGGGACGTGTGACTCTCCGAAACCACCAACCCCACCGATGTGCCTTAGTCACCAGGTCCTTCAAACCCTCGGTGTCTTGCCCTCTGCTTCTGCATCCAGGGCAGGATGTGCTAGCAGGACCATGGGGCACCACGCTGCAAAGTGGGACCAGAACAAAAGAGGGAATAAACTGGAAAGACTACCCTGTGGTCCAGGAGCGTGAAAGATGGCATGAAAGGGGATGGGAACAGGGTGGAAAAGCAGGGTCTGCGGGGAGGACCTCGCTCCAGCTAGTCGCCTCTGGCCAGGGTGGGATGCCAGCCATCCCTTGCAGCGCTCTGGCATGGCACATGGCAGCTGGGAGCCACCGGCCGTAGCAGGACCTCTTCTCCTGCCAACAAACTCGGCTCGTGCTCTGCTGTGATGAGTTCATAAGAGACTTTTAATTGTGACAGCTAGTGGGCCCTTTGAAAGCTGTCCTCGTTACTGCGCTGATGATCTGTCACCCTTCTAAGGGGCTGCCCTGCGTTTTAGCGCCGACGGGGCCGGCACCTCTAACAGAGCAGCCACTGGTGGATATTTCTTGCTCAGTGCGTGCTGTGCTCACCCCCTGGCACGTGGTGCGGGATCTGGCCCCCCTGCCTCCCTGAAACAATTTCTTACTCCAAAGAAAATAGCGGTGAAGGTGAGGGACCGGCTGACAGAAGTGGAGGGTCTGCACAGGGGAGCGGCGGTGTGGCTGTGGCACGCGGAGGGGAGCTCAGCTCCCTGCAAAGGGGGTGTTCTGTGTTTTACAGCTTTCTGCAGCGTGGGATGGATGCCACGGGACAGCAGCAGCAAACACAGACACTGGCTTGGGTGCAAAACCGATCCTTTGGGTGCAAGACCCTTTCTTGCTGGGGCTGGGCTGGTGTCCCCTCTAGCAGTGCCGGTGGCAGTGTAGGGTGCATGCGTGTGTTCCCGCTGGCTCCCCAGAGGGCTGCAGGGCTGTTGGCTGCTGTCCCACAGCCATGAAAAACCAAAAATGGGACTGAAACTCCATAGGTAGGCTATGGGGAACACGGCCACTGCTGGCCTTGCACGGGTTCCCCAGGCAGTTTCACGTGCTGCTCCCCAAAACCCATGGAAACCCAGGGCTGCGGGGACTGGGGCTGCTCTCAAGCATCATTTAACGAAGCTCAGCCACAGGGAAGAATTTCCAGTGATGTGTGCATTGGACCAAGTAATTTCCTGCTGTGAAACGAGCAGGCTGCAAAGAGGGCTGTGAGCTGTGAGCAAGGCTTAATGAGCATCTCTTGTTTGTTTTATCCGTGGCAGCCTGTGAGTGAGGTTTGAGTCACCCCCACACCGCTTGTTCTCCAACAGTCGGCGACAAACTGGGCAGCCGGAGATCTTCAGGGGCTCTGAGAGGGCTCCGTCACCCAAACCTGCTGCTCAGACCCATCTCCCTTTAAATGATGAAACCCTGAGCACCGGGGCTGGAGCAGGCTGGTGTGGGAGGCTGTCCCCTCTACCCCCCTTCTCATGTGCTTTGCCCCACGGCCCTTCCTCATCATCCACCCTGATGCTCAAACACCCCTTCTAGAAACATCTCTGGGGGTGAAACACAGCCCAGGTGACAAGCCCTGCCATCTGCACAGCACTGGCTCCATAAGCCCTTGGGTTGTGGGACTCTATAGAGACTCATCTTTTTTTATATACATATAAAATGTGCTTTAAATTAGTTTTTTTTTTTTTTTTTTTTTTTTTTTACAGAAATGCCGTGCTCTGCCCTAGGGTGAATTTTCCCACAAGTTTTTAATGCAGACTTAAAAACCCCAAGTGCCTCTCCAGGCAGCAGCCAAAGGAAGGATGCAGCGGCCAGCAGCTGGCTGGAGGGACGGTCCCCTTGCACCAGCTGCCGATGCCGGTGGCTCCGTGCTGACGGATCGGGGAAGGGGCATCACCTCCGCCGGCCGCCCCTCGCCCTGGCGCATGTCCGGCTCCCTGCCCGCAGCGTGGGGAGCTGGGCTTCGCACCCTGCCCACGCCTGGCAGCACCTCCTGGGCTCAGCCGCCCTGGGAAGGAGAGAGAAACCAGTGCATCTGTTTCTAATGAAGCTGAAGCCAATTTAGATCGAGCCTTGCATGAATCAGAGCTTTTGAAATCTGTCTGGAAGGGCTGAGTTCTGCAAAACACACGTAACCGCGCCGGCCGTCGCTGCCGATGCGCTTGGGCGATGCACAGGAGTGGCTGCCTTGCGGTTTAGAGCCCCTCCTGCTGCCAGCTTCTACTGCTGCTGCCTTTCCTTCTTGCAGACGCTTTGCCCTCAACATCCAGCCCTCCTCCCCGGCCCCTGCGCTCTCCCCAGCCCTGTACAATGCCCTGCAAGGGGCAAGGGCCATGCTGGCTGCTCTTCTTGGTCGGTGTTTAACGCAACATCTTGGCGTCTCTGTGCGAGCGCCGGGACCCTCCCGTTTCTGCCCATCTCTAGACACCAAGCACGGTGCAGAAACGCAGGAGAGGTTTTGTAGCTGCTGGGTGCCCGAATGTGGGATGTGGGAAGTGATGCCAGTGGCCACCGTGGTCCTGATGGAGTAAAACATGTGCCAAAGCCTTGCCGTGCTCTCCCGCCCGCACACCACCTTCTTACCCCTGGCCAGGCAAGGAACCACCTCAAAAACATTTATTTTTGATGAGCTGCAGGACCGTGAGCCCAGCGCACCCCAGGGGGCAGCGGGATGGGGGATGCTCTCCAGGAGCTTGCAAGCCCCCAGCCCAGGGTGGATTTCCGGCTCACAACACACTGGAGACCCCTTGGGAACAGTCACCTTGTGCCCCACCGCCCCGGGCTGCAGCACCCACAGGCGGAGCATGCTCTTTGTGCCTCCCTCGCGCCCCGGCTGGGGCTGATGCTGCACGTTCTGCCCCTGTTACCCTTGGCTGCTGCTCCAGCGGGTTTCTGGGTGAGTGATTGAAAACATCCCAGCAACGCGCACGTAGTACAGGCAAGCGGGGAAAGTGCTGAGCAAGAGAAATCCAGAGCCAGGGATATCCCCTGGGGAGGGCCATGCTCAGCACAGCCAGCCCCCGCCCCCGCCCAGCCGGGACCCCCACCCTGGCACCCATGGGGTGCAGGGTGCAGCATTGCTCTGCCCACGCTGGTTCCATGGGGGCTGCCCACCCCAGTGGGACCCAGTGCATCCGAACCTCTTGGTTCTGGGATAAATCCCCCTGCAAAGGGGGGATAAACCCCCTCCCCAGAGCATCCCAGCACTTTGTGCAGCACACGAACAAAGCCCACCTTGCTCTGCAGCCAGAGGAGCTGCCAGCGCCTTTTGGAAACATTTCTAACTGCAAACCCAAGCTTTTCAGCAGGAGATGCACCTCCAAAAAAAAGAAGAGCAACCTCAGAGCCTTATAGCAAGTATCTTTCCCCCAACCGAAACAGCGCTGCCAAGTCTGGGGTCTGTTTCCAGGGCATTTTCCTGGGCAGGGCGGATTTCCTTACAGATGTGATGTGTGTCGGTATTATATCTCATCGGGAGAGGGCAGCTCGCCTGCACGGCCAGCCACCGCCGCTTTTCCCCATGCATGGCTGCCACCCGCAAGCTCTGGTGCATCCCCACCCCCGGCAGCTTTTGCAATATTTTCCCTTTTTTCTTGACCGCTGGATTGCAAAGCCCAGCTTCTCTCCACTAACACCTGCCTGCAGATGGGTGGAATTTACAAAAAGTCAAGTAAAAACCTGGTAATTCCCTACAGCTGCTGATCCCACCCCAAAATGTGAGGGCATTGCAAGCCTTTGGTGGCAGGGAACCCGGATCGTGTCCGATGGACGTGCTCGCTGCCATTCCTTCAGTCTGAAACACGAACAGCTGAGCCAGCCTTTAATAAAAAACAACGATAATTTTTAGAAAGCTGTACATTGCTTCCTGGGACCGAACTCAGGTATTTTCCAAGAATTGCTCCATAGTCTAGAGAGTGAAAAGGATAATTGTTTGGGTTTTTTTTAAATTTAATTTTTGCCTGTCCTGAGCACCTGCTGAAATGAAGGTGCTTTGCTCACTCTGCCCTGAAAATACCTGGTGCCACTGGCGGGGCACAGGAGGGCTCCGCCGGTCACTCTGGGGGGGGATGGTTTCAGCTGCCCCCATCAGTCTGTGTTTGTGACCTTCACCAGCCCTGGCTGGAGAAAGCGCCTGGTGGGGACACGTGGGGTGACTCCATCCCCAGCATCCCCCAGGCTGCTCCCAGCCCCGAACACAACCCGCAGCACAGAGGTGTCCAGAGGGAAAAGCATCCCCACATCCCCGGGCAGCCGACGGGTGCCGGCTGTGCTCAGAGCAGGATCGGTGCTGGGGGGTGCTGGGAGTGCTCATACCCGCTCCCTCAGCTGTGCAAACCCCAAACAACCCCGCTGGCAGCTGGATCTCTGCCCAGGTGAGGGGAAAGCCAAGGGAGGGATGTGCCCAGAGGCGACGGAGGTGACCCCGGTGGGTCCCCAGCCTGGCTGCAGAGCTGATGGTCCCCTCTGCAAGCTGCCCCCTCCCGCTGCATTTAAAGGAACTCAAAAGCAACCTTCAGGCCGCTTGCCTCGGGTGGTGCAACCCCCCCGCTATGCAAGCAGAGCCTGCAGTAAGTTTTCTGCCTTCTAGCGACCCAGGATTTTTTTTTTCCCCACATGTCTTGGCTGATGGAATGAGAACTGTGCTCTGAAGGGAAGCCAGGCCCCCCCAGCAACGCAGGGGGGATGCTTTGGGAGCACGGCGGGGATCTTCCCGCACGTAGGGAAGCAGAGGGCTCAGCTCGGTGGTGGGCACGGGTGTGATGAGGTGCTCTGTCTCCGGCTGTGCCTGCCCTTGCTCTCCTTTGGGATGCTGTGGTGGGATTCCACTCCAGGACCTCGCTCCTCACCCGGGGGAGTCACTGCCCGCAGCCAAAAAACTCCCACCGCGGCCACCGCACCGCACCGCTGCCCTCGCCTGCTCCCGGCAGCTTTGCTCTGCCCTGCCAGTTATTTCAGGGGTGTATTTTAAGCTCAGAGACATAGAAGGGGCTGGCACGCTCCCGAGGTGACAGCCCCTTGACAATACACTGCTTATTATTTCCAAGAGCAAAGCCCTGGCACTGTGGGGCTGGGGTGGTGGGGGTGGGCTTCGCCTCCCCCGCCTGGGGTCGGGCTTTGGGGAGATGTGTGAAGGCAGGGTAGAAGAGCATCCCGAAACCCATTAGCTCAGACGTTATTTTTTTCCTCAGTTGTATTTGGCCTTTATTCTCCTTGCTTTCTAATCTCCAAACCTGCATGGGGAATTTAGCTCATACTTTCGGAATTTTTATTCAAAGGATGACAAATTTTTTGTAACGACAGCCCAGCCTGTCACGTTCCCCACTTTGCAGCACAAGGCCCTCAAAGGACATCACCGAGCACAGGTGTGAGTTGGAGAAGAGTTTCTGCAAAGACCAGCTGATCTGCATCCGCCCGCTTCCCATCCGGCATCCCTACCCAAGGGATGCTCGGGTAAAAGCGGGTGCTGGGGTGTCCTTCATCTTCCGTTAAATAAATGAGCTATGCAAGATTTCTAGCTAGGCATTTCTTCCCTCAAGTACGTTCCTTATGGATGTCACCACATATATATGTGTGTGTATGTGGGAAGTGGGAGTGCCACGGGTGGCTCAGGATGCAGGATCAGCCCGCACTCCCTGGAGCGGAGAGGCTAATTTCTTTTTTGGAGCCAATAAAGATGTGTCAGAGGGCTGGATGGAAGGGGAAAAACTGGCAGCACCTCTGTGCTTTTTCAGCATATTAAGATGTCACCGTGCTTGGATTCTAAAACCAAAAAAAGTAAGCAAGCCATGAATAATAAATAGAGCAACACGCAGCTGACTTCAAGGGAAAGCTGATTTCCCTGGGGCCCGCTCCGTGCCATAGACATTAACATCTCGCCTGCTTTGACAGCTCTGTGGCCTGAAAAGAGATGCTGAGGAACGTGGCGTTTAGAGCAGAGCCTGGCCCGGGTCCTGCTCCCAAATGGGACCGGCATTTCTATTTTTGAATGCTTCGATTCCCCCTGCCAGCGGTGGCGTGGGCTGCCTGTGGAAGAGAGGTACGGCTGCACCTGTCGGCATCCACGTCTCCTGGTTGCTGGAAGGGGTGCTGGAGCTGGAAGGGATGGCTTTTCTCGGAGCGATGCGCACTGCCTGCCTGCGCTGGGCTGGAGGGAGCAAGGCGCGATGCTGGGCCGGGCAGAGGCAGCGGGCAGCGCTGGGAGATGCCGAGATGCTCCTTCCCCCAGCACTGCCGGAGCGGGAAGTCACCGGCAGCAGCTCAGGAGGGAGGAAAAAGCAAATTACCCCTTTTACACCCAAAAGCTGGGGTTGCTGGAGCAGGCTGGCTCACCCTGGGCTTGATGAGGGTTGTATGTTTGCCAGTGACACCAGGAGCAATGTGATGCGAATGTGGGAAGGAGTGAAAAACCTGGCTGAATTTTTTTTTTTTATTTTTAAATATGAGAACCCCAAACTTTCGCAGTTAGCTGCATGAAAGGTTTTTTCAACCAGTGTTTTCCATTCCACTGCGGGCTGTTCTGTGCCATGGGGATTTTGTGTGGCGGTGCTGCCCAAGGATGGTGGGTCAAAGCCAGGAGTGAGCACCACCACCCCCAGGGATGCAGCAGAGGAGAGGGGATGAGAGATGGGTGTCACCCAAGGGGAGGTTTTTCTGCTACTGCCCTCAAATAAATGTGAAAAAACCACATCTCCCCCCACCCCCTGCCCCTTCTGGAGCATTCAACTGCCAGCAGAAGGAACTGCAGCCACTTCCAAACCTGGGTGCTCCCGACTTTCCATCACTGGTGCAGCCCCACTCCGATGAACACACCGCTCCACGCGAGGCTGGCACAAGTCCGTACCCTCGGGTTTTCTCATTTATTTTTAATTCTTTGCTTATGTTGGGCAATGCTCAACCTGGTGCCATTCCTCCTGGTTTGGGTTCCCGTGGTAAAACCGGGTGATGGTCTGGCGTGGGGTGCATGGGGTAGCAGCAGTATCCCAGCAGGGCTCCGTTATCCCCAGCGGCTGCGTGGGTGCCGGCTGCTTGCACCTGGGGTCTTCAGGGTCTCAGCAAAGGGTGTTCACATGTGGTGACCCCCACCCTGGGAAGATGGACTTTGGGATGGGGTGCCTGGGGGGCAGCACCCCTGTTTTCTCAAGCCACAGGTCAGAGCCAGTGGCCTCATGACTACTTTCTTCCTTACTGAGTCATTCCTGAGCTTGTTCCAGCTGCTTGGCTCGTGCCACTGACTAATTTCTCCCTAACTCTTTCCCCCAGCCCGGCCCTTCAACTGGAAAAACTGGATGCAACTGGGCTGGTTTGGGTTGGTTTGTTTTTGTTGTTTTTTTAATCCTGCAGTGCCAGGCTGCGACGCGGCATAGTTAGGGCTTGCCTTGTAGGCCTGACACGCAGCTGGCGACAAGGGACAAGGGGGCAGCAGTGGGGCTGTACCTCCCCCCGCAGGGCAAGCCCCGACCCTCCCACGGCGGGATTCGAACCCTTGATTTCGTCCTCGCCAGGCCGCCACCTTCCCCCCTCACCCAAGGCCGGAGGGCGGGGCATACCTTCCTGGCCCCGCCCCCGCCCTCCGTACCGCCCCACGCGCGGGCTCGCCTGACGGCAGCTGCAAAGCACTTTTTCAGCAGCCGCAAGTGAGGTGAGTTGCAGCCCCGCAGCGCGGGGGGGAGGGGGTTATCGGGCCCCCCCGCTCCTTTCCCCCGGCGGGTGGGAGCCGCCGCCGGTACGTCCGGGCCCGGTTCCAGTGGGGGGCGGCCGGCGGCGGCTCCTCTTCTCTTCCCTTCCGCGGGGGGGCGGGCGGGCCAGCGGCTGCCCGCGCTCGGTGGCCGGGGCGGGGGGCGCGCAGGCGGCGGGCCGTGAGGGGAGCCCCGGGGCGGGGGGGCTGTTGCGGCTCGGTGGCCGGGCTCCTCCCCTCAGCGCGGCTCGGGGGGCCCGGCCGTGCCCCAGCGCTGCCGGCCGGGGGCTGGGGGTGGCGGGAGCCCCGGGGGGCTGGGGGCGGCGGGGCCGGGCCGCAGGCTGCCAGCTTCCCTCCGCTTCCCTCAGAGGTCCGGCGCAGCGACCGGGTGACCTGCCGTGCCAGCCCGCGGCCTCCGCGCTACCTGAGCCAATGCTAGATCTGGAGGTGGTGCCCGAGCGCTCTCTGGGGAACGAGCAATGGGAGTTCACCTTGGGTAAGTGTCTGCGTGTGGCCACCGGCCCGGAGCCGCGCCTGCCGCGGGCCCCCCCCGGGAACCGGTGGGCCTGAGGTTCCTCCCAACGCTTCCAGCGAGTCGCTGGAGTGAAAGGGAGGCAGAGAGAGCCAAGGCTCGCCTTTCTCTGTCGCTAAAAATACTAATGTACGAGCTTTAAGGGTCCTCTTGTAGCGGAGGTCTCATCTTCAGCTTTTGCATGCCAAGTTGGGCTTTGTGTATCAGCTTGTATGCTTGCTTCTACTTGTCTACCTCCTTTTGCCTTGCTATCTTAGACTAGTAATTTTTTTTTAAAATAACTCCTAAAAGGAAGAGGTGTGGATGTACCGATTGTCACCTGAATGCCAGTCAGGTGATACCTGCATCTTCAACTTGGCATAAATGCTGTGCTTTTCTGTACAAACTCTTCAAAAATATGAGTTGAGTTTCACAATCTCTTTGTGTTGTTGCTGGGTTGCGACATTGTAATGGAGAAGGTAAACTTCGGATAGGTTTTCTCAGGGTTAGATAACACATTTCTTCCCCTAATGATTTGTATTTTTTGTTTCTCTGAGAGGTCCTTCCCTACCATTCATTGCTGTAATTACTGCAATGGAAAGAACTTTTCCCTCAGCTTATGGAAGTTTGGTAAATTTTTGATAGGTTTTCTCGGCGTTAGATAACACATATTTCTTCCCCCAATGATTTGTATTTTTTGTTTCTGAGAGGTCCTTGCCTACCATTCATTGCTCTATTTACTGCAATGGAAAGAGCTTTTCCACCCGCTGATGGAAATTTGGCTTGTGCTCAGCCCAGGATACTTAAATGTACATTTGAAGCTCAGATGGTGTGGATTCCTCAGATGATCTGTCTTTTCAAGCAGATATTGATAGTCCTTAAAACTCCCAGAAAATACCGTAGCTGTTGTGTTTTCCGAGCGATTGTTTGAGATATGGGAGTTGGACTCTTTCCCTCAGTTTTCAGTCTTCACTGTTGCTTTGTCTAAAGCACAGTCAATGGTAGTTGTAGTTTGACTAATGTAAACAGGGCTCTGCACGGCAGCTGCCTGTGTCTGCCAGAACTTGAATTACACTTCTACTTCTGCTTTTGTCACCTGTGATGGCAGGGGGACAGGCTGTTCCTTAAAAACACTGTTATGCAGCTGCCATGAGCTTGGGTCGCACCGAAGGAGTGGTGCTGTGACGTGGAGTTGTTTATATGAAACCCACTGAACACAAATGCAGCTATGCTGCTGGGACTTCAGAGTCAAGTACAACTTGATGGCTACAGGGAGCGTTAGGATGGCTTTTGGAGGCTAATTATAGTATCTCAGGTCCCACCCTTTGAAATCTCAGTGATCTCTTTGTACTGCTAATACGTTTCTGTGCTCTCTGTGACCTTTCCTGATCCTTTAGTGCATGTATTACCTGAAAAGAAACGTGATTTTGAATTACATACCCTGACAATCTTTGTAAATAACATAGTACTGGCTTCCCCCCCACCCCCTTCTCCTTATAAAATAAAAAAAGAGAAGAGAGAAAATGAGTTTCCTTTTCCCAAGAACCCCCTAAGAAGCCCATTAATGCAATCTCATCGTTAAAACTGTGTGTGTCCATGTGTACACACACACACGCATGCATAGATGTGAGAGGGAGGAAATGCGCCTGCAATTCTTGGAGTAAACATAGCCACCACGTGATGTGTCTAATATATAATTAGCATGACCTGCTGGTATAAAGCAGGAGGCAGACTAGGTATTAAGATATTAACTTTGTCCTGCGCTAGTGATACTGTGCGAAAATTGCCCCTGCTTATACAGCTGGCTCCGCTGTGTTGGTGGTAGTGAGGCTGGAAGCACTGGTGTAAATGGGATTCTTGCTGCCAGCGGTATTCTCCTCATCGTTTGTGTAGATCTGCTCTTAGCAGAACTAATGGCAGTATTCCTGAACTGCTGCTGACTCTGGCGTTCAGTATTGTGCCCACAATGGAGATGACTGGGGGGAAATGCCAGGAAAATTTTTTACATGAGTTTTTGGATTCTGTTTCTGGCTCCGGTGTTGAGTCACTATGTGACCAGAGCATAAAAAATTTAACCAAGGCAGTGTTTTGTGTTCTATTAGATACCTGTGTCATGGCACCTCTCGGGCTACATTCCTGCTGTTTTAAAGAACAATTAAATACTTATTCTGTAGTGCCTATAGCTGTATTATTAACATTTGAAATATATAATTTCTAAGGCATACTTGCATTTCTCTTGCTTTTTATACTTTCTTTTCCTACTGAGTTTCACTTCTTTGATGTGTTATGATTCATCTTCTCTTGGTTTTTCTTGTATTCTTCTCTTTTATTCTCTCCTCTACCTCCCTCCCCTTCAAGACACATAGTGTTAGCACAGGCTCTCGCTTCAGGCCATGTTGTTCACGACCAGTGTATGAGAGGAGTGCCTTGTGCCGCTTGTATCGCTCCAGCATTCAGAAAAGGAAAAAGTCTGTGTTATCAGAGCCCTGGCACTGGTCTTTGAGGGTGTTATTTGCCATGGCTCAGCTTGGTTGACTATCTGATGTGCTGGAAACCATGTTTGCTTCCCCGTTCCCCCTGACTGGTAAGCAGGGGAAAAAGAATTCTTTGTTTTCCTCTTTGACTGTAAAGGCTGATGAATGTTGAGGAAAAGGGGATGTTTTGTGTGCGTGTGAGAAGGGTGGAGAGAAATAACCCAGTTTCTTTACTCCTTTGGCTCCCTGCTAGTGGAGGCAAAGAGAGGATGCTGGCCGCTCCACACATGTTTCAGGTTCTGCAAACTGTTCTTGGAGAATTTAAGTTGCTCACTGTAGCTTTGCTAAGCAGCTGTGTGCAAAATCTTCTTGATTCTCGGTTACAGAAAACTGAATAAAAAAACCCAGCCCATGTCCATTTGCTTGCAGCTTGAGAAAGCTCTGAGTAAGAGAGTCACATGAGCCATCTGTTTGCACACTTACCAACCCAAGATTGCATCAGTTTACATCGGACTACAAACTGAACTTCGTGTTTGTGCACACTTTTTTTTAACCACATGCTTTTTTGCTGAAACCTTACCTACTTCTGGCACTTGCCATCAGCGTATAGAATCTGTCAGCTTGTTTGCTGGCTTTGCTTGAGCCTTTGCCACTTTTTTTTTTCTTTCCTAAAAAAAAAAAAAAAAAGCTCATGGTCTTACCTCTACAAGTCTCCCAGAAATACTGACTGTGAAAATGGGGTTTATATTTTTAAATCATCTTTATTTTTTCTGGAATCATAGCTTTTACTAGGTTAAGAAATGTGAAACTTTCACAGCAGCATCTTTGATTTTAGCTTCTTACTCTTGTTTATATTTCTGTTCAATTTAAAAAATATTATCTAATACATAATAACTGTCTCTTTTAAAATCAGCTGCTTAGACTACAAGTTGACTGCTATTTCCTAGATAACAGGAACCAGTGCTGCTTTATTGTGTGTCTCTGTGCATTTAAATTTTATTACAGTTATTAAAATAATAACTATTCCTTTTTATTTTATATCATCTTCAGGTCTATAATTTCTAGAAAAATTTGTTTGCAGGATTATGGGCTAGTGTGAAAAACAATTTCACAGAAACAATTGTTATGGTATTTACAAAGTGAATTACTGCAGTTCTAATCTATAAGCCTGTTTTGCCAAAACTTGATTTCATAATTGCAGAAAAGCTGCAGTTTATGGGCATGACAGGCGTGTTGTTTTATGCAACAGTGAAAGTAATCGGGTTTTTTAATGTTATGCTAGTGTTACATTAAAGCAGGACCTGTGATGATTTAGGCGTGTGTGCTATTTATATATGTAAATATATACATAGACAGAGAGGCAGTTTTCTTACTTTTGTACTGTAGATAAAGTCTAAAAGGTGTTTTGGAACATGATTTATGGTCTGATAGGTGTAGCTCATAACTAAAAAAAACTGAATGCCTTAAATAAGTACTTAATAAAGTTTACTTAAATAAAGGCGTAGGAAAATTTTCCCTAATAAAGGCAACTTTCTTATAGTTTAAAAACTAGAAATAGAAAAGAACAGGGCAAGGAATGTAAATAGAGTGCTAGATAACTAATCTAAATTGACTTGCAGTAATTAGTAGGGAAATAAAACTTCACAATTATGAGCTCATAACCTCTCTTTATAAATGCCTGCTTTCAATCCAGGAACACGGTCACATTTCTTTTGGAAAGGCAACAAAGGCTTTAAGTGTGATAAAGGATGAGATGGTGCCGTGCTATTCTTTCTGCAGAATCAGCTGTTTCATTCCACTTTCAAAAATTTATAGCTGTAAAGATAAGATATACCCCGAAGAAGGAAAAAAAAAATGGGGAAAAAAAGCCCTTGAAATTGTGTTAGAGGGTGAATGACTATTAAGTGTATTACTTCAGTTGAACCAAATTGTTTAGTGTGTTTATCTTGTCTGTAAACTGAGAAGATAAAGTTCCTTCCTTGACACAAATGTGGCCATATCAGCAGCTGATGTGTAATGTGGCCTGTTAGGTCTAAGGAGAATCATTGCTCCCTTTTAGTAGTCATATCTATCTTGTATGGCTCCTCAGCACTTTATCAAGTGTAATAAAGGGTATGCCATAAAATGTGGTCCAGGAGCCTGCTGAATGTGTGCAGGAGTGCTCCAGCCAGCTCTGGGGGAGGTTGGTACAGGCTATTTTATCAGTTACCCAATTGCTGGCCCCAAAAAGCAGGGAGTTTTGTGCACTGGTGGTAGATCTTTGCTTTTTCTGGCTGAACTTTGCTGTTTAACTTTGTAGCTAGAGATACTTTTCTTTCCTATATGCCTAGCAAAACGGGTACATAAACAATGACTTTTCTGTTAAAAAAAGAACAAACAGGCAGGTCTGTGCTAATACCATGAGTCAGGTAGCCTTATGTGTTGATTGCATATCTTTCTGTTGTAATGCGCTGTTTGCTCATGATAGCTGTGCTACCTCATCTGTAACCTTTCTGTTAAAAAAACACTGGTAGCTGGCCTCTAAACTGAACCAATGCAACTGTTTTTATTTACAGGAATGCCGTTGGCTCAGGCTGTAGCGATTCTTCAGAAACATTGTCGCATCATCAAAAACGTCCAGGTTCTCTACAGTGAGCAGGTGAGTGGTGCGTGACCTGGCCAGGTCAGTCACCTCGTGGTGTCCCAGAATCAAGGTGTTTGGGGGGTATACTGATGCTGTGTCATGCTAACCTATGTATTGAGTGAATTGTGGAGCTACTTGAAATGGAATGGCACCAAATTATTGCCACCGCATCAGAGGTGTAGTTTTTGTAACAGTTTCATGTCAAGTGTAATGATCCTCAGCACAGTGCAGTGATTTAACAGGTGTCAGTTTTGTATATGCAGTGGTGGGGTAGTATTGTTTTTCCTTTAAGAAGAGAAATGTTCTGTAACGAGCTGGATAATTTAATTCTAGTCTTTTTACATTACCGTTGTCAGGTGTTGCAGTATTTTTGAAGTAGTGAATCACTCATTACTTCCTGCTTTTGTGTTTGGTTCAGCGGTGATGAACCCCCTGAAAAGGTTTCCATGCTTTCTCTCTGGATCTGCAATCTTGTCTGCAGGAAGTGGATGCAATGATTTAAACAAGCTATAGATATTTTAATCATTCTTTGTAACAAAGTATTAAGCTCCTAATATGTTTGACTTCCATCAAAAAGCAGATGAGAAGTGAAACCTTTTTGGATCGAATAAAATGTGGTATATACTCACCTTTACTTTGAAGGAAGTGGAAGGGAAGAGGAGATGGGACAAGGGAGGATTGTGACTTCAGACGTGTATTGTGTGAAATGCACGTTAATCAGAAGATACTCTGATTATCATATGTTGCAGAAGTAGATCATCATATGATAGTCATATGTTGTAGATGACAGATGTTTACATCAGGAAAAAGGCAAAGTCTGCTAGAATGTGAGTTAGCATCAAAATACTGATTGAGGCCTCGTGCATTTGCAGTGAATACTGAATGGCTAAGGAACAAACTTGACTGGCCTTTACTGCTGGATACATATGTAATTGAGTTATTTTTTTTGTTTCACATTATGTAGATTTATGGGTTTTATGATGACTGAATTGCAAATTGAAAATCTAGCTCCTTGTACTTAATGCATGGGAGCATCTGTCTGGTGGAGAATGCATTCCTCGTTTTTGGGTTTTTTTTGTATGCTTTGGAGTCTTTTTCGTTGTTCTTACCACAGTGCATTCCAGAATTATTTCTGGGTTTGTTAGATAAATGATGAGATTCCTGTTCCTCTCAGGTCTGTAGGATCACAGAAGGATTAGTGGTCCGGTGCTAGAAAGCAAGGTATACCGCTGCTTGGCTCTGTATGCCTCTAAAAGCTGCGTTGTGCTTCACTATGTACGCTGAATTTTTATTCTGTCTGGGCGTTGGGGGAGGGGGGTGAGGGGCGCGTTAGAGCTTTTCTCCCCAAACTGTAATAAATGTAAAGATGTTGTTTAACACCTGCATAGTCCAATAAAATAGTAGCTCTGAACTTTGTGGAAGAGTTGTGCTGATATTTTTTCTGTGTATTATTCCAGTTCAGTGCCTGATACTGGTGCAATTTTTTCCACATGCCACTCAGGGCCTGCAGTTGACTGTCTGGCTATATCCTCACTCTTGTGCAGAACATAGTGTGCTTTGTTAGCAGCTGAGCACAAAGAGCTGCTGCTGCAGCTCTTAGATGATCCAAAGCTTTACATAAACTTTGCCATGCATAACTCTTGTCTACCTAAACTACACCTGAAACGCCTTCATGTCTTTCTTCTTTGCTTTCCATAAGAATGCCTTTGAGCATAGTGATCAAATGTTATTTAAAGTTGTTGCATCTAAAGCACTGAATTTCTGGTCCTGAAACTCCAGCAGCAAGTATTTCCTTTCAAAAATATATGATAATTAAATGCAATTAGATCTGCCTATGGCTCTCTTTGTAACTTGACATAAGTGGGATGCCCAAACTGTGCCAAAAAAGTTTTTGATGAACCCTTTCCTGTGACTAAAGAATTTTAACTCCTTTTTGGTCAGTTTAGGTAGGGTACTTAATCACCTTTGTATGTTTTCTTTTCCTCTGGATTTGTGTCAATGGGATTGTTCGGTGATAACAGTTTTTCCTGCAGCTTTATGTAGATTAGCAGTGCAACTGCATGTCCGAGTTCCTTCAGGGGGGACTCTCCTTCCTGGCATCATCTTTCATACTTGAGATTATATTTTGTGTATTAAGTCACATGAACTAAATTTGTGCCCTTGAAACTTTTCTTCTATTAGAAAATATGCCAGCATAGAACAGAAGCTCTTTGCTCTACTAATTATCAAGCTTTTCCTCAGATTTCTTTTTAACCCACTCAAAAGTACTTGTAATTCCATAATTAATGAAAGCATAACTTTATGAAAATTCTGCTTAGAAACCAGTGAAATGCAGAGCATATCCTATATCAGAACAACTCTGTTGGTATATTTAAATGCAATATGACACGTGGTGGGTTTTTTTGCTCTGTAGCCTTTCTAAATTGGTTAAAAAAAAAATAGTTGGATTTTTTTTAAAAAAAGGCTGTCAGGATCAACATTAGACCTCTTTATCTCAGGCTTATGGTGATGCTGCAGTGCTGCTTCCGTTCTCCACGGTATCATAAAAGTTTGCCAGCGATAGTGAGGTATTGATGCTGCTGTGTGAGGCACTGTCAAGTTTTCATTTAGAAGACAGCTTCCGTGCCACATCACCAGTGTTCAAGAAAGTGAGTTCAGGCTGAACCTGCTTCAGGAAAAGCTACTGGAGTGATCAGTGGGGTTTGGGAGATCGGCATCACGGGGGAAGGAAAGCCCTGTGCCTTGGTTTGACCTAGTGATGTGAAGCCTGGGATCTGATCACTTAAATGTGTTGTTCGGGAGGGGGTGGGAGGTGCGCATGAGAATGCAGAAAACTTACCCAGGCTAGAAGACAGTGCTGGGGTGAGAATAAACAGGTTTGAAGACTGAGGATGAAAATTAGTCTTCTGACAGTCAAAACACAGACCTTCTCCCAGTAGTGCAGAGGGGAGAATAACAGTTTTTAATATCTTATGCGTAATTCATGGAAAGAGCTGTGTGGTGGGGCTGCCAGCATTAGGAGCCCGTATGTGCCGCAGATGTCCCACCCCCATTCTGTCTTTTGCTAGATAACTTCTTGGTGCAATTCTAGGGCATGGATATTGCTGCCTCTCTGTTGTTCAGCCTTTTTTTTTTTTTTTTTTTTTTTTTTTTTCCTCCGAGGAGACAGTTGTGAAGGGTGGAGCTTTGTGGAGCAGATGTTTTAGATGGTACACAATCAAATAGCTGAACTGGGGCCAGCTGACTGTGTATGCATGGGTTGTACTGGTAGGGGAGTGAGCAGCTTCCACAGTGTCGCAGCAGACTGAGATGGCGTAGAGCCTATACAGACACCAGTGGAGCCAGTGGAATGTCTCCTATTGACTCCAGCAGACTGCAAATTAAGCTTTTAGTTGTTATGATTCACAGTAACTAAGGAAACCTAAATTCACAACATAAGAGTCTGAAGCCTTCCTTTTGAGGCTCAAAACAGACTTTTTTTAAAATTATTTTTATGTATAAGTGGAAAGCCCTCTTGCCATTTTTTTTGTCAACTGTATGCTTGGTTCTGATGCGAGACTTGTTGAGCTGGGCTATTATTTTTGTGTGCCAGGAGCGCAACAGACTGTCCCTGAATGATGTCTCTGATGCTAAACTTGGAATGATTTTCAAGGTGTTTTGGGTTTTTTTCTTCTCACTTGAAGTAATGGACAGCTACTCTTTTGGGAGCTTTTGCAGGGTCCAGATCTTAGACAAGCACTTCTATTTCTTTTCATAAGGAAACTGAAGGGGTTAAGAGGTTTGGCCAAATGCATTTTCGTTAGGCTTATTGGTTGAACAAGTGGTTCTTTTCTGAGACTGTTAAGATTATATATATAATTGTATAAATTGGTTACTCTGGAAAAATAAAACAAAGAAGCTTTGAAATGAAAAACCTAATGGCTTTTTTTTTCTGTTTTACAGTCACCTCTTAGCCATGACCTCATCCTTAACCTGACTCAGGATGGAATCAAACTGCTGTTTGATGCTTTCAATCAGAGACTTAAGGTAATAAACCACCCTTCCTGCAAACAAAACAGTGCAAACCAAAACCGTAGACTATATTGACGACAGAGTGTAGGTATGTGGCTCTTTTAGACATTTAATTTGCCGTGGGTAGTTGTTCTTTTGTGACGGTGGACTGCATTTCTTTGCTTTGGGGGTTAAATCTTTAACATTGCACTGGGCACTGTAAGAGTGCCCTAGGAGCAGGATGGGCCAGTGTGGTCTCACTTGCCCATCTTGTCTCAAGTTGCAGCAGAAGCTGCAAAAGGCCATTACTAAAGCGAAGCGTAGGATTTGAAATCAGATCATTGATTAATGCAAGCCAGATAGTGTTGCTTTCTGCCCAGGTTGTTCCTTTATCTGGGCTGCCGTTTTATTTTTGAAAGTAAGCTTGCTTCCTCCTGTTCTTAGTTTTCAATTGAGGGCATAAAAACTGCCAGAAAGCCATATTCAGGCCTCTTGTGAGCAGCTGCCTCCTGCACTGACTTTAGTGTGTTCTGGATGAGTTTTTATTCTTGCCATTAAAGTCCTTAGCCCAGCAATGTTGCTTCGGTTCTTTTAGGTGACCAGGTGTTGATCTGCCTCTCTCTTTGTGTGTAGTTAAGATGAAGAATAATGGGTAGGCTGGTCACTAACCTCCCGTTGTATTTGTTTGCAAAAAATGTGTTACAAAAGTGGTATGCTTCATTCATACAAAATAGGTGACTGTGGAACTGTAGGCATAGGACTAGATCAATACAAAATTTTGAAAAGCTTATTAATGAAAACATTTGAAAGATCTATACGTAACTTAGTTGTTCAGGGTGGTCCTTTTTGGCAGGACCAGCTGTGCTGAGCAGTTGTCAATGTGGTTCTTGCACGATGTGCGTAAATTTCTGTGTGCCCAGAGTTCCCAGGTGTTGATATGGCTGACTGGTTGAGAGTGTACTCTAACTGCTGTGCTACTTACCATACGAAAGCAGAAGTGTGGAGTTAAATGTGATGCTAAAAAATGGAATACTTACCCTTTAGGTAAGTCTGGAAGGTGTGCTCGCATCCGTACTTTCAAGCTTTGGAACAGTGGTAGATGTTCCCCTTATGTTTTTAGAACAAGAACTTACAAGGTCTTGTTCCCCTTACTCATGTTGCCAATAAAACCAGCAGCAAAATGTCACCTTCCACAATGGCAGCCTAGTGCTTTATCCCCAAAATGACTTTTAAGAGTGTAGCAGTGTGCTATTGGCTGAAACTTGAGCTCTTCATATACTTTAAATGTACATATAAAATTGTTGAGTAGCAATCCAAATCAGTAGCTGTTAGAAGTACTTACTTCTCTAGTAGTAACCTGTAACACTGTGGTATTTTTATTGGTTTTTTTATTTTAAAAAATCTTTTATATTAACTATAAAAATACACATTTTGAGGAACAATTTTCAGTTCAAATTGAGCTCAGATGGGGGACAGCAGAGTACTTTTTGGCTGGATTTCAGTTTGTAGTTACCTTACGGTAGTTTCTGTTCATGAAGTCATTCTGTAATAATGGGGGTTTTATTTTTGTCAAGATTTAGAACTTAATTATTCAGACTGTGTATGTGAATTTACGATTTTTAAGAGGCTATCTTGAAAAATCTGTCTCAGATGGATCTTCATCAGTGTAAAGGAAAATCTACAAAATCTTTCAAAAATATATTTAATTCTTAAGGAGACTGAACTCAAAACTGACATAATTCCTTCAAGTGCGTGGGTTGCTTACTGACTTTTTTTTGGAATGTTGCAATCTTGTAGTGTTTTTGAGGTGCTGTAACTAGTATATGCCATGTCTCTTAAGCTCTGGGTTTTCAGAGTCTGACAAAAAATAATCTGTTGTGGTATGTTGTGGTTGAGTGGTCTAGTAGTACCTTTTGTTTGTTTTAACTATGGGGAGCAAAGCTGTTTAAATGCATACAATGCTTTGAAAACTTACACTTGTAAAACGGTTCCGAAAGCATTATAGAATAAATTCTGTGGGCTTAGTTCAGAAGTGAGCAACAGGACTTGTGTAGCTGTAGAATAAGTAATGGCTGTTACGATGGTATGACTCTGTGTTTTCAGTGTTGCTCAGCAGCAGCAAAACTGGAAAAATCAGGATGCCTTTTTGCTTTGTGTGTTGTTTTTTTAATACACACTTGCCATTAAATTTGGTTGAGAAAAAGACTGAAATACAGGCTTCTAAAATGGAAAGTCTTGGCAGACCCAAAGAATTGCAGGGTCTATTTCCTGGTGCAGGAATAAAGCCATAGCAATATTCTTAAAAAGTTTCTTCCCTTTTTTTCAGGGAGGGGAGGAAGGCTTGTGCAGAGTCTCTCTACTCAGCTTCCATAGCCAAAGCACTGCAGGAGGTGCTGCTAACGTGAATGAGTAGATCCAGGACCAGGTTTTGAAAACATTGGTATGAAATTGAGCAGCGAGGTCTCTCGCATACGCTCTCTCTAAGGTGGAGAAAGAGTTAGATTTCACAGCGTTGGTCTGTTATTGCTGGTTAGTAGGTACCTGAACGTTTTTATGAGTCTTGCTCAGTACTAATTATTAAAACAGTGAGTGTAACAAAGCATCAGGTTTTACTCATTTAAACCAACTGCCTTCTGGCTGTGTAGTAAGCCCATCAAAGAATAGTCCTTGGTCTTAGTTTTTGTTCCTCTGCAAGTAAAAAGAATCATGTTAATCCTTTTGTCAGTGTAGCTTCTGTAGTTTTAAAAATAAATCCTCTTCTAGTGCGATGGCCTGTTGCAGTGTTTCTTCAATATATCTTTCATGAGTTTTATGAGCTCTTTTGACTGCCTTTAAATTTTGCTAGGTTGCGCTTGTTTCTTCCTCTGCTGTTAGTAAAAAGAAATGTTGACGTGAATAGATCTGTCTGAATCGTGGGAAGAGGGCCGATGGCAAATCGGTGCCTGTTGGCTGCTGTCAGGGTGTTTCTCTCGTGGGGGACCTCGTTTGTGCAACATGCTGTTCCTCATGCACTGCTCCTTCTTCTGCTCATCCTTTTGTCTTCTGCCACCGCTGTGTGTTTCAGCAGAACTTCAGGAGAGTGCCCAGTGCTCTCTGGTTGTTGCTGCAAAATGAGATCTGTGTGGCGAGTGGTTTTCTCTATTTTCAGAAACATTTTCTGAGGGGAAAAAGACAGTGTGCAAGGTCACTAAAAAAATGTGAAGTCATTCCTAGCTTTTCATAAAAGTAGCCTTTGTTTTTAACAAGCTGTGCAGTAAAGGAAACCTGGGCATGTCAAACAGCATTTGGAATAAAATACTGGATAACCACGTTTTTCCAAGAAGCTTAATTTGAAGTATATTTATTAAGAAGAAAAACTTGATAGCTCTTCTTTATGTCTATTCTGCCAGAATGTTCGTTTGTTACTTGCTTTGTGCTATACTTGTTGCTTATGTCCTGAAGAGTGTGGGCTTCCCGAGCAAACAAAGTGCAGAGAACTCTTCCAAAGTTTTATGAGTCAACAGCGTACCATCAAATGTTGACTTTTTTTTTTCCTAGTGGTTTAAGCATTGCAAGTTGTCTTATTTAGGGTTATTTGCTGGGCATCTCCCAAAACCAAGACTTCCTTCTTAGCTGGTGATATTTTTAGGCTTTAAAACCATGTTTCATAGCAAGTTCCCTGGGGAATTGTGCTTTATTCTCTAGCCGAAGAGAGAGTCCTTTCTGAATCTGCCAGTGATTTGTTGGAGGATTATACAAAGCAGTAAAAAGCACTTTACCTTTTCTTTGCAGCGGTTATGATGTGCTCTACGTATTTTCCTTTTCCTGCTGACACAGGAACGCATCTGTAGGGTGGAAGAAGCTTGTGTTTGACCATGGTTACTCACCAAAAATTATGTGCTTAAAGCCCAGTCTAGCCTCAAGATTCAGTAACAGTCACATAACAATGATACGAAATCACTCAGATGGGCGTTTGCAGTACTGTATTCAGAACAAAGGATCCATACCTAGTATTATCTACAGAGAGGAGCTCCTTGGGTTATTCAGTAAGGTCTAAAATATTCAAATATCAGAACTAGGTATCATGGCTTGCTTGGGTTCTTTGTGGGCTGGTCTTCTGATTATCTTCTGTAACGCTGGAGAGATTGCTGGATGTCTCTTTATGAAATGGATTACTACTACTTAATCTTGCCGTGTTCATCTTTTACTTCAGAAGGAGTTTGGAAGTTAGAGCAGAGCAGTGGATGCTAGGACTTCCTGCATTCTCCAGGGTAATAAGAGCAACACAAGGAAGAGCCTACTGTTTGACATTGATTAGAGGGTTCCCTAATTAGCTGACCTTTGCTATTACTTTCCTTTGAACTTGCTTAAGAGTAATTTTGCAGCAATAGAGATGCTGGTGAATTAGTGAAAAGATGGCTTTCTGCAGGTCAGCGCTGATTTACGCGGGATCTGGAGGTCCTGTACTGAACCCATAGTTGTTCTTCAGTACTTGTTTCAGATGTGCAGTTGCTGAGTCAGTTTTCAGAGTTTTGTCTCTGTGTGATTTATCCCAGCAGAGGTCTCTTCAGGAGGGGAGCGAGCAGCACTAGCTAGGCTGGCCTTGTGACAAGAACTTGCCTCTGTCGGGACTAGTGGGAGTGTGAGGTGTGGTAATGTTTGTTTCCTGTCTTTCAGGTGATTGAAGTTTATGACTTGACTAAGGTGAAGTTAAAATATTGGTAAGTGATGTAAGGCCTCCTACAACTTTTTCTTGATTACAGTGACTGGTTTCTCTCCCTTTTCTCTCCTGAATTCATTTTTTCAATCATTCCTGTTAAAACCCCAAAATAACTGTCAAAAAAGAAGGTAGATAATTATCCTTTCTTGAACGTAACACTTGGTTTAATTACCATTTTATTTTCCTTCAGTCTTGGAGACTCTTTTTTTTCCAATTTAAATGTAGTATTGCTGTTAATAAACTTTTGTAGCATCTGTTCAATATTCTTAAGGCAGATTTGTTTTGTTTTCTTTTTCAGTGGTGTCCATTTTAACTCTCAGGCAATTGCTCCAACCATAGAACAAATTGATCAGTCGTTTGGAGCAACACATCCAGGAGGTAAGCTGAAGTGTTTCTGAGAAGCGCACCTAGATTGACAGACTTGTTTCTAGAAATTCTTTCCTGTATGTCTGCCTAGAGAAACATGTAGACACTTCTGTGGTCAAATGAGCTGAAGTTGTGTTCCGGAACGGTTGTATTCTTATAGCTGGGATATCATGTAAAATGTACTGTAAGTTTAACTGTGACTCTTTTTAAGTGAAATAGTGAGACAGAGAGTCATTGGCACAGGATGGTGCGTTCAGATATTATTGATGATCTGTTTTGAACAGCCAGTACAGAAAATTGTGAGCTTTATTGTGTAAGAACAAGAGCATCAACCTTCTTATGCATGGTCAGCTCTCAAGTGTCCTTAGGGATTAAGTATGCCATGAAGCCTACAGACATCTGAGCTGATCTCTGCGTGGGGTCAGCCAGGACTGTTTGCTCAGGCTCTGTGCTCTGAGAACGTGGTTAACACCCCTGCTAGGGCAGGGTCAAGTCTGAGCCTGTGTGTAACTGGCTCACATCTCCTTCCCGTTTCTGGGAGCGCTGGGGAGGTGTGAAGTCAGCCTAGGTGCGGCATGACTGGGACAAGTTTAATTAACCTGGCTGAACCCACTCTGGCTCTTGCACTGCTACTTGGCTGTTCACCACCGCTGCAGCAGGAAAAAGACTTACCTTTCAGCTCCTTGTTTGTATGTGAAAATGGAGAGTGTATTGCAGGGGTTTGTTAGGTGATCAAAATAAGCCAGTGGTGAAACATTGAAGAGGATCTTTACAATTAAACTGCTCAGGAGCCTTCAAGAAACAGAGCCGCAAACTGGCGTAACAAGAAAGAAGATTAACTCCATATTGGCAAGATACCCTTTTTAGAGCATAATTTTCTATTTTTAGCTTAGCCCAGTCCATTTGCAGTAGTCAGGCTGATCCCAAATAGGCTAGTGTTCTCAGTGATTGATGGTGATTGCATATCCAGTCTTTGTTCCTGTTCTCTGCAGGCAATCTCTTGCACGTTGCAGAATAGGATTTATTAACTGTGGAGGGTCATGTGGCTAAAGTAATATCACTGCATAAAAGCCTGCTGTAGCAGATGAGTATCAGATGGAGATAAATGCAGTTTGGATGGCTTCTAGTCATAATACTCCAAGGACCAGAATTGGCCTTTTTAAGCTTTACTTTGGTCATGGTCTTGACATTTCCTCTTGGGTAGAAACTCCAAGATATAGTTAGAGCTGTTATAGAAATATCATGTACAAGAGACTACATAGAATTTGGGAAGGGTGAAAGCAGTTCCATATCCTTGACAGTTTGTAATTTTTACTTGCTCTATGACGATAGTTAATTTGCAAATATTTAGAGGTGAAGTGCCTGCAAAATTGTGATGATATGAACCATAAAAATACATACCCAGCTGTAAGCACTGCTTATGATAGGAATAGTATGTTTTATTACTGCATGGAATTGTATGCAAGCACTTAAAAACAGTTTGGCACCACATGTCCTTGTGCTGAATTTGCCAGATCTTGCGCGTCTGTCATACTCAATTAAGAGAACTTGCCCACTTGCTTCATCTGATGATAGTTTTTCATAACATGTTCTCATCCAGTGACATGTAGTATGAAAATGCCTTTATTAAAATGTTGGCCTCTTACCATTTCACTAGTGCATTATTCAGTTTCCTCACTGCAAGGTTGGTATCTTCCATTAACAGCCTGCCTAGCAGCAGTAAATGCTCTCTATTAAGCTGCCTGTCATAAACAGCTTGAACTCTATCATGCAATGCAAGTTGTGATAACTTTTATTTCTTCGTATTTTCTGAAACAGTAAAGGCAAAGAACCAGAACAGTTTTCAGCATGTGGGAGGGATGATTACCATGTTTTCATGCCCCACAAAAATTTGAGTTGGGATGGGGAGAGAGAGGTGGGAAGCGAAACCTTCCTCCTGATGTGACCGAAGTACCAAGTGCCAGTTTTCATGAATGAAAGTGTGACACAACCATCCCATTTTTAATCTGTCCTAACACTTCTCCAGAACTCCAACACAAGCTCTTGAAGTTTGAAAGTATTTTCTTGTTCATGTCAGTGTTAAACTCGACAGAATTTCAAACAAAATTGTTGTCTTTCACTTAAAACCAAGGTGGTTGCAACAGAACTTTCCTGCAACAGGATACAGTGATAGTTTCAAAACTTATTTCAAAAGGTTAGCCATGGTTTTGTGTTGAAACCAACCTTCAGCGAGCAGTTCTGGTTTTGCCAAATCAGTGGTTTTGAAAAAGAAGAGTCATGAGGAAAATTGCAACCGGCTTCATTACTTTTTATGTTAGTTTGAAACATCGTAGTATTTTTGTCATGGGGCTGACTGAAATATGACCACTTTGGAGGTTGATGGCTTTGTCAAAGCCAAGATTTCATCCCACATTTCCATGATTCTCTGACCTGACCTCCTGCTGGGAAGCGCTTGCTCTTGCCAGTGGTTCTGTTGAAATCGCATCCTGTTCTGAGTCCTCGTGGATGTGGCTGTTTGCCGAAGTGCCATTCAGCATGGGTAAGCGCTGTGTGATTGAACTAAAGAAATAAGGTAAAAGAGAAAAACCACCATCCTTCCCTCCTGCCACAGTGGCCTTGCAGGGATAAGGGGTGGTTCCTGTCTTCGGGCTCTGTAACTTTCGGAGACTTCGGAGCCTGCCCAGGCGCCCATGAGGTGCCAGGAAAGTCTTGTGTCTGATACCAGTAAGGCTTGACTTTTGGATCTGCCTCTGCTTTTATCAGAACCGTGTCCGTTCTGCAGCCTCGCTGTTGTCGGTGGCTTTGTCCCATCCTGCTCTACAGAAATGTTTCCCAGCTGGTCACACTCTGTTGCTTTCCTGGAAGGCAAACTCTCCCTCACCGGGAGTACAGCAGCAAAGAAGCAGTCTTTTTGCTTTTGTCAGCAATTTTGAATGGAATTATTCTGCAGGGTACCTGTATAGTAAACAAAAAGAAGAATAATTTTTAAAAAAGGCTTACCTTGTTCAGGCATGTGGTTGTGACATATGGTCTCGAGGGAAGCATGAGAGAACTTCGTAAGGATAAAACCATTCCTTGCCCTTTAAGCCTAAGCATCCACAAACATTGCAGGGGATGGGAACCGATGCGATGTGTATAATCAGATATCACACTTGGCGTGACTAGGGGAAAAACACTGCTCCAGCTGGCTGTGGGCTTTGGAAAAGATGCATCATAATTCATCACATGAGAGAGATTTGTGTAATTTTCCTGCCGATCAAAACATTTCCCTCTCCCTGCACGTTTTCCTTTGAGTGACAGGCAGGGAAAAGGCTCTTAACCAGCACATTCTGCAGAAAAGGCAAATAATAACTTTTGAGAGCTTAATGCTTTATTGCTCAACTACTATTTTTCTGTCATGGGTGGTCTGGCATTGTCCAGATACCTTGTGACTTGTCTCAAGTTGAACATCTGAAAGGCACTTGGGGTGGGGTGAATATTTATATTTTCTCTCTATGCTCTGTCATCTTAAATATAAAATTGTAAGGGAAAAAAAGGGAATATTGAATCAATTTCCTTTGGTAAAGTAGAAGAAAGCAGCTTCTTTTGTCGGAGTGTTTCTTTATGTTTTTTTGCCTCTGTTTTCAAACTGTTTTGCAAATGAACCAGCCTCTGTGTGTTACAAGAACACTGTGTTACCCCCAGCAGCTACTGGGCACAGGTTGAAGTTTGATAGCATCAATCCCAAAACTGTTCCCAAGCTCCCAGTCTCCTGGGCTTGTTTTTAAACTTTCCACAGTCTCTCAAAGCAGTATGTTTTGTTAGAGTAAGTACTGGGATGACTTCTGTTGCTGTTTATAGTTGATGATGTGCAATTTATTGCAATAAATTGGGACATCTCGTGATGTGATGACAGCTAGAAGCCTGTGCGTGTTCTAATTTATTACTGCTCTTTGTAAAAGCAGACTGATCGGCTAGTGTTTCTGGTGATGCTATTTTTAATTACCACTCTTAAGTGGCCTAGAACCTGCGTGTCTGAAGCATTTCCTCCTTGTGCTGTACCAGTCAGGATCACGAGTAGCTGAACTGGTGCATGCGAGTGGGAGCTCCTCTGGACAGGTGGAGGTGGCAGGGAGGTACCTGTCAGCTCCCACTGGAACGTGCTTCCCGGTGGGGTGAAATACGGAATTTATCAGCATTCTGGGCACATCAGTCTGAAGGATTTTCTGGTTAATATTGTACATTCACATAACGCTGAACAGGAGTGTACTAATAGTGGCTGTTTAAACTGCTTGAGGGATGTTAAGGTGTAACTGATTGTGTCATCCTGTATAATTGTATCATTGGGGATAGGTTAGCGCCTGCAGGCTTGCATAGGCAGCTGTAATGAATCTAAGGTTTCTTTTATTGCTGTGTTTCTACTGCAACAAATAAAAAGCAAAACTATTACTGTCCTGTGTAATTGTGTTCCTCCTACATCTTGAGACGTAGTTAATTCATTGAGGTGATGAAAGTGCTGTTAGATGTGAACTGGAAAATTTTTCATTTATTTTGGTAACCCTGTTTTTGCTTTCTTTTCCCTTTTAGTGTATAATTCAGCTGAGCAACTCTTTCACCTCAATTTCAGAGGACTGTCGTTTTCTTTTCAGTTAGACTCCTGGACTGAAACTCCGAAGTACGAGGTCAGCAATCATTCTTAGTTAATGGACAGTCTTTCTGCCACTGGTATTTGCGAAGTATCACCTACAGAGTGTCTTGCCTGCAAGCAAAAGAAAATAGTAATTTAAAAGGAATTTAACTCCCCAGTTGTGCTTATTTGTATTTTATTCGTATTCATTCAAAAATTTAAAATTTTCTTCCCTTTAGCAGAAGGCGTATGCTTAGAAGTGTTGCTTGCATTGTGAACTGGGACTAGCGATTTTGTTGTTGAAAGGAGTCTTCTAAAAATGAGTGCTGTCTGTGCAAATACGTAAATATTAAGCAATCTACTGGAGGGCTGTTCTTTTATCAGATATTTTTGAATCTCATCAAAACAATTATGCAACTAAACTAGGATAGAGTTCATGAAATACATTTTCATCTTAAGTGTCCTTCAGTTTGAGTGCTTTTAGAAAGCCAAATGAGCGAGCTTTATTTGTAATACCTGTTAGCGTATTCACCAAATGTTCAGATGAGTTACTGAGTAACTAAACATTACTGCATTCTCTGAAATCTTTGGAAATCCCTCTCTGTAGTGGAAACAAGATCAAGTCTTCTGTGATTTCCACCTACATTAATGAAAACTTATGTGTAACTTGTTTTGTGTGAGAATGGAAATGCTCTTGGTTGTATTATCTAGGCTTCTCAGTTAAAAATAATGCATGCTGTATGGAATTAAAATAAAAAGGAGCATATAAAGAGCCAAAACAAAGTGGGGAGAAAACAACCAATGTGATGACACATGTTCTATGTCACAGCCTGGTACTTCAGTAGTTGTGTCTTGATGTGCTACGAGAACGGGGTAGCTGGGGGAAGTTACTGTTTAGCAGTAGTGAAAGTCAGTTGGGTCTCAGAAATATTGGAAGGTAAATAGAAACCAAATAAGCCAGACAGAAGTAATGTCCCAACAAAGAGTAGTTGGGTTTCATGCAAGAGTTCCTAGGATGTTTGTGAATAACATGGCTAAGTTGCTAAGGAAGACAATTGTTATACCAAAGACTTGAAAAGATCACAGAATCATAAAATAGCTCAGGTTAGAAGGGGCCACTAAAGGATCATAGAGTCCAAATCCTTACTCCTTGCAGGACTGCCTAAAAACTAGAAGATGTAAAAATAAAGCTGCTAGGATCAGTTTTAGCCATTGCATCTGTGTCTTGTTTTGGTACGTGGTTCAGTTAACTAAGAAAATAATTGGGGATACTTACAGAATGCTTGGTGCGAATATGCTTCGAGAGGGACATAGCCTGGTTCGTGGATGATAGTTCTTTGTAGCTGCTGGAACAGCGGAGAAAATTTTACCTTCTCAAAGCCTTTCATCCAGTTGTTCAAACAGGGTTTGTAAAATGTTGTTTGTGCAGAGTGAAAGGCAAAATTCTCCCCAGGATTATAAACGAGTTGAAACAGGATAGTTTAGAGAACAGAGTAGTATAAAACAGTCCACAGGGAACGTGACTATTTGTAGATCCTTTTAGGGAGGAACATTAGGAAAGACTGAGGAGTGAAATGAAACTGGAAGATGGCAAAATCTTTCAAGTTCAGAGAGGTTTCATGCTGGAATGCTGAACTACCTAGCAAAACAGTGTAGTCTTTGCACATGGAAGTGAAAAAACTGAGGAAAACTTTGGGTGTTGCAAGGTGGAAGTATGTTCAAAAGCTGACTACTTTAGAAAGCTGTGTTTTGAGGTGTTCATGTTCTGGGTAAATTCAGAAAGAGGATTGAAATCAGGACATCTCTAGATTTGCTAAGTAGTGAAGGTTCCTGTCTACATACTTACAGTAGCTAAAATCATTGCTTTGGGTTAATTTCTTTCCGCCTAAGTACAACTTTTTCTGTTTGCCTTTTATGTGATGTCCTGCTAAAGTACACCAGGGTAATAGTTGGCATATTGCACATCTTGGTTTTGTTGAATGCTTGTGACAAACTTAGTTTCTTTTCTGTCCAGGGCTAGTAAAGTATGTTGAAGTCTTGAAGAAGGTCCTGTCATCTTCAGAGTTGAAAGAAATAGGCTCTTACTGTACTAGAAGAATGGCTCTGACTTCCTTAACATGCTTTCTTATTTTGTGAGAACACTCAAAGTCCGTATCAAAAGCAGTATGTGTAAGACTGTGGCGATAAGGAGAGCAGAAAATCAGATAGAGGCGTTTTACAAACCAGCAAAAATGTTTAAAGGCTGAAATGATTGCAGTGGGAGGCAAGAAAGAAGGGTCTGCCTTAAAGATACAGCATTACAGTACAAATATGTTTATGTTAGTAGTACAAATATATTGTTAGCTGCCAGTGATCAAGAAACTTGAATCCTCAGTACGCCATGGCTAATTGTTCGGCTAGTGCCATCTCTTGGTGGACAAACGCAGTGAGCATTTCACCCCAGCCTGCGGATCCCGGGGTGGTGTAATGTAAAGAAGCACCATCTAGAAGGGCTTTTAATTGTTGGGTTTTACCCTCTTTGGTTTTTTTGGTTAGAGACTTACCTGAATTGGTAAGCATATACTGTATTTCTAACGTAATCTGTAACTTTGACCTGAAGTGTCTACTGTGTCGTGTAACAAGAATGATTTTGTGTATCCGCAGCCTAACTTTGCCCACGGTCTAGCCTCTTTGCAAATTCCGCATGGTGCGACTGTGAAACGTATGTACATCTACAACGGGAACAGTCTGCAGGATACCAAGTATGTACAGCTCGTTGTGCTGTTTTGATCATTTAGCATATACTCTTTTTTCCTCATTTATTTAGGGTTTTGTGAATGCAAAATACACACTTTGTTTCTAGTACAGTTTGGGTCTTTTGTGAACTTGATAGTGTACAGAGTGCCTTTAGATACCAGCCTCTTTCAAATTTCCATAGGTGGTGTCCTCGGACATTATAATCAAATATTGATTTGATTTCTGTTGCTATAAAAACAGCTTGGCTCAGCTGTAGTAGGCTTCAATTGACCTGAAAATGAATTAAGTAAGTAAAGGGGAAAAATAGTAAATCTGGTAAGAGAAGCAGTTGGGCTATCTTTATTGAAGATCTGGATGGGAGGATTGAGTGCACCCTCAGTAAGTCTGCAGACAACACCAAGTCGGGGGGAATATTGACCTGCTGGGGGGGTCAGCAGGCTCTGCAGAGGGGTCTGGGCAGGCTGGACCCATCGGCCAAGGCCAATTGTATGAGTTTCAACAAGATTCAGTGCTGGGCCCTGCATGCAATGCTACAGGCTCAGGGAAGAGCGGCTGGAAAACTGCCTGGCAGAAAAGGACCTGTGGGTGCTGGCTGACAGCTTGGCCCTACCAAGGGTCTTAAGCCTAAAAATAAATTTTTAATTATTTTTTTATAGCTAGAAGACTTAAGCCATATGCATAACGTACCATATATTGAATATATTTGCAGTTACCTGATTGAACTTGCTAATCTGAGGAAACTAATCTTCATGGCTAAATACTAATGGAATAGTTATATTTTAATATGGTTAGTGTTTTCATGGTATTGTATTCTGTCGTCTTTTAAGGAGTAATCTATTGTACAACATCTGATGTTTTTCTCTTTCTAAAAACCTTGTCCCTGAGGTTCTTTACTCAAGGAAATATTGTAAGGACTTTTGTAAATTCTTCCTTTCAGCTTATAAGTACCCAGACTGTTAAGGTGGTAGTTTTTGCAGAGGCAGTTGTGTTTTAATGCCAGGAGGAGATTAATGCATCATTGGATTACTGCTCAGAAGGGAGAGAACCTTGTTTATGCAGATGTTGTCTCCCAATTAGAAATAAGTGCACTTCAGAAAAATGTTGTTTTCTGTGCCCATCTGTGACGTGGTAGGCTCTAGTAGAAGTGCTAGTTGTTGCATGGGGCTCTGGTGTGTGTGGGTGTGAGAGCTCAGAGCCTGACTTTTAGCTCAAGTCATTCACACAGAGAAGAAGTTCACATAAGAAGTGAATTTTACAAAGCATATACAAACTAATATACAAAGCAGCATTTAAAAATCTTACTTGGGGCTGTTACACTTTTCTCAAATATAACTAACTGAATTAAAATCAGAACTTCTCAAGTAAAGCAGCACAGTTGTGTTTGGTGTACCTGCACAAGCTGATGGCATGTTCTAGGCAAGGCTTCCCAAGAGCAGTGAGAGCATTGTGCTTTTCTGCTGCATTGGGGTGATACACCTTGTTCAAGGAGCAGGTATCTTTAAAAACTATATGACTTCCATTTTTCCCTGAGAGAAGTCTGAGATGACAGGTCCTTACAGGAGGTATGCAAAGGCTAGATACAGTTTCAGTAGTTCCTGGAGTCTCTAAAACTTGCTGTTTGTTTCATTAATAGTGAAGGTCCTGCATGTGAGTGCTGGCTTGTTCCTCTTCCTTTTTCCCCAGGCTCTCTGATCCTTGTGTTTAATATAATTTTTAATCTTCAGTCTGAATTAAATGCAGCTTTGTCAAAATGAACGTGCTCTGTTCCAGTGAACTGCTACCAGCTTGTTAATGGAAAACTTGAAGACTAAGCGGAATCCTATGCACACTCTTATGATTGGTTTCAGGGCTCCCTCGATGCCTCTCGGCTGTTTCCTCGGTAACGTGTATGCTGAGAACGTTGATGTTCTGAGAGATGGAACTGGACCCTCAGGTTTACGGCTTCGCCTACTCACTGCAGGTACTAGTGACACTGAGAACATGGAACTGATTGCTTTCCCTGAGGAAAAGAGGGATAAACATGTATAAATCAAGCGTAGGTTATTTGTGATGACTTTACAGGTGATTTCAAAGTGTTCTATATACCTTATTTTGAACTATTGAAAACAAAGCCCAGTGAAATCCCTGTCAAGGTGAATCTGCCTGCTGTTGCATTTCCCTGTCCCTGGAGAAATCACTGAGGACTGTAGCCCTGTTCTCAGTAGCTCCACGTTCTTAGAGTCCGTCTGCAGAAACGGAATTTGTGTCCAGGCGTACATATAGAGTAAAACAGATGCAAGTATATCACTGAGAAAAATCCATGAGAAATCAAGAAACCTTATGCACGTGTGCATTTTTCGAGATTCCAGTGAGCTGTATGAAGTTAATATATTTGTGATTAATTCTGGAAGGCTTTTAAAAATGCCTGCAGGAGACTACAGCAATGCTGCAGCCTTAGACTGCACTTTAAATTCAATTCTGTTTTCATTTGCTGTAGGAGGCAACCGTGAAAGTGACAGAGGCTGATGAGTACCTTCTCCTTGTGTGTGCTTTCAGAAATGGGAAGGGTATGCTTGCCTAGAAATGAGGGAAAGATACAATGACTGCAAAGGAGTCTTGCTCAGTCACCATAACTTGAGACATAACAATGTTAGTAAGAAAAAATACGGAGATCTTTTCAACAGTTTTCACTAGCAGGTTCAGCTTTTGACCGTTCTGATTGCTAGCTGTATGTACATTGAGGAAACACTGGGAATACATTTGCAATATGCAGAAGTTAAAAAGGAGAAAATTTAAGATGAAGGATTAAAAAATATGAAGAAAAACGAAGCAGGTGTTTTCAAGCTACTTCGCTTCTCTCTGTAAAGAGGAGTATAACGGAGACCTGCCTAGGACAGGGAACATACATCCTCATGTACTAGGGAAGGAGTTAGCTTTAACATCACAATAATATAAACTACTTTGAGAAATTGGACGCTTTTACGGTAGAGTGTCAAGTTTAGTTAAGTGTTTATATATATATATATATGCAGCTTAAAGGAAATGTTGTCAATGAATAAAAAAAATTGTTAAATTATATCACTGATGTTCAGACTAAAACTTGCCAAGAGGCAGTCTGGACATGTGCTGTTCTTGTCTTGCTAAAGTTTGCAGAAACTCCGTTGTAGAACACGTTACACGCCTGTTCTAGCACAAGTTTTTTGCAAGCGTATTAATTTGAAGAAACCCGTGCTTGAGACATCAAGGATGACTCAATCAGATTTTTCTGATTTATTTTATTCAATAACTACTACATAAATAATGCATAGTGGGAAAAGCTAAGTGTGTATTTAGAGCACATCCTGCATTTTGCAGTCACTGCTGCACATGTGTACATGCATTCTCGTAAGTGTGAGGTGCTGCGTTCCTGAAAACGCATGGGGTCACAAACTGTAAGATCGTTCAATTTCTTAACATCTGCTGACGGATGTCAGCAATTCATCTATGTAATGGCTACTCAGTAAGATCCATTTTTAACAGTGGTTGCGTAGGAACATACTTGCTATTTATGTAATAAGCTATGGAAATCTTGAGTAAAGAATGTAGGTTCTCTGACACAATTAATATGGATGAGGAATTATATTTTATGGGCTTTACTTCTCGAGCTGGAGATACATCTCTAGCTGCTGAAGTCGAATGTTTTAGGACTAGAAATAATTCCTGGCACTTCCTGCTAATAACCAGCTGATCAAGTTGAAGTGGGCTAGGAAAGCATGTCCACGTGAATGGCAAGGAAGTGAAGATAGCATTGCTGAAGTTGGAGGTTAAGATGGGGATCTGTGCAATGGTCAGCACGCACATCACTTTGATAAGAAATGTTTAAACTGTTGCAAAATAAATGGTTAAACTTAGCTTGGCACTGTTCAAATACAGCTGTTTGGTTTGTGATAGAGGAATGCTAAGCTTTTTGTATTCTTTTGCTGATGTGCTCTCTGATTGGGAAGGATGAATTTTGAGTTGTTTTCCATTCCTCAGGTTGTGTCCCGAGTGTTTTAGCTGATGCCAAGATGCGGGTATTGGAGCGTTGCGTGTACTTCGGTGATTCGTGCCAGGATGTGCTGAGCACCCTGGGGTCTCCGCACAAAGTCTTCTACAAGTCCGAAGATAAGGTGAGGGAATTCCTTCAGGTGCAGGACTGGATGTTCAGTGCTGTCTCAGTTTAATCACAGGGCCTGCATTTTGCGAGGCCAGTGAAATTAAACTGCCAGGTAGCACAAATTATGAGTGCTTCACTTGACATGTAATAGGCCAGGATGAACTGTTACATAATTTCGTTTTAAGAAGTTTTTTAGGTTAAATTGATGTAAATCTGTTTAAATTTAAAAGAAAATAAGGATAAAATTGCATCTTGGTAACTGGTTTTACAATTGCTTAAAAATGGGAGCACTTTTGAGTCCAAATGAGCCTTAGCAAGTGTGTACTGCCTATTTTAAATTACAATTTATGCAAAATAACTGAATTTCATCATGTTAAGTGGTTTAAAAATAGATAAAAATAGGAACACTTTTGAATCCAAATAAGCATTAGCAAATGTGTACTGCCTGTTTTTAATTATATTTTATGGAGAATAACTCCAGCATATAGTTTGATCCTTTCCTAATATTTTTACCTAGTAGTGTATAAGTAAACCTTTTACTTCAGATAACTAAAAAAGAAAAAAAAGCTGACGTGTCATTGTGCCACTGCAAGCAGGTGATGGTTCTGTCATGAAGCACAATATCTTACATATTTGAACAAGGGCTTCAGATTATTATTATGGCAGATCGTGGCAATTTGGTTTAGTGTAGTGATGTTAATGGCATTCACCTTTGTCAGCGCTATTAAATACCTCTGAAAAAATGTGTTTCTTGCAGATGAAAATCCATTCGCCCTCGCCCCATAAGCAAGTCCCATCAAAGTGCAATGACTACTTCTTCAATTATTTCACACTTGGAGTGGTGAGTGGGAAGCTTCCATAAACATATCCTTGTAAAGTTCGGATGTAGTTACACGGCAGTTCTTTCAGAAGGCTAAAGGCTGTGGGAGGTAAGGCTGCAAAACTCTTGATTGCTGCCTTGGGAGCCTCTGGCTGTGAAAGCGATGCTGACTTGCACTTGCAAATCCAATCAGTAATGTCTTACCATCTCTACCAGTGGATGGAGGGCTCTTTGTGCTTCTCCATTCTCTCAGGTTTTCTCCCTCTGCCACGCCTGATGCATAATTATACTAGTTCTTGTTTCTGAAATCCACGCTCCTGTCCCGCAGAACCGAGATAGGTGTGTGCCATGACACCAACTGTGAAAGTGTGTTGAGCTGTGGGACGTAGTTCAGCCTTCATGTCCCTCCTTGCCGCGATTTTGCTTTGGTCTACATTACTGTAAATAGTATGCAGAAAAACAAGACTTCCTTAGAAAACTTGCCAACATTTAGCAAATGAAACTGCAGTTGTGATTGACTGCTGGAGGAAATGTGTGTTTATTTGAGTTTACAAATAATCTCATTTTCAAATACTACTTTTCATAGTTCCATTCAGTTCCAATGAGATAGTTGCATATCTCTATATACAGGTACTGTTGTAACCAATCTCAGGTTAGCTTGGGGAAAGCCACTTTCCTCTGTCCAAATTGCCTCATGTCTGCCTGTGTTTTCTTCGACAGGATATTCTCTTTGATGCAAACACTCACAAGGTGAAGAAATTTGTCCTGCATACAAATTATCCTGGTCATTACAACTTTAACATGTGAGTGTAAAGAACTGATCTCTTAAAGAGCATTTTAGAACATTTCAAAATGAAGTGCTGGGTTCCCTTCATAGAAATCAAGTATTTTTTCGCAATGGTTTCAGCCATCATTATTAGCATGGGGTTTTTTCAATTATTTTCTTCTTACTTTGAAATGCCTTCATACTGTCAGGTATGTCTTAAAGCAGTAAATGAGGTAAGGTAGTTCTTGGTTTGGCTATAACGTGCAAACTCTCTTGCTAGAGGCAAATTTCATATTAAGCAGGAGTGTCCATTTACTGGTAGGTAGGCTGCTGGTTTTTCCTGACATTACTTATATTTTTTTTTAATCACTAACTGAAATAATCTCATGCTTTTGAGGATATTTTTAATACTGTCTAAATGTAAACTCCTTAGAGGAGGAATGTGAGTTAAAGAAGTGATTGGATACCTGATTAAAACAGTGTTAGTGACAGAGAAATCTGTAGTACTGATTCTAAGCTGAGTATTTCTCCATCCACTCTGCGTAACAGCAGAGCAGTTTGTGCTGAAGGACCTCTTGTGTCCTCTAGAAAATTGTGTTAGGACATTTCCAGGCTGCTGCCTTTTCTGATGTAGAAAATAGAAATGAGAACTTTTCTTTAGCCTTGAGACTCTCATTTTTGTTTTATTATTCATGTGACTTTTCATTAAACTGGTTATGAGCCCTGAGTTTATGCTATGCAGTTATGTTGGCTTTTCTGTTTTCTAATAGCTTTACGATTTGCACTTTCTAGTTACCATCGCTGTGAATTCAAGATTCCACTAGTCATTAAGCGAGGTGAGTAGTTTATCTGTTGTCTGGCTTCAGCGGGCGTATACCACAAAACGCTCAAAGGGGAGGTATGATCGGTTTACTTTTCTAATGCATCCTTCATTATCAGAGGATGCAGAAGTTGAAAGTCACTGAGACGGGGGAGAAATTTGGGGGTTAGGTGTCTATTTAAGTAAAAAAGCTACTTCAGGACAAGTTAGCAGTTCTCTGATTTTACTTACGCTACCTTGTTTACTTACTTGGATCATATAAATATTTAGCTGCAACATCACTAATTTTCTGTAATGCTGCCACTCTGCTAAAACCAATTACCTTGTGCCTGGAGCCTCAAAATCTGTAAGGCAGCGTTACTCCGAGCTGGTCTGTCCAATCCACTGTTGAACTTCTTAGTGTTGAACTTACTCCTGGAAGGCTTGTTCAGGAGACAAAATACAAACGGGTTTGGCTGGGAATGAGAACAAGCATCTCATCAAAGAACAACAAGAATATGGTGGTTCTATATGCTATAGACAAAGTACGTCTGGTGTTTACTTGCAAATCTCTAATTGAAAAAGAATACATATTATCTGTAGTGCTCATTCTGCAAGTACTAAGGTGTGCCCAGCTCTGTGCGTGTAAGTAATCCCAACAAAACATGAGGAACCTTGTTTAATTGAAGATTATAGTGATCAAGGTGGACATCTAACGTAAGAATTAATAGGTGTACTAGGAAAGTGTGTGTCTTGATCATCTGGGGAATATTGGGTTCTGGCTAGAATTTGGCCAGAGGTGCTTTCTTCATTCTGGTTGGCTTTCACTGAAAGCATTTTCCTGGGGAATGGACAGTCCTCCTGTGGCTGTCACAGCAGTGTGAGCGTGGAAAATGAATAATAGCCTGGAACAAACAATGTTTCTGTAAGCAAGCTTATATGAAAATTGATTTGTGCTTCAGCCAAGAGAACAAGCATCAAAGCTCTGACTTTTCAAATTCTTTTCCCTTAGGTTATTGTGCAGTACTTCAAAGGCATTAATTTCTGATTATTTTTATTCACCTCAAGTAATAGCATGAATCTCTTCTGAATATGTCTGGGTCTTGGGTGTTTGTGTAGTTTTTTTTTTAACTCTCCTTTCTGGTCGCTACCTTTATGTTCAGGACAAGTAAAAAAAATGTTAAAATTTATGAAGACCCCACGTTCTTCCATCTGGTGTCAGTGCCTGATGCAGCTTTATTAACTCCCTGTTGTAATTCAGCTTCAGACAATAAACTGACAGCCAGAGTTCAAGTTGCCCAGACACTGAACTCTTTCAACATAAAGAGAGCATGTTTATTTAGCAGGTGGAAAATACAGAGAATCTTTCAATCAAGTCAAAGACCATTTGCTCAGTTTGACTTGTTTAATGTCTAGGTCCATTCCCACTGCTTCAGGAAGGTGCTTTCAATATTCAAAAGTCCCCAGATCTATGTATGAAACAGTGCTTGAAACCACGAGCAAACAATTTGGTTTTAAAGACTGGAAGTGTAAATGTAGTGCTGTCTTCACCTGCGGCTTTTTTATTATTTAATGTGTAGACTGCAACTCCCAAGCTCTCTGCTATTTTTACTTCTGAAAGAGTGGCATTTTAGCTCATTTCAGGCCTGCCAGCTCCTGAGTCTCAAGCTGTCAGGTTTAGCCAGCTTATTTTTCAAGTGCAATGGAGTGTTTGGACTTAATGAGCAGCACATCATGTTCTTTCAATGAGTGGCTGTGCTAGGCTTGTTAACTTCGTGCAAAGAGATGTCATTTGTTTTATGCTGCCGTTCTTCTATGTAAGATTACAGCTTTAAACGTATATAGCGTTAGAACTTGGAACTTGCTTTAAATAGGTTTTATTTAATCGCCTTAACTGGCATTTAATCGATGATGTTGCCGATTCTGGTTGCTATAAATGCTGGTAAATTTCTGTGTGATCTGATCTAATGCTTCTATGTCTCCTGCTATCTGAACTAAACTCCCAAAATAAAGGATTATATATAGGAGACTGTTCAAGCATCAACTGTAAAGGTTTTTCTGTTTTTCTTTCATAGATCGTGCTGATTCACAGATGGAAACATGTACAACATACAGCAAGGTAAGTCTGTGCAGAAATGAATGTTTTCTTTTCTTAAACCATTCTATGCTGAATTTACAATATGCTTTGAAGAAACTATAGCAGTTGTGCCACATTGTTTTAAAACAGAAAAATTGAAGGCCAAAAGTTAATGTATGTTTTGTGGCTTAAAAATTTTGTTGTGTTAAGGGTTGAAGGCATCCATGATAGCACACTTCAAGTAAACTAAATTACTGTATTATTGCACGCTTTGCATTTTAAGATAGCTGCAGGTAGAAATTGAACAGTAAAATAAGTGACATGGGAAAGCTGTAGCAGTGGTGGCTGAGTGTTAGCTGGAAGAGGTATTTCTAAACACAATTTTCAGAGCTTTGCTACTTATGTAACTTGTGAAGACACATAGTATTTAACAAGAGGGTCCAGTGCCCTTCCACTTTCTTTTGAAGGGTGCCAGTAATGGGACGTTTCTCAGACAGCAGCAGGCCTTCAAAAAATGTCACTGCCAGCGTGACGCCTCCTGATGACAGCAGACTCCTTGAAGACTGTATAGCCTTGCCACCTAAATGAAACTCCCCACTGAGCAGTTGCTGCTGCAAGTTTGAGAGCTACGTTAAGTTGAAAAACTTCTCAAAAACTGTGTTCAGCAGTGTCTCTGCAGTTACCGTTCAGCCAGGGTCACTGCTGCTCTCTTGGCTCCTGGGGTGCCAAATGAAGGCTCTCCTTGGCATATTTTGGGTCCCATACTGGGAAGAAAAAATTGGAGTCAGCAACCTGGAAGCTGCCATTCTTTGCTTTTTGATTTGAATTACTTATACCCTTCAGTGCTTTGACTTACCTCCGTCTTGTGTGGGATACTGGCGGCTTCTTATTAAGTCTGCTTAAAGTGATGAAAACTGCTGGACGTTCCCAATCATTAAATAGTGCAGCTTTCCTCTTCTTTTCCAAACTTGTCACTTAAATCAAAGACAGACTTTTGGGAGAGGTAGCAGTGATGCTATTTTTTCCCTCTGCAAAGGTATGTAAGAGGATATTTTGTTGAAGTTTCCCACAGCTGCTTTGCTCTCTGAGGTGTCCCTGAAGTGCTACAAGACTTTCCAGCTACACTTTACCCATAAGACCCATAAAATATTTATATATTAATAATCCTAATGCAAAGCTATTTTGAGACAAAAAAGAGAATAAACCCTGAGAGGGTTTCCTAGCCCTAGTAATGGATAGTTTCCATTACTGAGCATGGCTCCAGTCACAAAATACTTCTGTAAATACAACCTCTGTTATTTGGCAAATGAGCATGTCACAAGCAAATGTACGTGATTCTCTTCCTACATAAAAAGAAAAAGTTTTCCTGTGCCTCATTTCTAACACACATTCTTTGATGTATTTATAGTGGGACAGTATTCAGGATCTTCTGGGGCACCCTGTAGAGAAGCCAGTGGTACTTCACAGGTAAAGATCTCTGTTTTGCTTGGCAGGGGTTGAGCTGGGAAGAGAGGATGAGTTCAGACAGAAAAGTGTTTATTGCAGTAGTTACTTTGGGGCTGTTTTGCTGTTAAAGTTTCAGTCTTTTTCACCACTAACAAGGCTAGATAGCTGCTCTCACAGGAAATAGGCTGACGTGCAGAATGAAAACATTTCCAAAATTACTTGAACTGTAAAATCCAGAGAAGAGCTAAGCAGCATATAACGCAGTCTCTCTCTATGTGTAATACAGGGTAGAATTTTTGTAGTAGTCGCATACATTTCAACAGTGTGATGTCGTACAGCATGGTGTAATAGATGATAGCATTCTGTCTGAAGAATCTGCTGTTAGGAACGTTCCTGGTGGTTCTACAGTTCTTTCAGGCCGACTGAAGACGGAATAGCCTTACATTTGCAGTGTTTCTACAGGGATTGGGCTGGGGGGTGGGTTAAATAGGCACTGTCTGTTTGCAGAGTTATCCTTCTGTGACACGATATGAAAATAGGATTTATCATGGGACAAGTGTAGGTCATGGGTACTGTGAAAATACTGCAGCAATTTCAGATATACCAAAGAAGGTATTTTACCAGGTTTTTGTATGATTTTGACTACTACTTTTTTTCATTTTTTCCCCTAAATCGTTGTTCCCTTTGCTCCCCTTCTGTTTTATGTCAGTGAGATCATTAGAGCAGAAGCCGTGTAAAGTAAAGCTGAGGTGAAACAGCAATTACATAGAGTCCTTCTATTTTTCATCTGTGTTGTAGAGAGTAGTTCAACCAGAGTTTCCTTTACTGAGCACATCTCAAATGTCTCAGACATGCAATCTGAGAAACTGACCGGTTACAAGAAGGGCCAAAAGGTAAATATTTTCTAGGGGTTTTGTTTGGCTGTAATCTAAAATCCATTGCAGTCAGCAGGAGCCTGTCATATATATGATCCAAAAGTATATTGGAAATAATTGAAGGCAAGTGATAAGTTAATCTTGAAAAATACTGTTTAATAAAATTTGGATTATTCTATTCCAGCATCTTACAGGGTAGTTTTTTTAACATAATAAAACGAGTGGATTAATAGACAGCAGATAGTAAGTACACATGGTAGAGACTGAGACATAAAGTAGATTGAAGAGTGAGAGAGGATCTTGCACAAAAATAATTTGTAATAAATTACATAGTGCTCCTCTCTTCCTATGTATCTGTTTATTTTCAGGGTTTTTCCTGTTCAATTTAAGTGAAAGAGTTTTCCTGTAGAGGTCGTTAGTAACTTTCTGATAACTTTCTTCCTGAGTATTAGTAATGGCTCTGTGACATTAAGCAGAGGCATCTGCTGGCTCACTTGGGGTCTAGCAGTGGTGGTGTATAACATAAGAGTTACTTTCTTTTGATGAAAGCCATGATAAAGATGCCATAATTTCATAATTTATCTTATATTACTGAGTGGTTATTCTTCCCTAAGAAGTTCCTGATTCATGGTTTGTTTTGTGGTGTTTTTTTCCTTCCTCTTTTCTGTTCAGGTCGTCATCTCCGAACAACACTAACCCGTTTGGGTCAACCTTTTGCTTTGGACTGCAACGAATGATCTTTGAGGTTAGGAGAAAAACTTTCCTACCTGTTTGAGCAAAAGAAGATGAGGAGTTTGCTATTATTGTGCCTGTTGGCTTATTTCCCATTTCAGTAACAGCCAACACTTGGGAGTGGCTATATTTGTGGATTTTTTTGGCAGAAACAGGCGACTTTCCAATCTCTTTTTTGAAGTTGAGCATTTGCATGTTAAAGCTGGAACTTCAATTTGTCACCTAGAACTCCTACTAGCAGGAGGTGCATGCACTCAGCCCCGAGTAGTGATAGAGCACGCCGGGGTTCAGAGGTGTCAGGGCAATCTAGAGACCATTTTTAGAAACTAGCCAAGAGCTTGTTGCTTTTTCCTGCTATGGGGGTATTTTATTTTTTCAGGCAGATCAGTTCTGTAGTCACCGCTTTCACGCCTTAGTTCTTGTTTGGTGTACAGTTCTTTTAATTTCCTTTTTTCCTTAACCATCCTTTTGCAGGTGATGCAGAATAATCACATAGCTTCTGTTACTCTGTACGGCCCAACGCGGCCCAGCAGCCAGTTGAGAACATCGGACCTTCCCCAGTGAGCATCCCCTGCAAAGTCAGCTAATCTCAATGCTACAGAATTAGTACAGCGTGCCTTGATTTGCTGCCACTTATAATATGGAAAGCACGTTATGATTTTTTTTTTTCAATAAGCCTTTCCACCCAGGAGTGGTGTGGAGGGGAAATTCTCTCAACCCTTCATCATGGGGCATGGAACTGTTGATGGAGGAAAGCAGCTTAGGTGCCTGTGCCGTCATTTATTCCTCTCCGTTGCCCTCATCCTATGCAGCACAGACCTGAAGAGAACTGTCCCCCCTTCTCAGCTGGCAGAAGGGGGAAACGGAAGAGGGGCACGTAATGACTGCAAGAGTTAGAAGCACAAACTTTCTGAGCCTTGGAGCATCTGGAAGCAGGTATTGATTTTAGTCTGTTTGTGTTACTGTATTGATGTGGTGGTCACATTTTAAGAAAAACGTGTGTGTGTATATATATAGATATAAACACATCGGTATTTCTGTGGCTTAGGACATTGTACCAAGTGTGACAAGGATGTATATATGTCCATGATTTCAGGCACCACATCTTTGTGTAACTTTAAACCAAGCAAGTAGCATGTGTATAATACTTGGTTGTAACATTTGCACTACATACACTTTAATTACTTGATAAATGTTTATCTTCACTGAGGAGCATCTGTGTACTGGGTGTGAGTGGGGTGTGATGGTTATTTAATGTACGCTGCGCATAAAGCTTATTTATACAGTGGATCAAATTTATCCACCTTCCTGCACTAATATTTACTTGATATGCTGAAACAATTTTTTTTTTTCTGCCATGGCTGGTTTACTAATTTTTTTCATATGCAGTTTCAAAAAGAAATAAATGTAGAAGGGGTTATTTCTATGATTGAATTATGTTTTGATGAAAAGATTTGATACAGTTTTTCATACTAGTGAAAATTTTGATGAAGAAACAGTGTTGCCTCATTTGCCTCTGTTCCAAAATCCTTTATTCCTACTCTCTTTTGTTAGAGAAAGAAAAGCTGTATATAGTCGTATCTCAGAAGGAAATTTCCTGAGCTCTGCCATCACCAAGAAAACCTTTTCTGTAACTTTTGATGTATGGTTTTAATTTATGCCAAAGGTTTAGCCAAAGACATCCTTATTGTAGTTTCACCATTTCTGTACATATATGCTAACTGCACACCCCACCCCAGCAGACAGGATATAGGCTTCTTTCTAGTTGGGAGATGCTGCTCGCGACATTTTATCCCAGGAGGATACTTTTAGGTTTCTAGTTCTCTTACCAGTCTTATTTGGGGGAAATAGGTGGTCTGTCTTTGAAATATTGAACCCTTTTTAAAAATGGACAAGAGAAATGTATAATTTTATCCCATTTTTAATATTTTGGTGTCGCAACTTGTGATACATAGATGACAATTTTGTGAGTTTTACTATGTGTGTACAGATTTTGTAAATATGACATTTTTGTAATTTTAACTCCATGTACAGTGTAATCCTGTATAGTTTATCAATGAATGAGAGATAGGAAGTCGAGTGTTAACTGAAGTTTTGGATCCTGGACCAGTAGCAGGAATAAATGTGGTGTGTGTGCGTGTGCGCGTGAGACGTTCTTTGCCATTTAGTCTTCCTGTATACTGTGATACTCTAAACTGTTTTGCTAAAACAAACAAAAAAGCCCTATGGAGAATCTAATGGATAAGGAAAAAGTTACTGTTTACCTTTATCCCTAGGTGTCACTCCTGTTGAATCCCTGTTCAATCTGTGCTGTCTCCTGTGATCATTGCTTGCTAAGAAAATTCTATGCCTCAACCTTCCTTTTGTTTCCTCTCTAATTTTAATTTCATTTTACATAGCCCTTCTGTAAATTAAATGGAATAATAATGAGCATGTACACTGAAAGAAAAATAAAGAGAGACTCTCAGTTACTGTTTTTGTGTTAAATACAGTTGCTGGGTGTTTTTGTAATAAAATCATGGATGTTCTTGCTTTTTCTTATCAATTAGTTCTTTTTATTTTACTGTCTTTCAGATGTTTTATTTGAAGGACCTGACTAGTGTTCCTCCTTTACAGCCGATACAGGGTGTTCTCCAAAGAAACAGTATGAAAACATAATATAACTTTTGCAATCTGTTTCCTAGTAGATTTGTGAAAGCGTCTTACAAATTTTTGCCCTGAAGTGGAGGAGGAGTCTTTAAACTATAGTAAATAACACCGTGGCTTCTGTATTGTGTTCAAAAATGCAGCAGTTACGCTAATATCAGCCTTCAGGCATTGTGAAAATTGATCAAGCGTCAAAGAGTTTGAATATCACAACAGAATGGAAGAAATGTCTGCAGTGAAACGAGCAAATGTGAATTCTCATACTGCTTGCTTGTGCCCTCGGCTACCTCGACAGAAAATCGTTGGAAGTCTGCTTACCCTGAAGTAGCTTAGAGGTTAATTAATGAAGGACATAAGGAACGGGACTCCTGTTCCCATTCATATTTCTCCCGCACTGGCTGCATCATGCAGGGTAGAGCACTCAGCTCTCCCTCCTCTAGCGGCCTTCCGTTTTGGATTATAAAATTACCTTTCTCTTGGAGGATTTTATGATCTCTGACTTGGAATGATGTGCGCGCTTATGCTCGTTACTAAAAAATGACAGCAATCCTGCTAATTTCAATTAATTAATCCTTTTCTAATAAAAGCTCCAGATGAGCTGCAGGAGGATATAAATTCTTGATGGGACGATTTGAGTAACAGCTATGCAGATGCTGCCAATATCCTGCTCTCGAGCATATTCAGTTCAAATTCTTCAGACGTGTGAAGTCAGGACCGCTGCTGTAGCACGCGCCTTGAGACGCAGAGCAGGATGTCAGCAGCTAACCAAAGGTACTTAATAACCTCAGTGACTCCTGTCTTCGCTTGCAGTGCTCTGGTGAGTCAAAGCAACTAAAACTGTAGATAATGAAATGTGCTCCCTTGACAGCCTAGGTGCTGCTGTAGGTCTTGAAAAGTTCCTCTAACAGACAAAAAATAAAGGCAACTTTGCATCTTGGCTGCTACTGATGGGCTGAGTGCAAAGCATTTGACTTCTGGGAGAGGCAGAGCTCCAGGAGGGCTCAGGGAGATAATGTGGGGCAGTTCTTCTGGGTTTCCTCAGCTTTCCTTTGTGATTGCAGCTGTTCATAGCTCACTTTGCTGAGATGTTTTGTTTGCTGCTGTTTGGACTAAGCCAAGCTGTTCCTGTGCTGATGCATTAGGGGAGCTGGTGTGGAGCCTTAAGGACTTGCTGGCTTGGAAAATTTAGGACGCTGGATGCGGGGATGGGAACGATGGCAGTTCTGAATCGCCAGGATGCAGAGAGGAAGGAAGAGGGAATAGAGGAGCAATGGGGGAAAAGGTGAGGCTGGCGGGGTGGTGGGAAGGAGGGGCTGGACCAAGGCTGTTTGTCCGGGCCGAGAGCAGCTCCTGACGGAGGGATGCTGTGTGCCAGCTGGAGCTCTGCCGGGCCAGCTGGGCAGTGTGCATCCCTTCCCAAAGGAACCAGATGTTTGGGCTGTGTCAGGTCCCACCTCAGCAGGTGCCCTTGTTAGGATGACTGTGGTTTGATACGGATCCTGTGCGTTGGCAGCATGTGCATTGGTCCATCATTTTGGTTTCGTATGATGAAACTGTTTGATATAACATTACATATAATTGCATATTTAATAAAACACATTGTGCATATGATCCCATTTTAGTGTGTGCCTTTTTCCTTTGTATACAAGTTAAAGATTTTGAGTGTCTGTCTGCTCGAGTATTATGGTGTTTTCCACAGTATTTCATCTGTTTGCACTTAATAACTCTGATTGTTGTGTGCTTCTTTCTGGAGGCGAAGCTGACATTTCTTCCTGTACTCTTCAGGCTTGCAGGCAGTCCCTGGGCTCCTGTGAATATTGCAGGCAGTACTGTATAGATGAGTGCGGCTGTGTAATATTAGAACCCTCTGTTCCCCAAAATGCAGTTCCTGTCAAGAAAACACAACTTTCTGTTGCCAGGAATCCATCACACTTCTAATTCTAAACAGATTTGATTTCTTTTTTTTTCTGAAATAGTAATTGGGTGGTGTGCGAGAACTGATTCATGCGCTCATGATCATATTCCAGAACTCCCATCAAACCTGTTTAAAACAAATCTTTCCTACGGCTCACCATTACAGCGAGATGGTGATTCATCGTGGTTATCAGGGGCTGGCTGGAGGTTAGATCCCAGCTGGCGTTTCGCATTAACTTTCTAGGTGGTGTTAGTTGCTTAACGACTCTGCTAAGCTGAACTGTTAGGTTTTGTGCTTGATGGCTCCAAATGTGTATGACTACATCTGCATGTGTGAAGCTGTGTGTCTCTTACTTTGAAAGAAATAGTATGTCCAAGCTGTAGCTGTTTGCTTGCTTCAGAGTATTTGGACAAAGGACTGAGATGTCTGATATGGCAGGATTTCACGTGGGCCGGTTGTGGTTCATAGGGCTTTGAGTTCAGAGTAATTCTTAGGGTCATGATGCAAACAGCATTATTTTATGCTGGCTTTGCAGATACAATTGTTCCGTGTCAACTTTTGCCCCATAAACACTTCTTTTTTTTTTGAAATTGTACTTCCTTTATCTTGATTAAGAGCACAAAGCACTCTTTTTCTGGCCGAGCCTGTCAGATGTAACCTTGCGCAGCACATGTAGCCAAATAAATACATCATGTGTGCAGGGGGAGTTACAATACAAATTCGTTCTGGTTGGTTCTTTTCACGTCAGGTATGGCCCAGGATGTTTCAGAGATAAGGTAAGGTCGAAGCGTAACAGGGGGAAATTAAAAACGGAGCTTCCTGAGGATGTAACTCTTAAGCATTAAAATAGGATCAGCAGTTAATGAAGAAGGGGGCTTTGTTCAAGGCCAGGGAATAACCAGTTCACTGAGTGAAAACTGCACCCACGAGGGGATTTGCTTCTGCAGGGAACGTATGTGCCACTTGGAGGGCGCGGGTGGAACTCGAACAGCATATTCTCTAACCTCTGTGTGTGACTAATAAAGTCATTGTTTAAACGTTTTATCTGCCAAACCTTATATCCAAGGCTTTTGTTTTATTTTTGGGCACGTGTATTTTTCCAGCAGGCAAAAACATTCATTTTCATGATCTGGAAACGCACTGCTTGGAGCAGCAGGAAAGGTAAGCTGGAGTCGGCAGGCAGGGCCATCTACCGTGGTGTAAGAAAGATTAAAATTTTTTTGTGTAATGATTTAATGTGACCCTTCTAAAGAGGAATGTATTAGGGTATGAAAAAGAAGTGTTCCTAGTGTGGTCACTTTGAAGTACTGCATATTGCAATTTTGGAAAGCTGGTTTGAAGTGCCTTAATGTTTCACACCTACACTACATACTCCGCTTCATGCGTACGTTTCGTTCCGGTATTAACATCCTTCGAAGAGACATTTAGTTTAAATACCAATCACAAAAAAATCCCCGGGCGTGATGATGCAATGTGCAGTCTAATCAACCAAGTAATCAAAACAGCTTGAATCACTGTCCCCCCCTTTTCACCTCCGCTGCTCCCTCACAGGAGAACTGAAGCCCTGAAATCCCGAGTTTACCGTGCTCCTCGCTGGGTAGCCCTGTTGCATCCCCGAGCGTGGAGGCTACTAAGATTATTTCACCCTTTTCTTCTGTTTCTATGCCCAGAGAGAGGATTTGTCTTAATATCATGCCTTTATTCTCACCCAGCTCAGTCAGCCCCCCCGGAGACAAAGCAGTCCCCACGGACCTGTGTGATTTTATGTTATTCCCTGGGCTCAGCACTGGGCTTGTCAGTGGGCAGACTGGGGAGGGGAGGGAGAGACCGGTGAGCTGGTTTTGGGTGAACTGGGGAGAGGGCGTTTGGCTGGTCAAGACTGGTGGGGGAACTGTTTGCTCTGAAGGGACTTGGATGAACTCCCATTGCTCAGTATGGTTTCCTTACTGGCCATAAGCCTAAAGAATCATGAAAAGTTGGGTTTAAACTGGTTTTGACAAGCATCAGTCGAGTTAGTAGCATCGTTAAGGAAACGTGGGCTCGTTTTCAGGGCTGCTGGGACCTACAACTCCAGCTGAAGGGTACAGCTTGGGGGCTCAGCACTTCTTCAAACTGGGCTGGGGGGGGGGGGGGCTTGCACCCCTCCAGCCTGGTGGTCTGTCAGCGCTCTCCGGGGGAAATGTTCTCAGTGCTGATGTTTAGTGAGGATTCTCAGAGCCATTTGATATTTTTTTTTTTTTGTACTGTTTGATTTTTGCAGTTGGGATTTGCTTCCGAGAACCTGCGGTAGGAAGGTGAATAATTAAACTGCAGGCGGGAAGCACGGTATTTGAATACTCGGCTGCTTCAGAGCCATCTCTGCCTTTATTTACGGTGTCTAAGTCAGCAGTGGCCTGACTGAATGATGGATCTTGGCATTCGCTACCGGTTTTATGTGTTCAGAGATGCGTTTGGAGGTGCTGAATGTGAGCTTCAAGCCAGCTCTGCTCATTACAGTGACCAAATGCGGCTACTTACGTACAGTAGGAACAAAGTCCGACTGTGTGTGGATCCCTGAGATTCAATAAACCCTACTGTACTGTATTAGCTTCAGATGTTTGTCTGTCTCAAGGAAGCCTGCTTGCTTTCCTTGCTACTGGTGAAACCCACTTAGGGTGTTTTTATGTTTTCTTTTCTCATCATGGGTTAGTCGTGAAAAAAGTTGCCAGCAAGGCTTTGTAGCAAAACTCCAACTGGTGCGTTGAATTGGCCAGTTAATAAAGGCCGCTCAGAATGTCATTCTGGAACGGATAGTTTTGGTTTTCTGAGCTGCACAAAAAGGTCTGTAGAGGGTTCTTCCTGCCAGTTCTCATACGCACCTCGGGGTTTAGCATTTTCCTGAAAAGACCCCCATCTTTCAGGAAACATTCTCCAGCTTGGGTGCCGTTAAAGGCTTTTTGCCTGCTGTAGCAGCAAGTAGAACTTAATAAACCGCAGGGAGGGCAGCGCTGCCCTCCAGCATGTCCCCAGTGCGTTACGCTCACGTATGGGGTCTGTGAACTTCCAGCTCAACTGCAGAAGCAAATGTAAACTTTTAAAACCAGGTCAAATGCGCTGTGCAGCAGAGGCTGGAGAACTAAAGCAAATGTGTCATTAATAGATACTAAGTTTAGCATTCATCAGATAAAAGAAATCGGAATCATTTAGGCTGGAAAAGATCTTTAAGATCACAAAGTCCAACTGTTAACCCAGAACTGCCAAGCCCACCACTAAACCATGTCCCTGAGCATCTACACATCTTTTAAATACCTCCAGGGATGGTGACTCGGCTGCTTCCCTGGGCAGCCTGTGCCAGTGCTTGACAACCCTTTCAGTGAGGAAATTTTTCCTAATATCCAATCTAAATCTCCCCTGGTGCAACTTAAGGCTGTTTCTTCTCATCACTTGTTACCTGGGACACGAGACCAACACCCACCTCGCTACAACCTCCTTCAAGGTAGTTGCAGGGAGCGGTAAGTGTGCTATTCCATAGACTTGAGACAACAGAGTGATGTGTTTGCTCTAGTTCTGTTTCTGCCAGCTATTGGGGTATGTGCTGGCCCAGGTGGGTGTTTGAACAACTTTGATCTGGGACAAAATGCACTCATTAATGCCACGTTGTGGGTAGATTGCAGAACTGAAGACATCCTGGAGGGAGAAGCCAATCTGTGCGTCCCCAAGCTCAAAAGCAAGATCGTGGTAAGGGCTGCTGCGCCTGTCTGCCTGCCTTGTGGGACATCATAGGGTAAGTCGCGTTTATTTTTCTGTCATTACCTTTAAATTAAGTCTGACATAAGGAAAGATTCAGCGCAAGTTATCCCAAATAACAAAAATGTATTGTTCATGTTGCTGTCTCCATGAAAAATACCTCTGGTGTTAGTCTTACAACGCGTGTGCAGGTGAACTTGACAGACTCACTCTGACAACTGGAGGCATGTCTGCATGCTGGCTTTTAATTATGGTATAAATAATTTCCCAAACTGTAAACTAATCACACATAATACATTTCTGTACAAGCTCATAAATACATGTCACACATGTTAGCAGACGGGGACGTGGCTGGCTGGCTTCCACCAGCGAGGCTCTGGTTTATTTCCACACCCGACAGAGCTCCTTGGAAAGCCCACGTGAGCATTTTGTATGTCAGGATTGCGTTGCTGAAAACAGCCCAGATCAACATGTGGTCCCTTGATTTCTCCATATATATATGGAAACAAAATAGAAATTTCTTTATATATATATGGAAATAAAACAGAAATTTCTTGACTTCTAGCTGACCTTTCCTGGGAAATACATTATCGTAAGGCATAAACCCTTACGATGAAGATAACACGTAAGACTGGTATTAACAGCCCACCAACAGCTATTACCAGCTTGCTTTCCTCTGTGTTGTGCATAGTTAATGTGAGTACCAAGCCCGGGCTGCTGCTGGGTGGCAGGAGGGTTATACCCAGCTATGAAATGCAGATGCTCCGCAGGCTCTGTTCAAGGCAAAGCAGTTTCCTGGACTTTTATGACTGATTGTAGTTCCTTTTTGGAGCTGTATGTGCCCTCCTGAAGAGGGATGGCATTGGGGGTTCTCTGATGGAGAGGAGTTTTGTTGAGGGGGAAAAAATTGCAAAAGAAGTAGCAAACATAGTATCAGGTGAACTCAGGCTCTTCGCCCTGTGGATTTCATAGCTTTTTAACCCTGATTTAGAGGAATTTACTCCCTCTTTGATGTCCAAGAAAAGGATGTTCTGTTAAGGTAATCTGCTGGAAAAAAACGAAAGCTTCGAAGTATTGACTATTCTTTGAAAAACTAAGCAATCCAGTGTTCTTGTCTGTTGCTTAAAATACTCTTGAAGCTACAGGCTGACTGAAACTTGGAAAGCCCAGCAGAAAGATGGCTGTGTGGTTTTGCTTTCTTGCAATAAATCTAGAACGGCTTTTACTCTGAAGCCCTTTCTGTCTGAAGACTACTTTCTGCCTTCACATGACACCTGCAGCAATGTGAAGAGTCTTGGCTGCTCTTTGCAGCTGACTGTACGCCAGGCAAGAGCACTGAGGCCTACAGAAACCAGCCCAGGCCATTGACAAGTTTTCCTTTGGTTTTAAAGAAGCTCCCAAATGTGATGCAAGTAGCAGCTCCGTGTGCTTTTATCCTCACAAGTGAAGGCCAAAGGATGTCTCCAGCTGTGAACCTTCTGAAGATCTGGATTAGACTGTGAGAGAGATCAGATACCGTTGAATGATGTTGAGTCTTCGCTGAGTCCATGTCACCGTAGTATGGAGAGCCTGAGTTCGTGGAAGTGCCAAAACCTGGTCCTCCGAGTCCTGAGTGTGTCAATGAAGCAGATACTTGAACTGAGGAGTTGCTACGAATAATGAAAAATCAAACCTCAGAGGGATCAACTCAAAGTCCTTCTTGTCCTTTCTTTAAAGGCCCTTTGGAAGTCTGCCCCTTCCCAGTAACCTACTTGCGTGTCTTGCTTAACCAGCCACGCCAGCCTCACCATCCAGTTTTCTTGTAGCCCACCCTATCTGTAACGTGTAGGACCCCATGTAGTCGTTCTTCTTTTCTTATGAGGCTTACAGAAAGCCAACCAGGCAGCAGTGATTTGATTTGAGCGTATACTAAGGTGACTTGATTTTTTTTTTACTCTAGTTACTGTGTAGTTTGGTCATGTCTCAATGAGCCTGAGTCAAGGTAATAAGTTGACAGCGATCCCTGTGCTCCATGGTGTTATCTCTTACCCTCTATCTTCTTTCATTTCTCACATTTCCAACAATGCTGAAAAATCTCCAAGGACTGCATTTTGCAATGTGCTTTTAGACATTGGCCCACTAAGCACTACTAGAATTCTAATAAATAATAATAAGTTAAAGATACTGTTACAATTATTTGGACTCACTAATGGAGAAGGACCTGCACGGGGGGGGGGGGGGGGGGGGGGGGGTGCAAATGTGGCAAATTCCTGCAACAGTTTGTCATCTTTTCTTAACATTGTAAATAAGATGTGCTAAAATACTTCTAAAGTCTGGTTGGTTGGTTGCAACCATTCCAGGTTCCCTTTCTCAGCTGGTTGCTCTGCATATCTGCGTCTGTCTGCCTGCGTTATCCGAGGGGTGATGCCTGTGTGGTTGGTTGAGCTTTCTTTTTCCATTGGAAAGGCTTCTTCACTTGCTTCTTCTGAGTACAGGAAAGATGTGGGCTGTGGAGCAGGTTCCACATTAGCCAGATCTCGGCAACTTTCAGACTGTGAACTACCATGAGATCTTTGTAAAAACAGGGGTCAAATGTCTGTAGGTGTGGGGCAGCAGAAGGCTTGACAATGCCAAAGGTCTTGAATCCTTCGTGCAGAACGGGTTTGAGGTTGATTCTCTGTAAGCACATGCCCAAAAAGACATCATCGATGGGGAAGAGTTCTACCTCTCTGCAAGCCCTAGAGAGCTTCCTCATGGTACGGCTGGACAGCAAAAACCCCCCTCCCCCTGCGTAGGCTGGGTAGATGCTCAGCCCGTACATGGTCTCTGGGATATAGTATTTGCTTTTTTGGACACGGATAGGGCGGGCGTTGTAGATGATGTCCCCAACAAAGAGGTCCTCAGTGGGGTCATGTCTCTCAAGGAAGTCAACAATGTTCTCGACGTTGACAAAAACATCGGCGTCACCTTTAAAAATAAATTTCACATTGTGGCAGAATTCAGCTGCCCAGTTCAGGAAGTGGATCTCCTTCAGGGTCAGGTTGAAGAAAGTGTCCATGAAATCCCAGAGTAAAATGTCCCGGTATGCCTGACTCTCCTGGTGGACCAGGGTCTCCCATGTCGCCAGCACTGTCCTGTTCTTTGGTGTTCCCAGGAGGAACACTCGCTGGATCTGCTCCCCATTCACCAAACCCTCCCTGCCCCAAGTCTTCCGGACAATCTCACGTCTGTCAAAGTCTTCAACTACTGATTTGATCGCGATGAGCAGAAAGGGACCTCCAGGTATTTTCCTGCATTTCTTGGGCTGGTTAATGAGGATATTGAAGTTCCTGTTGTCCTTGTTTAGAAGGTAACGCTTGAAGTTGAAGGCAGAATCAGTCAACGGGGGTGCAGTTGTAGTCTGGACCTTCTTGTTGGCCGCTTCTGTTCGTCTAATGGTAGGAGTTACTGGGGGTCTGGGTACCGTTGCCTCTGCTGGCATCAGTCTCCAAGATGCTCTGGCGTCAGAGAATATTTTTGACGTTCCTGAAGGCTTCTTCTGTGTCGGCTCCTTGTTTCCTACTGGGACTAAATGTTCCAGCTGGGAGTAGAGTAAAGAGCAAAGCGCTACCAGCAGGAGGAGGGTACAGATCGCATCCCCTTTGAGACGAACTCTCATTGTCTCTGTGGTGTTTCTGGCACTGTTAAAAGCTGTGTTTGAGCTGCCTGGCACCAATGTCCATCTGTAAATAAACGTACAGCGCGTCAGCAATGAGGATTCGGCAGCTTTGAAGCATGCAGACGAGACTACCTGAAACGCCATGTAAAAAACCAGCAGCAAAGCGCGTTTTACTCGTAGAAACACCGAGACACGTGAAAGAACTTGCTAAAAGGCACAGGGGCTGCAAACCTAATGCTGATCCTAGGGCTCTGGCTTTGTCACTTGGTTAGTTAAGTCACCAAGCAGGCATCCATCCTTCTGAAAACCACTGCTGAAGCACCCCGTGAAATCAGCCCTGCCTCCCGCGTCCTGCTCTGCCAAACACGTTTTGCCATTGCAGAGATCTCACTGCTTTGGGAAAAACAAGGTGGGAAATGACGAACAATGCCGTTCTTCCAGAAATAATGAGATAATTTTTTCCTTTTTTTTTTTTTTTTTTCTTAGTAACTGTTTCTTGCTGGTTTTACTCTTTTTGAATCGAAACAGCAAGGTGCAGAGCTGGCTGCTGGAGGGCAGACTTCTCGGCATCAGAGTGGCACTGGCGTTTCCCCGCATGCAGTGCCAGCTCTCACAAACGAACCGCGATCTGTGCCTTCAGAATGAACACATCGGGCATATTCTCGAATGCACATAGGGCCTTTTTGCTGCCAATAATCTTTAAAAAATATTAAACCATTATAAATAACTTCCATTAATGAGGTTGGAAAGGGCCACGGGTGTTTTGCTTCTGCCAAATCACCCTGACCGGTAAGCAAGAGGTGGGCAAATAAATCCCGATATGCAGAAGCACAAGGTGGGCAAATAAATCCCGATATGCAGAAGCACAAGGTGGGCAAATAGATCCCGATATGCAGAAGCAAGGTAGTGCCTGGCGCTGGGAACATTTTACCCGCATGTGAAAGATGAAGCTGCCTTTTGAAATAGCAGATTTGATTCCTCACTTACGCTTTTCCTGGAGATCTTCTGTCTCATTCAATCAGTTCTTCAACTGCAAGCAAACAAACAAACAAGAGTAGTAAGAAGGCAGAAAGTGGCACGTCATCGTGGTTCAGGGAAAGAGCTGGTCAAGTGTCTGTAGCTGCAGCGAAGGTAGGTCCTGGCTGCCGCTGTACGTGCAGTGATGCCAAAACGGCGCAGAGTAACTGCTCAGAGATTAATTTTGTCTTTAAGCAGCAAAATTATATATTTTGCAACTGTTGGGGAGCTAGCTGGTTCGCACTGGACAAACTAGCTCTGAAGTTCTCAGTGAAAAGTTGGGTATTATACAGTTTTCATGAGAGGTTACAACATCTTTACAAACATACTCATTTGATTTTGACATCTAATCATTCTATTCATAATAGGTGGGATCTAGGTGGAGTAAACCTTTCAACTTTTTGTTCAACGATTTCCTGGCTCACAGGTCTCCTTATCTCCTTCAGGTGCCCACTGAATTTTTTCTAATTATTCAGAGTACGTTCCTTTACTTTAACATCATCAGTGGAACATTTTCCAATTATTCAGAGTACATTCCTTTCTCAACATAACCAGAGCATTGTACCACACTCATCCTGACTAATCTTTTTACGACCTTGCTCGTGTCAGCAGCCCTGCTGTTCCCCGCAGCAGCATGCACCCGAGTGGCACCGAGGGGACCCACCGGTGCTCCTGGAGAAGGCAGGTGGCAGTCATAATCCCTACAGTCCTTAGCAAGGAGCAGGCTTCTAAAAGTTCAACTCCACCCAAAAATTTTCCCACAAGTGCACGGAAGTATATTACACATCCGATGTTTTTTTCGCTGATGATGTTTTACGGTCGTAGCCAATTTACAGCTCTAGCTTGCCTGTGCCGTGTGAGCAGAAGCGCCCTTTGAAGGTACTACAGCTGTCTGTCTGTCTGTCTGTCTGTCTGTCTGTCTTGGGTGAACTGAGACCATATCCAAAAGCTGCCTGGCTGTGCCCCAGCCGCCTTCTTACCAAGCGCCTCGCTGCCCCATCAGATCCATCAAATGTTTGAATCCGTAAGTGGCTGCCGCCTGGAGACTGAACATCCATCCGTGCGCTCCACAGGCGAACAGTGCTGAAAAAAGTGAACTGCAGGAATAAATTGTGTAGGAAGCTGCAAGTCCTGGCTCCTCCATCCTTTGTAAGTGTTTTTACCTTTCCTTGGTAAGGAGTTGTTTGGTTTTTTGTTTGGTTTTGGTTTTTTTGTTTTTTTTTTTTTTTTTTTTTGCGGTACCTTTCATTTCTCTCCTAGGCTAGGCAGATGTTTTAACTTGCGTAGCTTTGATATTAATAGCAAGGTTGTAGAGTTTTCTCTGATATCTCATAAATTGTTGTTAAAATGCTTATAATCATCATAAGCTGAGTTTTATGTTCTTTCTGCCCCATGACTTGGCTCATAACTGTTCTCAGCCTCCTGAAACAGTTCCTTCTAACACATATAGGGTGTTAGTTTGAGTCTTTTGTCTGTCGTGTCCCAATTACCCTTGCCACGTCCTGATTGCCGTGCTCTGCAGCAACCTGCTGTGTTTCAATTTTGTGCTAAATCATCCTTTATCTGTCAAGACGTGCTTCCCAGCAGGCTTTTGCTCATGTTGCCTCCAGTATTTTTGCAGAAGTTCCAGGGTTATGAAGGGATGGTCCTGCTACACCCAGGACATGCCACTGAACTGGATCCACTACAGAGAAATTGTCTGTCCCTCTTCTGCCCATCACGACCAAGAATTTTTGCTGGGTGCTATTGAGATACCTAAAATAGGGACCTTGTCTCAAAAAGCTCATAAGAACTAAAACGGAGGCATTTTTTCTCCTTCTGTTGTGACAGAATTAGCTTTATTGAGTGGCTATGTAGGTCTGTGCACGCAGCCTCCGAAGTGAGTGGGAGATGTGCAGCCCCTGGTGGGACAGATCCTGACAGCGTTGGGATGTTTGCTCTTTGTAAAGTCTCATCTCTTTCCCCGCTGTAATGACAATCTTTTTTTTCTTTTTCTATGCAAAAGTTTGATCTTATTTCAGCTGCCAGGCTCCAGATGGTAATTAAGGAGCTGGATGAAAGTCCTGGCTCTTTCCTGTGTTTAATTTTATCAGAGAGGGTTTGGAATAAAATGTGTGTGTCATAGAACTCGTAATTTCCATGGCTCACAGATTTATCCTGCCAGCATCTCAGAATCTGGCAATAAGTGCCCTTAGAAAAGCCAAGAAAAACCCTGAATTGATACAAGCCTGGGCTGATAGCCCAGATTTTCTTCTGTGTTTTCATTTATTGAAAGAAAGAATCTGAAATAGCGATTTCCATGCTGAAATAAAACAGTTCAGTGCTGAATATAGACATCTCATTTTCAAAAGAAGCTGCCAGCCCTTGAAGTGATTCCTTGATCAAATTATGTGGATTTTCCAGTCTCTGTTAGATATTTCCTTAATTTGAAGGAAATGCCCTCAGTTATTGTAAGGTGTGAGCTCTATCTATGGATGTCAGTGTGGGAAAAGCTGTCCTGTTCTTGAATTCAGAGGGATTGATGATTCTGGCAGACACTCCACTGTGTCCTAAAGCCAAAAAGATTATTCATCCACCTTGACACCAGGGGAAAAAAAATAAAATTACAGGGCTATGAAAGTGAGCAGAAAATACCGGATGCCAAACAAGAGATGTGCGCACCCCAGAGCATTTGTCAGCACAGCATCGCGCTGCGTGTCCACATGCAAGGCGGACATGCCTCCACGTCATACATCACTGTGGTGGATCTCCATCCAGCTTGTGGAACGGAGCTGGGGTTATAAAACTGCTGCATCACTCTCTGCCTTGGGGAATGCCGGCTCAATTGCCAGGGCTGCCTCCCATGTCCTCCAAGCCTGGAAAAAAAGGCAGTTGCCCTTCGTGTTGGCTGCCCAGGGATGGCTACAGTAAGGATCTTGCGTCCAGCTGAAGCAGGTTTGAATGGGCCAGTGCAGTTTGCCCCAGCAGTGGGAGAAGGGGGTCCTGGGGCAGGGCGGGGGTGTCGCGTGCTGGGCTGCAGGCACCAGCGATGGCTGAGGGCTGAGCTGGGCTGTAGGAAGAGGCTGAAAGGTCCCACAGCCGTGAGGTGGCAGCGAGGGGAAGCCCCTATGTAGGGAGCGTGCTGGAAGGACCGAGGGGACCACAGCCTGCGTGGCCAGAGAGGCAACAAAGTGCTTGAGAACTGGAAGTGGCTGGAGCTCGGCACCCTGGTGAGCTTCCAGGCAGGGAATCTGACCTGGGCTGTTGCACGCTCGGGCAGAGGGCCCGCACCTCTGCCTGGTTTTCATTTGTTTGAGAAGAAGATTCTGAAATGCAGCCAAGAAGTGCTGCAAGAAAAGCTGTTAAATGATGACTTAAAAAAACCCAGTTGCTAGTCCTTCATTCCCAGCTGAATGATGTGAAGCCTTGAGCTCCTCCTGGAAGCTTCCTCCTTGTGCAGCGGTCATCACGTCTCCATCGCTTGGCACTTCTGCTCACATGGCCCCAGCTGGGAAAAAGCCTCTGGATCCTGGCCCCGAATTCAGTCAAGAAGCCTTGGTGATTCTGGCATGTTGCTTTGTGCCTTGAGGGGTGGTTATTCATCCCAGCCAGCCTCGGAAAAAGCGGCTGAGATAGCGAGGCAAGCTGAAAATGTGGTATATTGAGCAAAAGGGTACAAAATACAGCAACCAGCTGTGCTGCACGCTCGTCCCAGCTCAGCCTGCAGAAGCATCCCTCCCCACCAAACACGGCTGTGGGTTGTCTCTGGAGAAACCTGCTGCACACGAAGCTCTTCCAGCCCCTGGAGCTGCCGCTGGTAGGTTCAGGTTGGGTAATGGAGTGGCCACATACGGTGTAGCTGTGCAATATGGTTGTGGTTGCTGATGGAGGTGTCTTTTATCTGTTTCTCTGTAAAATAAGCTAAAGCAAATGTTGGGGATCCAGTACTGATGGGATCAATGAGTTTTTTGCAGTCCTGAGGGGCACTTGGAAAGTTCTGGGTGGTGGGGGTGCTTGGAGTCAATGCTTGAAGTTTGGGGTATTTGTTTTCATTTCATGTTGGTCGAACACATTTCAGGACAAAGTTGAGTTGTAACGTTCAGTGCTGGAAGCTGAGACCCAGTCTCTGGCCTGCAGCGGGGAGGTCCGCACCCATGTCCCTCTCCCACCTTGTTCCTAACTCTTTTTCCACCCTGATTCACTCAGCCAGAGCAAATCAAGCTCCCAGGCCCCTCCTCACCTTGTGCTGCTGTTCCTTTGCCTCCTCCTCCTGATGCCATTCAAGAACCCACCAGCAACAAGCACAAGGCGGCACCCGGTGCCTGCCCCGCAGCCGCACTGTGGGCAATAGGTGGGCGCAGGTCAGCGGTGCCCCACCAGAGCAGGGTGCTGGCAGCGAGTGCTCAGCACCGCCTGGAGCTCTGCCGACGACATCTGCCTTGCGACCTTGGCTTGGTCCCTGCCCCCGAGGGCCAGCAGAGCGTGTGACTTCTGTGTCCGCACCAGTTTAATTTAAAAACGTTGCCAAACACGCGGCCGCACGCAGTGCACTGGTTTGCAAGGGGATCGCTTGTTTTGCACCCTCAGCCGCGTCGCGCTGCCGTCCTTCTCTTGCCTTGTGCAGCCGCCCAAAGCAGAGCGCCAAGGGAAAGGCTTCACGCTCTCGGGTGCGTTATCTTGGCGTGGGTCTTGTGCAGGCAAAACCTTGTCTTCATTTGGCATCGCGTGGGTGTCTGGACTCTTTGGGGTAGCCACAGGGAAATGCGTCAGCTTCCAGCACCAGGTTTGTTCTGCCCCACATACAGAAACATGCATGAAACAACTTGCGTTTAATAGTTTGAGCAGATGTTGGCGGGTTTGAAGGGGAAAAATAGTTCTGTGTGGTGGAGCAGGGGAAGAAGCCCTTTTCCTTTTCTATGTTTGGGTGTCATGTAAGGAGTTTTATTCCTGCATGGTTTCTTTTTTGGTTTTATTTGTTTCTGAGGGTTTTTTTCTGGTCTCTTCCACCTCCAGGCAAAGTCAATAACCTCATCAAAGTTGATGCCTCAGGTGGCTTTGGTGCCCACCAGCTCCTCTCTGCGTTACAGCGTGTTTGTGAAGTGGTATCATCTGGAGCTGTGGGTTTACAAATTGATGCTGAATGATTTGATCTTCTTGACTAGAGGACAGGGCAGGCTGAAATATCAAGATACACCCTTCGGCACATTGGCTAGTGCAAAGCCCTAGAAAAATGAAGTAATCAAGACAATTGCTAAGCAGCCTTGCCAGAAAGAAGAGCCCATCTCATTCAGCTGCTTAGAAGTTTTGAGTTCTATAAACAAACTGAGAATAGGCATTAGGATTTAATTAGCTGAAAGTCTTAAGAGAGCTTTTCCAGGAGTTGGGATTTTGAGGCAGAACCAAACGAGCACCGTGCAGAGGGGCAGAGGCTCACGGTGCTGCTCGGGCGCCGCTGGCCGGTGCCACTGTCACAGCAGCCCTCTGGCCCCATGCACAGTGTCACCGGCCCAGTGTCACCACTGCTGATACTTGCATTGCAGCACCTGGAGGCAAAAGCTCTGCTGGTTGAAACACAGCACAAGCAGGTTACAAAAATGCAGGCCCCGCTCCAAAGACCATTTCCAACTTTCCTGTTGGAGCCGCTTTTCAGGCCAGCACAAACAGATGGGTGAGTTCTGTGCTGTTACAGGACAGGGTGCCTTATTTATCTCTCTGCTTGCCCCAGTTCTGAAACGCGGGGTTTCACCAGCTTCTCAGCTGGCTGGTCCCATGTTCCAACAGTCTCTCCTGCTGGCGCTGCCAACCTCGCCTTCGCAATGCCAGTCATGTCAGAGCCCTGCTTGCAGATGGCTGCTGCGGTGCTTCCTTTTAGCTTCACCCCAGTCAGCAAAGCTTTTATGGAGCGCACAAACTTCAGCGCAGAGAAATGGCAGAGCTGCTGTGCGAAGGCTGGAGGTGGATGCTAGGATGTCTGCTTGCACTTCACATACAGGGGTCCCGGAAAGGAACCTGAAGCATCCTCAGCGGGGAATTGCTTGGTACTGCGCCAGGAGGCAGTGACAGCTGCGCACAGGCGCCCCGGTGATGCTGGGCAGCGCTGGCTGCCTGCACGTGTCCGTCCCCACGGCACCTCCGGGCAATGCTGGACACCTGCACCGCTCCTCCCGTTGCCCTGCTGACCCGGTGGTAAGTCACTGACGTACACGTGGCACTGTTTGGGGACCACAGCTCTGCTGCATTTAAGCAGCACAAGATGCTTTCCTGGCCCTTATGGGCAGGACGTGCCGTGGGGCAGTGCCTGTGCAGGATGGTGCTGCTGCCAGGGGAAACTGCAGCGCCGCCGAAGCACAGCTCCGCGTCTCTAACATGAGCGGCCAGCTGCCTGCAAGGTAGGAGAAGGTAACACGCGATTATCTTCCGCAGGCTTAGCAGCTGCCTCAGGAGGTGTCTTCCTAAATCCAGATGTGGTCTTGCCCGTAGGTGATCTGATTTTCAGAATTATGGAGAGCGCAGCAGCTCCACACGCACCGTGAGTGCTTGGGGGAGGGGGCCCCTCCTGGAGCCGCCAAGCAAGAACCTGCCCTACCTCTTAAAAATGTTCGTTTCCCCTGGCCCCAGGAGGCGAATAAAGCCTTGCAGGCTTGTGAAGGGGTAAGAAACAACCCCGTGGAAACAGCCACTGTCCTTTCCCAGTCTCCCCCAAGCTGCAGCACTCGCTGCCTCTTCAGCTCCGAGGCCCTCTTCTGATTCGATAAATAATGTGCCCGACGTGCCCCCAAACCCAACGATCACAGTGCAATTAGCATGGATGCATCGTTACACCCAGACGCGAACGGGAGAGGGAGTACGTGCTGTCTTGCCCCATGAATTTCAAGATGATACCCAATGCGTGAGTTTATCAGAATCTGCCCAAAAGCTGCTTAAAAAAAAAGTGATTGGTAACTGCCCGTTTCACTGGGACTGCGCTTTTTTCTTTCTCTCTTTGCAACGCAAGGGGGCTTGAAAATTCCTGTGTTTTCTCAAAGCACACAATAGTGTAGCATGGGAGAGGATTCGTGTCCTTTCACCGCCGAGGAATGGCTTGTAAATGTAACATGCCACCGCTGGAACGTGTCCATGGTTGGGAGGAAACCCAGCCTCAGAGCCCTGGAGGCACTGTCTAAAGAAGCCCCAAACTTTCTTCTGTAAAAACAACCTAAAACACCCCAAGAAAGTTCTTGGGGAAGCCAAGTGTGAAGCTGACAGAGCAGGGCTGGTGGTGGCATGTTCAGAGCCTGCAGCTGGCCCTGCCGCAGATTAACCATCGCGGCTCGGGCTGCCGCATGTAGCAACGTTGCAACAGCAACAAAGCAAAAAGAAAAGCCGCGGGCTGGGGGAGCAGGAAAGCGCAGGGACGGTCTCCAGTGCACGCTGCTTGCTGCACAACTCTCCCCAACCCACCCCGATCAAACATCCATAATAGATACTTACAGCCCATTTGATAGCGCTGATCCTGTGTCCCGTCGGTAATGTCTCGGCAGCGGGCTGCCAAGTAGGCACATCTGGATGTCGTTAGTGTGAGACATTCCTCAGCCTTTCAGCGAAACCGAGGAAATCCTCGCCGAGCAGAGCAGCACTCGCTCTCCTGCGCTTTGGACCGTTTTTATGCCGAAAGCCAGCAAAGCTCCGCCACTCTCGTGTGCCTACCGGGAGGGCTGCCTGTGCCGGCAGGGTGCGAGACGGGACGCCGGGCTCCCTCCTCGCACCCGCTCGCTCGCTGGAGCGTGCTGGAAGGAGCAACCGCACCAGGGGAAGGAGCTGGGTCCGCGTCCAAGCGGCTGACACGTGATCGGCAGGCTGGGGAGCGCAGATGGCCTCCAGCGCCGCACAGCCCCGCATCCAGCAGCTCCCCGGCTCGGGATGCACGCCGTCATCCGCGCCCCGCACGGCAGGGCAGGAACGGGGGTGCTGAGGGATCGAATGTAGAGCCAGGCTGGGGGCTTCCATCACTGCTGCTGTTTTACCGGTTAAAAATAACCAACACAAAAAGGGTTTTTTTTTGGGGGGGGGGGGGGGTTGTGTTTGTTTTTTATTCTGTAACTTTTTTCAATAGGAAATGCACTGATTTTTCTTCCCCCCCACCCCCTCCACAATTTGGCTTTTTTTTTTTTTATCCCCTTGTGATTATTTACTTTACCTCTGCAAAAGCTTAAAATCAGAAACTGAGGTTGGATTCAGTTCAGAAGGAAAATCCACTTGGGGGTTGGTTTTTTTAATTTTTTCTAATAGGGAAACGCTGGGAGGAGGCAGGAGCTGAGCAGTGCGGAGGTTGAAGACAGATGTGAGGGTCCCTCCCAAAACACTGCACAAAAAGAAAAACCAAACCAAAAACCTCCACCCATTTCTTTTCCATTTAATTTGAATTACTTCAAAGCAAAACGTTTTTATTCGGAGCCAAATCTAAATCGCCATCGCTACCAACCTGCCAGCTGACGACAGCCAAAATGTTTCCCATCTCTGTGGCTGTTTCTTCGTCTCTGCCATGGAAATGACAACCCTTATTCCTCTAACGGAGGCCAAGGGGCTGGAGAGTGCTTAGACCACGGCCCCTTTAGCATGCAAATTTTTTTCATTTACAGTGAACGCGTCATAAAAGCAGGTTTTGATCTACTCTGTTTTCACAAAAGCCCAACTGGGTTTTTTTTAAACATAATGTAAAAATGTGGGGGTTTGGCAGTGTCTGTGCTTTTTTGATGTGTTTTTTTTTTAATTGCAGCTCAAACGTTTTGCTTTATTGACCACAATGTCACCGTGAAGAGCTGCTGTACGGATGGGTTCCTGGTGAGCAAACCTCAGGCCCCCGTTCAGGCACTCCAGGCTGCAAAAGCCCTTTCCTCATGATCTGCAGCTCTCTGAAACGCAGCAGTTCCTTGCTAAACGCTGCAGCTGATCAGAAACCTCGGCCATAAATGTTCTTCAGTTTCATGCTTTCCCTGTGCCAACCCAAGGTACTTTTTATCCTTCGCCGCAGCCCCAGGCTATTTTTTATGCCTCCTCCGTGTGGAGGCAGGTGATGGCCACAGAGGCGAAGAGCAGAGCAGCAGCTGCCTTTGCTCGGAGGGGCTGGCCATGGAGCGAGGGGGACCACTCCCCAAAACCAGCAGGGACTCACAGCAGGTATTTCCATCCCATTCCCTCACCCACGTTTTGGGACCTGTGGCCGTTTTGCTTGCTCCCACAGGGTAAGGGTGAGGACAGAGGCTTTCATTGCTGTGCGGTGCCTTTGTGGCTGCTATGGCTTGAGGGGGAGCTTGGGAGGTGGAGTTTTCTCCATGGGTGCTTCTACTTGGTTGTTGTCTCACCTGTACCTTGTTCCCTGGGCACTGATGCCTGGCCTGAGTCATTCTTCTCACTGCCAGCCAAGGTGCCCTCGGTCTGTCCCATGGCACCTCACTCTCCCTTGCAAGACTGCGTCAAGGATCTTGTTGATCCTCATCAGTAGATCAACCCTGTTGGCCCCAGGTTGGTATGCTGGCTTCCTTCCACCCACTACAGGGCAGAGCCCTGCTCCCTGCCACCGTGTTCCCACCGGCCCCGAGCCACGCAGCTGGAACACAGCTTTGTGGCAAATAACGAAGGGCTGCTCTTGTGATTTGCAAGTACTGCCCGAGATGCAAGCGATGCAGGGTGAAATCCTGCTCTGCTCCAGTTTCTGGCAAAAGGAATTTCCCCGGGTTCAGCTGTCAGGTCAGCCAGTGGCTTCCTGTGCAAAGCCGCTGGAGAAACTTTCGTGTCCACAGTCCTTGGCTCCCCACCTACGGAGCAGGCAGCCTCGTGAGAAAGCTCCCTTACAGCAAGGCGCTTTGGGGTCACGGCGATGCTGTGGCCTTGGAGGAGTCCCAGAGGTACCATAACACTGAAAGAAACACAGGGAGAGGGCTGCCTGGTGCCCTGTGTGGGACAAAGCTCCCTTCTGGCCATGTTTGCTAAAAAGGGCCCATCAAAGCAGGAGCTGGAAACAGAAGGAACGTGGCAGCTTAGTTTGGTCTCAGCTTGAAATCAGAGCAGTTAACCTACAGGTGGGGCAGCAGCCTTGGTGGGGCTGCACAAACGTGTGACTGCGGGCAGGACCCTGGTGAGCATCCACACACTTGGGCTGGATGCTCCTCTGAGAGCTGGCGGTAGCCAACGTGGCCAGAACTTCAGCGAGCCCCTTACTACCACATTCAGTGTTTCATGAAAGTCTCTGAGGCACTTCTCATCAAAAGTATAGATTTATTTATAAAAAAGAATGGAGAAAAAAAAATAGACCAAAGTGCTTTTTTCTATAAAAGACAATTCCTTGGAGACTGACTGTCGTAGACCCGCTTACACATGGCATTGCAGCCCACAGCTGCAGACGGGTTCCAGACCTGATGCTGAGTCTCACGGAAAATTTGGAATTCAAAGGTCAGCAAGGGATATTTCCACTGATGACTAAGGGACGTAACCACACATCTCCTACAGGTTTCGGTTACAGACGGAGGGCCAAATCCCTTCAGTGGCTTTAAAATTCAACCCAGAGAAGAAAAAAAAAAAATATGCAGTTTTAGACTCTAGCCCTTAAATTACCTCACTGGTGGAGCTCATCTCTGTACAAAAACGAGCAGACCCTTGTCTGGTGTGAAGCAGTGTCTCTCACCGATTTCATGCACACACTCCATCCAGTATGTGGGTTAGAGTGAAAAACCCTCTCGATTCCCATCCCAGTGTCTCCTTGGTTTAGGGTGCACAATGCCGATGGCTCACGGCTACACCAGCATTTTCAGTCACACCAACTCAGCAGTGTCGGTGGATTCGATGCTCCGCGTTGCTGCACATGCTCACTTCTGGTTTCAGGGTCCGAGGGCGGCTGCTGGGGTGTGACTTGGAGGTGGCCCTAGGGTACCTTCTGAAGCCACAGAGAGGAGGTGACATGGTGAACCAGGCAGCAGGACAGCTTCTCAATGCTGAACCAGATTTTGAAATGAAGGGCAAAATTAACAGGTAAGGAAAAACACCACGACTGCATCACACGGGGAGAAGACGTTTGCCTGGAGCAGCACCCGCACCAAGCCACCCCTGCCTTCTCTGAACACGTATCTCCCCTCAGCTCGAAGCCTACAGGCTTTTCAGGCCTTATGTTTTCCATATCTTGACAGTGGTGCAAAGCATGCTCTGCTTTCTGCTTCAGCTCCTCCCAAATCTCGAAACAGATGCAGTTCCAAGACTTCCCAGCTAGGCAGCTCCAGCAAACCGTTCCACTTGGAGGCTCCCGTTTTTCCCCCAAGCTCTGCACCCTGCCACGCTGTGACACTAGCACCCCGCTTTGCATTAAAAACAATCCAGGTAGCTTTTCAATGGTAGGGTTGAAGTTGAAAACGGAAACCTGAAAAGCGTCGCTGTGAGCTTTTGACATTCATTTGTAATTTGCCTGGCTATGTAAACCTGGAAGAAAATTCTATGATTTCTTTAAGGTCTGGCTCATGATTTTCAGGCGCATCCGATCAATAATGCTGAAGCCTTTTCTTATTTTTGAGTCGAGTGCTGTTTTTACCTGATAAAGTGGCCCACTGCAAGCAGCTGTGGCATGTGAGACCTGCAGCTGCTGGAAGAGAGCACGTTCCCCATCTGCCGTGGTGGCGCATCCTCGTCTTCAGCAGACAAATTAATCTATGCTGCATTTTTAACAAGCGTTTAGGAGGGTTAAAGTTGGTCTTTCACTGACTCTGCCCTCCAGGATGGCTTGATTTTTATTTTTTTTTTCCTTCCTTCCTGACAATTTTGTATCAGGGTATAGTCTCAGGTTTACTTCTGCCAGATGCCTCACGTCAAAGTGTATCTGGTGAGCATTTTAACTTTCGCCCTCCTTTTTGTTGCTCTCCGTTTGAACACTATAGCTCAGCTATGTCAAACCAAATCATTCAATTTCTCCTTTGGATGCATCTTTTATTCCTTCTGACAGACTGAAAGGAGCCTCCTTCAAGTCTGAAACATTGCTAACACTACAAAAACAATCTACCACAAAAAAAGCCCTCTTGGATCCCTTCCTGTAAGCACATTTTGGCCTGGTTTCTGCTGTTTGTTTTATATTTTGCCCATTTCTTTTTTTATATGCAAGTGATTAGCATATTTATTTAAAATCATCTGCTGGTTTGCTGCATATTCGATTCTGAAACATCGCAACCCCCCTGATTTTTTACTTCCCGCCCCCCCCAGACATCTCTCGATACATAGAGAAGAGCTGTTAGGGGCTAGAGCCAAGTTCACCAGCAGCAGCACTGCCCGTGGCTTATCTCACGCACTAGACATTAGCTAATCTGGATAAACAGCAGTAAGGGAGTGTCGCTTGCATGCCTGGCATCCCAGTGGGTGCAGTATGTGTGCAACTAACTGTGCATACGCAAGGAAGAAAGCATGAGTGTGCTCCCCTTCCACCAGCATGCCAGCCAGGCAGTCGCTGCGGTGCTTATTTCAGCCCTTGGGCGAGCGTATAGCCCTGAGTTTCTGGTGTACCAGCAAGTACCCCCAGCATCTAGCTCCTTCTTCAGTTCCACTCACTGCATTACCATCCCAGGTAGACATGCCTCCAATTTCTTCAACAAATCTCTGCTGATGTTTTTTTCCTCTGTGAGTGCTTCTGCCTGCCCTGCGCGGGCGCGAGTTCCCTTGTCTTTGCACCCTGGTGTAAAACCGCTGTAAAATCTTCTGGGTAAAACAGTAAATTCAGAGTCGAGCCCCAGCCAAATGCCAAATCAATGCAAATGGCATCCTGTACTCACGATCCAACTGATCTATCTCATTCTAAGGCTTCTGTGAAAATTGTCTCTACGTTTGTGCCAGGTCATACTAAAGAACCCTTCTTTTTTAGGAGGAAGGAGCCCACCTGAGACCAGAATCGAGGTTTCATTGCATCTGATGATGATGACTGATCACGGAAAAGATGGTATGAAACAGCCACTGCTACGGTCCCAAACCGTGCCATGTGCTCCAGACAATTCCACCATGGAATATCCCTGGAAAACCCTTTTCCTTTGAGTCTCTGTAATGAAGGCACCTGTGAATACTGTTAAAGATTATGATATTCCAGAAAGGTTGCCAGAAGCTCCAGCACTTAATGGCACTTGTGAGAGGGAATCTGTGAGTAAGAAGCAGCGCATATGCCAACTGCTGGCAGAGGAATAAAATGAACCAAGGTTTGCATTAAAGAAAAAAAGCATTCGTGCTTAGTCCTCTGTAATACAGTAATAGCAGCAAAGAAGTTTTTTTGGACTTGAAGTAGATGCTGAATAATAAGCCTTTCTTATTTTGAGCATTAACAGATACTATAAAAGCTGGGAGTTCTCACTGCTCAGGGGCTGCCTTATAACTGTGTATGAAAGTTGTGTATGAAAGTTGTGCACGTGAATAGCTTAGAAATACTGACTACAAACAAGACAGCAGGCTATGCATATGACCTTGTTTTCTAAAAAATCATTTTCCCAAAATCAAGAGCAAACCCTATTGCTGTTAAAGTAATTTTCAAGTTTCTGATTTTTTTTTTTTGTAATTTTTTTTTTAAATACCATTTGCCAGGTGGGCTGCTGTTGAAGAATTCCCCAGTTGGGATCTGGCAGGAAAACGAATGCTTTGAGGTATGGTTCCAGCATGCTGGTCCTAAAAGCAACACTGTCAGAGAGATAGTTGCTTCATTTTGGGAAAAGCACTGGTACTACTGTAAGGGAGAGGGAAGGACGTGGAGCAGGAATGGGGGAGATGAGACTGCAACAGCACAGACCCAGAACAGCTGAATGAAAGGTCACGGAGCCACAGCCTTTGTAGAGACAGTGCCAGGATGAAGTCAAGGGCAGCACGCAAACATACTCATTCACACCTCGCGAACATGCTCCCCACCTTCAACCCCCTCCGTTTCCTTTCCACACTGTGTACGTAACCTTGGGGATCCCAAACCTGCAGCAAAACAGCCAGGTTCCTCAGGCTGACACTGAGGAAGGCGATGCTCAGCTCGCCTGTGGACCCCAGCTGGGTAGAAGCTGGCCGTCTAAATCCTGCTCCCCCAGGTCTTCAGCAGCTGTGGGAGCAGATCCCAGCCCACACCTGAGCCCAAGGCTGCGTTCCTCCCTCCCAAATTACAGCTCTGGCTCCCGTGAAGGATTAGGATGTGAGTTGTGGTTTAAAAGGCCATCAGGGCTTGACTGAAAGCTGGGCCTGTCATGACTGCCAGTGGCCTGCTATGTGTGTGCCCACACGGGCTTTACGTGTGCTGGCAGAACCACCCTCGACATCTGAAATGATTTCCAAGGCCCACCGGCTATTCCCACGGATGGGAAAGACGAAGAGGGATAGGATTAATGGAAAAGGGTAAGTAAAAACCTATCAGGAAAGCATTGGGAATATGCTGAAGGTACTCAAGCTGCTGTGCTTCACAAGACCCGTGCCGTGCTAGACACGTGTTGCTCTGTGCTTTATGGGCAAAGGTGTAAACTGCGCTCTGTTGCAGTCTGCATCGCCCGTAGCAGGAGAGAGCTGGCATCTCCCAGCAGAACTGGAAGCACAAGTCAGCCCTGGGGCTTGGGTGCTTTGTCTTTTAAGCCATTTTTACCCTCGAAATCAGGGCAGGTAAATCCAGGCACAGCAGCTAATGCCCCACTGTCACACAGTGACAACACCGCCAGGGAAAGGCTCTGGGCAGATCCCGATGCTCGTGAGACACGACGGCATGAGCGATCCTCTCCGGTGAACTCAGCAGGCTGAGGGTACGTGGTCCAGAAGCGAGCGAAGGCGCTAGCAGCCAGCTGGTCACCGGGTTCAGGATGGGATCTGGTGCTGCGACCCACTTCAGAGCAGCAGCTCCCATCTGCACTCCACAGGTAACTCGCTGATGAGGTGACAATTTTCCTTCCAGCACTGCGTGTTGCTTGTCACAGGTACAGGTGCCCTCGGGCTGGTGGGAAAGAGCTGAGCGCGATGCAGGCAAAATAGTATTGTCCACCACAAACCAGGAGTTGGGAATCGTTCTCCGAAACTGTGTTTGTTCGGATGGCTTGTTCCGAGCCTGAAATTTGTTCTAAAGCAGCAATCTGGTGCTTTGTGGAAGATTGTGGCTGTCCCAGGTAAAAGGGAAACCTTTGGGTGGAGAGAGGTGGGAAGGAGCTGTACCACAGTAGGGCAGGGCAGATGCACTTGCTGCAGGTGTCTGTTCCTCATTTGAAGAAGGAAAAATAATGTAAAACTGACTTTTCCTTAATTTCCTCTCTGTCTTCGGTTGGTGTCATGCCTGAGGGTAAAAATGTCTTCAATATAAGAAATCTATTGCAGCTCTCTAGGTGATGGCCTGGGCCACTGCCTAAGAAACGGTGGCATCGCCTGCTTCCCAGGGGAATTCTCCGAGGTGCCTTCCTTGCTCTCTCCTCTCCCCCGCTCTCCCCCAGGGCTCTCTGACTGCCTGGCTCTTCCCTGTGACGGCTCGGTCCTGAGGGAAGTCAGGCTGAAAGCCTCTCTCACCACTTCATGGGAAAGTAACGTTGACTTCTGGACACACAACGGGGACATCAGAGGTCCGTGCTGGCTTCTGCGAGCACAGAACCTCTCCCCCGGCCGTTCCCACCTACCTGGAAACCTGCGGTGATTTTCAGGGCTTTACATTCCCAGCCGCTGGCAGCAGTCCCATACACTAGCTAAAGCGAGAAAGCCCTTAGCGATGCCATGACCCCGTGGGCTCTAGGAGCAGTCCTCGCTGGAGTGGAGACCCAAGAGCTCCTCAGCCAAGCTGGTGAGACCATTTTCTTCCAGGGCTGAGATCAGCCGCGCTATCGTGGCTTTCTTCCCCTCCGACTGGATAAACCTGAGGAGCAGCTGATAGGCTTGTTCATACAGTCCCTCCCGGTCGTACTCGAGGGCCAGGTTATCAATGACGGGATCACGCAGGGCCCGGCAGCTCTTCTGCAACGAGCGACCCACTTGCTTCCATTTCTTGGACACAAGCTTGGCAAATTTCTGGTGGTCATCCGGCGTGAGCATTCTGTTGGCTGAAAGGGACAGAGGGCAGGTGAAACACGGAGGTTTCAGGGCTGGTGTGAGGCAGCTTGGGCCAGTGCAAGGTGGGCTCAACGTTCCGCGGAGCAGGGAGCCTGTTCGGCGCCCAGTGTGCTACTGAACTGCTGCGGGGCTGCTCTACTCGTCCTCCGGTGGTTTAGCACCCGGGCAGCCCTGCCTGGGGTCCCAGAGCAGGGAAGCTACAGGGGCCACCCTGCCCGGGGGTCCGCACGCCCCCACAACGCTCCTCCACCGCTGGAGGTGGGGCCGCCGGAGGAAGCCCCGCTGCTTCGCACCTTCCTGCCCTCCGCTCCCCGCACGCTGCCGTCCCCGGCGCTGGTGCCTCAGTGGGGAGCTGCAGCACGCGGTGACACGTTCACCCGCCCGTGGCCGTCCGCCCCCAGCCCTCTGCCTTGCTCGGGCCCTTCCCTTACTGAAATCCTCCCACAACGCCAGTGTCTGGGCTTGCCCCCACCCTGCAAGCTCGGCAATAGTTTTTTTTTTAAAATTTTTTCCTCCCCCAGTATAAGACTGCCCTGTGGTTTGCTAGAGCTTTTTTTCTTTTTTCTCCTTTTCTTTTTCTTTTTTTTCTTCTGATAGACATCCTCTTTTATTTGTTTCAGCCTTTCAAAATCAACTTGGCAAGACCTTTCTGACCACGTCCCCTGTCCCCTGCCTAAGCATCCTCAGGATGCAACAGGAGCTCTCTCCTTGGCTGTTTAGCACTGCAGAATGGACACGCAGCTTAAGCACGCTCAGAAATTATCTAGCTCTCAATCTATCTGATCTCAATTATCTAGATCTCAAGCTAAAATTGTTATGTGAGACTGTCTGAAAGCTCTCTGGAGGGGACAGACCCCGAAGACAGCTGACGTACTGCAGGGAGCCTGGACAAATCCATCCCGGCTGACAGCAGGGCTGATGGTGCCCACAGCAACCTTCCCAGCCTGACCCCACCTACGATATTAACTCACCTCAACAAAATGATGTGGAGGAAGAGAAGCTAATCTGCGTTCTTCCTTTCAGTATTAAGGAGTTTTTAAATGTGAGGAACCTGTAAGGACACAGGCTCTGAAGCATCTGGTTCTGTGCCACCCCAGAAAAGAAAAAAACAGGTTGAAGCCTGAGCAGAAGCAGTATGGCAGTATCTTAGGACTGCTGGAATTCCTTCCTTATGGGATGCTGGGAGATCCTTGATGCATCTGAGGTAGACCCCAATACGTAGTCACGTTAATCCTCCCTCTTGGGCTTTGAGGCGAGGAAGACCAAGGGCTGTCCTGGTCAGTTCCAGCTACTCACCGAACTCTTGTCCCTGAAAGACGAAGGTGACTTGCGGGGAAAGGGAGCTGCCTTGAGACGGAAAAGGCAGAGATGGGGAGTGCAGAGATGCGCAGTCTTTTACAGCCGTGTTGTTGTTGATGCTCTGGTGAACGATCAGGCTCTTGAGGCACTCCTCCAGCTCCGTGATCTCCTCATCCCGCAGGCGGTCAGGCTGCAATGCAAACAGTGTCAGTGATGCCTGCCAGGCTCACCGCCTTGCAAAGCTGGAGATGTTCAGCTGGAAGGCACAGCCTAAGATGACGGTGTCAAGAGAGGAGCAATGAGGCAGCTATAGTGTCAGTTGTGAACTGACCAGACGAAATAGCCTGATGGAGTTCTGGCTGTAAATGTGTGAGGTTCTCTCTCTGATGTGATATGAAACAGGCAATCTCCCTCCCCTGGGTTTCTCACGTGCAGCAGTGAGCGCTTACAAGTTGCACAAAGTTCCTACGAGTCCACATTTACCTCCAGCAGCCCTCTGCAAGACTCAGGGGGCACCACAGGCAGCGTGGCTTCTCTGACTTACCCCATGTAAGGCCCACAGGACAGGGTGACCTGATCCAGCAGCTCAGGGCCACCACAGCAGGCAGCTCCTGCTACGCCCCTTCTCCTCTCTGCCCCTCCACTACCTAAGTGCTGTTGCTCCCGGATCCCCTCCGAGCCAGTTTTTCTCACTGACCAAGAGAAAACTAGCCTGACCTCCAGAAGGCAGGTAATGAGCAACGGAGTAAAAGCAGCAAAACACGTGGGAAGGAAGAGTCCAACCTGGCGAGTGCTCTGTCGCGCGCTTAGCTGGCGTACAGCAGCACCCAGCAGTGCCCTCGGCCACTGACAGCTGTGCCCTAGGGACATCTTTGACTGTGGCACTGTCGGGCAGAAGCCAGGCTAAGTCAGTTTGGGGGAACTGAGAATAAGCCCATCTCTTTTGTTCAGGCCGCTAGTTCAGCGAGGGGAGGGAGCCGCGAGCAGAGGCTGACAGGGTACGGCGCATCACGTGTGGTTTGGCCCGGGGCTGAAACGTTTGCACTTCGTTCTCTGTGCTTGCAGAAAAGCAACGTGGCAAAACATACTCTTTGTGCCTCATCTTCCCAAGCAGATGGTGAGTACCTATTTCTCAGGACCATCTAGAGGGAACCAGAGTTACAAGGTATCGCTAGTTCCAGGTGGAAAAAAAGAGGGAGAGGGGAAAGGCAATGAGTTTAATCATGTCAAGTGCCTTGGTTTTGTGGTGAGATGACAGACGTCACTGCTCTTGCTAGCAGGATTAGAGTGCCAGGGCCAAAGTGTGCAATGAGCTAGACATTGGATATCACTTCTGAGAGAGAGACTTTGCCTTCAAAAGGGCAGCCCACGTTCTGCTGGCAGCAGATGCTGTTTGTCCCCACTCTGTCACAAGTTGTTGGTTTAATGCGCAGAGTGTTTGCACCCACGCTCGCTTCTAGGTGCAGTTACCACTGCTTTGCTCGGAGGAGGTGGTGGGCAAGGCAGGGGACAAAGGTGCTGAGCAGTGATTGCTCCACACTGACTCCTGTCCTCTCCACCTGCCTCGCAGGTGTATCAAGGCATGCTTGCTCATGCTCTCAGCTGCACCTTCTATAGTTCTTCATTGTAGCGGTGGTAACAGCCATGCTAATTGTTATACACAGAAACCACAGGGATTTCGTAGAATCTCTGTAAGCTATTTTAGGTAACTGTCACCCTTCCAGAAAAGCACACTGCTCTGGGGAAGGGCAGAGCTGTTTCTCCACATTATAGTCAAGAAGTGAAGGAGGGAGAAGTCAACAACCCAGCATGCTGCAGCAGAGCAAGACCTGCATGCACCTTCCCGAGTCCCGTGCTACTGCTCCTCGTTGCTGCCTGGCCTCCCACCCTCCCCCACTCACCTTTTCTCTGTAGATGCACTCCACGCAGCGATCCTCATCCTTCAGCATGTCGTCGAGGTGTTCCTTGCCAGCCTTCAGCTCCATTTCGAGAGGCACCGTGGTCATGGCCAAGGAGAGCTGGAGGTGATTCTGGAGGGACTGCTGGAGCGCTCCTTCCCGGTAACTCCGCAGGAAGCGGCGGCAGTTCTCCTGCTTGCAGAACTTGAGCTGGACTATCAGGTGTGGGTGGCTGCAGTGCACTTTAAGCATGTCCACGCCGTTCACGCTGCCGGTGGAGTCTGGCAGGGAGAAGTGAGCAGATTCACTATCCAGGCATGAGACATGCAACCCAGACCCACTCCCACCCACCACCAAGCCTGCAAAGGGGGGGGCTTTTGAATTCTCTTCTCCCTGTGACCACATCCTCTGGGATGAAAAACCTGTACGTAAAACCAAGAGCAAGTTTTTGCTGCCCTGCCACCATCCATCCCCATGAAGTATGGTGGCCAACGGAGGCCACGTGTTGCTGCACCCCAGGTAATTATCTCAACGCTGAGATTACTAGGGGAGGGGTTCAGTCTGAGGATCCATTTCCCAGACAGAAATGGTTACGCTAAACTGGCAGCACAGGGAAGTTTTATAGATGAAAGTTCAGCTCAGTGCTCAGACAGTCTTCAGTCCTTGTGACTGGACTTTCATGCAGTGATGAAGGTCCTGGAAAAAAATCCTGCGTTTCCTCTCCACCCCATGCCCAGAGGTAACTTTTGGCTGGCTCTGAGCCTTCAAAACATCTCACAAGTGGCGAGTGATAGGTCCAGACACGGGAATTGGGCTGCTTGAGATCGGGCCTTGACTTGTTAAACTCTTTTCGCACAGAGAATTAATTAATGGTAAAACCTAAGCAAGGAGAAGCTGGGGACGTGCCCTCTAACATTAGTGGAGGGGCAGCATGAGCCACGCTGACAGCAGAAACTGTCCAGGCCTTCGTTCTTCCTTCTCCCAGCAAAATTTCATTGTGATTAGCTGTGCACATTGACCTTGTCTCCACAGGGATTTTATATGCTGATGATGACAGTTTAGAGGACGTGTTTTTCTCTTCTTTTTTTTTGCTCTCACAGCAGAGGCCTGTGGGAGGCTGCCTGAACTGCTTCCAGACCCAAATTAACCCCCTCCCCCCCGCCGCGCAGAGGTACCAGCTCCCACTGGCACTGCGTCGGGTACCGCCGAGCCCCGCACCGTGCGTTGCGTAGCTCGGAGGACAACCCCAAGGCAAAGCAGACTCGTGTGCGCCACGTTAGGCAGGGCGATTAGCCTGGGATTTCGGAGTATGTGATCTAACAGTGGCTTTACAGGGTTTTCCGAGTCCTTGGCTGCATCAGAAAGCTTAGTTCAGGCCAGATGTGTCACTGGGACATGGGGCTAGGAACCTAGGGGAGGCATCTGAATTCACTGTGGCTGACCAGAAACGTCTTTCTACCTCTTCCTCCGGGCTTTGTTTTTCTTGAGTGTTGGTTAAACACAAGCTTCCATAGCAGGGTAGGAGGGCTGGGGAGGGAAAACTGCACAGACCTGGAAACCTTTACGAATGCTGTACATGACAGCTGTGAAGCCACTGCAGAAGAGAGGACTTTGCGCATGTTTCTTCATGACGCTTCAGGGAGCTGCCGATTTCATGGCTTTTTTAGGTCTGGATAAGCTCAGTAGGATTGAGTCTTTTTGCTGGCTTTCCCTTAAACGTGTGAGCAGATTCACATTTCAGCGACACGAAGCAAGTGTAAATCAAGCCTAACCAGGCAACTGTGTCGGGCTCCCTGCTGCTTTCCAGCTCCGGATCGAGCTGCAAGATGAGCAGGTCTGTACTGGATAAACTGCCTGACTCGGCTCGACTCACGATTGCCGGAAGAAATTACAAAATAGTTACACAAGCCCCATTAAACAATATAGGCTCAGGTGTATGAGACTGGTAAAGAACACAGTGAGAGTCACTCTAGCTAAGTAAGATAAACCCTTCTAACTATTCTGCAGTCAGCTTGGTGCAAGGGTGGATAGAGAAAAACAGTTTTATGACAGTCTGCATCTCAAGTCTCTTTCTGATGTAAATAGGGTTACATACAGTTGAAGCTAATGTAACCGTGCCTGCTTATATCAGAAAAGAACTTATACTGGCTATTGCTAATTTTAAAAATGGGCTTCTCAAAGCAGAAACCACGTTTCTGTGGTGGTATAAAAACAGAAATTAAATCTTCTTTTCTAGCAATTGCAATCTTTTCCCCTCTTACATAAATGGATTTAAACAAACATTCATAAAGTAGGATAACTTGTAGGACAGTTCGAGTTGGAAGGAAGCCCAGGAAGCCTTGAGCCCAACCTCCCATGCAAAGCAGGGTCAGCCCCGAGGTCAGCCCAAGTTGCTCAGGGCTTTATCCAGTCCTGTTTTGAAAACCCCCAAGGATGGAGAGAACACACAGTCACGCTGGGCAGCTGCTTGATTGTCCTCATGGGGAAAACGTTTGTCCCTGGATCTGGTGTCTACCCCTCGTTTCAATCTGCACCCATTGCCTCTCATTCCCCATGCACCACTGTGAAGAGCTGGGCTCCATCTCCCCTCCTCATAGGTACCGTCAGGCTGTGGGTAGGTCCCCCAAAGCCTTCTCCCCCCAGCTGAGCGGGTCCAACTCCCTCAGCCTGTCCTCACAGGAATGGTGCTCCAGCCCCCAGCCGCCCCGGCAGACCTCTGCAGAACGTGCTCCGCTTTGTCTTTACTAAATACAGCAGGCGCCATCCTTCCTTACCCGTGAGCGCGAGAATAAAGCAAAGCACGGCACTGCGTGAAGGGATGAGACAGCGCACCAAGACACCGGCGAGGATGGGTACCTGCTAACGCCAGCTTCAGTGCCTTGAACACGCTGGGTTTCTTTTGCGAGCTTTCGTAGAGGGACGGCAGAACGATGCTCTTGCACGTCGACTGGAGGAAGAGATAAGCGCTGCCGATCCAAGGAGCGGAGCTGCCTGCCATCTTCAGCGCCCTACGAAACCACACAGGTGAGCTGAGAGCACAGGGAAAAGGGCCTGACGGCGGGGGAGCACTTGCAGCAAACACCGAGCACAAGCATGGCGGGATCATGGGGATTTACCCTTGTTTCCTAGGGGAGGCTGGTGATATTCTTAAAGCAAGCGTCACCCTTGAGGAGTTTGCTGTTATTCTGTAAAAGCACAGCGGGACACAGGGTCCCAACAGCAACTCACAAAGCTCTGCTTCCATTTTCCACTGGACTCTGTTCATTTCATAGTCCAAAGAGACCCTGAAGCAAACCGTTTCAGTCCTCGTGTGTCTGAGTGCCCAGCCAAGCTGGCAAAGGCTAAAGACACGTCGTTGGGGTGCTCCAGGGAGCACCCAGCAGTCCTGCTTCTGGCACAGCCACAGGGACTGAAGCCCTACTGCAGGCAGAGGCGTTTTGCCCAAGGTCCCGGCCCCCTGGTTGTCCTCACTGAAGGACACATTACAGAGCAGCAGGACACTAACAGACGGGATGAGGGGTAGTGGCTTTAAACTGAAAGAGGGTAGATTTAGGCTAGATATAAGGACAAAATGTTTTCCAGTGACGGTGATGAAACAGTGGCACAGGTTGCCCAGAGAGGTGGCCAATGCCCCATCCCTGGAGACATCCAAGGCCAGGCTGGACGGGCTGTGAGCAACCTGGTCTAGATGAAGGTGTCCCTGGTCATTGCAGGGGGGTGGACTCAACGGATCTTTAAGGGTCCCTCCCAACCCAAACTATTCTGTGACCCAGGACTATCCCTCTGCTTTACGTACTAGCTCATTTATCAATCCTCTCCCACCGTTTTGTCTCTTGCAGCAAGGCACGTGGAGGACAGCACATCCACCGCTCCGTTCTCATCACACCTGTTCCTCAGTGCCCAGCTAATGCAAACCTTACATCTGCTGCGGCTGCACCCAGCTCTGCTCCTGAGGCAAAGACGGACCAAAACACCTCCCAGGCTACGGAATCGCAGAATGGAAGAGCTATGCTAGGCTGGGCAATGCCGGACTGGGGCTGTGGCAGCTGGTGAGCATCTGACAGCCCTGGAGACAGGCATGGATGGCCACCTCTCCTTTCTGGTGGGTACACAAACTGTCTGGGCATGTCCATGAGCAAGCTGGTCCCTGCGACTCCCTCCCCCCCAAAAAAACCCCCAAAACACCAAACTGCTCCACAGAGAGCGGTGCTGGGAGCCAGCCCTTCCATCACACCACAGTGACAAGTCATTTGGGGCTTCTGGTTCAGCCCCAGTCCCAAGTCCTGCCCTCTCTCCAGCTGCTTGTCTGGACCTCCATCACATCCTCAGCTGCTTCCCCGTGGGCATCTCTTCCTTCCTGCTTTCTGCCCCACTGCTCAACCCCAACAGCCTTCCCGTGTCCGCCAAGCCAGCGCAACTGCTGGCCGTGACACTGTCCCTCCCTTCAGCTGTCCTTCAGATTGTGGGCGTGCAGGTTTTTTGTCACCAGGGGCTGTCAGACCAAGAAGGATGACTCCCATGGGCAGGCTGTCCTCCTCCAGGTGGTGGCTGAGGCTGAGAACCATCTCCATCCCTTGCAGCATGTCCAACAGGGTGCTGGAACATACGTCCCACCCCGTTTACCTGCTATAACCCTGAACTGCGCCCAGCACGGCAGCTTGTTCAGAAAAGACAGGAAATAATAAACAAATCGTAAAATTCACACTGAATATGGGAGTGCAAGGAGCACCTGTGGGATGCAGGAGCGTTTCCAGACCATGAGCTCCTACATCACACAAGCATTTTAGAAAAGGATCTCGTAAAGGAAAAAAAACACCCAGGAGGATGCTCTGCTGCTGCATCCCAGGTCTGGTCCGAGCCTCTGGCCCCCGGGAGGTCCGGGATGCGGGCCCCCATCTCCCAGCACCTTGCGGAAGGAGGGTAAGGGGCACCCAAGGAACATCTCCGAAAACTACAGCCGCGCGCTGTGTACAGGATTTCACCCACGGGACGATTCCCCTTTAGCGGCGCAAACGCCCAGGCGCTCCCTGCCAGCCCGGAGCCACGCGGGGCACCAGCATCCCGAGTCCCCCCGCACCCACCGCTGCCCCCGCGCCCCCTCCCACACGCCGGGCGTGCGAGGGCTGTACGGGGGGCTCCGGGGCGCGCTGCCCCGCTGCCCCGCCGGCTCTGGGGGTGCCCCCCCGCCCCGCACGGCCTCGGCCCCCGGCCCAGTCCTGCCCCCCCCCCGGCGGCCCCGGCCCCCCCCCCCCCCCCCGCCCGCGGCTCCGGGCGGCTTTACCTTGTGCCCCGCCGCCGCCCGGCCTCGGCGCCGCCGCTTCCGCCTCTGCGCGGCGCCGCCCGCTGCTGCCGGCACGGCCCGGGCGGGCCGGGGGGAACGGCGGGGCCCGGACCGAACCAAACCGACACCAACTAAAAAAAGCCCACCCAACATATCCCCCCTCCAAAAAAAAAACCCAACCAAAACCAAAACCCAACCAAAACCCCAAACCAAAATAAAACAAGCAAACAAACAAAAACCCCTAAACCTAAAAATAAAACCCCACCAAAAACCCCAAAAGCAAAAGCCAAAAAATATCTCCCCCAAAAAACCCCAAACCAAGGAAATCCCCAAAAGAAAACAAACCCCAAAGCACTTCAAAACAAACAACCCCCCAAAAAAAACCCAAACCCCAACCCAAAACATAAACCCAACCGAACCCAAAAAGAAAAAAACCCACAAACCAACAAACCCCCAAAACAAACAAAAAAGACCCCCAAAGAAAAGGAAAAAAAAAGGGGGGCGGGGGGAAACAGCCACAAACGCCATTGCAGTCCAGTGCCCCCCATTGCAACCCAGTGCCCCCATTGCAATACAGTGCCCCCCATTGCAACCCAGCCCCCCACCATTGCAACCCAGTGCCCCCCATTGCAAGCCAGTGCCCCCCATTGCAACCCGGTGCCCCCATTGCAACACAGTGCCCCCCATTGCCCACCAGCAGCCGGCCAGGACAGGGCATGTGCCCCCAGCCCATGGCAGGCAGAGGAAAGGGGGGGTTCCTGGTAACCCCCATAGCCTGTGGGTGATGGCCCTGCCAGGCTGGGGTGTCTCTGCCAGGGCTCACTAGCTTTTCCCTGTGGTGCTGCTAACGAGAGTGAACCGTGAAAGTGAAGGTTGGTTGGGTTAATTACTGAGCAGCGGAAAGGTGTCCCAGTTGAGGAACACAGAGACTGGGCAGCATCTGTAGCAGCATCCAGGGGTGCTGTTTGCTCAGGAGGGGAGATGGATTAACGAGGTGGGGGTTCCTTCTCCAGTCAAATCCAGGACACTGCTGCCCAAGGGTGCACTGGGTGATGGAGGAAAGCTCCCAGAAGAAGCATGCAGGGAGTGCAGCACCATTTGTGAGAGCAGTGGTGATGGAGGGGACCTCTGGGACGCTGCTTAGTGAATGCAGAGTGGCGTGACACCCAGCTCTGCCAGCAGGTAGGGACACCTGGGCTGGGCCCCACTGCCTGAGGGGCAAGATGATGGTGTCAAGATCAGCTGGGTGTTCTGGCTTGGTCCTCCCTGTGGTGACACCTGAATTATGTCCCACCTCTTTCTGCACCAGCTGCAGCTGTGCTCCTCTGACAAACTGAACGGGGCAGGTAGAAAAAGCAAAGCAGCTTTTCCCGACTCCATGAGAGGTTCCATGGCGAGCAAAGCCAGGAGCTGGGTGTGCATCTCCGCTGCCCAACCTCAGGCAGCAGCCTCCTGCCCAGGCTGCCTTTGTCTGGCATAAATGCTCTCCCAGGAGCGGAGGGGTGACAGCAGCTCCCTTGTTTGTCCCCAGCTGGCAAGAAGCTGGCATGGGATGCTGTGCCAGATATCATGCCCACGTGCTAGCTGCCGTCACTCTGGCTTGGCAGCTGGTTTGTGCAAACTTTCCGGGCAACTGAACTTCAAGCAAAAGTAGAAAGTATTATGAAAGACTTTTTTATATATACATCTATATTTTAAAAAATACATCTGTATTTTAAAAATACATCTGTATTTAATGCTATTTTACAGCAACAGTATTTTAACAATATAAACTCATTTGTTTGCTAAAGGAAAACCAGAACTGAAATAAACCCTGCAGAGGTTAACCCAGACCGGCTCTCCTGGGTGCTCTGGTTTCCTGGGCTACTTTTCTTGGCTTATTGCTTATCTCTTAGGTTTAATCTGCCTCATTGGATCCTGCTGCTGGGGAGCTATTAAAGTCAGTTATCCAAAGCAGTTTTGCATAGAGAAGTTGTTAGATTGTAGTGGGTGAACACTTACTAATTTGGGATATTACATCTTGGACACTTTTAAAACCTTTCCTGTAAGTATTCCATTCTCTTCAAAGTAGTTTTAAGACTGGGGGTCTCTAAGAACAAATGTTCATTGCACTACATAATATGCAAATTGTTTTGCTGCTAGATTCCCTAGCTCTGAATAATAAAGCTGTGTTTACACGTTCATAATTTTGTCTTTATAGGTGTTGAATTTTATTTCAACAGACAGTATTAAGTTTTGCATTTCCTTTGTTATGTTAAAATCTGTCTGCCGTTTTTCTAGATGAGCGGTAAGGTGGCACCCACAGTCCCAGCAGGGCTGATGGTACCAGCGCTTCTGCAAACCGGGCATTAACTCGCTGCCAGTTTAAGAAGCAACTCGTGTGTTCATGCGTTTAAGGGTTAAGGGGGTTCAGTGAGCCCAGACATCCCAACCTACAAAACCCAGGGCTGAAGCAGCGCTGGCTCCCAGAGCCAGGTAGGCAGCACAGGGTAAGTTGCTGTGGGGACCATCACCCACCCGGGTCCCCCAGATGTTTTCTCCTTGAAGCTGCTCTGGTCGCTGTATGTGGAGAGGGTAAAAAGGGCCGAGGCAGCTGCCACCCACTGTCTTCCTGCTGGGCCTTGCTGGGCACCTGTTTTTGGGGAGCATCCTGCTGGGTGACATCAAGGCAAGCACTTGGAGCCTCCTGTTTGGGAAGTGGAGCTGGCAGTGAGGGGAGCGGCTGCATCGGGATGCGATGGTGAGTGTGTGTGGGATGCGCGGTTCGGGTACAACAGGCTCCCTCAGGCTGCAGTGTGGAAGGGGGGGTGCTGGGGGCCTTCAGGGAAGGGGGTGTTGAATAGCTGGGGGGGGGCGGGTGCTGAGGGCAGAGGAGAGGACTGGCCATCCGCGCGTTCCCATAAAGGATAGCACAGCATCCTGGCTCCTACCCCATGGCAGGGAAAACACGCCTCTCTCGGCTGTTATTTTCGGTATCTCCTGCGCTGCTCCTCCCTCCGGGCTGCAGGCGGGCAGCACAGCAGAGGAAGACGGGCTCTGCTGGCAGAGGTACGCTGCGCCCCTCGCCAGGCCGCCCCCAGCCCGGAGGGGTGCCATGGCTTGGGGGTCCCCCACACCGGCTCCCCCCACCACAGCACCGCTGCTCCCGCTCCAGCTCCCGGCCGCTGCCGCCGCCTGCCCGGCCTCCTCAGGGCCTGCGGGCCCCACAGGCCTCCGCCGTACCCTGGGTGAGGGACGGGGACCCGCCGTGGCCCCCCGGCGCTGGCCCAAACCCGGCTGCCCTCGCCGGGGTGGGCGGGCAAGGCGGACCCCGGCAGCCCGCCGCGCGCAGGCCGTGCACCCCACTGACTCAGTAACGCCAATAACGCCAATAACGTCGCCTTTCCGCCCGCCTCCCTGCCCTCGCGTCACATTTCTGAGCTTCCCTAAGCCATGGCCACAGCTGGGAGTGCACCCCCGCTTCCTGAGGGGTTCACGGTCCCTTTTGCAGGCTCGGAGGAAGGAAGCCGAAGAGCTGAACACGTGGGATCGCAGGCAGGGCACGGAGGAGCTCAGAGCCCGCGGGCAGGCGTGTATCGCAGCCAGCGTTAAAAGCAGCTACAGGGAGAAAAGCCAAGTCCGAGCTGTTCTTGTCAGAAAGTGGCAAGAGACGCGAGCGAGGTCCCAGGAAGGAAGCAGGACGGTGTCACTTGGCTGTGCCAGCCGGCGCTGGGTGGAAGGGGGTGGTCACGGATCCGATGGCAGATAAGATAGCGTAGCTGCTCTGCTGCTGCCACCCCGCACTCCGAGTGAGTCACGCTTCAAAGCGCTGTATTCTAGAAAAGCGTGTTCCTCTCTGCCTTATGCTTTTTTGCATCGCTACTCCGTACTTGCTTCATGTTTTTCAACTCTTTTCCTCCTTTGAGGATATCCAGAAGGGCAGGTTTTCATTTAAAGTGCCCCACGATGCTGAGATAACACGGGGACTCCAGGACCCAGGGCTCCAAAGGCGAGGGGCATGCCGTGAGCTGCGGGGCCAGACGATGAGGCTTGGCCCCACTGCTCGCCTGGGAAGGGCAACGTCTGCATTTAACAACCCCTCGCCGATTTATGAGAGGGTTAGAAAAAAATAAATGTTGCATCAATAGTTTTATTTGTGCAGAAATCTAGCATTTTGGAAAGAGATGGATGAGAATGTTAGGTGGTGCTCTGATGCTACGCTCAGCTTTCCTCCCAGGCGCTTATTCTTTTGCGTTATAGTTCAAGATTTGCTTTTTCATTTTGACGTGTATAAATGCAAATTCTGAGACAGGAGTCACAGCAATAAAGTATTTTTTTCCAACTGTCACGTCTCATGCCAGGCAAGGGCCACCGTCCTTGAGCTACTGCTTTCTGCCGAAGGCCCTTCTGTTTCACTGTTGGTAAATAATGGATACATGGGGCTGTTTTCTGTGCAGAGCTTCTGCTTGCAAAGAGGGTGGGGTTTTTTCCCCCACACTTTGAGAAATCTGTATCAGCTTTTTGAACACCAGGGCAGCACTACTAGAAAATTCCCTTGCATTTTTATTACTCAGAGTAGCAAAATTTCACTGCAGGAAAAAAAGAGGTTTTCTTTTTTGTTTTTCTTTTTCTTTTTTTGGTCCCCCACTAAAGCTTTGATCTGATATCTTTAATTCTTGGAAAGTATCACCCAGCTTCTTAGGATTGATTGAAAAAAACTGTGCAAAACAATCGACCAACAGATTGCCCCCATTTTTGTGTTCAATTTGGTGAAATTCCAAGTTTTAAACAATTTTGACTTCCTCTGTGATCCAGTTGCATTGGTTTGATTTGTGAAATAAATCCTAATGCGTGTGTCTGTCTCTTTGTTTGTTGCTTTTTTTTTTCTGTACAGGGACTTTTGAGAATTAATTGCGGTTTTGGAAGTTTCTGCCATTTTTAAATCGGCAAAATGCCTGCTCCCATTCCACAGCTGTGGAACTACATCCCGGAAGAAATCCTCATCCAGATTTTCTATTACCTTTCCCTTCGAGACAGATACACAGTCTTCCAGGTTTGCAGAGAATGGGCTGCAGCTGTTTCTTCTAGCTCTGTGTGGCATTTCACAGAGATCAGGTGAGAGGAATGGGTCTCTGATGTCCGAGCACCTTTGCAGGAATAACCAGATCGTTGTTTCCAGTGCCTGTCAAACATTTCCAGCACTCTGCTATGACCTTATTGACATTGTGGCTTCTATGTGTGATGATGATCTCTTACGTGACTAGCACCTGCTTATATAATAAAGAAAATTGTGTTGTATGCTGGGTTTTTTTCAGTTGCTGCTTAGGATTTGGGTTTTATGGGAAATACTGCATCCTTAGGTCTGTGGTTTTAAGCTGCCATTTGAAAATGGCAAAAGGCAAAGTTCCTGAATAGTTATCCTTATCATGACACTTAATTCTCTGATGGGTCTTTCTGGGAATGACTCTTCTCATCTCCTGACCAGTGTTTGGCCTTACAGTGACTCTGCAGCCATCAAGTGAGAAGAAATGTCTGGCGCATCTGTTAATGTTTGTAGAAACACTAGTAAAGGAGGGTATCTGCTCTGTGGCTGCTCAGCTCAATGTTCATGGTGACTAAGAGGTTTTTCTGCCCTTCCAGCTGTGATTCAGAGGATGAGGAAGGCATGCTGCAGAGCCTGCTCCAGTTCCTCAGCCAAATCAAACACCTGAAGATTGTGTTTGACCAGTCCAAGGAGGTCAACCGGAGGAATGTGACACGCATCTTGGATGTGCTGGCAAAACAGAACCACAAACTGCAGCAGCTGTGCATTGTGTGCCATGGAGAGAACCCCTATTTCTACTCTGGCCAGGACATCCTACAGAGCATACGGAATATATGCGACACGAAAAACCAGATAGATCTTCAGCATATTGATTTTCGAAAAATGCCCTTCACTCTCGACGATAAGCTGGTCGGACTCTTAGCTACCGCCAACCCAAACTTGCACAGTTTGTTCATCAACAACCGCACCCTGGTATGCAACGTGGCACCAGACACCATCAGGAAAGTTCTCAGAGCGTGTCCCACTCTCTCGGCCTTGGGTGTTTACTACGCCAGTTTGTCTGACGATGTGTTCCAGGAGCTGCTCGAGCCTGGAAGAGCAGCTTTCACCCATTTAGACATTTTCTGTGAGCGCCTGGACAAGTATATACCGGTCATCTCAGAAGAGCTCTGGGCTGCCGTAAGTCAGAAGCATCCTCAGCTCTGTGTAGACCTGGAGTTCGATCATACGGTCCCTGCCTGCAAAATACCACGGATCCTGAAGCTGAACATACCTGTGAGCACGCTGCAACTGAATACCTATAATTACATGGTCGATCAGATTAGGTTCGTCACCCAGAGCTACAGCAGTACTTTAAAGAAGCTGACGCTGCAAACCACATCCTCGGAGGGCTTAAATGCCTCACTAGTCGATCTGGCTAGGCAGTGCAGAAATCTGTTGGAGATCCACTGCTACTGCGTGGTCAGCCAGGAGGTGGTAGATGCGTTCCTCACGCACTGCCCCGGTCTGAAACGATACACGCTGAAGGTCACCAAGGAACGGCACCCCTGGAAACCAGTAACGGTTCAGTGACCAGGTTCTTCTGACCTCCTGGGGAAATCCCTGGGGGTCTGCAGGGGGACGGGGACAGCGGATTTAGAGCAGAAGGCAAATGCTGTACAATGCCCTCCGCACTCACGGAGAACGTGCTGTTTCGCCCTGGCTGTTACGGGCGATGCGCACCTGTTCTGCAGACCAAGCATTTACACTCAAATGTGATAGAGAAAGGGTTATACAGAGAAATAGAATTGCCCCCTGCATTTTTTTTTTTTTTTTTGTCGTGCAGGGTTTTTTTTTTTTGTGTGGTTTTTTGGGGTTTTTTTTTGTTGGTTTTTGTTTGGGGGTATTTTTATGGGGGTATACAGGGCATGTCTTTTTTCTTCTCTGCTTCTTTATTCAGCAGGAATGCCGACTTTACCCTTTGTGGGTTTTTCCTGAGGACTTCAGCAAAATTTAATTTTGATTTTATGTTTTAAAAGAATCTCGAAGTTGAGCACATTTTGTCAAGCACCCAGCAACCACTTAGACTGTTAAGGAAGTGGCAGCTTCAAAGCAACTGTTTTCTGCCCGGTGGGGTACTCAGCCGTGCAGATTCCGTGAGCTACAGCAATGAACTGCGGCCATCTGGTAGAAAATCCACCCTAACCTTGATAATTCCTCTTCCGGCACTTCAGTGATGGTGAGCTCACCCATTACCCACTTGTCACGTAACTCCCAGCTTGGAGGGTTATAACAGGAGCTGAGTTATGTTAGAAAATACAAGCAGGAAGAAAAATACTTAAGGAAAAATATTCAGAAGATAGTAATAAAAGGCACATGGCCTGCAAATCCCCTTGTCCGTCTTGATTTTCTTTTGCTCAGAAATGTGGATTTCCAGGTTAAAATTTCAATGCCCTTTGCAAAGACCTTTGCTTTTATTATATTCTTAGTGCTTCGTAGGAGAATCAAGAGTGGTGACAGTTTTTGCACCTGATACCTGCATTCACATGCGTTACCATGCATCTGAATTAGGATACGGATGTGCTGCTCTGCTGTGCCAAAGATTCTGGTGAATGTTATCGGAAGAGGAGTTTCTGAGTTGAAATGATCCTGGCACAAAGCAATAATAATAATAATAATAATAATAATGAAGCATATAGTCATCTAGATTCCCTGTGTAGCTGTTTTTATCATACTCTCTTCTCACCCAAGAGCCAAATCATTTCTCTTGACAAATAACATAAGATCCGTAGCCAAACCAGCTTACAGTTTTGACTTTTCAAAACCTTGCCAAAGATGTGCAGCCCTGAGGTCTGGCCAGCCTTTGTACATCTGCGCTGGCCAAAGTTTAGGGCAAGAAAATTCCAAAATAACCATTCAGGTGCCTTCACAAACCTGGCATTGCCGTGCCTGGGCATCCCACAGACTCTCAGCAGGGTTCGCTCCGGTGACTTGCTAACCTCCCAGCATAAGGTGTGCAGCACGTGGTCCCTTTGCATGACGCTGCGTATTTATTCACAGCTCTGTGAGATCGGCTGCAGTGCATTTTCATTCTGTGTATTGTTCTCCGGGGCTGGTGATGCCATCGCATTGTGCTGAGTTTTTAAGAGTGTGAGCAGCACTGCTGATGTGACTCCCTGGGAGCCTACTTTCCACTGGCCTGGGATAAAATTCCGTGGTTCATTCTCTGCCGGAGGCAGGCGCGTGCAGGGAGGCAGGCACGCCGAGAGTGATGGGGTTAGTGTAGCCAGGACACTGAAAAACGATGCAGGATTCGCCCAGCTCTCTGGTGATGGATGGCTACTCCAGCAATGTGCCAGCCTTCCTAACCAAACTCTGGACGCTGGTGGAAGATCCTGAAACGAACCACCTCATCTGCTGGAGCACTGTAAGTACGATGGCTACTGCGTGTCAGTGCCGGCGACACCGGGAAAAACCCGAGTGCGAGGCCTCAGTACCGCGGTGCACAGCACCTTTGGTTTGGAAATGCTGGCCAGCTAACCAGGAAGGTGAAAGGGCTCAGAGTTTGTTGGGGGCCTTTTGGATGTACTTAATATTATTTATCTTCAATGCTGTGGCTTTTCTGTTTCAAAGGGATGAGTGGATTGGGAGTGCTTTAATAGCAATATTTCCACAGTTCACTTGAAGCATCTTAAAGGGTGTCTAATGTCGAATCTTCTAAAAATCCAGACTCTTGAAGAGAGAGGATTTTCACCTTGCTTGAATCGGCAGTTCCCTGAAATCTCCTAGAAAAGGTGCAAAGCTCTTAAAAAATTCCACTGCTGTTTATATTATTTCACATATTGGGAGAAGGCAGCTGATAAATGGCATGCAGACCTCAGGCTAAAACCTATAATTTAAAGAGATCTCGAGCTGGCACTCAGAATCACATTTTGGAAGAGCTTTACTCGATTTTTCAACGATTCTGTGTGATGATCATGGTGGTGTGTGTATCTGTTGTCTGTGCAGCTCCGTAGGGATAGATTGCTTTGCTTTGGCTTCTTATTTGTCACTGAGGCAATCAGAGAATTCAAATGATTTATTTGTCCCCCTCCTACAGCATTTTGATACTACATTGTGCTTCTGACCCGAGTTTTGCTACAAATAGTGTGATTTGTCTTTCGCAGGGAGTTATCAGATAAGTTGTATGCATAAACTTGTTCTCCAAAATCAAGATTCTATAGCAAAAGCAGATTTAGAGGGGGGGGGGGGGGGGGGGGGGAAGTCTAAAGCAGCCTTTCTGCCCTGCATTTGTGTCCAGCAGAGGTTTCATTCAAAACTGGAGGTAGGATTTGAGCTGCATTCTTATCCAAGGTGATGGTTGCTTTCTGATGTTGGTATTGCATGGCCGTCCTCTGAGAACCACCAGGTTCTGGTGGGGTGTGCTTTAAATCCAGGCTTTCAATCTAGGAAGGGTTTTATAAAATGCATAAGCAGTCCGCTCTCTCTTACACTCACCCCATGGTTATTTTCGACTGCCTACCACCACTGTGCTCTGCTTCCCTGCACCCTAACTCAGGCTACAGCTATGTTCTTGGGAAGTTTTGGTAAGGCTTTTGGATGTCTAAGTTTCTCATGTTGCGTGTTCCCATGTTTCCCATGTTCATCCTCTTCTATCCATCAGGAGCTGAGAAATTGTGTGCAAGCCTAAGATTTCTGGATGTAATCAGAACTCTTAGAAAATAGGACCTTCAAGGGCCTATGAAACGTGGTAATGGTTTATAAATACACTGAAGGCTGTTGTAAGGTGGGAAGGAAAAGTCTGTCTGTGTCCACAGTAGATTGGACAAGAAGTGATTAAACGGATTTTTAAAATGGAAGATGCAGGTAGGAAGAACTAGCAAATCCCTGGGGTAGCTTGCCTGAGCAGGGCACAGGGTCTGTCACCACGGGGTCTGCCAAAAAGAGTCAAGGCACCTGCCAAGACTGACGTGCTGCAGAGTCAACTTTGCCATGGGCAGGGGAGACTTCCAAAGCTTCTCCCAGCTTGTGAGGTAAGACAGGCAAGCCACCAACTGGCACACACCCCCTTCAGCGGCGGACACGCAGCAGCTCCAACGTCCCCTGTGTCTGTAGGGACCCTTTTGGCTGTGCCAGCATCTGGGAACACTGCAGCGCCGAATCCAAAGGAATGGCCTCGCAAGAGAGGCCGTAAGGAGACGTTCAGGTACACAAACCCCTTGTGCTTCTCATTTCACATCCAGCGAGCGTACCAGCCTGGGACACAGAGGGAGCCCTGGGCGAGCAGGGCAACCCAGCTTTGCCCCAGGGCAGCCGTTTTGGTGTTGGGAAGCCCTGGTCCCTATGTCACCTCTGCAAGCACAGTCTGTGAGGATAACTCCAGGTTATTAGTGAATCTCCGAAGGGCTTGGTCAGCCCGTTCTCCTGCTGCACGGCGTAAGGAGCAATCGGAAAGGCCCCAGTGGCAGTCAAAGGGCACTGTCGAGGCAAACACAGCCGGTGTTCGCAGCAGGGAACGAGGAGCAAGAACACTCCTTGTCCCCTCCAAAGCTCCAAAGTCATGTGTTCATGGGCACGCAGGGTTAATTGTTAAAGCTGACAAACGAGGAGGGAACTGGGAAATGTAGTGGCAAGGAGTAGAGTGGCAGGGTTTGCCGGCTGGTGGCTTTCTGGCCATGGGCAGGCACACACCGGCCCCTCATTAGTCACTGAGCTTTCTCATGTTCCTGATTACTCTCCCTGTTTTAGGAACTTGCAGGCAGCCCTGAGTGCACCCATGCAGCTACAGAGCCTGTGAGGGGTGCGTGGTGGGACCCTCCATGGCTGTTACGCTCTCGCTGCACGCAGAGACTGAGCCCTTGCAAAACGCCGTCCTCCCCTATGAAAGCCCAGTCCGCTGTGAAACACCCCCCAGGCTGACGCCCCCACTTGACTGCGGTAGTAGCGCTGAACAAGCAGGAGGATGCCCCTAGCTGTGCTCTCGGGTCTCGGAGCCCTCCCTGCCAGTGCCATGCAGACCCCGGTGCCTTTAGCTAGCTGTCCCTTGAAACTCAGCTGCAGCTGAGCTTGGTGAATCCCTAATATCTGCTGTTGTCTTTGCACTGGCATAGGTCTCCGCATCTTGCCTGGCCCTCCATAAAGCTGTGGGGAGCTGTGGCTGTGCAGCTGGGGGGGTCCCCAGGTAGCTCTTTGCATCTCTGTCTCCACAGGCAAAGCCAGTGCGAGCCCCTGGATGCCATTCTCTGCAGGTGTACAAAAATGCCACCTGTGCCTCAAACTCCAGGTCTGAAATCACAATTCTCCATCCTTCCAAATTCCCCGTGCTGCCCGCCCAGCCGGAGCAGAGAGAGGATTTAGGGTGGTTCCTGTCTGTCCCCATGTCCTGGAGACACCGAGGTTGTTGAGGCTTGAGACTTAGAAAAAGTTGTTCCTAAGTGGGGGTTAGAGATGCAAATTAATTGCCAGTTCTTCCGTCCCTTGAAAGGGTTTGCTGTTTGCAAAATGTTTCAGGGCAGCTTCAGCGCTGCCCGGCACAGGGCAAGGGAGAGCACGTGGCCTGCGGTGGCCCTGTGCCAGCAAGCCCGGGCACTTCGCGTTGCTCTGCAGTGGTGGATCCTGGCAATGCAACCCCAGAAATGGATGCGTTAGCTGGTCAGCGTGCATGTTGCTAGCACGGGCTGTGGAGCATGACTGTCAGCGTTTTGCGGGTTGCCCTTGCGGCTGTGTACTTACAAAAATAATCGAGAGAAGGCACGTAGAGCTTCTGGGTCAGTGCAATGCCTTCAGAGATGATTTGCTTCCTTGCCTTGCTGTGTTTCTTGTGACACGACTCCAGGCAGCGCTCCGTCCAGGACTGCTGCACTCTGGAGCAGATGGGTTGGAGTTAGACTTACACAAGCAGATCGGGCGGTTGTAATGGCAATTCCCACTTTCCAGGAACTGCTTCAGACACCAGTCTTCCTGTGAGGTCCATGCAAGGGGAGGTGATCACAGGCTATTGGGATGCAGGTGTCTGTAGTTTCTTTCTCACACCCGAGGCTCTCAACTAAGCAGTGGCAAAGCTTAGCAGAAGATCAGAACTGTAGTCATAGAGGAGTGACTGGGCCAGAATGGAATGGATTCATGACATCTGTCATTGAAGGCTGTTGTCGCTCTTCTCAGCTTCAAGGTGGCAATTCAGGCAGCACGACTTCCCGCGTGGCAGGACTCAGGGAATCGCCTCCTCCTGGGCCCCTCTCCTGGTCGGGGATGCTCCCCTGACTTCGCTGCTGTCCTTCTCTCCTTTGCAGAATGGCACCAGCTTCCATGTCTTCGACCAAGGGCGCTTTGCCAAAGAGGTGCTGCCCAAGTACTTCAAACACAACAACATGGCCAGTTTCGTCCGGCAGCTGAACATGTGTAAGTGCCGCCGAGGCAGCGGCGGTGAGCGCGGCGGGGCCAGCAGGCATGCAGGGGAGCTGCGGGCAGAAGAGCCGAGATCTCGCACAGCTGTGCGGTCTTGTGGCGTTACTCACTTTGCCAAAGGGGACTCGCCTCTGCGATCCCAGGGGAGCGATTTGCATTGACCTTAGGTTCCAGCATGAATTTCGGTTAGATTACATTGTAAGATGAGCTAAGAAATTTCAGCTAACAGGTTTTCAGCTTCTCCTGCATTGATTTGATGACGTATTATTATTTCTTTTCCATTTTATTCTACATGGGGCTTTTCCCAGCAGCCTGATACCATGACTCCCTCGGAAGCTGCTGCTTGCACGGGCAGCATCCCCGGAGCTTACCAGTCTCACCGTATGGGCGGCTGGAGAATGGGCAGTACTTCTCCCTGCAAGCCCTGCCTTGCTGACCAGACATTTTCACCCTTTAAGGAGGTTTAGGTGTAGTTTCAGCCACATCTAGACTACCACTGTATCAAAGATGATTCTTTTCTGAGTTTGTTCAAAGTTCCTCAGCTAAGTTTTACCTTTGCGATTTAACTTCACAGTAGCGCTATTGTAAATTGTAGCCTGTCTTTAGATTCAGTTTAGAAACCTTTCAGGACTTCAGAGAAATACTCCAAGTAGATTCCCAAATGTGAACGTGACTCTTTTTTCCCCAAAGTGGCACCTGACGCTGGTCTGTGCCTTGGAAAAGCCTCCCCCCGAGTTCCTTTGGCTTGCAAGTCAAAGCAGAGGTTCGGTGGGAGCGGGCAGCTCAGCTCCTGGCAGAGCTGGGAGCCTGGGGGCTTGCCTGCGAGGCTGCCAGGGGTGCACAGGGCTCTCCCCCATGCAGATTTCCCCGAGATCTGTCTCAGAAGCATGCCCAGCAGCAAGGAGGGGGCACAGCTCTGCCTTGAGCACCAGAACAGCTCCAAAAGACGAGGTGGGGAGTGAACAGAAATGTGTTCCGAAGTGTGGGAGGTGGGAGGAAGACTTGGGTCTGGGGTCTTCACCCCCGCCCTCTCCGTGCAGATGGCTTCAGGAAGGTGGTGAACATCGAGCAGGGGGGTCTTGTCAAGCCTGAGCGAGATGACACCGAGTTCCAGCACCTCTGCTTCCTGCAGGGCCATGAGCACCTCCTGGAGCACATCAAGAGGAAGGTGAGCGGGTGCTGGATGGGGGGCACCTGCCAGCCAGGGAGGCGGGAGTGGGCAGACCCCTGTTCCAGAAGGTTCCACACCACTGGTGTGGAGAGACTGCGTGATGCTTTTTCAAAATATCCCTGCCAGAATATATCCCCACGACTTCCCTGGTGGTCTGTGTGGGATGTTGCCTGAAGGCTGTTGTGTCTTTATTTAATTTGTTTCCCTGGCCCTTGTGCTAGGCGAGAAGCAGTGAAGGCTTGCTGCCCATCCCTCGGGTGCCTCGTGCAGGAGACACCTCGTGTCCCCCCAGGCCTGTCCCTGCCTGCCACCCTGGCTCTCTGCCCTGGGCTTTTCTAACCCTCCCACATCTCTTTTTTTTTTTTTTTGGGGGGGGGGTGCAGACTGACCAGGACAGCAACTCCATGGGCATCATGCGGGTTTCCACCGCAGCTGTATTCCTTTCTTGGTGATCCCAAGCTGCTTGCTTGCTCACAGACCCCTGCACTACAGGCTCCTCGGTGTGACTCCAAGATCTCCCTGTGGTCTGGTTCCTGTCCTCTCCATACACCCAGACACTTGGGGCGGGGGTCCTTGGTGTGCGGGGCTTGGCTTCCATCAAGAGTTTTGCCCGTGTTTTGTTGCTGCGCCGCTCAGCACCGCGTGGCCTTGGTGCAGCGCTGCGCGGCCAGGCTGGCTTCGCACCACTCTGCTTTTGAACCTGTCCCCACTCTTCTAGATGAGCACAGCATAACTCCCGCGGGGTCCCCAACAGTCATCTCCTGCTCTTGCAGGAGACAGAACCCCCTCCTGCCCTCTCTTTGCTGTCTTTACCCTCTTAGTGATGCCCCAAAAGGGCTGTTCTCTTACGGAGTTAGCGTAGCAACTTCAGAAAAGGAACTTCAGCAAAAGCCTTCTGGAAATCCACATGTAATATGTCAATTTGAAGCATTACCTCAGGCTCATCCCTGTAAAACGTGAGGCTGGGATTGGGTCTCTCTGTAGTTAACGTAGAAAGATTTAATCAAACAACCTACTTCAATTCCTCCCTGGTCCTCAAAATGCTTTCGCCCCCCCCCCCCTCCTTTTTTTCCCCTCCAAGCTGATTCAAACCAAGTCTCCACTCTGGTGGAGAATGTTCTGCTGGCAACAGACCCTCTGCATGAAGGGGTGTGTCCTGCTTTTTGCTTTGTTTTATCCTTCTGGCCTTTGCAAGAATACCCTAAGGATAGCTCAGACTCTTGTGCATGTTGCCTGTCCTGGTATTTCAGCCCATCAGAGCTGGGCTGGTGGAAGCCCTGCACCTGAGCCACAGCAACGGCTCCATCCATCTGTGGTCCTTCTTGTGTTGGTAAAAATCCACCTTTGATTTTTTTTCTTCCTCAGGTGTCAGTAGTGAAAAGTGAGGAGACCAAGATGCGCCAGGAGGACCTCAGCAGGTTGCTATACGAGGTACAGATACTGAGGAGTCAGCAGGAGAACATGGAGTGTCAAGTGCAGGACATGAAGCAGTGAGTTGAATCCTACTCAGGCTGCTTCTTGTGGGTGTTTGCTTCTCTAGAGCGCTTGTTCTGGGGGAACGTTTGGAAGGAGAAGCCTCACACATCTCCCTCCCAGGGATGCGTGGGGGGCCAGGGGCTGGCTCTGTGGAGACAATAACGTGTAGGATTTCTATGCAGACCCGATGATCTACAAGATATGAATTAACGCTCAGGCTCTCTGTCTTTGGTGAAAGGCAGACGTACTCTCTTCATACGTGTTTTCCCTTTACAGACGAGGAAAGCGCAGAGGAGCCTGTGTAGGAAATATGTGTATAACTTGGGGACTTTAATCAGATATCTATTTCCTCCAGGCAGAACTGGTGGTATAAATCTAACTCTTACACATAGAAGAGTCCTTGGCAGAAATACAGTGGTGTCCACTCCAGCTATTAAAAATACAAACAAAATACCTCTCCTCCTCCGCCTCCACCTCCAAAATATATGACTGGCCTGAAATATATAAGAACGTGGGAAGCACTGTAGCGTTTAGTCCATGGACATGTCTCTCTGAAGGCTGTGTCTTCTGACGTGGCCAAAATTGTTGTGTAAGAGCAAACCAAGCAGATGAGATGTTGCTGGCATGTGGCTGCCCAACCTCCAGCTGTCGGAGGCTCTGGAATCTTTTGAGTCAGGCATGAGCACTAGGAATTTAGTGAAGGGATATGGTTTTATAAATCGTGTACGCGGAGAGTTTTTTATTTCCCTCCAAAATTTTGAACTTTACAGAGAACTTTGTTTAAGGAGCACTTGAATAATCAAAAAGACCCCAAACCTTCTTTTATGATGAAAGCTGCTGTTCATGCACCACCAGACAACACTGGCATCCTGGGCATTGGGAGAACACCACGTACGGTGGAAGTTCATTCCAGCCCAGCACCTTATGCGCAACAGATAAATATTGTCTTCCCTCGATTTTAAATGACTCCCACATAGAATCATAGAATATCTCAGGTCTGAAGGGACCCATAAGGGTCATAGAGTCCAGCGCATGAAATCACACCATGACATCTAGGTACAGTGGCAATGAAAGAGTTTCTAGGCTTGTATCTTATTTAATTTTTAAGGAATTCCAGCATCGCTGGTTTGACCTTGGTTTTACTTTATTCTCCCTTTTGATTTCCTTGCTCCCTTCCTCCATCTGGCAAAAGGCAAAATTGCATGCAACAGATGAAAATAATAGTTTTTCTAAACTAAGACAGACCAGAAATCCCAGGCTGAAACCATGCTAAGAAATTTACACCAGGGAGGAACCATCAGGGCATAACTCCCTGTCAGACCAAGGTTGCTGCTTTGCTGGAAATCCTGTTGGTACCCACACGGAACGTTCACTGCAGAGATTCCTGCTGTACAAGCCGCTGCACTAGGGCTGCTACTCTGCTCTTTCAAGCCCTGGGCTCTATCTTCCCAGTTCTAGCATCAATATGTGCTAGAAAGATGAAAAAACCAGCAGGATCTATAAATTTCACCTGCGTGGTAGGTTTTGCTGGCCTGTGGGTTTTGGTACATCTGTATCCTCTTGAGATAAACTGACTGGCAAAAATGTTTTGCAGCATGGGCTTGGCTGGCATCCAGCTTTGGAAGCAGCACAGTAAATCTCCCCACCCCACTTTCTGGCACTGACTGTTCAAGGAAGCCTGTAAAGCACCCGTGTGCTGCATTCGCAGACAGAACATAAATACGTTCTGTGCCATTGCAAGCTGGCCCCAGGTCTGTGCTGGATGAAATCAGTGACTCCCACTAATAAAATCATTACAGTCCTCCTAGCTGAAGGCTCTTGGATGCAGAAACATCCCTTTAGCTGCTCTAGTCACTCCCAAAGGTGCCTTTGTGCCACCACGTGTATGAGGTTCAGCAGGCAGGATACACAGGATCTCTGTCCCTAGGATCTCTGGGTCTTCAGTGGTGCTGAGGGCAGTTGTGGAGAGGCTGGGCTTGCTTGGCACCACCAGTCTTGGTGATCATTCAAGCAGGCCTTGCTGAAACTCTGCGTTTGGCCCCGATTTTCCATGAAAACTAACCACACGTGTCCTCTTATTACTCTCCTCTGTACATCTCGGTTTCTCTTTATTTGTTTTTCCTCCATGCTCTGGTCTCTAGCTCTGTTGAGGTCAAAGGAAAACTAAGGAAATCAGTTGTGTGACCCCGTTTGGGACACTCAAACAGAGCAAAGCGAGGCAGGCTCCCGGCAGCACCCCGGGCTGCTGGGCAGCTTCTGTGCTCATGGAAAGTTTCTGTTTTGCTTTCAGGCAAAATGAAGTTCTTTGGCGGGAAGTTGTTTCTCTCCGGCAGAACCACTCCCAGCAACAGAAAGTGATCAACAAGGTAGTGGCTCACATAAACTCCAAACTCACTTGTGCTGCATGGTATATATCCTCCTCTGTTTTGGTTGGGGTTTTTTGTTTTTTTCTCCCCCTTGTCCCATAATCTTCTCCATACTCTGATATCACAGTACATTTATTTTCCCTCTCTCTGAAATGGTGTGATGCTCTTATGTGTCCTATGGAAAGTGGTCCTTAACAAAGCACAGATGATGCCCTGGAGTGAAAGATTTTAATTACCCTGCCAGTCCTTGCTGTGACGTTAGAAACCACTGTTCTGCCAAAGTCCTGAGCAAGAGAGCACTACTCTCACTAGTTGCCCCGTATGAGCTGTGTTCTGGTTGTACCGGTGCCTTTGGCCTTCCCAAAACTTTCCTCTTTCCTCTCTACAAGAGAGGAGCCTGCAGGCAGCAGAACGGGCCAGCCTTTCCCCAGTGGCACCTCCAGCTACCGTTACGTTTTCTGGTGATACTGGTGCGGTTGAGGAATTGCTGTACAGCCTTGTAGACTGAAGGAGCAGGTGGCTGCCTTAAAATCTAGCATAACCAGTACTGGAAAAGGCCTCTCCAGTGATTCCCAGCTGGTGCTGACGTGACTGAGCCCGTCACATTTCCCAGTCCCCGAGAGCCACGTTCTGACCCTCACATGGCAGCACAGTCATAGGACTGGATAGAAACGCACGAGGCTATCAAGCCTTCCTCCAGCTCTGAGGCTGCAGCAGCCCCACCGCTCATTGTAGAGGCATTTATGCAACTCTGTTTTGTTATGTTGGGCAACAAGTATGAGACAGCTGTGATATATAAGGATAATAATGCTCCCTTTGTCTGGAGGTCTAAGCAGAGCATTGGGCTCGAGCTGACCTGGGAATACGTTGCTAAGTGATGCTCTCCAAAGCCATGCTGCACCCTTTTCAGTGCCCTGTTACATCAACACCGCATTTCACAGGGCTGACAAGCTCCACTGAGAGAGTTAAGCCCTCCAGCCGGGGGCTCCCCTGGGAGTTGGTCTCCTTCCCTTGCAAAATCTTTGTCAGGCTTTATAAAAGCCTCTTTCAAAGGTCTCTCAAGACTTTTACAGAGGCCAAGTCCAACTCCAGGCCTAGGGATGCTTGCATGCATTGCTTCACAGGCAGATCCCTGGGTTTCAGAGGGCTAGCTGGAGTCCTGCAGGCGGAGAAGCGGAGCGAGCAAGGCTGAGCACGTGCATCCCATGGCCTTTGCACGAAGCAGGCACCCAGCTGCATTTCTTGAAAGCCAGGCGGGTCACCTGGGTCCTTGGGGGTTTAGTCCTGTTTCTGGCTCCGACGGCCCAGGCAGTTTGGCTCCCTGATTTCGTGGCCGCTCCCAGCTTCGGGGTGGTGGTGGGAGGGAGGAACGCGTGAGAGCAAAATGGCTGCGAGGGCAGGGAGTGCTGAATCACTCTGCTGATTAACACCGGATTTTGATCTCTCCTGACAGCTGATTCAGTTTCTGTTCGGCCAGCTCCAATCAAGCCCCGGCGGCGCTGGGATAAAGAGGAAGCTGTAAGTGCCCTTGTGTGGTGCGCACACGCTCACGGGTGCATAATGCTGCCCCCTCACTAAAAGCACAAGCTCAGCTCGCCCGGGCGGGCGGTCACCGGACCAGGGCACCATGGTGATGGGAAATGAATGGGCTGAACTGCCGAGTCAGACCTGCTGACATGCCCCATTCAGTGGTCTTTAGAGAAGCACCGTGTCAGCTTGTGACCTTTATTTGGGGAACACGGAGCGCGCGATGGGAGATGGGAATGCTAACTAGTGGGAGGGTAAAGGGCAGGACCCCACCAGTCCCACACCTTCCAGTCTTCCCACTTAGCATCAGCAGGAGGAGGGCTGGCACAGACGTCTTTAGTTGGACCTGCAGCCACCGCATGCGGTGTGTATCCAACACAGGTTTGGTGGCATGTGTAGCCTGCAGGACTTACCGAGAGGAAGGCGGAGAAAGATTTTTAGCTTAGGGGTATCTTTAAAGTCATCAATGAGCCTTTCAAGGCAAGTGAGAGGAGCCTGAATCAGGAAGCTTAGTGCCTTCCAGGAGAGCAGCCGTGCATTTCTTGCCCTGTGGTGCTTGTGATCTAAAGAGGCCAGAGGGGCTACCAAGAGGGATTTGCCTTTGTGGCTCAGGATGAGGGCAGGGACCTGCCTCCAGTTCCCACCTGTGTTACCTTGTGGCCTTTGGCAACTCAGAAGCTTCCCCGTGCCCTCAGAACAAGGAGCCAGCCTTCCCAAGAATGGCTGCGCCAGGGAGTTGATTTTCTTTAAAGTGTCCTTGTCCTTGGCTGACTCCTCTTGTGAGGCTTGTGAAGGAAACACAGGACTGAAGGAAGGAGCCCGTAACCTGTAGAAGCAGCTGGGCATGCTTACCTCTGCCTGCCCCACTGCTGAGCCTTTTGGAAGGGAAAAACACCGCAAGGAGAACGGTAGCAAAGAAGAAGGCTCAAGGGGAAGATGTCTGCTGCTCCGGGTCACTGAGGTTCACGAGTGGGGGAATTTTCCTCCAGCAGAGTGGGGAAGCAGAGAGATGAGGTGCCAGATCTGATCTCTCATTTCCATGGTCAGGGTCATGCCTCTCCTATAAAAGCTTTGCAGCCCAAAAAATGTTGTTTAGACTGTTGCTTTTTGAAAAAAATCAAATAATTAGTGAGAAACTGTGCTGAAAGAGCACAGAACTATCTGCACAGCAACCGTATCGACCTCCTTATGAAGAGGGATCACACTGGTACAGCCCGGCTGCAATTTGCACAGTGCCGTGCATGTTAGTTTGAGTTTCTGCTTCCTTAGAAACACACAGGGCTGCCTTTGAGGAGCCCCAGCCCTCGTGTCTGTGTCTGCACCTCTAACGTTTTTTTAAACCCCAGGTTTTTTTGTTTAAACCCCAGTGCTGGCGGGGGGCTCTGGGTGGGTTTGGACAGCATGGGCAGGTCTGTAGGTCGCACAGGCACGTCTGCCCCGGGAGGCTGTTAGATGAGTTAGACGCCAAAGTTACCTCGATAAGAAATGTTGGATGGGGATGTTCATTTGTGACTGCTGGAGCAGAACGCTGGACATGTATAAATTCATAACTATTGGGCTGGCTGTGATTTCTCAGTGTGTACTGAAGGGTAGATTATGCCATGACAAGGTCCATGTCAGGGCGATTCCAATGTCCTTTTTTACTCTGTGTCTATAGTTAATGTCATAGAACAGAAAAACGGCTGTTAACCAAGCTGTTAGGCAGCACTGCAATCTCAGGCGCCATGGTCACTGGGTCCTGCTGTATCATGCATACCCTTCACTGCAGGATCTAACTGGAGTCTGAGCAAACCTATAATTTCTACCAACATATCCAGCTCCAGCACCTGTAGGATGAAGGGAGCTAGGAATTATCTTCTGTCGAGGCTGTTAGACCTTACCGTGGAAAAAACTGTTGGCTCTCCCTGGTGCCTGTCGCCAGATGAACACTGAGGATGCTTTTCATGACTGCGGGACAGTGGGAGGAGAAGAGAGATTTGCTAGGCGGTTTTATAGGATCATCACAGCATAACGATAGTGGGTGTGCAGGAAGTTCCCAGCTTCTCTGGGACCGTATTACAAAACCAAGGCCTGCCATCCAGGGAGTTTCCTGGTGGAAAGGCAATGCCGTTTTGAGGCTCCTTCTCATTTTCTCTTGGTTTCATTTACTAAGCATAAAGCACTCCTGCTACAGGACCCAGCACACAGACCTGCTGCTTCTTCTCAGTGACCATCTGTAAAAGCCTGTCAGTCCTTTCTCAAAAGCCTGTATACAATGAGTTTAGGCTCTGCTCCGCTTTGTGTCTTCCTCCGTTTTATTACTTAGGTGCTGGGTGGCAGGGGTTCCCTTTGGGCAGGGATATGGACAGAGGTGGTTGTGCCAGAGAGGCTCTGAGCATGTGGGACCTGGTGCTGAGGCCAGATTCCCAGTATTGCACTGTCTCCCAATACTGCACTAATAATTGCAGCGTGGCTACCTCCAGGTTAAACAAGCTGAGGATCCAGCCAAGAGCTTGAAAACACGAGCGATTAGAAGAAAGTATGAATTGAATTTGTTAAACTCAAAATATGCATTGGTTATTTTACTTGCATATTTCAAATAAGATCTGGAAAACCTAGATCGTCCCTCTTTATACAGCAAAGGCCCTTTTTTTAACAGCGACCTCCTCCAAAACTGTTGTTTTTCTTCCTTGTCCATAAGACTGGACGAGAAAGCACGTTACAGCTGAGGAAGGACAGAGTACCCAGGGGAAAAGAGCCCTTGGCTGAGAGATGTTTCCTGTATGAACATCCAGGAACCGGTCAGTATGTGCTGGGAAAACAGACCTGTTTGTCTTCACAGACCTCTGATGCTTGACAACGGGATCTCAGCTCCACAAGTGTCCAAGTTCAGCCGGCATTTGTCCGCGGACCCCCTCCACGACCCCTATTTCATACAGTCGGTAGGTTTGTGCCCGCCTCTGAGCTTTGTGGGCTTTCTTCGGCCAGGGTGGAAAAACGTTTGAAGCAATGATACAGATTATAGAGTAAGGAGTTTGGCAAGAGTTTGGCAGCAAAGAAGAGTTTGCAAAGCTGAGTGACATTTGTTATTTCTTCGGCTCCCCTGTCTCTGGGAGGGGTGGGTGCACGCGTGCGCTCATGCTGCCGAGTTCGCGTGGGCGGCTGTGGGCTGGAGGGCAGACCCCGCACACCAAACCCTCCGTGCTCTTACCCCAGCCTGGCTCACCTCAAAGGCAGAGAGGAAGAAGTACGTTCTAGAAGGGGGTACTATGATCTTTCTGACCAGAGCCAGACCTTTGCAGTTGGTGAGGGATGCCCGCTACCCTAAGCCCCTAAAGCAGCGCCAGACGCATGATGTCGTGCAGTTAAAATACTCGAGCTGGCATGAGAGACCCGTAGTCCCCTGCTGGGCTGTGTGGGATCCAGAGGAAGCTGAGCAGTCTAGGCAAAATGTTGGACATGATAAAACTTCTCGGTAGCTGATGCTTCAGTCAGAGTGCTTATTTTACACCTGCACCTCTGCGTGGTGAGTGGAAAGACCAGAGAAAATTATAATATTGCGTAGCAGGTAAAAGCTTTCTTGGTTTCTGTACCAGGAAGACTCAAGGGCACAGTAAATAAACCAGAACTATCTCAGAAAGGGCATTGGACTTGTTCTGGGCCTCAGAAAGATAAATCCATATGATTTTTGCTTTCCTCTTAGCCATCGACAGAACCTGCTTCTTGCTTAAACAGCCCTGCAATTGCTGGAGGACCCATCATATCGGATGTTACTGAAGCATCACCTTCCAACATAATAAATATGCAGTCCCCTCCTGAAAATGACAGGTAAACCTGTTTGTGATTAAACCCAGGGAGAGCTGGGTATGGACACACATAACTTCAAAATAGTTTTTCCTGGCTGTAATTCCACCCAAGCTTCTGTCTGATTTGCAAATCTCTGTAAAGATGGTGGGCTGGAATATCTTTTTTTCTCCAGTTTGCAATGTGAGTCAGATTTTTAGAATTAGAGAGGGATAACAACAGCATAACTGCTGAAACAAAGTCATGAGTTTCATGCTGAGAACTTCCACTCCCCTCTTTGAGAAGTATTCCATGGGTTTTTTATGTTTTGTTCTCAAGACAGGGGCTGTCTCAGACTTTTATCAAATAATGAGATACTGGCACTTGTTTGGTTTGTTGAGAGAGGAAGAAAGTTTCCTTTCGGCTTTGACAAAGAAGAAACAGAATCAAAATGTACATCTTTCTGCTAATGAGAACAGAAAGGTTGCATCACAACAACTTCCGATGTTTGACAACTTTTCTGTGAAAAGGTCCCAGTAACTGAAGAACTGAATGCAGAGATATTGCAAAGCTTATCTCTTCCTGCCACAGACATGCACGGTATTTAGGGCTAGTAGCAGAGTAGCTACAACTATGTCAGTGGAAAGTAAGTAGACAGATGAATCATGGAAAGAGTTTCTCAGGCACAGAGGCAAAGCAGTTACATTCTAGAAATTGACTGTAAATCTGCCTCATAATTGAAACCATAGCCATAAAATTAGCTAGAAGCACCTTAAGTGCTCCAGATTAAAAAACAGCCCAGGAAGCCATTTCTAAAGCAGAAAAATTTGAATATAACCTTCAAGATAAGTTGCTTATTTCTACTAATTACTGAGTGCCATCTGGTGGCCTCTGATCTCTGCTGTGTCTGCATGATTTGAGAAGCTGAGCCAGCCACAGCCCGAAGGAGCTCAGGGCTGTGGTACTTCCTAAATCAACGTGAGCTTCTGGTGGGAGTTTAGGATTCACACAATGAGGAGCTGATCTGAGAGGAACGTCATAGTGGCCCCTACCATCCCCTGTGTGTGACGCACTCGTGTTGTCTTCCAGCAAAGCTAGTCTGGAAGTGTTGTAAGATAATATTTTTCAGTGTGGCTTTCCGTGCCCTGTGCCTACCTGCCTTTGTCACTTTGGCTCCGGTTGTGCAGGTTCACAGGGAGCTCTAAAATCTCCTTTAAGTAGATTTTTACATGCAAAATCCTACTATTCAAAATTTCGATGTCATATGTCTGTCTAGGAATAATGTGGAGTGCCTCTCCCACTGGAAAAAGGCAAACCTCTCCTTCCAAATAAGTGAAACACCTGGCTGGGACTGTCAGGACTTGGTAGCTTCCGTTCCAAATCCTGCAGGGCCACAGCATCCTGACCTGTGCCATTGGGATCTCTAGAGTGCTCGCTGGTCCAGACCTAACTCCTGCACGGGAAGGTTTTACCCATCCCATCCCTGTCCCGAGGGCAGAGACTTTCCTGTCACAGCCGGGTGACCCTTTAACCTGTCTCAAGCCTAACACTCATCTGAGGAACAACTGACATGTGGAAGTGTGTTTTCTGTATTTGCAAAACAGTCGAATGGGGCAAGTTCATTACAGCTATGACTGACGGAGTGACTGAAGCTACCCCAGCTGAGCATGCTTCTGGAGCTTTCTGAAAAGAAAACAGGGTTGCTGGTTTCTTTGGCCAGCGTAGGGGAATGGAAAGACCCTGTGGGGCAGTTTGATGGGAAGCAGAAGCAAGCCCTTGTGCTATTGCCCTTCGCGCTAGCGTGAGGCCTTTGCGGAGCAGATGCGCGTGTGGTGCTAAGTCCTGTCTCTGCTACAGGGAGAAGTGCCTCATGCTGATCAAGGAAGAGCCGGTCAGCCCCGGAGTGAAAGCCACCGCTGAGCCAGACGTGCCCCTGCCAGGCTGCCGGGCTTGCTCCGAGCCCCCCGTGCTGCCGGTGGCCATGGTTCAGTCTGTTTTGGAAGGCAAAGGGAGCTGTGCTGCAGCCCCACCGGGGACCTCCCAACCCTCCGAGAGAAGAGGCAGAAGGGCATTGCTGGACAGGTGAGGGGGGCGAGGGGCATCTCTTCCCATCAGCCAGGGGCAACGTCACCCATCGCAGCCTGGTGAGCTCCCTCCTGTACCTGGGGCACCTCCTTAGAGGACCCTTGAAGCCCAGGAGATGGTTCACAGGGGTAGGGGCTCTGTGGATGCCCAGCACCAGGGAGCTGACACTGCAAGAGATCCCAGCTTCCCCATCTCTGATTAAAAGTGAAAACCCGTGCAACTTCGCTTCATTGCTGTGCTTGTCTCGAGCCAGAGCAGCTCAGTAAAATGCTGGTCGGTCCAAAGCAAGGCTTTGTGAAAGGGTAGAAAATCATGTTTTAAGATCATGAAATAGCAAGCGAGGTCACTCAAGGGGATGATGGGGAGTTGGGAGGTTCTGTTCACTGCAGTCTTCTACAGAGGGGTGGAAGTTTCATTATTCTGAAGACTGTCACAAGTATCCTGCCTGTGACAGTCACCCAGAGGATGATGTCCTCTCACCAGGGGGGTCAGCACAGTGTCATTGGGCTCAGCCACAGGGCTACCTGGGTTTGGGCATTTTTGGAGCCGTGGTCTGAGACTGAGATCCCAACAAGCACCGATGTCATGGGCGAGTGTACGGCAGACGTCACCAGCAGGAGGAAAGCGTGGCTGCGGCGTGCTTGTTGGTGAAGTGCACATTTCATTCTTGATGGCAACTGCAGCCTGGGGGTGGGGCACCCAAAACACGCAATAACATTAGCAGAAAGGCTTCTATTTTCCTTTGGGTCCTTAAAGAGAATCAAATTCCTCCTTCTGAACCCACTGGCTACTTAAAAACATTTTACTAGAAGAAAAATCATCCTTCTTTTAAGACTCTGGATTTTAAGAAAAATTTTGGTAGCTTTTATGGGGATTAAGCACAGCAGGGACTCACAGTTGCTGCTTTAGCTGAATGCCTCTGATAAATGCAGCCTGCGGGCAAAAGTCACTCCTTTAAAAACCATTAGTTAATAGTAATCCAGCCATCTTGGACCCCAGAGGGTGGGAATACAGCCTGTTCTGGATCCCCAGTGCCTCTCTAGAAGGATTTCTTCTAAGGAAAGCTTTAATTTTCCCAGTCTTGAGGAGATGTGCAGAGACTACCCACCCCCAAACCAAACAGGAGAGGAGTAGTCTCACTTGTTTTGTCATCAGCTCCATCCCCTGTGTGCTCTGCTGGGTTGTACTTTGGGATTAAACCAAGTGCATAAACCCAAGGCTGACAGTGGACTTCTGGTTTTCAAAACGGGATGTAAGCGTAAACCTCACGTTGGAAGGCTGCTCAGTCCTGCTTTCTGTCTGTATCCATGAAAGTCTCATTTGTGGCCCTATTTCCCCTTGTCTTTTCTCAGAACAGATATTTCAGACCCCTTGGAGGGCACCGACTGGAGCTTGGAAGGGCTGCAGCTGCTGCTGCGGAGCCAGCAGTACGGCCTGGAGCCTGCCAGCCTCTTGGATGTGAGTGGCAGGCTCACGCCTGCTTCTTCTTGCGTGGCACTTGGTCTGTCCCATGCTGCCCGTAGAGCCATGGCTCTGTTTTGACTTTTTCATAAGAACTGGCAAGATCTCAGACTTTCAGTGATGCTTTTTTACACCTCTTCTGAAAACATGCACATTTGAACTTCTAGGAGCACAAAACACAGTGCATTTGGTAAAGACATCAACAGGAGACCTAACGCATATACATAAAATAGGTTTAATATGGCTCTCTAGCTAGTTTGGTAATTGCTTTGGCTGGGCTAGTTTATTTTCTGCATATTCTGCATCTTAGATGCTCCTGCATTGTGTTTAGCTCTACTGCTTTCCCCTGTTCCTCACTTTCTGGGAAGCGTAGCCGATGCCAAATTCTCTCTCTGCTGAGATATTTATCTGCCTGCAGTTCTCAGGTAGTTTTTCTTTAGAAGTGGGTGGTGGCCTTTTTCTTAAGTATATGTGCAGAAGGTTTGTTTATTTCTCCCTTTTGCACTCTCTCTCCTTGTACATATCGTTAGCATATGAAAGGTTTTTGCCAATAATCATGTAATTCTGTACCTAGCATATGAAAGGTTTTTGCCAATAATCATGTAATTCTGTACCTAAGAAAAGAATCTATATGTCAAAGATATGCTCCCTTGAGGAGGTGCTTCAGGTGCAGGCATGTGGTAAGATTGCATGGACAAACAGGAATGAAAAATCATTTTAAAAAATCAATCTTAAAGCCAGTTCCAGACTGTCCGTGATTGATTTTGACTTTCCAGAAAGCTTTTCTAATAGCCTGCTCTATTACTTACTCGGTTGGTTTCTGTTTCTTATTTCTCATTAGGAGATGTTTTCCTGTTACTGACACACTTCTCTCTCTCTGCAACTGAACCTCACGAGAGTGAGAATGAATCATAAAACTGTGCCCCAGGTCAACAGCTCCTTTTCCCAGGCTGCTCAGACTTCTCAAGAAATTGCCATCAAGGCACTGATGCAGCACTAATCTGCCCTCTGCCACCCTGTTCTGGAATACTTTTAAAAAACCCGTATGAACCTGGAAGTGTCCTAGGACCCGAAAGCAGCAAAAAAGGGCTTTGACTTGCATGTGCAGTGACACAAACAGCTGCTGTGGCTTACGACATGACTGTGGCACTGGGCAACAGCAGTATCCACTGGCAGGCAGGTCAGCACAAGTGCCCACAGCTCAGCCCCTGCTCTTCTGGCTGTGCTGCAAAGCGACACACACCAGCCTTTGCTGCAGCTTCACTGAACACATCGGAGCAGCGCAGGCATGGGCAGAAGTTGCCATGGGCCAGCAGACAGCCAAGGCAAAGAGCTGAGGATATGAGTATCTCGAGCCATTGCACCTTTCAGAGCCCTAATCGTATTCTTCTCCCAACAGGTCTTTAATCCCAATTTATCTTTGAGTGAGTGGAATTTGACTGAAATGGAAGCCAGTCTGTCCCCGGTAAGAGATGTCTATTTCTGAGATATGATGATGATAATGATAATAATAATATAATTATGAAGCAGAGCTTGTGCTTAACTGAAGAATGCTTAGTTAGTTGATAGCCAGAGGGGAGAGTGCCGTAAAGCACAGCAAGTACATAACTCCTAAGGGCAGGCAGAGAGTGTTATCTTCCACTCTTGACTGTCTTCTCCACTCAGCCATAGAGTGTTTAGAGATCTGTTGGTGTCCTGGAGTCTTTAGTTGAAGCTGGCCACTCTAAAATTTCTCTTAGCATGAATGTCATGTCATACTAATAACCATAGATGCATAAAGTATCTTTGTGCCAAAGCTCGTATTTCATAAATATGCCTTTATAAAGTGCAGCCATCCCTGGAGCAGTAAAACCACAATGCAATTAGAATAAAGGTTCATGCATACCTGTGCAGAAGAAACAAGGAGAAATTGTTTGGCAGTATTCATTTGGAATTGACATCGGCACAGACATTTCTGAAATGCATATAGTGATTTAATGAACAGTGAAGCAAATGTGTGATGGTGAATTTTCAGAGCCTGGCTGCCAGCCATGTCAGAAAAAGACTTAGATGATTTTGCCATCTCTGCAGATGCACAAACAAAAGTGTAATCTCTTCTAATGAAGTGTGGAAGGTCTCTAAGCCTACTTCAGGATATCACTATCCCTCCTTAGATTTTAGTTTAGTAATTTTGAATTTACTAGCTAATTCCACTTCCTGAGTATTAGGAAGAAGAACGTCTGAAGGGACAAGTAACATTAGCAAGTCTTGGAAGCAAGGGGCAGTCTCTTTTAAAGAGGATTGCACGAGAGAAAAGGCCAAGGGGGAGGCTGTGGTGTTCATTAGTCCAGTCCCCGAGTCCCCTGAATTTCCCTCCCTTCGTTCCGTACCCTTAGGCTTGTTCATCCTACAGAAAGTCATGAGCACAGAGAAGCCTACAAGTAATAACCAGCAGCAACTCTGCACCTAAAAGCACTACGCAAGCAAAAGCTAGTTTTAATTTAAAGACAGTCATAAGGCAAATGGAAAGAAAACTCCTTTCGTATTTGTTGCAGAAAGCAGAGGGCTGTGGGTTGGCTTTGAGCGGTAGCGGGGCAGGGACAGCCACGGTGACATTAGCCTGGATTCCTCATGTGAGGTGGGCTTCGCACAGTATTAGCCAGCACTAACAGGGTTTTACATCTGCCTTAGCTCGCTCCTTCAGGCATATCTGCCCTTAAGCACCTGCTTTTGGTTATTTAGCAAAGTGCAGGTGAGGCTGGGAGGAGAGGCAGGGCAGGGAGGATCGCTTGCGTTACTGGTGGATGTTGTGCAGCATTGATGAAGCACTGATCTGCAGAAGCGGCCTAGTTCTAACAAGCTCCCCTGTCTTTGTATAATTGTACATTGTAGTTTATATTTTTGCATCAAGATGCAGCGACTCACAGTGGATCTGGAGAAGAATGCAACTGAGCTGTCCTCAAAAGTGTTCAACCCACCGTTTAACAACGCCTGCCCAGGTAGGAGCGCCAGCATCCCTTCCGCACTGGGGAACGGGGATGTAATGAAGGTGTTAAACACATCCATCAGAAGCTAGATGCAACGTCTGGACCATTTGCCACTTTGAGGGAGCAAAACACGTTTGTTATTTTATTTTCAGGGCTGTCAGTCAGCAGTGTTTCCACAACTGCTAAGCTAGTTGCTAAACAGTGGGAAAAGTATGAGGCATACACAGAGGTTTAAATGCCATCAAACTCCCTTTGTTTCTGCTTGGGGCCACATCATATCTATCGGTGTCTCCACCGTCTTCTCTGCCTATTCATCGCCACCCAAAAGCCATGTGGGGATCTAGGTGGGTAGGGGTGGTAAGAACTGTACAGGTTCTGTGTCTCTTCCGGCTCCTGCTGCAGAGGAGGTGACCCGGTGGCAGCTAGCAGGTGGCAAAGGTGATGTCTCAGTTTCTCCAGGACCTGTTGGGTGCTAGCAGCCAGAGGCAAACGTTATGTCTCAGTTTCCCCAGACCTTCTACCAGACCTCAAGGAAACTGCCCAGCTGATCTTCTCCCACTCACTGACTCAATGACAGCGTGTCATTTATCTTAGCTATGAATCTAGGAGTGTTTTCCTGGTTTTGGAATAGTTATATATTATTATTTTTGTGTGTATTCAGCTGGGATAGACTTGAAAGAGAAGCTTTTGTGAGCCTTAGTTTGGTGTGGTAACCACCTGAGCCCACCCCAGAGTTTTGGTGTATTGTGTGTTGCTCAAGGACTCCCAGCTTCCACCTTAAGCTCAGCATCTTGTGTGAGCATCAAAGGCATGAAAAGCCCAGCTACGCTGGAGAGAATTCTTAAGCAGGCTGGAGCTGAACGGCACAAGAGGAGCATCCCCTGTTTGCAAAACCTTCCTGGTCCATGCAGTGGTGCGATGCTGGAATAATGGGGCAACTGAGAGATGTCACCTGAAAAGATGAGCAAAAAAGACAGTTCTTGAGGGAAGGAGAGGAGAAACTGCTCTTAGCTATTTCTCAGTGTCTCCAAACATTTGGTCACGCCTCCTTCACTTCTTGTGAGGCACCTCAGCGTTCAGGCAGAATCCAGCTTGGCAACCTGCAGACATTCCCATCGATTTGGATGGGCTTTTAAGTGAGTCCACGTTTGACTCAAGTGTTTCCAAGCATTTTTCACCTGGAGTGAGGCCCCTTACCTCCTGTTACAGTGGGGATTTGCCACTTTTCATTTCTACTTGCCTAAAGTCTAGCAACTTGCCTTCCAGACACCTGAGTTTTCTCTTGTCCATTTGCATTCCTAGGGAAAGACGTCATTCTTGAAAGCACCCAGCAGTTCCTCATTGATCGCCAGTCAATCTTTGGAAATGACGTCATCAGCTTGCCTGAAAGTTCATCGCTTTACGTTCCATCTGAAAATCTGGCTTCCTACCTGTCCTCTGTGGGTGTCCAAGGGGATATCCCATTAAACCTGAGCTCTTCAACTGACAACAACCAGTGATTTAGCTTCCAAGAAACATCATCTCCTTCCTACCCACCCAAGCATCCACAGGTTTGAATGTAAAGAAACAAAAGTGACTCAGAAATCCACAAGAGAGCTTCTTTTTGTGCCCTTTGAGTAGATGGAAACGGTCAGTAGCTGTTGCATTTACCCCCCCTGCACCTGGATTTCAGTGTTTGCCCGGGATAACAGTTTGAAAACAAAATACTGCTTCTGGTGCTTGCTCCCATGGGGAGTGAGAACTTGGCAGGATTTTTTTTTTCCTTGAAAATGCTTTTAGCAATTTCAAATCTTCTAGTAAAATTTAAGTACATCAGGGACTTCATAAAATAAAGTGATCCTGACTAGTGTCTGCAACAGCAAACTGCTGGATTTTATTGGGGCAGCACAGATTAGCTAAGATGCCTGACCCTTCTGGATGCTGGTTTTTAAATAGGAAAATAGTTCTATGCCAGTCAATGCTCTAAAAATATTCTTTTATCCATTTTCTGGTTTTGATGTATTTGTGCCTCTCCCTTTTCCTCCTAGGATGAGTAGGAAAATGAAGACCTCTCAGGGTGTGCAGAAGGTCATTTTCCGAGTGACCACTGGCTCCTAGGGGAGCTACAGACCATCACAGACCCCAAAACATCCCATGCTGAGTCAAGAGGGTTTGTTGTTTGGGATTCCCCACCCCCCCCCACCCCCCCCACCCCCCACCCAGTCTATTTTCCCTAACATAAAGGCAGGGCACCCCGTACTTAAAAAAAAAAAAAAAGGGAAAAAAAGGATAGACTTTTCTGCCCACAGAATTTTCCGTGTGCAAAGAGGACTAAGGGAGCGCGGTCTGGGTTGTGGTGCTGGCTAAGTATTTCCTGTCCAGTCCAATGACTTTTTTCCTTGGCCTTGACCTGTTCTATTTCCCCTGAAGATGTGCCTGTTGGACGTATACCATCTGATGAACCAGTTTAATTGATTGGATCCCCTTTTTAGAAGGACTCTCAGCTGCTCAGTGTAGGAGAGAGGCAGAAGGGTTAGTCCACCATGTCCCACTATTTTTTTCCTCTGTCCTTTGTGCATCTGAGACCAGCCTCCAAAGGTTGAATTAATCTTTCTCTTCCATGTGGTTTCTGACAACTGAGTTTCTCAACAAAGCAGAGCTTTGTTTTTTATGCTGTAGTTCTAATGAGTATGTATTATTTATCTCAGTATCCTCTAATTGAGTTGCTTTTCCTTAGGAAAGCTACCCAAACACCGTAAGACAGACGCAGGAAATTCAGCTAACTCAGGCCTCCCAAGGGCTTAGACAGGGCGGCGTAAGCCGTGCCAGTATCATTTGAAGAAATGCTCTGCCCACTTTCATTGCCATGGCGATTCTTCGTTCTCAACTGAATTTCTGAGCATCTTGAATGGTCAAGCAGCATCCACCCCAAAATATCGTCAATCAATCAGATGAACACAGGCTCAAATTCTCCGTAACAAGATGAGCATGTTTTAAATGGACCTTCCTGTCACAGCCCTTTCCTCCATCCATTTATCAATATGTGAACAGATGTGTTAGTTCAGAAACATTCGCTTTTGAGCACATTTTTCCCCAGCTAATTACTGTGTGCTGGGAGCTCTGTCACCACCTTGGTGGCACAGCCTTTGCAGGAGCGAGGCTGTAAGCGCTTCTGAATTAATTCCAGCCACCGTTTTCATGTTCAGGACTAAGGGAAAATTCTGGCAGTCCCCTGGTATCTAGATGATGTATTTAGACTTAGCCTGGTATTTAGATGATGTGCTCGAGTGTATCACGGACAAGGTTTTCCTTTTTGACAGATTTGTGCTTAGAAAGTTTGCCTAGATCAGCCCATTTGCCACTGTATGTTGTCATTTCCAGCGATGGAAAGCCAGTGAGTTGCGCTCTGTTTACTTTTCTCAGAGGTAACTGAAAACTGTCTGGGGTTTCCTATCACCCGACAGCATATGTCATCCTCGTTCAACACTTCTCTGAACCTTCGTATGCTAGATTGCCTTAATGTTAACACTGAATGTATTGATCCAATAAGGTATTTAAGCGCATGTTTAACGTCAAGCTCCTGAGTAGTTTTCCTGTATTTTTGGGAAGGCTGTCACATGCTTGAGGTTCGGCACACGCTTCAGTGTCTTACTGGATTGTCTAGTTGAGGTTGAGAAACGAGCCATCTTAGGAGAACTACTTGCAAGTTGACGAAGGTGCAGCTCAGCCAGCTGACACCACCTCAGGCTGCAGCTTTTGTACGGGGCCAAGCGGCAGGCTGCACTCACTGCGAGTAGCCACTCCGATGGTTCTGGGGTTTTTCTTTAGGCTTTTTGCTCTACTATAAATGTGAGATTGGAGCTTGATGGCGAGAGAGGAACAACAGGATTTGAGAGCCACTCCTGTGAAGAAGCAAGCTTGTGTTCCTTGGCTTTTTACATTGTTAATTTCACTTGAAGGTGACGTGCTGAGACTGCGTTTTTGCACTATGCTGTACATTTGTAAAGTTTTACAGAAAACACTAATTAAACGTGTTTCCTTTTTCTCATTTAGTCCTGCTCTGGCATTTCTCTCACTACTTTCGCCTATCCCTTACACCTTTCCTCCTCCCCAAGTCCTCGCCAATAAGTGAAAATAGCTTCCAGGAATTCAGGAGATTCACCTGTGAGACAACACAGGGCCACTGATGATCATGTGTGAAAAAACAGGAGCTGGAGAGATTTAACGTGTAAACTGTGAGAAAGTAAACCCAGCTCAGAAGGCAGCTGAACTCTTCAAACTAAAATGCTGGTCAGGGTGGGTATATCTGGTAAAATCGGGATCAGAGTAAAAGAATCTATAGTTGAAACTACTTCCAATTTTTATCCCTTCTTTCCCCCTTGCTTTCAGCGATAGTAGAGCTCAAAATTTACCCTTGGAATGACTTTTAAAGATCTTTTGTTTATAAACATTTTTAAAGTGTGATACGATACTATGGTCCTTCCTGCTTATTTGCTCTTAGTGTAGTAAGTGGGTGCCAGGACAGGCACTAAAAGACAGCACAAAAAATGCACAACCCAAAGCCCTCAAAACAGTCTTTATCCAGCTTTCTGTCAGGAAACGGAAGCAAGTATTTTTTAGGACTGAGCTCACAAATGTCGTTGGCAGCACTTGCAGCTTTCTAAAGAGAAGATTGAAGACCAGCCTGTTCTCCACAGGCGCTTTGCTCATCCTCCTGCCCTGTCCTGGAGGCCAAGGGGTTTACCAGCACGTTTTTACTCATGGAAGGTGAAAAATGGCTGGAGTTTAAAGTAGTTGTGTTGTCTTCCCTGAGGGTTTTTACAATTATTTTGTGTTACACTCAGGACCACTTCTCTTACCACCAGATGGCACCTAAGCCCAGCTAGTTGGGAATACATCTTTTTGACAAGCCCATAGTAATACTTTTTTTCTTTAATTGTGTACATCTACAAGACCTGTTCAATTCTATTTATTACAAATTATTAGAGATTTATAAAACTACGAAAAAAGACACCCACCTAAACTTGGGTATGGCTTTATGAAGTGAGATCACTTAAAGCCTAGCTTACTCCTGATGTAGCTAGTGATTGTTCATTGTATCATAAAAATGTTAGGCTTTGAAGATGAGGCCAACTCTTTTATGTCATACTTAAAGCTTAAAAAGTGTGCAATCATTTTTTTTAACTGATTAGCACAACCGCTTCTGTGAGGAAAATGAGAGCCGTTAGTGCCTCAGCAGAAGAGTTGGCCAAGAGTTGTCCATTTCCCCAACTCTTTTTTTGTGGCGTCGCAGAGAAGCACTGCTCTCAAGCAATCTTCGCTTCCTTGAATTTATTCTCTAGCTCAGCAGGGAGAGAAGGAAAAAAAAAAAAACACAAAAGGGAAGGGAAGAAGAGAGACCATGGCTGAGGCATCACTGCTGTTACTTTCCATTTCACTTTGGCAAAAGACTACCACCATGATATAAGAGAGAAGCTAATGAAAGAATTCCTCTGCTCAGCTTTTTACGCCAAAGCTGTATTTCTGCCACTACTGACTGGCTCATTATTTTTCTGTTACACTTGAAATCCAGATCCCAAGACTCATCTATCAATGAAAACCAATGAAAATGGCAGATGGAAGGATATCCTTCATCACAGATTGCCCTAAAAGGTAAACCCAGATTTTGCATGCATGGACAAACTCTTTCTGCATCTGTTTTTGCATAAACAGTCATGATACCTATGCATATTAGATCCATAAAATACTATGTTAAGAAGCAATCTCCATTTGTCATTACAGTCCATCTGGTATAATATATACTGGTAAGGAGATGATGCAAGTTAAAATAGATATGGTTACAAGTAGAATCTTTATTTAGTTCAAATAACAGAAACATGTTAAATTACGCATTGAAATTATGTATGTAATGAAACGCTAAGGATGAAGGATGCAAGGGAAAAAACGGCATAAGAGAGTGGAATTTAACCTGAAAACAGTAGTGCCTTCACTTTCAAAGTAGTGAATGCTGCCAGCTGCTCTGAAAAGCTTGGAACCAAGGGATCTCCAGCAGCTTTGGCAGTGGGAATGCAGGGCACCTGCTGCCTGCGGGTTACGGGGGATTATGGGCTTTCTTCACACTAACATAACTTAAAGTTCTGCACCGAAGGTCAGACACTGGAGGCTGCAGCAGCCTCTGGCTGATTGAAACACAAAGTCCTCCTGTTGAAGGCAGTGGGGTTTTTTCATCACAGTTAAGTGTATGTAAGTTTTAACTAACACTCCTGTTGCTGAGCTCTGCATTTTGAGTGTAACCACATGCATTCAGCCAGGCACTGTGCTCCAGATTTGGTCTGGGTTTTTTCAAAGTGATTCATCTAATCCACTCCCACTGACCTTGTCATGTTGTGCTTTGTGAGGACATCCTTCACCCTCAGCCAGGCACTGTACTTTGCCATCACTGCCATTCCCTGGTAAAAAGCATGAAGGCAAAAGGCAAATGAAACTTACTGGTGGTCTTTAATACTGGAAAAAGATATGTAGAGCCCAATTTTTTAAAACCATTTAAATAAAACTCAGCAAGATATCCTGTGCGGAAGAAGAAAATATAACATTCTAATTCCTAATTTATTAGGATTCCCACATAAATAAAAGGAAGATGTGGTTGTTAACTAACAGTGGACTGAAAATCTTTTCAACAAGAGCTGAATAGAATCCTTACTTTTAGTGTGTATGTGCCACCCACGTTTTTCTCTGTGATTAATTATGTCACTGTAATCTTACCACCCTCTTCCCATGGGCTTGGGTCATCTGGTCGATTGCAGACTGGTGACAATAGTAGATTATCCTTGGGCTCAGCGATAACCTCTTGTATCAAGGGTTTTGATGGGGTTGCTCGTTTATCTTTGATCTCCAGGTACCTTACTGAATCAGCAGGCTCTGTAAAGAAGCTTTCAACAAGGGATCTTAAGTGCTCCTTTTCATGCCTTTTATGTATCTTAGACACATTTGAAAAAATTGGTGTTGGAACTTCTTCTACTGAATTCTCAAACATGCTTTGATTGTTTTCCTCTAATGCAGAATTGCTGTCATTTGCCATTTCAGAAATTATTTCAATCTTTGGGTGATCCTCCTGCTGTAAAGGTAGAAAATGTAATTGAAAATATATTATTCTAGATGTAAAAGCTAAGAGATGGGTAAATATCTCTTGGGTCCACATAACAGTTGACAGCTTTGATGTGCTGTTCTCCCAAAATGTATGGAAGTTGTGCTTTACCCACAGCACTACTTCTTTGTGGATGAATATTAGGTTAACTATTTCTCAGGCATTAGCGATGAACTGAGCCTAAACTATTAACAGTCCATAAAAAAGATTATTTCTTTCAGCAATTCAGCAACGTGTGGGCTCAGTTCTATATTACTTCACCTCCAAAGAGAGGGACCTGACTAACATCTCTGTCTGAATTCACGTAAGAACTGAACACCCTTCGGAGCATGAGAGCTGCTAACACTCCCTCAATAATCCTCTCTGTTCCCTTCCCTTATCTTCTAACTGGAGGCTTTGTTGGCCAAGACGTTTTGCAATGCTGTTTTAAGCCTGTGACCAAGAGTAAATAAATTCCATGCCTTACACTGACTGTAGGAAAAGTTTGCATTATCTTGGAGGGACTTGTAAAAACATGTACTGTATGTACTGTATCAGCCTCTGTCTCCAGCAAGGCAAGTATGAGTCAACATCAGCATGAGAATCAAAGCTGTGCTTTTAATCTTTGTTTTCTTTTTCTTTCTTCTCTTTTTTGTTTATAGGCTTTTGCCTAGAAGGTTAGTTTGAGCACAGCACAACACTAATGTGGCCATAAACTGCCTTGTATCTGAGTAGTCCACAGTGGAGCAGAGGAGTTTAAATCTCTCTGTGTTTTCAGTTGAAAAGTCTGACTTTATTCAGTAGCAGGCAATTTGTTTTCTCTATTCAGTCCTTCGCAGCATATTAGTACTAGTAAAGTATCTTTTAAGAGCAGTCTTAAAGTGCTACTAAAAAATTAATCTTACTTAACTGTTGCATTACTTGATCTTAGGTTTTCATTCTCCCATTTTGGCAATGCAGTAATATTAAAAATCAAATTTAAAAAAGACTTGTAAGTGGATAGAGAAGATCTGCTGGAACATCTATTTTAGTTTATAAATGCATAACTGATTACATCTCCAGAACCAGCATTTCACAACTTAATTATCCTCATTTTGCAAAACACTTATAGATGTCTTTGGGGTAGCTTCATCACTGGAATAAATATGAATCTTACCTTTTGAACAAAGATTTCCTCTTCTGGTGAGAATTCATTTACATCTAGATCTTCTAAATCAGGCAGTTCCTGAAGACAAGCACAAGATCATTAATCAGTGGGAAAAGCTCCTGTAAACGATAACATACAAAATTTCTATCTCATTGGGAATCTTCTTCAAAACAACGCTTCTCAGGGTAAGAAGCCACAGCCAGCAATACCACACTGTCATCCTCTCCAAGATGACAGTTTTCTCTGTTAAGCATATGTGGGAAAAGTAAAATTCATCTGTCTCCAGGAATAGCAGATGGGAAGGCAATAACCTGAATGTCACACTGAATGTTATTTTCTACTATGCTGTGCGAGTAAGACGGAAAAAAGATAAACAGTCAAATCAAGACCTGCAGTCTACCTGAAACTGTTTATCTGTAAACTGTTAACCTAAATACATCTAATAAACAATGTTTTACTGTGCATAGCTCATAATTAAGGATACAGAACTGCAAACTTGTTGCTGGGAACTGTTTTTCTTCAGATAGGTCCAATAATTGCAGCTTTCCATTAGAAAAATTTATAAGACAACTATTGCTTGCTGACATGAAAAAACAGAGGGTGGGAATATAAAATCACAGGTAGAAAATAATACCTTTCTGCCACATTTTTTTTTTTTTTTAGTGTAGGCCAATACTGGTAAAAGTGTCTCCTTTTAATTTCAGATGTTTTTAGAGCTTAATGATTTTATAGCAAGGTGCCCAGTGTAGTAGCATCAGGAACATCTAATCTGTACTGTCTTGCATGGTGAAGATTATTACAGAATTAAAGTCAACAAAGGAAACTTCTGTTTTCTGATATGGTTGTACACAGTGCGGCATGTCCTGAAGTCACAGAGCTTTGTAAGAATAGCATTAAAAATGTGCAAATTAAGATTTGAGACCAACGTTAGTAGGTGGAATTTGATGTCAATAGGGAAGTGAAATAGCTGTCAATCCTGTTCCAAACCAAAACTGCTTACTAGAAGTTATCCAGGTTTAGCTGCACAGAATATCGCTCAAACACTGCCAAGGCATGTGCAGCAACATGAGCTTGTTTCTGCTTGACAGAGGGATGTCATAACCACCGCATTACAAACCCTCCTCCACTTTTCTCCCTTATATGACTACTGAGACCATCTACTGACTCCAGGATACGAATGAAGACGATAGTGCTGCTCCAGAGCTTCTCACGATTGGCATCCTCACAGCCATTCCCTGCTATGTCAGCACTAAGTCTTTTCGGAAAATCTGCAATAGCGTAAGTATTGGAGGTTGTTGTGACAAGCTCCTTCCATTACTAAATTTCAGCAGGAGAGCGAAGTAGCATAGAACACTGAAATTTGACTTAGTGTGCAATTTGGGTTTGTTTTTTCTTCTGTAGAGTTAGAATAGTCACACCTTTTATGTGTCAAAAGAAACCCCATGCGTGTATGCTGAAGAGTTCCTTTTATACTATCTTAAAAGTTTCTGCAAAGGAGCTTGCTATGGTGCCATATAGCATCAAAAATAAAAAAGACATTGAATGTATGAGATCTTCACGTTGCGGGTACCTACATTATTGGTATTTATTTAAAGCTTTTATTTCAGACCCTGTAACATCTACTTATAAAAATAGTACTGTATATACTTGGAATTGCTGCCAGTTCTCTCCACTATCCTTGTTAAACCTATTACTACAAACAGCCAAACAGGAGGATGCAGCAGTAAGCTCTATGAAGCAGTGGGCTGAGCCCTTTGCTAACAGGATGGAATTTTTTCCTGGGAAATTAAGAGCATGGAAAAGATACAAATGACTTTTCTAAGCCATTCCAGTAAGAATTTAGTTAACAGTGGCAGTATAAGAGATCAGAGAGTGTAGTAAGTGCTCTGGGAAATCATAACCTCAGAAGTTTGTTCTTGCTAGTTATGTCAGAATCTGACGCTGTCAGTTTAGCAGCACTGTCATAATTAGGGCATATTGAATAGTTCTCCTTTGAAGTGAGATTGTATTTTTCAGCAATATCCATGTTCTTCTCGTGATTAAATGTGGTTAAACGTCAAAATATTTGCATCATCAGATAGAAATTTTAGATAACAGAAGACCATATTACGAACATCAATCACTTATTATATATGTGAATAATGCACATTCTACTTTTCTTGGAAATATACCTAAAACTTATAATTTGAGAATCAATTTATAACATCTAATACTGCTAGCTAACATTTACAATGAGTGGGTGGCTCTTTCTTCCTTATGCTTTTTCTGCAATAGTTCACATTCTCAACTGTATATTTCATTTAAGTTTTGCCTAAGAGGATGCACGTATCCACTAGATTCTTTTTGTTGTGATTTCTGTTTTTTAAAAGAGAATCCTCATTAACTTCTCCAGAGAAATCATGAAGATAGACAGTCAACTTCAGGTGACTTATGGCCAAAGGACAAAATAAACTTTGGAAGCAGTAGTAAATTCTTTATACATGCTACTGGAGAGAATGAATACCCCTACAACTTCCCTTTTTTGTTTTTTTTTTTTCCTTCTTTCCTTTAACTTTTCCTAATAGTAGACCTTTCTTAGAAACATGGCCATATAGTTTTATTAGGCAGGATCTTACAAGAATTAATTTGGGAGCAGACAAGACACAAATCTGAATTTCTCAAAATCTGAATCCAATACATACATCAAGATAAAGCTTCTTTGGAGTCTCTAATTTGATCTGTTTGATTTCAGCATATTTGTCCAGTTCAGGAAGTGTGGCCTTTTCAGCAGCTGCCTTCTCTCTTGGTAGATCTAAAGAATAAACAATAGTTAGATGCAAAGAACTAACTGAATAAAAAGACTTCCTATATTGCAACAGCAAGCACTGCAAAACCAAGCTGCTGGGGACCTGACTACCATTACAAAATTCACAGCTGAATCCAGCACTTCCATCATATTCTTGGGCTCCCTTACATTGTATAAATTAATATTTGCATTTTGCCATAACATGTTCCACAGATCTACAAAAGCATTCTTCCATTTTGAAGAATGGAATAGCCTTCTGTTTGAAGGCACAAAACCACCTTGAGAGTGATGTCCGGCTTAGCTTGACAGACAGACTGCACAGTTACATGGGAGCAAGGGAAACCCATAAGCTCTCCTGTCCTGTCACTAAATCTGGTACACTTGAGAAGTGGAATTCCACCTTTATATAGCAGAAGTTGCAGGTTCAGCCCTCAATTTTTTTTTTTTTTAATTTAAAGAATATTTTAACCGGTATTACTTGATTTTCACCTAGTCACCGTGGAAAACTAACGGGCTGTTCTCATCTATGAATCAGTTGGTTTCAATCACAGCAGAGGCAGTGCTACACTAAGGTTGGCTTATTGTCTCTGCATCCTCAGTTTTGTTTGATTTTTCACTGTGCACATTACCATCTGTCTTCTTGTTGAAGTTTGAGCATTTGTAACGGTTTGATTCTTGTGCATCCTCTTGAACTCTAGCAAGAATATTTCCGGATGTGAAATCCGTGTTCTCTCCCCTATTTGGTAGAAGTGTTATCACTTCATCATGAACATCAAAATTTTCATTTCTAAATGTCTCTGTCTTCTCTTGAGTTTTTTCCTCTTCTGATATATTTGAAGTCTCTGATGTATTAGAATTTCCACCACTGTCATCTGAGTTTGCAGGCGCTCCTACAGAAGAAACAAGTTCCTTAAAACTGCTGAGTTAATCTACCATTACTCCTTCTAAATATCCCAACTTTACTGCATCGTCTTAATAGGTTGGCCTAAAACCTGCATCACAAGCTCCTACTTTGGTTGAGCAGCTATTCGTGGATCAGTAGTCCTCCCAAGATTACAGCAATGTTCTGGGTTTTCACGTCTCAACTCCCCAGCAAATACAGTTCCCCAGCAAAAAAACTCATCTAGAGAAAACACTATAGTAAAGAATTGTCTGGTATCTGTAGTTAACTTTGAAAAGACTCACAATATTTAAATATATGCTTGAGCGTTTTGATGGATCAGTGACAAATACTGAAGTTATCCATCTCCTTTATGCTAGCAGAAAAAGTTTTACTTGTTAAGTCAACGACATTTAATTTTAGAGCCCGTGAAACCCCAAAATGTATCAGGTAGATAAAAACTCTTTCAGTGCTGTTTAACCTGAGCACTTCACATACTTCACATAGTGCGTACTTCACATAGGAAGGTTATGCTGGGACCTATTTCTGGTCATAAACGTCTGTCTCCTTGAATAAGGTGACAGGAGAATTTGGCATAAAAAAGGGCAGTAGGTGAAGCAAATTATTAAAGACCTTCCTCTTACTGCCTGTATTACCACTGCTGTGGGCTCTAGGCTGAAGCTGTCACTCTTAGCCAACGCAGCAGTGGAGAGGTGCCTGGGTAGGGACTGGTGAGGCGGTTATCACTGGATCTTATTGGAGCCCAAGTGGCTATTGAGGCCAGCCCTGTTCTGCATCTTGGGGAAGAATCGCTCTTGGGGTGTAACTGCCTGCCCCCACCCATGAATGCCTGCTGGAGCCATCGCTGCCCTGGCTAGCACCTGGTTGCTGTGGTGACAAGCACAAGAGCTTGAAATATCGGGACAGAAAGTGGTTTGTTAGGGTTTTTTTGCTTCATCAGCAGTGAGAAAGGTGATGATTGCTTAAAATCATTGTGGTTAATCTAAGATGCACCAAGACTAATAAAGTATTGAGTATGGGGGAAATAAGGTTCATAAATATATTCCAAAAATTGCATCAGCCTCCTTCTGAACATTTAGGAACTATTCATTTATTTTAAACATTCAAATTGAAGCAGACACAGACATCTTCAAAATTAGTAATGACAAACCTTCTAGGATGTCTGCTGCACCTCCATTTCCACGTTTTGCACTTGCCTCCCTTTCTTCCATGTACTTTCGACTTTTCTTTTCCTCTGCTTTTTTCCGGATCACTGCTAAAGCATTGATGCTATCTTCAGTTTTTTTTCTCTCTCTAGTATGCCATTTTTCCCTTTCTGCTCTCTCAGCTTCAAGCCCTCCAACAGCCCAGGCTTCTGCACAGGCTCTAATGAAAACACAAAAGCTTGCTGTAATATAGCTATAAAAGCCTATCTTTACAATGTGAGATTAACTTAAACTTAAAATAGCTTGCAACAGCATAAAATAGCTGCAAGAATAAAAAACAACCATACAGCAGTGACAATCCCATATGCAACAGGGGTGCACATATATCTTATCTTGTATGTGGAACTGCAACAAAAGAAACAAAGATATTCAAATGCTGGTGATTACACCACCGGAGATCTGTCAGGAATGTTGATCTTGTCCCTGCTTTTCCAGACACCTGCTCAATTTCTGTTGAAATCAGGATTTGCCCCTGGTCTACAGACTCGGCATATAACAATTCTGTTCAAGAATTAATTCTCCTGTGAAAAAACACAGGGGTTTTTTTAGGTATGTTAGATATAGGACTCTGTAGTATAATACTCTTGTACTCAAAGTCACCCACCCTCAATAAGTTATACTGGTCAGTCTTCCTTTTCTTCCATGACAACATTAACAAAAAATGGGTGAGTGATCATCAGCATTTGAGCTTTACTGCTGTGTAAAGGAGATGGCTCCGTTTCTTACCTATCCTTTGGAAAAACTGGTCTGTCATCCAAATATGTTAGTTGTTTTAGTCGAACAATAAATGTTTTTCTATAATTAGTAATTTTCTTTATCACTTGGTTACCCATCAAATTCAGCACACGCTAGAGAAAGAAGGGAAACCATTTTTAAAGTTGAGTAGCAAAACCCCCAATCTGGACATGTACTTTCCCGATTGTTTCAAAACCAAGAAGTGAATAAAACATCCTGGGTGCTACAGGTAATCTACAACGAACCAAATAATGTTCAATAACATTCCTTTTAGACTGATAGCTATTGTGCACTGGACTACCCGGCAAAACCATTTAATGGGATTCATCCACATACGTGATACAAACCCTCAGCTATATTCGGCTTACCAAATTAGGCATGGTCTCCAGAATAGTTATAATACTTGGATCACTTAGATTGTTGTAGGAAAGATCAAGAACGGAAATACTTGGGCATTCTTGCAAGTGCTGTATGTCTTCCACTGTTCGTAACTTATTGTGAGCAATCTGCAGAGTCTGCAGGACTTTCAGACAAGCTGTCAGACAAGAACATTACAACAAAAGAAAAGGTAAGTGTCATTGCTTCACAGAGGGCTTTCTGGAGCAAGTAGAAAACTGCATTCTCAAAACAATTGTTTATATTGAATTGGGAGTTTTTTTCCTGAATTTGATATTCTGTTATATGCACTTTTTGGCTAGGTCTCAAAAGCTGCTTTCTTCACTGTGGGAAAAATAGTTGTTTGGGTTTGGGATGCTGGCTGCTTTTAATTCATGTTTCAAACTAGTCAGTTACATAAAAGCAAGAGCTTGTGTTTCATATTACTCCCAATGTACACAAATAATAATGTACAGGAATTCTTTTATTTTCTACTGAAAATGGAGTAGGTCCTGTAACAGACATAAAACATGTGGTAATCAGTCTGCAACTGCCAAAGCACATCTTAACTGTAAAGTAAATGGTGAAAACTAGACTGTCAGCCTGTCTGCCACACAGATGGGTACTAAGATGTTATTAAGAAGTGAAGAAAAGCTACTTAAATGTCCTAGGTATCCACGTGAATGTAATTACTATGTCTCCTTTGGTTTCCCATCTATTAAATTACAAAATACATAGGTGTGACTCTTCAATAAAAGCCTTGAGGACTTTGGTATGGGATATTGTGCAAAAATTTTAACATGAATTAAAAAACCCCTTGAAACTAGTGCCACTAATAATAGCATAGATTAGTCACAGTTTGGGAATGTGGGTTCGTTATCAGTTAAAACATGTTGCACTAAAAGTTCTTACAGAGATTCTCAATGGTCTCAATGTAGTTGTTACTGATATTGAGGGAATCCAGCTTTTGTAAGGGTTCAAGGTTTTCAATTTTCTTAATTAAATTGAGTTGCAAGTAGAGGCAACGCAACTCTGTCAGAGCCTCCAAATTCTCAATTTTTGTTAAGCCATTGCATTCCAGCCATAAACACTTCAATCCAGTATACTCTTCAAGATTTTCCAGGCGCTTAAATCCTGCAGGAAAAGATGTTTTAAAATGAAATGGCATTGGCTAAAATCAAGTCTTTGATAAAGTAAATTTCATTAAACCAGTGCTGCTGAAACAGCCTGTGAGAACACCTGTACTGAAGTTGCTGCCAATATTTCCACTGAATTAATAGTACAGTACCTGGCCCATAAAGGGCAAAAACATATAGGCACCTATTCTGGTCTGTATCTTGTGCAGTCCCTTAGACGCTCAAATAATACATATTGAGAAAATAGCAAAAACAAGGCCAAATGCAGAAGGTAGATTTAGCATGTCCTATTTATTTAAAACAATTCTTACACTAGCCTGAACAAGCTAACCATATCATGCAAAAACCTGCTCAAAGATCACAAGAGGATGATCCACATTCATTCTAGCAACATCTTCTTGTTTCAGTAGTATTTGATAATGTACAGCAAGTCTTTACTGTTTGTTTTCTTCCTAACCATTTTTATTTGGCAGTAAAAAAGTTCTCAAAGCTGGAAAACAGCTTCTTTATACAAACACACTTAAGAAGAAATATATTTATTTTCGTCTGAAAGACATTTATCAGACTACTGTTTGGGGGGGAGGGATAACATCCCTTGATTCCTACTGATCCTTTGAATGACTCCACAAAGTAAAGTCTATAATCAGTTTACTTTTCTACTTTCATATTGACTCATTTTGTTTCACTGTTTCATTATTATATAAAATTATGTTTCTAATTTAAAAGAATTATCAGATACCTTACTTCAGTAAGCCATAATTCTCTGCTAAAACGCTACTTAAGAGTAATAAATCTATAGTCATGTCCATATCTTACCTTTATAATGCAAGTAAAGTGTATCATTTAAGCATGGGGTCAAGTATAATTTCTGTTGTTTACAGATGTCTTTCAGAATCTTTTTTGTCATTCTAAAATAATAATGGGAAGCAGAAGCAAAACAAAAAATGTATTTCAGTGCACATTCTGAAATGTTCTTTTATGTAAGAGAAATAGCTACAGCTTTCAAGACTACACTCCAAATAAAAAAAAAGTAGGTTTCTTTAGAGTAGCTTTCCATTTCTACCTGTTTGAAGTGAGCTCTTCTGCTGAAAAACAGAAACTACATAGGAGAGTGGGTCAGGAATTAAGAGTCTGCCTTCTTGGAAAAGAGCAGCATGATCCTGTGTTAGATTCTGGTTCCTTCCTCTCCAATTCTTTCCTCCATTCCTTGCTGCTTTGGTGCAGGATCTTTGGTGGCATAGCCAATATGCAAAGTTTTTCTCAGACTACAAATTCAATAGTTACCAACCTAACATTTTAATGAAATGCTGATTCTGAAATAGCACTCAAGACAGTTTTAATACACAACTGTGATTGGTTAGGAATACCACAGAAAGAAAATGAGTAATACCTGTTCAGTTGTAATTGCTTAATGTTCATCTCCACTCCTTTTGGGATGCAAGTGAGAAGCAAGAAAAGGTTACTCAGGGAAGCTGTGGCTTGCAGCTGAACAGGGCAGGGGCAGAGGACTTGGCAAAAGGACTTGGGCAGAAAACTACAGTGTGAAACGGCAGGGGCTGCGGGGGCAAAGCACTTGGGTTGCAGCCAACAGCAGCCAAACAAGGCCACAGCTGCACACAGCAGTCAGCAGACAGAAAACCCCCAAAGTGGTGGGTGGCCTGAAAACTGTTAAAATAGAAATGGATCACAGCAAAAAGCTGCTGATGGGATGTGTTACGCTGTTATCTGGGGACCCTGTGCTAGACAGCACTGGATCAACAGGTTTATAGTTGATAGTGTCCTGTTATTCTTTGCAAAGTCTCTGCTAGGGAACTGTTTTTCGGCTACATAAAATTTAGTAACATTACAGACAAATAACTTGAGAACCCATGAGGAAAACACCTAGCAAAAACATTCCATGCAGAAAATATCTGTATCTTCTTGCTTAGGAAGATTAGATTTTGTAAAACAGAATTCCAGAATAAAACTTCTAGTAGATACCCCTCACTTAAAGAAATATTGCGGAAGTACAGTGTTAAATGATCCAAAATTATTTTCTACTTCTCAATTCCATATGAGCAAATCAAACTTTGCATTTGTGGTCATAAGTATTTGCAGGCCTAAGGTCTGTAACAGTAAGATTTTCTTAGCATGGAGATATTTTCAAAATAACAAAAAGACTTGAGTAAATGCATTGAAATTAAACCTTTCATAATGAATGTGCTTTTAGATATATTTACTTACTACACTACAAATCTCAGTATTGCTGAAGAGCAAAACTAATACTGTCAACTAGTCAATTGAGTTCCTGGGACAATACAAAATATGATTGTCAGCTTCTAACTGCCCTGTAAACTAAATGTGGCCAATACAAACCTCTGAAGGAACAAAAGATTTTTAAACTTTAAGCAAAATCTTTAAATACATGCTGTTTTCTTGTATTGTCAACTCAGGTACATTACTGTATGCTAGCTACTTGCAGTATATCCCACTGTTTTTCACTGTGCTATTTGTAGTAGCATTTAATCAAATTATTAGCATCCTCAGGCAAGTTATAGAATCATAAAATGTGTTCCTTCAAAACACTGATTCTTACGTGCAGTTATTGCTGTCTGCCATCACTCTTCACGAGAACTTAATTCTGAAGCATGTCAGGATGATTAGCCCAGAATAAAGTTTTCTATGTAAGTACAGTCCAATCCACCTCCTGGTAACTCAGTGAGTCTTTCCCTTGACTTTAAAGGACTGTAACTGTCCCTAATAAAACAGCTACGTTAAAGTTAGCAGCAAGATAAATTTTGGGAAGTTTCACCAACATGTAAGCAGGTATAGAGGGTAAATGTTCATTGTTCCTTATATATCACTCCACAACTAACCCATGTGACCAGACTTTCAACAATGTTATTAAGTAGTACCAAATATGGTTTTTAATTTTATTAGTTGCTTGCAACATGCTTAATTGGAGATAACACAAGAATAATCCCATTTCACAACTATTAACGAACCTTCATTGCAGCATATGCTGGTTTAGGCTGGACCAAAATCAGAGCCAAAGCTTACAAAGGAGGTGTGTCTTATTGTCAACTACCTGAGGTACCTCTGGATTTCCTCTGCTGAAAATTATCCTGACAACTGTAATATTTACCTAGTGATGAATTAATACAATACATTGTCTGAATTGATGCTGAGAAATGGTCAACTCTACCAACAAATGACTCTCAAAAGAGTTTGCACAATTTTCTACATATCCATTAAATAGACTACATCATGAAGTCAGAATGCCGTTTGCTACTGTGGCCATTAAAAAAAGCTGTACAAATGCTGGAACTATCACTAATTCCTGATTTATTGATTATTCTTAAATTCATCTTCGAAATTGTTCTCCTGAATTGACATGTTGAATAACAAAACTCACATTGACTTCAGTGATGCCAAGATTTAAATAGAAAACATCCACAAATAATGTATTACCTTACACAGCCCTGCTCTTCTTCTGTCCTTTGACTGGATGAGCTGGTTACAGATTTGTGATCACCATCTGATTTTTGTCCATTCTGTTGATCTGCTCTGGACATACCGCTGATAGCTTTCTCTTGAGTTTTAATATCTTTATAAGTAAGAAAACAAGTTGCAGTTTAGAAGCACCAGTGGGGCAAAAGTGTCATGTTGGCAATTACTTTAGAGAAATCTTGAAGAGCAGTTGAATGAGACTTTCCAGAAAATAAGTGCTCTAACCAAGATTTTTGCCAACATTTTATATGAAAGGAAGCTTAATTTTTGTAGAGGGCAAAGTAGTAAAATAAGCAGTAGCAAAATAAACTGTTAAAATCCACTTTTTTTTTTTTTTTTTTTTTTTTTTTTTACATCTGGAAGTCAGGTAGTACGCACTGGTCTTAAAGTACTGGCATCGATGTGGTCTTAGACATCCACTATATGTTACATTTAATTAATGATGATTTGAGTTTAACAAGGCTGCTAACTTTGCATGTAGAGAGACTACAGTAGCAGCATATCAGAGTCATCTCAAGCACTGTTTGTTAGCTTAGCTCTTCTACAAATTTACCCTTTTGTACACTTTGGAAAGCATACCCAGGGCTGTAATCATTCAACCTGTCTGTAGATTGCCTTTGATTAATTGCATTTTAAATACTTTTCTCTTCAGATTTTTGCTCTGCACCTTCTAGTTGCACTTGTAGTGTATGCACTTAAAAAGAGACAAGCAAGATGATTGTACCAGCTCATTTAAATATGATTGTCATTAAAACATTCAGAGGTCAGGCTAGCTGTATGATTGCAACACAGGACAAGGTATCCCTCCAGCAAGACAAAAGTAAAGACACAGAAGGAGGGAGGAAGCACAAGCAGATAGCAGTTGAGTAAGCCTCGGTTACGGCAAGATTTTCAGTGACTTTTCTGGGAGAAAGAATAAACTCGTAACGCATCCATGTGAGTAATGACAGAGTTTATGTCTAGGCTTTATGCAAACTAAAGTTCCCTACGTGAGTCCTAGTGAGCCAGCTGTATGGGCTCACCTGCGTTGAAAGAATTGCCTTCATTTTCTGTGTGGGTAGCTTTATTTCTGGTGGTGTTCAGAGATTCTCCCTCCAGGTATTCCCCTCCAAGGCCTTTGTCCAAGTCTCCAGTTTGTGATTGCATTTTAAGATTTGTGATTTAGACAAACGTCAGTATTTGATGTACAATTCAACTCTTCCAGATAAAACACCTAAAGGTTTTAGTAGGAGAACCTGTTACAGATAAAAGACCAGTGTGAGCAAATTATGAAGCCTGTGTGGAGTTGGCAGCCTGGGTCTACTCACTGTTGAGATACCAAAAGGCAGGGAGAGTTTACTTTAAACCTTGCCCACCACGGATCCCACGCAGGGGACACAGGACCACCACCAAGAAGCCTCTCTAAATAGAGAGTCACTTTTTTCCGTTGGAAGCTGCAGAGCAGAGGACGCAGCGATGGTGACGCAGCGATGGTGGCCCTTCGAGGCACAGCCCGCTCTTACGTAACGCCTGCCCCGCTGCAAGCCGGGCGGGCTCCTGAGGCAAACTTTAGTCTCCTCACGAGGCTGCAGGTGCTGTCACGTTTCCCCCCACACGCTTTTCGCCGCTACAAGTCGGTAGGTCTCTAGACAGGCCTCGTCTCCTAGAGCGCACCGCTCTATCTCCCGTTAACGCCCCCCGCTCCCGTTACCTGAGCCGGGCCCCGGCGCAGGGGGTGGGGGCCGCTCCCGGCCTCGCCGCGGTATGCACCGGGTAGATATAAACGGCGAGGGACGGGGCAGAGGGGCTGGAACTCTGCTCCTGCCGGCGGTCCTGAGGCGCGGACAGCCGCCCCAACCGCCTCAGCCGTCGCCATGGCGACGCCGCGCTGGCCCACAAGGCGCCGCGGCCGCTCCTGGCGGTGCCGCGCAGCTGCCGGCGGAGGGCCCGGCCCCGCGGCCCCGGGACTCCGGGCGGGTAACGGCCCCGCGGCGCGGGGTGGGGGGTCTTCCTCCGTTGGAGAGGCCCCGGGCTGGGAGCGGCAGGGCTGGGGCTGAGCGAGGGGCCGAGGCGCCGGGCCGGGCCGGCCTGTGAGCGGGGCTGGCGGCGGGGGCGCGGTGAGGCCTGCGGCCGGGCCGGCCTGTGAGCGAGGGCAGGGCGGCGGCTAACGGCCGCGCAGCAACCAGCGGCAGCGGCGGTTGGGTTTTACGCTTGTTTTTAAAAATTATTTACTTGTGAAAGTCATGTGGGGCACGGTAGTGTTTTGTGCTGGAAGCCGATGTGCGGTGTGGGGTTGACACACGGTGCTAGCCCGTGGCTCAAGGGTTCTCAAAGCTGGCCGCCACGGTAGGCGCGGGGCCTTGCTGGGAAATGGCTGGTGCTTTGGTGGTGCTGGGGCCCGGAGCTGTGCTCCTGCCCCTCAGCTCCGTTCTCTGTCATCTAGCTTTCTGTGCTTGAAAGAGCTCCTTGTTTCGCATGTGCTCAGCCCTCTCCTGCTGGTTACCCTTGCCTCTTCCATAGGTGGTTCTTAATCTTCCAAAATTAGTTGTTATGTGCTGAGCTTCCCCAGTCTGCTTGGCCTCGAACTGTTTTATTACAGTATCCTTGATCAGTGTTATTGCAGGATAACTGATCAGTAATTAAACCCTTGTATAAGGGCTAAATGGCTAAACCAGTGAGGCTGATGGTAGGTCATACCCAAATTTTAGCAGTCTGACTTGAGGCTTTTCAGCATCAAAATGGTGTTCAGACTGCAACATGCTGAATCTCAAAGGTTATCCATTCAGTCTGAAAAGTTTACATGGCCCAAGAGGCAATTGTAATAATTGCCTGTGTCTTTTTCTTGTCTTTTTTTTTTTTTTTTTTTTCCCAGGCTTGTGATCACCATGGCTGCAGTGGATCGTTTCTACCTCTTGTACAGAGAGATCAGTCGTTCCTGCAATTTTTACATAGAGGCCCTGGCTATAGTTGGAGCTTGGTACACAGTCAGAAAGTGTGTGTCTCTTGCGATTGACACTTACAGCATGATCAGGTTGCATTTAATTCCAAAGCTGGGTGGTGAGATCGATCTTGTCAAGCGTTACGGGAAATGGGCCGTGGTCACTGGTAAGAGACTGAAGCAGTGTATTTGCTTAGGTTTATAAAACATGCCAGTACTGTAAAGCTTGCTAGTTTGCACTGCTGAGTGAGCTTTATGTCATAAGCCGGGACCTGTATGATCTCTGGTTGCGAGTTAATCTGCTTGAGCAGTGTCAGTTGTTCAGTGCCAAAATAAATTAAATTCCTCAGGAGACTGGCATTCTGAGTATATTGACTGACTGCTGGGAAAGAATCACAGAGCAATTTTTCCCAAAACTTGCAAGGTACACCCTGAACGTGTACAGCGTAGACAGAGATACAGACAAGATCCTTTTTTTCCTGTGGGGTTTCATACGTGCTCGAGTTCTTCAGCAAGGTTTAAGTCATATATCTCTGACATCCCGGCCTTTCATTAAGGTTCTACTTTAAGCTCTCTGTTGTTGTCATAGAAAATATAAAACTTGTATGTCGCGGGATAGCAGAACGTTGCTACTGACAACACTGTCTTTAATGTTGTGGCTTTGAGATCAGCAGATTCAGTGCCACATGATCTCAGAGAAGAGAATAAAGCTATAATTGAAAGAACTGCCAAAACTGGAGGCTGGTGCTGCTCTGATTTTCACCTTGGTGTTTTATTTTCTATTACAGGTGCCACAGATGGTATTGGGAAGGCATATGCCCAAGAACTTGCAAAACGTGGTGTCAACATCATCTTAATCAGCCGAAGCAAAGAGAAGCTGGAGGCTGTATCTAGAAGCATATCTGAAACCTATAAAGTGGAAACAGATTTTATAGTAGCTGACTTCAGCAAGGGTCGTGAGCCTTACCCGGCCATTAAGGAGGCTCTGAAAGATAGAGAAATTGGGATTTTGGTGAATAATGTAGGAATATTTTATCCCTACCCAGACTATTTTACCAATCTCTCTGAGGATATTCTGTGGGACATGATCAACGTAAATATTGTTTCTGCTAACATGATGATGCATATTGTGCTGCCGGGCATGGCAGAGAAGAAGAAAGGGGCAATTGTGAACATTTCTTCTGCATCCTGTTGTCAGCCAACACCAATGTTGACAATCTATGGAGCCTCTAAAGTAAGTTGGGCTGTAACGTTTAGTGGTATGTGCTGCAAAGGAGATTATAGGTTGTGTGGCTTTTTTGTTGTGTTTTTTTAAACCTATTCAGCAAGGATATCAAAATACTTCAAGTTTTTTCAGGGATTTGTTCAAATATTGGAGGTGAATGTTACATGTACTAAGCAGTAAACTCTTTATGCTTAAGAATGCTGGGCTTTGTACCAAAGTCAGTGCTATCTGGATTATTAATTGTGGCATAGCAGTAGTTCTAGGAAAAATGTTACCCTCCTCAGACGAATGATGTGCAAAGCATAGTGGCAGTTCTGTGACACATTGGAAGGGCCAAGAATTTAATTTCCCTCTTCTTCAGCTGACCTGTGCAGACATACCTCAAGTTACTTACACACTAGTATTGGGTAGCAAGAGGGGCTATACTCGTACTTAAGCCACCACTGTGAAGAGGACTGTTGGCAAATCAAGCCATTGCTTCACCTAACACCAAGGGGCAGAAAAAGGCTTCTTACACCATTTTCTGTACCATATTTTGGGAGAAGTGAAAAGTACTCCCTCTCCCCAGCCAATTACTCTTCCTGAGGAGATCCAGTCAATAATGATTAGGATGGGGAAGCTGGGTGATTCTGGAAGTACTAATGCTTGTGGGGATGTGGATTTATGCTGGATGACTTGCTGCTGAATCCACAAAAGCAACTGAGATTGTAGAAGGATCTCACCTAGATCTGGTGTCTAAACACAAGTGATTATTGCTCCCAGCTGTTGGTGGGAGCTGTAGTCTAACACCTATGCAGTCTTGCTCCTGGGATAGCTCTTGTGTGTGCTTTCTTTTGCCTGGAGCAAAACCAGCTCTTATTACCCAAGGTCTAAAACTCCTTGAAGATTTTTGTCAGTATAGGAATTGGCTTAAGATTCCTGTTTCTGTTGCAGAGTATCTTGCCATTTGGTTATGCTAAGTGTATGCAGAACTGCACTCTGAACTAAAACAAAGTACCTGAATGAAAAAGAACAAAACCAAATGTAACCAAGGTTTCTTTGGCTGCCATCATTAATCCAAATCCTCGATCAGCAGTGCAGTTTAAAGCCTGACCTCTGAACAATTACACTGGCACAGAAGTGAAAACAAGCTGCTCTAGCAGCATTCTTAGTCTCTTTGTGTGTTAACAGTGCATAGTGCTTGAAGGGGTCGGTTTGTTTTGCTTTCCTAAAGCAGGTGTAAGAGCATTTGTAGAAGATGCTCTCCCAACAGTTTGTTGGGAATGGTGCTTTTGCGAGGCCATTTGGGAGCAGAAACATGTTCACTCACAAGCTGAGTCTAAAATGCTTTTTCCTGGGGGTAACTGGCTGTGGTGGCACAGCAGTAGCTTTAGCATGGTGTCGGTGATGCTGCCTTGGTAAGAGTGAGCCATGCTTATTTTTCTGTCTGTTTGATTCCAGCATTCCCAGTTATCAGGCTTGTGCTTTTTTTTTGTTATTCTGTAACAGTAAAATGAGCTAAAGGAGATAATAGAGCTACAGTTAAACAAATTAATATTTAATTTTGCACAAGGGAGTCCCAGGAAGTAATTAACATAGGTTCTGGGGGAAGATCAGTTGAATATGAAATTCACCTGTAAATCTATTAAAGAGTGGGACTTCATTTTATCATTTTGACAGTAGTATATATACTTAGCTTGTGATGCCCTCAAACTAGACAAGGTGTTTGTTTTAGATGAAATAAATGTTTCTGTATTGTTTTTAAGCAGAAATTGTCAGATTGTTAAATTGACATCAGAGAATTAAGCAGTCACTTTGTCCTGCAAGTTACTGTTGCAGGTTTTTAGTAAACAAATAACAAAAAGAAATGTTGATGATACTTGAGAAATGTGTATTTTTATACTATTTTTTCAAGGTTTTGTAGCTGATGTGTAGAATATGTTACAACTTCTCTGTAATTCTAACAAAACTCTGCCTTGGGACTTGATTTAAAAAAAATGCCTATCTGCTTTTATCTTTCTAGACCTACTTGGACTATTTCAGCAGAGCACTACACTATGAGTATGCCTCAAAAGGAATTTTTGTTCAGAGTTTAACGCCATTTGTAATTGCTACAAAAATGGTAGCATGCAGCAGTGTTACATCAAAAAGATCTTTCTTTTTTCCTTCTGCTGAAGAGTATGCTAGTCATGCTGTTTCTACTCTTGGGTTATCCACCAGGACTACTGGTTACTGGAAGCATGCAATAAAGGTAATAAAATTAGTTTAACTATTTCATGTGTGTCAATAGAAGTAAATAAGATGTTTGCTTAGGAGTCCGAATGAAAACTGTTCGTATTCTGAAAAAATGCAATATATATTGTAGGACTCACAGACTTTGTGCTGTATTTTGTCACCAATTCTGCTTTAGAAAATTATGCTTGGGTATGCATATTTTTAGGATGAGAGAGTGAATCCAATTCCCACTTGAAATGCGCAGCAAAAATGGGAAAGAAACAACTTTTTATTCAAAAGCACACTGGGCAAGCATTACAGTCTTCTGTGAACAGAAGTAGCTTTTTTTAATCTTAACTTATCGAGCATTTTTCCACTTTGGGGAAGAGTGGGTAGGAAGAATGGAATAATAGCAGGGGAAAAAAACCTGTATTTTTATTCTAAGCTACCTGGAAGCTGGTCCTCCATATGTTAGGCTGTAATTTTTGGGAGCAGACTGTGGGCTCCTGTCCTGGTTTCAGCTGGAATAAGAGTTAGTTTTCTTCTTAGTAGCAGGTGCAGTGCTGTGTTTCAGATTTGGTGTGAGAACAGCGTTGACAGGACACTGGTGTTTTCAGTTGTTGCTGGGTAATGTTTATACTAAGTCAAAGACTTTTCAGTTTCTCAGGCCTTGCCAGCGAGAGGGTGGGAGGGGACACAGCCGGGACAGGTGATCCGAGCTAGCCAAAGGGATGTTCCATACCATATGATGTCATGCTGAGTATATAAACTTGGGGAAGAAGGAAGGTGGGAACATCTGGCATTGTGGCATTTGTCTTCCCAAGTAACCATTATGCGTGATAGAGCCCTGCTTTCATTTACGTGGCTGAACACCTGCCTGCCAATGGAAGGTAGTGGTGAATTCATGTGCAGGTTTTGCTTTACTTACTAAATTGTTCTTATCTCAACCCTGTGGTTTAACATTCCTTTCTGATTCACCTCCCCATCCCTTTGGGTGAGAGGGGAGTGAGCGAGTGGCTGCGTGGTGCTTAGTTGCCAGCTGGGGTTAAGCCATGACAGCTCCAAAGTAATCTTAGGAACACTGGTCACATATCGAAAGCCACTAGTTAGGGACACATGATAGGTTGAGTAGAGGAAATTGAAGAAGTGGGGATTAGTCCAAAAGGAATAAAAGGGACTGGAAGGATTCTGGCAAGATGTGGCAATAAAAGGAAGTGGACAGTATTACTGTTGTGAACTTGACAAACCGCTTCAGGATTTTTTTTGCAGAACCTAACTATTCAGTTGTGGACACTACTTCCAAAATGGCTAAATATATTTACTCCCAGTGGGTTGAATGTAAAGCTTAGCTGCTGATGTTCAAGCAGGTTTTGCCTTGCTTTATTGGGAATTGGAGAAACTGTTTACTTTAATGGAATATGTCTTAATTTGTCCTTTCCTTTCTTCTTTTTCTCTTCTGTTGTCTGTCTGTGTCTCTCCACAGTTCACATTGGGTGAGCAGCTACCTGAATGGATCTGGGCATGGTTTGCAATGTATTTTTTTAGAATTATGCGCAAGGAAGCTTTAACGTGCAAAGTGAAATAGGAGTATCCAGATGTCCTGCATAATGAGTACTTATTCTGATCGAGTGCTGCAAAAATGTTTAGTGAAGCGTGGTGGACTTCCTGTAACTTATCCATACCTTGTAAATAAGCTACACGTAACTTAGACATCAGAAGTCTGGATCCTCTCTCTATCCTTGTATTAAATAGCAGCTCTGCTGCATTCCTCCATGACAGAGAGCTGATCTTGTGCAGGTTAATCGCTGATTCTCTTAAAGGTAATTGCACAGGAGCAGGTACAGTTTTAATTGACAGTTAATGACTATCTTGTATAGTGCTACACAATGTCAACTTGCAAAGCTAACAGAATTTGCCAGAAATCAGCTCCCCCCAATGATGCTGTTCAAGAAGACAATTCCAGTCAACTGTATTCTTTAATATGTAGTTTTGTGTAGCTTTGCTGTCTTCTAACAGCAGATGTTTGTATGTTTAAATTGCAAATGTTGTTGTTCTTGAATGATGTTATTTAAGGAGCTCATAAAAATTAAGGTGTCTGGCAAGGTACTGTTGACTTTGAGGTTGTTTAAATGACTGAAAAGGTCTTACAGAGCTGTAAAGGAATTTGGAGATAAACTCGTATGCTTTCTTATTCCAAATGTGAATGATCTTGGTAATACTTCAAATATGACTTCAGCAATCTGAAATATGGCTGGAGAATTGAATAAAGAATGTAAAAACACATCAGCTAAAGGAAAATAATGAAGAAGTAATATTTTAATTTAAAAATACTGATTGGTTTCCTAAGATAAAAAAACTTACTGAATTTTTGGTGCTGTATGATTTTGATGCTTTTGTTTATATAAATATGTTTATGTGTATGTACTTACTCTATGTTGTCTGGTATTATAGACAATTCGTATGTGTTGCAGGCCAGTAAATCTTCACATCTCGGTCAGGAAAGCTGTCCTTTCTGTGTATGTTTAGTTGCTACCTGAAAGAGGGACATGACTTGGGAAGAATGTTCTCAATCTTTCTGTATTTTATGTGATCGTGAGCTCGTTAGTACTGCTTCTTTAAAGTTACACTGAAAGATCAAACCCATGAACTACCTATGCAGTATCTTACACAGCAGCATGACTCAAGGGGCATCGTCCCCTCCTTTGGGCTAGTATTTCTTACTTGAAAATTATGGTGCTGTATTTCCTAAGGGTGATGACAATGGGAGGTGGGTATACTACGCTAGCTACCTCCCTGAAATCCCTGATCGGAGAATATACAACAGTTGCATTGTGTAGCTGAATTATTAATAATTAATATAGTCATGATTATGAAGTGCCTGGCTGTTGTTCCTCCAGCTCTGGGCTGGTGATGTTAGAACCCTGAGTTCTGATAGTGATGTCCCCCATGAAATTTTTATGAGCAGGTTTTGCAGAGAACAATGTAGTATTACTCATCCTCATCCAGTAAGCGACCAGGTACAAATCTGTTCGAATTAAGTTGTTTACGAAGTTTTATCATGTGAAATGCTGATTAATGCTTTTAAAAAAAGAAAGTCTGAGCACACAAACACCTAAAAAACCAAAACACCCACCCCAAAAAAATCAAAAAGTCGTGATGTTTAATATAATGAATGCTATGTTGAGCACTGTACTCATGCTTGAATGTACTGTCTGGAGGGGAAATTCAGGCTGTGATTTCTAGAAGGAAGGAGCTCTGTCCTTCCACGCTTTTGTACTGTTCAGTTGCTACAACCCTGTGTTCTCAGGTGTTTTTTTGGGGGTATAGAGAGGGGAGAAGGGCGGGGGGCATCAAAGGCAGGGACCCCCGAAGTGGTTCTGTTTGTTGCTGACCCCAGCCGACCCTGAGAGCGGTTTGCTTCAGTTGTGCACAAGTACGCACTGGGTGTTGCAATAATGACTTATGCCTGTTTGCAAACGGGATGTAAACAAACGCATTTATTTTCAGCAAGGGCTTAAACAAAACTTGCGAAACGTGAAGCTGTAGAACATTTCTGATCCCATCCCCCCCTCAGGCGCTGCCAGACAGGCGCTGCCTGCCCGTCCCTGCCGCAAACATCCACATCTCACGGTTTTCCTTACAGGAGCTAGGCCCCGCTCGGCCACAGTGGAATAACCAGGTTCACAAAACAAATTTCTTCCGAAGACGGCTGCGCCCGGCCGGCTCCAGGGGGACGCGTCTTCCCGGCGGGGCCCGTTATCACCAGGCCGTGGCCCCCGGCGCGCTCCCGGCGCTCCCGCGCATGCGCACGGCGCGGCAGGGGGCGGTGCACCGCGCATGGCCCCGCCCCCGGCACGGGGCTCTCGCGAGAGCGCCGTGATAAACAGCGCACAAAATGGCGGCGGCAGGCCCAGGGGCGGCGGTGGCGGCACGGTGAGCGCGGCGGGCGGGGGAGGGTGGTGGGATGGTGGTCCTGCCGGTGCTGCCGCCGCGCCTGCCGCGCCGCTTCCGTGCGTGGGCTCGGGAGGACGCGGAGCGGGGCGGGCAGCGCCCGGGCCTGCAGCAGCCGGTCGCCGTTCCCGGTGTTGGCTCCCCCTCGTCCCTGGGGCTGCCGCGCGGGGCCCTGCCCGCACCCCTCCAGCCTCCCCAGGCCGAGGGGCGGGCTGCGAGCGGCGGCGCGGGCCCGCACGGCGTCTGCCGGCTCCCGCCGGGGCTTTAACCGCGCCGGGGCCGCGCTGCCGCCCCGCGGTGGCGGGCGGGGGGCTCGGTCGCTGGCTGTGGCGCGGCGGGGGTGGCACGGGCGGCGCTCCCTGAGGGGGCGGCTCCTCCGCGCCCCCTGAGCCGCTTTGGGGTACACAGGGGCGGCCGTGCCAGGGGACGGGCGGGCTGCCGAGTGCCGGCCCTGGCCACCTCCACGCCGCAAAGGTCCCAAACAGAATAAGGTTGTGAGCGTGGTTTTCCTTTCCTCTTGGCGTCTCTCATGTTGCATACAGGCTGTATTATTACTGTCTTATAAAACAGCCCTAAGATGCTTATTTTGCTCATTCGTGTCGTTGCGCTTTTAAATTTTTATTTATTGCTGTAGGGGTTATAAGGCAACGAAGTGTAAGGCAGGCAAAGCTCAGCCAAGGTTGAGGAATCAATGTGTTGGAACTGGGTCCAGTTCAGAGGCACTTTGTAACCACAAACAGTCCAGTCTGGCATGGCATAGTCAGTCAGATAGAAATGGAGGGGAATTCTATCCCCGTTTCAAGGAAATAGTTGAGAATTCTAAATAAAGCTCGATAAAAACGGACAGCTGTCACACGCAGGCTGGATTTGCTCTGTTGTGCTGTGAGGTCAGCCCTCGTCCTGCCAAATAGTGTGAATCCCAGAATAAGGCTCCTGCTTTTCAGTCCTGGTCACTGCAGCAACATACCGTTCTGCTTTGCTTCTCCAGGCAGGGTGGCAGACTAGACATAGACATGTTTTTCTTCACTTCCCTTTTGATGGCCTTTTGTCTATCAGTTGCTGGTTAAATGTTTTGAATTTAAAAAAAGACTAACAATGTAATTTTTCTCAAATGCTTCCTGCACCTTGGAACATAAAGGGAAGAGGCTTCTCTTCCATGTGAAAAACACTTCCAGCGCTTTGCTTTAACTTCACATTATTGCATCTGTAACCCCAGCCCTTATTTTCTCAGGTGCCATATTGCACCTTGAAAAAATTAGACTTTTTTTTTTTTTTTTTTTTTTCTTCATGCTGTTTTTTCTCTTTCAAGCACAGGGACTGCAGGTTTGCTTCCTGTAGTGTCTTTTATCCTTACCAGGCCTTAGTACAGAGTTTGAAGCCCATTCTCCTTGTGTAAAATGGTGTACTTCAGCAGAATTTCTATTTGCCACATTTCTGATTGGAAAAGAACACCGTGCTTTTTTAAGTGCTCATGGGCACTTAAAAAATGATGTTAATATTTTATTTTGCACTTTTTCCTTGCCCTGCAGCTGGCACGTTGTTTTGTTTTCTTTGCTCCGCTTACACAAAGAGTGCTCAAATTTGGTTGTCATCATTGTGTGTTCTATAGTCAGGTTAATAGCCAAGTGTTCCACCCGTGCTCTGGTGCAAGCAGGGAAGAAACTTGAACCTTGGTGAAGAATTACTAAATGAAACATACGAACAACTGACTCCATATTATTTCTAATACTAACTGCCAAAGTTGTGTATCTTTTGTGATTTTCAGGCTATACAGTTGCACAAACATGAATCTAATTATTTTCTGTATTACTCTGCCTTACAGATTGGCTTGCAATCAGCTTTGCTAATTCTTCTAGGGAGTTAACTTTGCCATCAGAAATGGAGTACAGGACTCAACTACCACATTCTGAGTGACCGAATCCTTTAATACAAAATGGAGAAAAAGCGTAGAAAGAAATGAGCCTGTTTACTAGGCTTTACCTCAAAAGACCATGAAATCTCTACTTATTTTGGACACAGCTTTAAGAATATCCAGTTGATCAGCACAGTGAAAACAACATTTACCGAAACAAAAATGAACTAGTTTGTAAAGAAGAAAATTGTGATTTGAATATATGGAATTTTTGGAATGAAACCATTTTCTTCTTTGACCATGAAGTTTGCAAACATCTGGTTTGTTCTGGTTGTTATTTTACTCTGTGGCAAAAAACACTTCGGTACCAGACTAGGGAATTCCTCTCAGGAGGCTCATATATGTCCTGGATGTTCTCGCCTTACTTTGAAAGTGGAATTCACTTCAACAGTCGTGGAGCACGGTAATAAAAAGAGTTCAGCAGTAAAAAAAAAATAATCCCTGTGAAGTTCAAGTGTATCTTACTGATTTGTGGCGTTTGTGCAATCATAACATTTAGAGTTTCTGTAGAAGCACATCATCTACTAAATTCTCTGCGTGCAAAAAGAGAAACATTTTTTTTCAAAGGTTCTTGGTTTAACTGGAAATAAGAGTCAAAAAACGAGAGAAGGAAGAGAGGGGGAAATAAAGAGGATGTTAAGAGTGAAAATGAAGTGTGAAGGCTCAGGTGGGCAAGTCTGGTCACTTTGACCTGTTTAGTAGCAGTTTGTTTCAACTCAGCCGGTGGTGTGGTTGAGTCTCTTATGAAATATAACCGCAGGTGGGCCTTGAAGGGGTGAGAAAGGCAAGAAGTCTCTTGAGAGTTTGTTCAAGAAAAAGTTTGGAAGTGATAATACGTGCATGGAAAAATTGCAAAGATAATTGTGAAGAGAGCATATGAATGGCAAAGATACCGCTGCTGGGATGGCAAAGGATAGCAGTAGGATGCCTTGACCCTGCATCCACTTGTTGCCTCAGGTACCCGTAGTATTCTCACAGTGAAGCTGTGCATGTGCCTGGGTGCTTACAGGCAGGGTGACAGTAGCGACGTTTCTGTGCGCAGTTAGCCAAAGGCTTACTGTGGTGACCGTGGCGGTGTGTGCTGAAGTCCACTCAGAATCAGCACTGTAGACGGAGGACTGGACTGTTGGGACCAGCTTCGTTCTCTGTGCGTGTTGTAGTTGGTGTCAGTAATTTGCACTAAAACTCAATACCGCGTAGAAGCTAGATTCTTTAAATTGTACATGTCAAGAAGCATGTTGAACTGTCATATCAAGCGGTTTGTACTGCTGGATGTGACATAACAGTAAGTCCATTACCTCTTTCCTGCCCTCCCTACATCGTTTCACCTTTCCATGATACCTACAATTCTACCTTCCTTTCAAAGGTTTTTGTTGTATTTTGCAGGATTCTTGGTGGGGGAAAAAACAAAATAAAAGCATTATGTAGTGCAGAAATAAACTGCAGGTTTCTAAAAGCAATAAAAATGTGCCTCAAATTCTGATTATTTGTTCTGGATAAAGAACGAAAGAAATATTCGGACTTTTACAAAGTCAGTGCATGAGTATGCTGCTTAAACATCAGTTCTGATAAATTGTGCTCTTGTTCCAGAGTATATTGTGGCTTTTAATGGATACTTCACAGCTAAAGCTAGAAGTAAATTTATTTCAAGTGCACTAAAGAGTAGTGATATTGAGAACTGGAGGATTGTACCTCGCAACAACCCAGCCAGTGACTATCCTAGTGATTTTGAAGTTATTCAGATCAATGAGAAACAGAAAGATGGAGTATTGACACTGGAAGATCATCCAAACATCAAGCGTGTAACACCTCAACGTAAGGTCTTCCGATCACTCAAGTATTCGGAGTGTAAGTAATTTCCTGCATGAGATACGCTTTAGAAAAGTATTCTTAGCCTTGTTTTAGACCATCAGCTTAGCATTAGACAAATGAGAAGTGCCCTACAGTTTTTACTTAATTTACAGAAATCTGTTCCTTGGCCTATAAAATTATCAGGGTCTTGTCATACCTTTGCTAAAGCATTCCCTTCTACAGCGTAGAAACATTTCTTCTGTAGCGGTCAGTCACCTGAGACTATGGACCACCGTATCCCTAGTAGATAAAACAGAAGCTTTTACTGATTTTGATTAGAGAAAATTTGTCTAAAACTTTTGTTATAACAATATGATGTGCATATTTGCATAAAAATCTAATCTTCTGTGGTTTTCCTCATACCGTTACTTTCTTTTCTTCATCCTGATCCTACACAGCTGATCCAACGTTGCACTGCAATGAAACCAGATGGACTCAAAAATGGCAGTCATCTCGTCCCTTGAGAAGAGCAAGTCTTTCTTTAGGTTCTGGCTTCTGGCATGCAACAGGTCGACACTCAAGCAGGCGTTTGCTGAGAGCTATCCCTCGCCAGGTTGCTCAGACCTTGCAGGCAGACGTCCTCTGGCAGATGGGTTACACAGGTATGCTTTTGTCTGTTGGCTTAGAACAATTACCTTCTTTGAAAAACAAGAGAAGTGTAAGGAGAGGCTAAATTAATCTCTTACTGGGTGCTGGTTCTGGAAAGATTGAGAAATTATTTGTTTGGAGTTACGTTGTATACTCACAGAGTGCTCTTCTGTGTGTGTATACTGTTCTCACGAGAAGTTGGGCATATTTATGATCTATGGCTGAATTTCTGAATTGGAGTGTGAGTGTTGTTTGAGATCTAGAACTTACTGAGCTTGTGAATTGCATGCTACAGTAAATAAAAGTTCTCTTTGACTGGATAGATTTGCTAAGAAGCTGAATCAGAAAAAGCGATGCTTTTCTATTATAGGTGCTGGTGTAAGAGTAGCGGTGTTTGACACTGGTCTGAGTGAGAAACATCCACATTTCAAAAATGTAAAGGAGAGAACAAACTGGACGAACGAGAGGACCTTGGATGACGGTGAGTTACTGTGCACCTGGTCCAACTGTTATGGATACTGGTGTGTTCTGTTTTCCGTTGTAAAACTGCTGTTGCTGCTATTGTGCTAACATCTGTTGAAACAGTGTATCTTGAGATTTTAAGCTTAGTTTTGCAGTGTTCTGAGCACTTAGTATGCCTACCAAATTCAACAAAGTATTAAGGTTCTGGGAGGGTGTTGCATAAGACTCTTTTTAATCATTTGTGGTGTTTCATGGTAACATTTGAAAAATGTCAGAGCATGAAGACATTATGCAGGCATAAATACATTGTCAGAGTAGGTGGAGGTCAGAGCAAACCCCACAAAGCTGTTTCTTTCCTATTCCATTTTATGTATTCTGCTGTTTCACAGTGCATACAAATTTCCATACTTACGAGGGAGAGGATTTTCCTTCTGTACTGTGCATTCCTAAACTAATCAGAGTTTTGGCACCTTCCTGTAAAGTTTTTCTAACCTATATCATTTTCATCAAGAAATGCTGTGCTGGCTCATGCCCATCAACATTCCAAAGAACTTTTGTATTTTCTGCAGTATGTTTGGGTTCCTTTTTCTTATGTTGACCTTAACTTGCCCTGACTGTATGCTTTAATTAACTTCATACTGTCTGAGTCAGTCAGTTGGCAATTTAATCCCCTTAAATTTTGAGGTATATGCATATCTTGCTCAGTCCTGTGTGTGCCTCCGTAGTTCTGTCATGTATAGTATTTCTTTGCTTTGCAGCACCTGCTTTTGGTAGTTTTGCTTTTCTGTTATTTCTGTGCCCAGATGATTGCTGGACAGGCAGATTTGGAATACAGAAATACAATGTGGACAGTCCAATAAAGCAAAAGCTAAAATTATTGTTTAAGAAGAGAAGAAAATGTGTTTTCGTGTTTCATTGTTCATCCTTAAAATATGGTTCTTGCAGAACCAGGATAAAAATCAAAAAAGAAATTTGCGTAAAAATACGTTGGCCTCGTGACTTGCATTTCCCAAAGTAACTTTTTTCTCATGATTGTGGGGCTCTTGATTTCACTGGTAGCAATCAGGAGTGGATGGACTGGAGAGTGTGTCATCGAGTTTCATCAGCTGGTTGTCTGCCTACACAGTGCTGGGAATTTAATCCCACTGAACCCAGCAGCAAAATATGATTTACAAAGACTAGGACTGAACCCGGTGTTTGTGGTTTGTTGTAAAGTCTGTTAGATTGATGTGATTTTTGGTATAGGTGGTGTTTAACAGTACAGTTCCTTGACAATGAAATGATTTGTCTTCCAGCATCTTTATTTTGTTTCCTTCTCCATGTGATAGGTTTAGGCCATGGGACTTTTGTAGCAGGTGTGATAGCCAGCATGAGAGAATGCCAGGGATTTGCTCCAAATGCAGAGCTGCACATTTTTAGAGTGTTCACCAATAACCAGGTAGCTATTTTACATCTGTTTCAATTTCTGCTCTCTAGATTAATGCTGTATTAATCCTTTCCTTTGGGAATATTTGCAGTACTTGTAAATGTTGATGTATTTTCTTTGATCAGTGAGAAGGATACATCTTTCTACTTGTAAGATACTACAGGATGTCTTACAGTTTCCAAATCTGGTGTATTTTTCAGAAATAATGTGTGGAAGTCTGATCTGCTTACTGCTGGAGCAACCACTCAAATGTACTGAGCACTAGAAATACCAGGAAACCATTATCACTTTTATGCTTTATTTTGGTGGTGTTTCTTCTATCAATCTGAAGTCTGTATTGTCGTGGACTCACTGGATGTTCCAATGATGGCTTGCTTTCCCCTCTTTCTTCCATAGGTCTCATATACATCTTGGTTTCTGGATGCCTTTAATTATGCAATTTTAAAGAAGATAGATGTATTGAATCTAAGTATTGGTGGGCCGGACTTCATGGATCATCCATTCGTTGACAAAGTTCGTATGAGGAAATAAAGCGGTCGTGGTGGTTTTTATATCCCTCACACAAACACTGGACTTGCAGAGCTACTTCTTTGCCACAGCTGCTGATAGGTTCTGCTGCTGATGACAGTTTCTGTGGAATTTCATTTACATGAGAGAAATTTTATACAGTGTACAGGCTTTTAGGAATATATTTAAGAAATTATTTTAAAAGACCCCAAACACAACCCAGATATTCACAGAGCTATGGAAGCATGCCCTTTTACCAAATACTGTATGTACTGCTAGAAAGTTTGATTCCCAAGCAGGCAACGAAGTGGGCCCATGATAGAAGACGCTTAACTGACAGCCCCCGCCCCCCGGCTTTTGTTTTTTAAATCTCTGCATGGTTAACTTATTTCATGGTAAAAATATGTACAGCATGTATTCAGCAGCAAATTGTTTAAGAACAAATAGGTAAAAAGTACAGGTAGTTGATTTAAGTATGTGTTTTGTTTCAGGATAAGATGGAATTAAGTTTTTGTCTTTGTAAATGCCTGATTCCCTGAATTGTTGATCCATCCTTCAAAAGCACTAAGCAAATTAATTTACTTGCATTTTAAAAAAGGATAAAATCTTTCTTTGTAAGGACTAGTTAAGGGATTTGATGCATAGCTTTTTTTTTTTCTTTTTTCTTTTTTTTGCTTTTTTCTTTTCTTTTTCCTCTTGTCCTCTTTTTTTCCTTTTTTTTTTAATGATGACCTGCATTGAAATGTAGTTTGACAGTGACTTCACTACTCTCCCAGATTATTACTGGAGAGGATTCAGAATACCTTGACTTTGGCATCTGGAATCCTTTGTTACGGATAAGAGTTCTTCCTTTGGTGTAACCTAAATACATACGATCAGCAGTGTTGCTGTTGAGGCAGGGTTATTGGTCACATAATCTTAAGAAAGTTTGGAGCTTAATACAGTGAGATGTATTTTATAAGTCTCAGTAAGAAAGAGAGGTTGGACTAATTGTTTGCTTATGTCAGATCCCATGGAATGTATGTTTGTTGGAAAAGTTTTTTTGGTGGCACAGCCTTATTGTAAACTTCTATTTTTTGTAGGTATGGGAATTGACGGCCAACAATGTTATCATGGTCTCTGCTATTGGCAATGATGGCCCTTTGTATGGGTAAGTTTCAGTGACCACTTCAAAGAAAAGCAAACATGTTATTATATATTTCTGGAAGTAGTTGTGCTTGGTCAGAAAGTTTTCCCTACTCCTTTTTCTCTGCAATCCGTTTATAGAAAGTGGCTCCAGTTAAACACTTCCCATGTCTTTATCACTTGCTGCTGTAGTACAGCAATTTGTGAAGTACTTAGCTAAATTTTTTTCGCTGAGAACAGTGGAAAGTCAGTAGAAGAATGGCAGGACTTCCAGCTGGCATTTCCCTGTTAGTGTGAGCAGACAGCTTTGGGTACTTGGGCTTAGGGCTTAAGGAATATAGAAGGGATCAGGCCAGAATGATGTGTGATATATTTCTAAAATAAATGCCTAAAAATATATTTTGTTTTGTCTTCAAGATACATGGTTTGGTAGTTACTGAGTTAGTTACTGCATTGCTAACTGCCTGAAAAAGTTGCTCTGCTTGTAAAGAATAACTGTATCAGGTAGGACCAAAATTTGTTTCTGTGGAGGTTACAAAGAGCATCTGACAAAAATCTGATGGCAGTGTGTCTGTTATCAGGATAAACTTATGACTGTGTCTTGTTTGGTTTGGTGGTTTTTGTTATTTTTTTTGTCTTTCTATCTCCCAACTTGTTCTAGGACTCTCAATAACCCTGCTGACCAGATGGATGTGATTGGAGTAGGTGGCATTGACTTTGAAGATAATATAGCTCGCTTTTCATCTAGGGGAATGACCACTTGGGTAAGATATTTTGACTGTGGCCAGCCACATTTGCAGCCAAAATAAGGGCCTTGGAAAGGCAGCCTTTTTTGAAGGGATAATGCTGTGCAGATGGTATGTGTTGGGGGAGTAACCATTTCATCAAAGATCGGAACAGTTAGAGTTTTTAAGTCTTTAAGCAAGAAGCTTAATGTTCGTTGCAGGGTTTCTCATTATTAATTTTGACAACTATTGACATTCTTGATGTACCTGTAAAACATCCAGTACCTTTTGGCTTACGGTGAGGACTTGCCTGTCTGGTGAAATCTGGAAAAATGAAGGCCTGCTTTTGTGCTTCCTTTAGCTTAAAAATCCTAGGATTTACAGGTACTACATGTAACATTGCACTTACTTGCCTGTTGAACTGAGGTGATGGGTACTGTGCACATGATTTCAGATGAGACTGCACTGTGATCTTAAGGGGACTGTTACATGCTGCATGTCATTCATTAGCAAAGTAGCAATGTGGTTATCATTTTGTGAGTGGTTTTATGCTTAGCATAGATAGTACAGTAATTGGCAGTAATGTTAATGTTGAAACATTGAGAACTTGAGTCCTCCTTTAGGTGTTACTTGCTGTTCTTTGGTGCTGAGATTTGGCTAATTTAGTTGATAATTTTACTTCTAAATGACCTGCAGTTGGTTTAAATGCCCAAATGAAGCAACCAGTCTTCGTTGTGTATCAGGGCAATAACGCAGTTGTTTTCTTTTGCAGGAGCTGCCTGGAGGTTATGGTAGAGTGAAGCCTGATATTGTTACTTACGGCTCTGGAGTGAGAGGTTCTGGTATGAAAGGTGGATGCCGCTCGCTCTCTGGGACAAGTGTAGCATCTCCTGTGGTGGCAGGTGCTGTTACTTTGTTAGTGAGGTAAGTCTTAAATAAGACACTCTAAAAGGATGCTGATGCAGGAGGGTCATTATAAAGGAGCCCACCAAATAAGAGTAAATTGTGTTTACATGTAGGAAAACAAACTTGGAGGATAAAATCACAGTTCTTCTGCCTGAGACAGTACCTTGTCTGACAAGCTGTAGGTTTTCTGGGAAAAACTTGAGAACTGTTCTGAATAATAGTTACATCTTTGAAAATTTAACTAGGGAGAGCAGTACTATAATTTTGTGATATTTTTTAAATCATTTTGAATGGCTGAGCTTCTGTCAGTTTTATTGTAGAAAAGCAGCTGCTCAAAGTAGGCACCTGTAGCAGATAATTATCTAAATCCTTGTAAATTTTATAGGTTTCAGGGGTTTATGGCTGTTACCCAGTTGCATAAGTCATCTGTTGCATACTGAAGAACTTGAAAGAGAGGTGGGAGTTGCAAGTCTGTACTTTGCGTTTGTCATTGCTACTATATAAGGATGAGGTTAACTTTTATTTGAGAAACACGCCAAAAATGTAAAGTCATCATCATAATTTCTCCATAAAATGGTGCATTTTTCTCTGAACAACAAAGCTATTTTTGTCCCTCAGAAGAGCCACATTGCGAAAGATGTAAGTTTCCAGTTACAGAGGCTTTGATTTTTCAAAGTATTTTATTTAGCATATAAAGATACTGCCCTGATTGTAAAGACTGCTAGGCATGGAGCATTCTAAGGAGAAAAATGCATGTAATACTAGTTTTTAAGATAAATGTGTCAGAAGCTTGTCACTCTTCTTCAGCTGTTCCAGTGAGAAATCGAGTAATAACAAATATGAATAGAAGACATTACTCACAGCAAACTGATTTTTACTTTCCTTAAATCAAATGACTGTTAAGGCCGAATGGTAAACAGGACTAGCTAGAAAGTTGGATAAAGGCTGCCTAATGTGATCTCTTGTTTCCCGTTTCAGCACAGTTCAGAAGCGTGAAATGGTGAATCCAGCTAGTATGAAGCAGGCACTTATTGCATCAGCACGTAGACTTCCTGGAGTCAACATGTTTGAACAAGGACATGGCAAGTTGGATCTTCTGAGAGCTTATCAGATCCTCAACAGCTATAAACCACAGGCCAGGTTAATTTTAATCCTTAATTAATCAATGATGCACTATAATCTGCTGTATGTCTTTTAAGAGAGCAGGTGTTGCATGTGTAACTCAGTTGAGCAATCTATGCTTATGCAACAAAGAGAACTTGCACAGATCTTACGTAACCCTGAAGCATGAATTTTGACAAGAGAATGGGTGAAAAGCCTAAATTATAGCAGTGTAGGGATTGAAGTGTCTATGAGAGGTAAATTGACTTTCTCTTCTAGCCTCAGATGTTACGAATAATGTAATCTACAACACAATGGAAAAACACTTAAAATTTAACTTCTGAGAAGAGCATTCTCACTGTGCTGAAAAGTTTTTTTGTGTGTGTGTGTAAAAATCTTTTCATAAAACCTAAAATAATAAAAAAATAAATGGGGAGGGAAGAAGATTTTGGGGCGGATTTGGGAAGCAAGTGAGACCTTGGTAGAGTAATTATGACTGGCCTGTCTTATCTGTAATTTTTTCGTAGTTATGTGTAGTGGCATGTTCTTATGCTCCTCTGCTTACTGATTATTTTTTTTATTTTCTTTTTTTTTCAATTCTACCTCCTCCATCCTGCTGTAGTTTGAGTCCAAGCTATATTGACTTGACGGAATGTCCCTACATGTGGCCATATTGTTCTCAGCCCATATATTATGGAGGGATGCCAACCATTGTTAATGTTACTATCCTTAATGGTATGGGAGTCACTGGGAGAATTGTAGACAAGGTAAGACTTAACACTCTGCCAAGTCCTGACTGCTAATGTTGCTGAAAGCTTCCCAGAAAACACTATTTTAGCTATGAATTTCATAGAACAAATCTGATTTCTTACTGCTGAGAGCAAGAGATCCAAAATGTTTGATTTTTAAAGGATACACCCAGATTGATGAGATTTGTCAACTTGAACTGTCTACAAGTTTTCAAGCAATGCATTGGTTTCCCGGATGTGTAGTGTTTTGTCTTTGTAAAAAATAGCTTGGATTGACAGGTGCTTAGGAGATTTCTTTATATTCTTTGATAGCATTTAGAATCTTGCGGCATAGGGTTTCCTCGTCGTTTTTTTGTTGTTGGGTTTTTTGTTTGGGTTTTTTTTTTTGTCTGGAGCATCAGCAATCTCAGTAAAGAATCCTGACGTCATAAATCTTGTCTCTTCCATGGGTCTAAACGACCTGAAGGTACTGATTTATCAAGGTCTGCAGCAAAACACCAGGGATGTTGAGCATGTTGGTTGACTAGAGAGGTTTTTATTTTTTAATTTTTTTTTTTTTTGCTTTAAGTAAGTTTAAATGTAGAACAGATTTGGGAATTGATACAAGTTAAGTAAAACACCCATCCCAAAACTCTAGCCAATGTAAATGAGATTAATTTCAATATTTTAGTGTGAATCCTGAGGTCTGTTTTAGATTTAAGCTTACATTAAAGGGCATTGAAGCTCTTATCCAACACCATTAGCTTGTGGTAATACTCAGATACACTGATGTAAATTGCTTGTGTCTGTCATAGCATTAGCTCTCTTCGTTACCAGAAGGAAATTTTGTGTTCTTACCAATAAATTTTTCACAGAACCCCAAAACATTAAAATATGTGCACTTAAGCAGCGTGCTATTCAGATAGCTTCTTAGAGAGTCCTGCCTCTGAAAAGCCTATACTTTATCTGGATCAGTGAGGCTGTCATGATTAGGCTGATTCACTGACACACCACCAACCCCTTGGGCTTTGTGGACATTTTAAAATTTGGCATAATATTCAGAAAAAGCTAAGGTTTATTATTTCTTTGTGCAGAGGAACAGGGCTATGTATGCAAAAGTTAGTGACTGCAAATACTGTTTTACCAATGTTATTTATTCTTCATTTCACAGCCAGACTGGCAACCTTATCTCCCCCAAAATGGGGATAATATTGAAGTGGCTTTCTCATATTCCCCTGTGTTGTGGCCTTGGTCTGGATACTTAGCAATTTCCATCTCTGTAGCAAAGAAAGCAGCATCATGGGAAGGCATTGCTCAAGGTCATGTTATGATCACAGTGTCATCCCCTGCAGAAAATGAAGTAAGTTCTGTGCATTTCTGGTTTTCTGTGTTAATTATTCAAAATTGCTGCCTAATACACAAATACCTCCTTCTTAATGGGTGGTTCTGGTCCTGTCATTTGAAGCATAAGTTAGATTGGGGTCAGGAAATTGAAGAGTACAAATAGTGATCTTTATAGCTGAGAGCAGGATTAACCTGTGAATTGGTCATGCTTTAGAATCAGAAAACCTCTCTTTGAGACTGATTTTTTTTAATTTCATTTGTTTATTTTGAAGTTCAAGTAACGTATTTTGAAAAAGATTGCTTAAATATGTTTCTTTTAGAACCTGCGTAACTGTTGCTGAGAAGTTTTTTAAGGTTTTGAACAATTGAACCAAATCACAGTTGTAATGTATTTGAAGTATTTTATATTCTGAGCATAAATATAATCTGTTGACTGCAGAAAGAATACTACAGTGATTTAAGGCAAAAGTCATCCAGAGCTGGTACTGGTGACTAAAAGTAGATTGGATACCTCCATTTTTTGGGTTTTTTTTTACAATCCGCAGTTAACTGGTGAGTGTTCCTGTTGGGGGGAAAAGGATTTCACTGTAGTTTGTTCTGTCCTTCAGTCTAAGAACGGTGCAGAGCAGACTTCAACGGTGAAGCTTCCAATAAAAGTGAAGATTATTCCTACTCCACCTCGTAGTAAGCGAGTCCTTTGGGATCAATATCATAATCTCCGTTATCCACCAGGATACTTCCCCAGGGATAATTTGAGGATGAAGAATGATCCATTAGATTGGTATTTATCTCAGGTTCTATTAAATCAGTATTTCTTGATTGTGTGTTAATGATATGGGATAACTTTAATGAATGCCAGAGAGCTCTGGCCTTTTCCAGTGTGGCATGGGATTATCTTTTCTAAGAAATCCATGAATAGCTCTTGGACTCTGCATGCTTTTGGTGCAGGATTTTTTTTGTGCTGTATGGTTTTACTCACATGAAGTGAAAAGCTTTTAAAATACACATGTAAGACACTGAGATTTTTTTGTTTGGCTTTTGAAGTGTAGCATTTTTCTTTTCTGCCCTGATTTCTCCCATAAAGTTAAGAGGAGTGTTTTCTTAGCTGTTCCAGTATTCACTTGTCAAAAAAACCATGAGAAATTTGAAAGATTGAGTGCTAAAGAAGTCTGTTGAGGAAGGGTGTCTTCAAAGCAGGGAGAGGCTTGGCTGTCCTGTTGTCTGTCATAGGTGGCGAGGGAAAGCATCCATAGGAAGAATCACACAGCAGTGTATAAGTGAGGATTAATCGGGTCAGTGACCAAGACACAGGCTTTTGGAAAGCTGCTTGGAGCATACAGATATGGCAAATGGACAGGAACCCTCCACTGAGTTTCAGCAATTATTTACAGGTGGTCCTGGGTGCTTCTTCAAGTTAGTAGTTAAAACTGCTCTTATTGGCTCTTTTGCGAGGAGGAGGAGGTCCTGTGAAGAACATCTCTTCTTAATGCAGTAGTGTTTCTCTGTGATGCGATGCAACCATGATGCAAACATGCAAAAATTGTGCTTTGTAAGGATGTGCTCAATCTCTAGCTTTGTCTGTGTAACTAACTCTTCTCTGTAGCACTTGGAACCAGTGTCATTTGAGAAGAGTTTGCAAAGAGGTGGTGGTGGTTGGAAAACTACAAATTATCATTTGAAAAAAATTGACCTTTTAGAAAGGAAACTAGAAAGTAATCTATAATGAGAGACTCTAAATCAGGTTTCTGCATGCTGGATTTAAATGTCTTCAACACTTTTCTCTTTTCCTAAGGAACGGTGATCATATCCACACAAACTTCAGAGACATGTACCAGCACCTAAGGAGCATGGGGTATTTTGTTGAAGTACTTGGTTCCCCATTTACATGTTTTGATGCAAGCCAGTATGGTAAGCGTGAGTTAGTTGCCTTGTTCTCCATTCTGTTAACTTCCTCCTAAAACGGCCTGGTTTTTGGAAGACCAGTAATGTGGGGATGCAAAGAAAAAAAATCTAATGATAGAACAATATTATAACAGTGGGTGTATTTATATGCTGATACTTAGTTGTGTTGATGCAGAAGCTTGCTTGGAGGGCTAGAAGAAGTAGTGCAGTTTTCTATTTTTACAAGGGAAAAATGAGAGGGAAAGCCCGCCTCTGAGTGGGTTAACAACTCCTCTGTATTCAGTCCCACAAAGACAGAACTGTATTTGCCAAAAGATTTTGACACAGTCAAAATGCAAAATGAAGCATGATGTGAAGAGCAGACTAAAATCAAGTGTCCATTCTGGTTGTCTTTTCCCTCAGCAATGGCATTTTAAAACGTTGATATCTGTAGACAGATAAAAGTGGGGAAAGCATTCCATTCAGTCGTATGTGATAGCAAAGCAGTATGTGGCTGGTTTCTTCTCATCAGGAAAGAGACTTGATAGATTTGCCAGGCAGCCCATGCTCTTTTCTGCTCCAGCCTGCCCCTATATTTAACCATGACATGCTGCAACAAGACCCTCTTTTCTTTTGGGCTGCGATGTTCTTCAGTGGCCTGCGAAGTGAGTGTGCATTCTGACAGTTTTCTATTTCTGGAAATGTTGTCAGCAGTAATCTTTTGTTTACCTTGATTCTTCAATAAATACCTCACTGTTGCTTTTTGAGTTCAGTGAGTGAGCAACTCGATACAGAAATGGTAGCGCTTACAAAAGTAGCAAAATAATTTATTTTCTGAGACCACTGGTTTTGTAGTTGATAGAGTGCAGCATTAGGGGACTTCTCTGTCCTCTGATTCACCATTATATTGCACCTTGTTTGCTTAGTAGTTTGTGGGGCTTTCAAAATGTCTTCAATGGGAAGAAGTGAGGGGTGAAAAATGCAGTGATCTACCACTTCTCCCTAGCTTGTATTGTTGACAAACTTGGTGAGGGTGCACTTTGTCCCATTGTCTGTGTCATTAACATGCTTTCTACAGGATCTTTCATCAGAAGGCTTGCCAAACAGGCTGCCTGGACTTGTGGAATTGGCCTGGTTGCAAGGGACTGTGAGACACAGGGCCAGAGTCAGTGGTTTATTGGATTGCTCAGGATATCAGCCTGTCAGGATTTGCATTCTCTTTGAAGATGGAAATTCCACTGCCTCTCTGGGCAATCAGAAAGTGAAGAAGCAAAATGACTTGATATTTAGAAGCCATCTGAAAGCATAAATATGTTTTTGGGGAATAGAAGTATATTTTTCTGGTTGTGCTTCTCAGTGATGCAGAGAAAGTTGTGCTTGTTCACAGGAGTGGGTGAGGATTATATGAAGGTGGCGGTGGCACTTCAGTCAGGTCTTCTAAAATGTGGCTGTAGTTTTCAAGTCTGAAGCAAACAAAGTTTCAGAGTAATTGTTGTCTACCTGGCCTGCAAATCTGCAGTAAGTGAGCAGAGTAGCCTTTAGAATTGGAATAGTGAAAAAACCTTATGAGTAGGGTGCATCTACACTAGCACTTCAGTTTGGGTCAGCAGTCAGTCTCCTGATTGTCCTCTTCTGCCAGACACTGGCTCAGTTTATGGAGTATTTGGGTGAGACCAAACTGCAAAATATACACCTGATGTATGCGGGCATTCAGTTCATGAGACCACACAAGCATGAGTCAGAATTAACACCCTTAAAAAGCATACTGTGCTGCCAAACTCATTTTTGGATATGTTTGTAAACTGAATTGTCTGGTATTTCCCGTCCTTAAATGCGCCTTCTGTAATGAGCTGCCAGAGCAGGGCATGTGGACCAGATATTGTGCAAAATGTGTGCTTGTGTTGACTTTTGCAGAGGTTGTGTGAATAGCGATAACGTTACAGTGAACAGCCTGGTGAACTCTTGTTTTTGCTTTTACACACAGGGACTTTACTGATGGTGGACAGTGAGGAGGAGTATTTTCCTGAAGAGATCACCAAACTGAGGAGGGATGTTGATAATGGACTTTCACTTATTGTGTTCAGTGACTGGTACAACACATCCGTGATGAGAAAAGTCAAGTTTTATGATGAAAACACAAGGTATTGATTTGTGTCAGTTCTTTGGGGGATAAAGTGCCATAGAATTGCCATTTTATGCACATATTACGCTAAAAATCCCAAATGTAATATGCTGTACTTCATCACTCCCATGCTGCTTGTAAGAAGGGAATACCTGAAGAGCAATATTTATGTTAAGTTGCAGCTTAAGGAGAATAGCTACCTATTTCATCGTGATTGCGAAGGCTCATTTGGTAATGTAATCTTCTTTTTAAGCCAAGAAAAATATTTGCAATGAAAAGTAGTTACAAATTGGAGACTGACAAGCAAAGGAAAACGCATGCATTTTCACTTTCAGGGAGCAGAAGGAAAGTGTGCATTGCAAACAGTATTACCAGGTTGTACACCAATTATTGAAGTCATTCCAGTATATTGTATAAAAAGAAAATACACCAGTATCATGAGTGGTGGTAGAGACCCTCATAATTACTGTAGTTGTCAGCCTGTTTTGTATTACTGATAAGCCAGGAGGATCTGTTTTGCTGTTTGTGAGCAAGTAACATTTTGCTTCCTTAGAAAAAATGAGAAGCAAATTACATGACTGTCAGTTTTGCCTCACTTAGCCAAACAAAGAGGATAAGACTGAATTTCTTTCTAGCAAACTGAAGTTTTCCATGGAACTGAAATGCACTGAGAACTTCACATTAGTATTACTATTTGTTCAAAAGCATTGGTGTCAAAGAGAGATGGCTGCTCACGCGCCCCGGAGTTAAATAAGTCTTTGAGATGTAGTTCTTTAAGTGACTTTGAAAAAGTCTGCATGTGGGAAGCCACCTGACTTTCATTATGCAAACTCTAGTAGTATATTCTGTATACTAATAAACCGTGTTATGCTGTAATTTTTACAGACAGTGGTGGATGCCTGATACTGGAGGTGCTAATATCCCAGCTCTCAATGATCTGCTTTCTGTCTGGAATATGGCCTTTAGTGATGGGCTGTATGAAGGTGATTTTACCATGGCAAATCATGAAAGTGAGTACTGGAATCATTGCCTGTGCAGGCTACAGCGTGTTGTTTGGGGAAAGTAGTTTTCTTTGAGAATGAGATTGAGTCAGAGTCAAGGGAACTACTCAAATTCAGGGAAAAGAGTCTCACAAGCATGCTTAAATGATTACTTCCTTCGTAGACTACATTAAAGCCTTTGGTTTTAATTTTGCAATTACTTGGAAATTTTAAATTTTGGAGGAAGAAAATGGGTATGGACATTTTCCGTGGAATACACCAGTTTAGACATGCATCGTAACATCCTGAGATGTTTTGTGAATTCCTGTTCTTGCAATCTTTTTAATTGTTCCCCCTGAAATGAAGATGTTTGATTGGTTTCAAGTTCAGACTTTGTGGTTAGGCCACAGGTCTGTGATGACCTTACTGTTTTCTGACTTTCTAGGTCTAGCCCTTCTTTCTTTTTATCTGCCCCAGTCCTTTGATGTTTTCATGCTTTGCTTCCAAGTCTCTGTTTTCTGACTGGTTCATTCAGAAAGTGTGTGTAAAAAGGGAAGGCAACAGCACTGAGGGCTGTGTATGCTCACCAGCATGGATTGAAGGAGACAGGTTCTCTGTAGTATAGGTGATGCCTGTTAGTGTGAAATTTCTCATTATGCATTTCTCATAGCATTTGATTAAGCTTTTCAGTTTAAAGATGATCAGGTCAGTCTCCTAAACGGAAAGGTTTGACAATAGTATGTAAAGGTGGACATGCAAAAGCTGTTCTTTGAAGCATCTTCTCTGTGAATACATACATTGGTCAAAATGTGCGAGTTCAGAGTGATGTTCCTGGGAATGTTTTCTTCTGCGCTTGTGTTAACAGCTCACTGAAATATGGTGGGAAGGGAAGGAACGTAATTTTTAGTCTAAACTGCACTTTTGTGACGTCTTTCAGTGAACTACGCATCAGGCTGCAGTATTGCAAAGTTTCCAGAAGATGGCATTGTCATTGCACAGACTTTTAAGGATCAAGGTACGCACTTCCTTGTCTTTTTTTCTGTGTTGTAAGCAGAACTTTGGAGTAGGTGCACATGCAAAGTTCTAAAGTCTAAAGGTGTAAAAACAATGATTTAAAAATACATTGATGGAGTAAGTGTTTTTTCATTTTGCCTAGAGCATGTAGTTGGATGCCTAACAGGCAGCTGCAGTGTGACTCTGTGTACAATTTTGACATAGTACAGCAATGTCCAGGTGTATATGTGCAGTCTTTTATTGTGTTTGCTCTACGTAAACACATCCGCATGTATGTGTGTCATGCATCTTTAGAGGGGAGGGGAGTGTGTCATAATGGTGTTACTTGTCCATGTTTTTCACGAATTTCAACTGCTACTGAAATACATCCCCTAATCGTTGCCAAATTTGGTGTGAGTGTTGTGGTAGCTGTGGTGATCTAAGGATACAGGTAAGGAAAATTTTGGTCGACAAAATATCACCCGCTAGATTCTCATAAGGAAAAATTCTAGGCACACAGGAAGCCAATGCTTGAGCCATCTATTCTCTGTGCATAGCCATTCTCTTTAGCTTTATCATATCTTTTCACTTGTGAGGTGGTAATTCAGATTTGTAATAGCAACAGGCCTTTTTTTTTTTTTTTTTTTTTTTAAATGCTTTTTATGAGCCTTTAGGAAGTGCTATGTAGGACTAAATGACCAGAGCTGTTAGCATGTTGTAGGTCAGGCCTGTGTATATCGGTGAGGAAGGTTTGGCTGTGTGGGCAGAAGCACGTGTATATAACTGATATAACTCAGCAGCTGCCGGAAAAGATCAGCAAGTTCATTGTGCAATAGATATGATTACCTAGGGGAGAAATTTTCCATGTGAGCCTTTTGGAGGAAAGACAATTACCTCTGGAACGCTATATGCTGATGACTTAGGCATTTCCTTATGTGTGAGAGAGAAAGAGAGAGAGAATGTGTCAATTTGACAAGTAGCCTGCTAGACCTGCTTTTTTCTGTTGAATTCTTTTCATTGCAACTCATGAAGCAAAAGAACTCTGTGTTTTGCTTCCGCTGTGTAAAGGCAGTGTCTCAAGTAAAAGAGACTAAGTACTTAGCATTTGAAATTTGTCTTGTTTTGTTTTTTTAAATGGGTGTTAGAGGTGGGAAACCTTTAGCCTAAAAAAAGCTTTCATTTTAGTTCCTTCATGAATTGGGGTGTTTTCCCTCCTGCTGTTTGTTAGAGCTTTCAGTCCACAGGAGATAAAATGATTGGATGGATTTATAAGATACAAATGGCAGGTTTCTAGCCAGGTCTACTCTGGGTTTTGCTGCACATATCTGTTCATGGGAAGGTTCCTATGCTTTTTTCATCTTTACTGTCCATCAGTTATCTCAGTTATGATTTTAATATCTCACAAACAACAAACATGTATTTTAGATTGCCAGTTTATTATTTGGTACTTGCAGGGCTTTTGAAGGCAGGCCTTTAAATGACACTCCTTCAAAAATTATTCTGCAGTAGGATGAGAACCAGGACAGGGCTGGATGTACTGAAAACTGGCTCTGCACGCCAGTTCAAAGAGCAGCTGGGATGAGGAGGGAGTAAAATTTGCCAAAGGTTAAGGGGGAGAGGAGCAGGGGGAGGTGAGAAAAATCACGTGAGTTTTTGGTTTGGGTTGGGTTTTTTTTCCTTTTTGGCATAAGTATCCTTACTAAACAATACTTTTCTCTGTTCCTGAATTGAAAGCTGAACACACAAAGTGCAAGGGTAACTACTAACTGCAGAATTCCAGAGACATGTAAGCCCAGCAGTCTTTAAAATGGGCTTCCCCTGAACCACAGGTTTAATCAGTTTTGCAGCTGCTGCTTACAAAGAGACAGATGTTGTGTTTCACATAATGTCTCTATTCTCTTTTGTTAGTTCCATAGTAGATTTTCTTGTAGGAATAGGTAGGCACGGCAGCAAAGTTGACGAAGAACAGTGTGCACTGTGATGACTGATCTTAAGTTACTGTGTCCTGCAGCATTCTGCAGGGCTAAACCAACGTAAAGTGATTTGTAAGGCAGAACGTTTTGATTTTAAATCTGTTGCTGAAAATACTAGGATTTTTCATTCAAGCTTTCATTCATGTTGAAGATAATCTAGGCTGTGAGGTCTTTCTGCTTCTCCAACAAAGGAAAACATTAATATCGGTAGGAAACTTCACAATCAGGGTCTTGGAGCAGTTTCATTATTGTAACAACGTGGGGGTTTTGAAAACATATTTCATAAATGTGTGACATGAAGAGTGGCATAGCTGCATTTGTAAGTTTGCACTGTAGGCTGTACTGACTTTCAGGTAAATTGATGTTGACGCTTTGCAGGCTATTAAATTTATTTGTGCTTTGCTTTAGGTCTTGAAGTTTTAAAACAGGAGACCGCTGTAATTGAAAATGTCCCTATTTTGGGACTTTACCAAGTTCCTTCTGAAGGTGGTGGCAGAATAGTTTTGTACGGTGATTCTAATTGCTTGGATGACAGCCATCGACAGAAAGGTGTGTAAACTTTGACATGGAGGAAGAGTTACTGTCCTAAGCTAACAACTGAACTGTGGGATTTTTACAGCTCCCATCAGAAGTCTGTTTTCTAGGGACTCTCTAAATATTCCCAACAGTTAATCACAGTTTCAGCAAAAGACTGCCCCACAAGATAGCCCTCTGATAGATCTGACCATTCCCCCTCCCCCTCCGATAGGGCCCCTTGCCTATCTTTCATTCCACAAGCTTTCTGGGCTGGTTTTGGGGTGGATTTTTTGCAGGGTGGGGTTTGTTTGTTGGGGTTTTTTTGCTTCTTTGGGATGGTTTTGTTTCCAGAAAGCATGTTTGATTTGAAATTGTGAAGAGTCAGTTAGGGGGTCCCTTCACTTTTTTTTGCCCAGTTGCATTTTCAGAATGTTTATGTAGTACAATAGATTTTATCTTTTGAGTTTGCCCGTCAGTGTGCCTCGTTCCCTTTGCAATGTTTACCTTGTTCCCTTGCAATGTTTGCCTTCTTCCCTTTGCAATGTTTCCTGTGAGGATTTATGGTAGTGTTCAACATTTTGGTTGTGGACTACTAGTTTCAAGTTCTACTTTGACACAAACCAGCTGGCGTAAATGTGTCAGTCAGAAAGCAGGAATTTCTGTTTGGGTTCAAAGTGTTTGTAATTCTGGGTAGTGCGCGTGTGAGCAGCATGTGCATGGAGTTTCTGTGACTCCCAGAGAAGCCATTCCTTCTGCCTACACACTGTTGTTGGTCCTTAGAAAACCTTTTTTCTAACACTTTTGTCTGGTCTGGCTTTCTGCATTTTTAAGAGATTGATTTGGTTTCTCATGACATGTAAAACACAAGCTGGTGTATCTGTGGCTCAAGAGGCCGACGACACTCCAGTGTGTGAGGTTGTCTTCTGTATTTCTACTGAATGTGATGTTCAGCCTGAATTTTCCTCTTGTGATGAAAAGTACGTTTATAGTTTTTTAAGCTTTTGTCACCGATATTTTAAAATACTAGGTTATGTAATCCCTCCCTTGCCTAATCTATTTAAATTTAAAGAAACTTACTGCCTAAGGGAGCTTTCTATCTGTAGCTTATTTCTTTCTCTCCCAAACATTTTCTTTTTCTTTGAAAGTTCTCCAGTTTCTCTTTATCTGTCTTTGGGTGGCTTCCAGTGGGTTGCTGTAGCACTGACATGTCAGTGCCTTACGTGCTTGCTGTAGGTTATTGAAAGCACGTAATTTAAGAGAAGATACGTAGCTTTGAATTAAGCGATAGAAAACAACGCTTTGTGACATCCCTAATGCTGTTAAATTCAGTGTGACCTGTGAAGCAAGAAAAAGTGGAAGGCTCTAAAGAAATCCTTTAAAATTAGCTTTTAAATTGTGAACCGGGAGCTGTGTCTCCTGCAGAGACATCGGTGGCTTTAACTGAGGTAAATTCCTAACATTTGTGAATATAAATCCTTAAAATCTGATTGACCTCTTTAAAAATCAAAGGTGGGGGCTTAAGGGACACCAGGATTATGAAGATTAATTCCCATTCCCAGCCAACTGTTTCTGGGAGGAGAAGTTCTGAGAAAAAGTTTGCTGTGTGGTGGAAATACCTGATAAGGGATTGTCCTACTCTTGCAAATGGAAGTTTTAGAGAATTGTGGCGTTAATAGCTGGACTGCTTGTTCGTTAGGTGTAGCTCTGGATTAAGGTTGTCATAATTCAGGAGAGAATCAAAGCAAGGGTTCATGTGCTGTTGAAGTGCAAAGGAAACCCACAGTCAGGTATATTGCGACATTGATTCCCAGCCTGGTCTGTACCACAGCTGCTGTAGGTGCTGCTGGGATAAAGCCAGAACCTTTCCCCTTCATTTATGTTTCTTTGAGCTTGGGAAAGCAAATGAGTTATAACTTTCCACTGAAGACACTACCTTGTTCTTACTTTTCTTTGCAAGGTATCTATTTTGTCCTTTCAAAAAAACAGTTGGTTCTCAGTTTTCCTCTTAAAAATGGTATCAGAAGCTCAGAGCTTCCTGTGTTTCCACACCAAAAAACCCTCATAATTTTTGCAGGGACTTGGATGGCCTTGCACAGGCTGGAATTCCCACATTTGATACCTGTTGTTTTTTGTCCTGCTCCCCAAAACAGCCTGATTTGGTACTCAAGATATTTTAAGAGTGAACAGATTATTTCTGTGTCTATATATTGGGTGGGGGATTTGGGGGGTGTGTTGGAGGTTGCATCTTGCTGAAATTGGGCCTAGAACCTCAGAAGGAAAGAATCGAGAGCCAGAAAAACTGATGGTACTTCTGAATGTCATCACAGACTTCTTAACAGAAAGATAAGCCATTTGAAATGTGGCATAATGCATATCTTCTCTGGGGGCTTGGGGCTATGAAATCCACAGATTGCTTTTGGCTCCTGGATTCCCTCCTGCAGTACACTTCTTACGGGGTGACACCGCCAAGTCTCAGCCATTCTGAAAACAGGCAGCGACCTCCGTCAGGAGCAGGCTACTCTCTCCCGGAGCGGATGGAAGGTGAGGGCTTTAATTACCAAGCAGAGCCCACAACGGAGGGGGTGTCTGGGTGGCATTTAGGAATACTCAGGCAGGCCCCTTGAGGTATAAAAATTAAGGCTCGTTTGGTATGAGCTTTACAGTGTTTTGTTTTACTAGAAAAGAGCACTTACTGTGGGGGTTTGTTACGATCTAGTTGTGATTTGACTAAAGAAAATGTTCTCTTCATGGAGTGATTTTCAGATGCCTGGTTCTTCTAGGGAGCATTCTAGTTACTAGCTGCAGAGCATGTATAAAGCTTTCAATCTTGTCTGGTGTGCTACCAGCAAAACTTGAATTACCCACTGATGTAGGTGCACAGCCTTACTGTTTTGTAAGGTGCCCTTTGGTTAATTCTGAGATTTAGCTACGAGTTGCCGTTACTGTAAAGAGCTCATGATGTTACCACAGCACTGTTTAGCCAGAGGCAGATGTTGGCAACATTTATCCTGCTAGTCTTTTGGTAACCCAGTGTGCCTCTGCTGTGAGTTGCAGGTAACCATTTGCATCGATACTCAAAGGTGCTCGAGGCTCACTTAGGAGACCCTAAACCCCGGTCCCTTCCTGCTTGTCCTCACCTGTCCTGGGCCAAACCACAGCCTTTGAATGAAACTGCCCCCAGGTTAGTATATGTCTGGCTGACAGTTGCACAAGAAGCCTTGCTTTTGAGTTCAGCTGAAAAATTGTTTCTTCTGCTTTTGAAAGGGACAGCTGGAGTGCCTTTCCTGGAGAAATACGGGATTGCAAAGAGGAATGAGTTATGCCTCTTCAGTGCCTAATCCTGGCTCGCCTTATAGCTACGCTATGAAACTAGGGGATTTAAAAAACAGCTTCAGAAGTCAACTCACTGTTGTGATTGAGTTGATCCCAACTTAGAGTGAACAGTCCTGCTTAAATCCATTGTCACTGCATGCCTTTGAAATAGTTTTCTGAAGCAGCTTCTTGAACAGCTGACCTAACTCTGCCTTCTGTTGTATCATTTGTCAGTTGCTTGAAGGAAAACACACCAGCGTATAGCCCATGCTTGTCTGCTGAGCTGCGCATGGTTACTTTTGGTAGACTGCAAGAATGAGAGTTAGTTAATAGTTGCCAGTCTGAGTATGTCCCTGTGGCTTCTGAATTTAACTTTGGAGATCTGCAAACTGCAGAACCTAAAAAACGATCGAATTATCATTGGGGTCCAAATTAGTGAGTTAATGTGTAGGTTCCAGCTGTCGCTTTCACTATGTTTCTACAAAATTCCTTGCATTACTAGAGTGTGAGCAAACACCTCTGTCTTTAAATTTCTTCTAGCAACCTTTGGAAACATCAAAAGTTACTGTCAATTGACCTTGATAAAGTGGCTCTGCCCAGTTTTCGACAGAACAGACCCCAAGTGAGACCATTGTCCCCTGGAGAAAGTGGAGCATGGGACATTCCTGGAGGTAAATATTGAAAGTTTGAAAGTCGCTCTTCTGCTTTGCTTGTTGTATAGGCTTTGGGGAAAAAAAGTATTAACAATGAAACACAGTGCAACCGGAAGAAAGGCTACATGTTTATTTTCAGTTGTGAAAAACATGCAAATAATAGTAGGGCTATGTTGTACAAGCTGACTGGTGAAGCCTGAAGGAAATGTTTTTGCATATGAAGAGTCTATTCAGAAGAAAGCATGCGTGACAGATGGAGAAGGAGGTTTTGGTGGGTAGTTGGGGTTTGTTTTGGTGCCGTTCAGAGTGATGGGTGTCAGCAGCAGTCCCAGTCCTTGGGAGCTGTGGCTGGTTACCTCCTGCTAAGTAAAATTCTTTGTGTCAGTGCACAAAAGCGGAGTCCAGAAGAGTTTGTCTGAATGGTGCCTTGGGCAAGGTGTTACACTAACAAATGATGTAGAACACTTGAAACAGCTTTCAGTCTAATAGTGGGCTGTTCTGCACGAGCTTGGCACTGCAGGCCCAGGTGGAAGTTGTTTGAAAGCCTCATGCATGCACTTCTCCCAGACTGAGCTGCTAGACCAAAAGACGCCTGTAAAAACAAAGGGTTTGATTCTACAGCTTGACCTCACTGTGTGTATGCACGGTGTCTCTGGAGCAAGGACAAAATCACTTTCCTCGTGGTATCAGGGTTTGGTGTGATTTATAGAAATTACTTAGTGGTAAAATTATGGTCAAGCATTTACATCTCTTGTCTACAGCAGATTGTAACCCACATCTCCCCTGCAACAACACTTTCATGTGCCCAAGTAGGTCAAAGTGGAAATGCTGGTGCTTTTCTATAATGTTAGTATCCCATCTTGGTTTTGCCTGTCAGTCTGCAGTTGTTAATTGTAGAATCATACAGAATCAGAGAATGGTTTGGGCTGGAAGGGACCTTAAAGACACTTAGTCCTAACTCCCCCTGCAAAGAGCAGGGACACCTTCCCCTAGACCAGGTCGCTCCAAGCCCAGTCCAGCCTGGCCTTGAACGCTTCCAGGGATGGGGCATCCACTGCTGCTCTGGGCAGCCTGTGCCAGTGTCTCACCACCCTGATCTTCCTGTCTGAAATGTGATCTTATTAATAGCTTACTAATAGCGAAAGCCTTTGAACAAAAATTACTGTTGGATCATTTTGGTAGGTGGCATTAACACTGTAAAGACATCGTAGCTCGTGTGGTTACTATAAGAGCTTCCAAACCTCTTTGCCTTTCTAGGTATAATGCCTGGCCGGTACAACCAGGATGTAGGACAGACTATTCCGGTCTTTGCTTTTCTTGGTGCCATGGTGGTTCTGGCGTTCTTTGTGGTGCAGATCAACAAAGCGAAGAGCAGGCCAAAGAGACGGAAACCACGAGTGAAACGACCACAGCTTATGCAACAGGTTCATCCACCAAAGACACCTTCTGTGTGAAAGGTCTCGCTTGCCAAAGATGACTTCCTTTTACTGGTTGCTTTCCTGGGTGATCGATCGCTCCCAGTGAAGGTGCAGCAAACACGGCACTGATCGTAATAGTAACTTGCACCTGACATCATCTCATAGTCTTTGGTTTCTGGAGAGAGAAAGAAAATAAAAGGACCTCAGTTGATCATCTGTACATAAAACTGCAGCTTTAAGCAGCCAAAGCCACCAAAGACTTGAATACTGTTGAAATGGCTGCTTAGTCACTACATATCCCAAGAGGGGGAAAATGGACTTTTTTTTTAAGCTGACCAAACTAAAATCTATTTGTTTAGAGGCTATTTTCTATATTTATTGTTGGGGAGGGCGGGGGGAAAAGTCACTTTAAGGACCTCTGCTAAGGAAAAACAAGTGCATTTTTTTGGATGGAATGCAATTTTCTAGAATGATATTATGCTGAAGAGTATAACATACGCAATTAAAGGAGGGAGAGGATGAGAGATACCAGTACAAATCAGTGAGGCATACTCCTGCAGTTTATTTTTATAAAGCCAACTACCAGGACATTTTGTAATTTTTGGTCATGATTTCACCGTTGTTGGTGAAGCAGATTTTCAATAAATATGTTATCTATATGAAGCTAAGACAGTGTGCTAGGTGGCTTTTCTTTCCACTGACAGTCACAAGGAGCAAGTTGTAGAGTAAATGTTCATGTCTCCCTTTTTCCCACCCCATATCTTTATTCTTAACAGCAGTGTCCCAAGCTGCAGACTCCTTTGGAGCACGAACTGGGCAGCTGTACGAGCGGTGCTTTCCCTGAGCGAGTGCAGTTTTGAAAACCTTCAAAACTGCAGAAGCAGCTAATCACAGAGTTGCAGAATGGTCGGGGTTGGAAGGGACCTCCGGAGATCATCTAGTCCAACCCTCTGCTGAAGCCAGTTCACCTAAAGCATGCACAGAGTTGCATCCAGGTGGGTGTTGAATGCCTCCAGAGAAGGAGACCCCACAGCCTCTCTGAGCAGCCTGTCCCAGTGCTCTGTCACCCTCGTGGTAAAGTTCTTCCTCATACTCAGGTAGAACTTACTGTGTTGCAGTTTGTGCCCATTGCCCTTTGTCCTGTTGCAGGGCACTGCTGAAAAGAGCCTGGCCCCATCCATCCTCCTGACACTCTCCCTTAAGATACTTGTGTGCATTGGTAAGATCCCCTCGCAGTCTTCTCCTCTCCAGGCTGAACAGGCCCAGCTCTCTCAGCCTTTCCCCATAAGGGAGACGCTCCAGCCCCTCATCATCTTCATAGCCTCTGTGGGACCCTCTCCAGCAGTTCCCTGTCTCTCTCGAACTGGGAAGCCCAAAAATGGATGCAGCAATCCAGATGCGGCCTCACCAGGGCAGAGTAGGGACCCTCGGGTTATGGCTTACAGCCCAGGGGGCTGGAGCACCCAGGTAAATGGAATGAAGAAAAGCAGGGGAGGGGTGTGGAAATACGAACGAGGGAGCCCAGAGCCACTGAGCAGAGAAATAAATGGGCTGGGGCTGCTGTGCCAGTGTATGTGGTGGGCTGTGTCCCTTTGATTTGAGACGCTCCCATCAGAGGGAGCCTGGAAAGCTTTGGTGCCGCTGCTCGGGTCGGTGCTAATGAGGAGGCTCGCTCCTCTCATTGCAGCACTAATGAGAGATTACAGCTTCACTGCAGCCTCGAAACCAGAGTCAAGCTGTATCAAAGCGCCAGTCCGAATTAAGAGCCTTTCCCAGTGGCTGGTATTTTACAGCCCAGTGGCCAATTTCTAAATCGTAGAGGCCAATTATTTCCGAAGCCTTTGGTGTGCAGCTAATGAAGGCCTGGAAGGGCCTTTGTGTAAATGGTTATAAGCCCCGCAGGCGGCAGAGATGTAATGGAGGTGGCAGGCACAATTAGCCATCCATAATTCCTCCTAGCAGCTGATTAAAGTCTCTTTATCCGTCTTACCGAGATCAGAAGGGCACATATTTGGGAAATCAAAAATGCATTAGGGGCTGCCAGCCGGGGGGGGGGGGGGGGGGGGGGGGGTGTCTGTGCCCTGAGCCCTGGGGCAGTGGCATGTGCCTGGAGCAGCACAGAGCTGCTGCGTGTCCCCCTGGGCAGGGAATAGGCCCCTGGGCGCCGTGGGGTGCAGCCTCCTCCGTGCAGCTCCCCTGCAGTGTGTCACCCCATCCTGTTATCCCAGCACCCCCTCTCCCTGCGTGGAGCAGGGGGTGGCTCCTTGCTAAGGTCTCCCCAGTGCAGGAGCACGCCAGTGGGCTTTCTGCAGCTGTGGAGACACGGGGGGTGGGGGTGCCGGCCTCATCCTGCACCCAGCGAGTGGTGCAGCGTCTGCCAGCTGCACGGTCTGGAGGGTGCTCGCTGCAGCTGACGTTCCTCACCCTCTCTGCCCCGGGATGCTCCAAAATGCCCCACGGTGGGAATTTCAAGGGTGGGGTGAATGCAACTGGAATGGGGAGCTCTCCCCACCCTGGGATGCTCCAGAGCAGCCCGTGGTGGGAATTGCCGGGGTGGAGCGCGGCTGGGACGGGGAGCCCCAGCCTGACCCGTGCTGGGAGCTGCCGGGGCCGCTGGTTTTCCTGCCGTAGCTCCCGGGGCTGCCCACGGGACACGCGGGTCCGAGCCAGAGGGGTGCCTGGGCCGTGCCCCCCGCGCAGGGATGCGACGGGGAGGGGTGAGCTCTAGCGGGGGAGGGGGAGGGGGAGGGGGGGGGGGTTCCCACGGCCGGCTCCTGCCCCATCCCCCGGTGCCCCCCTCCCCGCTGCCCGCAGGGGCGTGGGGCCGCGGGCCCCCCGCGCTGCGCCGCGCCCGCCCCCGCGGGGTCCGCGCTGCCCCCGGCCGGCCCGGCGCAGAGCCCGGCGGAGGCGGCGGGATGGAGCGGGCGGGCGAGCGCCGGCCCCTGCTGCCGGCCGCGGGCAGCGCCGGGCTCTCCTCCGCCGGCGCCGTCTGCATCCTGCTGAAGTCGGCGCTGGGCGCGGGGCTGCTGAGCTTCCCCTGGGCCTTCAGCAGGGCCGGCGGGGCCGCCCCCGCCCTCCTGGTGGAGCTGGTAAGGGCCGGGGGCGGCCGGGGCCCGAGCCGGCGGGGGGGCTGCGGGCAGCTGCGTCCCGGGAGGGAGCTGAGGCACCTGCGGGCTGGGGCGAGGGGAGGGCTGGCAGGGGAGGGGGTTCAGCACCCACCGCCCAGCCCAGGCTGAAAGGGAGAACAGCCCCAGGGCAGGGGTGCGAAAGGCGCTGCTGCCCTGGAGATGCTCCTTGCGTCTGAAGCTGCACTCTTAGCTGGCTTGTAGCTCAGCCTAAACTAAAATCAGTGGCTGGGCCCCTACGTGCCCTAAATCCCCCCAATCTAAACCCAAAGTGTCGTGCAGGGCTGCTTTGCCACCCTCTCGCTGACCTGTCTTATTGCAGCTGCCAGGCAGCCCTGGTCCCCAGCCACGGCCTTGCTGGGTGCCCCTGGGTGGGGGCGGGGGGTGACGGGGGTCAGTGTGATGCTCCTTGCTGGGTCCTGTCCCCACAGGGCTCACTGGTCTTCCTGGTGAGCGGACTGGCGGTGCTGGGCTACGCGGCGGCCCTCAGCGCCCAGCCCACCTACCAAGGGGTCGTCCGGGCGGTGTGCGGGGCAGCGGCGGGGAAGCTCTGTGAGGTCTGCTTCCTCCTCAACCTCTTCATGATCTCCGTGGCCCTCCTCAGGGTGGTGGGCGACCAGCTGGAGAAACGTGAGTTGTTTCCCCCCACCGTGTTTTTGGGGCTGGCAGCTCGTGGGAGTGAGGGAAAGGTGGTCCCGCCTGGGCTGGGGCAGCCCCGGGGGGTTCTTGGGACCCCTGAGGATGTGGGACTCCCTGGCTCTGCCATGGCGTGATGCTCCCAACCACCTTGGGTCACCTTTTGGGGTGCAGCTGACCCGCCACTCTCCCCCCCATCCCACAGTGTGTGACTCCCTGTACCCCAACGGGACGCTGAGCGGGACCCCCCCACCAACCCCCTGGTACACGGACCAGCGCTTCACCCTCTCAGCTCTCTGCATCCTCGTCATCTTCCCACTCTCTGTCCCCAGGGAAATCGGCTTTCAGAAGTACTCCAGGTACCACCTGGGCTGTCCCTGTGGTGGCCCACCCCTAGGCACCCCGTAACCCAGGCCACCTCCTCCAGGGCTCCTCCCGGGTCCCTGCGGGGCGATGGGAGACCCCCTCCCTCCCAGCTGCCCGGGGTCTGCATGCTGATGCTCTCCCATGCCCCACAGCATCCTGGGCACGCTGGCTGCCTGCTACCTCACCCTGGTCATCGTCCTGAAATACCACCTGCAGGCAGAGAGCCTGGGCTCACCTGAGCCCCCCCAGCCCTCCAGGTATGGGGGAGGGTCAGCCCTGCGTCCCTCCTGCCCCATCCTCCAGGCCACCAGCAGTGGCATGGGGCAGTGCATGGGGTGGTGCTGGGTGGGGGGGCGTGAGCTGGGGACAGCAGTGGCAGGGTGGTGGTGGGGTGGCAGCCCCCAGCCCTAGCTTTTGCCCCAGCACCTCCCCGCCCCCTTCTCCCAAAATCATCATGGGGGGGAAGGTTCCCATGGCGGCATCCAGGCTTATGTCACCATGGTCCCCTCTGCCTCCGGGGGCCTCTCACTCTGTGCTTCCTCCCTGCCATGCCACAGGGCCTCCTCCTGGGCCTCCGTCTTCAGCGTCATCCCCACCATCTGCTTCGGCTTCCAGGTAGGTGATGCTGGCCCCACTGTCCCCAGCGTCCCAGACCATGGGGACACCATTCCTTGGGGAGTGAGAGAGATTGCAGGAAAGGGGACCCACGGCTGTCACCAGAGGTGGCTGTGCGGCAGGACACAAGCCCCTGGGGAGGGGGGAGAGCAGGACAGAGCACCCATGGGTGGGAAGGAAGGGTCTGGGCGGGGGGGCTGTCCCTGCATGCGGCCCCAGCACCGTCCCTCCTTGCCCTGCAGTGCCATGAAGCCTGCGTGGCCATCTACAGCAGCATGCGCAACCGGAGCTTCTCCCACTGGGTCACCGTCTCCGTGCTCTCCATGCTCATCTGCCTACTCATCTACTCCCTCACTGGTAACCCCAGCACAAAAGCCCTTCACCCCTCCTTTCCTCAGGGGTCCCCTGTCCCCAGAGCTCATCCTTCCTCCTCGGAGCTCCTCTGTGCTCACCGGCACAGCTGCCCACCTCCCCGTCAGCAGGGCTCTACGGCTACCTGACCTTCGGCGAGGCCGTGGCGTCCGATGTCCTGATGTCCTACCCAGGGAACGACCCGGTCGTCATCGTCGCCCGCCTGCTCTTCGGTGTCTCCATCGTCACCATCTACCCCATCGTGGTGCTGCTGGGCAGGTGAAGGGGCAGTGGCAAGCTGGGTGTCCCCCTCGACCAGTGCAGCTCCGCGGGGTGCCATCACCCCTCTGACACCCCCTCCAGGTCGGTGGTGCGGGATGTGTGGGCAACCCCCAAGCGTGGGGCTGCGGTGGTGCCCGAGGAGCATGAGCAGCGGAGCCGGGTGATGCTGACGGTCACCTGGATGGCCGCCACCCTCGCCATCGCGCTGTTCGTCCCAGACATCGGCAAGGTCATTGAGCTCATTGGGGGCATCAGCGCCTTCTTCATCTTCATCTTCCCAGGCAAGAGCGAGCAGTGAGAGGGTGGGGAGGGGGGTGCCGGTGCCAAGAGCATTGCTGCGGGTCGGGGGTGGGGGACTGTGGTGGTGGGTAGCCCATCCTGGCCATGTTTTGGGGGTGCAGCGGCATGCTTGTGGGGACGCTGCAGTGGGACCTGAGTGACGGGGTGCTGTGGCGGTGGGGCTGAGCCTCTGTATTGGTGGCAGGGCTGTGCCTGGTGTGCATGACTGGGACCCACACTCTTGGGCCACGCAAAAAGTGAGTGTCTGCGTTGCTCGGTGGTGGCGGGTGAGGGCAGGGGTAGGGGACGGCATCCGATGACACATGGCCCAGGCAGGGTCCCCCTGGCGAAGGGGGGGGATTTGGGGCACCTGTGGGCACTGAGAGGAGGAGCACTTGCTATGGGACGTGGGGTCTGCGGTGGGGCTGAAGGGTGGGTGTGGAGGGGTGTGCTCTGACAGTGGGGATGGGCCTGGGTATCAGGGATGTGCCCAAGCAGTGGGACTGTGTCCAGGTATTGGGGGTGTGCCTGGGCATCAAGGGTGTGCCTGGGCATGCGCGTTGAGCACAGGCACTGGGGAGATGCTCAGGTTTCAGGGATGTGCCCGGGTACCAGGGATGTGCCTGGGTACCAGACCCCTTGCAAGGCAGAGCGGCCATAAGGGAAGACCAGTGGGATTCAGAGGCACTGGGGCACCCGGTGGAGGCTGGGGTGGGCATCAGAGGGACGCAGTGCCCATGGCAGGCAGCCATCAGGTGTCCAGTGTCCATTACACCCGCGTGGTGTGTCCCCATCACTGCTCCTGGCTGGAGAGACGGGCACAGCAGCAGCCCCGGCTGAGGGGCCCTGGTGTGGTGCTGGCGAGTTTTGGGGTGAGCATGTGCCAAAGCGTGTCTGCGGTGCCCATGGGGCAGCAGCATCTAAGTGAGGATGGAGGTGATGTGGGGGGCTCCTGTTCCCCACGACAGCTGGAGGAAGCTTCCCAGAACTGTGGGCTCTTGGCCAAGAGGGAGCCCTGACTGTCTGGGCAGGGGTGAGGGTGCCCTTGGGGGTGCTGGGGGACCAAGGCAGGAGGTGAGCAGGGGCACCCTGGTGGGTGAAAAGGACTTGGAGAGGTCCCTCGTGGAGACCCCCCCCGAGGGTGCGAACCTAGGAGTGCCATCACAAGGAGAGAGGACAACGTGAGCCAGGGCGATAGGGACAGCGAGGGCACAGCCCCAGCCTGCCTGGGGCGGCTCAGGAAGGTGCACCGTGCTGGCGACCCCGCGATGGAGCAGCGGTGGGGCTTGGGGGTGAGTGCCACATCCTGGGGGCTCTGTGTCTGGCTGAGGTGGGGGGCTGCGTGCCCGGGGAGAGGGGGACCCACCGGTCTCAGGGCTGGGGATGGAGGTGGGGAAGGGACGTGGTGGGAGGATGTGGCGACAGGGTGGGGGCTGGGGGCGTGTGGGAGCAGCCGTGCCTGAGCAGGGGGGGCCACTGCGGGTCTGTACCCCCTTGGTGGGGCCACTGTGTGCCGGCGGAACCGGGGATAGTCTCCTGGTGGCAGCTGCCAGGCTTTTGACCAAGTTTTGTGTGTCATCGCAGAGGGTGTGGGGGATGAACTGGAGGAGCTGCCAGGGTCTTTGGCCATCGGTCCAGAGCGATGCAGAGGAGCATGGCAGAGAGGCTGAGACCCCGCAGAGGGACCCACACCCGGCGGTCAGGGGGCGGCATGTTACTGGGGGTCAGCTCTGTCCTACTGCCCCCCTGCTCATGTCCCTGCAGGGCTGCTCTCATCACTTGGGGTGTCCTCTCCGTGCTCGGCGGTGCCTTCGTCTGTGGGCAGAGCGCTGCCCTGGCCGTGCTGGGGCTGCTGCACTGAGCCCCCACCATGACCCCCCCACCATGCCCCCCCCCAGCCCTGGACAGCTGCCCCGGACACGGCTACACCGCTGGATCCCATCACTGTTTTATTTGGCATCACCGTCCCTGTTGTACAGCAGCTAATAAAGACGGGACAAGGGTATCGGCGAGGGTGCTGCGCCATGCACCCTGAGGGACCCCCACGCGTGGTGGGGTGGGGGCAGGATGGGCAGTGAACCCTGCACACAGACAGACAGACAGACTGACGTACAGACCCCAGGAAGGGGGATGAAGGGGTGGGGGGAAGCTCGCAATCCATCCCCACGCCTGCGAGGCACCCGCTGTCACCATGCACACGTGAAGGAAACCCCTCGGGACCACCCGCACCCCCTGCCCAGGGACACTGGGGACACACACTGTGCTGGGCACAGCCTCAGCCCCAGGCACCACTGCAGGGACCCCCAACTTATCCTCCCCAGGGGGCCTCCAGCATCCCACTCCCAACCCTGCTCCTCATCACCAGCTTCCTCCCCCAGCCTTGCCCCCCACCCATGGCCTGGCTGCCTGCACCCTGTCTCCCCCCACTCCCTGCCTGCCCATGCCTGGCAGACCCCAGGGGACACCCCTCACCCCCCCACCAAAGACCACCCCAGTCCAGGGAGAGGTGACCCAGGTGATGGGGTAGCTGTGGGGGGACGCCCGATGGGGTGCTGGGGACAGACACAGGGGTTTCCTTCGCTGCAGACAGGTCACACCACCACCTCCCGCCCCCCGCCACGCAGGGGCTCACAGCCACCCCACAGCGGGGACGGGTGCTGGTGGGACCCCCGGCACCAGCGGTCACTCTCGGCTCAGGGTACACCAGGCAGCTGCAGGGGAACGACACCAGAGGGTCACCCTGACCCCCCTCCAGTCCCACCCAGCCCGTACCGCCCCCCCCACCCAGCTGTCCCTGTCCCACCCTGCAGGGTGGCCGCCCTCGTACCTGGCACGGCCACGCTGGAGATGGCCTCGGGCTGGCTCAGCGTGTCCACCTTGACGTGCTGGAAGCCCTTGCAGGTGGCACTCTGCAGGTGCCTGCACCCGGGTGGGAGAAACTGGGTGACAGCCTCCCCTTAAATCACCGTCACAGCCCCTCACAGCCCCCTCCCTGGGGCGCAGCACCCTGACACTGGTCAGGACAGTGAGCCCTCCCATCCCTCATGTCCCAAGGCATCTCCAGGTGGGAGATGCACAGACCCCTCCCAAGCCCCCTGTCCCCTCTACAGTGACAGACCAAATCCTCGCCCCTGCCCCCAGGCAGGGGACAGAGCCTGGGGCTCAGCAGCTCCCACACCCCTCCGTGCCCAAGCACTGCACGCACACCCACCCACCCACCCAAAAAAACCCCTGAGCTTTTTGGGCCCCTTCCCCTACCTCTTCCAGTCCTCCTCAGTCTCCCAGAACTCGTAGACGATGAAGGTGACCCCGTCGGGCAGCTTCACTGCCGTGACGCTGGTGGGAGTGGGGAGAGGGGTGAGCCCCAAACCATGGGACATCCCCCCCTCAGCCTCTGCAGCCACAGGCATGCTGTAGGGTGGGCAACTGAGGGGTGACCCCAGCCCCAACAGCCCAGGTAGCAGGGAGCCCCCCCACCCAACACTCCCCAACCCACGCAAAAATTTTGGTGGCCGAGCATCACTGCACCCCCAAATCCCAGCTGTTTTGCCTCAGCCCTTCGCTTGGTGAGGTGGCCCTAGCTTCGAGGGCAGCTGGACATCCCCCTGCCCCCCCAGCCCCCCCGAGCCCCCCGATGCCGGTGGTACCCACTGGAAGCAGTCCCGCTCCCCGGCCACACTCTTCAGGTACTGCTTCAGGGAGCTGCAGAACTCGCCCAGGTGCTTGTGTGACACCGTCATCTCATCCCGCACCAGGAGGAGGTACTGTGGGCCCCCCCCCAAAAAAAACCCACAGTGGCACATGAGACCCAAAAAGCAAGGGGACACCCCTTGCCAAGCCCGATGGCATGCTGCAGGGACCCCCCGGGGGGGTGGCCAGGCACTCTCACCGTGCACGCCGTGCTCTCGCTGTCTGACAGCCGCTGGTGCAGGTCAAACCAGAGGGTCTGGGGAAACGGGGAAAAAGCAGCGGGAGGGGTGGGTGAGCTGAGGCTGGGTGTCCCTCCCAGGGAGGTGGGTTTCTGTCCCCAGCACTCGGTAGGACGGGCTGTGCGCCCTTCTCTGCAGGGGATGGCTCTGAGAGCCACTTGCACCTTCGTACCCTCCCGTCAGGACCCTCTGCTAAAGCTCCCCGTGCTCCCAGGGCAGCTGACAGCCCCGCCACCGTGTCCTCGCATCAGCCCCAAAGCTGCTGTCACCTTTCCACGGTCCCTGAATTGTCCCTGGGGTGGCAGGAGCAGGGGTACCTGTCCCTCCTCAGTGCCCACTGGCACCTTCCCATCCCTGGCCATGCCCTTATTTTCTCTGGCAAGCAGGACCGATATTTTTCTGCCCTGCACAGCACCTCCCTGCCCCCACGTACAGCACCACGTTCCCCCTGTCCCCTTCTGCTCTGAAAATGCAAACCCGGAGGATGTCAGTAACAGCTCCAGCACTGCAACGTTTTCTCCTTCAGTCCCTAGATGGAGTAAGACTGCCTCTGCAAGACACGTCACTTTTCTTCCTTACGTCTTTTTCTTGTTTAAATAAACACACAGTTAATCTTTCCACATTGAATAGCTGCCATCAGCTCGTCAGATGTAATAGCCTCCAACACCGCCCACAGCCCGTGCGTGCCACAGCACAGGGATGGTCATGGCTACCTCTTGGTCACCTCCATCCCCACCAGGGCAGGAAGGCGGTGGAGATGCAGGGACACCTAAGGGACAGCCCCACGCCTGGAATCGCTGGCCCTTACCTTGTCCTCCAGCCTGCCGATCAGCTCAGCCAGCCTGTTGATCTGCCCCTCCAGCCCCTCCGCCTTGGTGTCAGAGGAACCTGCGTGGAGCCGGGAGGCAGTGATGGAGTGAGAGGCACCCTCGGGCACCCCCCAAGAGCCCTGCTGCCCTCTGGGGAAGTTGAGCACCACCCCTGTGCTGCCACCCAGACTGCAGCTCCCTTCCCCAGGTCCCCTGAGTCACCCAAGGTGGCCAATGCAACTGGGAAGCAGCCATCACCTACCAGTCTGGAAGCTCTTCCCTTGCTCCCTGGGGACCATCCAGCTGGTGGGAGAGTAGCTGGGCACGGGGCTGTCATACCAGGTGTCCATCAGACCGTGGGCAGCCTTGCTGGGGTAGGGCCTGCAACCAGAGAGCACACAAGCCATCAGGGCAGAGCCGGGCACGTACAGCACAGCATGAGCCAGCCCCAGGGAGCCAACACTGGAGCATCCCTCTGGGCAACTCTGCCATGGCCACCAGATGCCTCGGAAAGCAGCAGTGGCTGCCCTCCTGCAGCATCCTTCAGCACCAGCCGGTGTGGGGAGTGGGTCAGAATCAGAGCGAGAGCAGCGGGCTGCTCCCAGCAGCCGTCACTTCTCTTTCCTGCTGCAGTTTGCAGCTGCCGTCTGTGTGCAGTGAGGTGGGAATGGGTTCGGGGAAGGCTGGCTCTCTCTCTCCTTCCTCCTCCACCGATGGGGAGCCTGAGCTGCAAGGGAGAGGCTGAGCTGCTCAAAGGGTCTCCAGCATCTCCTCCCAGTGAGAGCAGCTCCATGCCAGCTGCCCACTGGTGGAGGTGCCAGGGGGTCTCAGATCCTCTTGTCATCTCTTGCCAGCCATGGGGCTCGCACCCAGAGGCAGCATGCTGAGCACCGGGGAGCCGATGGGCATGACACTAGCCAGAATTGTCCCTGCCCTCCTGTCCCTCCCCAGGCACCTGGCTCCCTCGGAAGCGCAGCAGCCGGGTGCCCTCCCTACCCTCCCTGGCCACTCCAGACAATTCCAGGTGGCTCCTTTAGTGCCGAGGGAGCCATGTCCGGGCTGCTGTTGTCCCCCAAAATCAGCCCATGTGGCCTTGACCATGTACATGGGAATGAGCAGATCTGGTCCCGAAGAACGTCACCAAGATAAGGAAGCAAGAACGGCGACAGAGGCAGCAGGAACATCCCCATCGCTACAGGCTGTGCAATAATCCCACTGCTGTGCTGAATAATCCCCCGTCAATAGGCAGGAAATTAGGTGAGAACAGAGAAAGATTTCTTCTTAATCACAATTTAATGAGGTGTCTCAGGCTTGGACACTGTGCCTTTCCACTTTGTTTTACAGCCCTGTATTTTAGTGCTTTTTAGGCCACCTTTTTGTCTCTGTGCGGATGTATGAGAACATTTTTTGTGGGGGTTTGGTTTTGAAGTTTTTTTGGCTATTATCACCATGAGAAAACAACTACAATACTCCTCATTATAAACAGGGCCCACACATGGGCAAACAAAAACCAGCAAAGTCTTTCACAGGCTCTAATTGCTCCATCTGATGTTGGGCTTGCTTCCTCCTTATTGTTTCCCAGGAATTCTTACTTTTCCCACATTTTATACAAGGTTTGCTACAGTTTCCTTCCAAAATGAGGAGGAGAAAGTGATATGGGATGATGAAACCCAGAGCATTCCTCCTAGGAAAGCTGGTGAGATGTCACCATGGCTGCCCAGGGTCTCATTGTGTCCCAAACAGCTCCTGTGAGCCCAGCCCACTGCTGTCCTCTCCGGGATGTGGCTGCTGCAGATGTTAAACCCAAAAAGCCAAGACCAGGCTGCAGCGAAGCGTTCGGGCTCGTTGGCCCCTGCAGTGTCCCGGTGGGGAGTGGGATTTTCACTCTCTGCGGTCCCTGTGCATTGGCCGCCTCTGCCCACCTGCAGCTTGGGGAAGCCAGGGCATCTCCCCAGGGCACCGCGTGGCCCCCTGGTTTGTAGGTATGGCAGAAGAGGGATTCACTTCAAGAGCATCTGAGGAATGGTTTCCATGGCAACCCATCCTGGTTACAGTCATCGTGATGATGGTACTCAGGGGAGGTGAGTGACACTATGACACCGAGGGGGGCTACGCTGGGGTTTGGGCTATGCTGCTGGGTACCCCTTACGTTTTAGCCTTGGCAGTGCTTGAGAAATCTTGAAACTGTCTCCTCTGGCTTCTCCAAGCTTGGTAACACATGCTGGGCTGCTGGGATGGGGACAGACCCCTGCACAGAACCCAAGGATGGCAGTGCCCGTTCGCCAGTGCACAAGCACTTTTTGCCTCTATGGATGATGTCACCTGCTGAGTGCCCTGGCAGGAGGGACAGAATCTCTGGCATGGGAAGCCACCCTCTGCGGGCTGTCCCCAGCACACCCAGACACAGCCACCCTGCTGCTGGTGCCTGCGTTTTGCCCTGGATGGGACCAGTGGCTTTGCTCAGAGAAGCAGTCCTGTGCACCCAGTGCTGCCCAGCCCAGCCCCAGGGTGCTGCTCCCTTGTTGGCATCCCCCCCTGCACCACTCAGGGGTGATGGGGTCAAGAGGGACCCTTGGGGCTGTAGGAGAGTGAGGGACAGGGCAGGACGGAGCAGTGGAGGAAAGACATGAGAGCTCTCAGGAAACCGGGAAGGGAGGCAGAGGGAAAGGCAGCTGCTCGCCAAGCTCCCCTGTGCTCCCACACACTGCCTGCTGCATTTTCCTTCATCCCACAAAAGCATCTTCTTCCTCTCCCTCCCCCTCCCCCCCCACCTCTAAAATCAACCAGGAAGCAGAGAGGAGGGCAGGAGGTGCTGCAGACCTGGCGGGGTTGGTTTGCTCATCGATGGCATCCACGGCACTCTCCACGGAGCTCAGCAGCGACTGGGTCTGGTTTGCAGTCTCCTTCAGCAAGAAGCGGGTCACAAACTGGTCCACGTTGCTGCCGCTCTCGTACACCTGCCAAGGCAGACAGTGAGCACGGTGAGACCCAGCGCCCGATGCCGGCGGGCACCCCAGCCGGTGCAGCATCCATCTGACATCCCACGCACAAGCTGGTCCCCTCTGTGTCCCTGACCATGAGGGCCACAGGAAGAACGAGCCTGTGCTGTCCCACCCCACGGGAAGCGTATAACCCTGCAGCATCTGTAGGTCACCCAGCATATAGCCCCTCCAGCATCCATCACCCTGGGACAGACTTGTAGAGGCTGTGACAGGAGGGAGTGTGGGCAGCGAGGCACATCAGCATCGCTTTATTTGTAGATAAATAAAGCAACGCAAAGAGGCGATTACCCAAAGCCCATAGTTGCTCTCTTTACTGTGATCTTACTTTACTATTGCCTCGCATTAGTTGCCAACAGTATGGCCAACCCGGTGCTAAAGAGGTTGGGGACAACTGACATGGTTGTCACCAAGCAGCCACAAGCTGAAGATGCCTTCAAGCCAGCAGCAGAAAGCTCCGGCAGCCCCCACCCAGCCTCCCTCCCTCCCGTCCCATGCTGCAAAACAAGAGCTTCAGCATATTTTGGTGGTGGTTTGTTGTTGGGGTTTTTTTTTGGAAGCGGGAGCAAAGGAAAGCTCTGGCTGATGGAGACAGCCTACAGAGCAGGAATGCCTTCAGCAGGAGGCAGGCTGCTCCCAGGGAGCTTTGGTGCAGGAGGACAAGCTGTTCAAGCCACAGAAGCTCCTGGAATAGTCCAAACCCTCCCAAGACAGCCGACACTTAATAAAATGTTTAAAGAGTGCAACTGATCTGCTTAGAGTACGCAGCCCCCCTCCCCCAGCACAGCCTTGCTGTGCCCTGCCCACGGCATGGTGCTGCTCCTCTACCTCCTGCCAGAGGACACTGGCACAAATGGACCGACACAACCAGTTCCACACCCGCACAACCAGCCCAGTGTTGGCCCAACACCATTACAACCAGTCCAACACCAGCCGAACTGGTCTGACCCCAACCCAACCAGGCCAAGTCCAGCCCAGCCAGGCCACCGGCCACACCAGTTCTGGCTGAAGCTAAGCACTCAGCATCATAATTAAAAAAACTTCAGGTTCCTCTCAACCCAAACTCACTGGCATCGCTTTTTCCTCAGAGTCTTTCCAACCCATCAGTGCCTGCAGGGACAGCATGTGGCCCAGGCAAACCCCTGCTGGGCAGCCCGTCCTTGCCTGCTAGCACCTCCTGGCACGGGATTCCTCTGGGATTCACGAGTTTTGGCTCCAGGAGATGGGGACGGACACTCCTGGATCCCTGCCTTCCACTGGCAATGACCAAACTCAGGGGTGAGAGTGCTCCGGTCCCGGCACCACCAGTTATCTGAGCACGTAGCGGCACAACACGAGTACCCCAAGCTCCCCAAAGCAAATTATTCTTGTTTTATGGTGAAGCGATTAATGAGGGTTATTTCCATGGCAACTTGAGCAGCTCTGCAAGAACCCAGAAGACCTTTATCCCTGATTTTAAATCATAAAAGAAGAATGAGTTGAAGAAAAACACTCCTGGGGAAACTGGTTGTAGATGTGATTTCTCACCCGTGGTTTGGTAGGGGAACATGAGCTCCTTGATGGCTTCTTGAGCATCCAACTAGCCTGGCAGTTAATGACATCTCTCAACCACAAAAAACTTGCTCCCCTCCCCCTCACAGCCACATGCAGTGTGCTGTATATGTGACCTCCTGCAGCTGCTCGCTGTAGCACCACTGGATGGCGGGGAACTATGTGCGGAGTCGCCCTTTCACCAGCACAGCCTGTCCCAGGACACTGGTCAAATGGAGACAGGACCAGCTCAGCAGATCTGCACGAGCACCCAGCACTGGGATGCTCCTTGGGTGTGCACACAGGACCCTGCCACCTTTCTCCAAGCAGGACCATGCTCCCCTCCGCAGCGCCAGTGCTGCCCAGCACACTCCACCAGTACCACCATTATCCAACAGTCAGGTCAGAGGGAGGAAAGCCGGCATCAGCGCAGGGTACAGGGAGATGCAGCAAAAAACTGCAGGCAGGAGAGGGGGGTGATCACCCTGTCCGGGACCATCAAAGCCTCAGAAACACAACGCAGTGGTCGCCTGTGTGTCATGTCCTCTCTCCACGGCCCGGCAGTGTTTGGCAGCGAGGACAGCTGGCTTGGAGAGACACACACACACTCACCTGCTGGCTGCTAGCAGGGACATTCACAGCGCCCTGAAGCCAAGCGCAGCCGCTGCAGCACCGCTCACCCGTGCGAATGAGCATGGGACCGTGAGCGTGATGGAGCAGCGTCCCCATCACACAACCAAAGATCGGTGTCTCGCTTGCTCGCCCCTTTGGGATTTTGCCTTATTTTACCAGTACAGCACACAGTACCCATGGCAGTGGGTGCTGTGCCATGGGACCACGCAGCCTCCCAGGGGCTGGATGTGCCTCCTTGCCCACCATAGATGGGGTTGCTGCTGGGCTTTTTGGATCGGGATGCCAGTGCCACCATGTCGAGCTTGGACATCTCCTGACAAGTCCTGCCCAGCTTTCCCTTGCCCCGTGCAGGCAGGGAGAGGGATGAACGGGCAGCCTGGGACCATGGATGTGACAGCTGGTGAAGCATCGCACCGAGCCCCCTCCGTGGGAGGCACAGGCACCACTGCAAGACAAATAAACAGCAATAGAGCCAAGGGAGTGATGTGAAAACATTTGTTGAGCATTTGGATTGGGAAAAACAATTTGAATGCCATCACAAATATTCCTGGATAGTTGGATGATCTCTGTTCTCCCCAGAAAAATACAACTTGCTCAGAACACACAATATACACTATATATGCATGTGTATTCTTTCCAAGCATCATTACACATATACACGCAGACAATACGTATCACAACTGAACAAGTCTGTATAGACAGTGTATTCAATTCACTGTCAAGGAACCTCATCCCTCATCTTCCTCTGCCAGCACATGCTTTGGAAAGAGCCCCACACCAGGCCAAATCCGCTCCTTCACCCAGGCAATCATCTTATCATTTAATACATCCTCCACTATCCTCACGCTGGCTGAGGGTGTATTAAATCGATAAATCTTGGCAAAGACATATCATTGCATTTGGGATCTGAAACTATTTCTTTTGCATTTCCCCTCCCTCCACGGCTGCTCCCCCCCTGCACGCCCCTGCCAGCAACCAGCAGTTTGCCCATAATGACGGTGTAAATATATTAAACAGGCACTCAGACAGGCTCTGCTATAATTACAGATAGGTTTTGATTAACTCTTGCACCCAGCCTTGCTCTGATTGCTGGTGCTGGGGATCTGATTGCTGCCTCGGCAGCGGGCTGCTCTTCCCATGGGCCGGGGGCTATGCCCCTCCTCGTGGATTTAATATAGACCTGCAGGCCCCCGGGAGCTGCTGCTGCTGCTAAACACAGAGCTGTGCATGCTCCTTCGAGCGGCTGATTGGGCTATTCTTTTAATTAAGAGCACTGGTTTTCTGGGACATGATTTGCCCTGCTGAGCAGGGGGGCTAGAAGCGAGCATGGGGCTGGCCGGAGCTGGGGGCTGCATCCAGGTCCCCGTGCCCTGAGGCCCCTTCTGCTGCTCCAAGCACTATTGCACTGCAAAGACACAGTAATTCCCCATTAATGTCCCTTTCCAGGGAGATCTGCAGCACCCGTGCCTTGTCCTCTTCTCTGATAGTCACCCAAACCATGTAGAACATCCCCGTGGATGCTCCAAGCCCATCAACTGATTTTACACCGGCTCCGCTCTCTTATCCCACGCTCCATTTCCCTGCTGCAGGTGCGAAGAGTGCACGGCTGCTCTTCCATTTCAACCCATACATCAAATAAATGGGGTAAATGCTATTTACCTCCACTTTTCTACTGCTCTCCGAGACTCCAGCCCATCTCCTGCAAATGCCACCAAAAATTTTCCTGATCAGCCCTTCCCACGCCTGACGTGAACAGATCGCTCCCCCTAGCACAGGAGCCTGCTCCTTTTGGAAAATCACATTTATGAAGGCACAGGCTATACCGAGCACCATCTGATCACTCGGACTGGTTCTGGCTGGTAGAATATAAGGCTGAGAGATTTTGCCTAGTTAAATGTTGGGATTTTATTACCTAGCTACACCCTACAATCTCGGTTCAGCTCTAGGGTAAACCAGGCGATTCCCATGTTCATTTAGATCAGTTTAACTCCCTACATCAAGATTCGTTGGAAGGATGGATGCCAGCCAGCATGGAGGAATATTGGGGTGTCCGTGAAGATCTGATGCTTTTTAACAGGCCAGTAAGTCCAATAACTCTGAAATTAAAACTCCAATAGCTCTGAAATTAAAACAACGGTGGGGTTCCCCCCACACACACCTCGATAACTCTGTCTATTTGCCAACCCAGCTGTGACATTTGCTCTCAGGAGCTGGGTCTGAGACACGTGTCCTCAGAGGTTTTTCAGCAGTCCCTCGGGCTCTCCTCTAGCCAATTGTCTTATTTGACACTGCAAAAACAAGTCATTAAGAAGACCAGCTCCAAAGGGATCCTTCCCATCATCTTACTAAAACATTTGTCACTCTGTCCTAGGGAGATTTAATGAGGTTTGGTCTTATTAATTCCACCCTGAAGAGTTATTCCCTCTTTGCTTCGCTTGAGAAGTTAAAATATTTATGGAGATAATATAATAATTGCTGCTCAATGAAGCTGCTTTGTGCCAGAAGCTCTTGGAGGGGCACATCTCCAAGCATGCTCTTTCCCATCCAGCTAGCCGATGAGTTCAAGGCTAGAAAGACTTTGGCATCACAGATCCTACCCTGCTGCAGAGTGTTTTGCTGGCAAGCCTTGGGTGAGGAAGGAGCATGGTGGCTACCGAAGAGGCAGAGAAGGGTAAAAAAGGCACCTCTTCCCTTGCTACATCCCCAGCTGCCTGGCCTTGATGTCTGCTGCTGCTGCAAAGGGATGGCTGCGCGCGTCTGCAGCAAGAAACAAACGTAAAAGGCTTGTTGAAAGGATGGCCTTGGGATTTCTACAGGGGACGGCTCTCAGCAGAGCTTCAGAAAGCGTCACTGTTTGAAAAACCAGGTCATGAGCCAGAGACATTGGAAAACAAGAGAAAGAACGAGTGAGAAAGGACAATTTGCTTTAGCAACAGTGCCGAGTGCCCAGTGCCGAGCTCTCTGGTCAGCCAGCTGAGGTCCAAGCCCCAAATCCCACACCTCCCTTCACATCACAGGCTTTTTATGTGCCTGTAAAGCACCTCCCCATGCACAGCAGGTGCGCACACAGGGGCACAGGCTGCCCAAAGCCCCACCACAGCTCTTCCAGCTTTCCATTTCCATAGGCACCTGCCCCAAATCTGCCCTAATTATGGCACAGATTAATGAAAACACCCTTGGGAAGTGTTACCTGTGCAGATCACAGCTGGGACTTTGGTGCCATTGAATGCTTGGACTTGCCAGCACCAGCGTCGAGCATCCCACACCGGGCATTGCGAACAGATGCCCAGAGCTGGGCTCTCATGGCCGTGTTCCTGTGGGTACCAAATGACTGAAAAGGGAGATTTTCAATGTTGTTGAGCATCTCAAAGCTTCTTTGCTGGCATTTTTAAAGGTCACTATTTAGCTCGTTAAGACTACAGGATGTAAAATATAAATGATTCTGAGCCACCCACGGACTCGGAGACCCCCCCTGCGACAGCCCCGTACCTTCCCTTTACCTTGAAGCGTTACAGCCTGACCAACAAGGCTTTCCAGAGCTGCTTTTCAGCAAGACTGGCCAAATTGGCTGACATTTACCAAGCCTGGGGACATTGACAGCTTCTCAAATTTTTATTAACTCCAACCACGGCTGAAGCACGCCCACGGAGTGATGGCACTGAACCGAAGAGGCTTTTCAAGTGGAAACCACAGCCAATTCTGTTTCACCCACACTTTTCCTCCAGTTAAAAAAAAAACAACCAAGCAACCCAACAACAAACCCATTGCCATGCCATGAAACACCTCTGTCAAACCTCATCCCGGGATGACGGAGAGGTTATCTTCCACCCACTCACCCTTTTACAAACCAGGCATGTGTTGCGCTGTAACCTCTGAGTGGCTGATTTAAATTCGTTGCTTCTAATTGCCTGGTTTCTTCCAAGAGATATTTTCTTACACTTACAATAACACTCAGACCTGCCTCTCACTCCTTTCCCTCCCTTCGGCTCTTAAATCCCTTCAGAAGCAGAGACCCAAAACTGATTGCCTGGCACATAATCAGTAGAAGAAACCTGAAGAGAACAGACACTTAAATAGTTGATAAATGAAAGCATTAACATATGAAAGACCCTCAGCCTTCCCGAAACAGCTCTAAAGAAACAAATGAGACACCTGTTCAGTCAAAAAAAAAAAAAAAATGATGATGTGATGATGGCAGCACATGGGGTTTAAAAGCCTTTTGCTATAAAATCCTCCTTTTATAAACCTCGGTGCTGGACCCTGGTCAGCTTATGTTTGCCTTGCCTGGTCCTGGGACTTCCCTCTTCCCATTATTAGGAAATGTCCTGGCTGTGATATAATCCCATCATTTCTCATTACAGCCACGAGTGTGTGAGGGGGGGGTAGCTGTTGGCCCATACGTGTGCTATACATCACACCCCCCGGGGTTGCCTATGGATCAAGAGGCATATGGCACTTTCACACCCTGTCCACATCGCCAGCAGGCAAAGAAGAAACTTGGAAATAAAGCGTGGCCTCCTACTTCTGAACACCCTGACTATAATTAGCCTTTCCCTCCACGCAAGTTCCTAATTAGCTGTATATAGTGTCCACAAGACGGTAAACGAATACACATTTTCTTTCAGTTTTCCAAGGAAAGTACAGATTTTGTTTTCCAAACAGGACCTACTCAAAAGACCCTGTAGATGTAGTGACATGGGATGGTCAAGCTGCTGAAGGCTCAGCCTGGTCATGCCAGCTGGTTACGTGTTGACTCGGTCCCTGCCTATCCTTTTGGTGGCTCCTTCAAAGCCGCTCTCGGGCTTTGAACACAGCGCTGATGTCTGTATACGATTTATTTAATCCCAGGAGCAATAGCCTTAAAACTGGAGGGAGGAGGAGGAAGAGAATGTTCTACAGGAGGTCCATCAGAGCTGGAGCCAGGGCAGCATGAGTAGGACCTCCAGAGAAGATGCTCTTCCTTCTCAGAGTGAGAGGAGGGACATGAATTTTGCAGTGAGAGACAAGCAGAAGAATAGTGAATAAACATCTTTGTCTAAAAATATGCTCCAAGAAAGACCTTCTTAAGATTCATCTCCCTGCCAGCCCCGCTGTGCTCCGTGGCAGTCTGGCAGCCCGGCTGGATCTCAGGCACAGCCCTGGGGGTGCTGGCAAGGAAATTGCTCTGGTTGGTATCGCATGGAGAATCGGCTTTCTGGCCTGGAGTCTGAACAGAAAAGTTGGGGGAAATTCAGTTCTTGCAGAACTGGAGTAGCACTGTTGCTTTAATTTGTAGTGCAATATTTTCTTAAATTAATTTCAAGGAAGAGTTGCAGAAATACTATCCGAGAAGCTAAACAGATATGTCTTGTTTCTTTCTCAATTATTCTTGAACTATAAAGTTCCATAACTTTTCCAGAAATTCACGATTTTTTTTTCTACAGAAATCAATACTGAAATTGTTCGGAAACGTATCATTCAAAACACAAGGAAAGATGACTCGGCCTTTACCTGTTCACCACCCCGTCACCACTGCTTCCTTTTTTCAGCCTAACCCATTCACCATGAATACATCTTTAATTGCATTATAGGAGTGTTTCAAAGCTGGTGTTTCATATAAAATCACCCGTCTAAGAAAGGGGCAAAAAAGCAGCTAACAATCCCTGAGACAACCCCCTCCCCAGCAGGGCAGACCTCCGTGATGCCAAGTGAGGGTGGATGATGCTCTGAGCCTCCCAGAAAAGGCCAGCTGGCCATTTGAGCCAACAGCCTGACTCCTAAAGAAGAGCCAAATGTTTCCCAGAAGGAAGACGATGACAAGCTGCACAGGATCTCCCAGGGTTCAGCCAGGTACAAAGTACCAGGAGATAAGCTGCTCCCGTGTTGGGCAGCAAGGAAGCTGGGGAAGCGCTTCCCCGAAGGACCCCCTGATGGGCAGCAGGGCACGATCGCCCAGGAGGAAAGACGAAGCAATAGATGTGCTGCACTGCAGTGGTACCCCACGGCCTTCAGACTAGGGGACCTCAGCGGCTGCTCCTGTAACCACCACGGCTGGGTGCGAGCAGAGCCAGGGTCAGAGCACGATGCCTGTGGGAACCCGGAGCAGCTCACACTGTTTGAGCTGGGCACTACCCAGAGCTGCTCCCACCGTGTTGCTCTTACACCAGCCGCGGAGCAGCATCCCGGCACAGCAAAGCACTGCTCCAGGAGCCTCAGGTGCCCTCGGGGTGAGCACCAGGTCTGTTCAGCAGAGCAGGAGAAAAACTGCTCAAGTAAAATGAGAGGATGAGATAAAGGATTAGCTGGAGGGTTCGATGAAAAGATTATTTTGAAGGATTATTTCTACTGACTATTTTATCTTGAGGTGTCATCTTTCAAAAAAAGAGCAATATCATATTTGCCAAGCTTAATTTTGGCAGGTAAGGATGCAAATGAGATCACTCTATATTGCTGTTCTGGACTGTGCTCTAAAACAACGAGAAAAATCCATCATTTTTAACATCCAAGAGTGGTGGCAAATGGTGCTTGCTCTGGGGCTGTGAGTTGCTCCAACAAGTGCTCCCTTGCAGTGTGCTGCAAGTTTGGGGAGACCCACAGCCACACTGGTACCAGCTGCAGCGAGAGGAGGGTGGCTGCAGCAGCTCCCAGTGAGCCTCCGGAGCCCAGCATCTCCTGCTCACTGCCATGACATGTCGTAAGGCAGAGACAAGAAGGGTGAATCACAGCAGGAACAATTTAACTTGCAAATAACACATGCAGACCTGTTCACCTGTCTGTGTATACCTCTGGACTCCCCAGCACCGCTAGAGCATCAGCAGCTGGTATTGAAGGTCAGTACGCTCGGTTTTCCCTTTATGATTTACATATTCTCTCATTTAAATAATGATTCTTGGGGTGGGGGAAATCTGCCTGCAGCTGGTTTGGGGACAGTGCCTGTCCATAAGACACACATGTGTTATTTGGCACCCTGACACGAGAAGGCTCTCAGGGGTTGTCACCACTTGATGATATTTACATTCCAAGTCCATTAAATGAGATAAAAAAGGATTTTGCCAAGTGATAGACTGGCAGCGGAGCTGGCAGCAAGCAAGGAGTAAATCACTGTCTTTCACGTCTCCTTTTGCTCCCCTCCAGGACCAAAAGTGATGCTGAGCATCTAGCAGAGGATGGTCCAGAGCCAGCTGCCGGTCCTCAGGCCTCTTCCATAACTCTCTCTTGTTGTGCCTCACTCCTCCCTGAAGCCAGTCGCTGAATCCCCCCTAATCTGTCAGCACCCCCCCTGCCCTGCTCTGCTCACCTGGCCTCACCGAAGCAGAGCGGCACAGCCTTTCCCTGCACCATGTTCACAGGCACCAGAGAGACCAGCTCCACCCCATTCCAGTACATGCACGGGAGGCTGTTGCACCTGCAGCTCCAATTTTGAGCCATTTTGCTTTCCAAGCCCTGGGATGAGGCACACACCAAAACCCAAAGACCATCACCAGCCCTGCCTGGTACCCAACAGGAGCATCTCCAGGATGGGATGATTTGACCTGAAATCTGAGCTGCTTCCTCCTTGAGGGCGAATTCCACACTCAGCTTATTTGGGATGTCTTTGCAGCTTGCTTTTTAAAGTTTGCCTCACTGCTGAAGGTCAGCCTTGCTGGTGTTTCCATGCTCAGTGCTGCAAAACGCTGATTTGGCAAAGGTGGGGAGCAGGAGCAATCCCAGTGCAGCAGGCGGTGGAAGCCGGATGCAGCAGAAACGGGGCTAATTGTGCCTCTCAAATACAAAAAAAACCCACAAAATGTGTTTTTTACCAATTTCCCAGGGTGTCCAGGTGTTGTTCAGTGGTAACCACCACCCCAGCACTATCACTCTGGCTCCCCAGGCACCGTCCCCCACTCCTCCATCCCCAGCACCCCTCGATGCTGGCAGGGCTGGTGGAGATATTGGGTGGGCACTGTCCCACAGCGGGCAAGGGGACAGTGACCACACAGGAGGGACAGCATCACCTGGCTCTGGTCCTCCAGCTCCCACCGCACCCCACACACCCTTTGACACCAGACACAGAATCACACTGGTTTTGATACTTGCCAACTGCGCTATAAAAGAGTAAATGAGAATAATATAGAACATCTCCCACTGTCAGGTTGGTTTAAATCCCGAAAGTTCATTTCCTTTCTCTCCAATTTAACTTTGCATTTCCCGTCATCACTGGCAGTCGTTTCAACGCAGCATGAACATCAGAGTATTGGAAAATAATTACAATGGCAGATTTTGTTTTGCTGTATGAGACCTTCCACTATTGAATCTAATTACCGCTGATACTTTATGAGCTCCTCCAGCACGAGATAATTGCTGCTTTCTCTTTTTATGAGCAAGAAATAATCAGTTGTCTTTTAAGGTGAGAAATATAAACAGCAATTAAATACCGCGGCTATCCAGCCCCTCTCATCAGCAGGCACCTCTCATCAGAAAGCCAACACAGACGAAGGTTAGGCTCCATTTGTTGTATGCACCGAGTATTTTTTTGTAACGGAGAGGAGAGGGAGGGAATAAGGATCACTGTCAAATGGTTAGTAGTTTTCTCCAGCCGCTGAAATGCTTATTTTAATACAGGGAAGCAGGAGAATCTCACAAGCAAAACAAGTCATAGTGCTCAGCATCAGCACCAAGCCCTCTGCAGGATCCGGCCTCAGGGAAGAGCTGCAGAGACAGCAACAGGCTGGAGCATCACTGGGCACAAAACCACGCTTGGGTCCTACCAAAACCTGCTGCTTCAACAATCTTTTCCCTGATCCAGTGTTTGTAAAAATATATTTATATGTACTTATCCCCTAAACATCCTAACATCAGCACAGGGAGCTTGGCTACAGCATCACACACGGAGGAGGTGGAGCAGAAGGAGACCTTTCTGTGGGGACCCATCAGACAGGTGGGAGCTCACACCAGCTTTTGCAATCCTGGAACGGATCTTATCCCTGGGGCTGAAGCCTTATCTTGGGAGCGTGGTCCCAGCCTGGAGGAAACAGGGCAGCCTGCGCTGCCCTCCAGGCTGGGGTGGGGTGTGGGAACACCCAGCTGAAAACCACTGGGAAGACCTCAGTGGGGTTATTTTACTGGTTCAGAGGTTCGGATCGTAAGAAGCCTCCTTCTGACACTGCGTTCGCAATCCTGACGCTAAAACTAGGAAGTTTAGTAAACAATTTTTTTTTTTTCCTTTAGGGAAAACACATACGAAACCCCCTCACATCTCATGAAAAAGCCCTAATGGTTTGCAGTCGGTAAAAGCCTCTGCTGCTGCCTGGAAGTCTGTCCTGTCTAAACACGGGAGATGAGTTTCTCTACCACCTACAACAGCTTATTTTCTGGTTTTGGGTTTGTTGGTTTTTTGTTGGGTTTTTTTTCCTTCAGTTCTTTACTTGAACAAAGCGCCTGCGTTTGAATAATTCATTGATGAGGTTTGTACCGCTTTGTTCACACAATCACAGCAGGGAGCAATGTTTTTCATGAAATACTTCTTTGCCAGCCTCCCTCCGTGAAGGAGCCTTCCTCTCTTTGCTCGCTTGCCAAAAGTCTGCCAGCTGGCAAGGAGCAACACACCCCATGGGCTGATGAAATGGGGGCGATGAGGGGATTGCTGGGGCGGCACTCCCTCGCCTGCTTTTAGCCATCTAGAAGGGAAACATCTGCATTTGAGATTCAGAGTGTTGTGATCCTTCAGCGTCACAGGAGGAAGATGCCTCCAGCATCCTCTGGATCTCCCCAGTTCCCTCCACAAAATCATGATGGAGGGGACCAGCTCAGTTTTAGGTAAATAATCTTTCCCCATTGCAATTAAATTGCAATTAAAGCAGGTGAACCCTGCCACAAATTTTAGATTCAAGGAGGAAGAAAGATGCTCTTCTTACGAAGGCAGTGGATTGGGATTATGAATAATCATCCTGCCTCTGCTGCACATTCCGTATTCAAGGTAATACCCACATGCTCAGATGCCTGATTTATAAAGAGGGAATAAGCCATTGTCCTCTTGCAAAGTACTGGGAGGAATTAGTCATATATATTAACCTCACATTCAAAAAGCAACAGTGGAAGGCATCACGAACAGCAAGCTCTAGTGAATTACTAAGTTATCTATTAGCATGTTAACATGTATTTAAAATACATAGTTGGCACATCTGACTGCCAGAAAATTTGTTAATAATGCATATAAATGAGGCACGAACAGACTCAGCAACTTAATTAGAAAAAATGAAATATTATTGTTGCCCTTATTTTTTTTACCCTCTCATAATGTTGATAAAAAATTCACAAACATCTCAGACAGATCAGTGCTTACTTTTGCCTTTGGTTTACTATGGCAAGACATCACCATGTGAAATATGTGGCTTCACTTACCATGCTGCCCCCCCCACAAACATTAAAAAGGATGGATTTTGATCAAGCAAGGGAATCAGGCTCTTTACTCAGCAACCAGGTGGGAGAGAATTTTGCTTTTTCCCATTCTAACGCCTAAAACTTCTTATCGTTACCACATCTTTAGTGTGGAGTAATTTGAGTTTCTCCTTTAGCTTCAAAGTTAAACAGAAGGGAGATTTCAATTTGGATTACTCAGAGGAGCTGAACTGGGAAGTCCCCACAGGTCCTCGGAAAAAGCAAAATCTCCCCCCTTGGCTTGGTCCTCAGCACCACATTACTGCTCACCAGTGAAGAGGAAGAATACTTTTTCCTCATCACGGCACAAAAGAATGATGCAAATATATGGTTGAAGGTAGAACTGGGAGAAGGATTGATTATCCTGAGGATAATAAATATCACCAATACTTTAAGTGGTATGGACAGGACAGGAAAAGAGTTTCAAAGGAACAAGCACTTAGTAAACACTTCCCTCCTCCTGGTAAGGCACCAAACGAACAGTGCACCTCTCAGCAGGGATGTTTACCTGGTACAACAGCTCAGATTTTCTGTGTATTTGTAAATAAACCTCAATATGTTCTTGATCAGTGCCACTGTCTAGCAGCCCGTTATGAACAGTATCATCAACAGAAGGTACGTGGTGGGCTTGTGAAGCAGCTAGGGGTACTCTGCATGTATAAAACAGGACGTTATGTCTCAGTTTTGCTGCTTGCACAAGCCCCCATAGCCCTTAAAACACGCAGCCCTCTCGTTTCTAACACAGCAGCTGTGCACATGCAGAACCGTATTTCTGGAACTCAGGATGCCTTCCAACCTGGAAGCTGTATTTAGTAGCAGCTCTACAACATGATGTTTCCAAAAGCATTCCCCATGATGCTAACAAGAACTCATGCATTCAAAATCCCGGCCAAGAGAGCCAAGGGCCATGTTGTCTGACAACTGGAGCATCTTCGTGCTTCAGGCAACGCAGAGCATAAGCCATGGCACAGCCAAGGCCACCTGCCAGGCTTAGGAAGGGTGCTGGGGAGATACAGTGCTCTGCCACAAAGCCTCCATGCCACCATCTACTACTGCACATGACATTGGCACCTCGGTTCACAATCTGGCCAAAAATTTCAAGATCCTTCTGCTGTTAACACACACACACAAAAATCCTCTTCCGTCACGTTGCTGTGACGATCCACTTACTACACAAATGCAACATCATGAGGAGACAACACTGCTTCAGATTTAGATGCTGTTAACCCAAAATTCGTGCCGTTCGCTCTGACCCCTGGAGGACAAGGCACAGTGAGGAGCACTCACCCGTTTGGTGTAGTCCATTGCCTTCAGGATGGAGAGGTTCAAAGTCTCCAGCGAGGCCAAGACGTCTTCATAGTCTCCCATATGGTCAGCAAAATAATCTGGGAAAACCAAGAGGAACATGATGGGAAATGCTCTAACTTAATGCTTCAAGGCTACGTGACACAGCAAGGTCTATTTGTTGGTGGAAAGAGAAACATGAGAGGGTGGTTTCAGGTATATTTTTATATTCTATATTCTTAGCCATACTGTGCAGGGATGGGAAGTGGTGCAGTTCCCATGAAGTCTGGGAATGCTGCAAAAAGAAGATGTAAGGCACAGTAGCTCTCATTAAAAATAACTTACCAGGTGATTTATTTCCAAGTCCACTTCTGCATTTGACCTTATCTCAGCTCTCGCTCTCCTATTGCTAACATGGAGGGGGAAGTCCCAAAAGAAATCCCTTTTCTATTCCCATGACAGTCTTACTACTCAAAGCATCCAAAGACATGCCAGGTTCACTCCAATGTATACGAGCCGAGACCAGCCTTACATCTTCCCCTCCATTCCCACCACATTTGCACCTCAGCCCACAATCACAGGTTGCACAGGTTTCTGAGAGCGAAATACGCCTCAAAATGAAGAGAACGGAGCTGCAAGCTGGGCCCCGAAGCACACGTTCTCCACGGAGCGGGAGGCCACGCTCTCTCTGTGCCATCCTCATCCCTCCCGCGGGAGAGGCGATGCGCACCAGCCTGCACCGCCGCTCCGGCCACGGCCAGCCGCAGCCTTGGCCGCTCCGCACTGATGCAGACCACAGCCCAAACTGGGGTGTCCCCACGTGGCCGAGGGCTCCACGACACATCCGAGCCCTGGTGCGGCTTCATGCATGAGCTACAGAGTCCTGCAACCGGCCGTTTGCCATGGTCTCAGCGAGGAGCGAAGCGCGGCGGCGAGGCTGGCGGTGGGCTTGCAGTGTGGATGCAAAGTTATCCCGTCTCTGGGTGATTGACACAGATACAGCTAAAAGCTGTTCCTTAAAAGCCACCGGCGCTGTTCCTTAGCACCAAGACACGATGCTTCACACCAAGGTGACATCTCTGTGGAATGCAACAAGACACAAACTCCAGGAAACCATCCCACTAATTAGCTTCTCTTGGCTTAATTAGAAGTGCCTATAGCTATTTACAACCTGAGAACATATCCAAGGGGAAGAAAATTTTGGCAGAAACTGGAATGTCACAGCATGATTGACAGCAGCTGTTTGCTGTTCCACAATAAGCCAAACAGCTTGCTCTCACTGCAGCGTGTTTATTTGTGTTATTCTTATTACTTTACTGGGGAAAGAAAAAATGAGCAGATCTTAAAGGTAAAGACTTTTTGTATGTCCTGAAAAAACTGGACCCATACATTTCAGGAGAAATGAGCAGAGCGCAGCCCTTGAGACCGACCAAGGAGCACCTGGGAGAACAGTGTTGCTTTAACCAGAGTATTCAGTTCTACTCTTTTAGCCTTATTTTTTCACTTGAGCATCTGAGATCAGCTCTTCTGTCCTGCATGGTCCTTGCTCACGGCTCCTGTGCATCTGCAGAGCAATGGGATCACTGCTCAGGAGATGAGCATCACTGCAACCCAGGGCTGGTGTGGGAGGAGGTGGGTGCCCCCCACCCAAATCTCCCCAGCAAAGCTGTCACCCACCACCGTGCTAGTCTGCAGCGGGTCACTGAGCACCTCCTGTTTGTAGATTACACCCCAGTTCTCCGGACAGCCTGTACCATTGCATGCAGCGTCTGCGTTTCATTGAAGCTGAAAGGTGGCAGGTACAATCTGGTGGCCGTACTCACATTTTCTGGGCTCCTCGTCACAGCTGGGAGCTCCTCCAGGGGTAAGGAGCTACACAGCCACATTTATGTCAGTCTGGGTGCTGGTGATTGTTGCTTTCATTGGCAGGAAAAAACCCTGAATATTTTCAAGATGCTACCTGGTATGGATTAAGCCATATAAAATTTCTCTCATAAGCTGCAGAGCTCAAGAAATCCCTTTTAAGACACTTTCAAGATCTGACAGCACACAATCCACTTTTAAGAGAGAGACCCCAGCTTCCACCTAGCCAGAATGAGGTTTTGTGTTTAAACTAATGCTTAGAAGAGCAGCAAGCAAGTAAGAATTTGCAGACAAGGGCAGGTATTCAGCAGATAACAGATCTAGGCAGGATCTTGCACTGACTGACCTTTCCCCTGGCTTCCCCTGGGAGGTGATGGGTTTATCTCCCTCCTCTCCTGGCAAACTCAGCCCTGAGAGAGCCAGCAAGGTGGGATCATGCTGGGTGACAGCCCTGTCATTTTCCAATTTTCTCAGACCAATGGAGAAGGCAGGGTGGGGTCAAGCAAGGACGTTCCTACCCCAGTATTTCCTGGCGAAGCTGAGGGTACAAGCTGCAGGGGTTTGGTTTCTTGGGTCAGCTGGAAGGAGACCTAACGGGGTGAGGGGAACAAGCCCATCACCCCACCAGCAAACCCGAAGGATTTGATGGAAGGCTTCGTTCCTTGCAGAGCCAAGCAGCGAGTGGGGCTGTAACCAGCTGGAAGGTCGCTGCCTTTGCTGCAGGCTTGAATGCTCACAACACTGCGGGGGGCTGCGGGGAGAAGGCAGGGTGTGGGCAGGGGGTAGTACACCGGGAGGAGAGAAGCCCCCAGCAATGCCCTGGTGCTGGTAGACCCTCAGGCTGTGATGGGCAGAGAGGTCCTAAAAGCATTGGGAATTACGAGTAACTGCCGGGTGCTGGCACGGGTGCCCCGGCACGCGCCTTCCTGGCTGGGCAACCTGCTCCCAGCCAGACCTCCGAAGGCTGTAATTAGCGGCAAAGTGATGAAGGCAAATGGTGAAGACCTGCTGAGGTGGTTTTATATGTCCCTTCTGCATCCTGGCACGGGAGGGGAGGAAAAGAGACAGATGAGCCCTGTGCACGGCCACAAACCTCTGTGTCCCCATCTCCCCCCAAAAAGCTGGAGCGCAGGAAACATTTCCCAATACCAAGTGTCCATGGAAACACACACCCGAGGGAGTAGCGGGAGCCCGGTGCATGAGTCACCTCCCCCCAAGGCAAAGCCCTTCAGAAATCTTGGCAGGTAATATTCCCTTTCTGGTCAAGGCGTGGAACAAAACATTATCAGAGATTTTTCTTTTCAGCCTTTAATTTCTGCAAGCCGCGGGAGGTGCAGCAGAGGGGGTGTACACCTTAGGCAGCCTGCTGGGAAACACGAAGGTTTGCCTACGGAGAAACACGTTACGGGTGCTGCCGAGGGATACTGATTTATTGAACTTCAGAGTGGAGCTGGAAGCCACGACACCGCCAGAAATTAAACTCCGGCTCCTTATTGAACGGGAGCCAGGTGCTCCGCTCAGCTCTGACCCCATTTGTGTTGCAAGAAAAAAGAAGCAAAGTTTTGCCAGTTTTCCTGTGGAATAAGAGGCAAAGCGGCAGAAGTGACAAGACCCCCCAGCTCCGCGGCCACCACGGCACCGCCAGCTTGGTAGCGGGTTTCATGCAGCCTTTGAAAGCACACGAGCACGTACTGACGGCCCCAAGAGAGGGGCTGCACTCACCGCACAGCTCCTTGGTGTCCACGTTGCTGGAAGAGGGGGAGGACGAGGCAGGGGAGGAAGCAGGAAAAAAAAAGAAAGAGAAAGACGATTTTAATGTAAAGGACAGATGAAAGCTGCAGTTCGGATTTCCACAGGCTTAACCCCAGACACCCACCTGCAACATCACCTGCCCCTCGGCATCCCCCAGCCACCGGTGGGGACAGCCTAAGGAGAAGGCAATAGCTGGTGCCACTCCGGGCATCCACACCCTCTGCATCTTCAGCATCTGCGTGGTTGGGATGGGTCCACACATTATTTTGGATACTCCCGAGGGGAAAAGAGGTACTTGTGCATCCCCCCCAGTGGGGGACCTGTGCCCATGGGGGACCCAGCACAGCAGCTCGTCTGCCTTCTTCCCAAATATCCACCCTGGCAACAACCTGGTGAGGCACCCAGTGCTTCATTGGACCACGTTTGTTCCCATTTGCTCAGAATAAACATTTGCAAAATTTCTTTTTGCAAAAGAAAAAAATAAAAATTTGCAAAATTTGTTTTTCTAGATGGATCGATTCTCCTGATTCTGTCCCTGTGAAGCATTCGCAGTGCTGTGCGCAGTTTCCACCCAGGACTCCCTCCGGACAAAGCTGCACAATTACTTCTTAATACATGAACATTTAGTTTATGTAGCAACATCTCAACAGACAGCCTGCTTGGGAAATAAAGATTGCTGCTAATCTCTTTGTGCCTCAGATTCCCACACAATTATTAGTGCCATTCGAGCACTGGAATGATCTCTTAATAGAATTATATTTTATCAATCCATTTATGTCCTGGAAAGCTATTTCTTTAACTAAACTCATCCCTGCTTTGTCTGACCTGTCACCATAAATGGATCAGGGGAAAAGATATTTTCAATACCACTTCCATCCATCAATACCACTGAGGAATCCTCCCACAGCCCTGCCCTGGACCCCGAAATCCTCCTGACCACTTGCCCATACCCTGACCGACGGATCTGCTCCCAGCCCACAGGACCTGGGCTCCTCCTTGTCTCCACAACCTGAAGCTTCCACTCGCTACTGGCCCTCTCCTGGGATAACACATCCTTCTGAAGGGATGGCGCGTGGTGGGAAAACATTAGTTTGGGATTGCTTGAACCCTTGAACCCTGTTGTTGAGGATTCACGACACAAAACGTGGTGCCTTTGGAGCAAGCTGAAGCACCCAGGAGAGTCTTACCCCTGCTGAAACCTTCTGCCATCTTCTGCAGCAGCTCCGACCCTGCGTGAGCGGAGCAGCCTCCCAGGGCTGTGCATGGCAGCGGGATGGGACACGGGCCCCGTTCCCCACCCAAACAGCTTCATCAAGAGAGCTCTGCTTTAGCAGAGAGACTAACATAGGAGATTTTGTTTCTTTCTCTTTAGGTTCTGCCTGAGAAGATGCAAGCTCCCGCAGCTCAAGGACCCTGCTGGCCTCTCCCTAGCCGCATTTCACCCCTTAGGCCTCAGCCAGGTGCACTCCAGCTAAGCAGAAATGCGTGTGTGCAGTGGTGATATCTGGGGAGGAAATTCCCCACATTCACGGTGCCACCTGTGTCTGGATTCTCCCCAAAACCAGAGCCCCAGGTGACGGTACGGGGGACCTCCTCGCCACCACCCCTGAGCTGTGGGACCTGCTGGGCAGTGGGCAAACACAACCACCTCGATCCCATGAGCTGCTGGCTGCCAGGTGATGCTGGCTGCCAGAAAAGAGCCACCCGACCTGTCTCACGCTGTGAAAGCACGTGTTACTGAATCAGCCCCCCTTTTGGGTAACTGAGGAATATCATGGTACAAAAAAGTTATCTATCATCTCAGACACCTTTGTGGTGCAGGATAGACGGGGTGGCAGCAAACACACTGGCACAAGTTTCCGCTGGAGGTGCGGGTGCCACGTGCATCTCTCTGCAAAATGAGCTTTTGCGCCACTTTGTCTTAATTCCTTGGGGATTTACCATCTTTCTCAAACCTTGGAATAACTTCACTGAATCTTACAACCCCCCCTGGGGATGCTGTGAGCTCAAATTCCCTGACCTGGCATTCTCATGCCCAAATCCACCGAATATGCAGCTCTGAAATGCTACCTGAAAGAGCCGGCTCTTGGCTGAATAGTCCACAGCGCTTTGGCAGCGCGTGATGCTCACACGGAGCCTCAGCAATGCACAGGCAGAGGTGGAAGAAACCCAGAAGATGCATCTCCAACACCAACACAGCCCCATGCCTGCTCGAGGACCACGGTGGGTCTTTCATCAAAGTTCTCGCCAGCTCAGAGCCTGCCAAGTCAACTGGTACCCTCAGGCACGTTCACAGGAGTAGTTTTTACATCAGCATCACCCAGAAAGTCCTTAAATAATACTTTTCAGAAGCCAGTTACTGTTTATAAGCACCTACTCGAGTAGTTATGGGTTTGCAGCTAGAGCATGTTTCTGAGAAAAAACCCCAAAAAACTATTATTGTATTCCACATGGTTTTGCATTGTAATAACTGATCTGGTGCTGCCAAAAATGGTCTTTCATTTCCTCGCATCCTGCTGTCATATTATCTAACTTAATTGTGCTGGAATATTAACTTGGCTGAGAAGCTGCTTTTAATTTTAAGCCATCTTGCATTAAGAATAAGCCTAATTAAAGAAATTACTGAAGTCATAAGCTGACTTGATAAAAAAGCATGATAATGTTCAGATGAAAATTTATAAGGAGAAATCAATGGGTGCTTGAGCGCAACCCATGGCATTTCCCTGGATGTTTCCACCCCACAGGAGTATGCCCGTCGGGAACATCGCTGACACGCAGCCGTGTCCCCATCGGTGTTACAGGGGGGTTTGCTGCCCAACGTGGGCACCGCACAGCTGAACAGGCACCGCAAGGGATGTGCAACACCCAGCTAGAAAACAATTTACAAGCTGCTCTGATAGTTTAATGCTTTAGTAACTAACTGCCCCATGGGTTATACCAGTAGGATTTTTTATGATGCAAATATATGTATATATATTCAGGATCTGCGTTTCAAGCATCATGAAACAGGAGGCGGTGGCTCCCCACGAGCACGCTCGCTGTCCCGAACCCTGCCTCCCAGCGCTGCCCTTCGGAGGATATTTTTGGAGCGGTCACATATCACGAAGCCCTTTGACGTGCAAACATTTAGGTGAGTATTAGTTACCAATTTTTTTTCAGCTGCCAAATATTCAACATTTCTGTAAGCCACAATAAACTAAAAAGAAAAATCGCAACAAGTTGTTCTCATTTATTCAGGGGAAAAGAAAAATCTTTCAGCTACCAGAACACTTGGCTGTGAATTAGCTTTTAATTTCAAGTATTCTTACATTAATAATGTGACTAATTAAAAAACTTACTGAAGCCATAACCCAGCTAACTAAGCAGATTAAAATAAATGTTCAAGTGAATCGTTAAATGAAGAAGGACTTCTGTTATACAATTTTTCCTCCATAGTAGAGGCCACATCTACCTCATCTTTTTCCCAAAATGACTGTTTCTTCCAAAGTAGAAAAAAGGCAAGAAAATCCAAGACTTTCTGCTTTCAGGCCTTTTCCCCTGTTTTCCAGCCACTGAAACTGTAACACAGAGCAGCATAACCTTGCATCCCCAACCTTGCTGGGGACGTGCACCCTTTGAGATCACTTTCCAAGGCAAAAATCTACTTTGGAAATCCTCCATTTACCAGTTGGGACCTAATTTCTCCAACAGAAATAAGAGCCAAACCACAAGAGCTTTGCTTTCAACCTAGAGCATCTTCTGAAACATCAGAGTCCACACCATAAACTAATCTGGCCACAAATTAGTGGTCACCACCACCACCACTTCAATACACTGGGATAATTTGACCAAATAAACATACCGGCAATAGGGAAAGAGTTTTCCCTGCTGGTTCACATCCCACTATTTCAAAATAAAACCAAAGTCCTCAAAGTGTGATAGTCCTCCCTCGTACATGGAATTTTAAAAAGCAACAACCGTGCTGCGAGAGCTTAATTAAGTGAACTTGCCTGGACAGTAATTATCGCCACATGACCGGCAAGGGCAAAAGGCTGCCCAGAGCAATCACTTGCCTCCTGCATACTCCAGAGAGAAACAGACTCCTCCCCCCAAAACCCCACCCAATGTTAAAATATGGCCTGATGAGCACCTGAGCTAACGAGGATCCCTGGGAAGTCACATCTTTGCCTTGCCACGTCCCTGGTTGCAGATTATCCAGTGGTTGGGTTTTTATCCAAGACATCCCTCTACTGACTTTCTGCCTGCTTTTCCATCGGTTCAAAGCACTTAGAAGCATTTTCCCTTCTCCACCTGCCTTTCCTGAAACATGTTGCTATCTTTGAGACTTTATCCCAGGGAATGGTGGGGTGGCAACTACCTGCAGCTGGGTGTCCAACAGCTCAGGCATTAGGAGCTCCAGCCAAGCATCCCAACAGCCAGATCTCTGGTAGGGGGCTGCTGGTCCCCCATGTAACCTCCAGCTCTCAGGTCAGAAGCTCCAGCTACATTGATCCAGATCAGCCCAACACTTTAAGCAAATCATGGTTTTCCAGAAGGAAAAAAACTATTGCTGTGAAATCCCCACCGCGATTAAGATTATTTAGCTGTTAAGAAGCAACCCCCCAGTGCAGCGCTGGAGGGGGTTACCCAGAGAGCATCCCAGGAGGTCTTCAGGACTCAGCATGACAAAGCCAGGGCTGTCCTGGTCCAGTGCTGGTGATGGTCCCACTACTAGGGACTAGAACCCTGCTGGGGTCCCTTCCAACCAAAACAGCCACCTGGTGTCCAGCATCTCTCCCTCTTTCCCAGCATCTCCCTGCCTCCCTGAGGTGTTTCTCCAGGCTTCTCTTCAACTACAAAAAGGAGCAGAAAAGTTATCTCAGAATGGAAAAAATAATGTGGAGGAGCAGAGCATGAAATTCCCTTCTTGGGTTCCAGCTCAGCCAAGGAAAAGGTGTCCCAGGCTCTCCCAACGGGTGGCACAATCAAAAACATAATGAGAATTCAGAAGTTGCAAATAAATCAAAGTCTCATCTTCACAGGGTATTTCTCATGCAAATAGCTGCCTGGATGTGCTGCTTAAATGCCACTCAACACCTGGTCGGCTTCAGCTGAAGATAATAACCCTTTTGCTGGGGCAGATGAAAGGTTTGCATCAGCAGCCACACAGCTTAGTTGCTTCACCAGCACAGAAAATGGAGGTTTTTCTGAAATCACATCCTACTTTTATTTCAATCTCCTATTCACAGCTTCGGGTTTGCTACAAGGCTTCAAACGAGCATGGAAACAAATTATCCTCTAGCGTTAGCCACCTGCAAAACTTGTTTTCATTTAGGAAAGACTAAAAAACATGTGCAGCTGGAAAGTATTATTATATCTGATGTTATGCCTTCCAGTCCCAGCAGCAACAGCACTGTGTTATCTCAACACCTCAGAAGTGGAAAATGTACATCCAGATGCCTACTAAGGGGTCACAGATTGTCATTCTTGATCATTAGTTTCTGAACTCAAAGAAATATTTTTTACACAAACCCCAGAGTGAGAGAAATTATTCCAGGCAGGGCAAGGGAAATACCGAATACTAGATGCCAGCCAGGAGCTAAATAACTTTAATTCTAAAGAACTAAGCAGCTTTCCAAGTCCATCAGCATCCTCTTCTGGAGAACCCTGCTAAACCCTACCCGAGACCTACCCAAGGATCTCCTTCACCTGCCTGCTTGCTTAAAAAAAAAAAAAAAAAAAAAAAAAAAAGAATCAAAACCCGCAACATTTGTGATATGACGTAAAAAAGGGCTTCCAGGTCCTGAGGTGCCAAGTGTGAAGAAACAGCACAAACCATATGCCAAGGCCGTGCACACCCAGAAGCGCATCCAGCTGCAGCTTCAAATGGCATCAGCAACGTATCCTAACACATGTCAGGTTTGGCTTTAATGTCTTTAGCCATGGCAGGCGGGCAGGCAGGGCTCTAGTGCCCACGTGGCTCCTACTTTAAAGGACGGTCTTTATCTCCTGCCAAACATCCCCGCTTCCTGCAAGAAATGACTTTGAAATGTATTTTGCGGTGTGCTTCAGCAGGAATAATGCAAAGGTGCACACACTGCTGCAGGCACGCCTGCCCTGCATGCGACCCAGTACAACCAGTAAATAGAGTGAGCAGTGAGGCTTAAATAACCCAGCAGGTTGGTGGTTTGGGTTTTTTTTTTCCAGCCCTGCTTTTTTGCAGCTACCTTACCTATTTAAAACTACCACCTATTTAAAACGCCGGAACGGATGGAGTAGCCCACTCACATGAGCTGATATAGGGTTCACCATTCACTCCAGACAGAGATTTCTCCCCATATCCATGTTCCACGAAACAGGCACAGTTTTGCAGAGTCCATATGAATCATGATGTAACTGGGACACTTCCAGCACTGGAACACAGTGATTTTGATTAAAACACCTATGGGGAACAGCTCCCACCGAGGCTGCTGAAAGGGAGACAAATGCTGCCAGCTTCAAAGCAAAACTAATAATTCTATTCTTCCCTTGGCATGTGCTCCATCACCCAGCACTTGGGGAGCACAGTCAGGGGGGTTTGAAAGCCCAGCAAGTGAATCATGTTTTTCTCCAAAGCACTGGTACCACAGAGAAGGGAAAATAGGGATAAAGAATTACCCAGAAACAAAGAGAAGCAAAAGGAGGATTCTGTATGAGTTTTGCACATATAGATTTTGTATTACAAAGAGCGTCGTCACCTATGGTGTGTGATTTGGGATTACGACAGATTCGAGTTACTCTGGGAGACGATCTCTTCCCTCCTATTTGCTCTTACCATCAGCAAGTTTTTCATTCAGCAGTTTGAAGGCTGAAGTCTGGTGTCCTCAAGGATGCCTTGCCCACCTGAATCCAGGGTGCAGCTCCCTCCTGCTCCCTGCACCACTTTCGCCTGGATTTAGGCAGATGGTGACCAAGACGGGGCAGTTCCACTTCTTTTCCACACCACAGGGCCACGGTGGCTAATGCTGCTCAGCAAGACAGCAGGTGAGCAGCAGCAGGGCTGTGCAGCAAACCTGCATTCAGACCCACTGAATATTAATATTATAATATTAATATTTTCGTATAGCTTTCTCTGTGGCACCTCACCTTGATAACTCATTTGCATTCTCATTAATTAGACACTGTCCAGATCCAGTTTTCAAACCTATGTTCATCGGAAAGCACCCAGAGCTGCGTGCTCTGCACTGTGCGCTTTGCTCCAGAGCACAAGGGCAGCGGGCTTCTCATTACAAGCCAGTAATCTGGAAAACACTAATTTTACAAGGTAAACTGAGCTGACCTTCAATACAAACAAGCACAGTAAATCTGGCAGGCTCAGGATAAAACACGCTCCTCTACTCATCCTGCTTCAAAGCTGTTCACTCCCTGCGCAAGAAGTCCCTGTCAAGTTGCTATTTCAGCTCTGATTGCAAGGGAAAAGGGAAAAAAAAAAAAAAAGAAAAAAAAAAAGGATGGCTAACACCGAATACTAACTCCTAATTGATTCATCATGATGCTGAATCTCACAGGTGGGCAGCACACTTTGGGGAGCAACAGGTCCAAAAAAAGCCTGGACCTGCTCCAAAAAGCCTGCGATACCCGAGTGCAGATGTCCTGCCTGGCAGTGTGGCGCAGAAAGGCGGTTGCCATAGCACTCGGCATGAGCCGTAATTAGGGATGTGGTGGGAAAATGTCTCTTCTCTAGCCAATGACCTGCAATAAAATTGCATTTTCCTTGTAACAGTAATAAATCTCATAAAAATGATGCAAAGAAGGTATTAAACTTGCTAAAGAGACTCTCCAAAGACCAAATCATAGCCAAGGTATGGATGCAGCAGCCGAAGGGATCTCTGCCCCCAGTGACCCCGTCTTGGCTGCTGGTCTTCTCCTGAGGGATCCATCCCTACCTCTCCTGGCAGAGCCCCTTACCTCTGTCACCATCTCACACGCATCATGGAAAGATGTTTGGTGTGGATTTTCCTGGGTTTGGAAAAGGGAAAACTCCCGCAACAATAGCTCACACCTCCTTGGAGGCTCCTACGAGTGACCCCACCGGACCCCATGGACCACGCACCCCGCTGCCCCCCCCACGGCCGCAGGCTGTGTGCAGGGGTGTAAGGTATGAGGAGCCCAAGAGCCATGTACACACACTGGGGTCTGGTTTGGCTATAACGCTTGCTAACAGCAATATTCCTGTGTTGGCTTGTGCAGCTGATAAAACCAGCATGGGCACTTTGTCAGGGTGGGGAGGATCAAACACCCCCTGTTTGTAACAGGCTCGCTCTGCGGCACAGCTCTCAGAGCTTCCATTTCCTCCCAGGGAATCAACATCTACCATAGAGACCAGTACAACATAACGCATGATTTGCTTACTTTCTCATTTTTGAAGACTGCTGCTGTATTTCGAGGCCAACTCAAGCTCCTCTCTCCCTTGACACACTGATTTATTCTGCACGGACATTTATGAAGCACCGGGTCCTGCCTACCGCCAGCCTGCACCCTGCATGCCACCGAGCATCGTCATTCCCCCCCCCTACAGTTGCAGGGACAGATCAGAAGTAGGACAGCAAGGGTCCCGGTTGCCTCTCCCACGTCCTCAGAAAGTTCCAAGCTGCAAACCATCCCTGATGCAGACCAGATGCTTCAAGACAACCAAAATAACCTTTTCTCAGTGGTGAAGTATTTGACAGAGCGAAACCCCTAGCTCTAATCAAGGGCACCAAGAAAAGTGACCGAATGCAGATAAAAATGAAACAAATGGTCTGGATGCTGTTGGAAAACGTGCTTTTTTCTAAGAGCCTAGGCTCTCATTAGTTGAAAGAGAAATGTCACTTTAAAAAAAGGCAGGGGCAATAAACTGGCACCTGCGGAGCACCAGCATTTGTTTGTTCATTCATCAGCAACTGCAACATGGCATTGCAGGCCGGCAGGCGGTGACAGACCCTCTTGCTTTGTCACACAGCTCTGGAGCTGGGGGTCTGGGTACCACCAGTGACCTGGGCTCAGCATCACTGAGGCTCTGCCCTTCCTGCCCTACCACTTCTATAAATTAACATAAAAAATGCAGCATATAGGTGTAACTGTCTGCAAAGTACTGACCATGAAACCAAATCCCCAAACTCTCTGTGGAGACCGCTGCTCTCCCTGCTCGCCCTCTGCAAAGCACGGCACCTCGCTGCCCACAGCTGCCCCACAGGCACCACAGCTTCCTGCATCTCAAGTATGGGCAGGGGGATTTTTTCCCCCTCCATAACCAACTGAGCCACCCAGGATCTGCATTTTAAGAGCAAAAATTGGTGAAGGTTCTGCCGATGGAAGAAAATTTGGGGTGATTAAGGAATGCTCCTCTTGCATCCCTTTGCATCTTGTAAAACTCTTTCACACTATATTAAAAATAATCAACATTTTCTTTCTGCTTTATCACAGGTAGCCAGAACCTCTAACCACTCACAAAAGAAAAATCTCTTGAAAAGCTCATAAAAACTCCAAACGATGACAGCACAATAAAATGCCTGTTTACAGTGCAGTTGGTATCAAAAATATATCAGTGCAGCACACCGATTTACTAAACTTAATCCAACAGTTAGTTCCCGAGCACAGTCACCACCTTAAATAAAAGAGACATTTATCGAGCTGCTGGTTATTATATACACACTGGGTTATATCAGCTCTCCTTTAATTTATCCCCAGAGAGTGCCAGGCAAAACTGGGACTATAATCCTTGGAAAGACAGGCTGGACACACCACGGCCAGCACAGGCGACCCCTTTGCTCTCAGGGCATTTCCACCAGCCCAGCTTTGGAAACACAGCATGAATTTTTGTGATATTTTCATCATGTTGCATTGAGAGAATTGATTATTTAATGTTGGCACCCTGGTCCAGGATCTTCAGCCTGCATCCTGCATCACAGCCCTCTCGTAAGCAGAGCTCTTCATCTCACGCATGCATTTGATAAACAGTAAATACAGCAGTTGCGCCTGAGTTAACAAGGCATCAATTTTGCTGTCGGGCTTGTTCAAACTGATCAGCCTCAAAACAGACTGTTAAATACCAGCTGTTTGTGATGCACTTGGACGGCTCTGTAGCATCAACTGTATTACTGGGATAGCTCCTGTAACTATTTCAGGTTTGTGTAATAGGGGTCCTTTGTTCGTAGAAAAATATATTAAAAAAATAGGAAGGAAAAGAAAGGTTTCAACATGTGATGCTCGTTTACAAAATCACAACATAGTCCCCTCGCTGTGGAGTGCTCAATAAAGTGCTTTAAAAACCAAAGAAGCAGAAGCTGCCCAGATAAGCTCCCGTCCACCACTCAGCCTTTGAACCCATGAGCGTTTTCCCAGTCTGGCCCGTTCAAGAATATTTCCCCAGCTGCTTTGTTAACAGCCAACAACACCCACAGGCACGTTAAAGCCTCATCAGCATTCAGCCAGGACCGCTTTGTGCACACCCAGCACAGAGGGAGCAATCCTACAGTGCCACACGCCGAAAGCAAGAGTGGTGGCCACCTGGGCAGCCACCAGGTACCACTCGCTGGTGTTGATGCAGCATCCCTTCTCCTAGTCATGATGCCGAGCGACGACCGGAGGGGCTCAGGTCATCCTCCCCACCAAACACCTCTGCAGGGAACCTGAGGTCACTGGAAAAGGCAACACTGCTCTTCAGTGCCCAGCGCCACAGGGACAAGAACAAGAGAGGTGGGTAAATGTGGTGATAAACCGGTTATAAAGGTGGAAAAGATTAATGTATGCATAATTCCAGTGCCTGGACTTTGGAGCGGTACCATGCTGGTCCCTGCAGGCTGAGTTACCCAGGGGAGAGCTGTCTGCATCTGTTTGACTGAACGCCCTTGCCCTGCTGTGCTGGGGTGCTGGTGCTCTCGTCCTCCCTGGACGAGAAATCACAGTGTCCCTTGGCTCTGTCACCTTGGCAGGGGCAGGTTAATGGCATCAATAACTCTCCCTGGCTCCCAGCAAGGCGATGCTTCAGCTGTTTTTTCATAGAAACAAACTTCCCTCCACTTCTTGGCCCTCTCTTTTCCATCAAAAGAAGTCACTTATGCATGTTTTTAACCTCTCATTATTCCTCTTAGCTCAATTTTCAAAGCGAACCATTAAACCAAATAAACATTCCTTCTTTTGGGGTGGAGGGGAGAGCGTCTCAGGTTTTTTTGCACAAACTGCCAAGAGTATGAGTCAGTCAGAAATGGCCTTTTTTGATGAATGAACATTTAACATTTTGCCTATTTCTACTTAATATGGAAGCCTGGCTGGATCTGATTTCCATTTGTAATCTCTCTAATATTGAACTGCAAAACAGACAGGGAAAAAAAACTAATTATTCAGAGCTCAGCTGAATGATTTGCTAATTGCCAGAAGCAAATGGCAAGACATTGAGAACACGAGCTAAAATTAAATCAGCTTCCTCTTCCTTAGATTTTGCAGGTATCTTGGTTATCACCAAAGTTGTATGCAGGAGAGAAAGAAATCAGAGCACAACCATGCAGGTTTGGATATTGTTCCACAAAACTGGCAGGGAGCTAGTAAAAAGGATAGTAAAACCAGAAATCCCTGTACTCTGTTGCCTGTATTTTCCCCGATATCTTTATTTCTCATGCATTCTCTTCTCCTGCCATTGCAAAAATGATCTGAAAACCCCTCTCCCCAGATTCATTCCCAAGGCAGACAGCCTGCGCTGCCTACCGAGCAGCAGCTGGACACATATGCTGCTTGACGGTGGTGTCCTATGCACACTTGTTCAGAAAAAACACACAGACAGATTTGTAAAACTGGAGCTTAAACAAAAAACGACATCCTTTTTGAATACCTACGTGGCTCAAACACAAGTAGCTGGTTAGAGTTAAATATCTTAGGCACTTTTATGGTTTTAATGCAAGATGTTGGTATCTATCCATTCTCAAGAAAAGAAAACGTCTGACACACAACAGCCCTGTCCAATCCAAAAAACAAGCTGCCGAGCCCCAGTCCCAGCTAGAAAACCCACCGATGTGATACTTCTCCGCTCCGTTTGCACAGATGAACCCTCCCTGATCCTTGACCTCCACGGTAAACTCCAGCCTGCTGCTCCCAGCTTCAATCTGCCTTGCTGCCAGATTAAACAGGCTCCCTCCAGGGACCCCGCAGGGAGGCTGCCTGGGAAAACACCTGGGAAATATGATTAGAAATAGAAAAATATTCTCAAATGTTTGTGTTCAGCGTGGTTCTGTGCGGTTTCTTCAGCTTTGCTGAATTTTCCCAGCGACTGATTTGTTTTAAAAGCCCCTTTTCTTTGGTGAGCCTGAGATGTTTTGCAGCTCTATCAGCACGCAGTTACTGAGCACCAGCTTTGGCAGCAAGCATTTCTTCCCTTAAATGAGAAGTGAAGCACAGTGCAGTTTAAGTGACATGTCGGCACATAGAAGAATAAGCTAGGACTCAAAAACCATCTTTCACGCAAACAAAAAGAACAAAATCCACCAAATGCCCACGGTCTCAAGAGCCAGAAATTAGAGCCAGACATGTAATTTTTGAGCAATCATTTTGTCCCTTTCATAAGAGACAAGAACTGTCTCTTGAATCAGTTAATCAAAATCTCAGCTGATTATACCATCCGTAGTTTGTTTCGCAGGGAGCTAATTGAGAACATTCAATATTCAAAAATTAAGTTGGTTTCAATGGGCACATCCATCTCCACAGCGTGGGCTTGGGCTCCCAGACGAATCCGGCACTCCACTGAATCAGGTTTGCAATGCAAATAGCCAAGATTATGGAGGGGGAGACAAAACAGGAAAAAAAATACTCAATCATAACCATCATTGTTCCTTGCACCCAAGAAGTGGAAGTACTTTCTGTTCAAATTTGAGAGGACGGGACTGCAGAAACCTGGAGAAAAGCATGGGCAGCAGAGCACTGCTGCTGCGGTCTCCCTGCCCACGGTGGGCTCTACCAGGTGGAGTCTCCTCACCCCAAAGGACACCAGACCTGATATAGGTTGTGGGAAGACAAAGCATCTTGGAGGGTGCGCCCAGGGGCACTGCCGCATCCAAAGTGGTAACAACAGACCTTTTCCACTGGAGGAAAATAAGTCCTGGAGTAGGGCAGCAGGTTGCTGCCTGATCGAGGGTGCTGGTGGAGTCCGGGTCTGGAGCAGGGCTGTGTGCCTGAAAAAGGTGTAGAGAACCTCATGTTCACTTGTGATGATGTGAAGCTCCATTTCTGCCCAGGTTATCAGCTGAAACACGAGGTGCAACACTAGCTTGCATGCATCAAGCTTCCTTGCAAGCTATTCCTTGTTTAACATTCAGCAACAGGTTCTAAGCTCCTTTGCCTTTTTTTAACCCCACCAAAATGCCACATTGCTGTTATAGAACACCAAACCGGGAGTTTTCAGAGTTCAAGGTACCATCTGCTGCTACCAAGACATCCTCCTGTGGCTGCTTTTGTGAGGTACAGCCTCAGCCCGAACCCCCAACCGCACGAGCAGCACCCTGCAGCATCTCCTCCCGCTCTTTGGATGCTGGTCACCATTGCAGAGCATTGAGCTCCATAGCCACAGGACCTGAGTGTTAGCACATAAACTGATTTTATTCTCTGGGTATCGATACAATCAAAGTAACGGAGAAACAAAATCCACCTATGCAGGCTATCAGCCCAATTCCCAGAACTTCTGGCCCAGCAAATGCCCTGGTGATGTCTGAAGAGGGTAGAAATCAGACATGAGCTGGGGGGATGTTTTTCCAGATGACTTAGAGGAGGAGGAAGGGGGCTGGGGAGGCAGGGCAGGAAAGGCACATGCTGCTGTGCTCCCTCCCTCTCCTTAGAGGCCTCGGCACTGGCACCGATGCTCTGCCTGCCTGCCTCCCACTCGACAGCGTAACCAGCAAGTCACAACTGCAGGAGACAGCTCGCTCCTGCTCGTATCCCTCATTAGCACTAACAGGATCTTCACAGCTTCTCCTGCACTAGTAACAGCCGGTGAAATACAGACTTGTCCCTCCTCGTTTGCTCCGCTTCCATCAACCTGGAGGAAGAGGCACTCGCAGCCGGTCCCTGAGGAACAGCTGCCCCATGGTGCCAGCCCAAGGCTGGACCCATCTCAGCCAGCATCGCTTTGCCAGGCTGCAGGCTGTGCCCAGTGACAGCTCAGTGTGCAGCCGTTAAACACCCAGCACAGGGCAGGTATGCTCCATCTCCCTGCAAAAGCAGGGGCAGCCCAAAACTCCCACCCTGTTCATGCCAGCATTGCAGGGCTCTCGGAAAGCTGGAGCTGAACCCACCGCGGGGAGCAGCATGGCTGTGCCAGCACAGCGCTCACCAGGCTGACCGCTCCGCTTCACAGCAGGACTAATTAGCACAAGGCAGAGAAGCTCATCAGCATCGTTACCTGCTTCGGGCGCCACCGTGCCTCCCCTAGCTCTGGGGTCACCCACAGCACTCGGGTTGGTAGCTGCCCTGACCGTACCCTACTACATCCCTGCACCCCAAAGTGCCCCCAGATAAGTCTGACCTATAGTACATCTCCCTGTGGCAGCTGAGCAGCTGAGGGGTCAGGGAAGGTGGCTCCATGTTCCCAAGAAGGACATTGTTCAGCATCCAAAGGTACCGGACCAATTTTCCCATCCATTCGCCACCACGACAGGCAGGAGGCGGCTCGCTGCTGAAGGCGGCACGAGCCTGATCGTCCTCAGTTCTCCATTTGTCACAGTCCTCTGGCAGAAATGACATTCTGGGGAAGCTGTGAAGGGCTTCTGAGAAGAGATACCGCTTCTCTTAATTGTCCTACACGCACATTCCAACCTTTTCTAGTGTTTGCCACTGGAGACAAGAGCTCACTTGTGGGGGGATGTGTGTGTGCAGATAAAGTAATTAAAAGAATAGCTATAAGCCTAACGAAGAGATAACAAACGACAGAGCAGCAGAATGCTAATGCCATGTTCTTGGCTCCTTGTGAATGGACCTATACAGCTCATCAGAGAAGTCCTGCTCCAGCGAGCAGATCTCTCCCCAAAGGGCTGTCCTCTGCAGCTACAAAACATGTACGAGAGAGAAAAAGACTTCTTAAAATCCTCTGCCATGATTAAATCTGTTTGGCCAGCAGCCACATCTGACCTCCTCCTTGCTTTCACAAGGACCGAGAGGTGTTCTTTCCTCCCGAGGGGATGCAGAGTGGGTGTGAGCACTGGCCCAGGGAGCTGGGAGAAGATGGGAACTGTGGGTCAGGCAAAGCAAGTTTCATCCAGTATCACAGTCATGTTTTTAAAACTTGTTTGACTTTCCATTTGCAATGACTTTTTAAAATCAATATATCTCATTAGAAAAAGTAAGAAAATATAACAGGGTTTCCCAGGTGAACATCAATCTGATGTTTTCTAAAGCCCTGTTCTGCCACTAAACCATACATATATATATACACACATATATATAAATTTGTGTGTCTACACAGCACACATATAATTTTTGCAGTTCCAGTAGCATTGACATTAATAGTAACATATCATTACCTCCCCATTAAACTTCAGGCAGCTCCCCATAAAGCACTGCTGAAACCTCCTGAAATAGCAGCTAAACCCAATAGTGACAAACCACATAGCAACATCTTGCTGTTGCCTCCTGCTTCAGTTGGGAGGAGGGAAGGAGGGCAGCCAGAGTGAGCAATGGAGAACAAGATGCCACTTGATCATAATTTTTAAGCAACAGCAGGTTTATGAATATAATTTTGCCAAAAGACAAGTGAAATACGTGGCAGATTTTGCACGTTCCTGCTGCCAGATGAAATAACCAGTGACGATGGGACTCAAACCATGGATGGCAGGTTCTTTTGTGGAGATACCCAGTAATAAAACCCCGTGGCGAGTGTTTGGAGCCCATACCCACCGTGCCACATCCCTAACTTCCTAGAAATACTTCCCAAGCAGTCCAGAAGAAAGAATGAGACTCATTAATGCCCCCAGGCTATACTGGGGTATCTCAGTTCAGCACCCTCCTCACCACAAATGAGGTGTTTCACTGAGGGACGGTGATGCCCGAGAGAGAAGCACGCGCTCCTCCAGCCTTGGCACATCACCACTGACTCCCCACAGCAGCCCAGCTACTCCTGCATCTGCAACCAACTCCATCTTCCCAGTCCCCTGCTCCTCTTTTCTCCTTTCCACTGTCTTCCCAGCTAAAGCAACTCGAGAATCTACTTCAGTAAGGCAGTTCCCTGCTCCTAAAAATACTCCAGGAAATTGAATCAACATTTTGTAATTGGGCTGGTAACAGCAGCTACTAATAATCAGCAGGAACATAATTTTCTTCGTTTTCTGCTCTAGCTGTAATGTAATTTCAACAGCAAACTTTGTTTTGCACACTACACAAACATGATGGGCCATATGAAAAAAACACAGAGGTAAAATGGAATATCAAAAAACAGCCTTAAAAATAAGCTCCTATCAAATAGCAAATAATTTTGGAAAGCTAAAGTTAACATTTTTAATAAAAATAAAAGCATTTTGGAAAGCTAAATTGAATATTGTTCCTATGTTCCCCTGTAAAAGGGAAAACGAAAGCTCCACTCCACTCCTCTTACTTGGTGGAAGCAGCACCACTCAAAACTGCAACCCTGGTGCTTGGGCAGGCAGGGGCTGGAGGCAGCATCCCCCCTGCCCAACCTCCCCGAAAGCCGCCGACGCACTGGGTGACGAACAAAGGGCAGGGTAAGGTGGAGAGCGCATGCACCACCTGAAGGACTGCACTAGATGCAAGACTGCAGTCAAGCAAACTGCTCGTTTCACAGCGAAAAGCACTTTTGCGGAAAGAAGCCCAGCTCTGGAATAGGTTTTCTGGAGACTGAGAGAGCTCTTGCAGATAAAAAACCCTAAGGAGTATTTTCTTCCCCCAACTTGGTAAATTTGCTGTAGGTGTCTACGCTTTCCAAATCAATAAGCGAGTGCCAACTTCATGCAAGGATTTAACTTGGAAGGGTGACCAACTCATTGCTTTTCCTTCCAGCCAAGAACAGCAGATGCTACACTGCTCTGTACAAGCATCGGTCCCTAACGGGTATTGATGACTGCGTCAAGCCAGCTCGGAAAAAGAAAAATACGACTGAATTGTGGGAACTCTTGCCACTCTCGGGAGCTGCTCAGCAAGGCCCCTCTTGCCGGCAGCACTGTTGCGTGACATTTAGCAATGGCACATCTTCTCTCTGTTCAGTTTAGAAGACATCCCTTGCTAAGGCTTGGAGCAAGCTGCAGATTCTCCACAACCCCCATGCCAAAAATGGGCTGCAATCCAATTTCCCATTTCAAGAGGGCCAGAAGAAACCTCCATACCCTGACCCCCACACCCCCTGGTTTACACAACAACCATCTGCATCCTTTCAAAGGCCAGATGAAAGTTGATAAGCTCAGACAATGCTATGAATTATTTCAGAACAGAGGCAGAGAGCCCCGGAGTCTATGGAGACCCACCTCGGAGCATCACCTGGAGCTCAATAAATACACCCACCCTAAGTCAGCATCTAGTGTCTATTGAAGGGGAACCACTAGAAGGGATGGGTCATTCCCAGCTAATTTTAGTAACAAGATCACTAAAGTTCCTTTGATTCGGTGCAGAGTATATACCAACCTGGTCTTTGTGGCATTTCTGACCTCAGAATAAACTTTGGGAAGCACACACATTGGAAAGACGGGATTTGGAGAAACCTCACGTGTACTTTGCTTGCAGCAGCCACCTCTGGACCGGGTTCATGAGTTTTACACCTGCTGCTTCGGTGCCAGCGCACTCTAGAGCCATCACTGCTTTCCAGGGGATCTTTTGGATGGGTGGCAAAGCATGCACCTCTCACACAGGCAAGACTCCATCCACCTGCTGCCGGAAGGCTTCGTAATTAACCAGACTATTATTTTTTTAAGCAATTGCTGCAAGACTTCTCATTTGAAATGGGATTCTCTTTTTATCTGCTTTTTGGACAGATTTTTTTTCTCTCCAGAGGAATACGAGTCACACTGGAATATGTTTCAAAGCTGGCTTTCATTTGCATTTCCAAACAGCCTAAACTACTCAGGCTTTTGAAGATGGAGTCCTCTTGGAAAGAGAAAACCCACCAGTGGGCTGTGTCCTTTGTGCCAGTGCCCAGCACCATCACTACCTGCTGGCAGGTGGGATCCCACTGGGGTCCCCTGGACCCCGTGGCTTTGTGCCTATGTCAAACACTGCCAGTGCCAGACACTTGCCGGGCTCACAAACACCTCAGCCTCCACCAAAGGCAAAGGTGGGCAGAGGGGGAACAGAGGGAGAGATGGGAAAGGCAGACAGAGGGGAAGGAAACATCAGCTGTTAACGAGATTGTCACTTTAATTTGATGGCTTGACACAGCCTGCAAAAGCTTGAATCTTAGCAAGAGCAGTCAGGTGCTGTATTTAACTTCAGCTTTGATGTAATGTCAAACCAAAGCACGCCTGGAGCCCTCCTCTGCCATCATTCCCCCCCGCTTCTGTTGCAGCGGTGACACAGAGCGTGCAGCACTGCTCGCGGGTCCGTCCCCTTGCCCCGGCTGTGTGCGGACAGAAGCACAGCCACATCAGGCTGCCGGGCTCGGAGCAGAGGCAAAGCACCTACAGCAGTGGCTGCAGGGCTTGGGCTGGCCCCTGTGCAGCTGAACTTCCCTTTGAAGAGAAGGGGGCTTGTTTCTGTTCTGTGCTAGAGCAATCACTGCTTTCCAGGGGATATTTTGAATGGGAGGCGAAGCAGGCATGGTCCAAGCGAAGGGATACAGAGACATCACAAAAAGACCGTAAATCATTCTCGTTTGTTGCAGTGAAAATAACTGGGTAGAACTACATTTACAGAGCTTCACACAGTTGCCTTTTACAGCACAGCAAACCATTTAGACAAAGTGGAAAAGCTGAAGAGCCATTTAAATGCCCTCATGGGTAAAATTAAGTATCATTTCAGATGCCATGAAGATCAGGTTGCATTAAAGCAAATGGCCTAGAAAAAAAACCACCAATGCAAAAGAAGTCATAGCAGCCATCACGACGAGATACAAACCAAGCAAAAATTGAGATTCTGTAAAGTTTTGCAAAGCAAGTTGCACCTCTGGGGCTCCTGCAGAGCTCAGCTCTCCAGAGCAGCACGGCTGCTGCACACTAATGCCACGATCCAAAGACTCTGTGAAACAGGCGTCAGCATGGGGAACTTACTTGGTATTGTCCGAGTCAATGGTATGAAAGAGCTTCTCAAGTTCTTCTTCATTGAGTGTCCCATCGGAAAAAAAGGCCTGGAACTCCTCCAGGGACAGCTTCCCATCATCTGCAAACAGCAACACAGCTGCCGTTAGGGAACTGGCAAGGTGAGGGGCAAGACTGAAAATCGAGAGTTATATTCAGATTTCAAGAATCCGACCAACATTATCTCCAAGTGCTTCTGCAGAACTGGCCCTCAACCAGTGAAGATCTCACTGGCCACAGGGTGGGACCGGGCAGCTCTGGAAGCACTGGAGCCAGGTGAAGGCATGTTGCTCCTGGGTATGGATGCACTGGCCATTAGTCACCAGCTGGGCTATTAACCCAAAGCACGACTCAAGCCTAAAGCGGAAAAGCCTGCAAGCTTCATCCTAAAACTGAATTACATTAAGAAATTATGGACCGTTTTGTCTACCCTATGTTCAAATGAGGGAGGATGCTCATTAATGGACATATAACAGATAGGAAAAGACCCAGGGCTGGAATTAACAACAGACCCAGCAATATCTTTTGCCATCTCTATCCAACGTCTTCTCCAACGCAGTGCATCGCCCAGCTCTGGACAGAAACGCAAAACAGCAGCTATCAAGCATAACATGATACATCTTGCTTCAGTTGCCAACTGTTTAAACATACAGGGGCTGTGTCACCTTAATGTTGTGCTTTTACTTCTGAAGGGACCTGATGACGCACAAAATCCATCTGCCTGGCCATACGGGCTACAGCTTGCTGCCTGCCTTCTGGCAAACCCACCAGCCTACGAAGGAGTCACAAGACAGAGGTTTAATTATGTTCTCCTGGGCACCTAGAGTGGAACTTGTTATCATTTCAGCGGTAAGCTCCAAGCTCATCCTTAAACATTTATTTTGATACCAGCTCTGGCCAGAAGTTCACTGGCACTTCAGCAGCCTTACCTCCAACTGCACCAAGAAGCCCTGCAGATAGTCAGTGCCTACTGGGAAGTGCCTCTGGACTCAGCTCGTGGATGGAAAAACAACATGCAGGTTGGAAAATCTGGCCCTACACTTTGCATGTTACTTTATATATTGGCCCCAGTATTATTTTAATAGTGGCATTATTACAGCCTACTCAAATGACCCAGAAAGAAAAAAATTATGAAATCAATACACAAGGGGATATCAGGACTCCTTTGCAACTTTTGCTGTGATGTGACAAAGGCTCACACTCAGCTGCTAAATCTGGAGCCTTTGTGTGCTGTGGACAGGTACAGCACATCTTTAAAACCACAGCTGGAAGCGAGAAAGTCTGGAGAAAGCTCCTGTGAAGTTCAGCAATAAAGTAACAGGAGGGAGACAAACGAAACTTTAAAGAAATTAATTTACCTCTAGTTTCACATTTGAGCCACTGACACTGTTCTGGTGTGCAGCAGTGCCTAGGGGGGAATAACTACCCCAGATCACGTATTATTTAGAGTCTTTCCATTTGTACCCACAGAAGATTCATAGACTGGAAAGGCTGCCTACTTTGCAGTAGGAGAATGTACCATTTATTATTTAATCAAATCAATTATGAACCCTGTTGCTTCTCTTTCAGGAAATGATGCTAGAGCAAAAATTAGCCAACTTACCACGTGCACATCAATATTTCTTCCCCAAACTAAATCAGTCTGCTGTTCCTAAAACATACCCGCATTGCCAAATGCTAGCCCAGTTTCTCTTCCCTGACACAGACGAATTTAGACCAGTGATAAACGGGGTCTAAGATGCCTATTTAATTGGCAATTACAAAAGGAACACAGCACGGGGAACAAAATCTGCAGCAACACCGGGTGAAAAGGGTATCGTTTCCAGAGCACCACAATGCGCCCAGCTGCTATATTGTTTTCCTGCGTTCCTTCCCCCAAACGTGAGCTCTTTGCAGCAGGCAGGGTGCAGAATACCAATGCACAGCTCAAAGGATGGGTCCCAGACCTGCTCTCTGTTTCTGAAACTAAAGAAAACTAAAGCACCCCTAACTTTTGCTGGAAGCATCCCACCAGTGTCACCTGGAGGCTAACCCGGTGGTGACACTCTTTTGCTGAAGCAGATAAAAAGGCTGTGCCCGGAGCAAAAGCCCCATTCACCCCATCCATCTCCACTTCTGCACGTTGCACAACTGGATGAGAAGCTCCCCCCCAGCACTCCTGTTTACTAAGTATCCAAGCCAAGATCAAGGTTTGGTTTCTTCTCATCCTGACTGGCAATGAATATATGTCTGCAAGCATCAAGATCAAAAGGATAATGGCATTTCTATCCCATGAGGGCCGAACAGTTCTTTATACACAGTACACTTTCCCTGTAAACCTTAAATCAGCACTTGTTCACCTCAAAACTGTCCTTCCACATAGAAGGCAGGCAGAATTAAATTCCCAGGAAAGTCACATAAATCAACTCACTAGGAAAGAGAAACTGTAAAATGAAGTGATTTTTTTTTTCAGAAGAGTCCTTTAATCTGAATTTACAGTTTTCTCACCTCTGAAAGGCACAAAAGTGTTTCTAAGTTTAAGGAGAAAAGAAATATCTTTTCCCTCTACTTAGTTTATATCTTAGAACCTGTCTCTTTCATTTTAGCCTTGCTTGATTTCTTTTGAGTAATGCATGCCAGCCACATTTTCACCGTGGGCTCTGACACATCGGTGTTTCAGCCCCCCGCCAAATGCTGCTCTGACCCCGGTGTCGCAGCCTCAGGAGCCGCAAGTGAGACCAGGGAGGCAGGAACTAACGACCGTGACAAGTCAGATGGCTGAAAACCAACATGCCCCCAGTTTTTGCTGGCACTTAACAGCCCAACATAATAGAGGATGAGCAAAGGATCTAGAGAACGAGGAGGTGACAGGAAATTTTATTTAATTTTTGCTGTTTGGAAGCCCCACAGAACTAGCTGGCCCCTGGCAGGAATTTGAATTAAAGTCTGGATTTTACTTGTAAACAATGCTCGAGACTTTCAGCCCCCAACAAACACCACCACAAAGTACCAGGCAGCTTAAAGCTGATCATTATTTAATACAAGCTGGAATACTTGTCTGCAAACACACAAAGCAAAAGCCTTCCAGAGTAACGAGATAATCCTTGAGCTGCATATCTATAATTGTGAAACAGCCTGAAAGCCACGGCTTGCTGGAGCCCGGCAGGCAAGGAAGCCTTTGGGGAACTCAGGCGATAAGAGGAAGCAGACCGGGCTGGGATTTGGCAGTTAAAATTAAACTGGTAAGAAAATCCTGGCCGAGGAGAATTGACCACAACCGACACCAGGTCAACCTGCCAGTGGGTGCTGCGATAAGGGCTGATGGAGATGCTGTGCTCCAGGAGCAGCCTTATCAGGAAAGTCACAGGAAAGCAAGCTTTTTCCGAAAGCAGAAGTGTCTGCACTTGCCAAATAACGGATAAGGCTTCCAGAAACCTGCTTTTTCTGCAAGCTCCTGGGCTTGAGAGATATGAGTTCTCCAAATGAACTGGCAGTCATCATACCGGAGTGGCAGCATCAATCGGATGGTTCGACTTCACCCGCGCCCTTCCCCATAGCAGCTTGTCTGGGGGGCACTTCAACCCTAGGTAGCTACTTTTAATAGGAAAGATAATAGAAAAATGGAGATTCCTCACCAAATCTCACTAAACAAAATAGAGCTTCCATCACTTTTAAGATCTAGAGAAACCTTGGTGACTTCTTCATCTGGATGGCCACGTTAAAGGCAGGCAACCTACTTCCACCTACTCACCCGCTCTCCCAATTAAACCCAGTACTTGAAGTCAACACCGAAGCTGGCAGCAAGGACCAATGCCACCAACTAGGAATCGCCTACACTGGCGCTGATGGGCTGAGAAAAGAGATAATCAGGTCTCAGCCATCCCACCACCATTTCTTCCTGAAAAAGCTATCTTCATTTTATTCTCATTTTTAAAAATAATTCCATCACAGGCAAAGACCAAAGCAAATTACCAGCCGAACAGAGTTATCAAAGTTAAAACTAACTAAAGAGAGAAGGATATAACAGAGAAGACCAGAAAGCCCCAACTGGGATTGTATTATTGCTCCATTTGCCATCATGAAAATCTGAGGAGTCCAGAGGCGGCTTTTATGCCTCCTGCCTCACACAATCAGACTGTTCTCACTCGCTAACACAGCCAGGGGAAAAAGCAAACTAAGATCATAAATCATCCAAAATATAGGAAATCTGATGGCTGCGTTCTTGGAAATTCACTCAGCAATACAAATAGCTTAAAGCATCTACAAAATAAGGTCACTGTTCTGAGCCTGAGTCTGCTAAATCCATTTCCAATTACCCCAGGTTGAGACTGCTCATATATTTCCTAGCTATATTATGAATATTTTTCATTACTTATTTTTATTACTCCATGAGCTCTAAAACGCTTCAAGCCTCACTTAGTGGGCAAGCGCCAACAGAGCTACGGGTAAGCAAATTGGATTTTATTGTGGCCCTCTGAGTAAAAATGACAACTGGATGTTTTTCTTCTTTCTTTGGGGCGGGTGTGTGCCAATACATGAGCCAGCGAGAACACGGAGTGCCTGCTACCCTGGACCCCTCATCCAGCCCCTGGGAAGTCAGCGGGAGCGGCTTTATTCATTTCAATTAAGCTGGATATGGGCTTGAACTTTCAGTCCTGAGCTGTTAGGAAAAATTACCTCCAGGTCCATAGACCTGCTGGGTGACGGACCTTCACAGTGGCCGAAGTGGGGGTGCAGTCACCGCAGCCCCCAGCCCGCTCCCGAAGGCACCCGCACATGGCAGGCAGATGAGACCCATCCTCCCACTTTGACTCCAGCATCAGCGTTATTTCGGGGGCAATTGGGCTTAGCTGGGCGCAGGCCTGGTGATTCACCCCCAGCTTCGGCTGAAGCTGCGAAGCCACAGGAGCTCTGCGTGAGAAGCACAGCCCGCGTTCTGGTGGCACCTCACAGGGATGGTGCCATCGCCGCTGGCATGGAGCCCCTGCACATGTCTTTGCTGATGACATGGAGCACACATCGAGAAAAATGAAATTACTACAATTATAGTCATTTTATAGTGAAAGGAATTTACAGAATGACTCCAAAATCACCTTTTTTTTTTTTTTTTTTTAAAGTTAACTAATGCCTAGCCCAGACATTTTCACCAGGGTTGGCACCACTCCAGGCAATCCACACGGATAACCTAAGAGACAGATCAATGTTTCTGCCACGGCTAATAATCTCTCTTTGAAACGCTCCTGTGCGTTTCTTAATGCCAACTGGGATTGCTGATGGGACCGACTGGCTGATGCTGGCACAGAAACGCAAAGGCCGGCACAGAAGATGACAGTTTCCCATACAGACAAAGCCAGGGATTGAACTTCAGGAGCTGGGATTTTGCTTGCTGAACTCGTTGGAAAACACCTGATAAATGCTCTTCTGTGTACTGGGCAAGATCCCCTCCTTTGTCTTCTTGCCAATAACGCAGTTTCGGGGTGGTGTCTCCCATCTCCTGCCGGTGACTCCCCTGCAGCTCCCTCGCTCCGGGGCAGGCTCCGCATGTGCCCTACAACCCAGAGGCACATGCCACGTGCAGGTCCGCTGTCAGCATCACCTTCGCCTTTTTGCCTAGTGTTAATACAAACTTTTGGGATTTTTATCTTTCCAGGACATCTTTCCTTCCTGTGCTCAGACGAGGCCGCGCAGAGCTGTAAGTTGCACACAGCAAATGAAAGAACATCTCTTAAGAAGCCAGGCAATATCCCCCCAAGCCATTCACCCCAGTAATAAAGATCAGCTCTTCTTTGGTAATTTGAATGTACATCTCCCTGTATCAAAGCATAGAGTTCATCAAACAAAATATTTGGCCCATTTTGGTCTTTTCCTTTCTGCTTTGCAGCGGATGATGTGGTTTTGTAGTACAGCTGGAACCGGTGCACATGCAAGATCCTTCCCAGACACTGATAGAGCAGGACCAAGGGTCATTTTTGTGCCAGGGTTAACTTCTTCATTTGCATTAAAAATGGGGAGAAAGCGACTTTCATTTCAAAATGACCGCATCAGTCAGCATAAGACATTGAGAAAGGACTTACAGCCTGGTTCTTGTCCAGGGTGATGGGTAATACTGCACGTACCAAGCAGACGATGCTGGCAATCTTCCCCGTGGGACTTGGCCTGGGGAAAAGTTGGGGATTTCCCCTGTAGTCAGAAACTTGCACCTCATTCCCACCATCCAGCAATGTCCATTTAACATGCCAGATTTTTCCCCAACCTGCTCGGCTTTTATCATCAAATCAAGCCTTTTGTCATCCTAGAATTAGAAGTAATTTCGAAATAATTTTTCATAGCAGCTATAGATAGATATCAGCTGTAGGCCGGTAGGCAGGGAGACATGCAGGAGTAATGTAGCACATTTTCTCCCACTGTCTTTTTGAAGACACTATTTTTTTTTCAGTTTCCCAGATAATGCTCACCCTGCTGTAATGAGCTGATTTAAATGTTGTTTTTTTCCACACTCACCTAATATATTGACTCTGGATGTTTTATCACAGCTATTTAGAAATGCATTCCAAAGAAATTCCTAGTCCCTTATAAATAAAATGTTGGGAGAAAACTTCCCCAGGGTGCAAATATCCTGGCCAGGTTCAATGCAATTGCTGCTTAATAGAGGCTGTAACAAAAAATACCCAAATATTTTGAAAAGGATTCAGAGGTGCCTCTAGTCCCCAAAGTTTTCTCGATCCACCTTTTTCCTACAGAAAACAGGAGGAGGGAACATTTTTCTCTCGCTAATTAGAGCTCTTTTCTTGCAATTTAAAAAGAAAACGAATGTCAAGGGCTGATTGCCATACATTTGCTTCAGATCTGTAGCAGCACAAGGAAAATACCAAGTCAGCCCCCTCCACGTCTTGCTGCTCTGTAATAATTCATGAAAACCAACGGTGATCGGGCCCCCGGGACACTTTGTACATTAACGCGTTGGTCTAGCTCGGGGCAGACTAGCGGGAAAACATTCAGGAAAAGAAGCCGTGGCTTGCAAAAAGTGACCTCCTGACAAACAGCTCACGTTAGGAGGCAGTACCTGCACTCTCGATGCCTGCCCTTGAGCTCCAGCCTGGGCAGCCGAGAGGAGCCGAACGGGAGGCAGCCCAGATGGATGCGCGTCACGGGTATTCACTAGTCAGTGTGGTAGCACAAAGCAGCACCCAGGACTCAATACCGGGAATATATTGCATATAATAAATAAAGAAATATTAAGAGACTGGGGACACACCTTCTCCCTGCTTTCTTCCCTCTCCCCGCTCTGGAGATCTCCGTTTCCAAGCTGTTGCAGCCATCAGCAGAGCCAGCTTAGCTCCAGACATACAGCTGCCACTGCCTCCCAGTTATTTTTCATCTTATTGGCCTCAGCCTGCCTCCTTTACATTGGGTGCTATTAAATGGCTGGCTGACTTTAAACAGCCATAGCTTTTTAGCACCTTTGATTTATTTGCCCGTTCAGACCGTTTCCCCTGCGGGTTACACAAGCGCGAGCAGCACGTTCCTGGGAAGCCTGCACCTCCTGACCCAAACAGCCCCGTCCTTTCTCCCAAAGGCTTTGATTCTCCACATTCAAACACCTGCCTTGCTCCCTCCCCCGTTACCGAGCCCCATCTTTCCCTGTTGTCCCAAACATTGTCTTCCTTCTCCACTGAAATGCCTTCAGCACCTTCCCTCCCCACTTCCCACCTTCTTTTTCTTGTGGAACTCTTCGGGCGTTTCGCGCAATGACATTGCAGATACAGTCGTACAAAACTAAGTTTTCTGGTTTAGAGGAAATTTTATGTAGAGAAGAGGCTGCAGTGTCATTAACTTTTGATCCCTACCATTTGATCCCAAAAATTTCTGTTTCTTGCCTCTACTGCCTTGTTGCAGATGATCTTCTTCACTCACCTTCCTGAAATGCTGCATTTCAAAAACCCCAGCAAGCCCTTCGCTACAGAACCCGCAGTCAAAGCACATGAGCTGCTGACAGCCTCTCTAAGTGTTTGATCTAAAAGGGAAATAAAACACAGAGACAGCACAGCTTGTCATTAACACAAGACCAACCTGTGCTCCAACAATCCCAAAGCTGTAAATCCTGACTTCAAAACTTCCTCCTTCTATTTAAGGCAAAATTCTCCCAAGGAGACCTCGCTAAAAGAGAACAGAACCTGCACCCTACAGTGCCCTAAAAACAATGATTCTGCGCAGGAAGTATAGCAAACCATGAGAAATACACAAAAATAAATACTGGGACAAAACCCCAGTATTTATTTGGATACCCATTGAAATATTAAATAGTATAGCTGCCATTTCCTATGCAAGGAAGAGTTAACTTCTGTGCAGCAGCAAACCACAGTGCTATACATAATTCCCTTCAAGGTTAAGTATTTCTTTGTATGCACAATAGAGGTGGCCTGGGAATCAGAGAGAGATTTAAATCTGGAACTGAGCTCCATCACCATCAAAGCAGAGGAGCGGGTTTCTTTGGGAGACATTTTTGCAATTCTCCCCCATGCTTATCAAAAGCTACGTATGTTTTCAGGCTGCTGCAAAGCTCTTACTGCTGCCATGTCATGGTCCTCTCCAGATGCATCACACTGGCTCTGCTGGAAGGCAGAAAGCTCGGGGTGATGGGCAGAGAAGAAAAAACACAGCAGCACTCAGCGTGTTCTCCTTCAAGTCTCCTGCAACAACGAGATGGGGCCTAAGGGAGCTCATGCCTTCCTGAACTCCACGTTACCTTCACTTTATCTGAACAAAACGCCTCTGAGAAGCTACCACGGGTAACATATTGCAGAGTCCCTTGTCTCCGGGGTGGCTGAGGACAGATGACACACGTACACCGGTGCCTGACCTCCTGCTACCCTCCACAGTAGAGGGAACCCTGGGTTCCTTTGCAGGGACAAGTCAAAATAGCACTTCTGAAGCTCATCAGGTCACTCCATTTCCATCTCCGGGAGGGCAGCCAAAAGCTTAATTTTGCTGAAAATTACAGCTCCCTCCTGCACCCAGCCAGACCAGGAGAGCACAATTTATACGCCCAGGGAATAGCTGGAACAGCCACAGCGGGGGCACAGCAGCTCTGGGGCAGCTGTCGGATGCACTACATACCCCATGGGTTTAGGGAACAGCTCAAAGACAAGGAGCTCCACAGCTCTGTGCATTGAGACCAGCAGCAAATCCAGATTTGCTCACCCAGCTCTCAGCCTCCTTGGAAAGTGGCAGCAGATGCATGTCCAGGGTGAACAGGAAAGAGAGGAGGAAGAACATTTTAGGTAGCAGGTTCTTCACCTTCATTCAAATCACGTGGGGAAACACCATTGCTTGTTGACAGTAACGTCTCACATGTTCCTAAAACACATGGCAGGCTGTACAGGGCCCTCTCACTCCCAAAAGAGCAGGAAACCAGGCAGCTCTTGGATGAGGGAGGGAAGAGGACCACAGGAACTGTGCTTGCAGCAGAGCAGGCTACAGCAGAGCCCCCCTGTGGGGTCGCAAACCCACAGCAACCCTGCTGAGGAAGGCTGCACATCGCCACCTTTTCTAAAACCACGATATTGTCCAAATTGGGGTGTGATTTCACTTGAGGAGCAAGAAGGGAAGATACTGGCATCATACTGACCTCCTCCACCAAACTAACATCCCTGCTTCTGCTTGAGGACAACTCAGAAAGCAGATGTAGAAAGGCAACGTACGGGATTTTGCGCCGTGCCCCAGCTGGGAATGCGTTAGCTGAAACCTTGGGAACCATCAGCTCCAGACAGACTGCCAGCACAGAAGTTTTCAAACTTGATCATTAAACTTGGGAAGAAACATTAAAAAAAAAAAAAAAGAAAAGAAAAAAGGTGCATCTGGGATGATATATTGGCTGAAGCAGAGGCCAACACTACCAGCTCCAGAACACCCTGGATCTGCAATAGCCTATTAAATCCAGATTTCTCAGAAACAGGCACCAAACAGCCCTAATCCTCCTCTGCTCCTCATTAGCCAGTCATTCTCACTTGCTTTTTCTCCTCTAAAGTGCAGATGAGTATTTCAGAGGGCTGGGGTAGGGTTTGCACTTTTTTCAGCTCATTATACCCAGCACTGGCTTCCAAAAAGGGAAAGAAAGAGGTGTTTGAGCAAAAGAGGAAAAAATTATGAAAATGCATGGTGTTGCATCCCAAAAGCATGGTCCTGGTGTGGCCAGGACAAGGCAGGGAGAGGACCCCCCTGGGGTTTAGGCTGTGCTTGGCAGGGCTTGCAGCACCACGCTCAATCTGGATGCAGCCCGGCTGCAACAGCAGAGTCGGTGCTGCGTCCAGCTGCTCGGGGAGCTGCCCCACGGGGGCTGCTGCTGCTCTACTCCCAGGGACAGCCTGGGCAGGAGCTATGGGCAGCGTTTCAGCTCTGGGTCTTCCTGGGGAAGCAGAGTGCTCCATTAAAAAAATTGCAATGAATGCAACTGGAACATCTTGTTTGATTCCCTGATCTGCAATAGCAGAAGTTACATTTCAGCCTAATTGAAGGGTTTCGTGCAAGAGCCCAAATCAGCCCAGGGAGTGCAGTGGCTGCACCTGGTCCCTGTGGGACAGAGGGGTCTCCCCTGGTCAGGAACAAGCCACCAAGCCATGGGCAAGTCTCAAACCTCACCTGCTTTCTGGCACTGGCAACAGTTACACTGTGAATTTGTTTTGCCCTTGTAAAATAAGCATTATTCTGTGCTCGCAGCAGAGGAAAAGCAACTGCTATAGATGACCTTTTGCCACCACCACTAAGGGGGAGGCAATGGCATCGTGGCTGGAGCTGTCGACTGTTGACAAATTAGCAGCAAATTACCACAGATTAGAGCTCTACAGACTCATCGTTTTCTCTGGTCCCATGAAACAATATCCAGATTGCGTTGGCAGCATCAACAGTTTTCCATTCGGCTAACAAGCTGCGCGGAGATGAAGGCAGCAAATTAAACTAACTCAAAAAGCAGATACCTCATTTGCATTCTCAGAAGGCAGAAAAAGTTACCCTGCCGCATTATCATTTGCAGCGCAGAGGACATCCAGCTCCTTGTGCCAGGACTGAATAGGTCCTTGAATAGCAAATCAGAACCCTCATAATTAATAACTTACTTTCTTGTCTTATCCCCTGAACCGTGAAGCCCAGGCAGAAGCCTACAACGCTGATCTCTTGCAACACAAATGTATTTTTTCTCAGAATTCCCACTGAAAAAAGTTTCAGGCTCTAAACCAAATTACTGCTCATGTTTGCTGGTCCCTCTTTGAGAAACTCCTTTGCCAACAGCTGAAACTCCTCCAAAACCTTCTTTTTTGGGGTAATCTTTGCTTCGGGACATGGTATAAATGAGAGCCAGAGCGGTCCTTCTTCGTGGGATGCTCCTGCGGGTCTCCAGTGCTGCCCGTAGAGAGCAGCTCAATCCATTACAATTGCTCTTAATTTTATGCTCCAGCTTACTAAGCTTCTGCATTTCTCATTTATTTTCTCAGAAAAAAAAATGTAAGCCCTATGCTCAGTGTCTCCAGCTATTTGTCCAGGGCAGGATGGGTGTCTCAGCCCTGTCAGAGGTATTTAACATCCCTCAAGCACACAATGCAGATCTTTTCCACACTCTTTCAGCTGTTTGCTTCAGCAAACCAGCTGAGCAGCCCAGAAGCAGAGCAGTCCTGCAGGGAAGGCGCATCTGGTCTGAAAGATTGCGAAGAAAAAAACCCCTAAATACAATTTTCTGCTCCAGCAAATTAAACAAGCACATCTTTAATCACATACTTCTGCAACCAGCTTTTAACAAAGCTGTAGCATTAATATCTTTTCTGTTTATTTTTTGTAATTGTTCATTTCAAAAGTAGGTTAGGAAAAAAAACCCACAGGACTCTTATCAGGCTTTTTGGTTTTAAGGGAAGGGCAAGATATATTGCTGTGTTTTTCCACAATGCCCCATGCTGTAGAGAATAAAGTACAGAAGACGAAATATAAATTTAAACAAAAGACTAATAAAATAAGGATGACAGTCACCGCAGCATTGAGCTGCACAACGAAAACCTACCCCCGCCCCGTGCCAAAGGGGCACTGGTTTAACAAGTAGGTCACAGCACTGCAAAAGGCTGAGGCAGAGCATCCCCAAAGCACCCGTTCACTGTGCTCCACTCAGGATTTAACTGCAAAAGCAGCCAAAACCCATTAGTATTGGCACAAAAGGCAGAGGGAAAGTTGTGTACCAACTCCAGACTCTTGCTCTGAAGCCCCTCGTGACCCTTCTCCACCTCAGCATCTCCCAGGCAGGTCCTTTCAGTCCCCGGCCCCAGCATCCCAGCCACTGGCTCTGGGGCTCTGCGGTTCAGCCCAGCCCTTTTTAACTTGCATAAATCTAAGATGAGGGAGAAAAGTCTTTGAAGGACAAAGCCATTGGGAAAATTCCTGCAAGTTGCTTGAGCTTTTTTTCTCAGGGGAAAATGGGGTCACCTGGCATCTCTTCTTAAAAAAGCTTTCAAAGGAACATCTGAAAATCCCAGCCCCAAAGTATTTCAGGTTTTCTTTCAGTTTAATCCTTTCCCCCTGAACACTGACAACAGCCTCTCCATTTTTATTTTACTTTTCCACAGCAAACCTGACTAGGTTCTCATCGAGCTGCTAAGCACAAAAAGAGAAAAACCCTCTGGTGCAGTTTTCCATTGAAAACTGAGTACCATAAATGCATACACTGATGGGGGTGACCAGTGCATGGGGGCTGTTTCCCAGTGCGGTGCTGGGGCAGGGTCCCCCCACTCTCACCCAGCCCTGCTGCAGCTCATTAAAATTCTCCCCCGGGAGACTGGGTATCAGAGAAGCCTTTGTGAATTTTTAATGCTGTGTGCTACTTAGTTTTTGCTGAATCCACATTTTCCCCTTGCCATCTCAGCAGCATCCACTGCAGCTACGCAACCTGCAGCAGCAGCAGCATGCAGCCTTTCCCAGCACAACCGAGGACCTGGGATCAGCCAGATCCCAATGTGACAGCACACAGGCTGTGCTGGGAGATGCTGCTGGATCCTGCCGGATCCTGCCGCTGACCTCTGTGATGCAAAACTCCCTGAGCCACCATCCAGGTTTAACCCAGACTCAAGTGATGCACCCATGGGAACACACAGCAATGCTGCTCATCTCGGCATGCCCGAACACCCAGCACAACACCTCTGCAGAGGGAACTGCTGCTCTCTCCCCTTCTTTTCTCATTAAGGTCTTAACTAAGCGTGAAGGTGATGGTGGGAGAGCGGAGGGGGAAGCAATAGAGGCTGGCATGAGCAGCCAGCTGGGAAGTCAATGCACTGTGCTACATGAGGAGGAAAAGGGGAACATGGACCATGGAAGTCGATAAACAACTTGCCTGGCCTAAGGGTGGAGTGTGAACCTGCTTTGGGCAGAACAAAATTAACATAACTCCCAGCACTTATGGTGATGCTCAAGGGTTTGCAAGATAAAACATGCCCATTTGAGCTTTCCTCTCCTCCCCCAAGTGAGCTGGTAGCAAAATCTTTGGAATCCTTTTATAGTTAAAAAAAAAAAATCCCACCAAAAACCAACAGCATCTGGATTTCACAGAAGCGCCATCCCAGGAAATGTTATACAGGCTACTCATAGGAAATCCAAATGGCTGATGTTTTTTTCCCAAAGCTGGGAAGCCCTGAGACAGGGAGCTCAGCCCTGCTCTGTTCTGCTTGGGACTTGCAACAGGAGGAAAGGTAACCAAGCAATCAAGAAGGAAAAATCAGGGAGGCACTCTGCACGTGGAGATTTCTCTGTGGGTTGCCTGGTTTGGCAATAGAAATCCTTGAGGGAACAGTGTACTACTTTGAAATACTCAGCATTATGAGCTTTAACTAATGGAATAGCAAATGTTCGGTTTAGGCCTCGATGATCTCCCCTGTGATGTCTGATCAAACCCTCCTCGTGCGGAGGAGGTGATTCATTAGCAGGGACCGGACCCATTTGAAGCAGTAAGGATCCTAGTGCAGGAGAAGGCTCATGTAAGAGCTTCATCAAAGGAGCAGTTTACAGAGATGTTTTCTGTCTCCCAGCGCTAACAGCTCACATGTCACTGCCAAACCTGTCATGGCAAAGCTTTTCAGAAAGCAGACAAACGTCATCACAGCCTCAGAGGAGCACAGCTCTCTCCAGGCTCGCCTTTGCCTGCAGGAAACCCTCTACGTCTACCTGCATTGCCAAACCACTAGCACAAACTGGATTTCTAGACCGGTTCAATGCACAAAGCCACGGGTGAAGTTAACGGGATTTCTGGGTCACCTCCCATCCTTAGGGACCTGTTTGCCTCAGTGTACCTGCATGAGCTGGAAACGTTTGTGTCTTACTTCCACCCCTCCAAAAAAGGACAGAAGAATAATCTAAGATAGGGAAAAAAAAAGTCTTTACAAAACATTGGTGTTGGTGAGGGTCACGGTGCTGGTCAGACCTCACGGTCATGACCATGCATGGTGCTGCAAAACCTCAAGCAGGCAGCAGCAGCTCTGGCCCAGCAGATGACAGGGCTGGACTGCCCACTTTGCCCCCACAAACCCTGCCAGGGCAATCTGTGATGCCCTCACCCTCCAGGAAAACCTCAACAAACCTCCTAGTGAAGGACAGGGTCCAGCCGAGGCAGAGCAGGGTGCTGCAGGGTTCGGTGCCATGCACTCACAGGAAAGCAAGCACATTTGCTGCTTCCTGCCTATTTGCATGCTCATTAAAGAAAAGCAAATTCCAAATCTCGTCCGTCTCTCTCATGGAGCACACCGATGTGCTTTTGCAGAGAGAAAGGCACTTGCAGGTGATCGGCTTGGTGGTTTCCTACCCACCAAAGTCCTGCGGGATGTTTTGCTACAGAGCAACTTGGCTCCTACTGCAACATCAGCCTCTAGGAATCTGTGCTGAGTGCTGCAACAGCAGTGCTGTGAGAAACACTTAATCCTCATTCTTGTTTTATAAAAGGATCAAAATGCTCAGCATGTTAATAATTCAAAGGTTTAGCCATCCCAACATTGAAGTATCAGAGCAAAGAAATACATACTGCAGGTTTAAAACTTGAATACCGAAATTGTAGAAGACAGGAGGGAAAAGGGGAAAGAAAAACCCACTCGTGCTACACTGCAACGGCCTGGTCCTGTTCTGTAGTGGTTTATGAATACATTGAATCTGCTTTCTTTTATGTTGCCTTGGTTATTCAGTCGCCCGCTGTATGAATACATTTGCGCCATTCGGTGTGGGGAGCTCAGAAAAAGCACGCGGGAAGGAAGCGTGTGGCTCTAGCGACCCGCAGTTTAAGGTTCTTGATATTTAAAAAAATACAGATCTTTTAACCCAACTAATCTGTCCTCTGGCTGCAGCCAGCCCCCAGCCGGGCTTTGCACTGAGGAGCCCGAGCCTTTGGCCGTGGGAGGCTGCAGCCGGCAGGAGCCCTGGGGTGGGGCAGGGACACCCCGAGGTGCCACCGTCAGACACATCACCCCACGGCACCCGGCTGTTAGCAAGGCAGGGTGTAGCTCTGCTGTCCACTGCTGCCTTGGTGTGTAGGGGTGTCCCCCCCTGCCAACAGACACCTTCTGCTTCTCCTCTGCCCAAAGCCGCCCTCAGCTCCCCTGAGCTCTTCCTCAGCCCACTTTCCCTTTATTAGTTCTCCTAGGGGGGAGGAGAAGTTGGAAAAAAATCAGGTATCCTCCCTCATCTGGGTATTGCAAAACTGTCTTTTTAGGGTACATCGACACAAATTGTCTCCCCAGGCAATCAGGCAGCACCAGACCCCGGTGTGAAGAACGTGGCAAGCCAGTAAGCCCAGTCTCTGATTGCATCGGCTTAGCAGGGGTCACCCTGTCGCGAGCTGCTGACCTTGAAAATGTCAGGCTCCTCATTTAGAGAGAAACAGCTGGTTCTGAAAAATTGTAAGTGTCCGCATCCTGCTCGAGCCACATTTGCAAATGATGCTTTGCAAGAACATCCCCCGCTACTCGGTTTTCCTTTCCTCCTCAGCTCCCCAGGATCTCAGCATTTATCACCTCGTTCACTCACAGCACTCTTGTTATACAAGGACTTAATATTCCTTACTACCTAGGGTCCCACTTTTGCAACTTCTTTTCAGTTAACTCTTCTTCCATTTAAATGCTACAAAACCATTTACCCTTCTAGTTTCCAACACAGGAATTCCTGCGTAGATTTGCAAGATCTAAACTCTGCTGTTTTCCAACAACTAGATTACAGGATACAGGGGGAAGGAAACAAGTTTGGTTCACTTCTTCGAAAAATACAAATATTTAATCTTTTTTTTTTACAATCTTGTGCAAGTACTTCCACTATAGTTCCCATTTCCCCTCCCCCCCATTTAACACATACCATGATCATTCCAGCTACAGAAGTGTAACGACAATTTTGCACGTGGCTGTGTTTGCATATAACCAAGGACTGAACTTCTTAAAGCCCAGGGACAAACTCGCATCCTGCATCCCCTACCCCTGCTCTCCAGCTGGAAACCCAGCCAGGCAAGCTGTGCTTTCCCATTGCTCCGTTTTCCCAGGAAAAAAGCATCTCAAACTCACGACTGGTCCCTTCCTGCCCCTCCATCCTTCCTTTCTTCTTATCCCACCCCACGGGGAAGCCGCAGGAGTTGGTGAGGGCTGCACATTTGCTGCCTGCAGCTGGTGCTGCTGTGGCTGCTCCTGCCTGCCAGGGTGTGGATTGCCCCGTTCATCTCCCGCAGAGCCAAAGGTAATCCCTCTGTGCTCTACTGGGAGTAACGAACCACTAAGTGGCATCAGATATTAACTCCTAACAGGTGTATCTAGTATGGATTAAGAAAGCAAAAAGTGTATTATACTGTGAGGAAACTATTAATGTAAATACACTGATTTTGGTTCATCTTGAACTAGCTGCTAACATTAATCCAACCTTCCTCAGGAACTGGGGAGGGAGGCGTAAGGAAACGAGGAAAGCAGCTGATGGCACTACGAAGGCAAGGAAGGAAAAGCAGTCTTGCTTAACAGAGCATAGAGTGTTTGAAAGCCAGCAAACCAGCCAGCTGGAAAAGTAACATCTCCACGATGAACAGAAAATCCTTTGGAAAGGAAAATAAGTCTCAACATACTTACTATTAGCAGACCAGCTACAAACCTGTGTTTCGGTGCTGGCACAGCAGAGCAATGCGTAACAGAACCACCACGTGCCTAAAGAATACACAGGCTCTGCGGGCTCCTGGAGTTAATTATTTTGGTGTAAGGAAAAGAAATCCCACATTTACATGCCGAGTACCAGAAGCGCCCGAAAGCCACCCACTGCGATCATTACCAATAGCAGCACCCCGACACCTGCCCCCTTGCGCAGCTGAGGTTAGGAAGCGATGAGTAACAAGAGGGCTGAAGCCACTCACGTCTGCACCGCGTCAGCCTGGGTGCCTCAATGCTGGTACCTAATGAAGGCAGCAACTTGGCGGCAGGAACTGATCTGGGGTCCAAACGCAAAGCCCGGGCTGGGCTGTTCCTTGAACCCGAGCCCGGCGTGTGCCAGCCCTTCAACGTCCTGCGGAGCAGCAGCCGCAGCGCAGCCAGAGCATCTTCCCTCACCGCCAAGCTCCGGCTGGGGCTCGGCCGGCGCTCAGACACATTTCCCTCTCTGCACTCAGCGGGGTCATAGCAGAGAAATTTCCACTCTAACAATAATTCTAAATGAATTCCACCTTCCAGAGCAACAGGCTGCCTTCTCATGGTGCAGACAACCAAACACAAAGACATGCACACTCCCACATCTCACATCCTTTTCACTCTTCACTAACACAGTCCTCCCTGGAAAAAAAATCAGCTGCTCCTGTCCCCTAGATCGTCCCTGCTAGGAGTTACAGGTCTGGATGTATCTTGGCTTCAGACATTTCTTTCCCCACTACAAGTCAGTAAGATACTTCTTCCCCTCTCTCCAATGTATATTATCTGGTAACCCATGCATTTTAAAAGAGTGAGAAAGATAATAGGAAGAAAAAGACATACAAGATTTATAGCTGTTCCTGGCCGACTGCCTGAACACGGGCTGCCAGAACATATTTTCTCGTATTGTCTGGCAAAAATTGCTAGCAAATTACAAAGATTACTTGCAGCAGTATATTTGTTCTGGATTCAAATTTTGCCTTATTTAATTTTAACAGCTATAATAAACTATGTTCAATAAATGCAGCTGATCTGCAGAAGATACCTAATTAAAAGCAACGCCAGAGCCCGGTGCTGCCCCTTGCTCCCACGAGCGGAGGATGGCATGCAGGCACTGGGCAGGAGGCAAAAGCAGTGGTTTTCCCCCACGCAGGATTTGCTCCATCGCCCCTGTGGGAACTTCCCAGGGCTTAAACTGAAAGGCAAGCTCAGGAAAGCCCTGCTACAGCGAGAAGCGGAGGTGGAAGCTGTAAGGGGGATTAAGGTAGGGTGGCAAGAGAAACAACACAAGCTGGGGGTCACACAAGGTCTTTGTAGTGGTGGCAAAGGCATTTTAAAACATTCCTACATGCGGGTCACTTGCATCCAGGTGTGTAACTCCACTGCCACATCGCACCTTGTCACTTGTTCATAATACACCGGGAGCACACAAGCCACACCACTGATCCAGTTAACAAGAAGGTAAAACATCCAGGCTGGAACATCTCTCCCCCAAAAGCAGCACCATGCGTAAGTGCTTCCAAGGGAAATTCATCGAACGCTGACGGGAAGCTTTGCGTAAAGTCATCTCACAGCCACCCTGTGCCTTTGAATGGAGTTTGGGAAACAACTTGCAGCGGTGACACCCTCCCACCAAGGGAGGAGGACAAAACCAAGCCTGTTTTTAATCTCAGTTACGGTAAAGGACAGAACTTGCAAGGACAGCTTCAGGGCAGGGAGATGCAGAGAGCACCGCTGGCTCCAGTGCCTGGCAAGGTCCCTGTTGCCCTGCATGCTGCCTGTGTCCCCCTCTTAAGGGACACATGGGCAGCAGGGATGATAATACAGAGCAGGGAGCAGCAGCTGAGATCCTTCAGACTAACATCTAGCAATGAAACTAGATATGACCAGGGTTTAATCAAGAGGCTCAAACCAGAGCTACCCCTAGCTTCTAGGCGCAAGCAAGCAGCAAGCTCTGTGCCTGCTGAAGAAAAGCTACACAGGGCAGTGGGAGCCCCCCAGTTTGTAGGGTTCGATTCCCAACACTCAAAATGAAAATGTCCACCCTAGGAGCCTGTCCCTGCACCCAGGCCATGTCCCACGGTCACTGCTACTCTCCAGCCGAGTCCCTGAAGCCTGCAGTCAGCTGCACCTCTTTAATCTGCCACTCAAGTTGCAAAAGTCCTTTCTAAGCACTTCAAAATTTCATCTCTGCCAAAAAAAATCCAACATGAAGAATTTAGCAGGAGGAATATTGATTTGCAGGATCCGTGGAAAGCTTCCCGGATACAGCAGCATGAGATATTAATGAGACAGATCGAAAAGCACCCTAAGGTGTTAAACCTTCAATGTCCATCAGTGCCCTGGCTTGCCATTATAGCTACAGCCTTCCCACTGCCTCACGCTGCCACTTCCATGCAGAAAAGACCTTCTATCGATACCCCTCCTCTCCTGAAGCTGGAGCGTGGCATTACAGTAAGGCTGGGCCAGAGCACACAGTGACAATCCCTGCCAAACCTGCACTCTTTGCATCCCCAGCTGCAGGCATCAGGTGCACCTGGTGCAGCCAAATCTCAGCTGAGCCACCAAGTGCTCGTGGCTGTCACCTCTGGAGGATGCCCTGCTGTTTTGCCTTTCTCTGCCCTTCGATCTTTGCTACCTGCTAACACAAGCACCGCAGGCGAGCCAGACCGCGGGGACATTCCCAGCAGCTGGCCCGGACAAGGAGCCTGAAGTCAGTTTGGGGCTTGTGCTGTGAACTCAGAGCAGAGAGACATCAGGGTGGTCTTGCACAAAGACTGATCCATTGGCAAGGAAAATGCCCAAATATAACGTTCCAACTGAAATGGCCTTCAAGGACGCCTACAGCCCTGTCTCTCCGGGCCAGCTAGCAGCATCCAGCAATTTCCATGCTCCAGAAAAGCCACCACTTTTAAGGTTGTTCTTTTATATACCAATAAATATTTTTATATTTATATATGAGCTTTAATACCAATAAAACTCACATTTTTTTGCTAGGGATGACAAGTAGGTAATAGCTCCGTAAATGTTTCATAGTGACCTTTGCTGGCTGCCATCTTGCCATGTAGACACATTTGCTGTGCAACTCCTAATTAAATCTCTCAACTTAGGCTCCAGAAAGAAATGTCTTTAAAAATCCTCCAGGCTAATGGAGCACCTTTTCAAAGGCTCCTTGGCAAACCATGATCCCTCGTTCCTACCCTCCGCAACTTGCAACAAGGCCATTAAAACTGTTACAATAATACACTGCAATCGCTCCTGTCCAGCCTGCAAGTCTCTAATGAGGTTTGCAGAAGAAAACCTACATCTCCCAACCCACAGAGAGACGAAGGAAATAAACCCTGTCTTCTCTGGGATACGTTGTATGTCAGACCTTAATTGGTGCACTTCAAAGCAAAGTGGCGGTGTTTGGGATCACTGTCCTCCTGATCAAATGTTCAGCCTCAAACTGCCAGGCTAAAGCAGTAACGCCTGCTCGATGTCCCCTCCCCACATCTCTTGAGGACACTGTTTGTCCCCAGCTCTCTGTATTAAAGGAACTGAATGAGGAGCAAAGCGAGAGAACGGATAGAGCAGAAAAAGAGCATTGCCTATAGGAATGCCCCGGCTCCATCACACAGACAAAACCCACCTTAAAGGCTGAACGCAGCCACCTTGCACCACTTCCCAATGTGACACAATAGCATCAATCCGTCAGACCCCAAATGCAGACGCCTCTTTGCTCTGCCAGATCAGCTTTTGCTAAGCTCGGGGAGCAACGTATCCTGAAGGCAAGAGGCTTGATGAGCCGCGGGAGGATGCTCATGGGCAGGCAGGTCTCAGCCCACCCTGAACCTCTAAGCGACAAATACAGACAGCAAGAACGCTCAATTGATGGGTCAGGCTGGAAATCCAGTCATGGGGCAGACTGGTCAGTGGTTTCCAATGCAAAAGCTCTGACCTAGCCTGCTCCTCCACATCTGACCCTTCTGAGGTCCAGCAGAGAGCAGGTGGTCAGCTATGGCCTGAGGGCAGACACTTCTGCCCACACAGCACTCATAGGAAGATGACCCTTCAGGTCAGCATCACCATCCGAGTTTTTGATGGACTGAGGTGCAGCCTAATAAAAAAGCATGGAGATGTGAACACCTGTGTGTTTAGGTAACTGACTATTTGTCATTCGCATCTATTTATTGTGAATGCAGAAATGTCAGGAAGCCTTGAAGGTTACAGCAGTTACGGACTTTTACGACGGGCTTCACTCTGCAACTGGATTTTTGAGACAGAGTGGAGAGAAAGGCTGGGCAGCCACCAGAAGGGAAGGTGCTGGGCAGAGAGGACAGCCAGGAGCTGCCAGCACAGCCCTGGGGTGGACCAATGTGTAAATAAGCTTAACAGTCACAGGGCAGCAGGTACCGCAGGCTGGCAAGCACACTGAAGGAGACCAAATATTAGGTGATGCTGATTTTTTTAATTTTTGCTTTAAGTCAGGCTTGATATTCCAGCTGCAGGTTTTACAGCAAAAGGGTAAGGACATAGGTGATGGCCACCAACACTGCAATGGGTTTTACCTTGAATAATGAAGACAGGGCATTCTGTACCATCCCAGTCAGGCATGTGAGCTACCAGATATCCACTGAAGTGTCAGCAAGCCAGCTGCATGGAAGGCTAAGTGCTCTGTTTAAATAGAGCAGCTTTCTCAGCTGTGGATAACCCCCCGACCCCATCCCCTGCACACCACCATGCGCAGGTCACGCTCAGACTGATAGTGCCTCTGCTGCTCGCTGTCCATAAAGGCTTTCTAGGTCCCTTCTGTTTTGGTAGCCAGCTCTCAGCAGGGAAAAACTTTAGGAGCAGGGTAGGAATAACAGTTTTAGATAGTGATGGGCCATTGATTGATGCTGTGCAGAGATAGGTGGGATACGGACATTCCTGTTGTGGAAATTAAAGCTCACGTGCTGGCCACATCGTTGACTTGAGTTCATGGGGGAGTTTCTGGGCTGCATCCAAACCTTGTCCAGCTCAAACCTTCCTTGGCTTAAGCCCTGCACTAGGTGAACTGCTGTATAAGGGTCAGCCTGCAGCATGTGAGGACGCAGCTGTGAATGAAGTCCTAACCCTATGCACCCAATTCAAAGTCTACTCCAGAGAATTAAGGTGGTCCAGTCAAAAAGAAGTATAAAAACACCCCTTGATTCTACAATGCACTTGCTAACGAGGAGCGACATGAGAAGAAAAACAGGTCCTAAAAACTCTCGGCTCTTCACTTCTGTTACACGCAGTGCGTGCCAGATACCTTCATATCTTTGCTGAATAGAAAAAAGCAGCCCCAAAAGGGCACAAGCAGTCGAGAAGTGCCCTTTCGAGCTGGTCAGTGATGAAAATTGGATCCTAAGCTTACAGGGTTTAAGGGTGAACAGAAGTACTGGACACATCCAGCAACAGCCGGTAGAGCATGGCCAGCAACCACCTTTCACAATTTCTGCATTCTCGTGTAGAATGTAAATGCATCATCTGGTTGATAGGTTTTGTTTATGATTTTGGGAACAGCACGTCCCAATTTAAACAGATGTCATCTCTTCAAAACCATGTGCTGTGAACTTTGCAAGGACTTGGAAGGATAACTGAATATACAATAGAGAGAGCTAGGAAATGATACAGGAATCTAAATAACTGAAAACAGCTTCAAACTTTCTCCCTGTAAATAAAGGTCATTACACAGTTTTACAAGGTGGTTTTGACTGTCACATGAAATCTAGACTATCTAAATGCAAATCTTTCTCTTTTTTTAAAGATAAATAAATTTAGACTGGTTGTCTGGTCATGGAAGAACCAACAAGATTTATCTATACTTAGAAAACCCGATTCATCACTGCATTTTTCCACTTATATGTAGGTGGCTGCTAATACTGGTTTTGTTATGCAAGAATTATGAATATTCTCACTTAGAAACTAATGATTTGATTTGGACACACCAGCGGGCTATGAATAGCTCAAGGTTTTCCCTGTGCGTGAGGAGCAGTAGCCACACAGAAGGTAATTACCTAGGTCTGGAAGATAAGTGGGTTTGATGAGTGGTAGCCCATTAGGGCAGGGACTGCAAAGCTCCCAGGAGCTCACAGTAAAAGCGTAATTTCAAAACAGATGAAAAGTTATGGCTGTGGCTTATTAGGTGTTCAGGGTCTTTTTAGTCTGATATGCATACACCACACACACATATATATCTATGGAGGTATCACAGCCCTAATCTGGCATCTTTTTAAGATCTCATAAAAGCACCCAAAGCTACAGTGTCTTAATTTTTCTTCCCTGATGCCTTGGGTGCCATATTATTGAAGCCCCAGCTGCTCACCACCATTCAAGACCTGTGCAAGAGTGTTTTCCAAAAGGGCCTCAAATTGATGGGGGAAGGTGGGAAGACAAGTTCTTCAAGCCTTAAAACCACCTTGCAGACAATTACCACACTAAATTCCAATCAAGTAGATTTCTAAAAATGTTTCAATAAATTAACAAGGTAATCAATAATAGCTGCCTGCTATTTCTAAACTCAGAATTGCTGCAGAATGAAAGTTTTTTTGCCCAGTCATCAGATGCCATAAAAAAAAAAACAAACCCAAAAGGCTCAAATCAGATGCCAGAAAAAAAAAAAGAAAAGAAAAAAAAAAAAAAAAAAAAAAGATGGGCCCAGGCAGGACAAGCAAGCTGAACAGTGACAGCTTCTTGGGTTTCTGAAATAAGGAGAGCACTCAGGTACAACCACCACCATAGGCAGGACACCAAGCAAGCGATACACAACATTTGGCACATGTCACGATAGCAGCGCTGTGCTTGGACTGAGATCCCGACTTCCTGACCCAGAAGTGACTCCTTCAGCCTGCAGCCCAGAAGCCCACCAGGACATGAAGCATTGGAAGTGAATTTTAAAAATCAGGTCTTTGGCCCATCTGCTCACCAGTGCCGTTTTCTCCTTCCCCCTCTCCACGCATTCCCCCGTGCCCCCACGGTGTCTGAACTGAAGAGGCGTTTTCACCTCTTTTTGCCCCAGTTTCTGTGTTAACCACTCAAGCTCAGCGAGGGGCATTCTCAGAGTGAAAGGGGGAAAAGGACACGTTTACACATTGACCTGGGTCCAGTTGATGTGAATTTGAGCTCTATGCACATCCACAAACACCCATTTCTTCCTGTTCTAGGCTCGCTACAGGTGGTCAAGATAATTTCTCCATGGCTGGAAAGGGTGGGTGAGACTTTGAGAGTTATTCCCCATAAAAAAATTCCCAGATCTTCAAAGTCCTTAGAAGAACAGCCTCTGCCTACAAACGAGACATTGAAGGCACACAGCAGCTGGGAAGGGCTGGAAATTGCTGGGAGCTTCACCCACATGCTCTTTTGGAGACCCACCATGCCAAGGACCCATTCAGCCCCCTCCCTCCGCTGACGGCCACGGGCTTTCCCTGCTCTCCCCCCCTCCCCCTTTAATCAACCTCAAGCCTCAGTCTCTCCATTTGCATACTGGTGATTAACAAGACTGATTTCTGCTTAGGGAAAACTTACACTTCTGCCACGCCTTGGTTCTTTAGCATAGCAAGCTGGGGCTGAGAGATGCTCCTGAAGTTTTTTTGTTTACTGTTGGGCAGAGCAGCTCTGCTGGTTTGTAGGTAAGCAGTGGAGTTTGCTCTGCTCACAAGGGCACAGCCCCACCGCCAGCTCACTGGGCTCCTTAGCCAGTTTGTCATCATACTGGTGTCCAAAGACATTTACGTTCCCCTCTTGTCTGCGGCTCCCATCGTTGTAGTGCAATTTGCTATGAGGTTTGCAACACACAGACTGTTACTTATAAAGAATAAGAGCATAAATCTCTTTTAATGAGCTTTTAAGTGACTAATAGATATCTGTGTGCAGCTATATAAAGGACAAGCCTTACTGGGATGGGAATGGGCGCAACTCCATTGTCCTCAGTGGCTCTTACCCAAGAAGCCCTTCCCAACCACCTATTCCTGCGGCATTCCCGTTTCCTTTTTTCCTTTATTAGCTCTGTTATGTCCTCTACAGGCCTTGAACTGACCATCCAGATCAACTGAAACTGAAACCTCCACTCAGCACACTCCAGATCTCTATGTTAAATTTATGAATGAAATCAGCTAATACGTGTTCACACCTCATTGTGTTTCATATTTTTTTATAACAGCAGAAGCTACCCAAGACAGCATGTGCTGAACGGCTTCATTCCCATCCACACCTTCTCTAGATACGATAAACTCAAGGGAGAAGCAGAGCGGTTTGGACCAGCCCTTGGTGTAGAAGTCACAATGACAGCAGCAATAGGAAGGTGCCAAGTTGACCAAACCATGATGCTAACTCATCCTTGGGCACTGTCAAGTGACATATTGTGCCACTGCCAGCTCATCCTGACGTTTTCTGTAGGTGCTTTAGAGCCATATGATGAGGCTCTGGCACGTTTTCTTTTGCATCTCTCCTCCCCATCTCATCTCCATGGTAGAGGTCCAGAGCAAACCACCTAACCCCTGGTGCCCAGCCAACCCCATGGATGGGGCATTTCCATGAGCAAGATCTAGTAATTATGGCAAAACCCACTGAGCTAAATCACAAGATTAAAGCTGGATGCACTTCACATCTAATTACACTCCAGACATGGGAGCTGGGTAGTTGCAGTGACTGGAGATTTCAAGATAATAAAACTCCAGTTTTTGGGAAGCAACATTTCTGTAACGATCATTACCAATTAGGCTGTTCTGTCAAAATAAAAGCATCTTAATCTTTCAAAGAGAATCCCTGGCTATTTAAGTTATAATTGATTAACAGCTTTCTAATGAGAGGATCAAAGAACATAGTAGATAACTCAGATGACTGACAGCTCTGCTTCATGACCCTAAAACAATATGCCTCCATTTCCTTACCACATGCCAATTAAACGATTAAGTATTGTTTACTGGGACTGGGAAGATTACAAGACAGTAGGTGGATTTATTAGCAGAAAAAGGAAACACACTCCTACACAGAAGAAAAAGATTATTTTGAATGACTAACAGCCAAGTTTTCTTCTAACAAGGAAGAGCTGCTTCATTAGCAGTCTCTTAGTACATGTAAGCACCAAATCAAATCACCTTAATACAAGTACCTGAACATGGCAGGGACAATAATGTGTTTTAGCATCTTGCACCAAGAACATCCAATTTTCCAGTTTTACATGAATTAACAATTCATGCCACGGAGCTCTGGAAGGGGAGGAGGGAGAAGCTCTTGAACTCACACCATCAGGCTCCATAGTTACCGTGCCTGAACCAGCCACATTGTTTAATGCAATACATGCCATTTTTACCAGGTGGGGGGAATTAAAAAAAAAAAATAATCAAGATGCTGAAAAGATTTCCAAATTTAAAACCACCTGACTGCAGGAAGTGGCACATCAGAAAATTCCTTAGGCTTACAATCCCCACTTTGTTTTTTAGGTGACCCTTTAATCACCTGATTGCAAAAGTTAAATGAGATGTTCTAGTTAAACTAGATGGCAAGAGCTGAAGGGTTTTTTTTATTTCACCCCCCTGTTTCTGTAGGACTCCTACGCAGATCTCTAGGGGTGGCTTTAGCACAGATGAGGAATGCAAGGAGCTGCTGGTTCTGGGTGAAGCCACCAGTCCCTGCCCCAGGAGCCCACCACCCCCTATGCCACCGCCAACAGCGCCAGATAATGACTCGTCTCAGCCGGTTAATTAAAAAGAGCAACATCCCTGCCAGACAAGAACCTCTGCAGGTGTGGAGACAGCAGAAGCATGTGAGCAGACTGAAGTATTTAGGGACCCTGTGAGCCTGCGCTTTCAGCAGCCTGCCCGGGGCTCAGGGCCCCTTCCTGGGATTCTGGCAAAAACTGGACAGTGTAAGGTTTTCCAGCGGAGGACTGCGTAGGGGACACAAACCCCTGCAGCGAGACACGAAAGCTGCAGATGGATGCTTCCACTCTTCCTTGGAGCTGTACCAGGTAAAGCCATGAAGAGAGTGAATTTCAACAAATCGATATATTAAAGGCTAGGATGTCAGGGAAAATTGTGAAAAAGAGATCCCTAGGGATATTAAATACAAAGATATTACCTCTGGCTCTGGCAACCTCTGAGGCACAGTTTGCAGGGAGGCTGTACCGAGGGAAATATTCCTGCACATCTCCTGCAGCGGCTGCTGTGAGCCACAGGGGACTGGAGAAGCGGCGGTGGGAAGCCGTGACCCCAAAAGGCTGCGGAGGAACATATTGAGCTAATTACAAAGGGTGGAAAACTCTGTTAGCAAGAGTTAAGCAGCTATGAATGGCGAGCAAAGCTGGCCACTGCAACTGGCAGATGTCTGGAGGAAAAAAAAGCAGCATGTAGAAGGACGTCAGGAATTCCACGGCAGGACGTGCCGTCCTTCAGAAGGCAGCCCCAGGATGGCAGGGACAGCCCTACTCAGCGCGGGTGGAAAGGGGCCACACTGAGACTGCCACGTGCTCGGCCACCTCACCCCGCAGGAACCGACATGGGGGTAGAGCTGCCACTTAACGCCACGCTGCGCTGTGACAGCCTGTCATCCAGGGGGGAAAAAGGGAAGGGCAGCATCCCGTTTGCCTGGTGGCATTGGTCCCACGGAGAGCACCGCGCTGTGCTGTCCAGACAGTGTAGCTGTAGGTCACCTGCATTGCAAGCGATGAGAGTGGATGCAGAGATGGAGACAACTCTTTCTGCAGAAAGCATTTGGCCTTTATTAACAGAGCCAGCTGTCCCCCCTGCAGTGCCCGTCCAGGGTCAGGAAGAAGCAGGACAAATTTCAGAATTGCAGCTGGAGCCAGCAGCCTCGCCAGCGCTGGGGGGGCACCTCGTCTCACCTAGGGCTGACATCTGCACCCTGGCAGTGGCAGCTCTCACCCTTAGCAGTTCGAATTCCTGCCCAGCACCTTCTTTGACAACAAACCACCAATGTAACCACCAGATGTCGGGGTAGGGCTTGCCTTGCTGGTGCCTATTTGTATCACCCCAGGCTGATTAAGGGTCCTGACAAGTCAGCCCATCACCTTTACATCCAATGCATTAACAGCTACCAGGTGCCAGAGGTGTCACTGGCAATCCACACTCATTTTAACGTTTTGTGACCTAGACAAGAAAAGCTCCAGTTCTTCCAAACCATGCAAGCATCCCTGTTAGAATTTTAATTGGGATATTACGTGCTAACATGGAGTAAAGATGTTCAGACAAAGACCACCCAGGGGAATACCTGCAAAGGAGTGAACACCTTTTCATGCCTGCACAGCACGGTCAACCAAAGAGACCGTTCATCCACGAGCAAAGCTCCCCATGGGCATTATGTGATGGGGTACCTGGCCCCCAGGAGGGTATGTCTGCTGGGCTCGACAGCAGCTCCTTGGAGAAGTGTTTGGGTGCCCAGGGAGGCTGATGGACACCCCAAGGTCAGCTCTATGGGCACTAATCTCTGCTTCTTTGCTTAAATCCAAACTCCCTCTGGCTGGACGCAGGACAAGAAAATGTTTCTAAGCATCATGTTGTCCCTGAGCCACTCACCGTCTTCCACTCCACACACAGTGGAGTGATCCTACCTGTTATCCGTGTGGACCACTTGCTTGAGCCTTACCAAGAGAGAAACATCCAGGGAGAAGACCATAGGGGAGCTGGGCAGATTCTTCCCAGGGGGATGGGCAGCGGTAGAAACAACAGGTTTGTTGATGGAAGCACCTTGTTTGGCCTTTACCTGTTAGTCATGCTAAAACACAGACGGAGTGTTGGCCCATCATTAGTAACAGTGTAGAAGGTTGCAAAAGCGGGAGATTTGGATGGGTTTTAACAACAGCAAGGGAAATGGCCAGCAAAAGTCACCAGCTTCCCAAAGGTATGTTGTTCTTCTCAGAGACCCATCACCAGAGCAGACCAAGGGGCTCCAAAGGCTCATCATTTCCCCAAGATGCAGATTCATGCCACTGGCACCTACCAAATACACCAAGAGAGCTGCCCCTGTGGTGAGAGCTTCACTAAAATTTAACCTCGACAACCTTGTGATGTGGTAAAACCACCAAAATGACAGCTTTGCCCTCTTGGCTGGGTTGGCTGGACACATCTGTTTTCTCCTGGCAGGCAGCAGCTCCCTCCACCATGCTACAGTGCCCAGGGAATACCAAAGCTTGAAGAGCAACTTCTGAGCTACTTCACTCACCCGTCCTAGAAAAGCCTTAATATTGGCACATCAGCCAAGATTTTGTACTTGGAGTTCTGATTCTTCAGCCCCATCGCAGCTGTTACAAATTTAACTGAGACTAAAACAAAAGTGCAGCATCGTTTGGCAGAGCTCAAAAAGCAGTCACTGGAAATAACTATATCAAGACCAGTACGTCAAAGTGCATCCTTTCAACCTTTGTTCAGCAGAGGAATATTTGTTGTTGAAAAGAAAAATTGCTGCTTTAGATTTCAGCTGCCCTACACAGAGGCTGTCCTAGAAATTGGAAGGAAGCTCCGGCAGGAGAGAAGCTAAACATGGGCTGAACAAGGAACGGTTTCCCAGGTTGAAGTTTGGAGTGGCATTTTCAACTTCAGACTGAGATGGGAATAATTAAGCACAGATTTTAGCCTGGTATCTGCAGGCAACCAAGACATTGAGGACTGTAGTCCAAAAACCTTGCTAGACTCTTCCTGATGGAGGGCAAGTGGCAGGTAAGGCTTCATTACAAGCTGGCAACCCTGGCACTCGGCTCCGTGGGGGCAGGCACACCAGCCAGCAGAAGGCAAACAGGCAGCATCTCTCAGAGGCAGCATCTGATATTTCATCAGACAAAACCTCGGGGTCTCCAATTATGCAACAGCTAAGTGCTCAGGAGGCTGTGCAGTACAACAGCCCGGGGATCAAAAGCACAAATTCACTTTTCCCTGTAAGCAGCACTTGGAGGGCTCTGCCCTCCACACCAGCCCCCCACCCCCACCCCAGCCCAAGCATTCCCCTCCCATTGCACAACTGCTCAGCTGACCCAAGCAACAAATCTCAACGTCTTATCACTGTGTCAGTTGTTATAACCAAACGCCCGCATTAACAGGGCATTTACTTTTGTACGCCAGCCAGCTCACAGCATCCTTCACTGCCTTCCCTAGGGATGGCGACCACGCGGACCTACGAGCTCTTACGGAAATCAGGTATCACCCTTTTAAACCTGGTAGGGAAAAAAACAAACTCTCCCCTGTGCTCCTCTGCACAACCCTCCCACACGTCCCTCTGCAAACACACACAGAGTTTTGATGCATATTTAATTTTCCTCTTGTACAACAGGGAAAGAATAGAGACTAGCTCTTGGGATTTTAGCTAGGAGCTAAAATTAAATTGCTTTTCAGTGTGGAGAGAGACCCTGGGATTGGACCCATTGCTTCTTTTTCCCATAACTACATTCTCTCACAGCAGAGCAGCTCTCTCCTTTCAGGATCCCAAGTCATTTAAAGAAGACACCTCTATATTATTCCCCACCTAAGAACAAGGCTTGGCTCAACGAAGACGTTCAGCTTCCTACACGCACAGACTGAAAACACTCATCACTACATGTGCCCCTTGATGCGTGTCGAGTCCTTCAGGAGCCAAACTACTGATACTCACAGATGAAGTCTGTTTTGCAAAGCTATTCCAAGATTATCAAGAGGTGGATCATCACTTATCACTTAGCTGTGATTTATTTTTACGTTCTTTCTTGTGAAATTGCCCCAAATTGGGTGGATCCCACCCTGGCAACTTGCACACCACTATCACATCTGCTCTAAGATTATCTTGGCCAAAGAAACAACAAAACCTTTTCTGATGCTTACACCATACCAGCGTCAGATTCAATAAACTGCGGGACATTTGAACAGTTAGATGTTGCTATCAGGGAAAACGGTAATACTGACAAAAGTTCAACCAAGAAATGTAAAATACGAATTTACAGACTTACCATTTTTGTCAGCTCTTCTGAAAATCTAGAATTGAAAGAGAAAAAGAAACATTTTTATTATGCTGTTCAACTTGAAAGGGTGAAGCCCTTAGCACCATGTTTAACCCCACGCACAGGGCAGGACCACTCTCTCCAGCCCCTCAAGAGCCAGCTCAGGTGCTTTCCTGAGCTCGCCCTTCCCAAGTCTCAGCCCATCATCCTTCAGACCCACATGATGGGCCACCACTGCTGGGATAGACTATCGACATGGTTGACTTTGGAATAACTGGTGGAAAAGGAGCTAGCCAGCAAAATAAAGATAACACAAAATGCTTCCAGCAGTTCGGGCATCTCCCATCACCTTCACAGAAGAAAGCCAAATACATGGAGCCAACACAAGATAAATACCTGTTAAAAAAAAAATCGATTACACCATCCATGCAGCCAGCCCAGCCAATTTCTCTAGCATCAATAATATCCCTTAAATTAAGTTCCACAGTTCTGCACTTCTGAAACATATTATTTACAATATTAAAAAAAAAAAAAAAAAAAAAAAAAAAAAAAAAAAACCAAACCAAAAAAACCCCCCACAAGTTTCCTGCGTGGGAAGGAGATTATATTTAGACTTAAAACTACAGTGTGGAGGAACAGCCCACAGAGAGGAATCAGATAGCCCTTTCAGAAGAAAACAAATCGCAATGATGTGTAGTACAGTAGAATTTGCCAGGGAGAAAGACAGTAGAAACAACTCCTATTTTTCTGACTAATCTCATTTCAGGAAGACACTCCTGACAGAATGCAATAGCAAGAGGCTTGTGCAAGACTCAAAATCTTACAGGTTTCTGCCAAAAACAGCTGCTAGCACAGGTTTTGCCATAAATTACAAAAAAATCAACATGCTCATAAATTGGGCAGAAAAGGGGAAAACATTTTCATCATCTCTTCAGACCTGGCCCTATTAATTTGAGCAAGAGCAGAGATTTTTGGCTGTACAAAGACATTTCCCTGTGGAGAGAATAAAAACACCAACAGGACAGATGAGAGTCAGCCATAAAATGGAATCTCTTATTTTCTGGGTCATAAAATCATTTACATTAATAAATAAATAAATAATATCAGAAAAGAAACTGCTGCACAAAGCAAGAAACCCAAGAGACAAACTGAATTGCAGAATGTGCTATTTAAGTGAATATGGTTTAATTAAGGAACATTAATCATTTTTTTGCCCAAAGTTCTTCTTAGGCTGCATAAGGCAAAGTCAAAGATGGACTTCGTAGTGTGCTTCAGCAGAGGCAAACACCTTCTCCTTAAGCCAAGCCTAAATGGTGGGAGTCACTAAGTCCCAGCTTCAAGAGAGGATCATAAAAACCCTACAAGGACTACAGCTTGCAGCCACTCCAAAACTGCTTACTTCTTGGGCTGACCATTTTTTAGAGTAATTAGATGTTGGGGGGAGGGGGGGAAATCCTACTGTCTCCATACTTACGGACTTCATCAAGGTTAAATACGGGTTTTGAGGAGCCAGCCAGCCATGGCTTGTCTACGGGAAGAAAGAATAAAGCCAGGAAGGACAAGCAGGACCCAGCAAGCCCCGTGGCTTTGGTACACATCACCCAACTGTGCACAATATGCCTTGCCCGGAGTGTGAAATATTCCTATTCTCCTGGCTTGGCCACCTCAAGTCCTCGCTCCCCACGAGCGCCTCCAGATGAAGCACTTTTCTTTCTAGATGCTGATTCTTTCTGGGCTTTTTATTTCATCACCACATCCTTCTGGTGCTGTTCCCACTGCTTGGGAACAAAGGCATTGCATCGAGTCTAACACAGAAGCAGCGCTGTCTATTTTAAGGTCCTGTGGGAGATCACCGCCCTGCTAAGCACAGAGGGAGAACGGGAAGGCAAAAACAATCGGTAAAATGTAGCTTCAAGCGGGATAAAGCTCAATCTGCAGTGCTCTGTTCTGTGGAGCCACCAGCCCTCCCATGAATGATTGGAGCAAGGGGGGGGGGGGCGGGGAATCAAATTAAGAAATTGAAGAAATGTTAAGAAATTGAATTACTTATGTCCAGCTTCACTAAGTGAACTTTTTAGGGCTTTAACACCCCCAGATACTCCTAGAAAGTATGACCATTTCTAAATGAACACCCTGATGGACGATCACATCATTGCGTTACCTGCCAAGGTTTATTCTACAGGACCAAGCTGTTTAGTTTTTATTGCTAATGAACAAGATTTATTCTTCCAACTTAATTGGACCACCTAAGATTTGCACACACAAAAAAATATTAAACAGGACACCTGGAGAGAAAGCAATTTAAGATAAAGTCATCTGTCAGCACAGGCAGGCAGTACATCAAGGTACGAACACTGGAATGAGCATCAGGAGGCTGATAAAGACATAATATACTCGGTGATAGATCAGTAATGCTGCCAAAAACGCTGCTTCTGTGAAGACTCAGGATTTATGCTCTAGCTCCGCAAACAAGAATGCCCTCCCACACACAGCCTGAAGATGCCCTCTGTTCATGTTTTGAATTAGTTGCTTCACTGTGGGAAGGATGTGGCGTGCTTTTGGTAAGGGAAAGGTGTAAGGTCTGGTGATGGAAGGAAAATCGCAGCCCCTCACACCTCCCCTACAGACCAGTGGGGCAGACCCCCGAAGGCAGCTCAGTGCTGAGCTCCCAGGGAGCTCAGGCAAGGAAAAGTTCCCACCAGCTCCAGCAAGGGGGAATATAAGCAAAGATGCTGCATCATCTCCAACACAGAGGTTCTGAAACTGGTCCACCCCGCTGCCGCTCTCTGCAGGAATGCAGTAACTCCATCGCTGCTATTCGCTCTCAGCAGCAAAGCCGCTTCAACTTAGTCAAGGCAGCAGCCCTGGAGATCAGCGAGAGCGGAGGTGATGAAACATTGATGGAGAAACACCCTGTCCTGCCAGGCCTTCGGCAGAGATTGGCTTCCCGCGCCTCCAGCCCAGCCAAGGACTGTCCCCAGTGGCCAAGAGCTTCGTGAGACGGGAGCCTGCAGCACCGCGCAGCCTGACCAGGGATGCTCTTTCCGCTCCATCACCCCCAGTTCTCCAACTGGTAGGGCAACGCGCCGCTTTTAGACGGTAAATGAGAAATTATCCAGTCCAAAAACTACTACAGCAACTGTCTCCCCCATCAGCTATGCTTTAAAACTATTAAGCAAGTCTCCTGAAGCACAGGCGAAGTCACATGGTGAGCCCACAGGATGCCCACAATATGGGCCAAATTAACCCATTTTATAGGAATTTTGCAGGCAATGCATGCAGCTCACTGTCTGCAGCGCACTTTTTCCATTTACCAGGTGCTGAGATGAATATAAACTCTGTTTTATTTAGAGTGAGGAACCTCTCTCAAGATTTCTAATAGCTTTTTTTTTAAATGTACATTTTTGCTGTCGTCTCAAATGGCTACTACAGCTATTTGGCTGCCAGAAGTAAGCAATTCAAAACACTAGTGGTAATAATAAACTCGAAACAAATGATGGTTTCAAATTTAAACATTCAGTTCTGCCTTCTCAAAGCTTCTGGATGAGAATATGTGACACTAGGGGCTGCTTAATGGAAGTTTTCTCAGCACTTTTATTAAATTCACACAAGTACTCCCCTAACAAGTCTAAGAATTATTACAGGGCTTAGAGAGTTTATTATCCCTTCAGCAGGTTAATACGATGTTGATTTAAAATAGAGTGTAACTGAGCAAGAATTTTGTTTTCCATCGTCATCTTGGTGCAGAATGGAGGACAAAAAACCCCTAGGTCTCCTGTGTTGAGGAAAGCCTATGGATGTGAAAGCATCCAGATACACCTAAAAACCCAATTAATCTGCTCACTACGTTCCTGCATTCCTGTTCTTTTTTTCTGTTCCTCTCCCTACAAGTCTCAAGACCTCAGCTAGAGCCAAGACAAGGTTTTATATCACGTATGGACTTCACCTCTCTAACTCCAGGTACCGGCAGAGATTTCCTCTCCTACAGCCTCTCTGTGTTGCTCTTTCCAGTAATAATGTCAGAAAATAATGAGCTGAAGCTTTGCCACTTTGGACTACATCTTTAGGCATCATCAGGCTAATGAGCTTTCCCCATGCGTGGGGAAAAGCTGGGTTTTGGTGTTTTGCTAAGAAATACACCACTGGTGTGGAAATACTATCCCTCCACCTCCCAAAACAAGGCTGCTCCAGAGCTCTAGGTCTGCTGGCATTTTCCCCACTCCAAAACAGATATCCTTTCCCCCCCACCCCTTTCTCCCCAAGAGAAGGGCAGTTAACACCATGTCCCAGCCTCTTTTCACTCTTCCCTTCTCCTCAGACTTTACCTAGCTGTCCTAAATAAAAGTTGCGTGAGACAGGTAAGAGTTCCATTTGATGTCCCCACCTACACAGTCCTAAAAATTACTGTTCCATAAACACTGGCCCTGGGTGTAACTCCATTTTGAGCACCCACTACCAACGCCCTGACGAGAAGAGGGAGGATGAAGTCTTCTGTGCAATCATGTACCTTGCAGTGAGCAATCCCTGGACACAGAGAGCCCAGCCGTGCCCTGCCTGCATGGCTTGAGGGGACGACTTCGAGTCATGGATTTCACATAGGGAGGAGGAAAGAAGAGGAGAATTGCCTTCCGGGTTCACTCAGAGAAGTAAGAAGGTAAACAAAGACACAAGGGGTGAATCAACCTTAAAAAAAAGAAAAGGGAAAAAAAAAAACCAACAAAAAAACCCAACCCACGGAAGGAAAAAGGTCAAAGCAGAAGGGGATTGGGAAGGGATTCCTGTGGCTGCAATAGCTTTGCTAATAAAGACTGCACTGGAAATTGCATTATTGACAAAGTTGGAAAACTGTGCCACTTCTTAGATTTGCATTTGGAAATGCACCCTTGGCACAATTCTCTGTATTTTCTATCTAAACACCTGACTCAATCCTATGGGGCTGAAAAAGTGGCCATGTAAGAGAGGGTGCAAGAGGAGTCACTAACAGAAGAGCTGGATTTGAATTGATCTTTCTGATCCTGTCAAAGAAGGAAAGAGGCAAATAAGGGTCAAAATCAGTTTTCAGCAAAAGACAGAGCAAACCAAACAAAAAGCTTCATCTGATCTGAAATGAATGGCGCTGCTTTCTTCAGAAGCGTTTAAAACAAAGCCAAAAAGCCACGCAGGTAGTCACCACTGGCAAAGCCAGAAGGGAGGCGGGGATGGCAGTGCCCCTTGGAGCACACAGCTCCGCCACGAGGATGCTCACCCCTAGCCGCGGCTGACCCTTATTTTAGATGCCAAGTAGGAGATGTTCCCTTTCAGTGGGCTCTCCCTGGTGTAAACGAGATGGAGCATCTCTGCCTGCAGCCGCCGTGGCTGAGCAGGTCTGACGTGCACTGGAGTTCACACGCCTGCTGTCAACACAGGTTTTTGACAGTGACACAAAGGCAGGGAGCGATGAACGAGGACAGTCGGTAAGTCAGCACTGAAGTGCTCCCAGGCAGAGCGATACCTGCCTAGACATTTCCCATGCCTCGGGAGCCATCCGCTCCAGCTCTATACTGCGTGTGGGTTCACTCACACTCAGCAAATACATCTGATATACACTTACCCCCCACACACACCATAGTCTCCTTGTCAGAGGTCTTGTGACATTTGAGGATTGGTTCTGGACTGGAAATGCCACCATCCCCACACACGGATTTGAGCAGCACTGTGACAGCTTCAGCTTTTTAATAAAGCAGTTTTGCCCTCGTTGATGCAGAGAGGAGCTCAGGGCATCTTCAAACAGCCCAGAAGGCAGAGAGAACATAGCGTTACCACAATCTCACATCATAAACTCTGGGTAGGCATTAGTTATCTACAGCAGATTACACACGCTGCCAGTCCTGAGGTTCTGGCTCTTGCAGGCGGAGCAGCCGTGAGCAACCCAGACCCACAGAGCAAACACCCAGAGAGACACCCAAGGGCAGCCTCAGGATGGGTACAGACTCTTGGCTCAACCCCAGCCCCTTATGCTGATTTAACAGATGTTTTAAGACCTTACCATTAAATGCAAAGTGGTATCTTCCAGGCTCCTAGAGTGACATATCACCTCCGCTTGATCTGCTACCACCACTGAAGAGCATCTGTCACCCCCTAGTTTTACTTGCTGCCTATTTTAGGCAACGCGTAGGACTTGAATATCTTCTTCATTAGTTTGCTACCAGGATTTAATTAATCTGCTTTTTTTTCACACTTGGAAACCTATGATTTTGAGCTGAACTAGTAAACATTATTCAACCTTTTTTAATCCTTTACCTGAAAGGATGTGGGAAAAATAGAAGAAAAATACTGAAACAAGCCCAAAGGTAAGATTCATCCTCCACGTGGCAGCAGCCAGGTTGATGGCAGAAGACATCCAACCCCCTTGTTGTATTTTGTTATTCCTCAGCCTTCAGGTTTGCCCCACACCACCACAGTTCTGTTTCTTTGGTGGAAAGGGTGAAGGGAACTTTGTGCTGGCCCACCAGCCACACTCATGGTCTGGAGGAGTCAGAACAAGCTTGTCAGGGATGGCTGAGTCAAAGGAAAGAAAGAACAGAAGAGGAAGAAAAAGTGACTAAGGTACCATTAGCGTCAGAGCCATCTTACCTAATTCATAGCCAAATGAATTAAGCCAAGCTTAACCCTCCTTCTCCAGCCCCCGATGAACTGCCTACAGAGCACACCAGCTCATGTGAACGTGTAAGTTAAATATAAAATCTTACGGGTCTTTTACTTCATCGCCACCCACCGAGAAGTTACACTGCTCCATGGCTGGGACTCGCTGCTTCCCCAGCACATCCACATAATGCAAAAACGTGAATGAATTAATTGGGAAACGTGTTCTCATCCCTGAGGATTCGGTGGGATCCCTGGTACTTTTCTGCTAATGTGTGAAAACCTAAATGCATGTTCCCATGTTTAAACTCTTTGTTTGAAAAGGCAGGGAGGGTCTCATGGTGCACTTGAAGAGCCCGTTACAGTAAAGTCACAGTTTCAGTTTATGTTTCTGTTGTAACTGGGGAAAAAAGGGAGAGAAGCAAGTTCTAAGGGAGTAGGAAAAAACCTCTCCAAACCCTTAAATCTTACATTTCCAGCATCCATTTCTACTTTCAGCAGGTGAGAAAGGGCACCCAGTCCCCTTGTGAAAGGGAAAAAGGATCTGCACGCCCAGCTCTGTAGTATTTCCCACCGGTTAAAGACATTCTGAAAGTTCATGGCTGATTTTCTCAGCTCAAACCTCAAAGCAGGAAAAAAAGCCATTTACAGATGGTAAAACTGAACAGATAAGATACCATTTTGGTGGGAAAAGTCCTAACTCAGGAACCTCTTGTATAAACTTAATGTTGCTTCCCAATTGAATTTATGCTCTGGAGCCTAGATTCCACATTATTGTAAAATTTTGGTATTTCAGGGCAGGTAAGAAAAAGAAAACCAAAAACCCACAAACTGAAAACCCAAACAAGTTAACTTAACAGACTTAAGGGTATTAGATGCATTTACCTTTTCAGTTTCCCTGTGAAGCAGCATTTCCTACAGCCTGCAGCTGCCCAGCTGTTTCACCGGGCAGGACCATCCATCCCAGCCCTCTGCTCTCCAGGCTGCTTTGGGCACCTTGGTAGACCCAGTGGCACTGGTTCATTCAGGGAACCAAAATCCCTGTCAGCCCAGGGTGCTCAGATGTAATGAGTTTCGGATCTGCCAACCCATGCCTACCAGGGACGTGGTAGAAGATCCAACAAATCATTTAGAAAATGCAAGGACTTGCGTGGAAGAGTTACTACTGCCTAACTCCAAGGAGGCTGGAGGAGAGTGTGAATTATCCTTTACTACAGCCAGTGTCTCAATAGTTTATTTTTGCATTCACTACTTTTTTTTTAATAAAGCTAGGAGATAGCAAAGCTGAGGATCTATGTGTTTAATTACTAGATGCCGTGGAAAGACTGTAATTACACCAATTACACCGTTTGCACTCCAGTTGATTCCACCCCATTCTGCCAATTCATTTTAAGTGCAAATAGCCTCGTTAGCTCCCTAATCAGGAAGTCTATAAATACCGCAGCGGTGGCACTAAGCACAGCCCTGCCTGCCTCCCCAAACCTGGGTAAGGGAGCCCTGGCTCCCACACACTCGCAGGCACTCAGGACCATGCTGCCCAGCTCCCCCTGCACAGACCCTCCCAGCTGCAGCCCTGCAGGGACTGGGGTCCAGGATCTGGGGTGAACGGCGGACGCCAGGTGTACCCCTATGCCCAGCTAACCTGGGGCAGCCCACGGTGCAAGACCCATGGGGGGTTGCAGGACCTGGAGTCCTGCATCCCCATCCAGTCAAGCTAATTGATTAAGGATCAACAGTGCATTCCAACCCCAGCCAGTCCAGAGGCTGCAGGACCTAGGAAAGGGGCTGCAGGACCTGGGGTGCACCCTCATGTCCAGCCACTCCAGAGGATGAGGGATTCTGGCAAGGAGATAAAGGATACAGGCTGCATCTCCATGCCCAACCAGTTAGAAAAAAATACGCAAGACTCGGGCTGCACCCTCGTGCCCAGCCACTTTGGGGGTGCAGGGGCCCAGAAGGGGGGTACAAGATCCAGATTGCACCCCTTTTCCCAGTTGGTCCGGGAAATGCAGAACTTAAGTGCATCTTATTCCCAACGGTCCCAGGGTGTGCAGGGCAGGGGAATGCAGGAGCCCGGCTGCGCCCCTAGCCCGCCGCCAGTCCAGGAGGTGCAAGACCCAGACAAGCAGGTGCAGGACCCGGGCTGCGACCCCCTGCCCAGCCAGCCCAGGGCACAGGATCTGGAAAGGGGTTGCCGGATTTGGGCACTCCTACCCCCAGACAGCGCGGGAGGTGCAGAACCTGGTCTGCACCCCATCCCCGACCGGCCAGGGATGCAGGATCCGAGGAATAACCCTGGTGCCAAAGCCGGTCGGGGGTGCAGGAACGGCGGGGCATGCAGCGTGGGGCTGCGGGAGCCGGGGCGCAGCCTCTTGCCCACCCGCTCCGGGAGATGCCGGACCCGGGAATAACGCCGGTCCCGAGCTGGCTGGCTGGGACAAAGGGATGCAGGACCCGGCTGCGCCCCACGCCCACCCAGCCCGCGGGTGCAAACCCCACGCGAGGGGGTACAGCTCCAGGCTGCGCCCCGATGGCGAGCAGGACCCGTGCGAGCAGGGATGGGGACAGGAGCCGCGGTGTCACCCGCGTCCCGGGGTGCGGGACCGGCGGTGCGGGACCCACTCACATCGAGGATGACGGAGGTGCCCTTCCTCTGCTCGGCGGCGGCGGCTACGCCCGGGGTGAGCAGCTCCCGCTCGGTGACAGCCTTGTCGCTCATCCTGGCCACCACCCAGCGCAGCAGCCCGTCCAGCCCGCGGAGCGCCGGCGGCGGCTTGCGCAGCAGCAGCCTCTGCACGCCGGCCCGGCAGTACCGCGCTGCCTGCTCGCACATCGCTCAGCCCGGCCTCATGCCGGAGCTGGGGGCTCCCTCCTCCTCCTCCTCCTCCTCCTCCTCCGCCTCCTCCCACCGCCACACGGCGGGGGGGACCCGCGCGGCTCCTGCCCGAAGAGCAACTCGGGGGGCGGGGGGGGGGGGGGAGGGGGGCGGATTTTTTTTTGGGGGGGGGGAAGGTCACCCCCGAGGGGCCCCGCTGGGTGCTGCCTGCCTGCTCCCACCCCCACACAGCCCCTCCTGCCCTGCTCCAACACAAAGCAGCCTTTTGGGCATTTTTTATCTAAAGAGAGTATTCCTGTTGCATGTCCTCTCCCCTCTGCAGCCCACCCCCCCACCCACCCCACCCCCCATTCTAGCAGCTCTTTGTAAGGACAGCAGAGAGCAAATTTCTTGCTAGTAAATAAAACTTGCCTCTGACGCCCTACTCATACTCCAAGAAGTCCCTGTAGGATGAATAGCCATCCCTATAGGATGAAAATCCAGCTGGAGTATTGCAGCATTCACAGCTACAGAGCAACCCACGGTGCTCAGCTGGACAAATATTTCTAATCCTGTGACTGTGTATTATGAGGATATCCCTTTGCGATACTCCTGTGCACACCTACACAGGTGAAGATCTAGGCTTGCAGTAGGAGCAATACATCTTCTGGCCAAAACACCACTAGATCATTTCATCTCCCCCACACACACTCGAGGAGATGCTCGCATTTTGAGTTCACACCCAGAAAGGCACCAGAGAGCTCAGACCAGCCCCTCTGGGGGTGCCCAGAGCACTAGAGTGGCCAAAGGCTCCCAACAGCCTTTCCCCCCACCCAGCCACAGCAGCCAGACCCTCTCGCAGGCAGCTCCAGGGGACTTTGTACTCCACCAGGGCCACATCCCCAGATTTGAACATCTCTGATGCAGGAGCCAGCAAGCCCAGCACCCCTGTGCAAGCGTTACACACCTCCCATGCTGAGCCCTGTGCCTGACCTCCAAAGGAGGAACAGCATGACCAACAGCCCTGACCCGCTACCGCTTTAAGAGAAAAAAAAAAAACAAAACCGATAAAAAATTATTTCTTTAAACAGAAAAAACTTGGCAGTGCACCAAGACCCCCCAGGAAAGCCTTCCTGGAGATACTATTTAGCCTCTTCTTCTAACCACCCATCTTTATTCAGGTAAATTAGGGTGAAACCTTGCTGTTTGAGGTGGCAGGTAGGGGAACGTGCATTTTTCTCTCGCTGCTGCTCAGAGAAAAGTGAGTGGGAGCCCAGTTCTCTCTGCTGGAGTATGTGGATAATGGCTGGAGGCTCTTGAAAGGCTTTTCAGTAGCTGGGGCACAGAGGTGTGTGGCAGTAGGCCAGAACACCCGTGGGCTGAGCCCCTCTTTCACCAAGCTCTCACCTTTCTGGGTTTCCTTCTTCTCCAGCAATGCAAAATTAATGGGGAAAAACGGAGGAACTTCAGGGGGTTGATGTTGGCTCATGGGAGCTGTGTGGAACGCTTGAACAGTTCTGTGTTCGTTTACAGGGATGCTCAGAGCAGGCTGGTGTACAACCCGGTCGTCACTCAGTCCCCACTCACAGCTCACAGCAAAGCTAATCGAAGGCAAGACACGTCTTATCATCCTTGCCATGAGCTTAGGATGGCATCCCTACACACCAACTGCTGGTGCCAAACAGCCCGCACCCCTCATGGCCCAAATTATTGCACTTTTTTGTATTTTCACAATCCTCAGGTTATTTATACGCTTCTTTCTCCTTTAGACATCCCTCTGCTAAACGACTGGTTCGGACTGTATTAGCCACACACATTTTAGTATTATTATATGCTCATTATTTAAACTATTTACTGAATAAATTTATAAAGAAGGTTTTCTGAATTTTTCTTTTCACGTGCCATCGAGATTCATTACTTGACTTGGAAGTTTGCGACTATTTCTCTATTTCTGTCAAAATCAGTTCATGTAAATGTCAAAACCAGCTCTGTGGCATTTAAATACTCATTTTTCCTCCTAAATGGGTCTAGATAGAAAAGGTTTCAGCCACTCAGACATTTGGAAGAAGGCCCTCATTCGTACTGGGCTGTGTTGCTAGGGGCTTAGTTATTCCCAAGTTTCCACGAGGCTGAAAATGGAAAAAGCAAGGAAAAAAAGGGGAAAGGCAGTTCTACTTACCTGAGCCAGGTGAGAAAACACAGGAACCCCCAAGGCATGTGCTCAGGCTGGTCCCAGCCCACCCATCACCCCCCAGCCAAGGGGAGGACAGAGGCACAGATGTCAGGTTGGGCTCTGTGTGCCAGAACTCGTCCCCTCCTGCCTGCCCAGGGAGAAGGGGCACTGTCTGTACTGAGCAAATAAACACGACTGCAGCCCGGGCACTGGGGCTTTGCCAGCCTCTCCTGCCACCACGTGCTACTGGTCACGGCACTGCCCAGGTCCCTGGCAAGAAGCCATCAGCCAGGGCCAGAAGAAGAAACCAAACAAGTGATGGCCACGTGGAAACAATAGGGTTTTGCCTGCTCTAGAACACCTGTCTGCAGCTTGAGCTGTGGCTCCCTGGCATCCAGCACACTTCTTGCTCCTTTGTTAAAGGTGGAGAGAGCAGGACCACCAGCAGCCACCAGCTGCCTGGCAAGCTTTATGCCTGCGCATCATGCAGATGCCGAGTGGCATAGGAAGAAATAGGAGAGAATGGAAAGGAGACAAAAAGTTAAAATCCAGGCAAAGTTCATCCCGGTGAAAGCAATGAGCATTAATTGCAGGTCTGGATACACTCAGAGCAGACAGGCCACACAGCGTCCCACAGCAGCAGAGCCCATACGCAGAGCAGCCCACTGCCTCTGCTGCTGATCCAGGAGCATTTTGCTTTCCACGCTGCTTTGCAGAGCTCAAACGCTGCCCGACGGCTGTCAGGGCACGCTGCAGAAGGAAAGGCAGCAGCTGCAGCTCCACTTTCCCCTCCTTGACATTCAGTAGTGAGCTTCCCTGCTGCTGCCCTAGCCAGGGCACACACACGTGGTCCCAGACCATTACAGTCGAAGGCTCCAGTAAGGATGAGAAGGTTGTTGAAGGCTGGGAGAGATCAGACATATTGTCCCACACCCCCAGCTCCAGGTTCAGAAACTCGGAGATCTCAAGAAGAGGCTATTGCCACGCCAGCTTCAAGTCTTGATCTTGGCCCAGTGCTTTTCCCTCCCTGATGCATGTGGTGCTCGGCACAAAGCGTTGGTTTACCCCCATCACTGGCGATGTTTGCTCCGCAGGCTTTCATAGGAGGCTCAGCCACGTGCTATGCCCAATATTTTCCAGCAGTTTCTGGAAAGGCTGTTGGAGCAGGAGCTCAACCCATGTGCTGTAATTTCAAATGAGAGGCCACCTGAAGAACCCAAGGGCTCCTCTGAAAGAAAGGTCCGAGACAGAGCAGAAGTCCTGCCTGCAGCCCAGCGTGGCAGGCAGAGCCAGCGGCTTTCATCTCCCCTTTGAATTCTGCCTGCTCCCCCCTGCCCCTCAGCGCACAGCGGGGAGTTGTATTTAATTAAAAACTTCCAACAGGCAGGACCTGCAGCCTCAGTTGGTGCAAAATGTCACATATGACTTACTAATATTTACTAATGACTGAGGGATTGAGGTTAATCTAATGGTTTGATGGCAGGAGGAAGGAATGACGACCCCGTTACAGAGATGGGAATTAGGTAGAGTGACAATGACCTTGCTGGCACAGCCCAGGGGGCTGGAATGGCTGCTTTAGTCCCTGCACTAATTTGTGTTTATTATAATGCAACGTGTAATCACCAGGTGATTTCATACCAAACTTATACGCCAGGTTTGAAAACGCCACACTGCCCACAGCACCAAGGTAACACACTGGTCTGAAGACAAGCCAGGAAAACCATGTACAGGTGCACTGTAAGTTAACTCCTAAGAATTAAACAAACCCCCTCCCCTCTGCACTTTGAGGGGTCCAGAGCTCGTGGTTTGGGGAACACAGCTATTCAAACACCGAGCCCAGCCCAGTCACTGGGGTCACAAGTTTCTGATCCAGGCTGGGGCAAGCAGGAGGCTTCGAACATCCCGTTTCATGTCACATTGATCTTAGAGTGCTATGCTGGCTCTTGCTTTGAGACAAAATGCAGACTTGGACTTTAAATACCTCCAGAGCCTCTTCCAACTACAGTTAGGTTAGTGAGCAAAACCTTCCCCTCTTTTAAAGCACCCTGCTTGCAGCCAGGCACCCCCTCCTGCTCCAGGGCCAGCCGGCAGCCACGGGGGAATGGGCTCAGCCCGGGTGGGAGACCCCCGCGTGGAAGCGGGTGAGCAGAAGGGCTTTTCTGAGTACTCAGCCCCCCCATTGCACTCGTTGCTACAAATGTAGACCGGGCACAGTGTGAGAGTTCAGGTTTTCCCTGGCCATAATCCTAAAGGCAACCCATGGATATCTGGGAAACTCATCAAGGGGAATCAGCTGGACTAACCTGACCATCAAACAAAACTCCTGCAGCATTAGGAGATCACAGCCCCCACATGCCCAGACTTCCCCACAGCTCTGAGATGTTCATCAGAGCACTACGAGGAATTACCACCATAAGAAACAAACATCAAATAAATCTTTAAAAATATATTAAAGCACCAAATCATAAAGAGACTCACCTTCCAAGACGTACCCAAGCTCGTCCCGGAGAAGGGCTGGGAGCTGTGTGGCTTCTTCCAAGCTCCCAGCAGCAGCCCAGCTCCCGGCTGGGGCTGTGGGTATCCTGTGAAATTCAGGACATTTGTGCTGAGGGCTCCACACCAGCCCCAGGCATGGCTTTCCCTCCCCAGGGAAGCTGCCGCTGTTGAGTGGAAACCTTAGAAAACAAAGAGTATTGAATTGTTGTTATTGTGAGGTGCAGGGATGCAGGCAAACAGCAGGTAAAACCCCTCTGCTGATGGCTGATAAAGAAATTCAGGGGGCAGATGGTTTTGTTTGAGTATTTTTCAGCCTGCTTGTTTGGGTGATAAGAAGGCATTACCCAGCCCTGTCGTTTTGGCAATTGATGAAATGAGCATTTAACCCCAAAACCAACACACCCTTGTTTTAAAGTTACAGGCCACTCACAGGTAGAGCCTGTGAGCGTGTAGTTGTAGGGAAGAGATGCTGTAACATTTTTCTAGCAGGTTTATTATTTGTAATAGTGTTCACATAAAGCAGACCAAAATATTTTCCCCTTCAACATGCAATTTAAGTCAGAACTTTTAAGAACCCTTGGAATAAGCTAATCCATTTCTGATGACCTTTCAAAATTACCCTTTGTTTCCTGTGCCTGGTACACCTCATGTCAGATCATATGTAACAGCATAAAGAGCACAGAAACAGGGAACTGTGGACTTTCAGATTTATAAGCCTGTGTGCAGGAATGACCATCGATTAAAATTTTTTTTTGAGTTATTGCACCTAAATAAATTATTGCCTCTTTATAATTGACCTCTGCAATTGCAACATGAAACTGTCAAATAACATCATTTTAATGGACAAAACGTGTCTGCAAATGTATTGAAATTAGAGCAGTCAAGCTTCTTCATAGCAAAAGTGGAGAGGGAGGGACTGGCCTTTTTCCCGTTGCTCACGCCCTTTATAATTAATTTCTAAAGTCATGTATTTCCTGACCTTTGCCCAGCAGATACCACTTCTGGACAAATTTTGGGAGGAAAGGTTTCCCCAGTTTGTTACTGACAATAAATACTGTTAATTACTGACCGGAGGCTAGAATCTGACAGCTTTAAATGTAAGAAGGACTCCCTCTGGGGTACAGCATGTAGGCACGATGGCAAAGCCCCTCTGGCAAGAGCCCGGGCAGAGTCGCAGGGCACGGGCAGGATGCTGGCTGAGAGCTGTTTAAGGGGATGCTCAGTGCAGAGAAATAAAATAGAAACCTTCCATATTCTGAACATATTTAACCTGTGGCCAAAGCTGGGAACACGTGGAGGTTATTCAGAAGAGCATAAAACTTGCTTGAGCATCCCTGCAGCATTGCTCCCTGTCCTCAAAGCCAGGCTGAAACTGCAGAACAGGAGCGATTTTGGCATGAAACCTGTGCCGAGAGAGGCTGCACCCACAAGCCAGGCTGGCTTCACACAACCCCAGCACCACGCTGGAGCCCCAGGGTGGGAGCACCCCACCCCCCCCACCCCACCCCACCCCCACCCCCCCCACCCCCCCCCACCCCCCCCCCCCCGAGCCTCTCGGTGGGTGGCCGGAGGAAGAGTTGGATGTGAAAATGCCAGAGAGCCTGGCAGGCTGTGCTGACACTGGGACAGCAGCTGCCAGCTGGCTGTGACCTGCCCTCAGCCACCCTGGGGACACCCGGGACCAAATTTCACATAGCCCCAGGGTTTGCTGGTCTATCTATCTACGCAGGCGGCTGCGCGCCTAGGTGGGATCCCCAGGGGTGAGGGATCACTGCCACAAGCACGCTCAGTAAATGAAGTTCAGGGTAAGCAGATGGCACAGCAGCAAGCACTGGCAGCAAGGAGAGGTCCGTCGGGTGCTCCCCAAAGGGTGCTCACTGCAAGTTCCAGGAGTGAGCTGGTCTTTCATGTCAGACCATCAGTTTAGTAGCACACTCAAGGCTGCTCCTCACTGCTTAAGCACCAGGCACATTCATTTTCCCCACAGCATTTTATTTGTCCTTATTCGCTGTCCTCAAAGTGACAGAAGTGGGGAAATTATTTATATTTCACACCGCTCCAGTAATTATTCACCAAGGGTTTGGATGAGTAACATCTTCTGTTTCTCCAGTCCTGCTCACTGCTGGACACACAAAAAAATCACTTTATGGGTGTGATATTGGGTTTCCTGGCTGTGGAGCTATTTTAAAACACTGCTGTGTTTGCCACTTTGGGATCAAACTCATATAATTTAATGGGTTTCACTGAGACATCAACAGGCCTGCAAGGCAGCTATTGATTTCCCACAACAAAGGGCCACTCGATGTAATTTGACAGGATCACCATGAAAGTGACTTTGAGCTGCAGGTGCCGGGATGCACACGGGCGAGCGCTCGCTGGGATCTCACGGAAAATGACCCCCCAGGCGAGGCAGCTCCTGAGCCAGCATCCCCAGGGGAGTGTGAAGACGAGCAGAGCAGCAAGTGCCTTTCCCCCACCACCACCACCAAAGTCCCCTCCATCCCACAAGGCCAGAGCTGGAAAAGAGCCACCTCCATCCCAAGGTGTCACCCTCATGAAATGTCACACCTGCAGCCTGCGGGCACCGGAGAGGTGCACGCCAGTGGCACGGCATGCAAGGACATCTAGTGCCTGATGCTGAGGCTGCAAGGAGGCGCTGGGTTACCGCAAAGTGTGGCTTTACCGGTGGTTTATCTTCTTGCAGCAATAAAAAGTCCCCACAGACCCAGCTCCAGCTGTATTCCCGAGGGCAGGATCCCGTCAGGAGGGTCCCTGCCAGGCTCTGACATGTGTTTCGCTCCCCAGCAGCCGGTGCCCCCTTGCCTGAAACACAGCTCCTCTGGCAGGTCCAGTTTGGGCAGATTTGGGCCACTTCCCCAGCCGGGTTCAACACACCCCGCGCAGTTCGTGGGGTACGGCAGGCAATGCGGCACAGCTGATGAGAGTGTGAGATCCGTGTCTTCATCTGCTCACAGTGCCCACCTTTCTATTCCTCTGTCCTGGGAGCTTCTCAAAGTCCAGCACAGCTCCAGCACCCTGGCAGAATGCTGCTCTGGGGATAGAGCTGACCACACGGTTTGCAGCACAAAAAACCAATCTTTTTTTTCAAAGTTTTCAAAGGAGATACCCCCGTCCAAACTCTTTGTAGCCAAGCTAAAGCTGCTTGGGTGACACAAACAGGGCTTGTCAAGCCCTTGTACAAGCAGAAACACCATATTCCTGAGGATAATCTAAGCTACCCACAGCTGAGGAAGACTTCAAAACAATCTCACAGGGCTAAAAGGTCAGAGCGCCCGGTGGTTTAGGCACACAGCGTGTTTGCGGAGCACCCAGCGGAGCACCGGGACACACGATGGCAGCAGCCGCCTGGCCGGGCACTGCGGCACCTGCAGCCGAGGTCGGAAAATCATCACATCCAGGTGCTGCCCGCAGGTGCCCCTGCCCACCGCCCACCCCTTAGCAGCCTTCACTCTGTAAAATAGAGTTTTTCTTTAAATGAGAGTTGGTGAGAATGGCTGGAGGTAGGGAAGGTCCCACCGGGCCACGCAGCTCGACAGGGAACCTGAAATAATTATGGATTTGGGATGTCTTAATCTAGCCCATCCCCACAGGCAGCGATGCGTCCCTTCACGCTTTAAAGGACATTTACTCTGCAAAACTGAGCCTGCCTCGCAGCGAGCCTGCAGCAGCATCCTCTCGGTACTGGTGAGCTTTGCAGTCGGGAGAGGGAGCTGCGCTGCTGTGGGATGGATGCACGGACACTGCAGGGAGGGTTGGAAGCCTGGTTTTGACCAGACCTTGCAGCATAAAATGATAGTGTTTCCTAAAGAAAATAGTGATTGAAAGAGGTTTTAATTGAATGCATAGATATTTTTTGAGTTGTCTTCCCCTCTTTCCTTGAAAGTTTTAAAAACCCCGTAGCTATTTCACAAAATTGGTGCAATTTTATGAATAACTTTAGGGGGTTTTAATCACTTTTTAATGAGTTGGCTACTCCCATCTCAGTGCTGCCCTGCTTGCACAAAGCCTCTGTGTGACAGCCCAGCACCGCAGGCACCCACCCATGCTCCCCCATTCCAACCCCCATCTCTTTACTGAAAGGGAAGATCCCAGCTCTGATCATCCCACTGCCAACTGCATCCCAAGGCGCATGCACACAGGTTTTATCCTCTTAGTTGGGGTTTGACTCACACCTTTGGAAGCCTGAAACTCTTTCCTGGCAAAACCTGTCCCGACAGTTTTACCACCCTGTGCAAGTCCAGATCAGTGCTTCGGGACAGGCAAGACAGCTAACCACCTCTGTGAGAACGTGTCTGTGCAGTCCAAACCCAGATAATGACATAACACGATATCCAAAAGACTGTGATGGGGAAGACCTCAACCTTTTTTCTGTGCAAACACCCTGAGCATCACTGGCAAAGCCCGGGCTGTCTGCTCCTGCTGCCAGGCCAACATGCAGAGCCCTCCGCCCAGCAGACAGCAACATCTTTTGGGGGCTCCCAAGCACAGATTTCCAGAGAAACCCCCTCTTCCAGCACAGGCAATAGATATCTGGAGGGGTTTATCCTTTCTCTGTCTGCTACTGATTTCCCACTGCAAGACACAGGGTGGCAATTAAATCCCAGGCAACTCCAACTTTGTAACTTCCGGAAGAGCACAGAAATAAGATCCAAGCAAACCACAAATTTTAATGGTAAAAGACCTATTGTAATGCCTTTCCAATGGAGCATTCGTTCCCAATTTCTAGGAATTACGAAGCTAATTATTTACCACATGACTTTTCCCATGAACATGGCAGAAATAGGGCTATTAAATGAAACCATGCTATATTTATAACTGCAAAGGACTCCTGGGCCACCCAGGTTGTCTCAGTTCATTGAAGCAAGCTCTGTCTCAAAAGGAGAGGTTTCTTTCTCAGGTTCCTCAACACCAACCCTCGCATGGTAGAATCCCATTTCTCATGATGGGCAGCCAGGAAGCACGAGCAGTGCATGGGACATCGGGTACCGGGATGCAAGGCTCCCAGCTGACAGGTCTACCAGCAGTTTTCTTCAGGTGTCACTTCAGGTTTCTGAAGAGTGGCTATATTAAATGGCAGAATAATGCTTGCATCCATGAGTGCAGAAACACAGACATCTTAAATTGCAATGAGATAAATAACCTGAATTGCTGGTTTTCTTCCTGGCAGAGAAAACCATGCCTATGGGTTGCATCCATGGGTTGTTTCAGATCCTCATTTGGGATCCCTTTGTTTCTGGGCAATTTTAGAGGGATTGCCCCAACACGCCTCACCTGCTGTCTCCAGAATAAATCTGATGCCTTGCAGTAATGTTTCTGAGGGTTTCTTTACCAGATGGACAATGTGAGTCACAGCAGATTTATTGCTTCACCTTTGCCTCCAGGATTGTGACAAGTGACCCCAGAAGCCTGTTACAGACTTGAAAACCATTCCTCCTGCAGCAGACGCATTCTCAGTGCAACGCTCCTGCCCTGCTACATATTCTTTATGGCTGTGAAGCATTTCTAGCCATTAGCTTCAAACCTGTAAAAAAAAAAATAATCCAGAATCATTTATAGCGTTACAGGGCACACCTGAATGGCACATTGCAAACATAATTTACACAAAGACTTTGATTGCAGCTGGCAGATGTGGGTCTCCCAACAACTGCTCCGGAGAGGAGCAGGCATGGTTCAGTCCTGAAGAACCAGCAGGCTGGAGAACACTGGGCTGTTGGCTTGGGAATGGTGGAGCAGGACCAGGAGAGGGCACGAAGCCTGGTGAAAAGCACCCAGGCACCTGCGTGCATCATCCTGAAAAATCTGAGTATTAGGGAATCGGAAGAATATTGAAATTGTATTTCCATATGGAAAATGGATTAGTTCTCTCATTAAGCAGGGGCTGTGGGGACCTTCTAGCCTCGGAAAGAGTGAGAATGTGGGGCTCATTACCAGAATAAGCACTTTCATCCCATGCATTCCTGCTTCCCTTATCAGTACAGTATTCAGAGACTATTGGGACTGCTCATGCAAGGAGAGGAGGAAAGATGGGTCATCCATAATGATATTCAACTAAAGTAAGACTTTATTATTTCAGCTGTGGGATTGCTTTCAAAGCCCTGTAGTTTTCTTCACCTAATGCTGGGAAAGCAGCACACGCTCCACTTGCAAACAGGGATTTGCTCCAGCAGAGCTGCGTTGCTTCCTCTGCAGCGAGCTGTTTCCCAGCACACGGACGGAGGGGTATCCATTACACTCCTTAAAGGAAGGGGGAAAAAAAGCTTGTTGTTGGAAATGGATGAAACAGAGCGTGAGGAAGGTCACAGGGGACAGGCAGCCTGGGAACAGGCAATTCCATCTCCCTTTGATTTGCTTTCCATTGTTGCAGGGTGAGAACATTTCACTTGGCCAGCTCTGGGCCAGCTCCCCTGTTATGTCATATCCAGATTACTCAGTAGATGAGGTATTTGGAGTGTAACATCAGGTAGATAACACTTGTTTATATAACTTCTTGTTTTTCTCAGACACTTGCTTCTCCATCTTCCTGAAAAATATTTATAGAAATATTTATGTTTCAGGAATGTGAACTCACATATATCAACCTCAGGGTGACAGCCCCCTTCATGTAAGATGGTACCAGTGGCTGCTGCAGACCTCGGCATTGCCTGGGAGGTTTTTTTGCTTCTTGTAAACATCAAACAGTTCACCCAAACCAGAATTACGCAGGGGAAGCGACCAGTTCTAGTGAAATACAACCCTGGAAATGTCTCTCAGCCTTGAGCTGGAAGTGCTAGCCAAAAAGAGAACCAGAAATCACCCCACAATCCCAGAGGCTACAGCCTTCACCGCGATGTCAGAGCGCTGCGCCTCAGGCGCTGCTACAAATCCAGATCACACACTAGTTTCTGCCTCTGTTTATAATGAAAAATTTCCAGAGGTCTTACTTCCACCTCTGTGTAAAATAGAGGGAGGATTTTGAATACTTAGTTTTCAGGGGAGCAAACCTTCTTTCTGTGACACATTTGGTCAGGTCAATCAGATCAAATTATCTATCACAGAGGTTGCTGTCACAACGTGCTGCCTGAGGCCATCTGAGCTGTACCCCAGCCAGCAAAAATGCTGCCCCTTAGTCACACTCCTGGGAGCTCTTCTGCTTAAACTTCATCAAAGCGCAATACGGGGGGTGAGGTATCTTTTTGCAAATAGGTTACTTCAGGCAGCGTCAATCATGTGGGATTCATTCATCTGAAATGCCGCCCTTCCCTCTCACTGCTCATGTGTCTCATTGCTCATTAATTGCCTTAATTTCCTGGGTAGCTGCCAGAGATGCTGTGACAAGAGCAGCATTTACAGGAAAGCTGCTCCAGCCACCCCTGTGAAAGGGGGTTTGGCAAACAGGTGCTGGAAAGGGCTCAGGAAAAACTTTGTTTGCAACATCTGAGCTTGGGATTGCTGCTTCCACCGCAACGTGCAAGACAGGCTCTCACCCCTCCGGCCATGCCGACACTGTCCTTCCCAACCAGCTGCAGGAAAACTGCTGGGGAGTGGATACCCCGTATTTCCACTTTCCCTTTCCTTGCATTTTCCACATGCAGGGTCAGACCCCACCGAACCTGTCCCATCCACACGGCCCCCAGACTCACGCAGGCACCCACATGTACCCGGGGGGCTGCCACCCATCACCCTCCTGGGAGCGAGCCCACAGCACATGCCACCCACAAAGCTGTCCAGAAGCGTCGGCTGCGAAATCCCTCTCGCCCCGAGCCACGACATGTCAGCATCTGCTGCCGCTGCTGCTTTTCCCAGGCTGCGTTCGGTAACACAGTAAATCCAGCACTGGCATCCCAGCGACCAGATTTAAAAAAAAAAAAAAAAAGAAAGGAGAAGAAAAAGAAAACTCAGCTGCACAGCACAAGTGATTTGCATGGCATAAACTTCACACTGGTTCAAATTCGCTTGGAAACAACACCGCTAAATTAACTTTGTGCAACTCAAACTTTGTTCTCCGGTTAAGTCAACTCAAATTAACTTTATTCATCATCTTTGCAGCCACCGTTGCAGCTTGGGAAGGCAAACCTCTCACCCTCCTCCATGTCACAATGCACACCACACGTACCACTTTCCTCCCAGCTGGATGAGGCCGTGCAGCCCCTGTGTCTCCTTTGGTCCCCCAGCAGGATGCTCTGCGAGGGATGGGCTGAATCCAGCACAGCTCACCGTGCACCCAGCACTGCAGCCACTGGGGCGCCCACATTCAGCATCCCACCACCTTGTCATTCGGTTTGCGTTTAAACTGCAAAGTCCATTTATTACCCCAGAAAAACACCAGGGAATTTTTTTCCGATGTACAAATTCCCTGGCTTTTTCAGCTGAAAGATCTATCGGTTGGTTTTATTAGGTTTGAAAGCCACCTATGCCTCTGAGACCGCTGCTGACTCGGAGTTACGGTAATACTGGATAACTCGGGTATTCATGCCAAGTTGCAAATGAGGTTTGCTCCGCTGGGCTGGCTCTCGAAAGGAATGAATGTTTTAGGCCTGAAACTGTGTCTGATCTCATAAAAAAGCACCGCTCTCCTGGTTTTCTATTTCTTTGCCATTAAAGGAATGATTTCACCCTGCCCTTTGCTTGTCCTCTGGTTAAAATTTGCCTCCCTGGCAGAAGGCTCAGTGGGCTATAAAAGCGCAGCTCAAATCTGGAGACTTACCAATACAACATCCCAAACTCCGCGCTTCGTCATCAGCAGTAACTTTACACGTTCACAACCCCTGTTGAACCACCTCTTCGCTCCCGGCTGGCAGTTAGCCTCTCTTCCCCAAGCCGAGCCCCTCCGACTTGGCCCCGAGCCCACCCCAGGGCCAGCCCAGCCGTTTGCCCCAGAGATGCTGGGCTGTGATCGGCCCCACGGCTCGGCCAGCCACCGCGGGGACCGCGGTGCTGTGTGGCTGCATCCCAGGTAGGAAAGGTGGTTCCTGTACTTATTTCACCAGCCCCTTCCCTTCCAGTGAGACTGAGATGTGGAAATTCACCTGCAGGGTAAATAATCTTAAATAAATAGTGCTTGCACCTGCCCAGCCAGCTTTCCTGGCCGGTGGTGGTGCCAGTTGTGGAGCAGGGCCACGCTGCCTGTGCACGCATGCTGCCTGGCTCGGGATTCCCCTCCGCTCCCCCCTCTCCAGCCTGCTGCGGCGTAGCTGTGAGATCAAGCAGAACTGTCAGCAGTGCTTCCAAGAAAGGAACGCAACCAGAAAAAATTGGGCTGGAAAACAAAAGCCGTTCTGCTTCCTTCACAGAAAGTTCACGGGAGCTGCTTGCACTGCTTTCCCCCCCAGACAGGCTCCGTAAATCCATGTTTTGGTAGGTCCTGCTTCGCTGAGCCAGGCTCTGTCACGCAGGTGCCCGTACGGAGCGGAAGGGCATGTCCGTTCGGCCGAAGGCAGAAATGCCGTGAGACGTTTTCCTTCCCACGCCAGAGCAAAACCTCTGTCTCCGAGCTGCGTCGCAGAGGATCCAGGTTTTGTCCTGGCCCTCAGAGCTTGGTCCCCAGGGACAACAAAGGAAACTCTTCCTGGACAGCGGATCCGTGCAGCTTTCCAGGCTCTGGCAGAAGGCAGGATCCAGCCGAGAATAGCAACGAAATTCACACTCCCTTTTCTTACTCCCCACTTCGCCACTCTCTCGTGGGGAGCTTGCTCGACCCTTGCAGCTTGCTTCAGAGCCCTGCAAGTCAGACGTTCTTCCCTGGAGCCTCCAGGCTTGGTTCCAGCTTGAAACCCTTTCTGCTAGAAGCGCCCTCCACCCCCTAAGTGCCCCCCAGTTCCAAGCAGCTCAGTGCAACCTCAGGAGCTGTCAGTCAGCAGCGACACGCTGGCTGCTGGGCTGCCCACGAATACCTGTCTTTCACAGATCGAGGGGGTTGATTTCAGTCTGCAACTGTCTGACAGATCCCTCGGGGTCCTGTAAAGCTGAGGCCTGGGCAATCATGGGACTTGCCGTGGATCGTAATGCTCTGGGGACCTCTCAACTAGAGCGGTCCGGCCAAGAGGTGTTTGGATGGAGTCCTGTGCTCAAAGGGAGAAGTGTGGCCAAACCACGGGAACGCTGAACAACCAGAGGGGTTCCCCAGACTATTTCACAGAAATAATTTCAATCCAGATGATAGGTAACAGATGGCTCTTTTTACAAAGAGGGTACCCTTCCCTTCATTTAAGAAGTGAAAGCTGACAACAGACGTGCTCTGACATCTCCTGTCCTTCACTACAGCAAAAAGTCGAAGCAGTAAGTTTGTACGTTAATTGCATTATAAAAGGTACCTGAGTTTAGACTTGTACAGTCAGTTCTGCCACACCCGTAAGCATGTTTGTTTAAAACACATCAGCCTTGACTACAAGGACTCACCAGCACAATAAAATCAAAAAACCACAATTCTTTTTTTTTTTTTTTTTTTTTTTTTGTCTTTCTGGTAAACTTCAAATCCTCGTTTCTGTTTTGGGTGCATGATTTTCCACTGTTCCTGGCGAGTGCCAGCGGGTGTCGGGAGCTTGTTCTGCAAACACACAGACTGGGGGCTGGTCGGTTCGGGGGGGGGAACCAAAGGAGGTGGAGGAGCCCCGAAGGACAGAAAAGGGGGGGCGTGATGTGAAGCCCTGGCTGTGGAGCGTTGACATCAGCTCTCAGCAGCAGCCAGAAGTCTGAATAAAAGCACCAAACCTGCTCGATCAGAACTGAGCAGAGCAAGGAGTCGCTCGAGGCCTCCCAGCCTGACCTGCTCTGGTCATCATGGCTGTAGGAGATTCCCACTGGGCGGCGTGGAGAGGACACCACCGGACTTGTAGGGGACAGAAAAACGTAGCAGAGTGGCCTCTGGTTTTAAACAGCCAGTTATCCCACCGAGGTAACCTCACATGCAGCGATGGGAACAGTGGTGAAAGCATTTAGCATCTCACGTCACCACCACAGGTGGAGCGTGACATGCAGATGGCCTGGGAGGCGACTGTTCTTTCCCTGGTCCTGTCACATGCTGTCGGTCAAGGTTACGATGCATGGGTGAATCCCCCACATAGCAAAGCTGGTATCTGTTGACTCTCACAGCTGAGTGTTTTGGAACAATTCATATTTGCCACCCTCGATACGGAGAACTGAATGACAACTTGGATTAGCACCCCACAGCCTCGCCCTGAGGACCTGGTGGTCGTGGTGGTGGCTCACGCTGCCACCTCCCCTACGGAGATCCCCTGCTTTGAGATCGTTCGGGGGCAGAGTGTAGGCTATTTTCTAAGCATCCCTTGTGAAAAACCGCTTCCCTTTCTGGTCCTACACGGGGCAGGCAATCGGCTCATCCCTCTTGGCCAAGACAGCCGGCTATTTAAAACACGGTCACCCAACTGTCCTGCCGCAGGCGCAGGCTGCTGCCCTAGTTAGGAGGTCCCCAGCGCAGGGCAGCTTGGATCACTGTAACGCAATACGGGATGCAGGAACGATCAGCACGAACACTGGCTCTGACCTCGGCGATGGGAAGAGCAGAGTTTCACTTGACACCAATCCGATGCCCCTTGTTTTTTTTAAGATGCCCTTTGGCTTTTGTTCTCCACTTCGTTTGCTTTGGTGTAGGAATTGGAGACCTAGCCGAAAATGGGTATTTTTAGAAAAGTGGACGTTGATCACTGGTCTTTTTCTAGCAAATGTTGGCTGCAGAAGAGGAATGGCACAATCCTGCACTGCTTGGGAGTCAAGAGGAGCGTAAGGTAGGGTGAATGGCGGATCAGCTCATCTCTTCTGGGGAGTATCCAAAACATGTCAAATGGCACAGGACCACATTACCCACACGCAGGAATCCCCATATTGCCAGGTAACAGATTCAGGGGAACAATTACCACCTCATTTGAAACAACGCTGCCAAAGAGAGCCCTGGGGGCATTGCCACCCCTCTGGCCGGTGAGCAACACAGGCCAGGAGCCTCGTCCACACCACACTTCTGAGGCCCCTCCAGTCTCAGCCCTCAGAGCAGAATGAGAATTGGTGGGTTAACACATTGAGCCAGACTCTTCAGAGCTGTGCAGTGAAAACAACCGAACAAACCCAAAACAACAACAACAAAAATCCAAAAACCTGAACCACAAACCAGTCAAGAGGCAGTAGATAAGCTGCAACGGGGACACTTCAACTAGTTAAGAAAATACCCCACAATTCTCAACAAAGGTGGTCAAACGTTGAATGGGGCAATCAAATGTTGGTAGAGCGGTCACTATGCTGAGAGATACTCAAAACTCTCCTCAAGAAGGCTCTGAGCAACCAGGTCTAACTTCAAGCTCGCCCTGTTTTAGTGGGGTTGGACCAGAGACCTTCAAATGTCCTTCTGATCTAAACTGTCTTATTGACATACTGGACTAGACCCTGATTTGGGATGTTTCCAGACAGGAGAAGGCAGCAGGTAACAGGGAAGAGATCTAAGATCTCCAAGGCAAGAACATGCTTTCAAATAGTTTGCTTTGGTATTGTGTTTTAGCCTCACAAGAGACAGACACTGCCAAAGCACTCTAAAAGGGTTCTCCATCCTGTTGGAGAGAGGAAGATACACAGAAAGCAAATCCATAGCGCTGTGCTCCCAGGGAGCAGAAAGATGCAGGATTTAGCAGGCACAAACCACACTCCGGTGCTTGCCAGGAAGCTGACCGACGGTTCATTAGATCATCTCTGGGTCAGAGATTCAAAGTCAGAGTTAGAAAACAAAACATGGACTAAGTCTGAAATCACTTTATTGAAAAATTTCATACAAGAATAGTAAGTGGTAAAAATATTCAGGTGTGATACAGCAACACCACAGACAAGCTCCTCACACACCTCAACCTGAGGCTGGTCCACTGTCTCCACATACTCAGCTTTCCAGAGACATCCGCAGCACCCTGTCATGTCATGACATGTCATGTCAGTGTGTTTCAGTGCAGCACAGGGAGCAGAGTCTGTCTTTACGTCAAGTAAGATTAGCTAGGACTGATTTTTCCTGTGAGAAAAATCCTGTGAGAGGTACGAAAGGACCTGTAGGTCTGTTGAGAATGCTGTTCGCAATGTAAGGCGTCATTCCCACCCACCCCAGCTCAGCCAAAACACTGACTGAAAGCCTGTAACAAAATATCTTGCAAATAAAAAACTTTTAGAAAACTAGCATTAAAAAAATTGCTATATATAGCATAAAACCATCAAAAAGTGACTGTGCCAGTTCCCTCTTTACACAAATAGAATTTTATTCTATTTTATTCTTTTTAGAAAGATCACATTACATTAGACATTTACACAATATATTGCATCTTTCTGAAAAATTCTGTGCAGCAGAAGCCCCCCCATACAGTACCTGGGCAGTTACAAGACAGACCAGTAGCTCCCCTTTAGTTCTGCTGTCTCTACAGGAGCTGCCAAGAATTTGGTTATTGCAGTTTTAAGATTTGGAAAGTAGAAAGCTGCAGGGTGGCAAGCCAAGTGTTTGTAGATCAGTATCATTCCTTCTGAAGAAGGAGAAAGAAACATCACAGGAATCTCTTGATAAAAAAGATACCACATATTAGCTGTTGCTGCTGTCAGTGTTGACTGTTTCTATGTCAGTTTTGATTTGCAGAGTACCACTTCATGTGCCAGAGAGGTACCTGCAGCATCTTTCAGTAATTTCTGGCCTAATAAGAACATACAGCCAAGCCACTGGAGCAAATAAAACCACGTTGGTTTACTTTGTTTCATGAAAAAACACTGTAAGGCGCTGACAGACACAGGGTTGTCAGCCTGCTGTCTGAAAACAATTAATATTAATCGTTCCCCAATTCAATTTCCAGAAACCTGGGAGGTGTTACATAGAAGGGCAATCCTACCTTGCCCCTACTCTTCCAGGCATGAAAGTCAAAGCCCCTGCAGCCTTCATGCACAGCCACGCAGGAAAGGAGCTGTACCCCAGGGACCGAAGGTACTGCTGTGTGTGAAACCCACTCTGTATTTGGTGACTTGATTTTCTCAAATAACTCGGCAAGAACTTAGTAACTCTTTGCATAACCTTGGAGAATACCAGGAGTGGGCTTTACATTGGAGGATTATGTATCAGATGACTTGCTTCCCTAAGAAACCAGCAGGAACCCATTCAGACAGTTAGCACAAGGATTGGTTTTTTTGTTAGGGGGGATTTTTGTTTGCTTTCTTTAACAGAGAGCTGGCAACGGCCAGAGCCCCTCCCTGTACAAAGCGTACAAAGTTATCTCCAGCTAGGGGTCCTAGAGCATAAAGCCCTTTCTCCTGAGTGCACTCATAGGTGAATGGGTCAACATCTATGGGGTTCCTCTTTGGATTGACTGGTTGGTCACCGTCCATTGCCAAGTCCATGCCATTATTTGGCAGAAAGGAGAGGTTGGGGTTTGAGCCAGTTAGAACAAGAGCCATGGAAATTTTATAAACTTTCTGGCAGCCATTTTTGTCCTGACAGATACATTTCTTGTCCTTGCTGAAGGATAGCACGTGATGTTCAGGAAGGCTAACATAACACTCATAGGGCCCAGCACACGCAGCTGACTGTTCTTTCATCATCTGATGGACTTTGTGGTATTCGGGGTACATCATTTTGGGGAGCTGGTTAAAAATAAGACCTGGATCACCGACTCTCCTCCGAAAAACATGGATTACTGGAATATTGCAATGGTGAGCAAAGAGAATCGCATCAGCAGCTGTCAGACCAGCACCTACAATCAAGACTGGATCTGACATGATGCCAATGTTGTTGTTCTTCACTGCTTCCTCTAGGGCAGACAGCTGGTGATGCACATAGGAAAGGTTCTCTCCCTTGACCCCAAGCCAGGTAGGACTATCATATGTTCCTGTAGCTAAGACCACATTCTCTGCATAGATGGAGAAGGGCTCTTTATCACCTTTCACAGTTCTGAAAAATCCATCCACCTGAAAAACCTCTGCACTCTTCTCATTGAAATTCCCGAGTGAGTCACTATTCTCCTGCAGATCTTTCTGTGCGTGGTTGGAGATGCTCTCTGCGCTCACTTTCCTCACAGAGACCACAACAGTACCGCATCTGAAATTCTTCTGCAGTCCTTTCTTCATCACATAGTGTTGGTAATATTGAGCAATGTCTTCTGCTGTGGCTCTATTGTTTCTGAGGCCTCTGTAATATAGTACAAACAAAGGTCAAGCAGCAGTTAAGTAAGAGACTGGAATTTCTTCCCTCTTCCACTGAATGTATCTAGAGCCATCTACCCTGGAACTACCAGAGAAGACTTGTCTAGTTTCTCTGACTTGAGCAAAGTTACTGCTGGTACACAGAGTACTCCGATCCACAAGCTGTCGGACAGAGGCAGCTTTCTCTAGCATGAACCCCAACCCTAAGAACAAGGTTGCTCATTTATGCTTTCCTCTCACATCTTGCTTCCATTCCATTTTTAACTCCTGGACTTTTTAAGATTAATTGTTACACATCTCAAGAGAAGCACCTCAGAGACTGCACAGTAGCTGAGCTGATTACCCTTGTCATTAGGGACAGCAGCAGTAGGCAAAGAAGTCAGATGACCATGCCTTTTCCAAGCTTTGTTCCAAACGCATGGTCACTGTGATCCGTCTCCCCAGTGGGTGTTGAGAAGGACACATTCCAAGCAGCACTGCAACTTGACCTGTACCACTGAATGCAGAATGGACTTTTACTGGAGGGTGGGAGGGTGTCCCTTCTCTCCCTAGAATCGTCCACAACAGATGGTGGCTACATTCAAGAAGTCTACTCCACTCCAGGTTCCCAAATAACCCCTAGATGTTTGCAGATAATCACACCATAGATATCTTACCTCCTTTTTTGCTTTAGCCAGTCTTTGAACGGGAGATCTGGGAGTCCCATCCATTCCCCTCTGCTCAGCGTAACCATAGAGCCCTCGATAGACTGGAACAAGCAACATAGTAAAATGACTTTCAGTTATTTCATGTAAGAAATTAAATGCAATTTTGTATGTTTCAAGACGGCACAGATCATGAAATCAGTGATTTCCTCTGATCTCTGCCATGGATGAAACGATCCATGTTTTCCAAAAAGAAGAGTAGACTAGAAACATAAATGCCTCTCCTGCTCTTTTTCCTTTTAGACTTTTGCTTGTTTATATACATAAAATGAAATGTGGCTGACTGGCATATTAGAGGAACTTTTGCTTCTCTAGTCAACACACCTGACTATCTTACAACATGCAGACCTAAGCAGTTAGGATTAAATTCACATACATGCCAGGCACCTCCAGGAGCGTTTCTGCCAAGGACCAGATGGGGGATGGCTCTGTTGGTCTCGTGCCACCAAGTGAGGACAGATTCTGCTGTTCCACCGAAGTCTGTGTCTGGACGCTGAAGAGCATCAAACAGAAGAGCCACAGGGCTGTGGGATCGTCCCTCCAAGCCTTCAGACAAATACTCCAAATCCTAAGGAGAGGCAGATCAGATGCTCAAAATGCATGTCTTGCCAGGTAGCAGACAACTTGTTACTCCAATATTTCCAATCAGTGGTTTTGGTGTTCTATGATGCTCATTTACTGTCACACAGACCCCGTTACTGCTCAAGGGATACCTCAAGGATCTTAGCAGCTATGCTGGCACTTCATGCAAGGGAGATCTGAACAATTAAAAAGTACTTTGCTTAAAGCTCATTCTGTCTGGGTACTCTGAAATTCAAATGAGGTTATTACTTATATTACACCCCCAGGATCTTTACTGTGATGTTATACTGTTTCTCTTTACACAAACCTGGTCCAAAATGGAGACATCTGGTGCCTCTTGCAGTTTCCTCTGGAGAATGGGATGAGGATGAAGACAGTCTCTTTTGAAGTAAGGGATGTTGCCTGACAGCAAATACGAGAGACAGATTCCTGAAGGTCCATTCCCTAAAAAAACACAACGGAGAAGAATTTATACTCCTGCAGACCAAGCAGCCCTTCGAGGAGTGTTTCTAATGTCCAGCCCAATTCAAAGGATACAACACTGCTCTGGATACAGGGGACTGTCTATTCCAGGTTGACCACTGAGCTATTGGATGGAGTTGGGGAAGTCATTTTACCCCCATATGTCCCCTTCTCCTCCTCAGTTGTGTCTATTTGCATTGCAAGGTCTTCAGAATTTGCTGAAAAGACACTGGATCAAATAAGCCACTTGAAGTTTGAAGTCTCTAGCACACTGATAAATTGAGTTATTGCTCATTAACTTCTTAAAAGATTTAGAAACTGGTCACGTACTGGCTGGAGGCCTCAGCTCTCCTGGATGGACATTTCATCCCAGTGCAGAGTGTTCATTGTGCACAGGATACAGAGTGAGTCCAGAAAAGAGAGCAGATATTGAAGTGAAGGGGAAACAGCTCTGCTCAGTAAGAAATCCCATCTAATATGGGATACCTGGAAATAGCAGCTTTGACTAACAGGTCTTGAGGACGCTTTCACATGGGAATGAGCCCTACCATGGTACTGCCATCAGTGTGTTAAGGAAAAAAGTCTCTCTGCTATGCCAAGACAACCCCCGCCCCAGAATACAGCACTCTGAACAGATTACTGAATGACTGAACTCCTGCTGACCACCCAACAGCCAGTGGAAAAACCTGATATATGTGACTCTGAAGCCCAGTGAGAGCAGCCCGTGGAAAGTTTTCACATGGCTGCTGTCCAGCATGTTTAATATTTTACAGTGTCTGCACAACGAGGTGTCAGGCTCCCCGGCTGCTCAGGCTTTGCTGCTCACTAGTATGTGACTAACCACCATTACGTCACGCAGTGACGATGCAGGGGAGGAGAGCTGAAGTGACACAGCAGCCTGTGTTGACACAGTGCCCGTGCGACATGTGTGGGTGACTAGAGCAAAGGCTGCTTCTTGGGGACGTGAAACAGAGGGAGGCTCAGGCTGTGAAGCTAAAAGTGAGCTGAGCTGTGCGAAGGGCAGTACGGGTCACAGCTGGGGCCAAAGTCTGCTGTGCTGAGCAAGGACCAGCAGCTGCAGGTCAGCCTTTGGAATATTCCACTTGCAGGAAAATTATCCAAAACCAACAGCAACAGAAATTGAAAGCAAACTAAATGCAGCTGTAGTAAAATATAACACTTTCCAGGTTGCTTCTTTGCCTTAGGAAGTACAAGGAGGTACCTAAGCCAAACTTCAAGTGCACAACTCCCAGCAACACACAGAGGATTCACTCTGAACCATATATAAGTATGATATGGATGGTCACAAGTACAGCTGCCTCTGGGGCTTGAACTATTCTAGAAAGCAACTGCCTTCATGAGGCTGCCAGCAGAGAACAGGGAGCCCACAGCCTTCCTCTAGCAGGGTCTGGGGAAGTAGCTGAAACCTGCGAGCAACGTCCAGCTGCAGTGAAATAGCTGAGCTGCCTCCTCAGAGCACTCATCTTCACACTGCTGCTTCTGAGGTTTAGTGACATCCACACCGGATCCCTGTATAGGTGTGCTAGGGATGTACCAAAATATCCTCCCTCCCACCTAAAGACTTGTACAACTGAACAGTCCACAGTCACTCGACTAGAACCTGCTGCTAGCAGTGTCCTTATCAAACTTGCTGTTAGCAAGGATCTAAGGGTGATTTGTGTGGTGCACTAACTTTGGAATAGCTCTCTTGGGTGCTGTAAATTAGATAAGGAAGGAACCCAGCTCCACAAGGTACTTAAACACTTGCTCAGATAAACAAGGTGCCACATGTGCACTTGAGCAGAACTCATGGTCGGTCACAGAGGGGAAGGCACTGACATCACTACTTGTGCTTTGCTCCAGAAATCACCTCACATTACAGAGCTCCTCTCTTGCAAGGGAGACGAGATGGTTACTACATAACATGTTTCCTACACTAGTAGAAAATCCACAGCTTCTTACTATTCTATTAAATCTGTACAAAATCAGTATAGCTGACTTGCTTTTAAAAGAAATCTGTGAAAAATTTCAAAAAGCTTTAGAAAGCGCTCCAGATGCTGTTAAACACACACAATGGGGGAAAAAGATGTCACAAAACCACTTCCAATTCAAGCACTACAGATAATCACTTTACAGCAAGTTGATTAACTATCTGTAGTGAAAAGGTTTCAAACCATTCTAAATATCCAACAGAGAAAAACCAGGCCCAGCTGAACTGATGCCGAAAGGGTTACCAATTTTACTATTAAAGAGGCGTGTGGTTTAGCTGGTCAAATACCTGGTTCCCTACTTCCCACAGCTCTTAGTGGCCTTTTCCTTGGTACCAGGGGAAGTTTGGTGGTCAGGGAAAGGATGCAGAAACAGCAGTCAGGCATTGTCTGAGTAAGAACACGTGGAACAAAACGTGAAGACAGCAAGTCCAAAGTAACGATAACACAAGAGAACGCAGTAATGCTGGCAGGAGAAAGCTTACCTATGATCACAACAGGCAGTGGCTTGAACCCACTCTTATTTTGGGGTCTGGTCAATAATGCATACGTCTTCCCGTCTGGAAGCATTTAGGTGCTGGAGTCTACCTGTTAAAACAAATAAGGTTTGAATTATTTGCTTTTTTGACAAAAAACCCTGTGACTTTCTACAGCCCCCAAACCCATGTTGATCTATTATCCTTGCATTGCAGACCATCACGTTACACTTCCACACTCAGGACAGGCCTACTTATCTTTTTCTCCTCCTGCCCCCAAAACCGAAGGATGATTCCCTGATTACACATCAAAAAAAAAAAAAAGGGAGGGAACCCTGATCTTTCTCATCTACACATGTCCCTCCAGAACAGCTGTCAATGTTGGTAACCCTCTGACTACAGTAACTGAAGTGTTGCAGCTTGTTAATGAAAACTTCATTTCTGCCCATACTGTGCAGAAAATTGTCATAATTATCATGAACACTTTGTACTTTTTAAAGCAACTTGTGCATTTATTTATAAGTAGAGCAAACCTTACTCAAGACTTCTCCCCAAAGGCTGCAAACCTCCTGGCTGCATTTTCAAATATGTATCATTCCATTACTACAGGGTTTTTTTGAAAAGTGCTAGTTTAGTTCCTGAACCTTCTTCCTTAATTTTCCAGAAAATAAAGTTCTAGGTCTGAACAAGTAAATAACAGGTCTTTAAAGAAATTACACATCATCACTATCTTGCACACTAAGGTGTCATTAGAGTGGAATCTACAAAAATAATTAATCATTATGCAGATATTCAGTGAACAGTGAATCAAAGTTTTTTGCCATTCCTGCAGGAATCCTACCATGTTAAATAATTGCTTTAGTTTTCCAGGGAATTCCACTACACTGTCACTAATCTAGAGAAGTTAGAAGTTATTTTTACCAGAACAAACATGAGGTTTTGGGAAGTTGGCATATGCTTTTAAGTTACTCTACAGAGAATACAGTCTTTTATAAAAACATCACTCTCATTTTGGAAAGCTAAGTAAAAATCCACTGAATGGCATGACTTTGTTCAGTAGGACATGCTCTCCACACCCTTTTCAAGCGCAGAAAGATCTTTGGCAAGCGCACTGCACCCTTTCATAAGGTCTGGCACTTCACTGCCCTTGACACAGATATTGCAGCAAATGTCATCCTGCAAGTGTAATGCTCCACTTTAAGCCTGACATTTACATCTCCAGCGACTACATTAATGCGGTTAAGACCCTGGTGATTGAATGAGCAGCCAGAAAACTATAGGTGAGCTTAGGACTTGCAGAATCCCAGGGTTCAGGAAGTCTTTCAAGTACATTTGCCTGCAAGTACGTGATAATTCTCATATACGCCAATATACAGCCATTGCTGGACGAGACACAGCTATTCCAAGAGGACTGGATTCATTCAAGTAGAGAGGCACGTAATAAGGCTTATGAGCTGAATTCCAAACTAGTGGCTTTGTACAAATTTTTGGATCACAGTTTAGTAACTCTGCTTGCCTATTACCACTTTACTAAGCATTAGTCGAAGATTCTCATGCATTTTGCCTGACAGTGCAAGAACCACTCAAAAGACATAGTAGTTGTGCTTTCTAATTAAAGTCATTTCGAGCATCTGGCTTTGAAGAGAGCTGGATTTCAAGAAAACTTAGGTTCCCGGTTTAATTGAGACTCCGAGGTAGATGCATACACTGCAGAAGATGAACACTTTGGTGTGCTGTGTCCATACCAAAGCATGCATCTAACCCTCAGAGCACATTTAATCCAACCTTGCTAGCTTCAGGAGCACAGCCTAACTGCCCAAGTATTTCCCCAGCCTTTTGATTTTTATTTTTTTTTTTTTTTTTTTTGTTGGTTTGGTTCCAATCACAAACCAACCAAAAGTTGATTTGGTTCAACCACATGAACCAAAACCTGCACCACCTTCAGCAGATTATTGTGTAAATTTACTCCAAAATAATTCCCTATCACAAAGCTCCAGAGCTGCAGTTGGTAGAATTCAGCACTAGCAGCTGGGACGGCCAGAGACACCAATGGAACAGGACACTGGTGTGACCAGTAAGGTATTCCCCTCAAACCAGCTAAACCACAGCACTTATTGGGAGGTTAGCAGAGGGTTCTTCTCCATGGTAGCAAATGAAGCCCTCCCCATGGCTGTACTATACAAGAAGAGAAATTCTTCTTAATTTTTCCTAACGCAGAGTGTACATCTTATTTCTGTGAAACTACTGGGAGTCTGGAAGAGGGAACCAAGATATCTGGAAGCGACTTTCCAGGTTTCTGCTCCACAGCACTCTGCAGCAGCATGCATGGAAAGACTGTATGCACTCTGTAGACAGCGGTAACCCAGCAACACCGGTGAGATTTTTGCTGGAAGCAAGGACTGCTGAACCAACCCAACACAGCACATGGCAACAGCTCCAGGAGAGCAGCAAAGCCAGCACATAAATAATGAGCCTGCAAGCCCGTTTGGAAGACTTGGGCGCAAAGTCATACTGTTGTGTGCCAGCATTCTTCTGGGTGACTCTGAAGGGGACAAAAAAAGGCACAGGGCAGAAGTCAGCTTGGCAGTTCTGTTTGCTTTAGAGGAAGGTGGCCTTGCTCCTGACCATCGCACCATGCCACCCTCTCCCATCCTGATAGCGAGCAAAGCCGGCAGCTGGAGGTTCACTGATAAGGCTCCCTCATTTCACCCTCCTCCATTCTATACCTTCTGACAGATGAAAGAGAAGCATTTCCTGGAATTAATGCAAACCTCAATGGCTAGATGAGCAAAACTGTTAGTCTGATGAAATTACTAGATCCATGCATATCTATACGTGGCCATTTTTAGCCATGGTTTTCTTCAGGATCTGGGTTCACAAAACCCCATAATGACCGCTTTAGTGCTATGTGCTCTGTTTCCTGAAGTTTTGAGACTGGACAAATCTATCAACACAAGATCAACCATCAGAGATGCTTCTGTTTATCCTAGCATGTCTCTACAAATGGGAGCAGTCCCTTCCACATACTATAGCCGCAATCTCTGTAATTCATAGTTAATAATTTTTTTTAAGTAGAAAGTGAATCAGCTGCTGAACCTGTTTATAGCTATTCCCATCCTGTCGGCTAAATGTTTGACTCCTGGGAGTAAAACTGAGCTCAAAGCATCTCAGGCATTTCAGTTTCAGGCCAAATATTCACTTTTCCTTCCATTAGAGGGTGGATTATTTTAATGGGGTTTTTTTTCTGGCACAATCATAAAACCAAGGGACCACACACCCCTCAGCAACCTGTACAGCTAATGCAGTGTAGCAGATGAAAGCCTGTTCTTGCAGGGGCTATTGGAAAACACACAGGACAATGAAGTTCATTCCAAATCTATACAGAACTAGTTAGCAGCAAGATAAAGCCTAAGCTAACAAGAAACCCAAGACCGCTCTTCTCACCCTCCTTTTATGTAGAGTAGGCTGCTGGGCACTCACATGTAAGTCACACTGATCCCCGTTTTGGCTCCTGTTTTAGACTTCCTACTTTAAATGGGTGTCTCTTTCCTCCTCTTCATTTGGGAGCATGCTGCAAACTCCGCAGTTTATCTCCTCACTGCTTCCAAAGCATTTCTGTGTCTATGTGATGTTACATAATTTTCTGGCTTGGAAAAGCACCCAGCTCATTCTGGGCTAAACTCTGCATACCTTCCCGACACAGCCTTAAGCCTAGAGGGACTACAACTCACATAAAGTTGCTTAGTGTGGCCCCTGGTAGTTCCAGGCTGCCCAACTGAATCAGGTTTTAAGTGAGTAAAAGAAAATGCAAAAGATGCATGTTGCAACACAACGACACTAAGTGACCTTTAGCAGAAATAAAAAGCCAAGTTACATCTGTGATATGAGAGTAGCTCTCTCCGTAACATCAATGAGGCTTTTCAGCACGTGGGGAGAGTCCAAGGGAGCAGGGCAGCCAGTATATCAATAATGGAAGAGACTGAAAGAGTTACCACGACACTTCAGTTTAAACAAGAACAATTCTAACACAAATGCAGCAGTTTTCTTCAGCTTCATTTCTTCATCAACCCATTCATTTTGCCAGCAGCTTTCAAAATCTTATTCATTAGTGCTTTTAAAGAAAAAAGCAGCATTTGCAATAGCTTTTATATTTTATACTTTCCTACAAGTTTCAGAAGTTTGTTTCCCACCCACACCCCAGCATTATCACTTACGTGCCAGGCCAGTTACCCCCCAAAACACAATTATAGCATGTGGAAAACATTCAACTTGATGGTACATAACAACAATACCATTCTTAAAACACCCCTGTGATATTCAGGAAGTAGTCTGCCAGCCAGAACTCTCCACATTTACTTATAGCCTTCTTACCTTTAGCAGCAGGTCCGATGAGAAGAATTGGGATCTTTATGAAAATGCCTGTACAGTCAGGAAAGCAAACCAAACTACAAGCCTTGAATCCCGTCTCTGCTCTAAGACAGCTGTTTAAATATAGTAGGCTACCAGCACTAAGAGAGGAGAGGAGGAGCTGAAATGAATGGAGGCGGAGCAAGGAAAATACTTATAAGCATGAGTCAGCAGAATATTTCCCTTTCCAGCTTCTGAATGAATGATGTAGTGATCTTCCTTAGTAATGTTCAGCTGACTACATGACTACAGCAAAAGCAGGCTTCTAGGAGCCATGCAGGGCACAAGTCCTGCATTGAACAAATATCTTCATTTTTAACCCTCTGGGCAAATTAAAACCTGAGACTTCATAAAATGCAATGCTTCCTGTGGAAGAACCCGCTTTTTCCTCTGTACTTAAAAGAAAAACTGCTAGTTATAATTACAGGTGGGAATAAAAGTGAAAGGATAGTAGCACTGTGTGCTTGCTTTAAAACTAATCTTTTTGGCCACAAAAGGACAAGAAAATGGGATTATTTTCTTCCTGCTTTGGACAGTTTGTGGTTTTAGTTTTGCCTTATTCTATCATCAGTATAGTGGTCTGAAAATACAAGACTTCAGTTTATATTTTTTTCCTCAGTGAGACAGTCTTACAAACCTGTTGCACAGTAGCAATAAAATGAGCTTAGTTACTTCCTGTAAAACTTAAAACATACCAAGATGTTAATCCAAGGTATCTTACTCAATTCAGTGGAATAATCCATCGAGCTTGCTAAATTTAAAGTGCCCTTAGCAAATGAAATAGATTTGTGCCAGTGTTCAGTTCAAATAGTAAGTGCAGCATATTTTTATTTCTGAGGCCATCCATTTTCAAACTACAACCTCCAGGGAATCAGGAGGACTACTGATACCAGTTAAGATGCCTAATTTCAATCATGTGATACAAGAGATAAAAACAGTTCACAAGAAAGAATCCTAAACTCTCACAACCCACATCAAAGTAGGATACTTCATAATCTATGTTAATTCCACCAGAATAAATTGTTTTAATAAATATGAAACCAGTATTTCACTTAAAATTTAACTAGCAGTGATCCCTCTGAAAATCTTGACTCAGTAAATACCTGTCAGACTGAGAGGTGGTTTTTTTAGCATCTTTTTCAAGTGTCTGGGCCTTTATCCAAGGTAGTATTTGCACAGTGCTCTTAAATAACTCATACTGATTTTTTTACAGGAGCAAAGGCTTTTATATGCATTCCTCAGACATGTACTGGCAGGTAACAAATGCACCTGTATCAGTCAAGGAAAAAATAAGCTTTCAGAGAAACCAAAGCATTTGTTTGGTTATGTGATTTAAGGTTGCCCTGTTTCAAAAACTATCTTCAATACATTGCAGTGTTGCATGTCAAACATTTTAGAACAAAGATGTTCAAGTCCGTACTTGCTCATACCACAGATACAAGAGGAAACCATGCAATGGTTTGGCAGGCTTGAGAAGCAGTAAAATCAGAAATACTTCCTATGTGTGCAAACCTGCAGAAATAAAGTTGTCCTCTGTGTACAAGAAGAGGAGACCCTCTCCATTTCCCACCAGAATTTGAAAAACTAGAATCTCTATTACATCTGCAAATAAAGCCAGATGTCTTTCCAAAACCACAAGCTGTATCATGTTTTTGCACACAGTACAATTCTTTAGAGGAAAATGTCCATGTACAATAACCCACTGTCTCATATTTGCTTGTTCAGTATAGACCACTGAATACAGCAATCTGGGGGCTTCTTTTTTATAGCTATCCCAACAAACATTTCACATGGAATTTATATCAACGCTACTATTTATCCTTGTCTACTTTTGTCTGAAAACAAATAATACAGCCCAACACTTTGCACAAACTTTCCAGAAAAGGAAGAAATGGTGCAATCTGTACTTAGCCTGGCAGCCAGCCTTTGACCTACAAATTTATGCAAGTCACCTATATTTTCTTCCTGATTTACTGCAAGCAGTGTCATTCAGATTAGTTAGCTGTCCAAGTAAAAAGTTTATATAGAGATTTCCAGTCTGCTTTTGCAGTATCTCTATTTATGGTTGTCAGAGTATGCAGTTGACTAACAATACTAACTTCTTCCTTCGCACCAACTGACAAAAACATTTTATTGGCACACAGATTTAAGGGTCTTCAGAGGACTTCAGATTTTTACAGAAAAAAACCCTCTTCTAAACTACTAGCCTGCAGGCTTATTCATTGAGGTGTATTGCACTATACTCCAGTTGAGATGTGAGGAATCCACATCTCTATCACACAGGGTACAAACAGATTTGTCAGACTTAACTGGAAACTGTCAGTAAAATGAATTATTTGCAAGGGTTTCTCCTCTGTTCTTTAAACTTTTTCCTTTTAAAAATAAAAAAGTAAAGCTTAGCCTCTAATGAACATTATCTAGAAAACAGATATGAAGCTACATTAGCAAGAATCACTAAATGATCTAGCAAAAGCATAATAATACTTATGCAGCACCTTGTGAAAAGCTTCTTTCTTTCAAAAGTTTGGTTTTTGTTTTTTGTTGGTTTTTTTTTTAATAGGACCTATGACATTAAGGACTGCCTTAATGTAAAGGATCAATTCTATCTTTGTACTTGCAAAAACACAGGGCACAGGGGTAGGGCATTCCATTTGCTTTTATATAAGCCTTGCACATAATATAATGGCAGCTAGGCAAATCATCCCCTATCAGTGTGCAGGGAGGAATTCAAAACACCACACCACTCATCAGTCCCCACCCAAGAAGGTTTTGCCTGCAGAAAAGAGGGGCAGACTTCGCTGGCAGTCATGCGTTCCACCTTCAAGTCATACTCTGCAGTTCACAGGATCAGCAGTCCTGGGGGCACTTGTTGCCAAGGTCCGTTTGTTTCCCTTTAGGTCAGCCACGATACAGTTCTCAGAACTCCAACAAGTTGATGCTATGTTTTACCAAGGTAAAATTTGAAGAATATGCCAGGAAACATGGACAGAGCCATAGCACTGTTCCGAGGGAACATTTAGCACCCAAACCATCCCCTATTGCAAGAAATTTCCTTGTTACCAATTGATTTTTCACTGCAGGTCGTTAAGTTCTACCCATCCATGTCCTACTTATGACATCGGTCAGCCCTGATTCTGCTGTCTCCTGATCTGGGGGAGCTTAAGAAGTAACACCCCTCTGGTGTCAGAATTCATTGCTGTTACCTCTGCTGCTGACAGCTCCTGGCAGAACTCTCCAGCACCCACCCTCCCCTCCAGCCAGACTTAAGGTGTACCATCCCTCTGTGCCAAAATATCATGACATACTACATTGTTTCACACATTTGAACTTCATGTTCTGCTGGTTTTTCATAATTAGAGGAACACTCCCAGTATGATCTTCCATGGGCTATAGCAGTGCTTTGATGTTTTGGTGTTTGAAATATAAATATATTTCAAATATAAAATTTCTGCCTAAGAGAACATTAAGTGCTTCACCCCCACCCCACCCTCACACACCCCCACCACCCCCCAGCGCAGATCATTTAATCTAAGGCAGAATCTCAAACTCAAGTGTTAGGAAACCTGACCAAGTATTTTGGTTCTGTGTGACCCCCGTGCAGTACCTAAAATTCAGCTTTTCCCTGTTGCTGCCTAAAGGATCTCCATGTTTTTCACACAGGAAAACTTCCACATACAAAACTCTATGTTAGCTTATGCACCAAAACTGGAACCCCCATATTTAGTGATAATAAATGGTTTGACATCAATACTGAAACATTTTACCTGGTTTCTTTTTGCTTCAACTAAAAGAACCCCACATTTATCACCAACACCCAACCCGGACCCACATCAGCAAGGTGCTCCTTGTAGATGTCCTGGCACGCACCGAATCAGAAGTGGCAAGCTGTGGCCATGCCACCTCAGACAGCAGCTGGATGTCTGAAGTATGTGACTTGCTCTGCTAAATGACAGAGGTAAAAAAGCCATGGGGAAGCCCAGATAATTGCCAGGCTTGACAGAAAAAGCTGCTTAGGCAACTTTGCAAGTGTGAGACCCAGTTCTGCTCCCAGTTACGCATGTGACTTCCTACATGTGTTTGTGCTTTCACATGGCTTCCTCTAAAGAAAGATTTGGCCCAGAGTGCATGTCCTACTTTCCCGTGTCCCTGCCAAGGCCGTATCTATCCTTCTTTGTGCAGTGTTTAGGCAGCTGGGTCCAAGGGGAGAGAAGTAAAGGTTCACCGCACCCATTTGTTATTCAAAGGAACATTGACCTCCCAGTCAGATAAATGATTGAAACAGTTTTGTCCTAGAAACCTGCAAAATTGTTTGAGGAAAATAAAAAGCAAACCTTGCATTTCGCTGGAACTATTCTAAACAGTGACTTTTGCTTTTCCCTGCTCTCAACTCACTAACTTGAAATCATTCTCTATCTGTTCTAGAGGGTTATTTTCCTAAATGAATGAGACCAAACCAAAGATTTTCACCATCCTTCATCATCCAGAGGCATCAGCCTCTTCCACCGCTGTGCCTTGAAAACATCTGTTAAGAAACAAACATGGGGAGGTGAGAATCAATCATACGACACAGGAGGGCTATGAAGGTCTGCTGTCTGCATTCATGAAGTCATATCTTTGCCTACTCTGCAGTGAAGACTTGTGTGGGCACTCTAGTGCATACTGAAAATGCCTTATTGGGAGATCTCACACATCATCTCTATTCAGGCTAAGGGAAAAATAATGGAGAGCATTAGCAGAGATCCAGCTAGTCTGTATAAACACACCCTGAAAAAGATGCTGCTAGCAAGCACAAAGTAGCCCACTATACTGTGAGATGGCTGGGGGTATCTTGCAAAAACACAGTCACTCTGAGGTCACACGTGAAGTGTCCACATAGAGAAGCAGTGCAGAGTGCTGGGTGGCTGTGCATGAATTTCCCCTGCCCCTCCTTAGAAAACAGGCCAGGATCGCTGCTCTGTCCTCAGATGGCAGCGTATGGGGATGACAGCCAAACCCAGAGTGCTTCCTACGTCCCAGAGCACAGGCTTCCTTTCAGAAACTAGCGGGATGCAAAGAGGTACCGTCCTGAGCCTCCAGGGACTACAGCCACGCTTATTTCCCAGAAGGACTGCGCCTTTCAAGGTTTTTGTTCCCCAAGCACAACAAGCAGGGGAAAGCGCAGCTCACATGCGCTGCACTCAGACCTCCATCAGGATCTCAACATTGATGTGGTTTGGGGAAAAAGTAAACACATGCACTTTCATTTCAAACAAACAGCAGCTATGACCTAGTCAAAGATTAAACTGCACATGAAGCTGGTAGGGAATTTTCCTCTTCTTATCTTAATGTCAATAGATTCATAAATATTTACAGGAGTTCAGGATAACAGGATCATCTGAAGCCACAGCCTTTAGCCTCTACAATCCTACAGTCAGTGTTCAGTTATGTTTTTTTAATCTATACTGGTATTTAGCAACTGATAACTTAATTAAATAAACTGCTGCATCATACTGTGATGTGCCAGACCAAGCAACTTGGCAAACATATGCCCCAAAATAGAAAATACCCCACAAAAGCTAATGCTCCAGTTTCTTGACTGGAATAACCAACAGAGAAGAAACCTTGAAGAGGCACAGCCTAACGATGAGCACTGAGCATCTTTTCCGTACATATTTTCCCTCAAGTCAAAACAGTAGTTTTCAAATACAAGTGGGTAATTTGAAACTGGAAAAGCAGCATGTAAAACAATGAGCTTGTTTAACTCAGTAACACGAAATCTCACAGAAAGCGCTGCAGAAAGCCTTTGGAGATTCTTGGATTAATTTCCTTGCCACAGCTTAAGCCATTTTGCAGTTCTTTAGCCTAACTTTAAAGTTTTCTTTATTTTATCAAGAACAAGAATCAATTAGGATAAAGGATTTAACGTCATTCCTGAAAGGCTTAGAAACATGCACAGCTAAGGGCATCCAGAATGAATATAGCCAGCACCATCTAGTTCCTCAAAGAAAAATAAGCATTTCTGCAGCAAAGCACATTAGTTTTTAGCTATGGGGCTTTACAAAAGGACTGTGTTAAAGTTATCATGCTACTTCCTACCCTCAGGGTTTATTTTAATCTTCCTCTTAAGCAGCTGCTACTGACTATCAGAGGGAGATGCTGCTTAGACCCAGGTTACCAATTCTGGTGTTCCTGACTTGCAACATTTTCTTTCTGCCCTAACTTCAAGAGTCTGGGAAATTCTAACAGATTTAAGCATGCAAGTCCCTTCCTCTTATCAGGGCTTTCAAGCACATTGAAAGATCAGCTGAAGTGATATATTCAAATATAAGTTCTTCTAGATCCCCATTTCCCCCCCACAGTGGCACCACGTGCTGCAACACTGACTGCTGGGAGTAAAATTTGAAGTCCCCTGGAACTGTTCCTCATAAAACTGGATAAACGAGTATCTTTTTCAAAGACAATCTTATCACCTAGTCACAATATAACAGTAACACATTGAAGTATAACAGAATTATTTCATAGGTCAAGGTTTCTCACCTATAATTGACAGCTCTGTTTCTGGACTAGTTCAAGGAGGCTGGAACATGAAAGGAATTGCCACTTGCTGTAAAACAGAATGTGATATTTTGAAATATGTGCATGTATTCTGGGGTCATTTCTGTGGTTTAGGAACATATGAAATATTCACAATGAACTCTGCCAAGATTTGGCACAGCAAATTTACAGGAAAGAAAGAGGCAGGCTTTCTGCACAAGAATAAAGCCTTTCAGTAACTAATTCCCCAATTAGCTTTAGAAATTTGTTTTAGAAATACCTAGTGATTTGTGTAATTCCACATTTAGCTGACAACCATCCATTTTTGCACATGTCAAAGCTTAAAGCTGAGCATAGGTTAATGAAATAAATGTGCAAGGCTGCTGTACCAAGAGTTACCTTTCAATATACATATTCAGCATCTAACAGATTAAAACCCCAAATCCCCTGAAGATCTTGTTCAAGTTGGGTTTTTTGGAGAAATTTCACTAAAGGTATCTTCCTTGCTTCTCCCCAGCTATTTTACCAAAAGTGTACTATTCCTGTTTTAGGTGTATATTTTTGCTTGAATGACTTTAGTTTGGGTTTGAGTTCTTTTAGTGTGCTTTATTTTTTGTCTGTCAAGCAGCTATTTCTAGACTAGAGGTGAGATACTCTAGATTAGTCCTATGCCCTTGCCAATAATTATTCTACAGAGAGAAACAGCTTATTTATAACCTGCTCACATTTTTGACAGCTGTCAGACCAGCTGCAGCATACTCCATTTTTTTTTATTTTTTCCACAGAGCAATTGTCCCAAGCAGGGATGAAAAGGAGGAGGTGTTTCTGGTTCCCTGGTAAATATTTGTCCTGATTGTGAAAAAGCTAAGTTTGAATCATCAAGCAAAACTTCTATCAAAGAGCCCGAGGATGTAATATTAAGTGACCCTTTCCCTCAAGGCTGAAGCCACATAGAAAAGCTGTGACAATGAAGTACCTGACTTGCTCTGTTTATCAGTCCAGATTGATATGTGCTCAGCAGGGCACAATGGTGTGGTACCAAGGTGACCAGCACCATGGGCTATCTTTGATATCAATTCCCTGGGAGATCAGATAACACCCGGGTGTTATCTAAAGCCTTCTTTTGCACTCCTGACACCCTGAAGGTTAGCATTCAAGGCTAGCAGCAATAACTGCAGATCAGAACTATTCTGCGATGTCGTGGGGAGCTTGTGACCTTGTCTCTGCTGTTGCAGCTCGCTGTGGCTGAACACATGCCTGCGTTGTCACACAAGCTAACTAGTATCTGCACTGCCTGTTAGGGGCACAAACATAAAACAGGCCAGACTGACTCCAAGGGTCCAGCCAGCCTGGCATCCCATCCTCAGCAGCGGGCAGGCGTTAGCAGACACACACAGAGAACAGGACAAGCATGTGATGCTTGTCTTGTGTCTTTTGCTACCTGCAGCTATTTGCAGCTGAGGAAACTGGCTGAAATCTGATAGAGTTTGTTCACTTGCTAGCGCCTTCCATTTATTTTTGTCTAATTCCTAGTAATTTCACATGTCACCTTGAGTACTTGTACTGAAGAGAAATTACACAACTGATCCCTCTCCACACCACACATACACTTGTACTATATTCCTCTCAGTCTTGTTGCCAATACAGAAACTGTTTTGTACCTTATATCAACCTGGTTTGCCTCCTCTAGACCTTCTCCAGATCTCTCGTATGCTGAGATGAGAAAAACAGCACCACATCCAGTAATCTAAGCACAGATGAACGACAGGTTTATGCTGCAGCCTTCTGGTTTGGCCTCCATCCTTCCCTAACACTTAGATTGCTTCACTACCAGTAAGCATTGAGCTGACAGTTCCACAGGACTATTTATCATGACCTTAGACTCAAGTTCAAGCTAGTCCCTACTCTCACTGAGCTTTCTTGCCTGGACCTGTGCCAGAGTGTGAGACAATGCATAGGAATCGTGCAAAAGTGTGAAGTAATAAGACAGTACAGAAGCATTGCACAGTTTGTTCTTCAAACCACTGCAGTCACACACATGCCTGATAAAAAGCGAAGTGTAAAACCTTGGAGAATTTCTGGATACTTCTTGTTCACAGAGAAACATCGACAAAATAACTGAAGGGCACGTGTAGGAGGAAGCAGGTTCTCACCATATACCTCAGGAGGGAGGTGGCCTTAGGTAAACACAGTGGCGAAGCACAAAGAGGTCATATTGCGCTCCATCCCCTGGTCTGATCTTGATCTGCTCTTATTCTCTTACCTGGAAGAAAGCATACGTGAAGAGCTTATGCAAAGTCACTCATAGGTTTGCCTCAGGCGTGGCTGTTATTCATGGATATTTGAAAGAGACAAAGAATGTGCACAGCCAGTGAACGTACTGAGCCCTTAGTTAACCTGGAATAGTCACAATGGATATTAAGTAGCACTAAGGTAACATGCAGGACTTACGAAGTACTCCCCACACTTAACTGCAACCAGGAAACACAGACAAGGCTGTTGAGCCCGGGAAAGCCAGATCTTCTGTGTGCCTGCTACCCACGCTGCTCCTTTTTGTACGCAGGCTTGCTAGAAAAGCAGCCTGCTCTGTTGACCTTCCTCTGAGTTTTGCTTCTCCCCTTCAGGCCAACAATCCCAGCACAGAACTAAGTGACTGTTGTGTAACACCACTCTCCATCTATTGTCTCTTACTCCATCATCCACTGTGGCCTACCTTGCAATCTTCAATCTTCTCTCCCTGCAGACTTCCCTTTTCTCCCCCCTGAGCCCACTGAGTTATTTTAAAAGTTTTTCTATTAGTGACCATGAAGAAAACCAGCCAGGCATTCATAAATGTCTCAGCAGCAACAATAAGCCATGTACCAGCTGTCAATTTGCTCAATTTGTTTGATGTCCCCACTATGGTAAGCTGTAATGGAAACAACAGCTCCTAGAGTTTTGGAACTCAGTGCATTGCAAAGTCAGTGCCTCCGAAAAATCAGGTTGCACACCCTGCCATGGGCATGTTTTGTGGCACTTAGGAATTCAGCTCCTGCCCCAGAATTGCTCCAGCATGCTGACTGGCAGTGCAAAATGCACTGCAACGGATCAAGACTCCAGAGCTGAGAACCAAGTTTCTGGATAAAAGTTTTCCACTGAAAGTACCGTTGAGAGAATTTATAAGTTCAGTGAAAAACATGCCATAATTTCAGTTGAATCTAAATATTATGAAATTGTAACACCAAGAAAGCACATTTTATTTCTTCACTTACATTATTTTCTTAAAAAATATCTAAAAATTTAAACTTAAGATTAAAAAGAAAAAACAAAGAAAGTAACATACTTCATTTCATTCTAAAAGGACTTTTCATTTTCCGTATCACTTACCAAAACCGCTACCATCAGTGTACATGAGTACACCTGACACTTTATTCAACTCTTCAATTCAGCCCGTGAATAAAAACATTACCTGTGAGCACAACTGTACTGGGAAATAAATTGTACTTCATACAAGCTTTGCAAGGTAAAAAAAAAACAACTATCACTGTCAAACAATTATCTTGCATTACTTTCCTTTTATGTTTTATGGATTTTAATTTGAGTTTAAGCGTACATGTGATTACAAAAGAGCAGCTGTACTTACAGTTAAGGGTAGATATGTGATCAAGTACTTTTGCTGAGCAAAAGATTTGTTACAGTCCTTAGTATCCTCAAATTCTTTGCTGAATCGAAGCTTCCACTTCAGGTCAAATGTTATGGAAGTCGCTGATCTTAAGATAGAAGGAGACATAAACAGCTTTAGCAAAATATTTTAGTTACATGCATCTATAGAATTATGCGAGGTTGCCATATATCCCTCCAATTTTTATGAAGTTTTTCACCTGTGTTATTAATATAAACTATTAAAATAGAACATAATTTTAGAAAATACGCTTTTTTCAATTTAGTTTCCCATAAAACTTTGCTACAGGATTTTCAGTACCACTTAACTCTGGAATGCTTTCATATTTTGAAACTGAATGCATTTAGTATAAAGTCTTGATGGTTTTCTCCCTCTTTTGTCATTTGGGAAAGGGTAAGCAAACTTGTCCTGCTGTCACAGTACTGCTGTTAGTCTTGGAACACCATTAAAAGTCGAAGTGTCATTACTAAACGGTATCCTGAGGGTGCGCTCAAAGATTTTACAGTTCATCACAAATACACAAGTGTAGTAGAAAAGAAAAAAGTCCAAATAAATAACTGAGTGGCACACAAATGAACATGTAATAGCAGAAATACTCTTATACAAGAATAGAATTTCATAATACAAGGAAAAGTTCTGATCTTATCTGGGTGTCATCAGTCTGTCACATGAATATCACATAGGTGTGACTGGCTGTCAAATAAATGTTTTCAGTCATTTAAGGACACAGAACCAGTTCACAGAGATTATGTGTCTGCTTAGTGATTGCCATAACAGAGGCAAGGACTCAACCCAGATCTCCTGGCCTGTGCTTCAGCCACAGGGTTACTCTAGCACAAAAATTATCCAGGTTTCTTCCTGTGCTACAGGAGAACAACCTGTGTCACATCTTTCTGTGCCTGATCACAAACACTGAGCATCTCCTTAAAAAGTGCTATAACTTTCTAATATATTACACCAAGTGATTTGTAATAGTTATTTACAATACAAGTTCATTTTTACTTAGAGAAAATGATCCCCCAAGAATTAATTTACAGGCTGCGGATATGTTGTTTTGGCCTGAGATGGCTGTGCAGTCTCCCCAGCCATGCAGCATCCTGTAACATGCCCAAGCACCGTTCAGGCATGTGCTGCTGTAAATGGGCATCTCTTCTCTCACAGCTGCTAAACCCTTCAGCATCACCAGGACAGAGTGCATGTCACATCAGTCATTCTTGCTGAAAACCCCCAACAATCCCTGTGTAACAAGCTACTATATGAACACTCTACGACTTAGATATTCCTGCATCTTTATAGCTACATTATTTTTCAGTGTCATCTCTCTCCGAGACGTTGGAATTTTCTACAGATTTGCAGTTTCTACAGAAACTTTGTATATTTTCCAATATACAAGCATTTATTTGCTCATATATATGTGAACAACTAAAACAAGCAGTCTATTACAGCAAGTTTGTTGAACTTTGTATTAAAACTATTTGTATGCTGCATTTATTCTAGAGGCATGTTTGTCCCACGGGTTCTGATCTTATCTTTAGCCTGTACTGAGAAATTACTTCTATGAACTTTGGAAGGTCAACTTGTTAAACATCTATCCACTCTCCCCTACCCTTCCTAATCTTCTAGAAATAATAATTAACTTAATTTTCTGAGAAGGGGATGGTGACTTTACTACCCAATTCATGTTATGTGTTTCAGATGACTCATATACTGCAACTATGCTGCCTCTAAGGGTTTTTCCCTACAAAAATTCCTGACTGAAACTCACCAAATGATTTTTTTTCTGTTCCTTGTTTCTTCAGCCAAGAAACAACATACCTTTCTAAAACTTGCAAAAGATGGCTTCATGCCCTGGTACAGGTATAAGCTCGTCAAAAGCAACATGCCACAAAGCAGAGAGCTTGCATTTGGGACTCTGTTGGGAAATGAAACAATTGAGTCAGGCAGAACTCCACGCCAAAGCTCTCCTGCCTAATATCAACTCCAGCCCTTTAAAGATTCTGCCAAAGTCTTTGGAAATCAGTTGCCCAATACCACTTTGGGAATAATACTGGTATATTCACTAGAGCAGAGCAGATATTTCAGCAGCTTGCTGAAGGAGTATTTGGTGCATCAAAAGAATGTGCCTGGTGTGGGAAGGCAGGTTCACTAGTACGAGCTGGCAGAGGGAGAAAGAGAGCCTTAAGGGAAATAAACTCATCTCTAGCTGACTAGGTGCAACAACTCCTTGGAGGAAACTTGCTCGTTTCAGCAGCAACTGGCTTCCACCAGCGGAGAGAGGTGTCACACAATACATCTTATTCCATAGCAGATTGCTCACCACAGAATCACTCTAAAATCTGGGAAATACAGATTGTAGTGTATTGCATTTGAATGACACTAGCCCACATCTCCAGAGATGCCTTGTCTACAGAGGGAATCACCTGTTGGGAGGCCAGGAGGTACCCCAGATCCCTCTGATTCAAACAAAACTTTGCCAGTTTATTTAAACTCCTAAACATAAAGCTCTTTTGAAAGAAGTACAAGACATACAAAAAGTGTCCGAGCGATGCATTAAAACAAGTTTATACAGTTTCATTATAACAGCCTAATATCAGGTATCACAAAGTTCTTTCTGGCTGCCAGTGATGGATGAAAGGGAATTTATTCGCAGAGATACCATAAGATAGTTGCCAGAATTGCATACAACCTTAGCCAGTTAGTTCCTTACTTTCAGAATTATATTTTTCACAAAAACTAGGATCACTTTCCTCCCAGTTTTACTCAGTTTAGTGTTGAGCAAGGCAGTGAATCTTTAAGTGATAAAACAATGAACATGTTTTCAGCTTGTAAATGCAGCTCATACATGTTAATTACCCACTTCAGTCTCCTCATCTGAAACACTAACAAGAGTGAGGCTGTTGCGGGGAAGGTGTCTGTCAACATTCTTGAAAACACTTTTGGAATATCTTGTGGGTTTTGTTTTTAAGAGGGGTCTGAGCCAAATCACACCACATTAAATAGAAAGGCCTGTTGAAGCTAAGGTAAGCATTCCAATTAGTTTCAAGGGCATTTGGATTAGCCTTCCTCTATAATTGATATATTATGATGTTTTTGTAATATAGGAAAAGGTACAATGTTTTCCCACACACCAAGGCAGTAATCTCAAAGTCTTAGGAAGAAATCTAGTTAAAGAAAGATTAACCAAACTAGCATCAGATTGCTCCTTTTCTAGTAAGGCTTTGTGTTTTCCTAGACAACACTTCCATTTCTAAGCATGGAGAACAAATTAATATTAAAAATTAGCCTAAGTCTTTTCTAGAGCTTTGAGCTGGGCCAGTCTCACTACATCCTTCAAAGGAAAGCCCAGACACACGGTTTCCAGTCCATGTACATAGGTAAAACACAGTAGCACTAAACAGTTTTAAAAGTACAGCGTATGACTCCGTGGGTGGCCAGTTCCTCTCCATTCCTTAGGGATGTGCTCCAAACCCATCTCTGGAACAACCTCTACCAAAGACATTTATTCAAACTCCTCTCAGAAGAGAACTGAGAGAAGGTGCGTGACTACTCACACAGTAAATACACAGTGCTACATGATGCAAGAGTATTAAATGTTTATGCAAAAAATAAAGTTAATAAATAAAAACAAATAGACCTTGACCTGTTTGCAGTTTAGTTTATGGTAGCAGCTTCTTTAAGCTATATCTGCAAGCCTTTTATTCCCCAGGCTCACAGCAGCAGTCTGTGCAAAAAATTCGGAGTTGATCTGAACACAATCTGTTGTAGTCCACCACATGCTGCTTCAATTTATGTGAAAACAGGAGTTCAGAGATCCCTTTCTTGCTTTCGAAACATCTTCAGCTGCTCTTTCAATTCCCTAACTGCTGCTGAGAGCAGCACAGATGGGCTCTAGTTCCTCCTATCTAACATCTGCACATTTTTAGCCCCTCACAAAAGCTGGGCAGGCAACTCCTGAAGTGCCAGTTTGAGACTGATAGGTACATTTTTAACCTTCCAGCTCCAGGGTTTTATTCCCTTATTATACTGTAAGCTGGATTTTACCTGCATCTCACATAGACACTAATCAAACAAGGAATGTGCAAACAGAAATCTCATCATCATCAGGGATTAACAACCAGCTATTTCTTAAAACTCAGCTGACAGGAAAAAAAAAAGGCAACTCACACATGAAGCTCAGGGGCAAGCAGTACTGAACTCAAGGCAATGGTACCTGCAGTTTTGCAGTCACATTCCCCTCGCTTCCAAGTTGAATTTTACTCTATAATCAGAGGCTCAGACTGGAGAATTAAAAAATGGAGAGGGTTCCAATGTTTTGTTGAATTAAAAGTATCTAACCTGAACAAGTCTGAGATGCTCTGAAAGATAAAGCCTCACACTCAGAGAAACCAGAAGCTTGTTACTTTGCAAAGGCATCCAGCTTCCTAAGGCGGTGGACTAGATCAGAGTAGCAAGCGTTGGCACCTGGTCTGCCCAGGGACATGATCTCTTATCGACCTGTGCATCCTCAATGATACCAACAGTAAGTAATGAGTCCTCTGAGAGGGATGAAAACCTTTTCATCCCTGTCAAGGATTAACTCAGTTACACAGCTTGTTAGAGCTCCCTGGATGGTCTCTATTCACTGTCCAACACTCAAATTGTTGGAAGATGAGACAGTACCACAGTCACCTTACAGTAGCAGAAGGGGCTTTACTTCTGCCTGTCCTGTGCTTCAAAGCACCTTTCAGCTATGCCTAGAAAGTAGAAGTGTTAATTTACACTCAGAACATGATTTTAAAAACAATGGGTATATAGATTTATAAGTCCTGTGTCTTGACACAATCACTCTAGCATAACAAGTTATTTCCTGATCTCTTTCTATGGCAAGTGACAAAGATGCAGAGGAATAACAGAAGACATCTATGTGAAAGGAAGAGTTTGCATTGTTAGTTAACAAAAGCGTTACCTGACAGACAAAAACAACACAGCTATTAATGGTATCTCCAGACCTGAGTGACATTTGATAAGTCACTTGAGCTCTCTGAACTTCCTGTCCTCTGACTACAGCGACATTGCATGGGCAGGGAGTATTTTTCAAAGCATGCTCGTACAGCATTGAGAAAAATGAGATCACAATCCCTTTAACAGCTTCAAAAGCTAACACAAACAGTTTAAACACATCATTTCTACAGACCTATAATGATGAACATCTGAATTTTTTACCACATAATTAGAGGTCTTTTCCAAAGATGCAAGTATCCTTTTCATGCCTCTGGATGAGTAATCTGAAAATCCCAGCGCTTGGTACATTAACACCACAATAGAAACAGAATAAATTCCAGCATTACATATTCATGGTTTCTTGAAGGCTTTAAAAGTTATATTCAGTTACATTTGTATTGAATCAATAAGATGTATTACTCTCCATAAAAATATTGCCTTTCTTCCTGTGGTATTTCATTGTCATGTCTTTAAACCCAGCATGGTCCTTGTGAGCTCCAGCTGACACACTCAGAAGACTTCTGGCCACATGTCTGTATTAAGTGGCCTGCAGCCATACCTCCTAAAGCTTTCAACTCATACAGATTCACAACAGGACTGACCAACTCATATTTAGATGGAGATTTTCAAGGAAAACAGCCTAACAAGCATAAAAGCTGAGCGGGATGGTCTGAATGAGATTATACAATGTGATTGCATTCCGAGGGTCTGTACCTGGGGGTACAGGCGTTCGTGGTGATTCCAGTCCTAAGACATTGAAGAATCAAAGGCAGCACATCACAAATTGAGATATAAAATGCAGTATGGTTTTCTGTATGTTAGTACTAAACAGCTTCCACTAGGATACTCCAAGTGCCATCTTGTGGAAGGTCAGTCTGAGCTACTGAATGACATTAGCAACCAAAAAACCCACTGAAGACATTTTAAGTCCAGTTACAACAGAAATTCAGATATAGTACCATGGTGAAATTCAGATTTTATCATTACAGCCCAAGGAATTATCAAAATCAACAAGCTGCTGGCTCTCAGTCTAGTATTATTTGCATTATAGATAAAAGAAATATTGTGAAGATAGTTTACTTAACCCCACTCAATCAGAAAACATCCCACTGCAGCCAAAAGCACTAAAAACAATGGATGGTGTGAAAACAGGTTTCTAGATTGGTATGAGGTACTTTCTGGATGAAAGGCGCTATACAGGAGACTTTGCTTTTGAAATAATATAGTTGCCAGTTAGAGCAGACAGAACAAACCCTGTGCTGACACCACACCACCAGTTCTCAAGAAAGTAACAACGTGTGTTCTGGCTCCGTAACTACAAGGTGAATAATACACTCAACTCCAGCCCATACAGCATAAATGTAAGCCAGCAAATGCTAGGAAAAAGTCTGCCTCAGGAGACTCCAAGAAGAGCAAATGTATATTTTAAGTATTTTCTTTTCAATAAAAGGAGGCAAGAAAACAATAAATTCCTTAAAATAGCACACAGTGTCTCTAATCTGGCTGCATCGAACCAACACAGCTGCTCCTGCAGAAGGCAGAGGAGAAGGTACAACACAAATTATTACACAGCTAGTAAATACTAGCAGGCGTTGCACAGCTGGAACATCACCTAAGCTTAGACTTTCATATGTTTAATAAGATGTACTTTAAAATGAGAAAACTCTTAACTACTCACATCTCAAGAAGACATTAACAATTAAATTTACAATTTAAAAGCTATACAAAGAAGACAATAATGTTCTAGTAAAAAAGAATTTTCCATTTTATTTACCATATCTACTTTTCTCTACTGCAAGACTGAGCTTACAGACACTTCATAACATACCAGTTCAACATAAGAAGTGTTCATTTTTAGGTGATATCAATATTGTCTGTTCACAGTAGCAAGGCATACTGTTCTGATTCCCAAACATATACACACACACACATATGCTACTCCAACCACTTCAAAGATAACTAACCATTTTACTACAGATACTAAGGCAAAAATACAAAGAACAATGTGTTTTACATTATAGCATCTTCATATTAGCTCCACCTTTTACTTATTAACTACAAGAGATGCTTTGCTTTATATCGTTAGTAAGTGCATAAAGACAATTAATTATAGACCAGTATTTTCCCAACTAGATGACTTAAAAACACAAACCCCAAGTTTCAGACATTAGACCCTGGCAGGCATTATGGATTTCAGCAGAACCTGTATTTTGAGGATCACTGAAAAAGTAGTTTTAAAAATGGCCTAAAACCAAAGTGCCAGTCATTAGGTATTTTCAGTCAAAAAACATTTCCAGGTTTTCTATCAGAAAGATAACATGAAGAAAATCAAAACTTCGTTCACAGCAGCTGCCTAATGTTGCTTTAAAGATTAACTGAAATGTTGACATAGAAAGGAAGGGTTTGTTTCACACTACATTATTAGTACTACATTTAGTGCAACCGACAACGTGATGTTATTGCAACACAAACACCGTTACCTAAAGCTTGATTTCAGCTCCTGTGAGTTCTCACCCTGGCAGCTCCACAGACAACAGTTACATATACAGGATGCCCACCACTAGCCAGAGATCTGAAATAAAAACGTATTTATAGCAGAACATTCAGCTGTCACAGATGATAGCGCTACTATACAATTCCAGATGAGTTTCAAGAACTATCTAACCCTATGTGGTCTTGTACTATAATCCTGTCAAAAACAAATTAAAGAAATATTCAAGTAATTTGCTTTTAGTTAATGCTTATTTTTAAATATAAGCATTAACTAAAATTGGGTCAGCATTGCAGTTAAATTGAAGAAGCTTTGGCACTGAGGGGAAGCAATCTTAACATCCCCCTTGTGCTTGTTCAGTGAATTTAATCTCATTGCACAGGTCTGCACCCACTTTGAACAACCTTAAAACCTCAACAGAAAAATCACATCTATAGGCTATGTTCCACTGTAACCACCGAAGCCATGCTGGAATTAAGGACTCTCAGGACATGGTTTGATGATACAAACCATCAGCAACACAAACAGCTAAGTCATCCCATTTGTCTTCCTTTCCTTTCACTGGTTTCTCATCCTACCCATTCTCTGCACTCAGTTGTATCCACACAATTTGTTGTGACAGTCGCTTAGCACCAGAAGCAAACTCCTGTTTGAAAAGAAAAACTTGCGTGCACCTTCTCTAAGCCAGTGAACACCAATCCACTTTGCCTTGTGGCTCCAACCGCTACATTAATTATCATAGCCCAAGCTAGGTTCTTACTTCGCTTTTCATCTCACGATTAATATTTCATTGGAGAATGGAATAGAGACCCCAGGTGAGGCTACCCAGGATCATTACAGTCTGCCCTCAGGTTCTCACAATTATAAAATTAAGCCACATCAAGATTCCTATCAGACTGTCCAGGAAGGCAAATAAGTGAATCATGTCAGAAAGACCACCCTAATACTCCAAAACTCATCTTTCCCCACCAAAAATAAGCACCTTCAGGAGAACATGGCTAACGTTTCCTCCTCTTGCTGTATAGATAAATAGGTGATTTCCACCTCCACGGTTATTAATCTGAATGGCTCATAAACACTACTGTTCTCCCTAAGCTTTTGATAGATATTATATACACATATATTTATATGCATACGAAACGACCGGCATCTAACTTGGGCTCTCAGACCCTAAATGAAGGGCCAGTGAAATCAACAAGTCTTTTCATTCACTTCAATAGTCTAAATCATGTCTCAATATACAAAATTAAGCCAAAAGGAAGAGCAGAAGAAAGGGAAGATATGCTGTGTGAGGTTTTCTTGAGGAAGTGTCCTTGAAAATTTCCTAGCATGAAACACACAAAAAATCTGGGTTTTAACAGTGCGGAATTGAGCATCTATTGTTGTCCTTTGAAAGCAGCACAGACAACAGGGCTCTCAGGAGTAATAGGAGTTATTAAAGGAATTACTACTGCAGAGACTAGAGCATTCTAGAGGTGAGTTCAGGAGCAACTTTATGATTTTTAGCATTTTATTCAGCTTAACCAGACTGAAGTGTCCCCAGAACAGTTCTGGATCTAATGGAAAATTTCGTCTGCAACAGTGTACATAAAAATCAGTTAATCCCATGTTCATCCCATGTCACTCAAACATAAAGCTTATTTTCTTCTCCATGAAATAGGATCTCTAGTCGGTCATTTCTACTCTCTTGCCAGTGCTCTGCCCAATGTAATATCTGTTATTTTGGATTAAAAAAAATCTAAAACATAAATGCAACACTAGCAGTTCTGAAATCTGGATTCTGGGGACAGGTAAGACAGTAATATAAATCACAGAAGCAGGTTAGCATTCATTACCTCATCACATGACTCTCTTCATAGAAAAGCAGAAAATTAGCCTGTTTGGCATGGCAGAACATTTCATCACTCTCTGGGCAAGAGGAGACTGAATTTAGCTGTGTAGCTTCCTGTAATAAAACATACAAAATTAAATTCCCATGAGTTTCTCACTGATATGTCCTCTAGGCAAAGCATTTGCAGAGAGCACATGACAAGCCTACCAAACACTAAGAAGATCTCAATTATTCTCAAGGGAGAGAAAATTCTTCAAGCCTCATGTGAGGATGAGCTGTTGCCTATCACCGTGACTGACCTTTACCTCTTCTGGCACCATGAGTTCCCAAGGCTCCTTCATCCCACTGGCACCTCTGACAATCCCCTTTCTTCCAGTTGCGACACACAGGGTGCAAAAATTAGGGGTACTGCCCAGGTTCCATGGGAAGCAAACTGTGGACAGCAGATTGCACAGCCTGGAGTCCCAGCCAAGTCTCCCATGCACTGATTCACAAACCCAAATGTTTTAAAATGCTCCAGAAGAATTTCTGTTCCCTCTGGGAATTTTCTGCTCATTTAAACTATCTTTTGCTCTTCTGAAGCCTTGAGTAGGCTATAAATCCATTGTTATGAAATGCTTCCTACTTCAGTTTGATGTGAAGGTGTCTCCTTCCAACCTCACCACTGACAACCTCATCATCACGATTACTTGCTGTATTATTTGCCTTTAATTTAATTAACTTGAAAAAATAAAGCAAAACCTCCCTGACTGAAAGATCGATCTTTCAACGTAGATGAACTTTACCCAACCTCACCCAGCCTCTACTTCAGTAATAGTTTTGAATCCTGTGTCTGTCAGCTCCAGAGTGGAAATTTTGACTATTTGTGAAGACAACAGTGTAACATGGGTTCAGAATTTTCTGCTCGCAGCTGCACAACGTACCCACAAGGAGAATATTCCTCTAGGTCCACCAGAACATCCCCAGAGAGCTAAGATCTCTGTCTACTTTCACAAAGGAAATGGAAGACAATAAGAAAGTTCATGTTCCTAGAGTCCAGAGTCTTTATTGATAGAGAGGTTTGCTAGTCAAGATTTATAGATTCACTTTATCTCATTAGAGAGAGAAAAAAGTTTCATTCTATCATTTATAGCCCAATGCCAGTGTTACTGGCAGAAAGGGCTTCAAGTAGATCACTTCCTTCCATTGGATTTTTTAACCATGATTCATAGGTCAGTACTGCTGCCAGGCACATGTTTTAATAGAAACAGAAAACAAGTTAGCCTGAGAATGTCTGTTCTGCATTCAGATAAGTTTAAGTAACTTTTCTTCACGCAGTAGTTTAAAAATTATCTCTGCCTTTTATTTTGGAGAAATCAGTAGCCAGTTTCATCTTCTCGTCTACTAACCTGAGCACAGAACTTCATGGACATGCATTTGTACCTTTCAGTAACTGGTGAAATCATGTATTTTTTTATATAGAAGAATTTTTATATTAATTCTAAATGAGATAGGAGCATGCAAAGGTATTTTGAGAAATAAAATCCATTAGATGAAGGAGCTGTCTTCCCACAACATGCAAACATTTAAATAACTTTAATTGACATTCTTGTCTCAGTTCAGATTGGATTCGCTACCATTCTCCATCCTCCTCATTGCAAGAATTCATTTATTTAGGAATTTTATTTACTGTCAAATAAATATTTACTGTACTGGAAGCTAAAATACACCCAGACTAGTGTGCTGTGCTAAATAACGGTCAATGTCCTCGTTTTCAAAGACCGGTGTTGAAATAAAAGTACTGCAGAGTTAAGTTGAAGACATACTTACAACAATGTGGTTATGTGGAAGAAAGAAATGTAGAGAATAAAACCTTCCTGCAGAAATATAGGTAGTGAAAAAAGTAACTTAAGTCTGCCTACCCAAGACAGTGTTAGATAATTGGAGGCAAGGAAAAAAACCAAACAACAAAACCACCAATAAAAATAACTTGGTTTTCTCCTTCCAAGGCATTCCAAAATCACGTGTCCTTGGAACAGTCCAAATAACAAACCTCCCTTGTACAAGCTTTTCTGGCACCCTCGTCCAGATTGCTCCTACTCTCTCAGCTAATGCTGCACTCACATTCTTTTAGCCCTGCACATTGCTAAACATGTAACTTCAATTTCCAATAGCAAATCCGATCTGCTCAAGTTTTTTCTACCTGCTGGAATGTGTCAGGGCCCTGAAAGTGCAAACAGGTCCTAACTGCCCTCATCAACACCATCTGGGGCCTCCACCTATGCACTGTTGTCCCACTGGCCCAGAAACTGCATTTAAGCTCCAGGTGTTGCTCCAACTCCTGGTCTGACCTGTGTGCAGCCTAGTGCCTTACTGCCTACATCTTGCTCTCTGACCTACCTTACTGTTTGGGACTTGGGTAACAACCACCAGACGTGCTCTGCTCCCTTCTTCAGCTACTGGAGACTGCAAGCCTCTGCTGGGAAGGACACTGCCCTTGCTTACTCACCTGCCCTTGCACAGCAGCCCTTTCTTGCTTCTCCCTGACAGCATGCTCGGTGAGTAATGTGTAAAAAAAGTAAGTTGTTGTAAAGGGATCAAGCTGAAAAACAATGAAACTCTCGCTGAGGAAAGATGTAACCACAGATCTCTTCAGGTAACCTGAGCTGTCAGAGAAGGAAGAATCCAGCCAGGGTCTCCAAGTGGCTCATTGCTGGAGCTAAAGCCACAGCTGGAATCCTTTGGTGGGATCTCTTCTATGTAATGACTTTTTCAGCTACCCAAGGTGCATGCCTGCTGGTGGCTTGTGAGAGGAAGCAGTTGCTTAGCAAGTTGTATCTAAACAGTCACTGGAGTTTCTAGATCCTTTGGAAAACTGTTATTTTCCAAATAAACGTTGGCCTGTATCCTTCATTTTTGCCCTCTTCCATGCACGCACAATGAAAGCTGTTAAAGTGTTATTGTATTTACTTAGTTGTAATACGTATGGAACTAACAGTCTGTGTCCCAAACCATGTCCAAAATGTCACTTTTTAAACATGAAAGATGCAATCTTTCACTGCACACATTATTCTTCAACTCATCCTTGTAAGCATTCTCAAAAAATCACCTTCCAGCACTTACAGTTTTATCAGAACTCAATTGCTTTCTGCAAGTCAGAACCTAAAGGATATAAAGGAACAGTGTTTTGTAATCCCAGTAACTCCTACACTCTGGTATTTGGTCCAGAAACAGATTAGGGAGATATATTCTAGATGCCACAGATTTGTTACTTGGGCTTAAAAAGCACCCCTCTAGTTTGTATTTAAGGATGTACATCTTGCAGAGCACAGGCAAACTATAATTAAACCTGTCCAAAGAAGCTTAAATAAGCCTGCCCATAGATGTACCCTGTTACTAGTGCTTATAGCTCATGCCATGAATTTAGCATGTTAAATACACAAGTCATCACAGTCACATGCCAGTGCAGGTTTTTTCATCCCATATGATATGCACAGGATACCACAAAGACTTCAGTGTACGCTGATTTCAAAGGAAAATACCACAGACTTCCAACAGGAATGAAAAGGTCAGTTCTATTCTAGATAACATCAGTGATAACCTAGAATAATCACAGTATGCTTACTGCAGATGGAAAAATAATGTAATGACGTACAAAACTACATATCAAGAACTTCCTTACCATAATTTCTTACGGTTTCTAAAAGTTGCCTTCACATCCTTTCCAGAGTCTACCTGAAAACCAGAAGATAACTCAGTGATTTACAACAACTACACAGAAAGTAAAAGAGAAAAGAGAAACTGAGAACACTGACCCCCACAATAACTGAAAGAACTCAGATTGCTCATTGTAGGAAGGGGTTGAGTCATGATAATGAATTAAAAAACATAAAAGGCTGCTGCAGAGCTTTATGCAGACTAGATAGGGCAAGATGCAGTGCTGTAAAATTACAGCAAAGAAGATCTAAGTGGGGCATTTGGGAAGACCTTCTCAGAAAGCAGATAGGTCCATGTAATGGTTGTCCTGGAACAAACTTCCTGAGGAGACCTTGGAGTCCCTATCACAGAGGATTTTTGAGAACAGGTTATATAAACGTCTTCAGTGGAAGACAGATCTACTGATCTATATATGGATGGATCAACCTTCAGATTGCTGTGCTAAAGCCTACTGTGGGGGAAAAATAATGAGGAACGGGTATCTTCTGATTTTGTTCTCCAACTAGATTGCTACTTCAATAGCAGATGTGCTTCTCTGAACTTCTCAGACTTGCAGTCCAGGTATTGTCCTTTACATGCGTGACACTGGCATTGGTATCCTGACAACTGTCTACAAAGAAGCCATCATCATGCTTTGTGTTGACTAACAGCAGTATCTTGGGAATGGAGTGACAGCAACTTTCAGAATTGTAGATTAGTACAGAAGTCTCACAGAGGCTTCAGTAAACTTCCAGTTCTTTGCATTAATTATGAATCTTGTTACAGAACACCAAAAAAATCCCTTATCATCACTCAACACTCAGTTGTGTTTACTGAATGTCAGGCTATCAGATTTGGACATTACTAGAAGGAAGTCACATTTTTTTGGATGCTTTTGGTGTGGTATTTTTCATCAACAGTAAGGCACGTTCCCAGTACACACACTGCTAAAAAGTAATTATTCTCAAGTGTGGAGTTTAGCTTGAGAGAGAAATAAGAGTATTCGTTAAACAGCTTTTAAGAGGAGACTGTAACCAATGAGAGGTCATACAGAGATACATCTGCAAATGTAGGCAAGCAGCTCTTCTGAGGTTCCTACAGACAAAGCTGGCTTAAGAAAATTGGGCAGGTGCCTCACTGGGCTCACCTCAATATCCGTTGAAGACAACTACAGTAGAAGAAGCAGCACAGCCAGTATACATCTGCTACAGCCTCTGGTAGCAGATGTAGAACTGGTTTGGTTCTATGTCCTGCTTTTTCCACTTTTACTGAAGCAGCTGTTGATTGGGAAACAACAGAAAAGAGTAAGGAGATTGAACCATAAAAAGGGACAAGTCAACACAGCAGGCTGGGAAGACTAAATACCCTTCCATAAATGTCTGGATTGCCAAGACTGCTTCTATCAGGGAAAAGCAAAAAATTAATCAGGCTGAGAATTCAATTGCAGGATGAGTCTTGGTGAAAGCTTAACTATTGTATTTGTCCCGCAGCAAGAATAAGCAAGAACTTAGAGATAAGTCTAAACACAAAGTAAGCTCATCGATAAGTAGGACAATAATGCCTACAGAGACTTAGACACAACGACTTGCAGAAGGAGGGAGAAAGTTGAGCCCTGCTTTTACTGTAAAAGTGTCTGAATATTGCAATAGGATGTGCAGAGAAGTTGTGGTGCCTCCATTCTTGTATATATTTAAAACCTAACTGGTTTTAAAACATGGCCCTGGGCAACCTGCTCTAGGGGACCCTGCTTTAAGAGGGGGGATTTGGACTAGGTGGAATCCTGAGGTCCCTTCCAGCCTCAACTATTCTGTTTAGCCACACTGAATTTAACACAATCTTGAATTATCCACAAGTACAAATTTTAGCCAAGGCTCTCTTCTGGACAGAAGACAGAAACAAAAAAGCAGAGTTCTTAGTCTTCAACAAGTGAAGCTGGATAATTTTGGCTATGAATCATAGCAAAAAATGTGGCAGAAAAAGAGGCATTTGGGTCTCCCATATCCAGAAAACTGGAGAGAGAATTTGGAAGAACTTCCTAAGATACACCAAGGGGAATGATCAGAGGGAGGGCAGAGAACCAGGAAATCACTGGAGTCAAGGGAGCAGGAGGTTTCAGAACTCTGTTTCAGCGTGGTCAGGGATCATGAGGATGAAGTACCACTCTTGACTGAGTGTTCATTGTAGACGCTGGCCAGAAACAATTATCGACTCAGGAAATAGCTCACATTTTTTGCTTTACTTAAGCGCTAAATAAAATATAAAAGCAATGCTTTGTTTTGGTTTTGGTTGGGGGTTTTTTGTTTTTTTTTTTAATCATTAATCATCTTTTATAGCTCAAGTTATTCCTACACACAGAAGTTTCTGGGTAAAGTTCTGAAAGAATGAGTCCCTTCGATGCTTCTAAAAAAGCTCATCTCTGTTGCTTTGCACTGTCAGTACTGCAGACAGCTGAACTCTCCCTCTGGTCCAGACATTCCTGGCTAACTGAAAGTGTAATGCAGTACATCTCTGGTGCAACTTGCTTGAAAACACCAACAGGTTTTTGCACTTATTCCCCCATTCTTGACCAAATCTTACTCTTACTGCTGCTCTCCAGCCTGTGCTGCTAATAGTTTTTTGTCTTTCATAGCTGAAGGACAGTTATATAAAGCTCTCCACAGCTCTTGCCTGATAGTATCAGGGGGGAGTTTATCCAAGGTGCTTAGTTTCCTAAATAATTAGGAACAGAAAAGACTATAATGAAACAACATAAAGGACTTTTAATGTCAGGGACAAGTGCCTGGAAATGAGTGCTTAAGATTTCCTGGGACAGTTTGGTTTTATTTATTAACTGTAGGAATTTTTTTTCTCATCCAAAACTGATGTGTGACCATAATATGTAAGAATCTACTTTGTAAAATCTGGTGAAGTTCCAGGAAAGAGTTATACAAGCTCCACGTATAAATTCACAACAGAATCCATATTCAGTCCTGCTTTAAAAAGTTCAGTTAGCACTGAATTCAGTGGGATCCATAGTGCCTGGAGGTTTATCCTTCATCTCCACTGCAGAACTGCAACTGGTACAGGCAGATCCATATGTTTGTTAGAGTTTTATGTTTATACTTGTCTCCATTTGTGCTGGTAGCTCATTTGATAAATAGCTTGGACTGGCTTTTCAGAGAGACTGAGGACTCACATTACCAAACACAGCTGCAAACTGCTAGCTACAAAGAGAGAGGTTGTGACTTCCTTGAAAATAAGAGCTAAGGATCCAATAATCCAGAAGTTCCTGTTGAAAAATACAGCCTAAAGATCTGAACCAGTGCTTAATGCCTGGTGGACTGAGCATGGTGTGCGGAAAGACCCAGAGTAGCTTTGGTCTTGCCTAGTTCTCAGGAGCTCAGGTCTTGATCTCATGACACATCCCCTGGATTCTACAGCCCTCCTCAGGTAGATTAGGGACATATTTAAATAACCTACTAGATTGTAGCCAGAATGTACAGCACTGTGTAATCAGGCCTAGAAATTTACTTTAATATTAACTCCCTTGGCTCAGTTGTGATTGTAAGTAATTTCTACGTAAATACCATTCAGAAATGGGCTGGATGCTGACCCTGCTGTTCGGCAGCACTGAAACCCCTTTTTCTATACAACCCTTTTTATTTCAGTGAGGCTTTTAGCCACTTATGTCTCCCATAACCCAAATTCTGGTTTTAAATCCTTTTTGCAGTTCTCTCTGGGAACAAAGAGGGTAATAAACCTCTTCTTCCTTGCACCTGCACTATGGTTTTGGCAGGCTTCTTCAGAACAGTGGGGTCTCGCACTGCCCCCTCCTCTCTGTCTCCCCTAGGCGTGTGCATCTTGACTGACCTCAATGTAGTCTTTTAACATTTTGAAAATCATAATCACTGGGTCCCTGTTCTTTGTCTTTGCTTATCCCTTGATCACTGTTCTTACAGGATTATGCCAGGGAACAGAAAGATTGGTGCTGTGCTTAATTATTGTTCCTTTTAATGACAAAAGCCATTCATTACACTTTTCTGTTGAGGAAGCTCACCACATCTCCAAACACTCTCTAAACCCATGATTAAACTGATAAATGACTCTGATAACACTCCAAAAATTAATGAAGTGCAACGGGCTCACTTTTTTCAGGATTGCATAAAAATGCTGATTTACAGATTTGAATTTGAAGTTACTAATGAATCTTTCTGCTTAAATAAGGAAAAGTAAAGTCCTAGCAAATACCACGTTTCTTCATCTGTATTCCAGGTTCAGTAGTCTGCACAGGGCAAAACATTGGGTGGAATTACTTCTCATCTTGACAAACAACCTGATAATACTTTCAGATGCCTGATGGTATTGAGTCAGTATCACCCAATCTGGCTCTTCTATCCTACATCACTTCAGAATGGTGCTGAAATGTTGCAAGGATCTAGGAGGTGGTCAATGGTGTGAAATGGGTAAGTACTCTTAAAAGTATTACTAAGGCATAATGCTTAAGGAATAACTGAATTGCAAATTTATGGCATATGACCTGTTCTTTAACACATTTTTTGACACTTAATGTGTACATTGAGAAACAGGTCCTTTTGAATTATTTATAATAAGTAATTTTCACATTCAGAATTGTTTGGTTTGAAAGATAAAATATTGTGTGGATAGTTTTCCTTAATATTCTTTTACATTGCTCAAAATAATATAACCAGTTTGTCCCAAACAGCTTTATTTGTCCCATGTACTGCTGTTGTGCTTTTGTAAACAGGGTAGAGCAAACAAGTTGTGTGTGGAAAGGACCTACTCGTGACACTTGCTTGAAACACTGGAAACTAAAACTGAAGCTCTTCCAGGTTACACTTGCTATTTTGTGCAACTACTTTAGACCTAATGGGTTTTTTTTCTGCAGAAAATGTAGTTTTCTATGTAACATGTAGTTTGGCTACATCTAAAAATGCTAATGTATTAAACCTAAAATGATTCAAGCACCTGAGGTATGATGAATTTCCATCAAATCCAAGACAGGTCTACTGAATTCCTGCCTACAGTCCTGGTCCAGTACTCCAGGATTGGGTTTCGTTCCCATCCTTTCCCCTCCAAACTGTTGATCTCTGTGGTACACTTCTAAACGTGCTCCAAATCACTGTCTCCAAAACAGACCTGCCAAGTGGACTCACCCCAGCGTTGTGATGTGAACTGCTCCAGGACCAGGCACCAGACACCTGCATGGCTCCCCCAGCTCCTTAGCAGGCCGAGTAGCCCCAGGACTTCTCCCAGCACAGCATGGGCAGCCCAGCTACGGGCACACCACCAGTCCCACAGGGCATGTGCTTGAGCACCTCCACCATGGAACTGGGAGCCTGAGGCTTTTGAGTGCCCCGTTTCCAATGAGATACAAACTTGGGCTGACTTCTCTGTAAAACTGATTCTTGTCAATTCTGTGGGCGTTAAGAGTGAAAGACATGATCTGAAAATAGCTGCCTGTGTTATATCTGTCTGGGAGTTCTCTATCAGCCTGTGAAACTGTCAAGAACAGCTTTTCAAATAGCTGCAGAATCCTGGGAATACAAGTTTTATATATATAATCCTCTTGCTTTTTCTCGGTTTGTAAGAAATAAAAACTTTAGGGAAATGTTTACTTCATTGAAATCTCAACATTTTTTGTGACTTAGAAATCCTTAAGGTCAGGCCTATCGGCCAAACGGCAACACTTCCAAATAATGCAGCAGTGGCCTCTGCTGCACAGCTGATGCTATTTCAGTCTTGTTCTGCTGAATGAAACCTGCTGTTGATACTTTCAGATAAAACAATTTTTTCAAAAGCAAGTATACTTGCATCAAAGTAAGAGCATTCCTCTTTTTAATAACAAGGAGTACTTCGAACTGTAGATGATTATTTTTCAAGTTGCTGGCATGAAGATACCACAACTTATTTTGAGTGCTTTTACTGGTTATCAAGAATGGTGTTAGCATTAAATTAACCCTGAACTACCCTCATAAAAACATTCCTGTTAATTTTACTGGGAAGGAACCTGAGGCATGAGCCACTCAGTGATGTGCCCACAGTCACACCCAATGTCAATGGCAGAGGCATCACGTTCAGGGGGAATAAGGATTTCAAGCCCTATTCTTTAATCACAAGATCATCCTTCCCTTTCCTGTGCTGGATCAGCAGAATACCAGCCAACTGTAAATGGCATGTGTCATGCCTATGAATTATGCTCCACATCATCCATGCAACAAGGAAAACCAATATAAATTGGGAAAAAGACAGGATGCTTGTTTTCAGCTCTTCATTCCACTTGATCATATGAGAGCACAAATGCCATAAAGCAGTCGTAAGCTTCTTGATTTGATCTTAATGAAGTACTGAGCAACCATAAATTCTGCAAAGTCAGCAGGAGCCACATGTAAATCACTGTCCTTCCCCTCTCCTCCCACCACTAAATCTATCCACTGAGCCCTCCAAGGGAATAGGGCCTGTCCCTATATTGCACACTTGTGCATCACGGCACACTGCTCAGTCCAAAGAAGTTAAAGCTGGCATGGAGCAAAGCTGTGTGATCCCGCAGTGCCACTGCGCGGTGAAACAAGGCTGGAGCAAGCAGCAAGCTTTCACTCCAGCCCTCCAGCCAAACAGAACACTTCCCGGCAACATTCTGAAGTTACTACTCGTTTACTACTGCCAGTGACATCCAATTCAGCCGGTAACAGGAGTGAAAAGAGTTTTCAAAATGTCACTCTCTGATGTGCAAAGGGCAGTGAGCAACTGTGGCAAACTGGCTTACAGGTGGTATCAGCGAAGCACTGATGCCAGTGGTGGCACCTATGGTTTTCCTCTGGAGAGCACTGGAGGGTAGTGATTTATGAAGTATGAGGGCTCTGACTTCTCAGCTTAGACTACTGAGCACCTAGGACTGCTGTAAAGATTCATATTTATACATCACTATCAGGAAATTATGACAAAAATACAAAGTTTTAAAAAGAATATAAAATGAAAGCTAGTGCTGCTGACCAGATGCAGCAGTTCTCAAAATAACACAAATTCCAGAAGTTCTGCTGAGAACATGGCAAACTGCTCTGTCCTCAAATAAGACTTTGCTGAAAGAAAAACAACAGACCTTCCAAAGAATATACACGTAACATGCTAAAAGAGCCCAGTGTTCCTGCCCGAAGGCAAAAGGTATGTAGATGTGTCTAATCATATGGTCTTGACTACAAGCAACAGCCACAGTCATCACCACCTAAAAAGAAGCAGATGAACCCTGATCTACACCAGTAGCTTGGTTTTGGATAATCTGGCTGTATTTTTGTTAGCACTATGCATATACACCTGTCCACACTATTTCAGATTGTAAAACCTCTCTATCATTCAGCTTAATCCCCTAGCTGCTACATTGCAGGTGAAAACTTCACACAAGTAACATATCTCCGCTAAAAGGTATGTGTCTGAACAACTCAAATGGTAGACACTGTGCTCCTGTGCCAGTTTGCTTTTATTCCCGTGGTCAATCACACCCAGTGTTAAAAAGGTGTGCTTCTATTTCACACCGCCTGTTTCATCTCCAGCCATTTGTTCATTAGTGTCCTTGCTTTTCCTGTAAAACCTTACCTGTCCCATCTTCTTTCCTCATGGAAGAACTTACAACCTGTAAACAAGTTATTTCTCAGTCTCTTTTTGAAAAATGTAACATACAACATTCTCTAGTGTCTTACTGTGAGGTGTTTTTGCTGACCCTCTAAATTTTCTGGCAAATTATTTTTTGCTCTTTCCGGTTTTTCAACATTCTTTTCAGAGACTTGCTGGAGCTGTGAGCCGACGTCCACCCTGCTGGTGCTCTGTACACAAACATCACCATCCTGTTTCTATCTCCCTTGCCCCTATTGCTATTTTGGACGTAACTGCTTTCTAGGATAAGCCTTATTGTGTAGGCTAGCTCACCTTTTTTTGGCCTATGATGCATCAGCTTCAGTCCTATCTTTATAAAAAATGCATTTTTCTGGAATGAGCCCAGCAAGCAAGCAATCTAATTCTCTTCTGTAACACTTTTTAATACTATACCATATTTTTCATCAGTCACAAAAGTTTCTCATATTTCACATTTACTCTCGGATTAGATGATATGGGTTTTAGGTACTCTACAAACCACTGTGAAGCCCCACTAGTGATAAATCTAATAAATGGTTGTTCTCTCGACCAACTGCTGTCTTTTTTTTTTCTTTTCCTGTAAACTAGCTCACCATCAACTTCATGTCTGCTTAACTTCTGTAAAATGCCTGTTTACTTTTGTAAAACTTTTTATTTGAAATATCATGCCATGCATACTAAAGCTTTTAACAAAACTGTTCGTTATATCTATGCAGCTATCTTCTGAACTTGCCATCTCAAAGAATAAAGTTAGTTTTCTCAGAAATAAGTATTTCCTATGAAAATATGTTAGCTGACATTATAGTCTGATTACTTCACAGCTGAATCTTTTCCTTGCTTTCCCATGATTTTGTTTAAAACTTAGGTCAAACAAACTTGTCTGCAGTTACTATTTCATTTCACCTTTGAATCCTGGCAATCAGGATTAACCTTTTGTAAACTATGGCACCAATGCTCTTTCAGTTCCACAAAATTCTGCAAGTTTTACAAAACATCTAATGCCTGCAACCTATTTCATGTTTGAGCCAAGTCTGGATTCATCTTGTTTAGAATGCTTTGTACTTCTGCCATATTGGCACTACATTTGTAACATTCCTTGGAGCTAAATGTAAAAATATCCCAGAAAGCTGGGATAAATAGATTATCTTAAGGATACCAAGCAAATGCATACTCCGTACCAGCAAGTACATACATTCACATAGCATTCCTGAATGTTGGCCTCTAAATGAGGTTCAAGTGTGCCTTGCCTGCAAAGCTTACTAGATCCCTGGAATGATCTCCTATCATGACGGGTTTCAGTGTGGTGTTCACAGCAGCAATTGTGATACCATCCCTCCTCTAGAAATAATATATAAATTAGTATCTTTTCAGCTTGTATCTTTCCTTTGTGAACTCAGTAAGTTTTATCTGTTTGACTTCTTGCAACAACAAAAAAAATATACTAAATCTTTCTGGAGATGACAAATGTATTATCACCACTACTCTAAGTTCTGTCAAAATTAAATATTTGGAGACAAGATATATCTTCAGCAGCTTTTTTGAGAACTTTCGGTTGCAAATGATTCTCTTAAAATGGGAAGTATTTCTTACAGCAGATGTTAATAGTGTCTATGGTGACTTTAGGATTAAAGTGTTTTTTAATTCTCAGTTTACACAAGCAGATTCCTGCTTTTGTCATCCATATGCAATAATTGATCCACACAGTGGTTTTAGTGCTGATTTCTGAATTACAAATAATGTTTACCACCAACATCTAAGAATGTGCCATTGCTGTGGCTAAAATGAGTCAGGCCTGCTTTTTTCGTCTTACCTTTTTGGTTTTTTTCACTTTTACAGCCTGGACCACATGAAGTAATACACCACTTTCATCCTGTTTCCATCATAGCCATTCAGGTTCAAGCTGCCCTCTTCAGCAGTCCCATCCAACCCTCCAGCACGCTGGGTTTATTTTAACCAACCTGAACGTAGTCCTTTCGGTTCAAGGCATAGCTGAGTCCTCAAGACAATCATCACCTCCGTTGTGGGCACACTGGGATAACTTCTATCCTTACACAGAACAGGGCACTTCATTTGTGAGATTTCTGTAAATACATATATGAGCAAAAGTGATGTCTGACAGAAAGCTGGAGAAAGCATTAAAAGCCTGTTGTAACGTTCAGAGAAGGGAGAGAAATGTTCACATCGTAATCCTCCATAAACTAAAGAACTGATGATTTCTCTGCGTTGTTCCTGCAGTTTTACAGTCCCCTAAAGCTCCTACTGTTTGTGCAGCCCTTTGTCCACAGCCACCACCTTCCCACATGCCTGCTGGAATCCTCTAACCTTTCTGTCTCCCATGGCCCTAAAAAATTAATTCTTCTGACCTTAGAATTGAAGGCTTCTGCTCTCTTCCTCACCTACCAACTCTGCTGTAAGCTCAAAATCCAGTTCATGTGTGCCTCCCTGCTTAAATCTCTCCATAGATAATAACAGAAAATGCCATCTTCTTGTTTACCATGTAACTCCCATTCCCCTACAAATCTCACTGTTGTTGCCACTATTTTTGGTAGCACCTTCCACCTCAAACACTTGTATGTCTCTTATCATTTCACCTTTTACTTACTTGTTCAGCACTGCTACAGCGACTCTCTGATCTATGATCAGAGGGGTTTTGCGCCAACTGCTACAAACGCACATCAGCCTTGCTTCAGCCACAGCTTCCAACCCTCCCAGGCAACGAGGTAAACCAAGGGGAGAGAAAACAAACTCGTGGAAAAGGCAGCAAGAGAAAATAGCAGCTACGTAATACAGCCCAGCAAGGGAGATAATAGTATCAACATACAAACTGTCTGTTTCAGGGCCAGAAACAAGCCAACAGTTTTCCATCCTATTTTTTTTTAACTGTAATATTCTTTATTTTCTGCCCTACGTATGTAACACTGCCAAGCATCTTGAGATTAAACTTGTAAGCAGAACCTATAAAAAGGAAAAGCTATTATGTTACTGTACGCTGAAAGGGACAGCTTTCCCTCTAAAGTGAATCTAAAAATAGCTCCCAGATACTCAGAATGAAAGTGGATGTTTTGCAAGTAAGGCACAAAAATTTACCAGAAAACCCCACTGATGAAATAGCAGGAAAAAACCTCAACCACGTTTTTTCCCAATATTGAAAGGGTAAGAGAGAGTAGTGGCAATATGGAAGCTGGATAAAATCAAATTATGTTGAGGTGCAAGAAGGTAAAATGAAATAGATTTTCTTTAATAACTTTTTATTCTTGTGAACACAGCATTATGAACTCACTGTCTTTAAAAATAAGCTAAGTTTTTCAGTTTTCAGATTTGAATGCTCAAACTAGCAGACCTCACAAAACCAAAACACCATTGTCTTTGCAATTCAGCACAAACACTGGTTTTTCAAAGTATGGGTAGTATTTCATGGAAGACAAAACAGAGCAGCAACCTTTCAAATGGTATGTAATGCGTGACAACATCAATACAGTATATTCACGACAAGGATAATATAATTTTTAACATCTTTATTCACATTTAAGTATTTCTTCTTGTTTCATTATACTCATCCCATACACAGAGTACTTAGCTTCTACAGCCCCAAGTCAAGTGGTAGTCCGTAGACACTTGTGAGTAGCTACTGTATGACTGTATAGAAAGCTTCAGGGACAGGGTAACCCTTCCCCATCCGCCACGCAGCACTGAGGCCTGAAGACAGCTTTTGTGAAGTCCCATGCAGTGTTTTCTGAACACCCTTCTCACATCAAACCTGATTCTTGTCGTGATTTTTGCGATTTTACTGACTAGACCTACTATCACACACAAGAACAAAGCCTTCATCTTCTAAAATCTCTAGCAGATTGTGATGTGTTAACTCCCAGTTTAGGAAGAACCTAGCTTATATTAGAATTTATATAATGAATAATAAATATATAATAAATAAGTAAATAATTATATAAGCCTGTTAGAAACTATTTAGAGAAACTTGTTTTCTTGATTCTTCCCTCAGGGCTTTCCATCTGCTGATTCCTCTAAAGTTCCTCTAAATAAATCATGACTGTTTTGTCTAGATTACCAAAGACATGAAACTTGCAATGTCTGTGAAACACTCCCTGTGTTAAAAGAAACAAAACTTTTTCACCAGTCTGTCAAAACATGCTTTTTTGGGAGTATCACCAAAAAGACAAGGGAAAAAACACTTAGAGCACTAAAAGTAGAGATTTTTCCAGAAGCGGTAACAATATTAAATTCTATAGCTTTAGCTAATACCTAATAGAGTTGCAGGAAAGTGGTGTTATAGCATACAACACTATTTTTTTCTTTTTAAGATTAGTGTTAGATATGCAGAAACAGATCCTACCAAAGCCTACTGAACAATTACAGGTTAAAAATTCATTATAGCCTAATAAACACACATTAAACCCTTTAATACAAACTTAGTGTTTTCAAAGGACCAACCTGTAAGGGAAGATAGGCTATGACTACTGGAATTTATCTTCTGTCAGGGCCCTGAGAGCACCAGCAGTCCCTAATTGTCCTTGTCAGCACCAGTGGGACCTCCTGCCACGTGCTGTGTGCCCACTGGCACGGGAACTGCACTGAAGCTCAGGTCCTTGGGGGGTGTTTCTTCTCTGAGCTCCCTTGCTGGTGGGTTTGGGTCCAGCCTAGTACCTTGCTAACTGGAATTTGCCTGCAGACCTGCCTCTTTGTTCAGGAGTAACATGTTGACGACCAGGCTTGCTCTGTTCCACATCACCTGCTTGGGTACTGCAGCCTTTACTGGTAAGGACATGGTCCTTGCCTGTGCCCTGTCCCCTGTGGCTCCTGCTCACCTTCCCTTGCACAGCAGGCTACTCCTGCAGCTGTCCGACACTAATAATCATCTCCATTAACTAAAAGCAGCCACGCAGTAACTTTCTTTTGCTTAAACAAACATTCTAATGGATACAGAATAACATCAATATAGGCTAAATCATTATGGTAGCCTTTCTCTTACAGTTTGTTTTTGTTTCTCTGTGAACAGAAAAAGTAGAAGCAAGCCTGTATGAAGCTAGGTGAGACAAAGAGCAGCTAGGATGGACAGAATCGAAAACTTATTTGAATTGTAAGTAGTTGCATTGGTGTTAAAACTAATATAGCATGATTTTCTGAAGAGTTTAATTTTTTTTTTTTTTAGTTCAGGTATATTGAAGCTGCAGCATGAACCTAGTAACAATAGGTCTTTAGAGTGTCATAAGATATTACCTACTTACTGTAGCACCGCTGGTTCATCTTCATGTGTGCTCTCTCCTACCAAGCTCCTTACTTTCAAACAACTTTGGGAAGTCAGTAACTTTCGGAATCTTCTTCCTGAGTAAAACACAGTTCAGACTTTTAAAATTATTATAATGCTATGGAAAGGGTACAGACTGAGATGTGCTATGATGGCTTTAGCATTGCATTGCTTGTAGACCAAGCTTTATGCAGCTCATGAACTCTTGTTTGTGAATGATGAGAATTCAATTATACTTAGAATTGCTATTAATAAAATGGTAGGAATTAATATTTCTGTCTATCATTGTCAGCCCTTCTGATTGCTTCATTCACTTTTATTTCCACCTGTGGTATGCTTATAACACATTAATCGCAACATGACACTGCAGAGAGACTCTACAGCACTTTTTGAAAGCATGAGGCACTGAGCTTTTACAGTTACAGGAGCACAGTGAAGTAGCTAGCTGTGCTACATCAGATCTGACTTAACAATGCAGTTCCAGTGATTTTTAACTCTAAAGACATAGGACAGGAAAGTTGTTAGGCGACCGCTCTCTGCAAGCAAGCAAGAAAAGGCAGTGAAACTCATGTGAGCCCCTGACCTCAACTTCCTCATGACATTATGGGGAGGAACAAAACCTATAAAAAAACCCCTTAGATTATCTTAATTTTGGTTATCTGATAAAGACACATGTAATAACTCAACTTGGGCTGACAGGCCTAGTGGCTATTTTCCCTAATTTTTCAACAGTTCAAAGCTAGTAACAGTGTTAAGCAGTTGAAAATGTTTGATGTCATGTTCTTTCCCAGAACTACATTTCACAGTTATTTTGCAGAAAGGTTTGGTTTTGGTTTTTGTGGGTTTTTTTGTTGGGTTTTTTTTTTTTTGGTTTTGGTTTTGGTTTGTTGGTTGTTTGTGTATTTTTTTTGTCAAAAACCCAGAACTACTGTAATCTAGTTGCGCTCATAGGACCATGTCCAGCTGGGTTTAAAACATCTTTAAGGATGGAGACTTCAATCTCTGTGGACAACCTGTTTCAGTGTTCAATCACCTTTACAGTGTTTTCCTACGTTTAAAAATTTCCTGTATTTCAGTTTCTGCCCATTGGCTTTTGTCCATTCACTGGGCAACATCAAGAGTCTTGCTCCATCTTTACTTCCTCCCATCAGGTGTTTATGTACATCAGTAAGACTCCTCTGAGCTTTATCCTGAAGCTAAGCCATCTTCATTCTCTCAGCCTCTCCTCCTATGTCAGACACTACAATTGCTTAATTAGCTGATCATCATCCTGACCCTTTGCCAGACTCACTCCAGTATGTCCATGTCTGTCTTGTACTGGGAAGCCCAGAACTAGGGATGCAACTCCAGATGTAGTCTCACCAGCACTGAGCAAGATCTACGGGCAACATTCTTCCTAACACAGCCCAGGATGCTTGTAGTCCTTCTTTGCCACAAAGGCAGATTCAGCTCTTCTTTACTAAGGACTCCAAGGTTCCCTTCTGCAGAGCTGCTTCCCAGCTGGTTGACCCAGGCATGTACAGGTGCCTGGGGTTACTTGTCCCAGGTGGGGAACTTGGCATTTCCCTTTGAACTTCACGGGACTCCTGTTTGCTCATTCCTTCAATCTGTTGAGTTGCTTCTGAGTAGCAGCACAACCATTGCCAGCTAATCCAGAGTCACTAAATTTGCTGTACACACTGCCAAATGTATGCTGTTGTTCTTTGCTTTAAGAAGAAAATATTTTCTAGAGATGTGCATACCATTTTGTGAATATACTTAATGCCAGCTGCTTCTCACAATCATGAACATGACTACATGCCTACATCTGGATCTACGTAAGATGGAAAGACCATGGCTTTTCCCTAAGCCTGCTGGTGTTAGGGGTTATCAGCTTCTCTTGCACAATATCTGGATGTTTCCTTTTTAACATTTTCCATACAGCTGTTTTGCTATCTGCTGTCCTGTAGTACTGCAGCCAAAAGGAAGTAGGTGTATATGTCACTTCAGGACATGGATAAACCCTGGTGGGTTTTCGTCTCCCACAGTACAATGGGGGAATTTGCAACAGGTCATTTATTTTTGTTGCTGCTTCCTGAAAAGAACACAATAGAACAAAGTTCATTCCACACAGCCTGTTTTCACTCATACCACACTGCTATTTTCAGCTTTAAAAAGCAGAAGGCAAAAAAGTACTTAAGGCTGATATTATTAGCACAGTTTACTTTTCCGTTAAGTTCATTTGCCTGTATTAAAATGCATAGTTAGATAATTGAGAAGTTAAAAAGTCAGAATATCAGTCCCCAGAGGAGATTATGCTACATAATTGCAACATTTTCTTAAACCATCTGACTCTCAATTAGTATATTTTTGGCTCAAGTGTCTTTGCTACAGATGAAGTGCTGGTTTCCACAGCCAGGAAGATAGCTGAACAGGCAATGCACTACTGAGGACTGACAGCACTTGGGTTCTCCAGCCTGTCTGGATGCTGTCTACATATGTCTCCGGCTGTGTGTCCATGTTCTCTCATCACTTTCACAGGATAAATTATAACGACATGAGCAATTAAAAATTCACTGGAAGAAAGCACTAAGCAAAAGCCAAAGATTGCAATGTTTAGTCTCCTTTGAGGAGTTCATATGTGATGTTGCAGTCTCAAACATTAAAAAATTCAGCCTCTCAAACAAATGTGTTTCCAATAAGACTATGTGTAATAAAAACCAATGCCCTGTGTTCTTTTTAGTTGTCTTCCAAACTCTTGGGTCTGTAATAAACAGAGTTTCAGAGGGGTTTGATTTGGCAGCCTCCAAATGAAAGATGAAATTTGTATTTAGCCCCCTGATCACTGCAATATTTGTTAAAACCATTTTATTAATAAATTTTAAATAGGCTTAAAGTTCCATAAGTAGATTTTTTTGGTATAAAAAGACCTATTTTCTCTCTTTTTAGGTGCTGTCTCTTCACATCACCTATGCAATTCATGGATTCTAGCCCACCTAAAATTTCTCAGGTTGACAAAGACTTCTTTGGTCTGCAAAGGGCAATGACACTTGTTGTTTGAAAGACTGATGGGAAACCAAGGTAAAATCTCCCGTTTTTTACATCCTCTGTGTTAGTTGGCTGCTTTCCACAGAAGAGAAGGAAGTACTCATGTCCAGCAGTGTTGGACTTAATTCCAGTTTAGCGTGTTAGTGACCAATTTCAAAGCATATGAACTCAATACAGGTCCATTTCAGTCAAGCACAGTTTCACCATAAGCAGAGTGTTTTCCTAGATGACTAAAAGTCCACTGATGTTTACTGCAGTAATTTAGAATTCTTTCTCTCAGTCACTACATGCAAGTGGCCTACAAGCAGACTTGATTATACCAACACTTAAAATGAAATTAGTAGCAATCTGTGTCTTTCAGATGCCTTTAATGTACCTGTTGCAACTTTGAAAAAACAAACAAAATACCCAAAAACAAACCAACCCAAACCAACCCCACAATGGAAACACAACATTTAGTTTAGATTAGATTTCTTTTTAAAATTCTTTGTTGATTATTTGTGCTCACTTGCATATTTACACATTTCAGAATTGTCAGGTAAAGAAAACATAACACTTAGGATCAAGCCAGTTTAAAATCTTGCCCACTTACTTTCCAGTGGAAAATCCAGGAGGCAGGCAAGGCACTGGTAAATATGTTAGTGCTCTGCTCTTCTATAGGACGGGCTTCTTTTGGGAATTTGATGAATATGGCTGTACTTTCTCCCTTGAACAGGTATCCTTAGGGGAGCGAGGAAGGAGTGCTTACTATATTTCTTTGCCTAGAAGAGCTTAAGTTTTGCTTGGTATATGTAAAGGCTTTGAAAGCCTTCTTGTATTCTCTTACATACTTATGCTATACATTCACAGCAAGGTCATACAATCTAGGCCTCTGTCATTTCACCATTAGCTTACTGGAACTACTTATCTGCAGGTACATAATTGATGGACCTGGAGGTTTAGCGTTTCTCCACCCTGTCTTAATACCGTTCCAAAACAGATTGCAAACACTTAGGATGTGGACTAGGGCACTTTTTACAAACCATTTAACAAGCTGAGGTATGATACCCTAAGCTCTCTGCAGTCTAGGACTTCTTCATCTTGTTGTTCACATTTACATGAATTAGGAATTTGTGTGATACCTGTTTAATATTCCACTGTTTAAAACAGTTGGGTAAAGAATCAAGACATTTCTGTGGTACAGTTTAATTAGCAGATGTGCTTGGCACTGCTCATTTTACAGAAGCTGCCTAAAGACTGTGATACTCTTGTTCAGTTACCTCATTAATGACAAGGTGAATGTTAAAACTTTTTTTAAAATAGCATGGTGTCAGTGTTTGAGGAACAAGTTTCTTATGAAAAAAAAAAAGGGGGGGGGGGGAGGGCGGGAAGCCTTAGTTCAACTGCAAATCCATGAAATGGACACCAGAATTCATAATTTTATATCTTGAGGTATCCCATCACAGCTGGCAAGCGTTGAGCCTGTTTGGAGTCCTTTCTTCTAGAGCAAGATGGTTATATCATTGGCTGCACTTATGCACTATAGCTTATAAAGGTTTTATAAAGGTCAAACACAGACCATTTGAATCCCACACATTTTAAGCCTAATAACATTTTAATATTCACTTCTTGCAAGACCTCCTGAAATACACGAAGTGCCAAAGAAATGGCACCTCAGAACCTGCCTCTTTGCAAAAGTTATGCAGCGCAGATGCTCAACTGGAATAACCACATTGAGAAATTATGATGGGAACCCTTCTGAAGTGTAGTACTTAGCGAACGTGCATCAGAGGCTTTGGTATTTGGGTCATCGTGATGCCTTGATCTTCTGGCACTGTGTCAGTGTCAGTCTTTTATTGCACATACTCACTGTATTAATGCTTCATCTTACACTGTGGTCCTTTAATACCGCTACTTGTAAAGCTCCCATTTTACTTTAAATTTGATTGTAACTGCATTCAGTCTGTGTAGCTATTACGAGGGGGAGACTTACAAACCACGCATGTCTTAAAACATGTTATCCTTTAGGCATCACTATTATTCCTACTTTCAGGATATTAAAACATTAAGAACATGTTTGTGTTCCCTACATACTGTCTCACCTTGTGAGTGAGCCACAAAACCAAGTTTGCATTGAAAAAGCAAATTTTCTAGTTGTTCTTGCATTGTTATGGTTAGGTTTTGAAAGACTTTCTTTGGACCCTTTGAAAAGATTAAATATGGCATGTTTTCACTGTTGTTTCACACTTGCATGTTCAGACTTTTGTCTGCCTTCCAAATGAAATAAAACCTGGTCTTGGGGTTTTTTGAGATCCATGACTCTTCTGAAAGACTTGGGTTGCCATTTAGCCTGAACATATGTACACATGAGAAATAACATATTGTCTGAATTCTTCCTGCAGTGGTAGGCAGACGCTGTCTGCTATGTGTAATTCCAATCCTGCTGTGATGGCTGGATTCACTCACTAAACAAGGAATCCTGCAGACACATAATGGTCACCTTAAGTGCTCTTCAGATTATCTCCCTATTCATTGCTGTTTCTCATGGCATATGGTTGGAAGTGCACTTGCTCGGTCGTATTTCTGTTAGGATCTCAGTCTTTCTCTGTTTTTGATGACAGCATGCAGTCTCTAGGCGTCAAGTAGCTACTGGTTTTGGCAACAGTTGTCTGTACTTCTCCAGTACCTATGTATTTAGGTATCTGTATGGTAATGAATGATTCCTATGCATAGGAGATTACACAGATTCAGTCTGTTTTACCTGTTATTCCTTGCTGGAAGGTTTCATTTCAAGTATTTTCCATCATTAAAAAAACAAAACAAAACAAAAACACCAAAACAAAAACAACAAATTACTGACAAACTAAACTTCAGTTTTCTTAACTTTGTCTAATTACTGCACAAGGTAGTCCTTGTGTGAGCCTATAGTTTTTTTTTTCTTGCCCATTATTTATAAGCTTTCATGTCATGTGAGAGGCTTTAAATTTCACTGGATAAATTATGTGTAGGTAAAATACTAACTGATTCTTTTTAATTAACATGCTCAGTAATAATGATGTTTAATTAGTTCAGAACTGCACTGCAGATTGGCTTGTATGTTTCTGGTTTCTCCAAATAAGGATTAAAATTAAGCTCTGTAGTTTTTTACTGAGGGGTTTTTAAACTGAAAACAATAGTCAAAGGGAGTAAACAAATGCAGGATTGTTCTAGTACTTTGCTTCCCCAGCACGCAATATTCTAAAAATACAGAAATACCTAAGACTACTTCAAAGAATTTCTGCAAAATTAAGTCCTTCACACTGTCTACAAAGTTCCCCCTAAGAAGTTTCTTTAATTAGCTGTACGGATTTTGAACAGCTGCGATTCTGCTGCAGCCTGACAGGCTAAAACCTTAAAGAGGGGAAACCATTTTTAAGGTACTTTTTACATAAGTGTAGACTATGGGCACAGGTGAACGCATTGTTGATAAATCAAAGCCAAGGAGAGGAGGATCCTGTGGCCACAGCAACTTGACATGCTTCTAGCCTTCTCCAGGACTGCTACAGACCCCTTGTTTTATCTCTGCTGCTTCAGCTCCCTTGTACTAATTTCACTTGTGGAGGGGTGAGGGAAAGCTGCTGATGCTGGTCAGATAGCTACAGCTGTCGGGAAATAACACATAGCACGTGGAAGCGTCCTCCATGCTTCCTACTTGTAGTGCTTCCTCTCAGGCCACAGAGCCCTAGCCACGTGATTTTTAGATATAAGGGACTTTCCTGTGATCACAGGAGGATTAGCTAAGTGCCCTACTGCTTGTCCTGTCCCTGGTGGGGGGTCAGGATTGGATCCAAACCCAACAGAAGACTGTGGACAGAATCTCATTGACTGACACTGGTTTTTGAAGTCAGACTCTATAAATAAAGACAGTCTTCATGGAGTGGAAAGTCTGAATAAATGGGACCAACTGAAATGACCACTTTCTCCTAAAGTCTCCACCCTGCATCCAGCAGTCCCATCAACCTTCAGTGCAAATGTATACACCAGGGGCCTGGCAGGAACACAATTAGGCCTTACAGAGGTTTCGGGTTTGGACTTTTGGCATTTTCTAGCTCAGCCTCCTGCTCAGAGCAGAACCACCAGCAGTGCTGGATCAGGTCAGCCATGGCTTTGCCTAGAAAACCTTAAAGGATGGAGACTCCGCAGCCCAATGGCCCATTCGAGTACTGCACCGCACACATGGTGAGAAAATCTGTCTTGAACCTCTGAAGTACAGACATCTGCCTATGCTTCTAGTTGTTGTCTGCCACTAGGGATAAGAATTTGGCTCTGTCTTCATAACCGACCTTCAAGTAGTTGTAGGCTTCCAGCAGACACCTCCTCCCCAGCCTCCTTCACCTGACTAACCAAGACTGGCTCCCTCAACCTCCTTCTTGTAAAATGTGCTCTAAGGGATCATCTTGATAGCTGTGTACTGCATCTTCTCTGGTTTCTCAGCATTTTCTTTGAACTAACGGCCCTAAAGTTGACTGCAGTATTTCAGATGCAGCCTCACCATGTCTGAGTACTGAGGCATAATGACTTCTCTCACGTTGGTGACTGCATTTCTAATCTAGCCTAGTATGCAATCTTCCCCACTCATGATGAGAGCACACTGTTGGCTCATGATCGACTTAACTTCCACCATACACCACCCCCCCAACCTTTTCAGCAGGGCTGCTCAACAGCCAGTTGATCCTCATTTTGCAACCTAATGTCACCCCTATGCTTACATACCCTCTAACCAGAAAACGAGCTTCTTTTTTTTCCTGTTTTAAGATCAACTTAAAAAGTTTAGGAGAATTTTGTACTTGTGCTGTTGGCTTGATCTCCTGCAAAGATAAGCATCAGCTGCACAATCTACACACAGCTCTACATGCTTCCATGTCTGGGCTGTATCCAATACGGTGTTTGTCACTGCTGTATAGCTTCCCCTCTTGGCATTCCTTATTGTGGAAAAAACAGCTATCCAAGCTCTTTTTCTGTACTCGCTCTTATTAATTACAGGCAGGTAATGAATCAGCTTGTGAAAACCCATCTGCAGTCACTAAAGAGTTACAGTTTGTATATCCGACCAGGAAATGTGGATGTTTGCAGATAGCCAATAAAAGCAGAGATCAACAAGGCAGCTGACTCAGGGGCAGGACAGCTCCAGCTGTGTTTGAATGCAGTTCAGAGAGGACTTGCACTTGGTATCTGCTGCAGTTTCACTCCATTCTGTAGTTTTTATGCCCGTATTTCCAGAGGTAAGTTGATTTCTGTCTCTGTGTCATCTGTGCATTAACCTTACATATTACTGAGTCCTTTGTGTATTAACATTATGCAGAGTTTCTCTCATACTAAGGCAAATATCTTTGCTATGAATTACTTTTTTAAAATGACCTTTAAAATTAGAAACTTGACGTAAGCGGGTTTATAGCAGTCTCCTTCCTGCCCCTGCCTGCCCAGCTAGGGGAGGATGTAAAAGTTGTCTGAGATTTTCAGTATCTTACTTAAAAATAATGTGAAACCCTTCGTTGTAGAAGTCACCTACGAAATATTGGTTTTGTGGGTGGATAGTGAGTTTATTTTAAAGGGTCTAGGAGGAAAAAGCATTCAGAAGAGTGGAACTACTGAAAAAATGGCTTTGGTACCAAACTTGTAATCTGCGGGGGGTAGAGGGAGACTGTTATCTGTAATTCCATGATTAGTCCTTCCAACTATTTTAGGAATCTGGGTAGCACCCTGAATAAATAAAAGATTTCTTATTTTAGGGTTAAATTCTTGGTGATTATCAGCAAATAAGTTTAGGTCAAGGTGTGGAAACAAATGTACAACTCGGACACAGGGAGAGTGGTGCTTGGCATGTCATGGCCTGTAATAGAGAAAGATTGAAGCGAATTTCATTTTGTTTTTAAAAAATCTCTAGTTAAATTAGATTTTTCAAATCCAAGATAGGAGCTGATGGCTAGCTTTTACTTTTGTCTAAGTAGCTAGTTAGCAAGAGTTTAAAAAACAAGTTATAGCTTTACTTGATCCAATTTTAAATAAAAACAGATACTTTCAGGAATGGTTTAGAACCTGTATTCATTGTTTGATCTTCCTTGTACTATGTTTGGAGTAAATTATTTTGGCTATTTCAATGATTACTTATTGTCGTATATAACAAAAATTAGGCATAATTTTCCTCCTGCCAGCATTCTGATTACCTCCTTCATAACCAGGTTTTGTAGATGCGTGGTCTCTCTTTGCAACATTAAAGGATAAACGGCTTATTTGGAAATTTATCTTCATTAAGAGGAATCTTTCCAAAGTTTATGAAACTCTTAAGCTGTTCATCAGCCTCATACCATATTGGATGTATATTTATATATATATATTTATATGTAAGAAAACCCTAAGTGAAGGACCTAAGGCAGCTGTTCCTGTCAAGCTACAAGAATCTAACAAAAAGCATAAAGTTCAACTGTGCTTTCTTATCAGAATCAAATACTGCTAAAGCTGAACCTTTTATTTCCATTGTGATTGTGATTAGATGCTCTTGATTGAGATTAGACTGTGCTTAGTACCCCCTCTGATTGTGAATACACCTGCATGGCACAGCTGAGATACTGAGATCAACTGGAAATGAATCTATGAAAATAAGTTGGTCATGAACTACAAGCAGTTCAGCCATGAGCATAGGCTGATTTAGCTTCCAGATTTTGTTTCTCTTTTACTCACGGAGAACAAATGATCTGCCCAAAGTCAGAAGATTTACAGGCCTTCTACATACCAGCAGCAATTTTTGTACAGTCTGTCTTCTAGAAGAACACAATTCACACTCAACAGTCGTCACGGTTACTTCAGACTTTTGGCCCTATTACTTTTGCTCCCTCACATCTTTCGTCTTCTAGCCCTGGTCTACTGGACCCTGAAGGGAGTATTCTAGTTGGAATTCTGGCTCACTGACTGCTGATCTTGCAGTAACCCTGACCAATGGGTTTATCCCATCTGTTTTCTTATCTTTCTTGTTTTCCTCTTTCACCACTGACTTTTGCTTATCTCTAGTCTAAAGTAGCTTCACAGATGTAATTAAAAATATTGCTCGTGTAGTAAGACGGCGATGCTTTGCAGAGGTTATCTCTAATCCACATGCAGTGCCATGCAACGTGTCTGAGACACTCGGATGGTCATAGACAGGTACTGTGTAGAGACAGTATTGGCCAAATTAGTGGCTGCTACAAAGACACAGCTCCATTTAACAGAGTTCTGCCATCTTACAGCAGCACGAAACTGGCCTTCTGCCTTGCTTTTCTGTTCACAGGAGACATTGTACTAAAGAAGCTATGCAAGAATTATGCAGAACACACAGACATGAGTTATTGAATAATAGCCTTTTTTATAAGAAACAGGGAAACTCTATTTGTCTAGCATGTAAGATACTAGTTTGTTGTCTACATAATTCAGCACCACTTTAATATCACATTTTGTATTATAAATAATGGCCCAACGTTTCAGAGTCATCAGAAATAACAATGAGCAATTAATTAGCACCTTTGCAGGCTCAGATGGCAGGTTATAGTCCAGACACTCCTTTGCAATTAGGGCGTTTTTCCCATCTTTATACGGAAAGTCTGACACAGAGTGGTAAAAGGAAGCCTGTTAGATTAGGGTAATAGTTATTTGGGAAGTAAGGGGTGGTGCAGCTTCACTGTGCTTTGGTTGTAGTGACAAAAAGTAGTTCTTAAAACTTTTCCTTTTCTGCCATTTTTTCCCCCAAGCCAGCCATCAAGAAATGGCTACATTACCTGTAGTAGCCCAGGAAGATCTGGATAGCTTTACCTTGACCAGGACAGGCTCAGGCTTTGCACTCAAAGCCTTTCATATTTCTTGGAACACTCACATATCTGTGAAGCTACTGACCAGCCAGGACACTACAGAGAGGTATGTGTCTTCTTTGGCCAATTAACCACAAAGGTGGGGAGCACAGACCTGCAGTGATGGCAGTAGAATGAATCATGGCATGGCCAGGATTATCTGATCCCTAAACATACCTCCCTTCCTAGAAATCCTGACTAGCCAAGAGGCAACTTGGAGGCACTTATACTAAGAAACGAGCTCTATGGCTTTTTTACAATTTTTTATAGAAGTAAAGTGTAATTCTGAAGAAATAATATCTCTACTATAATAATGTCTACAGACTCTGATCAGTAGTACTCAGCATGCTATGGTATTACATCTTCCTGGAGGTCCCTAAAGAGATCTCAGCTGAATTTAATCTAAACCAGCATGTACAGGTAGGTGAGAGGAGAGCAATGGGAGGAGGGAGGGATAATGGTCAGGGTTACAGGGCTGTGAGATGTGTACTTGTCCTAATTATAAAAACAAATAAGCAGTAACTGACAGACGTCAGCCTACTGACCACAAAATTCCATTGTGCAACAAAACCACAAAGCTTCCAAAAATAACCACAAGGTACTTTTGGTGAAGCAATAGCAAAACATATTAGGAAATGCACTGACCTGACTGTTTATCAGAAAAGGAGTGTCTGATGTGAACTTACAAACTAGTTACTCTTAACAATTGAGAATCCTGCCATTCAGGTGGTGTTTGTTAAAGTAAAATACCAAGTGTCCTACTCAAATACATAGTGTTTCATTATAAAGCCAAGGGAGGGAATAACATTATTTGATATAAATATTTTTAAACTGTTAAATTGACAGTGATACTTCAAAAACCAAATGCTGCCAGAATTAGGGAACAATTAAAAATTTTAAGGTTTTTTTGTGGTTGGAGGGGAGGATTGCTTGTTTTTAGACAATAGAAGTCCAGCAATTTTGTAATCTGAACAAATGTTATTTGTTTGGTATCTTGTTTAAAGAAAAATGTTTCCTCCATGCTCTGTCCACACCTTCTTTAAGTCAAACAAACAAACCCCAAAACAAAACAGTTAGTTACAGATATCAACATTTTGCTTTGCTTTGAATTTCACATGCTATCCAGATTTTCACTCAAACTTGCTCCCTAAAACTAAAAGCCACTGTTTTGCTCTTCTCTCCGTTTCTACCATTCTGATCTTTTTTTTTTTTTTTTTTTTTTTTAACATCACACAGTGTTTAGGAAAGCTAGGAGAATAAACTGTGTTTTACTTGGGCTGCAAAAACTATGCAGATGAGAGATACTTGGATTTGTGGAAATAAGTGTTAGAACAGGTGGGGCTGTGAATTACTTCCAGCGATCAGTTTTACAAGCTTGTGAATCAACACAGTAAATATGAGAAACTGAAACTGAAGTCTCAATGTAAAGGCTGGTTAGAACAATAAGAATGAGCCCCAGGTCTGTTGAAATCAACTGAATTTTGAATTAATTTCAATGATTTTTCAGATCACAAGTACCATAGAGATAATCAGATCTTTAAAAGCAAACATACAATTAAAAAAAAAAAAAAAATGAACCTGTAGCAGAAGTTCAGTTATTTCTATGAAAATCCACAATTGAATTCAGTGTTTCCTGTGCATGAAGAAGTAACTGTTTGAAATCCTTAGACAAGAAAACTTTACTCTCCTGACGATAAAAGCAAAGCTTTGTTACTCTCTGTAAATAAACTCTGTTTGAATTCAGGTCTACAATCCAACTGCAGTTGAGCATGAATCAAATTTGGCAAAGTCACTAGAGTGGTGCTGCTTACATTAAATCTGAATTTGGCTTCACTTTTATATCATGCTATGACATACTGTATCATAGATCATCTATATAACATGGTCCCATTAGATAAGCATGGAAGATCATAATTTCCTTGTAAATGTGGATCTCACTAATTACAGGAGGATACAATACAAGTTCTGATTTTTCCTAATATAGTATTTCATGTCACTTGGATTTCTCCTGCCTTCACACTTCAATGCTGCCTTAAACTGTGCTCTTATTTTCATAGTAAAGCATCCAGAGGTCTTTATATTATTTTATACCATCTATTATATTAGAAAAATATACTACACAAGGGATTGCTTCATTTTCTTACAATTGTTTGGAAGATGATATAATACTGGTTTTATTGGTAGAATTATATTAGCTTGTGTTCAGCCATATAGCTATCTCTTGTTTCCATATTCTACACTATTTCATGTCTAGCTGAAATTCCCTTCAGTCTCACCTGCCTCTAACCATTTCTTTTTTACAGGGAGTGGAAGTTGCTGCTTCAGGATATAGCAAGTGTCAGATGCTATGAGTCTGAACGTCTCCTGCCTTCTCTTGGGATTTACCAGTATCATGGACTTGTGGGGATAGTGACTGAATGGATGAACAATGGATCCCTTGGCTCGCTCATCCACGAGGTAGATAAAAGAACTCATCTTTTATGTGACAAAATTAATTACAAGGTCAGCCAACAGAGAACAATCAGCATGCAAATTATAGACAGTAGTTACAGTCAATATGTTTTTTAGCTTCTGTATTGTACCTCTGTCTATTGTCAAATGAAAATGTCAATAGTAAGACTACCAAAACCTGTATTTTGTGTTACTTAGCGTCAGCTGTACCCAGAACTTCCATTTCCCTTACTCATAAGGATCCTGTCAGATGTGGCTGAAGGGCTGCATCACCTTCACAGCTTCAAACCTGCTTTCTCTCACTGCAGCCTGAAACCTTCCAATGTGCTTTTGGATACGCAGTACAGAGCCAAGGTAGGAGCTTCTACTTTTAGCCTACTAATGTAAAATCCAATGATTTTCCTACTGTTGTATATATTTATCCTAACAGTCAATACCAAGACTTGAGGTATTCTTACTAAAATTTACTCTTTTTTTTCCCCATCTCTCTAGCTAACAGATTATGGTCTAACCAACTGGAGGAAACAGCAACTGAGGTCAGACCTGCAGAACTGCAACCAGAGGAACTGCCAGGACTTAGTGTACCTCCCTCCTGAAATACTTGAAGGAGGCCTTCCTTCCCAGGAAGGTGATATTTACAGGTGAACGGGATTTCTAAGGGCAGGTCATACCTAGTCTTTGTTATGTTCTACAATGTTGCCAAAATGTTTATTTTCAAAGACACTACACTAGAAATGCCAGATCTACATAATGTAGTATTTCATGTGAGGCCAATTACAGCAGTGAATTAAATTTGGAATTACCCATATCTGGTGAATAATATACCAAGCTTACGAACTCTTCTCAGAGTTCATCGTATAAACATTTATATAGCGGACCTAGATGTTTAAAAAGTGTAACACAGCTGCCAGAACTTTAATGTACATTTAGAAACCTATTAACTACTTCACATAGTTTCTAAGCATGAACCGTGTTAGCTTTAGTTTCAGGAGGAACTGTTTATGCCTAGATATGAGGCCCAGGTGAAAAAAAAAGATCTTGCAGCAGCGTCCCCTTAAGGTCGTATGGAATCTCTGCCGGAATAACTTACTGAGCCACTAAAGCATTCATACTTTTTAACGAAGTGATTTATACAAAGGAGGAAGATCACCTACTGCCACACCCCCCTTTTGGATTTGTTACATGCTTTGTGGTTGCTGCAATAAATGAGAATAAATGAGACAACCTCAAATTGCAACTAATGTCTGTATGGATATACATCTTCACAACCGGCATACAGAGCCTGTGCACTAACATTATCAATAACTTTTAAGCACAACCACTCTTCCCTTTCAGAGCTTTTATGGAAGCAACAAATTTAAACTCCTGTTCTATAGTCACAGAGGCAGGCTCTACGGTGAGTCAAATAATGCACACACTTGAGGACACCTCTAAGTGATGTGACTAACCTGATGTTGTTCATAAACATAAGATTTTTGTGCAGGAAGAGTGGAGGCTTACTTTCAGGTAGCATAATTAATTTTCCAGCATGTCATTCTTACATAATTAGATGCTCAGATGTGACTCAGTGCATGAGATAGGTGCATGGCTAGACAGTGGTGCAAGAGAGAAAACAAAACTGTGTTATAAATGAAATATTAAATACACGTAAGTTACATGTATGTCCATATTGCATTAATACTTTCTGAGGGGGTATTTAAGTAAAAGCATTTTCAGATTTTATGTGGAAATTAGGCAGAAGAGGGGGTTCTTTTAAACATTGTAATTGGGCACTACAGCAAGATACATGAGTGAGCAGATACGTTTATCCTAGAACCGCCTCTTCCCCTTTTGACTGCTTTGCTTGTGACTCACCCATAGCCTGCTTTTTCTCTTCCAGCAGCCTCCTTGCTTCTGCCTCTGATTTTGCAGACTGATCTTTTTTTTTAACAAACAACTGTGTTTTATACCATCTGAGTTGTGGGTTATATATGTAGATCTATGGTATCACTGGAATACTTCCTGGGATGTTAGAAGAGGAAAGAGGTATTTGGAGCCCCATCAAAATTTGCTGAAGAAAACAGGCGCACAGTGGGTCAGAATCAAGTTTTTTGTAGGTTAACTGATGTGCTTTTCACACCTGCTGAAAACTGCAGCTCTTTCAATTGCTATTTACAATACTTGTAAATTATAAGAGAAAGGAGAATAGAAGGTTCTGAAACTCACAAGAGCAAAAGGAAACAGGATGGTAACCGGAAATGTAATTATAATTGATCTTATGTTTAAAGAAAAAAAAATTCTAATACATTTATTATTTTATAAGAACAGCTCAGTTGAAAACTGAATAATGCAGGGAAAAGTTTCTCAGGAAAGACTTCTATAGACTTTGTCTAGAAAAACTCCTTTCTCTTAAGCCATTAAACTTGCTCTATTATTTTTTTTCCCAGTTTTGGAATACTGTGTTGGGAGAGCCTAAGCAGACAGAAACCTTTTGAAGGTATTTATCTCTATTGTTCATGTCAGACTTTGTGTTGCCCTAATATTTTCCACTAATTCCCTTATTGTAAGGAAATTATGATACGAACAGCACTGTCTTTTCAGATGTGCCTTTGCCTTCTACTATTGTTACAGCACAAAGCTCCACATTAAGGGATGTAAAGATGAAGGGGAAAGCATAGCTTCTTACCCCACTTGTATCATCTCTCTGTGCTTGCTGAAGCACTCTGTTACTGAATTGGGTTTTATGTTGCCTTTAGGGAGAGACTTTATATTTGACAGTTGTCATTTTAAAATCAGGGAACATTTTAGTGGCAAGCAGCTAACTGGATGAGCAGGATTTTCTTTTTAAAGTTGCTTTGAGTTTCACATCCCCATCAAAAAATGCCAGTTCATGCTGAATGCTCTTAAGCGAGCAGGGAATCTTACTTTCTGAGATGAAAGTGTGCACAGGTTTAAAGCATTCAGTTTGCAAAGCATTATATAATAATTGTCACAGTCTAGGAATGATCGCTGTTTCATGGAGGTGGAGATCAGTGAAAGGCTTCTTTCCTATGAGCTCCATTCTGCATGGCAAAACTGATTGAAGGACTCTTTGTCATTTTACAGGCTGAGGATCTTTTAGAAATACTGCATAGAATAGTATCTTAATGTTCACACAGCTTATGGCTGCCATCTTGTGGCTGCCCAAAGTAATTTTTTTTATTTTTATTTTTACATTGAGTTAAACTCTTGTAACGCAGGTGTAAGGCGTATTTACACACCCATTTGTGGCATTATTTAGACAGAGTTCTTTATGCTGAAATTTCCTGTTGCACTAAGCAGTTACAGTTATTGTTAGCATATCTATTTACAAGAGTGGTAATACAGTTTTGCATTTTTAAAAGCAGCCTTTGTTTTAAAATACACAAAATAACTTCTTCTGTATATAATTTTAAGAGAGTTCTGAGGTCTTTAATGGTTTTTGCAGTGACATTTTCCTATAAATTGCAGGTCAAACAACACTGCTGGAAGTTTTGACAGGAATATGCAGCAGTTTGCGGCCTGGCGTTTCAGAAAAGTTTGTACCAAGCAATTTGCCTGAGAGGAACAGACTGTTGCACCTTATCACTCTGTGCTGGCATCAAGAACCAGATTGTAGACCATGTATTGCAGGTAACATTGGGGGCTTTCTTTCTTTGCAAGATTTGGATGGAGATACTCTTGCTGGAAACATTGCTCTAGCACTCTAAATCATTGACAGAACAACTGAAGTGGAAGTAGTGTTTAGATCAACAGAGTGCTGTAGATGGTTTTTCTAATTGAAGCTTCCTACCAGAAATGGTTTACTTATCTACAAAATGATGTTTAGTATAAAGTAAAAATTAGTACAAATAAAGGAAGTGACATTATCAGCTATATATACTGGTTTAACAAAGATCAACCTGTCTTGGGCATTTCTTGATTCTAATGCATAACCAATTCCCTTTGAAGTGTGCTAACATTGTTTACTTCAGGGGAATTATGTTTATCATCTGCTTCTAAAAAGGATAGCCAAGAAATGTTAAAATTGTGGTATTTGAGGATTTTCAAATTTTCAAAGTTGAAGTGATGAGGAACCAATTTGCATATAGCTTTATTGTGACAGATTTATAGTCACGTGTAAATCTTTCACAAGTAAGTTCACTACATCTATATAAACATTTAAGAAAACGCCATTTTAATGTGACTGTAACCATTCTTTAAAATCAATTCAAAAAGAAAACCAGGAGGAGGTATGAAGTGGAAGTTATATTAAACTAATTTCATCTAGTTCATTCAGCTACTCAACATAATAGTAAAGTTAGTTGAAATAGGCTGATGCCTAAATATATACATAACTTCAGATGCAACGTGGTATTTAAAATGCTTTATTACCCCTGCAGAATGTGTAGAACTTCTACATGGAATTTTGACCAGTATAAATAAGGAGGCAATTTCCACTGCAATCTACAATCTGATGGATGCAAAGGTTAGTGCAAAATTAAGTTTTGTACTCCTACAAGGACATTACTAGATTCTCTCTATGGCAGTCTTTGTGCTCCAAAACAGGAAAAGCTTTGTCTTCTTTGATTCACTGTACATGCCAAGAGCTGGAGAATACCCTTTGACACCTCAGGTTCATTCAGGAATTGCAGTAAATAGATAATGTGAGCTTATCTAAAAACTATGTCAGTTGCTACCTGTGAATATAAAAATCCAATTGCTTCTTTCCAGTCACCAGCTGTAGTCAGACTGGTAAGCCCATGTGAATGAGAACAAGTATCAACCTCAAGCTGATAAGATTAGGGGTAAAATCAAGGATAATTTTTGTTGTATGTACTGGTTAGAAGACATTTAGTCCAAAATCTGGACAGTATTTGTACCTGTTGTAGCAATATTAGTATCAGCACTGTTCTGTACACTTCACTGCTTCTAAATTGATGTGCTTCAGGCACAAGACACGCTTGTCCTAGGGTCTAAGAGGGTTCTCTGATACCACAGGAATGGACGGGGAACAGCCAACAACTAAGGGATACAGCTGACTCCATATATGTCTACACTGCCATGGGAAATTTGGCACAAATCTGACTGCCACAAATACAGCTATATCCTATGTAGTTAACTTAGTCATAGTGGTGAAACCAGTGACACATGCTTCAGCGCTTGAACAAATATTCTGACTCCATCTGGATTTACACAACCTGTGCTGCGTTGTTGGTTTCATTGCTGCGCTTACATGAGTTGTTTATGTCAATGCACACTGGATTATTTCTGCATGTTGCAATCACATTCTGGGATCACAGAACAGACTTGATTGATGTTTTAATAGATGGCATGGTTATAGTCCAAGTCATTTTTACTACTGTTGAAGTTTATTTTTATTTAGGATTGTGCTGCCAAATAATCCATAATTTAATGCTTTGATCTCCCTTGAGCAAGGTTTTATTCTTCTATTGGCTAAATTAGCAGGGAGCACTATTTATGGTTCAAACAACTGAACTGACAATATGTTCAAAGCAACTGTGAAAATGCTACTGGAGATTCTTGAAAGTGGACTGATTCCTAAGTGTTGAAGTATAGGAGCTAATAAACAGTTTAGCAAATCTGCTGCAGGTGTACAAAATGGAAAAATGTTACAAGTATTGACACATCCTTACTGCAGACACCTTGGCATATTAAATACAGGATGGCCCTGCCATCTGTATACTTAAAGGAAAACATGTTATAGTGAGCCAAATATCTCTCCCCCTCCCCCTCTCTTTCAGCATAGGGCTATTTTCACCTTCCCCTGCATGACTCAAAACTGTGTTTTAAAATAAGTTTGAAACAGCAGAAAAAGTAACAAGGTAGAGGTGGTTTTTTGTTAAGATTCTATGCACACTTAACATGTTAGAAAGCAAAATTGTTCTGTGCAATTCACTGTTACATAGATTGGTGCATCTTGGAGTATAATATATATTGTCAGTATGAATCGTTAGTGTCAGTATAAATTCTTGCTCCTGACAACTGTGAATTGAACAAACCATACGTATACTTACTAGAGTGCCTGTGCTATTTTTTTCCAGGAGACAGCACTTAATGCATGCAAAGGTTCAGAAATATACACATTGCAGATGGGCATATGCAATTCAGAGGTGAGTACATGGCATGACAGTCTTACAAGAGTACTTCATTAGCTGCTTGTTTCTCCTGCCAGCCCTAACAATGTAGAATGCAAACACTGTGGAGCAAAATGTCCCTAACCAGGATAACTCCATCCAGTTAACCAACTAACATCACTGTTTTACCTTCTTCCAAGCAGCTGACTCTGATGCTGCTTTTACAAAAATAACCTACTCCGCTTAAAAGTTGCTTTGAACCCCTCTGTCTTGAAGGGGTCCTAATGAAATTGCAGAAATCTAACCTTGCTTGTAGTGTGTTCAAAACAATGGCTAGAGAAAGTCCTAGGCTGAATTCCCAGCTTTTTTCAACCAGTTTTCCTAAAGCAAGGCCAACTGCTTTGTGGTGATTCCAAAATATAGTTAACTCCCATTTTCAAAGTTATTTTGGCACTTGTGGCAGGTCTGCCAATGCTACAAGATACAGAGGGAGAACTGAAGCTTATGTGCCCGGATCAGCGCTAGCTTTCAACAGCTCAGGTTCTAGTGACACCAAGGCTGCTGGCAGCACACGCTGCAAAAGCAGTCTAGGGCTGCAGTAAACCCTAGGACAATCAGCCTTTGCATCTGTGCTGCCACAGTGACCCAAGCTAATTAGCTACAGTTGAATTAAGTATGTCTGTAGGCTCAACAGCTGCATACCCAGCCTGACTTGCACTGTGATACTACAGCCTTACATTACAAGAGAAAACTACTTAGAAAATGGTTTTGAAATTTTACAAGAAGATAATTCTTCTCTATTTTGATCTTTTCCAGGTTATCTGTCCACAAAAACCCAACCACTTAATCAGCAAGAAAAATCCTTTTGTGGTGCCAAGCTTGTCAACTCTTCTATTTGATAGCAGTGCAAATAATGCAGGAAGAGAAAATATTCTTGAGATGGGTCTGTCAAATACTGCCCCACAGAATGCAACAACAAAGAAAGGTCTCTACCTTAAAACATATTCAGGGATAAATGTTATCAGTTCTTCCATATACAAAGGTTATTTTCCATGTAAAATTGTCGCTTCTCAGAGTACAGCTGTGCCCTCTACTGGTTCCATCTGAAGCATGAGTTCCCTGCAGAAAACCAGAGATGCCGCAGTATCTTTTCATTAAATGTATAGCTCAAAAAGCCTTTCTTGCTAAATTATTTTTAGAACCTGGACATGTACAGCTGCCTTTCCCTCCCACATCAAACACTGCCTGTTGCTTCTGACAGAACAAGTCCCTCCTGGGAACTACGCTGCCTTGTGCCACTAGGAATAACTCCTTTTTTGTAACTTGCTAGTAAGAAAGAGATATGTTTTAAAAAGACTGTTTCCAGGAACATGTGAATGATTTTGGGGAATCACCATTCCTATATAAGTAACTTCCATTGCCTTTCCAATGTGGATTTGTCCTATTAAAGTGTTTAAATTTGTGTCAAGAAGCAATACATTTCCTTAAGCTTCTTCTGTACTCCTCATGCCTTTGGATACAACAGTTGAGCCATAGGAAATCAATTCACTTATAGCAACATCTGCATCTCCAAGGCATTTTAGTTCTGATCAATAGCCATGAGACTTATGGAGAGAACAGAACGTTCCATAACATCAGAAACAAATTCCTACAGACAGTTTGAAAAAGTTGTATGTGTGTAGTGACATATGCTAAAATCTTCTTAGGAATAATGATGTATTAATAATGGCCCAAAGAACAGCTAGTAATAAGTAAGTCTCTGAAGTCAGTCTTCATGATTTCTGCAGTAGCTGACATGCATAATGTTCTGGTTTTGTTCAATTCAGGGGTCTCATCTTACTCATTTTAAACTTTTTCTAGATCACCCAGGCTCTGACTGTAGAAAATCAAATTCCTTTTGCACAATTCCTTTATCTGGTTCAACTGCAGGCAAAGGAAGCAGTCAGCATAATGAGCCACCACTGGCTCTTAAGCACAGATCCCAGCCGATGCATCTTGAACAAGCAGTGACAGGTAAGACACCATTTCCAGTTTGAGTTGGCAATATTCTCCTTGGCCAGATCTTGGTGATTAAATTGTTTATGGTTTGGAGGACACAGATCTCTCTAAATTTCATACATGTTTTAAGGTATTTAGTGTAGTAACTCCTCCACACTTGATACAAATGTCTCATGAGTCTATTTGTGTACAGCTGCTCATATGTTCTGAGAAATTCAGGCACTGAGAACACTGGCTTGGCTCTCTTCCGCCGTCACGCTCAGGCTGAGAAATGTGAAATACATTAGTTAAGTCTGGGGAGGGGTTTTTTTGTTTTGTTTTTTTATTATGTTTTTGTAATTTTAAGCCGTGTATTCTATACCTCTACAGAAGTGGGTACTGAATACAGAAATAGATGACTAGGAGGAGGGGGGTACCATTCATTTCCTTACATGGTCTCAGTTCTTCCTACTGACAGGCAGCAGAGGCCAGCTTCTGATCTGTGAAGCCTGCTTCTGCCTGTAGGTGAAGTTTTGTGAGCTAACTCCTTCCAAACTGGTCTGTGAGAGTTCTCACATCTAGCTGGCCATACCCTTCCCCTTCAATTCACTTCTGAGTGATGATGTAATTTCTGGAGAAATCAACAGACTAATTAATGCAGGAAAAGTTCATCACAGAACTCTACCGGCAACAATCAGAAATCAGAATGACACAGGCATGTTCTCCAAAGCAGCAATGGCTTTCGGTTATTAATTTTCTCTTGGTGTATGCTATTTACGGTATAATGTCAGTACTTAAGCATTCTAATCAGTTTGTGAAAAGAGGCAGAACCCAAAGATCCTGACCATTTTTGCCAAGGTATTGCTTTTGTTACTGGTTTGGCTTTGACGTATATTTAAGCTCCCAGTTTCATGCCACGTGTTTCAAATGGTCCTGCTGCCCTGAACTACCTCTCATCTGTTGTTCCACTTTCTGCAAGACAGTTTTCTCACCTGTGTTGAGCCAAGCTGCTTTGCATAAAGTTTGATAAAGATGCTAGATGAATAGTGTGAGACCTGAAAATCTCCTCCCCTCCCCTTACACAAGCTGAGCACTTCATAATCTTTACAAACACGTATTTTCTGTAATCTGATCTTTGTGAATTTCAAACAAAAGATGAAAACACATTGGACTAGTCTTGAACACAGAATGCAAATAAAACTAACTCCTCCTGCTCCTTTCCTCTGCTGAGTTTATATTTCTGATGTTAGTGCTATCACTTGCTAACAGCTTTTGAAAGAAAGAGCACTTGGTTTATCTCATTCTGTTTTCTTTTCGCTCAAGATCCTTGCTGCAAAGGAAACGGCTGTCAAATACTAGCCTGCCAGAGACAGACCATACTGAACTGCATGACAGAAGGACGCCTCAACCACATCCTTGATGTCCTTCGCTCACAGCAAACGTTGTCCCGAATGGATTATGAAACAATTACCTCCTATCCCACAGTGACTGGGCGTGCTCGGGCATTGTTGGACACTTGCCTTTGCCTTGGAGAGAGGGCAGCACAGGTTGTAGTGACTGTACTTTCAGTGACTAAATGTAGTCCTCTGGGACAAGGCAGCCATGGACCAGACTGTCCTTCTAAGGTAAACAGGCTGTTGTTATGACTGACTTTTTTTTTGCAGTTTTTGACATGCATCAGAGCACTGGTAATTTGGAATGGCAACATTTCATGTTAATTCCTCATAACCCATTGACTGAAGTCAATCCTTCTTACAGCCCATGATTTTAGTCCTCTAGTGGAAAGAGCTAGCTGGATTAAAAGGTCAAGTCAACTGCTGCCTGCACAAATTACCAAGACTGTAATACAAATTCTAATTTGGACCTCAGAGATGGGAGGAGTGCAACATGTGCCAGAGCAAATATAGTTCAAATGAGATGACACCTTATTTCCTTGATTTTTGACATGGGAGGAAAATGGATCATGACTTTTTGGAGGTCACACTACAGAAGAACGTCTGTTACTAAATCCTTCCAAATAAGGATAGCAAACAGCAGGGTACTGGATGAGGAGAAAAAAAAATACTGCCTTCCACTGAGCTTGTATCTGAGTCAGCTGTTAGGGTGAAAGGCTTAAGAGAATCGAAATATTTCCTCAACAGGCTCTGAAGTAAGACTTGGAAATTTTGTATTATGCATATAAGTGATTTTATTTTCACTCACAAATGGACATATGCTCTGAAAATGGGGCACTAATAGCAGTACTTCAGAGAGGTGGGGCTTAAAGTATTTCTAAATGGAAAAATGTTAACACCTTACATCCATGTAGTTCTCTAAGTGTATCTGCAGTTCAAATGCAGAATTAAACCAGGAAGAGGTGACAAGCTGATAATTTTGAAACGGTGGTTCTGCTGAACTGTTGTCGTGGTTATACATGGGTGAGAGACCACCTAGGAAAACTGGGTGCTGTAGGCCTTCTTGCTCCAGCGTGGACTCATCCACAGGTCACAATCCCTTCCACTTGAGTTCACATTAGAGTTCCAGCCCTTCCAGTACAGCAGCACAGAAACAGCCATCTGCCAGCCCAGGCGCATCACCATTGCTGTTATCAAAATGTTCCCAGGCACAGCAGAGTAAGATGATAAACAATTGTCCTGGTTTCAGCTGGGATAGAGTTAATTTTCTTCTTAGTAGCAGTGAGGTGCTGTGTTTTGGATTTGGTGTGAGAACAATGTTGTTAACACACTGAATGTTTTTAGTTGTTGCCCGGTAATGTTTATACTAAGTCAAGGACTTCCAGCTTCTCAGACCTTGCCAGTGGGAAGGCTGGAGGGGCTTGGGAAATTGGGAAGGGACACAACCGGGACAGCTGACCCGAACTGGCCAAAGGGCTATTCCATACCATAGAATGTCATGCTCAGTATATAAACTGGGGGGTGGGGGGTTGGCTAGGGTCTGCCAGTCACTGCTCGGGGGCTGGCTGGACGTCACTCATCGGATGGTGAACAATTGTATTGTGCATCCCTGTTGGGGTTTTTTTTGTTTGTTTTTTCCCTCTTTCCCTTTGGATTTTATTCCTCTCCCCTTCTCCCTCCTTTTCATTGCAATTATTATTGGGTTTGTTTTATTTTATTTCAATTATTAAGTTGTTCTTATCTCAACCTTTGAATTTTGCCTTTTTCCTGATTGTCCTCCCTGTTCCTTGGCTGGGGGGAGGTGAGCAAGCAGCTGTGTGGTACTTAGTTGCTGGCTGGGGTTAAACCACGGCAGCAGTACAGCAAGCAGTGAAAGCAGAAAGCGGACACTAACAAGCACTAGACTCTAACGTACAGTAAGGCAAGCAAGCCCCATGGCAACCACAGAGCCCTGTCAATTAATAGCTGAACAGTAATAGCAGCTATAAATTCAATCTAGCACATTCCAATTAATTCTGTTGTTATCTTGAAACCGCTCCAAGCCCCACAGGTGCCAAAAAGGACTGTTAATAGTTTAACAGTCACGAAGCCACACACACTCCCCCCTGGTGAGATGGCAGAGAAAATCAGAAGAATGAGAAAACTCACGGGCTGAGTTTTACTTTTTATAAAGTAAACTGAGTTTACTTTTAATAAGTAAAGCAAAAGCCACGCACACAGGCAAAACAAAACACGGAATTCATTCACCACTTCTCATTCAGCCATCTCCAGGAAAGCAAGGCTCCATCACATGTAAGGGTTACTTGGGCAGACAAACACCATCACTCCGATGTGTGTGTGTCCCCTTCCTTCTCCTTCCCCCAGCTTTTTATGCTGAGCATGACATCATGTGGTATGGAATATTCCTTTGTCAGCTGCCCCAGTGTGAGGGGCAGGAAAGGCCCTGACTCTGTGTAAGCACTGCTCAGCAGTAACGAAAACATCTCTGCATTATCAACACTGCTTTCAGCACAAATCCAAAACACAGCCCCATAACTAGCTACTATCAAGAAAATTCACTCTACTCCAGCCAAAACCAGTACAACTGTAAAGGAAAGCGGCAAGATTATTTTAATTATAATGAAAATACAGTTATATAAGATGCTGGTCTTTTGAAGGCATAGTTGGATTCCTTCAAGCTTCATGGCACTCACATTAACGTGAGAACTTGTTGTACAATCTACAGGTATTTCAAATGCAAACCCACATTATTCTGTTTCCCTGTGTTGAATTTGTTGCCTCTGCAGTTTTAAACTGTTTATCAAACTCAGTAGTCTGGCAGGTTGCAATTTTAAATACAGTGATGATGTGGTTTCTAGGCACATTTAAGAGATAGAAATTTGTTACATCACATACTATAATGCTGCTGGAACCATAACCCTTTTCTTAAAAAAACATGTAAATTCGTTAAACTTTAAGACTGGTTGAGATAATCTATTGTTACAATTAAATGCAATGTCTATTGGAATGTGTTGACAATAGTTTTGCCTATTAAAGGAGCCAAATGTCTACTTCACTGTTGCATTTTTTTCCAATTTACACTTTAAATGGGAACTTTCAACAATCTCTGCTAAAAAAGGATGTCTTGCTTGTGAGGAAAAGGACTGCTGTTGTAGTGTCTTGCCTTTTTGGAAGGCATAATCAAAGTAAAACAGATAATCACTTGCCTGTGGGAAATACTTACAGACTTTTAAGACAGAAACCGGCAATATTGTTGAAACTTAATTATCAGCTTTCAAAAATTATTCCATTCAGTTGTTCTGCTGGACACTTTATACTTCTGTGAAAGATGTGCCAGCTGGCAGGCTACGCCGATTTTTTGTCGTGTTTTTGACACAGAAACAGTTTTGGCTTGTTTCTTGAAACAGCTGCCTGCTTGGGACGCAAGACCTAAGCCCAGTCTTAACTGTTAATTGCAGAACTGGCATCAAACCAATGGGAGCACAAGTTATCTGGTTTTCCAGTCAGATTTTTGTTCTCATATTTAGCTTTCCAATTTAAGTATTTGTAATAGGATGTTACCATAGAGTTTGATCTATTACTATCGTGCTTACCAATTATTTTTTTTAAATATAAGGCAAATTTGTTACTTCATGTTCAAAAGAGCCTGAATAAAATCGTTTAAATATGTTATTAAATAATTAAGTCCATCCACAACCAGATTTTTACCACCTTGCTGAGCTGAAACCAATGCATGAGTTTGAGGGGTTTTGTATTGATACTTTGGACAAAAGCACTGTCATAACTAGCTGCGATACTGCCAAAGCCTTTGCTATAAAACATACTTAAGTTGACCTAGCCAACTGGTACCCTCCCTTGTGTAAAACAAACATTTACATTTTTGGGTTTGTTGACAATTGCAGCTGTTGGGAGTCTTTAAGTGTGGTGGGTTTTGTAGGGATATACTACTAGTTTATTGAAATGAAACTGCTATTGATATTAAAAGTGTTGATACAAAACTAGAATACAGTGACCTGAAACTAGCATAATTTCATTTTGTCTCACCAAAAATACACACCCTTGTAAGGCCTATAATGTTTTGGCTATGTAACAAAGATATTAATGTAATGTGTTGATCACTGATATGAAACATCAAGCTGCTTAAAGCTTATGGTATTCTGCTTGTACCCAAGCTAGTTCATCAGCTAAGATTTCTGTTGTCATAGCTTCTGTGTTCTGCACTTCTCTTGATATCACAAAACAATAAAGAATAAATAACACTAAGCAAGAGTAAAGATAGAAGAATCAAACTGTTCTTTAGTATCTATGGAAAGAAACTTTGAATCTATGAAACTCTGAATCTATGGAAAGTTTGAATGTGAGCAATGTCTAGAGTCCCAGGAGGGAAATGTAAAACATGGGTAACTAGAAAACAGAAAAAGGGAATAATAAAAAGAAGTCACTTCAGGACTGACCATACAATGTGATTAGTAAAACTCTCTCTTGCAGTTAGTCAGGAAAGAAGAACCTAGCACTAACAGATGTTAAAAATTATAAGCTGTATTCAAATTTTATTAAGCTATTTAGATTTATTACAGGAACAGTAAGTGGAGTAGGCAGATGGGTTTTTTTCTGACTTCATTGTAATGTTTTCCTTCTTGATGCTTGTTGCAGCTATCTTTTGCTGACTTGTAAAATGATTACTGTCCTTCGCCCTTTTTCCTATTAAAAAGATTACTGTTCCTCACCCTTTTTCCTATCTATACAACACTTTTATCTTAGCTGGGATACTTCCTGCAACGTAGGGATGTCTGCATTAGAATTTTATTGGAGGTTAATTTGTGGAAAATTAATCCGAGGTACTGGAATGAAATGTCTAAGAGATTAGTTCTTCCAGTAGAGAGCATATAAATACCACTCAATAGTTGTCACCAGTGCCTGTTAAAAGAGTTCCAGAGAACAACAGAGAAAGACAAAAAGTGCATATCCATAAAAAACTAATCTACAAAATTTTACAAAATGCATTAATGGACTGCTAACATGCACAAAAGAATTTTACACCAGGTAGATAGTCTAAAATGTACAAAACCTAAAGCACTACTCAAAACCTACTAAACCTCAAGGACTCTTATTTTATTGGTTTAAGTCTGAATTCTACCTAACCTTGAAAACATTTTCATGCTTGCACAGGTTTAGTCACTCGATCTATTCATGTGAAGATTTGTAAGGAAGGTTAAGTGCATATATAAATAATTGTAGCACTGGTATGTTAGGGAAGGACCCAAACATCATCAAGGCAGGCACAGAGAATGTAAGTTTCTTTACTGCTATTTATTGATTATAGTGCTATACGGCTATTAATTATGCTCTCCTCCAGTACTATATGTTGTCCCCAAGACTGCTGGCATTTTTTAAGCGTGAAGAAATCTTGCCTTGTGCTTTATTCCCTTTCATTCTTTTCTTGCCCCCTTTGCAAAATATGATACTGGAGCTCAAAGGGTCTTAGCATAGTTTTGATTTTTTTCTTATCAAAGGAAGTACTCCCTTGCTTGCCTTGCCCAGTACTGCATTCCCTTTACTGAGCTGAGGGCATGGTTGACTTGACAGCTAGTATGTCAGCCGAGTTAAACAAAACTACTGCATTTTGAAGGTAAGTCCACCATAAATTAAACTACTTGACAAGGTCTCAAAAGAACATACTGAATGAGTTATATTAAAGTTAGTGTACCTGCAAGAATACATTACTTGTACGGTAAAATTCAGTGTGTGTTGAAGAAAGGCTGCTGCTGGCAGTTGGCAGCATTGCATTTTGATTAATCCCAACATGACAAAAATGGTAGACAAGAAGCTCAGATCTACTATTTCTAGCTCTTGTACTGATACGACAGAAATTTGTGATCAGGATTTTGTTATGTCCTGCCTTCATTTCTCTTTGCCAAGAATACATTCCAAGTAAGAGTTACCAACATCTATAGCCTCAAACTGCCATCTTCTCTGGGCTTTGAGGTTGACTTCTCTCCCACAGAAATAAGAGATGCATCAGCTGAAGAAACTGTGGACCCCTTCAACCAGGCTGAATTAAATTGGCAGCAACTTATAATAGAAACTTCTTCACCACTTGAAATGTGACAGCATTCTGAAGTATTTCAACACCTATTTCGAGCTGTTGATCTTGAACTTTCCACATAGGATTACAAGCAGGAAGTGCAGCTGAATTTCACCCTTTCAGAACTAACCTGTACTCCAAAAGTTCTATACATTTAGTCCTTAATTTAGTTTTCAAGGAAAAGCATTCATATTAGCTAACAGAATGACTACCAACATTATATTTGTTTGACTATAAAGGACTTACAGCTTTTTTCAGCTCATTAAAATGTTACCTGGGGGGAAAAAAAAACCTGAGAGACATGACTAAGGGATACACCTGGAAAATAATAATAATAAAAAAACCCCACAAAACCAAACGTATGAAACTTTTGACCTTGGAATAGCTGCAAAATATGTTCCGAACAGAATTGTCTTTATGCTGCTCACATGTGCTGTGATAGCATCCTGTCACAAAAGAACAGGAAACTAGAAGGAAAACACTGTGAGGTGAGTGTCTGCCATGTTCACTTGTGTGTGTGCAAGGTGCCAAAGTAACCATTGTTTTCCATTCCACGCTGGCAACATTTTAGCTGGAAAATAGTACTCAGCTCTAAACATGGACTGAGGAGAGCTCAGAAGACAGAGGAAGGCTGATAAGCGATGAGGAAACCTGACGTGTAAGGACAAGTTGATAAAATTGTGTTTGTTTGGTCTAGCAAACAGGAGACCAAGGGAACATGTAACAGTTTGGAGCAGACCTGGAGAACATGCAGTGATGAAACAGAGGACCTGGTACAGACTACCTGGCTGTTCTTAGAGCTTTATGATTCTGGAGTGGCTTTCAAGCAGGTGCTCAAAAAGATTTAAAAAACATTTTAAAGACAGACTCCTTTCCCACACCCAGAGCAATTAGCAAGATTTTTACCTGAACAACAGCTCTTTAGTTGAAAAAAATTAATGTAAACAACAATTATTTGCTAAGCATTTTCCCCTAGCCTGTTCAGTTTGTTTATGCAAAATGCAAACGTCTGAAGTGATTTAAAGGAGAAATTAATGTCTTTTTGCTGGGAGTTACGTGACACGAATATAACTGCCCTGTAGCTCAGGGCTGTTTCACTAAAATCTACCTGTGAAGTCATATGCCTTTTAGCAAGTGAGCTATCAGGAAGACGGCATATAGAAAATCTGAATTAAAGAGCCCTGGAGATAATTTCCACCCTCTACAGTGTTTCTGTGAATTTTAAAAAGAAAAGAAGGTGCTCCTACATCTTTAGTTCTCTACAGATCATGGTTGATGATCTTCTCTCAAATACAACAAAGATCTTTTCCATCTTTATTAAAAGGCAATCTTTATCAAGCAAGAGTTCTGTTGAGCCCTTAAATGTTTGCTGAGAGTGCCACTAAAACACATCATCTTTTCCACTTAGAAAAATTAATTAAACTATTTAATATTCTTTATTACTCTGAATCTTCTCTTGTCCCCTTTGTCTATTTTTACAATGGGATTTTCTTCGTGTTAATACATTTTCCTCCCTCTTTTTGCATGAAACCACAGGAACGTAAAGAAAAACTTACAACATACAATGTTAAAATACAAACAAAATCATAGAAAAAATAGAAAGTTACTTGTGCTGAACTGGCATGACCTCACACAGAAATTTGATTGTTTTTCTGATAGACTGCATGTCTCAGACAAGTTTTACAAAACCGTGTATGAGACACAAAGATTTACAGCCAAAGAAATATTTCAACTCAGGGAAGCTTTCCGCAAAACAAGCCAATACTCCTGTCTCCTCCCTTCTGCTTCGATTCCTGCAGAGCTGGTTCAAACGCAGACAGGCATCTCTGGTTAAAACCTGTTCTCTCCACTGAAATCAATTGTATGCTGGTATTCAAAGCTGCAAATTTATTTGTTTTACAGAAACCTCTCACGTAGGTATAGAATTAATGAAATATTCAAGATAAGAGCTATTTGGATGCTGATCTATATTATGTCTTTCAAAACATAATTGGACAGTCTGTGACTTCATGTTCTGTATGAGAAATATAACAGGGTTGTTGAATTTCATTTTATTTTAATGTGTTTGGTAGGAATGTTTTCTACTATACCATTACTAGTATATCTATACAGCAGTTTAATTAATTTTTTAGAATTATAGTATTGTTTAGATTGGAAAAGGCCTTTAAGATCAAGTCCAATTGTAGACCTAGCACTGCCAAGTCCAGCATGTTCTTAGCTGGTCTGAGATAATTTATTTTTTTTTAAATCCAATGGCAACGTCAGTTTCTTCACCCAAACTAGCCCCCAGCAGTGAAAGCTGTCATTTCTTGTTCAGTGTTCCTTATGTTCCTCTTCGGTAAGAGAAGGTGCATGCACTGCAGCCAGGCCTCTCCTACTTATAACAGTGCCAATTAACTGTACCAATTAATATGCGTAGTGGTAACTGTAGAGGTAAAGGTTCACTACAGATTTGTTACTTGAAGGCATGCTTGGATACATAGAGAGGATTATTCTTCTCTGTTTTTACAGCTGCCTATTTAATCACAGATGTGTTTTTTTCTTGGACAAAGGAAGCTTTTTTAAGGAACAAAATATAATTATCAGGATTCCATAGCTGTAATTGTACTGTACAGTATATACTGGACTTAACACTAAGAGTGTGCAATACAGCTTCTGATTGTTTCAGCACAATCACCTAATGTAAATCTATGTTTTTTTATTGTTTTAATGACAAAACATTATGGGCAACCATAACATATGTTATTCCAGCACAGAGTAATCCGAAAGAACAATTTCTCCAGTAATACAACACTTTAGTAATAGAATTTGTCCTTTGCAATAAGGACAAATAAAGAGTTGTTTGTGTAGTGTGACACTGAGCAACCTATATGATCAACAAGTGTGAGGTGAGGATGGTTACAAGACTCCAACCATAAAGTCTGTTGCATGAGATGACACTGATGACCCACCTTAACAATATAACCTAGCCAACCCCTACAGTTTCAAAATAAGCTGAGGTCTGTCTTCCAAGTGTTCCCATACTAGTGACACGGAGGTAAAAATATCTCCCTGATCTCCACAGGCAGTAATATAACACTCATGAGGTTTAGTTTCCTTCATCATACTGCCTGAGCTCTGACACAGAAGCCCAAGTGCTTGCTCTCACTTCACTTACTTGTCCAGATTCTTGTGAAAATAAAGACAACATCACCAATGTTGCGTAAGTGATCGTGCCTCATTAAATCAATGTTAGTGGTATTCAAAATGCTCCTATAGCTTGTGGGATTTAAACTAAGAAAAATGGTACTGAAAAAAAACAGCTGTAAACTTTAAAGCAACTACTTTCTTTCGGAACTAAAATATACCTGCAAGTATCTGCAGCATAGCTTTGAGTATTTTGTCAAAAGTTTGATTTATGACACTTCACAGTATGTGACTGGGAAGCTGAAAAGGCTTTTCATAGTTGTGGGGCTCTTGCATAACTCGGGAAACTCTTGGTAGTTTTTAATTAGTCCACTACGCTTTGCTCTGTGGGATACTATGCACCAAGTAATCAAGAGCCAAGCGTGGAACAAAGGAGCAAAGTGCAAAACACACACAAATAGACTGCTGAGAAATCATTTCTAAAATGTTAGCAAAGCCAACCATAATTTTAATTTTAGGGCTGAATACTTTCTAATATTAGCAAAGAATGGATTAGAAATTGGAGCAACTGTGCTGGCAGACAAAAAACTAAATCCATTAATAGGGCTATCCTATTTACTGCAAAGGCAAATGGACGGGCAATAAATCTTCCCATGTTTCAATAAAATGTAATTTCCCTAATCTTCAAGAATCTCTTAACGTTAAAATATTTCACATCTCAATTTTTAAGGTCTACTTTTAAATATTTAGACATTCTGAAAATCTTACTCATGGAAGACCGAGCAAGCCTTGGGCAAGTACTCAGCAAAAACTCCAAAGAGGTTCTGATCTATTTGTGAAACAATATGGTTTTGTTTGTTTTACAGACTGCCTATGCTGTATCAATTTAATAAATAAAACTTGTTTAATTGTCACTATTTCCATGTGTTTAAAGGAGTACACATTAATCTGTTCACTTTATAGGCAAAATGTATTCATTCAGGTCAACATGCATAGACATATTTGATTTGCATACATTGCACAGGAATCTGAACAGAAAGATCTTTGGGTTTATGTTTTAGAAAAATTTACTTTTAAAGACAGCCTACATTTGGAGGAAATACAACTACAGAATCCTGCAGAGGTCTGAAAGTTTTGGGAATAAAGGCTGTCCTTATCATCCATTCACTCAAAGCCTGTTCCCACTACTGTAAAGTATTGTGCTTTTAGAAGTTCTCTAAATAAAACAGAACTCTTTAAAAAAAGATACAAATCTATTTGTACTATACAAACATTTCAGGGTAATTCAGTAATTAGGAGAAAAGTAACAGGAGGGCACTAAATGCAACACTGCATCAGTGGGGTCAGCACTGATGGGGTTGTACTGTAGTATGCTAAATTCAAAGTAACTGCTAAGGAACATCTGGTTGAATTTAAATCGCAAAGTTTGGACTCAGCATGATAATAAAAACAAAATGATGTCATTGGCTTCAGCCTCTAGTAACTAGCTGCTTGTAAATAGGGTATCAGTGTAACCTCTGGCAAGTATTATGAGAATGTTCTCATCTTCCATACTGCTTTTAATCAGAGACACACACAGGTATCACAAGCGAAGAAAGTGTATCAAAAAAGGACTGACTGATATAGCAGAATATGTAAACAGAAAGGAACTTTGCTGTTTTCAAGAAAGTCTGAGCAGTTGCATTAGATGGCTGAAAGTTGCGTAACATAAAAAAACCCCAGATGTTTTCAAATTGTCTCATCCAAAGAATATTTATCTAAATACTGTGAAACTGGGTTATAAATGCAGCCACCAAGGACTTAATAAACTATGCATACCCACATACTAAGCTGGGACCTGAAACAGGAAAAACAAATTATCCTTAAGAAGCTATTTTTTATAGACTTTTTTTTTTTATGCATAATCACTTTTATTAGCCTTCAAAACAGACACAGACAAAAAGCATTATCTTTAAAAATCCCTGCAGTTTTTTAAATCTTGGTGAAACAATGGTTCTAACCCCTATGTTGTTTTCCAAGAAAATTAAGCCAATGATTCACCATTCTCATTAATAAATAGCCAGATCGTTATGAAGTTAATTCAACATAGATAAGACAATTTGTATTATCAAAGGATAGGGTCTCAGATTTAGTTGAATCTGAGTTGAATGATTTAGTTGTCTAAAAAATTAAGTCAAACTATTTTTTTAAAAATAAACATGACTACAAAGGATTATTTTTTCCAAATAACCCCCCAAAACTGACTGGGAAAAAAAGACATTCCACTTGTAATAGAGAAGATTACAGTAGCAAAAAAAAAAAAAGCAAAATGAAAATAGAAAGTTTGGGGCACTAATTAAAATCATGCTGAAAAAATACTGGAGTCCTTTGAAATTCATCTGAAGCTTTGGATATTTTTGCTGTTGTTTCTTTGCTCTCCTAGCAAACTTTTATTGATGACATTTGAAAACTTGTCCAGACTTTAGAAGATAATCTATTCCCACTTCTGCTTTGCAGCACTGCACAAAAAGAGCTTGTAATCATGTGCAACAAAGATAGGTATAAGTACATAATAAACTGTGGTGCGAGTAGATAAGGCAGTGAAAAGAAAAAGGTACCTGAAAAGGAACAGAACCAGATAGGAAAAATAAAAGATAGGATGTTAAAGCTTATTTTACAGTTTGTTTTAAAAACCTGCAGTATAGAAAAAACAAGTTTTCCATAAAAGGCCTAATATTAATCTTCAGCATATTTTAAAAAGAGTGCAGTTGGATGAGACAGAGCCATCCCACAGTTTCTGGTTGTTAAAGCGACATTTTCCACTACCTTCTCTTCCTTTTTTCTCTGCACCTGGCTTACTCCACAATTTTACTTTTGTGATTATTATAGTAAAAACCTAATCTCTGCAAAAGTCTTGTTTTCTGCCAGCTTAGTGAGCAGAATATCTTCACAGAGGGGGTCAGGCAAGTGCCAGAGCCAGGCAAATGCTGAAAGCCAGTGGAGTAGGAGGAGACATGCAGCTAGGAGCAGGGGAAGATAAATTTAGAAGACTAAATTTAGACTTTTTTTTTTTAATTGCCTAGCATTGTGGTGCTTGTAGTCACTCTCATTTGTAAGTAATACTCACTCTGCTTAAACCACCTACAGCAGAAGTTTGTATGACGGGGAGAGGAATGTAAAAAGAAGGGGCAAAAGATCAGCTAATTTGTTTTTGTAAACAAATTCACTCAGCTTTAATCAAAGAAAAGAAACAGAGGCACTTACACTTATTTGTTAACTGTTTCTGTTGCTCTTGTAAAAGCCTACCAAGTACATGGTTGACACTGTTTGAGATGATGAAGGCTGAAAACTACTAAAAAGAGCCTCTGCTTTTAAGAACTTCTAAAAAGTGTCATTTGCTGGGATCTTCCTAAAGCCACAGATTTACTGTCCCAAATTATTTTATGATCCCTACAAATAACTCCCGTGTCTTCAGAACATACATTTCAAAAGAAGCATGAAAGTAGTCCTAATACTTACTCTTTATGGTAAAATCTCAGAAGAGGAACCAACGTCAACTCTCAAACACATGGCTAGAAGCAACATCTCTATGTTAATAGCATAAATTCCATGCAGCAATGAGTACTACTCAGTATACAAAACAGAGTCACATTAAGAAGAGGGGTTTCCTCAAACCCTTTATATTTGATCAGCCTGCCAGTTTCCCAAGAAAGATGAGACCCTTGTGTCTGACCAGCCTGTTTGCTACCTGTGTTTTGACAGCCCACCGTATGGGAGGGTGATTCCACTGACCTATACAGGGACCCCTGCTGACAGCATCACTGACTCAAATCCCTTACAACAACTACTCAGATCTCTGGAGATTTATACAAAATGAACTTCAGCTGAAGAATTTTATTATACAAAATGCAAGACTGTGACAGAATAAGGTTAAAGATTGCTGGTCACTGCAAACCAAGTTTAAAACAATACACCTAATAACAGCTAGCATGAATTAGTCATAGAAAAGTTCTTATCCAGTAGGCATCCATATGGGGGAGAAGACAGTTCAGCCTGTCAGCTGCTCCCAGAAGTTACAACAGAGTCTTCCCTGACTTTTCCCCTCCTTTGCTTACTTTTTATACTTCATAGTAAACTACATTCATCACCATACACAGGACCGGTTAGAATTTTCTTGCTTCTAATGTAAATAAGTACTCAGATAGCAGTACTGAAGTATTTACTAACTACACATACTCTCCAAGCGGGGTTTTGGCCTCTTTTGGGTGGGCTATTTGAGTTGGAGGTCCCAATTTCCCACTACCACAATTACCTTTGTCCTACTTTCACCTTATCAGCTTGGCCAGAACTTTCTCACTTGGAGGCTTCTTTCTGCCTAATTTAGATAATGGTGTTCTTTTCCTCACCTGCTCTTTGTTTCCCAAGGTTGACTCCCTTGATTAGAAGTCCTTCCAATCATAAATTTTGATGAGTTTAGAGGGTGGGTCAGCTCAACCTAAACTTTGTGCACAGAAATGTTTAACGTATAGTTAAACTCTAAATCAGAGTTTGGCAATTCAAGAGTGTAGACAACAATTTCCCCCTTTTGGACTTATTTCAGTCCAAGACCATCCATTTTCTTTACATTTAGGTGGAGCTTCATTGACTTTAGTCATATATATTTTTGTTACTGATTGGTATGACATGCCCAATGAGGTGTGGTAGTACCTTGGAGGCAGGAAACTTTGGGATGGAGGTGTGCATTAGTATTACAATGAGATCACCTCATCCCAGGAAAGCAATTTCACCACAACTGTGGGCTCAGCAGCAAACAGCTCCTCAGCTGCACTACACCATCAAGTTCACATTCCTGCAAGGAGTACAATGGAGCCTGGCCGCAGTGTCTCCACTCCACTCAACCCTCCATTACTCCTATCAGCATGTGCTAAAACGGCAGGGTGCATTGCTCAAGGAGCCGTGGTAAGGTAGATTTTGTGTATGTCAACCATCCTGAAAGTGGTAACTGTATTTTACCCTTAAAACTTTCTGTAATACTTATGCTTCTATTAGGTCTCAGTTTTTCTAATCCCCCCCCCCCCCCAAGTAATTTTCCCACATACACTTTCAACGTTGACCTTTCAGACGCTCAGTACATGCTCATTCTTCCCTGGATTAAGTGCATAAGGAACACATTCTTCGGGGACTTATGCAGTAAGTATATACTCAAACTCACCCTGCACACTAGAATGAACTTGCTAACAAGCACGATGACTGGGCTTCAGATTCACTTGGATTTAACTGCACTTTTTACCTTGGCTCTGTCATGTTCCAAAACCATTTAATGAATATCCTGTGGATTCTGTTTCCTTTAGTCTGATGCAAGTTCAATTTTGGTTTGTTTAAGGGTATTTAATCTGTTTAGTTGTCTAGTTTTTTGAGTCAAATTACATTCTCCAAGACGTACTTAAGTGGAAATATTAGGCAGATAAAAAAAAAAAAAAAAAAAAAAAAGGCAGATAGAGCAAAACTCACAGACTTACCAAAACTCGGTTTGACTTTGTTATCACTAGCTAAAAGAGATGTGATCTTAACTTGATTAAATTAGTATCAGATAAAATCATAGTGGAAACAAAGTATTTTTTTTAGCTTTTCTCTGCTAGGCTTAGAGAATGTACACTCCTGTATAAACACAACTTACCAGTGGCCATTTACGGAGGATAAGGGATGAGGCATACAGTTTGTAGACGCCATCTGTAGCAAGAAGAGAAGAAATAAAATAAGGAGTTCAGACTTACCTTTGGCTTCTGTAGTAAAATAGAATAAGTAATTTATAAAATTATGAACCCTGCCAAAATGGACAAAAATATTTATTTGGATTATTATTCTGAAGTTTGCTTCTGGTCACTAGCAAACACTTTAGAAACATTGTCTAGTCTTATGATGATGTCCTAACTTGGGTCTCTTACCAACCTCTACAGTACTGTAAATGTTCAGAATTCAAAGGGTGAACTTTGGTTCTGAAAACCCCAAATGGATGTGTTTTCCAATAAATCTTTTTCAAGGTTCTAAAATAAAATGTCATCTTTTATACCTTCAGCACATGCCTAATAATTTGTTTCCTTTATCTTTTCAGCTCCCACCTATTTCTTGTTCCTAAAGGCAATTTTATAATTAGCTCACATTTTATGAGTCCATTTTTTGGAGGAATGACTGTTGTCTCCAGTAGTTTCAATTTATGAGAGAGCTTAAAAGGCAGTCTAGCAACAACTGAATTCAGCTGCATCTTTTACATTCACAGTCAATCCATTTTTTATTAATGTGCAACACAACTGTTGCAAAGTATCCATCTGCCTGAAAGATGCCGTGTTAGAGAAAAAAGAACACTACCAATATCTGTAACAATGAATAAACCCTATTACCATCTAATAACTGCTTTCTGGTTCATATAATTCTTATAATGGCAATCAATTAGTTTAATATTGTAGAAATTTGAGTCGTATCCCGGGGATGTCTTCTGTATTTTTGTATCTTCTATCTGTTCTAAGTGGCTTAAAAATGAAGAAGTTGTGTGTCTGGGCTGTTAAACTCCCAAAGGCAGACTGGTTTTGTTTGCTGCTTTGCAACTTGTCAGGAGTTTCAGGAGGTAACAGATTTAGTGTACTACCTCTACATGTACTTGCGTAAGACCTAAACCCGACAAAAGCCAAACAAAAGGTTGAAACAAAGATAATAGAAGAGCTGAGATGATCAGGCTCCTTCAGATTATGACTTGCAAATGCCAGTTCATTTTGCTATGGTGCTATGTAATTTGGAAATTAAGTCTAATGCAGTTCTCTCTCATAATGTGCACTTTAAAAGCCAACTGCTAACAAAAAATACTTTCTTCATTCGTTGTTGTCCAAACACAATGTAAGGAGTATCTGGAGATACAGAGGAAGGCAGCAGTTGCTTTGTATACTGATTGTCTCTGTGACAATGAAGAAAAAAACCCAACCTCCTGGATATAACGTGCAAGCTTTGAAAGAGGAAGTGGTATGGAAAATAGAAATGTAAGCCTCGTGGCAATAGAGCTGGACTCCACCATTGCATTTATTACAGTGCATAGTTTGCCTTTCCCTGTTCTTTTACAACCTTGTAATTCTTTTTTGCCCCTAAGGCTTTTACCCCAGGATATCCTATTGAAAAACTCCACCTCTGACTCATCTGTTTGTAGATAATAATCATGCACCGGGGGAGGGATAATTAGATTGTTTTGAGCTAGACAAAGACTACCATGTCTCCTGAGCCCCATTTGCCCCTCCAGACACTGACCTTCTCTTTGCCTAGCAGGGAACAGCAAAAAGGGCAGTAAAAGAACATTATAAGGGATTGTAGCCTGGAGTTCATTGGCTTAAGACATGCTAAACCTATTAACCTGGTAGAGGAAGGCAAACAAGAAAGCCTTCCTCATGCTACCGCAGATAAAAGTCTGATGAACAGCAAATTATTTTCAGACACTGCGGGGCACTTTTAATCACGATTTTGAGTGATCCACTAGATGTGTTTTATTGGAGCCAAGTTTTGGGTATGGCTGCGCCCCTCTTGAGGGCTGGCACATACTAACAGTAGTACTTTAGCGGTTCCCTTGTATTTCCATACCCATTACGGCTGGCACTTAACACCTAGTAGCCATAACCCAAAATACACCAGACTTAAGGGCTTTGACCCTCTTGGGCTCCTCATTTTCGAGCAAACCCATGTGGCTGTGAGGCGGTGCCGTGTCACCCCGCGGGGTTTCGCAGGGGCTCCGTGTGGCCTCCCTTCCCCTCAGGGCCCACAGCCCCTCCGCTGAGCCCGGGCTGGGAGAAGCCGCCGTTTTCGTACCGTCAGCGGTAAGCCTCTTCTCCATCTTGTGCCTGAGGAGAAGGGGGAGGATGGTTCCCGGGCCGGCAAGCCGCGATCGCCCATTCCGCGCGGGGGAAAGGGCTCGCCGCCCCCCTCACCCACAGGGCGCGGCGGGGCTGAGGTAAACCCGGCGGGGCTGGGCGGGAGGCCGGGCCCTGCGGCGTCTCCCTCAGGCAGACGAAGGCGGGAGACAGTGGCGATTTCCTGCCGGGGAGGGGAGACGGCGGCGGCGGGCCCGGGGCCGTGGGGCGGGGCGGAGGCGGCCGCCATCACGTGTCGTTTGGCAACGACCGAGCATCCCCGGGACACGCCGCGGCGCGGCCGGCAGGAGCGGAGGTAACGCGGGCGGCCGCGCCGCCACAGCCGGCGGGGAGGTGTCGCGGAGCCCCGGCAGCGCGGCGAGGCGCGGTCTCCTTCCCACCTTGCGGGGGGAGGCTGCCGGGGCGGCGGGCAGCCCGGCTGGGCGCAGCGTTCGCCCTACGCGGAGGTTTCCGGGCCGTCGCCTCCCTCGCAGCATCCGGGGCTGACGGCCTCGGCGATCCGGCTCGACTGCAGGTGTGCGGGGTGACAGCGCGACAAATGCCGGTTCTTATTTTTTTTCTTTTAAAGGGTGCCTCAGCAGCAGCACCTGCGGGTGCCTCAGCCCTGACAGCCCTGGGAGGGAAGGCGCTCAGCCCTGAGGCGGGGAGCTCAGCCCTGAGGCGTGGGGCAGCCGCTTCCCTCTCGGGGCTGTCCAGGAGGCGTGAAATATGCCTGAACCTGGGTTGTTTTATACGGAGAACAGAGTTAACCACCGTTTGGGGGGAGAGGAGCGGCCACCGAGGGGCGAAGTGACCCCCAGTCTCCCTCCTGCGGCGCGGTCTCCTCACAGGAGTCAGGGCCGGTCTCCTCACGCCGTTCCCGCCGGCGACAGCCCGTCGTGTCCTGCACAGTGCGACTGGAGGGTGGTTTTGTGGAGCCACGTGTTTTATTTAATTTGGCAGCAAGCGGGTATGAGGGTTGGTACACAGGTCGGGTTATACCAGGATGTGATTTGATGGTGGGTGCATGTAATTATAACTCCTTTGTTAAGTAGCTACCGCAGGGAACTGAAGTGGGTTTAGCAATACTCTCAGTCAAGCGTGTCTTTGCTTACCGGTGTGTGGTGGCGATTTTGATTGTTTATGTGTTTTTTAAGTGCTAGATTAAATGCAGTCTGAGTAGGTGTTAAAGTTACGGCTGAGGACTACACATGGGTATAGATCTGTAGGTAAGCATGTGCCTTTTGACATTACTTCTCCCCTTTTTGAGATATTTCCTCTTTTGTCCCCCAGCATTAAAAATAAGATTATTTTAACAAACTCTATAATTGTCCCTTCTGCCTTTACGTGGGGCTTATTATATAAATTTCACCTCATATTCCCCTCATTGCAGCTGCTTGGTGCACTCCCAACCTCAGTCCTGTCTAAATCAAGACTGTCTACTGCAAAGTCCCTTGTTGTGAGCTTGCTTCTGTTTTTTTCCCTTGGAAATATAAAAATAAATTATGTGTGAAAGACATAGTGCCATGTTATTTTCCACTTGTAGCTAGCACAGTTCCCTAACTTTGACGTGACTTGATTTAGAATCTAGCTTAATATTTCTGAGGTGTGTTTGTCTAGGATTGCTACTTTAGGAAATTTTGAAAAGTTTCTGAAGCGTTGTAACTTAATATCTGTTTGTGAGCTGATTATAGCTCTTTGCCTCATTTAATGTTCATAGTCTTATTCAGGATGTGTCTGAACATGTGAATAGTATGTGTATTTGTTGAACATCTCTTGTACAGCTGTGTCACAGGTGTGTATAGTCAGAACTTACTGCAGTCACTGAGGTACTATCAAATGAATAATTGACAACTTCTTTTGCATGCCTTTTTATATGATAAACATACCTTGTCCTTTTTTAAAAAATGGATGTTACAACCAATTTATTTGATTGAAGGTTTGTGCTGTGTTTTATAGTGCTAAAGTTGATGCATTTGCCTATGCAAGCACAAAAAGACGGCTGAACAGATGAAATCTTTACATTGGGAATTCCTTTTGTTGCAAGGCCTTCCTGTCTAACTGTATGTATGGCAGGGAGGTGATTCTTCTCACCAGAAATGAGAAAACTGCATGCTAGACAAACTGTAAACTTTCCCATAAATGTTCAAACTGTGAGGTGCCTAAATATATACATTGCAAGGAATAGGCATTTCAGGGCCTTACAACCTTTGCTCTGTTAGTGCTTAACTCCCTGAAGACTGTTTTGCTGTTTGCCTGTGTACGGCAATCTTGATTCTTACCAGAAGGGCCCATCATTGTGTTCAGAAATAGGAGTTTTACAGCTGGTATATGTGAACAGTCAAAATATATATGTAAAACTATGTCACAACTAGAGATGTTTTATGCAATCAAGACAACTGTGGAAGACAGAAGCAAGAACAAGAAATCTTTGCTAATGAGCAGATGTTGTATAAAAGTATAGCAAAGCATAGTAAGCTTTTAGCAGTTTGGTATTTCACATTGGTCATTAACACACTTGCAGGTTCACCCCAAGTTGAACAAATGACAGGTCAGCTGCTGTCCTGCTCAGTGTGAGAGAGGGATCTTAGCACATGATTCCTCTTTCCCTTCCTTAAAGGAAAGCCACCCTGTAATGCAGTGTTAATACTTTGCCAGCTGCATATTAACCTTCATTAGTTCCTTTGGTGCATGGCCAAAGTGTGATAGGCCTTATCAGAATTATATATTTTTGGTGAGACAATGAAGTGATCCTAGTTTCAGGTCACTGTGTCCTGGTTTCATATCAAAGCTTTCTGTACCAACAGCAGTGTCATTTCAGTACAAAAATCTTATGCGTATCAGCAAAAAGATTCCTCACAGATGCAATGATCAGCAAAAATAGAGTTTAAGACACTGTATTGCACAAGGGTGAACGATGAGGAAATCCACATGTTAACTTGTGCAAAGGCATAAGCCTGAATTAGCCGTAACAGTCCTGCGGCATGGCTTTGGCAGCATTAGAGATCATTCTAACGCTGTTTTTAGCTGCAGTATTACAGTATTGTTGTATGTTAAAAAATATATACTATTCATCTCTTGTTGTTCTCTTCCAAGCCCGTCTTCTGTTTTCACTGAAGTAATGGTCTTGTGATAGAATCATGGATTGTAATATCTGTGGTTTTTTTCTCTGTATTGCTAATCTTGACATAGCTTCAGTTCTGTCTAGCCTCTGCTCTCCTTTGTAGTTTGATTTTGGGGTGGGTTTTTTTGATTGGTCAAAGCTGCTGAGTTGAGTTTCAGTTAAGATTAAGTGGAGTACTTGTAGGAAAAAAACTGCCTATGTTTCAGTTATAGAGGTGGTGTAATAAGACACAGGACTTGGGCAGATAAACAATTCCTGCCCTAAAGGGTTTAAGGATACAAACCAAACAAGGCTGGAGAAGAGAATGAAATGCCAAATCTTGAGTGAGCTGTTGCACATACCTTCACGAAAATCCTAGTTGTCAGCAGGTATCTGAAGCTAGGAATAACAAAGGCAGACTTGGAGAGGAAGACAGAGTATTGGGGGACAAAAGCTAGGCTGAGAGAGGCTGTGGTTGTTCTTTCCTGGGTAGAGTAGGGCAAGAAACTGTCAAGGTCATCAGTAACAAAATTGTATACAGTCACGTGCTGCTGTTTGAGGTGAAGGTATCTGAGCAATGACGGGGTTCATAGTTACAGGTAATTAAATGTACCTCTGAACTTAAGACCAATGAGGTAAATCAGGGTGACTCTTACTGCAAAACTGCCTGTGTGTGAACACATCATATTTGATTTAAATGATTCCATTGATTTGAATCAAATCATCGAAATGCCTGAGTATTCAAGGTAATGTTTATGCTGCTGAACAAGTTGTACTTTGAGAAGTGTTCCAGGAGGAAACAGCAATGATGGTTAGGATATGTGGAGTAAGAAATTGTAAAGTGTGTGGTTATCACCAAAATGATGTTGTACATCCTTGAGGCAGTTCTTAACATGTTACTCAGCTTAATCCTTTAGCTGGAAGGGCTGAGAATGACCATGGCATAATTTCAAACTGAATGTCATAAGAATAGCTGTAGTATTCTTGTTTTTTTCCACTGACATTTGTTCAGAGTGATTTGCCTTCTGAAATACATTTGCAACTAGTGTCCTGTCCGAGTCAAAACAGAAATGGAAAGACTCAATTTGGAGTTGGAACATTATTTTTACGGGTCACAAATAGTTTTTTTAAATCCACTTCTTATGGACAAAGAGATAGATGCAAGATAGATGGAAGAGTAAATAACAAGGAGAACTGGTAACAACCGGTGAGGTGAATTTACTTTTGTTTTCCTTTGCAGTTTTGGGCACCTCATCTGTTGAAACTGCGTGGATCCCTCTCTCCTAATGAGTTTAATTTTGTTGGAGATGCATCATTATAGCACTCAAGCTTTTAAGTTCTGAAATAACTGAGTTTAGTTTCTGGGAAGTTGAAAATTTTTAGGCTAATTGGAAGTGTGGAATTTGATGGTTTGTGATGTATGTATGACACTAGGTAAGATATCGACTCATGTATAAATGATAAAACATGTATTTAGTAAACATCTTTAAAGTGTTTCTTTGAATGTTGAGGGGAAAATAAATCAGAAGGCATCTGACTAAACAGATTGAGAATCTAATTTTGCATTATTTAAAACAACATAGTCTGTTTTAATGTGGAAAAAGCTAGAAGATTAATGAGTTGGAGATGCAATGATGTGATGTGTTTTAGTAAATGATTTGAACTCCATTTCAGTAGGAGTTACGTTTTTATTGATTGAAAATAATCTTTTATCATTTTCGTATCTTTAAAACTATTATAGTTCAGGGATGTCAAGTCACATTTTTCTGTACTGTAGTGTACAGGTAACAAAGGAAGAGCATGGTTATTAAGCTTTCCCTCCATAAAGGTATGCCTCTAACTGTATAAGCAAAATCTTGCATGTTCATATGTCACTAGATGCATAGACACATAATGTAGTTTGGGTGACTGCATATTTCAAATTCATACTCAGAGTTACCTGTTTTCTTAGGTGACAAGTTTACTGTTGGAATAACAAAATCTTTTGTAAAGTTAGTGTTACTCCAACAAGGTGCTGACCCTTTATTTTTTCCTCTGATAGGTCAGCTGCTGTATTTTAATTGACCCAGACTTTTTAATTTTTCTGTTCTATAGTAAATGGCTAAAGTATACACTGATGGTTTAATGAGGCTCAGGACAAATGAATGGTAGTGCATTCTGGTAATTATGTAGGGTGTATTCTTTATGCAGCTGATAACCTTGTAATCAAAGATACATTTGCAATTGAAGCTGGTTAATGTACAAGACTGTTCTTTGTCTTGTATATAATAGAAATAGATTATTTCTTACTTGAACTTCTATAAAATGGGCCTTATTCAGAATTGCTGCTGATTATTGGTATATTCTTGTGCTAATAAACTTTATTAGCAGTAACTAGCTTTTGGAAGGCATGGGAGAATTTTATGGAGACTTGAGAAGAAGGTGACTCTTTTCCAAATAGTCAATTCTGAAGCAGCAGCAGAAGTTTATTTCATTTCTGTATTCTTAAGCACTGTAAAACACAATTACTAATGGAGGAATTTGGATTAGATAACTCCCAGAAATGAGGCAGTGAGAACCAGGAATGGTTTCAGGGAGGGAGCAAACTGTAGGATCAGTTAAGTTGGATTGGGGGATTCTGGAGTAAGTATCTCTTCATATTGCTCTTAGCAAGAGCTCACATGGCATTAATATCATGTGCAACCCTGTTACTAGATCACTTGTAATTTACATGTACAAGTACAATAATCTGATTAATTTTTTTAGTACTGCAGTAAATCTATGTTCAGGATTTGAACTTCCAGCTTGGTCTTACAGTGCTTGATTTTCTCTATGGCCTCACTTTGCTCCTATATCTTCTTTCTTCCTTTTCAACATTGGAATCCTTTAATTCTGTCCTTTCTATGGTCATGATTGTTTTTTTGGGGTTTGGTTTTTTTTTTTACCTAAAAGTAGAAGTTTCTTTCTTAGCTTAAATTGTACTGGAATTTTTCTCTTGCTCTGTGTTCACTGTTTTTTCTGTTTATTTTGACAATGCATGAATTTACCTTTGTGTAAGAAAACACGTGAAACAACAAAAGGGAATTTCTTAGTTTACATTTGTAAATCATAAGGTAAAAAAGTGGAAAGAAGATTTGGGAAGAAAGTCCCTGAATAAAAGATTTTATGATGATTTCAGCTGTCTGTATTTTTTTTCAGATTGTAATTTGGAGTCGTGAAGAATTTGCAGGCTTTCCACAATGGGAGAAAGGACAGATTGTATGAAGTCACATAGTTCACTGGCTGAATATGACCCCATCAATAAATCAGACAGGACAGATCCAGATGACAGCTGTGAAATGCAGGATGCAAACCAAAATACAATGCAACTGAAGAAAGAAATATCTTTGATAAATGGGATAAGCCTTATAGTAGGCAACATGATCGGTTCAGGTATCTTTGTCTCTCCCAAAGGAGTTCTCATCTACAGTAAATCTTATGGATTGTCTCTAATAATTTGGGCAATTGGAGGGATTTTTTCAGTCTTTGGAGCCCTCTGCTATGCTGAACTTGGAACCACTATTACAAAGTCAGGAGCCAGCTATGCATACATTTTGGAGTCTTTTGGGAGCTTCATCGCTTTTATTCGTTTGTGGACCTCACTCCTAATTGTTGAGCCAACTAGTCAGGCAATTATTGCCATCACCTTTGCTAACTACATAGTTCAACCTTTCTTCCCTTCTTGCGATCCTCCATATTTGGCTTGCCGTCTCATAGCAGCTGCTTGTGAATGTAAGTATTTCTTGAAATTTACTATGGTAATTTTTTATCCAAGGTTTAGTTTTTAATAAAACAAATCCTACCAAGTCCCAGAGTTGTTGCATGTTGAATCTGTGGTGTTTTGAGTTACAGTGCGGAAAAGAACAGTTTTCAGCACATGAGTAACTTGCAGGAATTCATTCAGTGAATTACCATTTTCTCATTCAGAAGCAGAACAAGGTATTTAACTCTTCAAAGTTTACTTACGTTGCAAAAATGGAGGAAAATGTTTTTTTTATCTCAGAGAGGTATGCTAAATCAAACCTTAAGATAGGTGTGGTCTAAGAGTTGTTGCAGAGTAGCTCTTATGCTCTAAATTCTGGTGTAATTCATTTTACAATAGCTTCTCAATGTAGACATGCTTAAGTAATTACTCTGGTAGGGTTTCAAAAGATTGTTCATAGAGATTATTCTTTATGCTTGTATCACCAGTACAACTGTACCTGTTGAAAAGGTTTTGAAAAGCAGACATTTTGTGTGCCCATAAAACACTGAAACATTTGTAATTGGATAGCCAACTGTTAGTCAACACAGGGGAAGAACAGTCCACATGCTTCAAATCAGGACTGTTATGCTGTATCAGGAGAATGAAACTGTATGAATGTACTGTGTGTGTCTTATTTAATTTTAGGTATTTCCTATTAGAATTGTTGATAGACATATTTTATGATTCCAGCAAACAATGAAAAATGTATTTCAGAAAATCCGTATCACAATCCTTCCTCACGTACTGATCAGTCACTGTGTGTTATGGAGCCTGCTGTCCCTATTGATGTGATGCTTTTATCATAAAAACTGATACAGAACATGGGCTTTTTCACTGCCAACAATATGCTACAGCGAGGAGATGTGCTGCTTCTAGCTGCTTCTTTTTTTGAGGCCACAGGGAGTCTGTTGAAACAGCTCTAATGTTTCTTATTGCAGTTGTCTATGTAGGACTGCAGGAGGGGAAAGACAGAAAAGTAGTGTGTGCTGCAAATACTTGACCTCTGTAACTAGCTGTGAACATCATAGTTTCCCCTTCCATTTTTTAAGTTAACTTCTTGCTGTTGGGAAAGCAGTAATGAGCTGGTCCAGGTAGTGGGAAGAATAATCACAAACTTCTTCCAAAACATGTGAGCTTACTCAGTTCTGTTCCCTCCATCTCCCTCCTCCTTTCCAAATGTGTGTCCATATCTTGTTGTGCCAATCTCGGGAAAGAATTGAAGGGCCTGTAATGTCATGTTCACATTCCTAAGAACAGATACTGTCCCATGGTATCCTGGCACAGGTTCAGGAGTGTGGGGAAATCTGCCCTTCTGTTTAAGGGATCTCATTTGAGGGGAGAGCCCTTATAAAAAGCAGTTTATCACAAAGCAAGAAATGAAGAGGAAGTGATTCAACTGAAATGATTATATAGTAGATGTAGAAAAACAATGTGATGTCCTCTACACCTGCTGCTAAGAGAGGGGATTTAGCACCTTTTTCTGTAGTGGAGACATGTGACAGCAATGTCACTGTCATGTAGGTGGAACAGCTTACTTCTATAGTCCATTTTTTGATTTAAATGCTTGTTCTGCCCTGCTCTAGGTGTCAGTCCTGAGGCGCTCTGCCTTGCTCTACTGCTCCTGTTAAAGCCTACACTTCTTCCTGGCCTGGCTGGGCTGATGTGTGTCACATTCTTAGCTCTGGATATGATTAAAACTTTTATTAATGAAGTTGCAGGGAGTGAAAGCCTGAACGTTGGTTAGGTACAGATTGTATGTGAGGATGGGTGGGTTTGTTGTGGGGTTTCTTTTTGTTTTGTGTTTTTAACTGTATTAATAACAGTATTATATCTAGTGTGAGATCAGTCTTAGTGTTACACAGCATTACTTCATCAATCATTTTGGCCATGGGGGTAGCATCTGGTGCTACAGAATGAAACTTGACAGTTCTCAGGCACTTTAAGTAGCTAAATGATAATTAAGTTGAAGAAAATGTGAGAGAATAATTTTAGTAAAAGAAAGAGGGAGGGGATGTGGCCTATTCAGATTCTTGATTATCTTTCTTTTAAGATATTGGAGACAGAGTATCATTTCCTCTGGAGACCGAGCCCTGACTCATTAAAAGAAGGAGTTAATAATAATTACTACCAATGAAAGTTGTTTAGAACAAAACAAACAAAAAAAAAAATGGCTGAAATAAACACTGCGAGGAAATAGATAATACAGATCACTAATACTGAAGAGCAGAGCAAGCAGAGTTGTTTTTTTCCTGAGGGCTGTTTGGAAGCTGCAGCAGTCATGACTTTTGAAATATGATACAGCTGTTTTTTCCCCTCTTGTCAAGCTCAGTGGAATCTCTTTCAGCTATTCCACTTGGCCAGGCTGTCTAGTATGCTAGTGCCTTGTTTTTGAGATCATTACCTTTCCTTTGTTATCTTTTAAAAATTATTACTTTACTATTTGATAACTGTGCTCAAGTACCAGAAAACTGGTGATAAAACGTACACTGGAATATAACCACTTTTTTACTAGCTCAAGAAAGCACTGAGATCTGGGGGAAATATTTAAATTTCTGAGTTGGAATCAATAATGTAATGATAATCTGGGTGAGAAAAATGTATACTGAATTAGTGTTTTGTTGAGTAAAGAATACTGAAGATAGTGACTCCTGTTCCATATTCAGCATTTGAGTTCAGGCGGTTGTCTGGCTTTCCACTTGAGGAAGAAGTAATAAATGCAAAAACAGAATGTTGAGAACCATGAGAACAGTGTATTTAAACAATAGCTTGAGAAGTGTTTGCTGGGAAAGTTGATCATATGAGTAAGTTTAGTCAGCTGCTGTTAGCAAAAGATTTGTGAAATCTGAAAGTCTCATTTCAAGTTCCATTACAATCTTGTGAAATAGGTCTGATACTAGTTTATTTTAGCATAGAGGAAGAAGTATACTCCAAACACTTACTACTACCAGTTCTTAAAAATCCAGATTAATGTTACATTAGCTGTAAATCAGGTGTTATTTGGTCAGATCTGCTCTAACCTCACTTTGTAATACAGTTTAATACAACTAGAAAAGAGTATTGAATTGCCTGTGACCATATTTAGTATTGCAAATAATCCATGGGTGTTGAACCCATCCTCAGCCTAACAAGGAAGGATAAAAAACTTTTCAAACACTATTTTAATAAATTTGCTTAAATGAATTTCTATATAATCTTTCATATATCAGAACGATATTGATACCTTGAAATTAATTATTTCATATAACAGTTTCTTTAGCTTCAAGATAGATGTGGAGTGCAGCTGATGAGGGATAAAGTTTAGGAAAAAGGGTGTGTAATCAGAGAAGGGGAGGGTCTTTCCATCTTTTGAAGCAGTGTGTTTAGAACATCTCTTTCTATGGTTTTGTTTAAACCAGTGTATTTTGCTTAGTTTAACCTAAGTAATAGTATAACAAGTAAGTACATATTTTGATTATAATTAAAAATATTTGAAAAATGAATTAAACAATGTTGTTCAAATAGTCTTTTTTCCTTTTTACTTCCCCCTCCCCCTGTCCCCCCCCCCTCCAGGTCTTCTAACGTTTATAAATTGTGCCTACGTTAAATGGGGAACACGGGTGCAGGATATATTTACTTATGCTAAAGTTACTGCTCTTATTGTCATCATCATAACCGGACTTGTCAAAATATGCCAGGGTAAGCTTATAAAATTAAAGCAAAGGTTTGTTTTTATCAGTTATACTGAGTGAGTGGTCTAAAGACTGTAAAATACCTTTGTGTGTGTTATCAGATGCCTCAGTGTGAGCATAATACAGCCACTTTGAGAACACCAATAATACCACAGTGTTAGGAATTATTATGATATTGTATCATGAGAAGTTATGCTATCTCAGTTGACTTTGAACTGGGTAAAAGAAGGTAACTGATTGCTCGGCAATGTTGTGCAATTTACAGCCTGCAGTATGGAATAATAAAGGAAATGAAAACAGCAACTACAGAGCTAGCAAAATGTGATGGGAGCAGAGAAAGCTGTAAATTTCTGTAAGGAGCATACTGCTTTACAATGAGATCAGCTGAATATTTTTTTTACAAAATGAGTTTTGTGTAAGTCTAACTGAACTTGAAGCAAAAATAGCTTTGTAAAGACATAAGTAGATTTATGAAACTGCAGTCTTTTTTTTTGCGCAGATCCTGAGTTCTGTTATAGCTGTTGAGAATTAGAAAGTTGCTGGGGTTTTGTTGTTTTTAATTTTTGTGTATGTTGGGAATTATGCTTTAAAGTTAGAGGAATTCTGAACTTAGTTGTGTTCTTAGCCTTTCCTTTAGGGAGAATTTATTGGTGTGTTAGCTTAAAAAAATTACCCTGCTTTCAAAGCTGCCATAAAACTCTTTCCCTGGTAGTCTGGCAATTTGTGTCCTTTGCTCTAACCAGTTATTGATGAAAGTCCGTGAGCAAGTTAATTATTGTGAGTGGAACAAAAATATGCATATGAGAGCACCATGCTGGGGCGTTTAATCCTTAGCACATCTGCCCATCCCTTGTTTTGTAGATACTGAGCTTGTTCACTACAAATTTCCTTGACAGTCTCCCTTCTCTGTTTCTTAACTCAGCAGTTACTCTGCCTATGTTTGTGTCAAGAGAATAATGATGTCTGATTAGGATAAAAAGTCACAGTTTGTGTAGACATAGGGGAAGACATTTTTGAGGCCTCATATATTTGCCTGGCCAGTTCTGTTGAAGTCTATAAATGTTTCAGGATGCATAGTACAGGGCACATTCTGGAGTTACTATGTAACTCGCCTTTCTGTATTTGTTGGGTTTGTTTGTGTGTCTGTATATGTAAAATAGTCTGAATATGTAAAGCTTCCATTGATGAGCTTGTCTTGACTTGCTTGTAGTCAACAGATGGCACAAGTTCTCACAAATACTGGTTCAAAAAACAACACACTTTTTCTCTTAGCTTGGGAAAATTTTATCTCAAGTAACAATAGTATTTTATGTTCTGTTAATTGTTCTCAGTTTTCTATTTTTAATAGCTAAAACTGAAACATCCATTTAGGGGGGTTGGGTTGTTTTCGTTTTTTTGGTCATAGTTATCTAAAATCAACTTTAATCTTTGTTTTCGTATAGGCTGAACGATTGAAAATTTAAAAGGATATAGAAGGATAGAGTAATTATTTTATAAATATGTTATAAAAAATACCCTTAGCCTGAGTACTGTCATTGCCAGTTGTTTGTAGCTTAGACTGTAACTTAATGTTGCTGATTTTTTGTGCCATTGCAGACAAACTAGGTGTTTTAAGTATAGAACAGTGTCATCCACTGAGCATAATTTTTAGTGGTTTAAACATCATGCTTGTTCTCGTGGCTGAAGCACAGAGCAGAATTGGAAAAGGGGCTTCATAAGCAGCTTTGAGGGAATTAGGGTTTCTGAGGTTTTTTGTATTTGTGTACCAAATCGAAAAAAATCATTTGCTGTATTTTATTATCCTGTACTTCATTGTATTTCTTCCACACACAGGACATTCATCACACTTTGAGAACTCTTTTGAGGGATCCTCTTTTGATATCGGAGACATTTCCCTCGCACTCTACTCTGCCTTGTTCTCTTACTCGGGTTGGGATACGCTCAATTTTGTAACAGAAGAGATCAAAAACCCAGAAAGGTAAATGGTTTGAGCTTTCTAAACCTGCATAGTTCCCAAGTTGCTTGTTTTGTGGCTGTCTTTCAATAACTCATTCTGAGCTTACATAGGAATGAGTAGAACTGCTCTGTAGTCTAGATGGTAAGGCTGTAAGCAGCCACTCGCAAAGATTTACTAGTTTTAAACTCTATTAAAAATGAAGAAAAAACCCCAGTGTTAGGAATAAATAAGTCTTGGTGATTGCTGTATTCTGTGGTTGATAAACTTTCAGTTCAAGATGTTGCTACTGGTTTTACAACAGGTGTTAATATTGCAGTGAAACAGTGTAGTCGGTGCTGTGTTTATCTGTGCAGTGATTTGGATTTCGTATTTAACAGTTATCTTCTCCGTGAATTTATGCTATAAAAGTGTGAATGACTAATCTTGTTCAGTTGCAAGTCTGTAAGCAGGTGCTTTTATGTTAAAAATAGAATACCATTTGATCATTTTTGCGTCCTATTATAAGCAACAGCTCAGATTGCTACAGCTGAAAGATAAAGAATGGAAGAGATATTTTTTTTTCCAATTCTCTCAATTGATTTTGACTTTTTCAGTTTGTTCTGTTAGCCCTGAGTTCTATGCTGTGCATTTATTTAACCAGAAAAGTTATCTATTAAAAAGATAAAATAGCAAGTAAGTATTTTAACTCTAAAAATAGCTATTTTTAGTCAGACTGCATTTCAGGTTGGCCATGTTCCCTTAAATTGTCTTGCAAAGATTTGTTATACATATTCAGAAGAGTTGTACATTTTGTGTTTGCATCAGTTATTTGGTCCTTCAAATTTATTTTCTTTTTCTGTTGAAAGAGCTCTACTTCTCCGTGCTGTTTCAATGCCTTTTCATCTTTTTAAAGTTAGTGTATTGTGCTGTGTTATCACTTGGATAACTCTATTAGGTATATTGCTTTGAAAAACAATTTTTGTCACAGGCTATCTAGCTGATGAAAATGTCATTAGATTAATTTGCTAGATGCATTTATAGGCGTCAATGCCTAATACAATTTTCTGTCTTGGTAACAACTGTAGCTGATAAAGTGAACTTCAAATTTCAGCTTTCTACAGTGACAATTCTTGGGAATAATGAGATGTTCCAGACTTCTATAAAATTGCTCCAAGAATTCCGTATTTTTCATGTTCACTTAATTCATGGTGCCCTCATGATTACCCAATCAAAAGTTGAAAGTTAAATTTGGGATAGTACATTGGCTTTAAACTTGGGTGATACAAAATCCTTAAAATGCCATTTCAGCTTTTTGTTGCATTACATAACATTTCTGAATATATTTATCATTGTTTTTCTAATTCAGTTTCTTCTCTGTGCTGAGGTTCACCAGTCTCTTACTGTGAGTGTGGAACCTGGAAGCAGAGTCAGAACTCCCAGTTACTAATTTACTGATTTATAGTGGAGTTGTGGTGTGTCTGTGTTTTTCTGCTTCCACAGCACCAGACAGAGCCAGCTGGAGTTCTGGACCTCAGGATATTTTTGAGGAAACTTCCAAAGTGCATTTCCTTTTTCTGCTTTGTGGGGTTTTTGTTGTTTTTTTGTTGTTACTGAAAATTATGTTCATGGCAAATGCTCATCCATGTCACCATGCCATGTTTGATTTCAAACTGGGCAAATTTGAGAGTAACGCTCTTAGATCTGCTTTCTCTTTTGAGACATTTGAATATCCCTGCAAGCTTTGGGGAAAGAATAAGGCTGAGAAAAACCAAAGCCTAAAATTGAATGTTTGCTTCTCCTTCCGCTTTGCGGTTTCTCCCTGTGGAACTGCAGACTCAGGGCTTGAGTTCATCTCGGCTTTAAAATGAATCGTATCTCTTTACATCTAGAGGTTTGCAGTGTTTTCATGTTACTCTAGACTTCTTTAACACAACTTTTAGACATGTGTTTGCTGGTAAGATGCGCTGCATCCTGAGATGAACAGCTGTGTAGCAATCTTGGATCAGCCCTCTGCATCTCTGTTTCTGCAGTTACGCAGCCTAGTTAGTTTTCTGCAGTAATGAGTGGAGGTGAGAAGATCAGAGGTTGGGTTTGGTTTAGTGGGTCACCCTGCATTATCAGTTCTAGAAGTAGGTGCTAGAATAGCAGCATTCCCCAGGCAGAATGAGTGAGTAACTCAGAGCTCTGCCCCTTTGGGTTCCAGTTGTGGTAATTAACATGGCCAGTAGAAAATTTAAAGCTTGAAGACTTTGATTTGAAGGCTATTATTATGGATCTCAATCCCCTGAAGTTAGGGTACTTGAAGAGCGGTTGCATTGAATCCCTTTTTACACCTAATTTCAGGTTTCAAGTTACTGCAAAAAAATTAGATTTTTTTCAAGTGTTCTATACTAGTATTGCTAGTTTTAAAAGAAATTAAACTTTTTTTAGAGAAACCTATTTTGAAATCTTTATTCTGTCTTCATACCTTTTATCTCTAAGGTAAAGGATGCAAATAAATAATTTATTCTGTTATTAATGGATATTTTTTTCCTGGGTTGTGGGTTTTGTTTTGGTTTTTTTTTTTGTCTTACAGGAACTTGCCACTGGCAATTGCAGTGTCTATGCCAATTGTGACTGTTATCTATATTATGACCAATATAGCTTACTATACGGTGCTGGATGTCAAAGCTGTTCTTTCTAGTGATGCTGTGGCAGTGGTAAGTTGACAGTGTGGTATTTTGCTATATTTGACTTTTCACCTTGTAGGGCTGCATTTCATTTTAAGGACCAGAACAGGAAAAATCCCTTCTTTATTATAGTATTTCACTGGATACAGGAAGACAGAACAACTCATCATGAATAATTTAATCTTTAATAGAAAAACAGTTAATAAAATCACATATAAAAATAATATATTACCAGATTTATGAAAACAAGCACAGAGACATCTTGTTAATGTATTTTGCAAAGACGCTAATTAGACTTGTGTGCTTTGAGCTGATTGTAAATTAGACTCATTAGTATGTAATTGTCTTCTCTGTTCTTTCATGCTACAGTATGTAAAAAGCTGGAGCGTTGTGCAGAACAGTGTTGCACTGAGCTACGTTCTGTTGAGCTAATAATTGATGCAATGCATATCTGTAAATGGACGTGTTGCAGCTCAGATATGACAAAGTCTAGCTTTGCATCTCCTTTTTAATGACTTAAATCACTGTCTTCCCAACATTGTATTAATTCCAACACCTTTCAATATTTTAAAATTAATTTTTTTTGCGTATGGATGGAAGTTTGAATCCAATTAAAATATGTAAGCTTCTGAAAATAAAAACTGGTCAAAACATGTTTTATATTTGAAATAGTCATTAAATGAAAGTGAATGGGGTTTTTTGCCCTGTAGCTAGTGACTTAATTGGATACTTCTGGTTACTATATCCTTTAGAATTGAGTCTTGGAAAATTTAATCTTCTTTCTGGTTATTTAAATTGGAGGAAAAGAGAGAGTGTTCCTCCATTTTAGATTCCCAGTTGGCTTCTAAAATTTCAGTAGTTAGACAGTGGACAGAGTTTTAAATACATCAAAATGAAGTAAGTATTCACTCTGTTCCCACAGAGGATTACTATGGTTAAAAACTGGCTTAGCAAATCAGCAAACTTTTGTTGCAGATGTTTAGGCAGATGGTTCCACAAAAGCACTTACTTGACTTCCTTTCATGTTTGAAAAATATTTATATTTTATGTAAGCTTTCAAAGTAGTTTATGGTAAATGCGTGCTGTAACTTGTTATTTCAAATGTAAATTATGCAAATGTTTATTTCAAAATGTATTGAAAGTGAATAAACCTTGATTCTTTGCCTCTTTTTAGCTGAAATACAGAAATACAAATTTATCATAAAATATATTGTGAAATATATTGGTAAAACACATTAGAATGAAACAAGACAAGGACAGAAACTATTTTAATTTCAAAGAATCGTATGCTAAGGGGTAAATAAAATCTCCAGGAATATTTATTTCTGTTGTAGGCTATACTATCCCATATAAAATACCTTCCAGTGACTGATAATGGAATTTTTAAGTCTTGCCTATAATTAATTCAGACAAAACTAAAATCCTATGCACAGACCTTCTATAAAGCAACACGCTATTGTTTTTTTCTAACAAAGACTTGGAAAATATACTCCTTTGACAGCAATGAAATTGTCAAATTCAGCCTATCCCCTAGAGTGCCTGCTCTGCTGCTCCTGCCCTTTTGTCATCGCAGAGATTTGTACAGCCATTTGGTGAATAGGATCAGAAAAATTGATCCACCCTGGGAGACTGAGGGAGTGGATCAGGAGTGGGCCTGTCCAATCTATGTTGCTGTACACAGTAAGTGGTAGCACTGCAGCAGCAATTGGTGACCAGATAAAGGAGGAACGGCAGATGCCTGGATTTTCACTGGATGTCAGGATTGGCAAATACTTGCACTTTAAAGCTTAACTAATGTTCTGTCTAAAGGCATTTTTGCTGAGACATCTCATCAGCTAGCAAACAATGGTCTTCTGATGGCCACTACTTACATCAGTTTTAGAATGATAAGGTGAAAGTACAGCCAAAGTTTAATACTTAACATGGCTCATTAATGATTCCTTTTCATTGCTGATATGAATTTAATCACCCAGTTTTATGAAACCAACTTTAAGCATCTGCTCATATATTAGCAAGGAGTGTGGAGCTCTGGAAGGATGTCGGTAGAGTGGAACAGTTGACATTGAGGACCTGAAGTGCACACTATACATAGTTCAGGAGTATTTTACTTGGGACTATCTCTAATGAGGTCCTGTGGACTGAATGATTATGTGTGGTTGGATTGTAGTAGAGGTATGCTGTTGAATTTAGTCTTTCAATTTAGTCTGTTCTAAAAGGGAACCTTCCTTTAGTGCCAATGCTAAGCCGTGTGAACCAAAAAGCAGTAAGTGGCAGTAACCAGGAGAGTTGTTTCAGAAGTGCACATGCTGTCCAAATCAAAACATGCATAATGCATCCATAGTTTTCTAGTGAATAAGGGGGGAAAAAAGAGCTAATGACTGTAATGGTCTGTGTTTGAAAAGCCTTGTATAATACAGAAATGTAAAAATTTTTGTGGTGAAATTTCTCTGGGTAGTAGAAGAATTTTATCCTCAGTAGAATCTTTAAGAAGACTTGAGGCATTGTGGTCAGTGGATAAATGAAGAAAGGAGAATTAAGCTATTCAAAAAACTAATCTGATGAAAATGGGCCACTTTGATCTGCTCACATATTCTACATGTGATAAATGATAAAGATAGTTGTATTGCCGCTGTGTAGTTGTAGGGTGAAAATTACAGTAGTGATTTTTTAAAAGAAACATGGTAGTGATGTTTCTGGAAGGATAAAATTTTAGGAAGGAGTGGATTAGCTTTCTCCTATGCATTTTGGTGAAGAGGCTTTGAGCTGGAAAGGGAGGGAAAGTATTTCCAGTTTCTAAACAATGAGAGTGAGAGTTACAAGTAAAAGAAATATCATGAATAGTGTATTTTTGCATATCACATCGCATACTGTTTTTCTTGGTGACTGGGAGGCGAGAAAAGTCTTACCAAGGGATGATACGGAATAAAATGATAAAAATGTCCTTCTTTTACTTCAGTGTTAGTTTCATTGTGGTGTAGTCCCAGTGTCGGGGCTAAGAAACTCATGTTTTTAAGCTCCTTTTTATTCAAGTAATTTAAGTAATGCAGCAATAGCTAGCTTAGAAGTTCTGCAAATACTCTTCAGGCAGTTGCTGATCATGTAAAAATCACTTCCTTTTTCAAAGACTCCTGTCAGTTTCACAGTTGCTTTCTGTTTTACCTCCTTATGCAAACCATCACAACCCTTACTGTTAAGTTTTGTGCATATGAAGCTGTTACTCAGTAGTGCACACACACACTTAAAATAGATAAAAGCAGAAATGTTATCTCACCTTTTCCTGTCACTGAACAACTATTTTTTTTTTTTTTTTTGCATCTGGGAGCACCATTGTATTTCTTGTTTGTGAAGAGGGCAGCTGGCTCCACAAGCACTCTTTGGGCTGCTTCATTTTCTAACGGGAAAGAACATACTGGCTGCCAGTGTTTGGTCATGTCTGGGGTTTTTTTATTTGAGTTCATACAATAAGTGATACTTGGCAGCTTACTTCTTTTACTTGGAAAAGCTAAAAATGATTCCTGGTTGAAGCAAATGGTTGTCCTCCATAGCTGGCTGTCATCTTTCTTGGAGCTGTACAGTTTTGCCAGTGAATTGGGGGTGAAGATGATGACTTCAGTTGCATCTTTGAACACCATCTTGTGAGTCCTGCACTGATCAATCCAATTTACCCTGGTGTATTCATATTCTGGAGCAGACTTGCTTTGCTTTGATATGCCCTTTCCAGCAATGAACCAGGAATGTGGGAGGGTGTGTGTTTTAGCTGTTTTACTCCTCTTTGGTGTATAATTTGACAAATGAGTCTCTTTCCCTCTAACTGAATCCATCCAGAAATTCTTAAGTTACTCTTAGACCTTTCGGGTATTACTTCTTTTCCTTCATTTAGGCAGTCACTTGCTGCTTTTCTGAAGAGGGAAGTCTGCTTGTCTTTGGCTGCCAGTTTCACGTCCCCCTTCTTTGCCTGCACTGGCACCTCTCAGCAAGGGTCCTTTGGATGAAATGCACATTCTGTACCTTATAATGGAAGAACTCTTCATTAGGGAGAGGCACTTGCTTTTAGAAGAGGGCTGTTCTGTAAGTCATTTGCCTTCTTTCTTGGAGCTAGCTGTAATTCACTACCAATGCAGCACTCCTGTTGCCAGTTACATAGAATTCCTCTGACTTTAGAGGCCAAGCTGAAAAGCTGAGCCAGAACTTGAGAGAGTGCTGCTTAATACTTTCAGTACAAGAAAGGTAAGAGACTTTGGAAAACATTCTTTATTCTACAGCTAGCTATTAAAAATGCTAAGAAAAGAATGAACACCTGAGAAGATTTAAATTGAGTATCTTCAGCACCTTCATGAAGACACAAATGAAACTGCTTTCCTGTTGGAGCTGGCATCTGTAATCTTTATGTGGGCCATGTAGCAGAGGCATGTTGCATGCAGTAGACATGCAATATATTAATGCAGTAGAGTAGTGATGGTTTCTTTTACCATAAGATTGTATTGAGTGACCCAAAGATGAAGAGAGAATTTAATGCTGGACCTTGCACTGCACTGGTACCTTTTTCTCCGAGAAAAGTAATTGCCAGTAATACAAGGAGAGAATTATTTCTGAATAGAATCAGTCAACAGAACGGTGGTTGAAACAAGAATTACAGGAAACCTGAACATTTAAATTGTTTTCTTTTGCACCTTTACAATTTTCTGACTCTGTTTTCAGTTGATGTGCACTCTCTTTCCTTTCTTTAATATATATGATATTAAATCTAATTTGATCAAACTGAATGGATGTCATACAGTATCTTGACAAATGTAATGTATGGCAGTGGAAGAAAATGTCCATCTACTCAGTGGCTTTTTTTGCACATGCTGTTTCCTGATTGCCATAAATGAAGAGTTTCTTTGTTTCCTTTGGAGGGTAGCTTCTTAAAGGCCTGAGAAGCTAAAAATGGATAAAACAGGCTGTAGTTCTGACTGCCAAATCTTCCTGTTATGTGGAATGTGTTTATACTGTGTCTCAAGAGAAAAGTCAAAGCAGAATTAATTGTACTTCCAAGATACTAGTCAGATTGCTTATATGTATTAATCTCTTTACTGCTTTTATATGATTTTCAGGAAGAATGTTACAGAACTGAGCCTGGAAGAGCTTGCATGTATGACAGGATCTTGAAATGAGCTACATAAAGAAGCTCTGTAGATGCCTTTTAAGCCTTCCTAATAGAAACACCTCATAATCTTTGGGTATAGTTTTGTATAAGCTTCTTACTCATGTTAGACCATATTCTCTTTGTGTTTATCCATCTGATCAATACTGTTTAGTGGTTTGCCAGCCCATCATTGCTTGCAGCTACATAAGCTCTCAGTGTAGCCCTATGTTTTTTGTGTGCCTCTTAAGTGCACATTTTGTGTGCAGCTAAGTGTGATGAAGCAGTTCTTAGTTTGTGATTCATAACATAAACGTGGGTCTTTCTAGTCTGTGTGTCTGAATTTCTGGGTGTGAGATAGTATCCCGTGTATGTTGTTGTGGCAGCTCTTTACGCAGGGCAATTCCTGCTGCTTTTAGTTCAACCTGTTTGTATAGAACTGTGGTTTGGACAGGACAGGATAAAATAGCATTCTTGCAAACCATTCACAGGTTAACAACTGATGATCATGAGATCAAACTAACTCAAGATAAAAATAAAATGTAGTTAAACCAGTCATTCATGTCTTGAAAACCAAGCTGTAATTCAGTTTTTGACCATTCTTCTGGGAGTAATGCAACATTTTAGTCATGACAAAATAAGGGCAGTTCAGCTGATACATGGCTGGAAGCTTCTTCCTTCATTATTATTCCCTATTGACGGTTTGGGGAAAAAAACCCAAACCCATAACTAAGGGGAACAATTCCAGGTGCATGTTTCTCTGCAGTGTGTGTGTATATATTTGTGTATCCTACATGTCCAATGGATGGGAGGGCATAAAAGGTCTTTATCTGTAATTGCAAGTGCTGTATCAGCCACTGAATTCTCTTACTGTTTCCTAGCTGTTAGAAGCAGTTACAGGTCAAGTCTGGACTACAGGACTTGTCAGACTATAGCAGAGATGACAATTTAATCTCTTAATCCTTCTTGCTCTTTAGACTTTCTCAGAAGAAACCTGAGAAGAAATCCATCCCCATAGTGGTGGCTTTCTCCTGTTATGGTGGACTAAATGCTTCTGCTATAGCTGCCTCCAGGTAGGCTCCTCTGTCATCCTCCGCATACCCTTGCGAATGCTCCATTCTTTCCCCTGTTGCCAGCTCATTTGTTTTTATAAATGCACTTCACTACTCCCAGAAGTAGTGGTAGTTAAAGTGGATTTGGTCAGGTGCTCAGTTCAGTCCAGGTCTCTGGCTCATTTGTGGAGGATCCATGATTGTACAATTGTGGTTTTAGCAGAAAGCAGCCACTAACTCTTCTCCCTCCCCCCCCCTTTTTTTTTCTCTTGGTACAGTGCACGTGGTGTATGTGCTTGAAGACTTGATTGCTTTTTGTACTTTTCTCTGCCCTTCTTTCTTATGCAAAATTAACCCTCTGACATATGCACACAGTTGAATGCTTATTGTGGCCACTTTCACTTACACTTCAGTAACACTTTCTGTAGGAAACACTATAGAGGTCTTTCGCTTTTGTCCTTGTTCACAAGAGAGGATAGCTCAGCTTTGGAGAAGATGTTTCTTGGCATCTGTTAAAATGGGAGTGTTGAAGGATTTATAAATGTGTACTCTAAAGTATAAAAGTGTGTTTATTTGTCTGAGTAGTAATTCACCAACTTGGCTGATTTTTATGTTAGAAATGAGGGTGAAACCCTGTCAGAAAACACCTGTATAAAGGCAGGTGGGTCTGTACTTGTCATGTTAAGCTAGTTAGTATCACTAGAAAGTTTAGTGAAACTTCAAGTACCTTTCAACTTTGTTTTGCTGAAAGATCATTTTGCAGGCAGATCTACTTGGCAAACCAAGCTGAACTTTTGAGATCATTCTCATTTAAAATACTCTTTTGCATTACCTCACATAGGAAAAAGTTAAGCTCTTGAAGTTAATGCTCTACTCTTTGCTTTCTCAGGAATCCCAGTTACAACATTAGAAGGTATGTTGGAAATGACAGTGTTTGGTAAAGGCTGTTACTAGTTTTTTCTCCTTTTTGAAGAGTCTGATTCGTACAGATCTAGGGAAATTAATTCTTTAGCCTTTGAGATGGATCAACAGCTGTTAGACATCATAGACATGATCAAGACATAGCTTGCATCCAGAATACACTGAATCTATAATATTTTAATCTGTGTATGATTTGTGGCAGTGATACCATAGCTTTGCCTTAACTCTTTGTGGTTTTTACTGCTCATATGAGGTGATAGCTGTTTTCCAGGATATGTCAAACAGCATTAGCGTGTCTTAGAAAGATTGGCTATGCATTGTAGGAGGGAAATGACCTTTGAGTTAGTCTCACATCTGGCATTCCACACTGGCCCATGGCTAGATGTTTCAAAAGGAAATGGGAAATTCTTGCAAAGAACAAATGCCAGCCTGCCTTTTAGGAGAAAAAGTTTCTCCAAATGACATATTGGCTGAATTGCATCCTGCAGCATAAGATTACATTCATATATTTTCTCTATCTTCTTTAACTTTAGCTGTTAATACTACTTATCTAAATGCTTATCCTCTAGGCAGCCTTACTAAACATCTTAATTCTCTAACATCTTGTTGAGTGAGTTCTGTATCTTAGATTATTACATATATATAAAAAAAAAATCCTCTAGCAGTTTTAAGTTTGGTGTCTTAAGTAATTTCACCTGCTGTTTGGTTTCAGAGATCAGCAGTCCAGATATAAAGCATCCTTTAAAATATTACAACAATTGCCTATTAGAATTTTCATCTTGTCCTCATTCTTCCTTGTTCTGGAGAAGTTGTCTTAATTCATTCACTGAATCGTTATGAATTACATTCTGCTTTGGGAGATCAGGTTTCGCAGAGTTGCATTTAGATCCAGTAAGGATCTGAGAGAAGCACTATGGGTTCTAGTAATTATTTGTTCTTGAGCAGCAGAAATCTTTTATATGCAACCATGTAAGTTACTAGTCATTTGTTCAATCAACTGAAAATGGGTAATCCACGGTATACAGAACGTATTCTTATGACACGGACTTTTGCTAAATTGATGTTCTGATTTCAGCATGAAATAAATTCATACATGGATTAGTTCTTTTATGCTTTTCTTGTGTTAATTTTTATATTTGCTGTGTGCATTTTTCCACCCCTGTGTTGAAGCTCCATTTTGAGGGAACTTATGCTGATACATATAACCTAAAAGAGCTCAGGAAGAGACGTACTTTACTAAGAATCAGGGTAACCAATGCAGTTGAAGCACTGACTGAACTTTTTGGCAAGGTTCCCATTGAAGTGATTATATGCTTTTGTATTGTCACTTAGCAGCAGGAAATCCTATCTGCCTCTGCTGAGACTCAACTAAATTACAGAAAAGGATGGAATAAATTTTGCTTTTTAGTGTAGATGATTGTATACAGCTAAGTAGAGTTGGATTCTGAACCTTAACCTGGGTAATGTGCTAGACAAAGCACTTTGTCAACCGAGACAAAGAACAGGAAATTTTAGCTGGCCAAGCTTTGTCTTATGTCATTAAATTTTTCTGCATTTTATGGTCTAAAAATTGACATTATATGCAGGGCTCTGCCTCATGGAAATCAATCACTTCTGTAACAAAATAAAAGAAAAATCTGTATTAAGCCATTTAGGCTTTTTTGACCTAGAAAAACATTCAGAAAACAGATCATAATTTGCTGCTCTTGGTGATCTTGTTCCTGGAATAATTAAATCAAAATTTGACTACTGTTAAATCCAGGTAACTTTTTACTCCACAAACAAAAGCCAGTTCTGAATGTTAATCCACTTTGACTGAACTCCTTGGCTTTTAAATGTTACTATGAAGACCAGTAGTTTAAAGGGAAGGTCAATGGGGAAGTGTTTCAAAATACTAAATTATTAAAAACTGAAGAAATTTTTTGTAATAGAAGAGACAAACTTGCAGAAATCTGAGCATAGTTATGCTTTTTGTGTTTGAGGATCTTGAAATTGATAAAGCGTGAGAGAGCTAAGAAAGTGGTTTAGAGAAGGGTTCATAAAAAGGCTTAGATTACTGCTACCTGCTGAGGTGTAAAATGTTCTAATACAGCATATTTGGGGTTTGTTTAAGTACCACTTATAAGTATGTACCTTTCTGTTTGTTCATACTGTATAATGTAGACATGATCTTTTGGTGACTATGACTGTTAGTTTGCTTCTGTAAAAGAAATCATGGAAGGCTTCATCAGATAGGAAGGTTTCCACCCATGTCCTCTGAACACTGCTTGAGCAGATTTCTGCTTAACTGCAAACTTGCTAATGTTCAGACACATACAATGTGCAGACCACGGTGGGATATAGAATAGCTGGTAGTCTTCATGTATTAAATTTCTTGATTTTTCAAACGTTTTGTCTGATACTCTACACTTCTCCCTTTTTTTCTTCATCCAGGAGCCTGAACAGATTTGACCAGGGCAGTATTTTGCAAATTACTACCCATTTTCATTATAGGTCAGAGATCATTGGCAACTGATGACTTACCACTTGCTGTGAAACTTTGATGCTTCTGGCTTTTTGGTTTTCAGGGGAAGTCACCACAGTTGGCCTGCAGTATGGTCTAGCAACATTAACAAATGACTGCTACTAAGTTACTTGCTCTGTCATTTGCCATGTTGTGAGAGTAGAGCCCAGAGGCCCTGCTGGTGGAGCCACAGGAAAAGAAGATATTGCTTAGGAAGCTGAACAAAGAAAATAAAGTAGATTTCTAGAATAGTGTACATAAACAGTGAGTGTGATGGTGGCTATGTTTATCATCTGCAATATGGCACTTCTCTTTTTGGATATTTAATATTTTTTTCCTTTTATTTTCTAGTCACTGTGTTCCACTTGAGTTCTGTAGTTCAGTTAGATAATAAAATGTTTAGGATTGGCAAGATAATTCTAAAAACATTTTGTTTTCCTTTGTGAGCAGAAAATGTGCGTTCAGGTGCTTGGTTAAAGAAGCTTGTGCTTATTTAGAAGCCATAAATAAAGAAAAAAGCTGTGTGTTTTTGTGCTGCATTATGGATTGTCCTTACTATATGACCATTTTTCCATACAAACTTAGTACAAAAGCTGTGATGTCATTGTTTTATGTATGCTTTGTTTTAGATATTTTCATGTTTCCTTTTTCTTCTCCCTTTCATCAGACATTTGCTGACCAGGTATTTGGTATCTTCAGCTGGACAATTCCCATTGCTGTAGCCTTTTCTTGTTTTGGTGGACTTAATGCTTCAATTCTAGCATCATCAAGGTAGCGCATTGCTTTCTGTTTGATAAATATCCATAAGTAATTTTACATACTACTGTTACGCTCATTTATTATGAGAATGGCAAAAATACTTCCGTAACTGAACCTAGAATGAATAATCACAATAAAAACCTAAATAAACTCTGTGTGTGTGTACATGCACCCTGAACACTGCCTTACTTCCCCAAAGTGTTCCTAGCTGTATGCAGAGTACAATTACAGATCAAATGAATGTTGTGTGTATGGTGAGTCCTCAGGCCCTCTGATTATTTGGATTGAGCTATCTTCCATTTTACTTGATAAAATAGTTCTAGCAAGTTCTTGTTTTCAAATGCATGTACTTGAAACTTACTGACTTTTTAAAATCAGTATAATTAAGGTTTTTTCCAAGTAAAAAGTTTTACAAGTTGCTACTGCTATTAAGCTGCAGTCCAAAAGCTTAGGATAGTATAGAAGTATATACAGTACAGAAGCTTTCCTCTGAGCACTGATTAGGGATGTGAACAGTGAAAGTTTTAAATGGATTTACTCAGGCATTTGAAGATCTTTCCTATCCATTGAATGTATGTGCAGTGCCTCTGAGAACAGATATGGACATGGTCTGGTGAAGTAGTCTATATAGAACAAGTTGCAGCTGATAATAAAATGATGTGTCTGTGTGTTCTTTTGAGTATGTGGTCCAGTGACCTTTTTAGACACCTGGTTGGCAACTCTTCCGGTTGGCATTGAAAACTATTCTGCTACACGAGCTAGAATGTTTTCAGTGCTAGCTTTTAGAATATTCTGAAACAATAGAAATTTATTTCCATTACTGTAGATGTTTTCTATTATACCTGTAGGATTGTTTTTTTCAAAAATGGCCATTAACGGCATGTTTCTAATAGCTTATATAGCTTTTAATGGTTGTTGTACAGTACATCTTTACAAGAAGGGTTGAATCCATGTTCCCGTTTAAAGGATGGAAATTGTGGTGTAAAATAAAGTGTGTTTAAAAAAAAACCAAAAACCAAAAAGTGGTGTAAATACTTATTTTGACTGGCATTTTTCTTTGATTTTCTGTAATACATTCTGTCTCACCTATGGCCTCAACATCTGTTTTCTGACTTTTTTTTTTTTTTTCCCCCAGGCTGTTTTTTGTAGGATCTCGAGAAGGTCACCTTCCTGACCTGTTGTCTATGATCCATATAAAGAGGTTCACACCTGTGCCAGCACTGCTTTTCAATGTAAGTTATTACTGCTTTTCAGCTGTTCAGATGTGACTATATGTATTAAAAAATCACATGAGAGAACTTCAGATTTACCGTCATCGAGGTGGTTTCTGAGAGAGTTACTCTTTGAGGCATAAAATTATGCCAAGACACCAAGGATATAAGGTGTAACTTTAAGGCAAAAAGCAGCAAACCCAGTAAGTTTCAAACTTCTATTGTTCATCTCACTCTTCTTCTTTTCTGACAGTGTGCTATGACCCTTATTTACCTGGCTGTGGAAGATGTCTTCAAGCTTATTAATTATTTCAGTTTCAGTTACTGGTTTTTTGTTGGTCTGTCTATTGCTGGGCAATTATATCTACGTTGGAAGGAACCAGATCGACCCAGGCCCCTTAAGGTAATATTTACTTATTGCAGAAGTGTTTAAAATCCTTGTCTTCCACGTAATGTAAAAGTGCTGCCTAAAATCTGGACCATAAAGCTATGTCTAAAGATCACTAGTTGTTAAGGACATAAAACATGGCTTCCATTTTATATTGTACCATTAAATCTATCTTGTCTGCTAGATAAGAGTAGGTGATTGCTGTAATAATACACTCTTTTATTGTACGTTAGCTCAATCAGTGTCTCTCCTCTCCATCAGCTGGAGAATGTCTCAATAAGCTACACAGTAGTTAGCCTTTTCTCTTGGATTAGAAATCTCTAATTAGGAATGCTTAAGTTAATTAATTCTGTCAGTATGGATCACATTCAGCTCTGATGTTGTTTCAGTGCAGTATCTGATTGTTTTATCATGTTCTCATACTTTAAATCGATAACTCTACACAAAAAACCACATTGTTTCCTGAGTTATACTGGATTTATGCTACTGTACAGTTCTTTCAACGCAGCAGAGTTACCATACTTGATTACTTTTGTAGTTTTTAGCAGCCGTTCTATTCAAGAATTATTCTGCAATTTGTTTATGGTTCTAAATAGTCAGATGTAGAAGAGGAAGAGCAGGTAATTTCACAAAGTGGGGTTGAGAGGGCCAAGTCTGTAACTCACCAGAATGTTTGTAACTGTAGACAACAAATATTTCAATAACATTCTGTTCTGATTTTCTGTCTCCAGCTGAGTGTGGCTTTCCCAATAATATTCTGCATATGCACAGTATTTCTGGTGGTAGTGCCACTCTATAGTGACACTATAAATTCCTTGATTGGAATTGCCATTGCTTTATCTGGAATTCCAGTCTTTTTCTTGGGAGTCTATTTGCCTGCATCAAGGAGACCTCGGTTTATCAACAAAATTTTAGGTAAGTTTCTTTGTAGATGGAGGTGCTGTTAGGAAAATTGAGTAAGTGAATCTCGGTTGATGAAAAGGGCTGTGGTCAGCCGTCCCCAGGCAGCAGTACAGTACCCACAGAGCCACTTGCACCCCCTAGCAGGATGAGGGAGAGAATAGGAAGAACAAAGGTGAGAAGAGTTGTTGGTCAAGATAAAGACAGTTTAATAAGTAAAGGAGAGAGGGGGGGAAAAACCTGCTGCTGCAAAGGCCATCAGTGACCACTTCCCACAAGCACACCACTGTGCAGCCAGTGTCTCCAAGCAGCAGCCACCTTTGAAGACACGCTCCCACATGCATTTCTTCCTCTACCTGTTTTTATTATATGGCATGAAATACCCCTTTGCCTAGTCTGGGTCAGGTGTTCTGGCCATGTCCTGTCCGAACTTTCTGCCCATCCCCATCCTGCTGATTGCAGGGACCAGGGACGGCAGAGTGGGAGGTGAAAAAAAAAAAACAAACAAAACTGCAACCCTGATACTGTGCAAACACTGTAGCCAAAACATCAGTGTGTTACCAACACTGTTTGAGCTGCAAACCCAGAACGCAGCACCAGATGGACTGCTGTGGAGATAACTGCATCCCAGCCAGACCCATTAAAGAAGTGTACTGGTTTTATATGTGTGTTTACACCCAGGTTTTTTTTACTGTGTATTTAAAAGACCATCCACTTCCTACAGGCTTTGTCTTGTAGTTCTTATACATTTTATACATTTTTATGTGTTTCTTCTCAATGAGGCATATGAAAAGTCTTTTTCATAAGCAAGGTTGATGACTGTAAAAGGACTGGACATTCTTGGTAATGCAAGCTAACTGTCTGTCGATTCAGTCATTTGAAGATACGTAGCTTTTATGTCAGTCACAGATGGAATTTTTCCTTCTGTTGAATTGCTGCAGTTAAATTATAAATTTTTCTCCAGCAGTTGTCATTGTTACTATGTGAGAAAACCACGTAGTTTGTTTATAGCATAAAGTTTAAGGTTTATGGTGTAATCTTAGAATGCTACAGGATGTGGTACTGCAGTAGCTAGTGAATATGTAAATACTCAGTAACCTGTTCATTTTCCTGTGCGCTGTTTGTCTTAATTTTTTTTATTCTGCCAATTTTACATTCTTAATTATAGAGAAAAAATATTTTACTTCAGTTACTTGGCAGGGTGCCTAAGAAGAAAACCACCTTAGGCTATCAAAAGAACAGTTCTAAACATCTGTTTAAAAAAAATGAGTGGAAGACACTTTTTGTATTAGTTTTTATTGTTTGCTTCTCCTTAAGAGAAGTTAGGCAACATTCTTGATAACTAACTTTCATTAGTGAGATACATGTTGTGTGATTAAGAGTTGAGATAAATGGCTGTTCTTCTGATTTATCTTCCAATTTCCTATGCAGGTGCAGTCACACGAAACATGCAGCTGCTCTGTTACTGTGTTTTAACGGAGATGGACACAGATGAAGAAAAGAAGTTAGAAACCAAATCCAACTAAAATTTCAAAGCCATTACAAGAAACAGGAGGGAGGATAAAGCAATTACGACAACATAAGGGAAGAGATGGAACTGGAAAAAATGGGAAAACTGTTTCCAGTGGTCTTTCAGAAACACTGAAAATGTACTTACTTGCTGTTGGATTCCCACATAGATAGTGTCCTTGTGTCACCCTCCTAAACTGTGGCATATTTTCAGGGCATTTTCCTTGGATAATGATTACCTATTCATTTCAGGCCCCACGTGCTATGCGTCAATACTGTTCCTTCTTCAGAATTGGTATTAAAATGGTAAGAGCTAATGGATCAAACTAGATTTCTGCAGAACCAGGTGGTGAAGTAATGCATTTTTACGTTAGACTGAAAACCACACTGACTCAAAAGACCAAAAGTCATTTCCAGCTTAATTCTGATGGATGTTTGCATGAAATGATTTGCTGTGCTATCAGAGGACAACTGGTCACAACAAACTACCTAATTTGTCATTATTAGCAGAAAAATTAATAAAGTTGTGCTACATTATTTAAAGACTGAGCCAACCTTTCTCTCTTGAAAGTATTTTATTCTATACACTGTGTGGAAATGGGGTATCTGACTGTGGCAAGGATTTAATCAAAGCAGCACCCTGGCACTAAAGATTTGGTTAATATATGATGATGATTCTTTCCTGGTAGCTTGTTAGTACTTGGTCAACTCCTGATAGGCTTTATGAAACTTCCAGGATTAAAATGTTCAGTTTGAAGCTTGTAGGCATTTGTTTCTGAACTGTTTCAGGGGACACACATTAGCAGTGTTACCTCAGCAGTCAGAAAACTTCCTTTCTAGATTTCAGTGCTGTCCACTAGAAAATGACCATCCAAAACCTCACAGAACAAACCACCTTTTTTCTTCTATAGCAGAAGTTCTGTGGCAGCAACTATATCTTGAAAGCTAAGTAGCAGGGAGAGAAAATAGGAAAACAGCAATAGAAAGTATTGCAATAAAGACTGATGCTAATTAGCAGTAGTTGTAATTTCAAAGCTGTAAGCCTAACATCAGGACACTTTGATACTGAGCCTTGGTGCTGCAAAAGGTAACATGAAGCCAGACCGTTTGGCTAACGAAGTGAGATACATTTCAAAAACATACCTCAAATTTTTATCTTCATTCAGGGTGTTTATCTCAGTTGACCTGAGTTTCTCCTTGTGTGGTTCTTTGTGCATTTAAATTGAATCAGATCTTGCAGTCACAAGGTGTTGGCTGAAGCAATGCACGCTGCACCACATTTGCATCAGCCACCTGAATAATATGGAGAATATTTGGATTCTTGCACCGACTCCCTGACCATGGTTATCTTAAAAAAAAAAAAAGCTACAGATAATGGCAAATGGTAGCCAATTGTGAAGACTAACAAAATGGAGTCTCGGGCTACCTTTATGAAGCAGCATGTGGATTTAAGATAGTTAAAATCTAGCTAGGGAATATTGCACGTAGTTGGCAGGTAAACATGTAGGGTCTTTTCTGTATTTAATGAAAACTAGCATTTAGTTATTATAATACAGCTTTTTAATCTAGCATATGATCAGAAGGAATTCGGTGTCCAAGTTGAGACCTCTGTCCAGTGGGCAAGCATAGCTTTTAACTGGGTAGGGTTGTGGCATAGGTCAACAGCCCTATAACCCTTCTGTGAAACAAAGGAAAAAAATATTTTGCCTCCAGTGCCTTGGCACCACCAGCCAGAACTGACTGACATAAAGTCACTACTGCAACCTACAGCTCATGAAATATGCTCATCTAATATTGTATTAGTTTGGTTTTTGGTTGGGGTTTTTTTGGTTTTTTTTTTTTTTTTTTTTTGTTACAGACTCAAGTAGGAGTGTTGAAATACTTTGTGTGTCCAAACAGGTAAGATTAAGCTGTTTTAAAGATGCATGAATGCAAGTTAAAATGCTGACATGGCTTCACCTGAACCAACTCCTATGATCTTTAAATGAGTAGAGAAAACTTAGTCAAAAATTCTTTATTTACAAATTAAATGCACATACATTGTTCTACTCCAATAGTAAAATTGTTGGGGAGAGATCCCACAATAAAATGGACAGGAACAAGGCATTTCATATGCTCAAACAATTCTAAAGAAAGTAACTTGAAACAAATTACTTGAAAGTAACTTAGGAACAAATACAGTAGAAAGCACTAGGACAGAGTCCCTTTTTCCAGGACTTCCACCTGCCATCACAGCAGACATGCTGATGATCTTGTGGAACCTGACACGTAAGTCAGGACCAAAGGGCTGCTGCCAACAGTACCTCCATACAGAATAGTCCAGGTACAAGTGCTTGGGCATGCAGCACTGGGGCGGGGGGGGGGCGGGAAATCCTTCAGAACTTCAGCATCACAGAACAGGCAGAAAAATCTTTTAAAGCATGTATTATCTTTTGCTTAGAACAAAAAAAATTGTGTTGTCAAGTGGCCATATTAACACCCATCTGTTTAATACCTACCAGCTGAAGTTGGCAGCTCAGATAGTAAAAGCTTTTAGCATTTACTGGAATCCCAGTCTCATATCTAATGCTCAAGCCCAGTCAGTAAGCATTATGGTGAACCATGCTAGTCACCAACTTAGAAAGCCAGACAGGCAAAAAATTTAGCTTAAAGCTCATCCATGTAAAGATTAGTTTCCTACTGTCCCAATGCGCATAGCTTTTACTGGAAAGGGGTTTTCCAGGATTGTTTTGTGGTTTGGTGGTTTTTGGTGTTTAGGGTTGGGTTTTTTTGTTCAACATGCTTAAGAACAGCCATCAGCAGCTGTCTGGATTTTCAGTTCTACTGCAACAGTAGAATTTCTTCTTTGTTATGCATTTCATCTTCAAGAAAAGGGCTGTTAGTCAGAATCCAGATCCTGGATGTCATCATATCCAAATTCCTGTAGAACCTCCTGTCGATATTTGTTCCATGTTCTTCTCCTGTAACATTGGTCCTCATCACTGAAGCTCTCTTCAGACTCTGAAGAAAGAGCATCAACACTTGTAGATTATCTCTTCTTTTTAAACTATTAATCAGACTATTTTAAGATTCTTGAGTAACTAACAAGCACAAAGTCTGAACAATGTCTGTATTAGGTGAGGTTTGGAATTAAATACCTGGTTGGGGAGTTAAAAAAGCTGAGGCAGGGTTCCACAAGAATGTGGAACCAAGTCATCTATCATTCTAAAAGCAAGCAATCCTTTGCAACTGCAGCAACCTGGAGTTCTTAATTCTGACTTTGCAGAAACACTAAGATAGGTCCTTTGTAGTGCCAAGAAAGATGATCCTTCTCAAAACAAATTTAACCAGTTATACGAGCAGAATACTACCCCAGCAGTGCTCCGTTAGTTGCTTTTTTAGAGATAGTATGTAAAAAGGATGGGATTTATATGCACAGCATGAAAGCAAACAGTGTTTACGACAGGCATACCTTTTTCTCCATCACCATCTTCCTCAGGTAAGAATTCATCTTCATCAGGATAATCATTACGCCAGTTATTTTCATCATTTTCATCATCTTCGTCTTCATACACTTCCCCTGGAACATGCTCATCGTCTACCTGCATGTCAACACACAACATACCATTCACTATAAATACAGACACGCGGCATTAACCAGTTTTTCATCCACCTATGCAATACTATACAGATCATAAAGAGCCCAGAGATACTTATCTACTGCACACATAAGTAATTCTGCAGTTGCAACGAAGCACGCTGCAGAAAAATTTGTCAGTATATTCGCCATAACATAGCAATCTGCTTAACTGATTTTTCATGTAAAGTCATGCATTTACATGTTCCACTTCACCATTTAAATGCTAAAGTTAATGTCTAAATTAATCCTACTCACTTCAGCAGTAATGTAATAGATCAACAAAAAGAAAAGAGTAGCTTCAGGTTCCCGATAGGCGAATCTATTGATCACAGTATCTATATGATAAAAGACTAAAGCTTACATTTAACATCTTAACTCCACAGTCACTGAAAGACAACTCTAATCTTAATAAGAAATATTTTTTTGTAATAAAGTCCTCAAACACTGAAAAAGTTGTCCCCTCCCCTTGTTTGTTTTTTCACTCAACCATCTTTAAAACTACATTTTAATCGCTGCCTCCTAATCACAAATGAGACATGAATTACTTAAGTAATGAACATTTGCATTCAGAATTGATTTTGCAATTTGAAGCCAGACAAATTCTTTTGAGTACCTGAGCACTATCCCTTCACTTTTCATTGTTACACCATCATTTGCTTGAATCAACAGTAACCTGCAGGAACAGGTTCTGGCAGTTACAAAAAGCCCAACACAAAAGTCACTGACCGTATGTGTAGTGTCTCAAAGCATCTTTCTTGGCATGGCAACTTTTAATGATAGGACTTTAAGCATGTTTATTTGTGACCTTGCTATTTAAGGAAGGCCTGTTTTCCCACATCCTTACCAGTTCATAGTCTTCTCTATAGGGCTGTACAGAAAGAATATTTTGGATCCAACCAGGGGCTGATGTTTCCGTGCAGTAGATGTCATAAACATACTCATCTTCTTTCTCGTGGTGTTCTTTTTTACGATCTTCAGAAACATTTAAGCGCTCACGGATCATCTCTACTGCATTGCAAAGAATCACATCTGGATCAGTCTTCTGAGAAAAAATAAAAAAAAATATGCATATTTCCACTGAAGCCGTATACACAAAGTCTTATGTTACAGCCAACAGTTTTTGTAAACAGTAGCCAACAGCTAGTTACGGATGACATTCTGAAATCTTAAACCAAAACACTTTCCTACTAGAATGCTGATATTTAGAACATTAGCAATCTAGAACAGAGACGCCAAATAATTTTCCAGTTACTGTAGTACTATTCATACATACTTTGTTTCATATAATAGGAGAAAACTTCTGGGACAAGTTCATTAGAAGGTACTGGAGGGGATATGACTAATCCCATAGAACTGTTCATCTGTTTCAGATGACATGTTGGTTGAAAAAACAAGTTTTTTAGACAGCTAGTGCTTTGCAGAGCAGTACACTTGCAGCACTGCAGGAAAGATGTGCATACAGCAGCACAGATACTATGCAAGCAGACTGCAGTACACGAAGTGTGCAATGAAAATGGCGCAGATTAACAGGAAAAGGCAGACAGGCCTTACAAATAGGCTTTTCATATCCTCGCTTAAACATTAACACAGAAGAAATTTTTTCATAGTTTCTCCTTCCTAATAAATTACTTGCAATGTGACCTTTACTTGAAAGGTCTACACAGGCAGATTTTTGTTGCCAGTTTTTCTCTGCTAGCGCTTTTCAGACTTACCTTGTCCAATCCACAGTGGTGTCTCCTGAACTACTTAAGTAATTCTGAGGAACAGCTACAGACCAGCCTTTCATTCATGTCTAAATACGTATAGAATGAAAAAGAAAGCTTACTTCTTTCAACCCTTACTGTTAGCTCTAAAAAAGTTGAAAATTCTGATGCTACCTCAGTTTCATTTTTGGTTTTCTAATCAGCAGCGTGATAGGCAACAATTAACTAACGGATCTCAAATGCCTGTTTGAACTACTTGCTTAAAAGAAACCAAGAGCTCGTACTAAAGTCTGATGGCAAAGCCCTGAAATAACCTGTAAGAAACACTGAAGGATGACAGCAGGCTGGGCTCTTGCTCATCCAGGTATATTTTTTAACGCTAAGCAAGTTTTCCTCAGAGCTGTTATGGGCTGCGTAAGTAAAGCATTCACATGTACTTGCATGCACAGAAGGAACTACTAAAGAAAGTGTACACAGCCCTCTAACCTTCTTTTCCATACGGTTATGAGTTTCTAATACAAAACCTTCTTAACACTGTATACAGGGCAACCCTACACAGAAGGCAGAACTTCTGCATACTTAAAACCACGCTAGCTATCAGACAAATACTCCTCCAACTGAAAACATACCTAACTCATAATACCAATGAAAACAGGATATAGGGGCTTAAGCAGCCTATCAAACACCTAGAGTTCTGATAAAAACAAAACATACAATGAAACCTTATATTGGAATTATAAGGAGGCTCAGAAGTCTTGCGCTTGAGTGAATCTTGCCTACAAGTGACATTCCGAGGCATCTGGGTAGATGAGAAGACACTGAATTAAATTTTTTGTTTTCTAGGTAGCAAGAAGTTAATATAAAAAAAAAGTCTCAAGAGATCCACCTGACAGATGAACGTGAGAATTTATACATCAGAACAGGGTACGGGCCGGGACGGGGGGGCAGGGAAAGGTGGTACAAGCCCTTCCTGTAGCAGTCAGCTCCACACAGCTGTCTGTCTCAATGTTAGCCCTTCAAGATCCCCATGAAAGTTACTCCCTGTACAGTATTCTGACTTGCAAATATTCAGTTAAAGTTCCTGTTAAACAGTGGAATACTTACAATGCACAAAAACCTTCCACAGCAGTCAGTCTGCCCACATGTACCAGTCAACAGTGATACCAAAGCACTTCAAGCATACCTAAGTTCGTTTGCTGACCTGTGGGTTTGCAGCAGTTACACTGGACTCTCCTACCACCTCCTCCTCTTGTACAATATCAAACAACTGGAATTTTCCACAGCAGTCCAAACTCTTATCAACAGCACTGTTCTCCTCCTGTGAAGCTTCTTCTGTCGCTTCAGAGTCTGATCTGTCACCATCAATTGATGTCTCGCCATTTATGACAGGTGCAACTGTTTCAGTACAGTTAGGTCGATTGCTGGATATTACACGATAACGGTTTTCCTTCCTTTTTGCTTGCTTGGAAGAACGGAGGTCCTGAATGATTCGCTGAGTGCTTCCTAAAGAAGGTCGCAGACTTTGAGCTTTGTTTCGAGTGATTGCTTCTTGAATGTATTTCTGAACTGGTTCATTCTGGGTAGAGGAACAAAATTGAAGAAGAATATAATTATGTCATCAACACAGTAAGTCATACTACTTCCTTGAAGTGACTAATAACTACTACTATAGGTGTTTCCTATTTGAGGACTGCAGTACCAATGTTCCTAACATTAAAGTAATTTTTACTACTGCTTTAAGCAACACAACTATCAACATTCTCTCGACAAGGGGGGGGGGGGGGGGGGAAAGTGTAAGGTGTTTGTAAATTGTAAGACTTTCAGTTTGATTTTCAAAGAATATGCTTTGTGGTACAGAATAACCCTCCAAACACATACCTTTGGAAGACTGCAATAATCCTAAATTTAAGGCATAATACCCCTTACAGTCTCTGTAAAGACCAGTTCCCAAGACACCTGTTTTATTTGATATAAAAGGCTGTACAGTGGAAGCCTTATAGGGCTGAGATGTAGCACCTCAAACAGCAGAAATTCAGGCTTTATTTGTCGACTGTTCTGCAGGCAGTAGGTGGAGAACAATCTGTACAGACAAGTCAGTGCTGGACACTGCTCGTCACGGTGGTCGCTCTGTGCTACCTTGCTCCAAGTGCCGGTGTGCTGCTGCAGCAGGGGAGGGAGTGCCGCTTGCCCCTGGCCACCAGGACAGGCCGGCTGCCAGATGCTGCTGTCCGGGCTACCAGCCAGAGCTGCGCAGCCACGAGGGATGCCGAAAAAACCGGCGTAGAGCTGCACTGCCAACCCAGAGAGCGCGTGCTGCTTTCAAACGCCCCTTCAGCTGTATAAAGAACTGACCCGGCAGGATCCAACCGCCGCGGCCCGCCTGACCGACACCAGCCCCGGCCCGCAGCTGCCCGCCTGACCGGCTCCGGCCTGACCGGTTCCGGACCCGGCCCGCACCGGCCTGCACCGGCCTACACCGGCCCCTGCCCGCAGCGGCCCAGCACCTTAGAGGACACGGTCGCCACCAGCTTGAAGAGGCTCCTCTCCACCGGCTGGGCACCGCCTCGCTCCGTGCGCAGCCGTTTGCAGGCGAGCAGCAGCGCCTCGGCCGGCTCCGTCCCGCCGCGCTTCCGCTTGACGCGCAGCACCGCCGCCCGCTCCATGGCGCCGCGCGGAGCGGAGGGAAGGGGCGGGCGCGGCCCCGCCCCCCCGCGCGGTGCATGCCGGGCAGGCGGCGGGGCGCGTGCTGCGAGGCGGCCGGAGGGGTAGGTGCCGGCGGCCATGTTGGGGGGAGCGGAGGTGCAGCCGCGCCGGCGTGTGGCACTGAGGGGGGATAGGGCCGCAGCGCTGGTTTCGGGCTAGGAGATAGCGGGGAGCAGCTTCACCGCATCCCGTCGCAGCTCCTTCCTGAGGCGGGGGAAGGTCTGGGCTGGCCCGAGGTGACGGTCCCCCCGGCTGTGCTGCTGCCTACAGTCTGCAGGTCCCTTCTCTGACAGGGTGTGGGGACTGCCTAGAGAGGGTGACCGAACTCCCCCGGCCCGACCTGCATCGTCTCGGGCTGAGGTGTTTTTCCTTGAGAATTTGCTGGTGATTGGTGTTGGGGGGATGCTGAGTTCCTGAACAGGGCTGGGTGATAGATTTGAGCTTAAAACATCCTTAGGGGAAAAGTCTAAGGCAGTCACCAGTGCTTCTGGCCAAGGCAGGTGTAACAGGGAAAGTGAGAGAGTATGTGTGTGGGAGTGTGCCTGTCTTTGTCCAGAGCTGAAGTGATGTCTGTAGTTTTCACTGGAAATTTTGTGGGGTTTTTCCCTTGTTTTTTTCCCCATAGCCAGTATTTTGGGTATTACACCACAGCCAAAGTAGCAAAACTGCATGTAACTCGTAAATAACACAAACTGAGATTGATCATATTGATCATGAAGACCTTTTGTGGAAGAGCTAATCCAACCACTGGTGCTATGGAGTGGGTAGAAGAGGATGAGGACTACGACTACCATCAGGAAATTGCAAGGTATGCTGGAAAAAGTAGGTGGTTGTTCCACTAAAGCTACAAAAAACCAGCAAACTCAACTTGCTTTTATGGCTATTTTTGTGTTTATCTCTGTAGATGTTCCAAGGGCATGAGATGAACAACCTGTAGGATAGTCTGAATGTTACATCGCCCTGTGTTGTAGAGGGCTGAACTGAAAATGTTGAATTTTGTAAAGTATTGTCCAAGTGGTTTCCTTCTGCTTTTTTTTATTTTCCGAGATGCTTCCCTTAATACTGACATTAACAACGTTGTAGCAAAATGCATTGCCTAAATTTGTTTTAAATCCCCAATACAACAAATAATTGCCCATTGTCTCTTCCTGTAATAACTTTTGAAGAACTTAATGCAACAGGCATAGAAGCTGGGAAGATTAGAGTTTGGGTTATTTTTAAGTAGTGACCCATGAAGAAATGGGGACCAAAGAAATTTAAACCTTGGTAACAATGAGAGATCTAAACTATAGCAGGCTGGCTTTCTGTGCTGTATGAAACTCCATCTGTCCAAGCTATTATTTCACAGCTGTTTGCCCACAGGTCTGTGTCTTGGGTCCATTGCTGAAAAGAGGATATATGCCAGCAGTTAATTAGGTCATTTATATGCTGATCACTAGATCACTGAAATGACATTATTCCTTAGATCTAGGGGAAAGTTCAGATACTCAAAGAGAGTATTGATTATCTCTGCATTTATGGGCTATGGGGACCAGTTGCCTTGGTAAGAGAAACCAGAGCTATGTAAGATCTAGTGGTTTTGTCATGCTTTGCGGCATGTAGTATTTGATTGGTTGTTTTTTTTAATTGTAGGTCACGGTATGCAGATATGCTTCATGATAAAGATAGAGTAAGTATAGAAGCAAAAAACTTTTGAATGGTAAGAAAATACCTATTTCCTTTCGCTTGAACAGCTATCACTGCATGATTATACAGGTTTCTCTGAAAGCTGAAATAATAGAATTTGTACCTTTTATGATAGCAGAACTACTCTTAGATCAACAGATGCCTTCTTACACCTGACTCTAGTGTTCAGTTGTTCACTGCACAATGATATTTACATGCAGTAGCTGATTTTGCTGTTCTGTTTGACATTTTTGACAGAGTTCATTAGATTAAATTTCAAAAGCTGTAAATGGGAATCTAGACTTTTTATAGTTTTTATAGGGATGTAAGTAAAGTTTATCTTTATTCTTTTATGATATTTTTAGCTCTTATTTACTGCTTGCAATTGAGAAGAAAGTTGAGGTGCTGTATCTACAGGAATGATGAAGTCTGGAGTGAATGGTTTAAATGTTCTTTCTGCTCTAGCCTTTTAGTCGACCATTTCATCAATAACCTTTATAAAGAATTTTATGGTGCCTATGCTACGAGTCTTGAATTCATACTGAATTGAAACATGCTAGCAGGATCAGGCATTTAATAAGCCATTTAGAGACAGCAAGTTGTGTCTTAAGTATAGAACAACTCTACTGGAGTAATATATGAGAAGTGTTAACTGGAATTATTCAGAAAGGGATCCAGCAGACCTTCCAAATTTATAATGTCCAAAGGTAGTGTACTCTTTGGAGAGGCTTTATTGAATAATTTGCAAAGGAATGTCTTATAATAGGCTGTTATGGAGTAAATAGAAGCACGTATTTCAATATGTATGCTGTAGCTGACAGATGACAGCATTTGGGTGGTTTCCTGTTGTTAATGCAGGTATGCTTGTAGCCCCACTCATGGCACATAACCAAAAGCCAGTGTTTATACATGTTTCTTCTCATGTATGAATGTTTTTTTCAGTAGATGTAGAGAGGAATCTGAATCCAAGATATTTTGGCTTTGGCTGTTGTGCTGTCATAGGCACTATGTGACTGAGTGGTGCTGCAGGGGAAAAGTAATCAGAAAAACAGTAGTATCTCACATAGATATTATTTACTCTAGAAAATATATTGCATTTGTAAGTTATACATGTGCAATAAATAGCTGACTGGTCAATGATGATGTGAATATTGTGATAAAAATTGTTGTACTTTAAATGGATTGATCCTTCCAGTAACATTTGCTTTTGCTAAAAATGACTTTGATGTGATTGTATAGCATAAAGAGCGTCTGCAGGACTTTTTCTAATTATAAACTTATAGTTGGAGGATGCAAGATTTCTATACAAAAATTCAAAGTATGAACGGATAAAGGGTTGCTGATCCTTTTATCTTTTTTCTTCTTTTTCTTCTCTTTTGTCTCTTTTCCACAGAATGCAAAATATTTCCAAGGTATTCGTGCTGCAGTGAGCAGAGTAAAAGAAAAAGGTGAAAAAGCGATTGTTCTAGACATAGGGACTGGCACAGGACTTCTGTCTATGATGGCAGCTTCAGCAGGTGCCGATTTCTGCTATGCAATTGAGGTGAGCATTTGTTACGGGTTACACATACTTCTGCATGGATGTTCATAGCCTCTTCTTAGAGCTTCAGTGCAATTCTGTCTGTATGGTCAATGGAGTGGATGCATTTGCTGTTTTGTATTGTGGCTTCTGAAGTGCAAGTTTGATACTTGTATGTGTCAAAACCAGTTAGGTCTTACAAGAACGTAGTTGAAAAGGTGTAGTACCTTTTTGGGAATGGTTTCTTTAAATGTACAGGTTAAAACTACTAAATTAAGTTTTATAGTTTTCCATCTTCAATTCTTATCAAAACTCAAGTGTAATATTGAAAACTTTAACCAAGTTTTTGAAAAATGTGACTATTCTCTAGCCATACAACTGATTTTTATACGTTTCAGTTCTTGGAGATGGGTTCTCAGACCACTTAATCATAACGTGGACCACATAATCATAAAGAGACTGTCCATAAACTGTTTTTTCCATCTCTTCCTGATCAGATGGAGCATCTCCTTTTTTATTGGCATTTAAGAAACATCGTGATGGTCATTAGCAGCCATTACTGATACTAAGGAGAACAACAGGAACATCTTGGCCTGTTTAGTTTTTTTTCAATGCATGTGAAGAAACAAAGGTTCACTTGTTCGTAGGTCATAGTTGAAGAAGTGCTATGTGGTTTTTATCTAAGTAAAAACCTACATTTTTTTAAATCTAGCATTTTGTCCTATGATTGTTTTTCCGGGACAGTCCTCTTAACATGTAGTCACAGGAAGCAATCAGAGAGAGTGGCAGTGGTTTCCAAAGTGGCCACAAATATCTTAAGTAGTCAGATTGTGTGGCTGAGTACAATATTTAAAGTTTTTGAGTTTAAAAACTGGATATGGACATTAAGCCCTTTTAACACATTCTTCATCATTCTACTATTTTCAAGCTATGTACTCTCTCTGTGCTTTTCCTTCTGAAGGAAGCAAAAATTCTCTTCACAGTTACCTGTTAATAAAAGCAGATATTTGGCATATTTCAGTGCTGGTTGTTTGGGGTTCTTTTATGTTGAGTACATACAAATCTCTTGGGGCCTCTCGAGCCATGTATATCTTTAATTTTAAAAATAAGGTTTTTTAATGTAAATGCTAAAATATTCTTAGCATGTATTCTTGTCTTTCATAAGTTAAATTGGAGTAGCTTTTGGAGACAGCTGATGTTATGATTTGTAACAGTGACATTGGTGATCTGAACTTTTGAAGTGAGGCTTGCTGTCTTGTTTCATGGTAATGAACTTCAAACATACAAAAAGGTACAGATGATGTTAAATTTTTGCAGGACTGAATATACTGCATTTTGCATTGGTGTACTTTCATTTTGGAAAGCTAATGTTAGCTTACCAGTTTGTAATATTCTTGCTATTTACAGGTTTTCAAGCCCATGGCTAATGCTGCTGTGAAGATAGTGGAGAAAAATGGTTTTCGTGACAAGATCAAGGTAATCAACAAGCACTCCACTGAAGTCACAGTTGGCCCAGGTGAGAAAAATAGGCTACGGTTAAAAAAAATGGCAAGTACCTCAAAACTATGAAGGAATATGTCTTATTCTTATTTTCCTTATATTTTTAATTAAAACAAGTAAATCCTTTACTCTCTAGAAAGTAACAATGGAAATTTACTTCAAAAGGAAGTGTAATATTTCAGTAGCCATATGTATTTCATAGTAAAGTTCTAAAGGAAAATAATTTGCAGTCTTCAGTAGGTTCTCTAACAGGAATAATTTTTTATTAATTACTTGTGTTTTCAGGATAGTATGTTCTTGAAAGACTTTATATAAAGTCTTAATATTACAGTATTAAATTGTGTCTTTTAGATGGAGATATGCAATGTCGTGCAAACATCCTGGTAACTGAATTATTTGATACAGAGCTGATAGGAGAAGGAGCTTTACCAACCTATGAACATGCACACAAATACCTTGTACAGGTAAAAGAATAGATATTGATACTGTGTCACGTTTATCCTTAGAGAAACTCTTCTGGTTTTTTTGGAGCAGGATGGAGAGTATACTTGATTTAGGCTTCATTATCCTGTAAATACACCATCTGTGCTAAATTCTTATTCAGTGAATAATTTATTAGATTCATTCCGAGAACAAAGCTATTGGAGTTCATTTTGTAATTCACAGACTCTGAAATTACACTTACTTGCTTTATGTTAAAACCAATAACTTGCTGGTTAACAAAGAACTTTCAGAAAGGCACCCAGTTGTGATTTGGAGCTTTCCTTAGTAGTTTGTTCCAAGATATTTTTAAAAATGAAATTCTCCTAAATTTGATGGGCTTCACCTCCCAGGCATTTTTGTTTGGTTTCTGTTTTTTTCCCCGTAAGCTCTTTCTACTCCACATGCTTTTTGCCTGTGGAAATACTTTAAACACTGTAATCAAATTAATAACCAAATTTTTTGACATATAATCTACAGGTATAATTTTAGGACTTTCTCTTTTACCCTGTCTATTTTTTTTCCTTTAATTAAAATGTGGATGGCAAAACTTTTTTTAGGTTTCATTTCATCAGTTTACATACAAAGGCTATACCAGTCTTAACATTTTTCTGCTCTCAATATATAACTGAATTGTAATTAGTCTTTGGTGAAAGCATTGTTCTTGGTTAGCTCTTAGTTCACAGTGTTTTTATTAGAACAACTGTATGTCTTCTACTCTTTAAACATTGATACGAAGTCGTCATTGCATAAATATTTAAGCCACTATTTTTCTTACTCATTGCAGTCACAAACTGTTTTAATGTTGATAGTTTAGTCATTTTCTGCATTGAGAAACTCAAGATAGGCGTCTTATTTCAGAACGAGAATGGAAATGCAGTTTTAACTGAGGTTAGTAAACTGCTGATGTTGCATGGTTAATCAAGTACTTTGGCCTTTCTGAACCACACTGAACCGTATAGATACTTGTGTTTCATGGGTAGACAAAGTGCTCTGATGTTAAAGAAGTCTCTGAAATAATTTGTGTTTAAGATTTCACAGCTCCCATTCCAACTTTTCTTTAAATTGGTTCACATTTCAATCAATTTAATTCTCATGAATATGTTAGTAAGTCAGATTGTTGAATTAATTTACCCGTTGTTTTGAACACTTAGGAAGGATGTGAGGCAGTACCTCACAGGGCAACGGTGTATGCCCAATTAGTGGAATCCACAAGAATGTGGTCCTGGAACAAACTGTTTCCTGTTCATGTCGAAGCAGAGGATGGTGAAAAAATTATAGTCTCCCCTTCAGAAATGGAGAACTGTCCAGGTGTTCCTTCTGTTTGTGATATCCAGCTGAACCAGATGCCTTCAAGTGACTTCACTATCCTTAGTGATGTGGTGACGATGTTCAGGTAAGGTAGGCATTGTTTTGTTCATAACAAAATGTTCCTGTTGTGCCTTTTCTGTATTCAGTTTAGGAGGCTAGTAAGAATTTATAAAGAATGCTGAACTATTTCTTTTTACAATTTTCATGCTTCTCTGCAGTGTGGATTTCAGTAAGCCAGTAAGGAGTGCTTCTACCTACTACAGAGTGCAGCTGGAGCCTGTAAAATCTGGCAAGGCACAAATTGTACTTTCCTGGTGGGATATCGACATGGACCCCTCTGGGACGATAAATTGCACAATGGCTCCATACTGGGTAAAATCCACTTCTGCTTTCCAGGTAAGATACTGAGCCTTTAGGTACTATCATCAAATGGCTATCAGTAATTATTTTCAGTCAAGGCTGTACTGGGTGTCTTAAGCAGCTGTCCCTTAAACCGTATAGGAATTTTGCTAACGTTTTATGTATTAAAAGATGCTAAATAGGCAAATCCTAGAAATCTTAACTATAGTATGTACCCATTTTAGGTTTTCTTTAATGTAAAATTTAAATGTAAGCTTTAACGTATAGCTTAAAAACTGAAGCTGTCATCTAGATATTTGTATTTTATTTCTTTTATTTCTTCTACTTTCAAGAAATAAAGTTTTCCACATCTTTTTCCTTAACTAGTCTCTATCCCTGTTCAAAATACTGGTCTGTGGTTTGCTTCCACGTAGTACTTCTGTGAAAATTCCAAATAAGTGTTAAGTTTACGGTAGTATATTTATACTCCTATAAAAAAGGCTGGTGTGGCAAAATGTTGGGTTGATACTGGATAATTAGAGGAACGGGTGATCACTATTAAATCAGATTCCTGTGTCTTTGTGTGAATGTATTTACTAGTAAGATGAACTTGGTCAAAAGGAAGCTACAAAATGATTGGTTGTACTTACCGTGTTTGAGAATAAGATTTGAAACTATCAAGCAGAAAAACTACAGGAATTTTTGCAATGCAGAAACTAGCTTTCTGAAACTCAGAATAATTATGCTGTCATATCAGAGTGACACTATGTGACGTTATTTAATGCAGGAGGCTTCAACCATTGATCACTGTCAGCGATTTAATACAGGTTTCTAACATAAGTCAACTATAGAGATGGAAGAGTATTAATAAATACAAAGTGTATTTTGGATTTTTCATTTGATTAAAATACAGGCTTAGCTAGTCAGCAAGCCAGTGGTCTCAGGCATATTCTGTTGTAAGAAATCTATCTAAAGTATGTTTACTGAGTATACAATACTAGTGTTTATTCAGCCTTGCTAACGTGAACAAGATTCTGTCAACTAGTCGTACATTAGTGCTTCAAAGTTACACCCATTCTTACTAACTGATTTCCTGCTATTTGTTTGCTTTCCATTTACTATTTATGAGTTACTTCCTATGGTTTTCTTTATCAACCCTTTTCAGTGGAGAGATCACTGGATGCAGTGTGTATATTTTCTTCCTAATGAGGAGCCAGTTCTCCAGGGTGAGAAGGTGTATCTGACTGCCTCTCGTGATGAGTACTCTGTGTGGTATATGCTGCAGAAAGCCAGGTAACAATATATGTGTGTGAAAAAGGGTGCTATTTTACTCCAAGCTCGAGTATTTGCTGCTCTTAGAGCAGCCATTTTGTAGAAGAGCAAGATAAGATGGTAAAGACTAGAAAATCATTAAAAGCTGCTTCATGGGCAATGCACAGAGTGAAGAAACCATTTAATGCATAAAGCCACAGTTGAGGTTGGGACTACAGGCTCCTGCCTTACAGCTGGTGACATTCTGTGACAGAGAAGCAAAAAACACTCATGGGTGGTTCCTGGAAATCCTAAAATATAGCTCAGCTGAGCTGGTGTATAAGTAAAGGACTGAAATAATTGCCATTCTGTCTCCATTTTCTATTTTCCTAGTCAGCACTATCTTTTTGAGATTAATGCCTTTTGCTCAAAGTTAAAAAGAGCCTAGTCATGTTTGTTGTGATGACAGTAGCAGCTGACATTTGTAAAAATCACTGCCAGCTTTAAAAGTTAATGTCTGGATTTTATGTGCCTTTCTTACTTAGGAATTCAAACTAATAACTTTTTTCTAAAAGTTTAAAGCCTAAAATACCTAACCATTACAGTTAGCGGGAAAGTTTGGGGGGTACTTGGTTTCCCCTTTTGAAAAAGGTGAAAATTGGTCCTTTCTGTTCTTTTCATTTGGAAATGCAAAGCTACAAAAATGGTGGAGAACTAGTAAATTTGAGCAAGTTACAATGGAGTCCATATGCTTTAATGTGTTTACTAGGTAAAATGCATAAACGTAGCTGTTTGCGAAAACATATTACTGATGCTGTAGGTAATACTTTATTGATGTACTTTATTTTTTTTCCAGAGGAGAAGAAGATAATAAAGCAGATGATCGTGTTGAAAGTCCTGTTTGTAGATGTCAGGCTCATCTTCTTTGGAATAGACCACGCTTTGGGGAATTAAATGATCAGAACCGAACACGCCAATACATCAAGTCTTTGATGAAAGTGAGTGCATGTTGCCTGTAGGTTTTTGACTTCTATGATAGATGCATGTATCGTTTTATTTGCAGCAATTATTTATGGAATTTGTTTCTCCCTTGCTAAAGACTTTGCTCACCAAGTACATTTTGTTTATATCTGCAGATGTGAGTTATATTTTGTCATGAGAACTTTGGTATTAGTTTTTTAAATTGTAAGCAGCCATTTTTGCATAGGAATTTGTAGCAGTTTGGTGTATTTGTTAGAAGGAGTATTGGTAGTTGAATAAAGACATGCAATATATTTTTGTGCAAACTTTTTCTGACCTAAACCAAGGGGATTATGTGAATATTTCTTACACTGTTCTGTTGTGCTTGAAGTGGTATCTCCCAGCCCTTATTTGATACAGAAGTGTATAAAGCGGAGAAAAAAGGCCAACAAAATGTCTAGAGTTTGAAACCTTTTCCATCAGGAATAGGAATAACAATGACTATTTATTTTCTGTAGGTGCTGAAAAGTGATAGTGTTTGCCTTTGTGTCAGTGATGGCAGTCTGCTGCCTATGCTAGCTCACTATCTTGGAGCAAAGCAGGTACAGTACTTCTGTTTTTCTGATCTTTGTGTTTTAGCTTGGTATTTTTAGTTCTCTTGTATAGTTCAGCATTTTCAACCATTATTTAATTATTTCCAGTGTCTTTAAAGTGACAAGTGAGAGGTTTCCATTGTGTTGGAATGATGGTTAAGTTCACCTCTGATCACTTTGAAGTTTAGGGAGATAATAATTACCAGTTTTGATGTTTACCAGTGTGTAGCTTTGAATGAAAGTGGCGTTCCTCATTCCCTACTGATTATTCTTTGCCATCTCGTATCTTGTGCTTTTGGAAATACTCTTTCTATCGACCTAAATATCTGGCAGGTTTTTTTTATTCTTTTATGTTTGCAATTCCATAATTACATTTATTATCTAGTCAGAAGTGGAAGGTCTGTAACAGCAAGATAGGGAGCAGTAAGAATACTGAGTCTGTGTAAATGAGCTGCCTGGCTGTCTCATTGTGTATCTACCTTACTTGTGTTCTCTCATGGAGCTCTTCAAACGAAAATCTGTCATAGTCGGACTGAATATCTGGGAATGTATAATGTAATATCATCCTGGGGAAGGTGCTAGGCAATTCATAGACATAAATAAACATGCAGAGTTGAACCAGTCTTTAGTAGTGGCTAGTCACAGATAGTTACAGAGGAGAGAAAAAATGAACGGGGCAGACAAGATTTCCATAATATTTTCCTAGCCCTGTAGCAGCATATTGCCTAACTGTTCACCAAGTTTAAATAAAACTTAAATTTTCTTCTTACTTGAAGAGCCTGGTGTGCTGCATTGCACATCTGAGCTCTTTCCAGCTGATACATTCAGATTGTGTTAAACAGTGCTCACAAGGAGTAAGCACTACTGGAGGTTGATTCAGCACACTGACAATATGCTTGCGTTTGTTCAGGAGTAAATGTATGCCTAGAGCAAATGTTACTACGCTATGTGCATCTTAAAAACGGAAAATAAGTATTTGCATTCTGATGTTTTTTTTCTTGTATGGCTGTGAAAACAGCATTATTTATTTAGCCTGCAGTTATGGGAGGTGGTTTTGTTGTGGTAAAAAAGGTGCATGACAGTGGGCTGTGGAGTAGATGCATGTTTCTTATGAGTTATCTTCATTAGGGCATCAAAATAATTCCTTTGATGTTCATTTACATATTCGTTTAATTAAAATTTATAAAGCTAGTTTGACTAACTGTTGTGTGTTTTCTGTAGGTGTTTACATTGGAAAACTCTGCTGTGTCCTGTTCTGTCATGGAAAAAGTGGGTATTCAGTTTTCTGTTAAAGCAGTAAATGAATTCATGGCATTTCTGAGGCCAGAGCTTGATGATACCTTTGACTGTCCTTGCATCAATTGCTTGGAGGTTAAATCAGTTTAGTGAATGTATTTGATCATACAGTTTGACAAGACTGTGGGAGGTGGGATATGTTGGCAGGGGAGGTGTTCTTATTTTTTCTTGGTATGTGTACAGAGCTTTGTGCATATTCTTGGAGGAGTACATCCCGTTGGAGACACATCCAGTCTCATCGCTTTAGCCACAAGCTAGATAGGCCACTGGGGTAGTTGAGCTGAGCAGAGGGAACTCTGGTTGCGTGATCTCTCCTTGCAGATGCCTGGTGGCTTGTGTGCTTGAGCTGCTGCTCTGCTGCCCTCATTACGTTGGTGATAAAAGCCAAGCTGCTTGTTTGTGATGATCAGTGGAATGTGAGGGCATCCCATAGCTTACACCACTGGGATGTTCTTGTCTTCCAGCTGAGACAAGCTGGGAATGCCTCTCTGCTGTTTGGCTCTTAGGAGACAGTGGGTGTTAGTTAACAGCCGGCGGTGTTTCAGCTGCATCCTTGGGGTGGAGTGCAGGCTGCTCAGGAAAGGCAGCTAATGTCTGAGTGACTGGAAGTGGCTTCCTCAAGTCATTGTTCAGCTGTAGCTGTTTCAGTTGCACTGTGTATTTTGAGAGAGGTCTGTCTCACCCTGCGGCTTAGAAATGCAAAACCGTGAATGGTAGGTAAATTAGGACACAAACCTGGCCTCAAACAGAAGCCAAATACGGAGTGTATAATTATTGTTGAAGTAACTTTTATATTTCTTGACTGTCCTTCCCATATGTTTCAGAGCACAAATGAATGAAGGTGAGGCAACTTTTGTGTTGCTTGCCTTTCCAGATACCTAACTGATGGAATATGTAGGGCATGTGCTTTAGTTCACTAGGTGTGATATGTTGGCTGTAAGTGCATGCACCCTTCAAGAATAGACTTGTATCATCCTGATGAGTTATGGCAGGCAGATTTTGTTAAAATTTCTTTTGGCTATTGGTTTCTTTTTTGTTTATTTTTAATAAAATTATTATTTTGGTATGGGTTTGAGTCTCAACTGTAGCTTTAAGACAGTACACTACTTTTTCTTTTTTAGTTTTTTAAAGCAAATCATCTTGAAGATAAAATTAAAATAATAGCGGCACGTCCTGAGTTGCTGACGTCTTCTCATTTGGAAGATAAAAAGGTATGTTACAGTTGTCCAATACTGAATTTCAGTGGGGTGGTGGGGAGCAGAAAGTGAAAGTGAATCTTGCTTTCCTACTGTGCTCCTGTAACCACAATGAATTCCATTATATCCCAGTTAATATAAAATGTAATGAGTAGATGGTTCAGACCTTGTCCCACTAAAACTAAATGAGACTAAAGACTTGGGGGGAGGGGCGGTTCATTTTGTTTTTGAAAAGGTATGACTTTCCCTTGCTGCATAATCTACACCAGTTGTTAAGGCAGTTAAACTGTTTTAACTGCATATGTGCTACTAGGCTGTAACTCTTTCTCAAGCCACTCAGAAGATTGTACTCTATTGGAAGTACTAACCTCCTTAAATTAAAACCTTCCAAATTCTGTGGCTCTCATTACAAAACCTTCCAACCAAAACCTGCAGTATTTTCTCTCAGAATTTGTTGCAGGAAAATTAATTTTAAAATTTGCTAACTAAAACCACAAAAATATGTCTAGCGTGTATTGTATGCAGTAACTAAATCCTTATGGAGCAGTAGAAGTTTTTGTCTAGATTACTTCAGTTGCTATATTACATTGTCAGCTACTGAAGATATAAACCAGCCTGTGTTACCAAGTTGTTGTTCTTTATTACAATGCTTTTTATCTTTTCCTTTCTTTGTCAAGATTTCTGTTCTTGTGGGAGAGCCGTTTTTTACTACAAGTTTGTTGCCGTGGCATAATCTATATTTCTGGTATGCTAGGACTGCTGTGACCAGTCACCTTACAAGTAATGTCACTGTCCTACCTCAGTCTGCTTCTTTGCACATGGTAATTGTGGAGTTTCAGGTGAGATTGTTTAGAATTATCCATTTGATATTTACACAAATCCACTTAATTTTAAGTACGGTTCCAGGATACTTCCAGGATAAAGACATGTTTACCTCATATTAATACTGTCCACTTCAATATGTTTTGCATTTACCACCAGAGAGAAGAGTATTTGAGGTCTTGAAAATCAGATTTGCTATTTCAGCCATCTCTTGTCAGAAAATTGAGTAATTTTACCATGTCAAATGAAAGGGCAGAATGTTTCAAAATACTTCTTTAGATTAGAGAGATACTGCTGTAGCATGTGAGAGTTGTGGTTATTTATAAAATGAGATATTCTGCACAATACCATTTTTTAAAATGCTGCTTTATGAGTATAAGACTGTAGGCAGGATTCATAATTGCATGCTCTTTTTTTTTAACCTCTTGAGGCTGTGCACAGTTCTAAATTTGAGCACGTCTTAAAAATACTTCGAAAGCTTATCTTTTAGAAGTTGTACAAAGGTATAAAAGTTTATACTGTTATTAAGGACTTGGTCAGTGAAGATTGTGAAGAGTTTACCTACAATGACAATGGAAATTAAATAAATACTTTTGTAATTAATATGCAAAATTTTTGTCTGGTAGTGTAAGTGATAGAACCCTTTAGTCTGAAATTGTGTAACTAAAATAAATATATCTTTAAATTTAAAAAAATGCCTATAATCTAATGAATTTTCACATAAACATAATCTTTGGTTTATCTATTAAAAATGGGAGGTTTTTTCTCTGTCTTTTCTTCCCTCTGTCTGGTTCACCTGACAGTTTAGTTTTTTATCTGGGCCTTCTCTCCCTTAACAGTTTCCTTATTTGAACGCTCTTTAACCTTGTGGTCTTCTGCCTTTGATTTGTGCTTGTGAAAATACATGTGTTCTCTCTCTGTCTGGGACTAATCAGCTACGCTGCATGTTTTTACATACCTTTCTGTTTTCTGCAAAAATGTAGAGAATTTAAATATATACTGAGTAAATAATGTAAATCTGAATCTTGTAAATGGAAGCAGATGTTAAGACTTAATCAACAGTAATCAGATTGGAATAAGCAGTTAGTTTTAATTCCATGTTCTCTTACCTAAAGGATTTACTTCCCTAGAACTCAAAGCATTTTTGTAAGGAAGTAGACATTCTCTTCATGTCCTGGATGAGAAAACTGAAGCATGCAGACTGATGACTTAAGATTATTCAACATCTAGTAGCAGAATGTAGAGTAACATTCATGTCACCCAAACCTCAGTTTTACACTTTTATGTACAGGGTTCTGTTTGGGCATGATTCCACGTAGCTATTTTGGTAGAACATTTAACTTGTGTTCTATTACACTATTCCAAAAGCTGTTGCTTTGATTTTACATTTTCTTCTTTGTTCAGCGGTGAATATAGACTCAAATACTAGAATCTGTAGGGTTTTTTAAATAACCTCTGCATTTATCCATTCTTGATTAGACAGGAGCAGATGTAGTGTTGTAAGGTATTCTGTAGAACCGGTTCTGCAGGCTGTGCTGAGTGATATGTCGTTACAGTTAAGCAGTTAGCAAAAGTTGGATCCAAGAGAAAGAATTTGGTTAAATTCTTCAGTTACAGACTTTTTAGCCAGTAAGTGCATTTAGGGAGCAGAATGCTACTTAACTGATTTGATAGTTCTATCTATTCAGAGATTCTTTATAGTCACACTAGTTCATGCTGTATTCAGGCATAAATTACAACAGCATTTAGTTAAATTTGTAGTAGTCCTGCTGCTGTCTTGTAAATTTGAGGTTGCCAAGTGCAACAATGAACAGATAATAAAATGGTCTGTCCACAGCTAGTGAATGTTCCTGTTCTGTTAAGAGACTATTAATGCAGTCTAAGAAAAGGCAAAAGTTGAACTAAATTGTTGTCAGTGGATTGCTAAGGTCAATGAGAGGCATAATATGAAGTAACTAAAACCATTTTACTAATCTCTGGAGTGCTGTAGGGGAGTATGGTAGTCCAGTAGGCTGTAAGATACTTGATGCAGCTGGGAGCACTTCACCTGTGTTGGGTAGTGGAAATAGCAGGGCTGTAAGGGTTTAATCTTGGCAAATCCATGCCTACTTTAAAGTAAACTTTGCATAGAAATAGCAGGAAATGTGGCAGATTCTTTAGAGGAGTTGAAAACAGTGGCTGAACAATTAACTGCCTTGCAAAATATTTTCCCAGAATTATACCATGTTCTGATTGTTGCACTAGTTATAATGGTTTGGAAATGTGTAGAGTGTAAAGAGTCCTTATTGTTATCAAATGTCTAATCTACAGCTAAATTATTTTAATATTCCCTTTAATAAAGCTAAGCAAAATCCTCTTTTCCTTTTTAGGACTTATGGAGAATCCGGAGTCCATGTGGCACCTGTGAAGGTTTTGACGTCCAGACTATGGATGATATGATTAATGTAAGAATACTGAAAGCAGTTTCAGCACAAGTCTCAGCAAAACAGAATAGAACTCCCCTTAGCTTAAAAAAGTATTCAGTGACTGTTGAAAAACACCATTGGTTTAGTTTTTCATCAGTGTGATGGCTCTTCAGTTCTTGCAAAACAGTAACTGCTGTGGCATCAGTTTGGGGGTTGGTGGTTCTTTTCATTTGTCAAGCTCTTCAGTACTTCGCACTGTTTTGAAAATACTTCGTGCAAAAAGACAAATACTCTTAAAATTTTATTCTGAGCTTGAAATCAGATCATCTGGGAGTTGTTCACAGGTGAATCCTGCTGCCCTTACTTGCCCTTGCGGGTACTTTTGAAAGAGAAAAAGGCTTTTTGACATCCAAGAGATTGATATGAAGGGTGAGATTTATTTGTATCAATTTCTAGAGCTGTATTGTCGATATCTGTATTTGAGTTAGCCATTTAAATTGCCTTTATAGTCACTGTGGAGGAGTACAGGCAGTTCTAGAGTAGAATTAGTCTCAAGGGAGGAAGAAAAGTTGAATGCATTGTATTTCAAAAGTGCCTGTTTCTGTTTCACTGCTGAGGACCATATAGCAGTACTCATTAGTCTATGCATGTAGTACGTGTTGTGCAATCCTGTCCTCTTGCATCGTTGTTGCTTAAATACTTCGGGTTCAGGACACATAATTAACTTGAAAACAAGGACTGTTTGCCTTTGGATTGTTTTCAGATAGTTTTATTACTTTCTTTCTTCAGAATTCTCTGAATTTTAGGGAATCCAAGGAAGCAGAACCTCACCCTCTGTGGGAATATCCTTGCAAGTCACTTTCTGACCCCCAGGAAGTTTTGATATTTGACTTCAGAAAGCCTGTACCACAAGACTGTCTCAGCACAGAGGGTTCTGTAAATCTTTTACGGTGAGTTTTCGTGTTGCAATATTCTCATCATTATCCATTTTTTTACTTCATATTCAAGCTCTTTGTGTATTACAGTTCACTAGTGGGAACATACTTGACAGTTCTTAATAATGTGACCTAAAGTAATGGAAGTTGCTCTGACACAGATTTCCTGTCCTGTGGCTATTCACAATAGGCTGTAACAATAAGGGTAATTTCTCATATAATATGCCTGTATTTCAAAAATAACTTTTTTCTAGAAGTCAGTATTATTTAAAACTTAAATAGTTTATAGTTTGGAGAAAATAAACCATTGTCTGGATGTTTTCAGTCCTTCTGTTTGTTCTCTGTTGCTGAATTCTTGCAGGAAAGTCTCCTATTTAGCTTTCCAAGCGATTCTGTTTAATAGCTTTAAAGTGTATGCTATTCCTCCTTTTAACTGGAACTCTTGACAGTCATCTTGCTATTTGTCACATGTCTTCTGAGGTATTTTCCACCATGATTAAAGATTGTACTTAATTCTGTTCAAACTGGAAATGCTGTTAAGAAAAAACAGGGGAAAGTTATTTTTAACTATCTAGAGCTTATGTAACTCAGAAACTGCTGTAATTTTATGTTTCTCTTTGTGAAACAAAATTCAAGGTTTCACAAAATCCAGAAACATCTGCATGAGGCCTCTGTGCCTTACAGGTTGTTGTGTTCATAGGCAATGCTAGCATGACCTGTGCTCCTTGTGGAGCAGACACAGTGAGATGGTATACGTGGTAAATATTTCCTCAGAATTCAGAAACTACAGAAGCCAGGGTCTCTTGAAGGAAGTACTCTCCAAATATGTCATATAATCCGTGCCATGTTATCAAGTGCCTGTTAATTGACTGTGGTTTTGAGCAGATTTAGTTATGACATAGTCTCCTTTTCCTTGTCTCTTTCAGATTTTGTATCTGCAAATACTTTAAAAGTTGCTACCCATTTACCAAATAATTCAGCTGTTCAATTTTTTTTTCAAAGAAACAAGTTATTCATGCTTTTACAGCTCTCACCCAACTTAAATGAGGAATGAGGGCAGCATTTAAGCTGTCAGTGTTGTGTAAAGTAACAGGTTTTGATCCTCCCCAGGAAAGGAAAGAGCCATGGAGCAGTTCTGTGGATGGAATATCATCTTGCTGCTGATATCTCTGTTAGTACAGGACTGATGCAGATTTCAAATGAAAAGGTATTTCTTCAATGTAATTTGTTATGTCAAAGTCTATAGGATTATAGTGCTGAAAAAATGGTTTCTGTTGGCTGTGCTTGGTTTGCATAGTGCTTTTTGTTACACTGTGTGAATAACGTGTAGACAGAACTAGTAGAACTATCTGTTCGTATTTTTGGGGAGAACAGGACATGTGCCTTAAAATGGGAGTCTGAATTGGATCCAGATGCTCCCATAGTTTGGAACTACATATCAGAACTTAAATATGATGCTAGCTCAAAGTAGAATTTATTCTTACAAATCGTTTTCTCAGCTTAACAGAAACAAAAGTTTTGAGGGAAGGAGTAAGTATTTTTGGTATTCTAAATACTCTTTGACCAAATCTTGGTTTTTTCCTCTATGACTTCACCTGTGCAGTGTAGCATATGATATCTCAAGTTCTGTATTCCTTTAATGGAATGGGTGGCAATGGAAGCAATAACTATCTGGTCATTGTATACTGAACTGAGAACAAGAACTCTTACTGCGTTATTACTGTCCAGTAATAGTATTGTAGTTCTGACTGCTTTCACTTTTAACTCTCTCCTGTAGGGAAACTGTGAATGGAATCCCCACTGCAAGCAAGCTGTCTATTTCTTCAGTTCTGTTACTGAACCAGAAACTCTATCAGACCTTCCTAGTGCCATCACATACACTATAAATTTCAACACAAAGACAGGAGAGATTGCCATGGATTTTAAGCTACTGTAAAATACTTTCCCTTGTGTTCCTAAATTATAATAAACTTATATAGTATTTTTTGTATGGCAGAGGGATTTTTTTGTTGTTGTTGTGCTCAAAGAGCACGCTGACTGTTTTGAAATACACTTTAAACTTTTTTTGTTTTTTTTTTTTCAAAATATATAGTTGGGGGTATAGAGAGGAACCTTTTCTTAAGGACAAGTATTCCTAACAGGGTTTATATACATATACACACATACTTGTTACCATCTGTTTCAGTGTGAAAGTCTGGTATTTTGGGGGTTTGAATAATGTTATGGAGCTGGAAAACAGTTGACTTTACTGGTTATTGCTTGGCATATCAATGAAGACACTAAACCTTATGCTAACATTAGATAAAAGTGAATTAAACGCATATATTTCTAGGCTTTGCTTTTGTCACTGTAAGATGAATGGAAAGTAATCTTCAGAGTGCACAAAAAGAAATCCCATGTCAGGCTACATATGTGTATTAGTGCACTTAATAGTGAGAAGGAAGCCGTTTAGCTGCTCACAGACTTGTGTAAGTTGTTGCTAGTATTAAACTGAAATGATGAACTGATGTTCAGGTGGAGTCTGAGACGCTGCATTTTTCTGAAGAGACATTGGCCAAACAGGGACCATAGTCTGGGAAAGCGTAACTGGAGATTTGAAAATGTACATAATCAGGGTAATTGGAAGTGACAAACTGATGGTAGTCTGACTAGAAATGAAAGCAAGAGCTGTAGTCTAAAAAAATTTGCAAATCTTTAAAAGATATGTAATATGCATTATATGATCAAAAATGTGGCCTTATTGCATCAGAGGTCTAAGTAATATCTGCCAGTTTAGCTAAGTTGTATGTTGTTCTGTAATAGCTTATGTCCACAACTGAAGATTTCTTAGTTGCATTCCAGATCATGTTGGCAGAAATTGTAGTGTGTGACCATACGTGTGCAATGAATTCTGCTTTAGATGAACAATCAATTGGTGCACCCGTTTTGTATGTGTGACCCTATTAAGTGAAATAGAAAATCAATGTACTGCCTGTCCTAAATTCTGTCAGCCAGCCACAGCGGTAACTGCTTACCAAAGCTACTCCGATTTCCTCTGAGCAGCAACTTCAGCGTAGTGAAAGGAATGCCATGAAGAAGCCATGAGGGAGAAGGAGCCTACTCTGCTTTGCTTTCCTGGTCACCATGATGCGTAATTCTGGTGAGTAGGAATTTCTCCTCTTTCTCTTCCTAAGAGCGTGATATTTATAGACCTGGAAGCCATCTGAAATATTCCTAAATTTTTCAGAGCTGTTTTCCTGATGAAGGTCTTAATAGGTGTAAGGAAGCAATGAAATACATGACTGATGGTTTTCACTAGAACAGAAATCCTGCAGCTCCTGCTGACATCTGTGGATTGCACTTTGCAAAACTTTCTTTCAAGATGCCTAACTTCAGACTCTTGTTTCTTATTAACATGGCTGGAATATGGAGGTTACTGTTCATGAAAGAGTTGTTCCTAATTTTGCTACACTGTGCCTAGCCCACAGGAAGTATGGTGGCACAAATCTGTTTGTTACAAGTTGGGAACATAAGCTGTATGATTTTAAAGGGAACAATAATATGGCCAGGCCTTTTAAATGGTAAAGGCCCTTTATTTATTTTTTTTTAAAAAAAGGCGGGGGGGGCAGGCACACAGAGGGCACAGAGACAGTTGTGCAAGTCTGAATGTGGAACGTGTAAGGCTTGCATGGGATATCTTCTCTTCTGGAGGAGATGACACAGCAGAAAAAAACTTAGATGCTATGTCCTGTGTGTTTGCTTCTGGCCTGACACAGAAAGCACGAGGTGCTGTTCTTGTTCTGCAGCAGGAATAGCTGCTGAAGGTGCTTTGCATTTAACTGCACAAATGAGTCTGGGTCTAACAGAAACTTCTGTGTTCCCTTTGGAACGCTGTCTCTAATAGACAGCAATATATTGGAATTTATATATTTGAAAACTAAAAGTAAGATAGAACAAAACCACAACTGTATTTACAGTATTTTAATGTCTAGTGTTAACTTTCTCAAAATGTATGTGCCTGAATTGTACTTCCTAAGAAAAAATAAAACAGATAAATTTGCTAAGATGCCAAAGGGAAGAAATCCACATTGATGGGTGTCTTGGTTTCAGCTGGGATGGTTCGTTTTCTTCTTAGTAGCAGTGCAGTGCTGTGTTTTGGATTTGGTGTGAGAGCAATGTTGGTAACACACTGATGTTTTTAGTTGTTGCTGGGTAATGTTCATACTAAGCCAAGGACTTTTCAGTTTCCTAGGCCTTGCCAGCAGAAAGGCTGGAGGGGCACAAGAAACTGGGAGGGGACACAGCCGGGACAGCTGACCCAAACTGGCCCAAGGGCTGTTCCATACCATGGGACATCATGCTCAGTATATAAACTGGGGGGGTTGGCTGGGGCCTGCCGATCGCTGCTCGGGGGCTGGCTGGGCATCAGTCAGCAGGTGGTGAGCAGTTGTGTTGTGCATCGCTTGTTTTTTTTTTTTTCCTTTGGATTTTTTTCCTTTCCCCTTCTCCTTCCTTTTCATTGCAATTATTATTATTGGGGGTGTGTGTGTCCTATTTTATTTTAATTAATGAATTGTTGTTAATTCAGCACTGAAATTTTATGTTCCTTCTCAGTTCTCCCCATCCCTTGAAGGGGCGGGGGAGTGAGTGAGCAGCTGCATGGTACTTGGTTACTGGCTGGGGTTAAACCACCACAATGGGAATTTGTAATTTGTATCAGTGTTATATATATATATATTGAGGATATGTGAGCACTGCAGTAGATAGTACTAGGCATGGTGACTGAGAGGTGTTGTTCTTCTGCCCTTTTGGTATTCTGAGGCTTGGGACTATTGAGATTCTCAGAGGTGGGTGTAGTGAAAGCAAAGGGCATGGGCTAGATGTAGTAGCTAGCATATCTGCAGAACTGTGCTTCCAGAACTGAACTGTGGCAGTTAATATGAATCATATTACCTGCGTGTGAGGCAAAACATCTTAAATTTCAATATACCTGGAGTGCTAATTATATTGCTGCTGTCCAAAAAAATAAGAAGGTTGGAAAGCTGGAATGCTGAGCATATTTTAGCACCTGCGGGTTCTTCAGAGAACAAAATCAGATGGATGTACTCAAGAAACCTTGTGCATGTTTTAATTCACTGTGAGTGTGATCAACATTACTAATGCTTGCTGGTTATGCTTATGCATTTAGACAGGCACTGAACCTGCTTTGAGGATTTGGTTAAAACGTGCTGGAAGCCGTTATGTTGAAGCAAACCCTTATGATACATATGGTTTGAATGTTTTCATGTAAGTCACCACTCATTAAAGTCTGGTACATACAAAACATAGCTGTGTTGATACGAGTCTGGGTGACTTGGGGAAAGATCTGCTCACATGTAATTAGGAGTATTTAGTGTATGTATTGGTCTACCCTGGCTTCTGTGAATTCTTCATGTTGGACTTAAAAAACTTTGTGTGATCTGTAAATCGTGTGGGAAAGAGCTGCTTGTAAGGGTTATAGTGGCTGTTCCTTATACATGTGTGCAAAACCAAAAAAAGTACTTCTGCCTCTGTCCTTTCCCACGGGGCATTTGACTACAAGCACACACGTGGGGGAGGAAAGCCACTTTATCAGGAAAAAACCCATTTACTCAGTAGCAGCATTCAGACTCCTATTTGTTCTCAGGCCTGACAGAAGCACTGCGATGATTTGCTGAGTTGGCAGGGCTGCTGGCTACCGGTATCTTAGTAAGCAGAGCAAGACTCCTATTTTTTCTTGCAAGGAACTTACTCTGTGTAACCACCACAGGCAGGTTTTTTTCTAAATGGCAACAGGTTTGATCCTGACTAGGCCTGCAGGCGTAGACGCATGTTTTAATAAAAACAGGATCCCCTGCCACTACTGACCTAATAGCGTTACAGTTCATATATTGCATGACAGCCAGTGTATAACTGGCAGATTTTTTTAATGTGGCACAAGAGATGCTTGCGCTAAAGATGCAGGTTTTATTCGGGTATTAACAATAATCATAAACAACCAAGTTTTGCCGTTCACATTTAACTTTCCTATTGTAGTTTTGCTTCAGAAGTAATAACTTTTCTGTAGCTCTGAACTGTAATGAACGTTTTACTAGTCCTTGGTGGTTATCATACCACAAATCCACGAGAGGGTGCTGAGAATCCACTTTTAATTTCTAGTGCGTTTTCAAATTGTGTTTACTTCAAATAAGGAAAAGTGTGCAGGTTTACAATGCAGCTGTCTTGTGCAAATAAAACGCTCATTTTGTTAGGAGATACACTGTGCATACATGCACGGAAGTGGAAAACCAGTACAAAAAGTGACAACAGCTAGTAAAACTAATTTGGACTTGCCCCTACCATAAAAACCAGGCAGGCAACAGTGTCTCATGCTGAATACCAAGAATGAATAATAATCTTAGGACAGTGAAATTGTCATGGTCCTAATGAAGGACAAGTCTTGCATTTTAAAGGGTGTTTTCTAAGTCATGGCAGCTGCAAGATTTGTTCCTTTATTTGCAGAACTGGTACCTTTTGTCTGAAGGCTAGGCAGTTCAAGGACTAAGATCCTCGAGCTTGCTTTTCTCCTTCATTAGTCCCTTTGAAACTGCTCTGTGTAGGCTTCCTGCATTTAACAAGATAGAGGATGCAGTTCAGGACTAATTAATTTAGTCACTCATCTTTTGTATTCTATTTGTAGTTACAGCAGGTTGTTAGGCGAGGAAGAGACAGCTTCCTAGTATTAGATTTTTCTGGTGACGACTGTGAGCTGAATACAGTGGGTGCTTGCATTGTCATTCTACCTTATTGACTCCACTGTCATTGCAAAATATTAATTTGGTTTGGTACTTAATCATTTCAAATCTTCACATTTCCAAGCATTTAATGCAGATTAACGATTAAGATGCTTCTCAGAGAGAGGTATGTTGTGTCATCCCTGGGTTTTTAGATGAGAAAAAACTGTGTGCTTTGTGTGGGTGTTCAAGTATTTCATCTGCCCCAGGCTCGCTATAAGATTAGGGCCTCAGAGCTAAAAATGACTTGCTCAAGGCCACGCAGAATAAACTAATCCCCTGACTCCCTTGCTCTGCCTTAATCATTTGTTTTCTTAGCACAGCGTGATTTCAAATGGAGCCTTACGAGGTTTGACCGAGATAGAGCAGATAAAGGCTGAGAGGCAGCAGATCCTTGGATACCTCTGTAATTTAAACCATGGGCTTTTTAACATTTTTGAAAAAAAATATATAAATATATATTACATACAAATTATATTTTTAATCGATAATATAGATGTATTTACAAGGCTATATAGGGCTTTGGTTTTGTCTTGAAAGGCTGTCATGAAGATGACCCACTTTTTTTACACTTTTTTTTTCCCCCCCAGCAGGATTCAGTCTAGGATTTGAGAGCCCTGAAGATGCCTTTTTTGTGGACAAGGGCACTAATGAAAGAATAAGAGCTGATTATCTTCCTGCATGCAAAGGGAAGGCCCTGCAGTTGCAGCTGTGATGGTGCTCTTCGCAGTGGCGTGGGCACAGTCCCAGGGTGTCTTAGCTCTGAAGTCAGGCACGAGAGCGGCCGCGTAACCTCCTGTTCTGCGGGGGTTTGCTGGAGCGCAGCTGTGTAACTGTTTGCTCGGGTTTTTGTCTTTCGCTCCTGATTTTTTTCTGCGGCCTCTGGTCTTTCTTGCCTTGCTTTCTTTCTTGCCTCTAGGTGAAGCATCGCACTCGCGCTTTGGAAGGAGTGGGTGCTGCTGTTTGCGGAGCGGATCCTGCTGGATCTCTACTCCCATAAAGTGACTGAGAGAGTATTGGAGAAACCCATGATTCACAACGCGGAGACTCGGCAAATAAATCAAGCTGCAGCGGCGAACAGGGTGGGAGGGACGGGCCAGCAGCCTTCACGCAGCGCTCGGAAGTGCCGTGTTTCTTCTCCGGTGCGGTGGTTCTGGGCGCGCTGAGGCGGTGGCCCGGCGGCCTGCGGGCGCGCTCCGACAGGCAGCCGCAGAGCCGCTGGTAGCGGAGCGCTGACGGCGGGAAGGGCGCTGAGCGCAGCCAGGTTAATTAGTAATAAGCCGACTCGCCCGTCGCCTCCCCGGGCGGCCGTTTGGCCGGGGATGCCGAAGGACTCTCGGGGACCGGACCGGGCGCGCCCCCGGCGCCCCCTTCTCTCCCGGGAGCGCGCCTGCCCATGCCCGCCCGGGGCGCGCGCCCCGCTCCTGATTGGCCGAGCCCCCTCCTCAGGCGCTGGCCGCCATTTTGGCCTCCCGCCGCCTCGGGGGGGGGCAGACATGTTCTTCCCCGTACCCCCCCACGCCGCCGCCCGCCGCCGCGCCGAGGGAGCAGCCGGTGTGGGCAGCGGCGGGCGTCTGCGCCGCGGGAAGGCCGCCGTAAGCCGGGCCGGGGAGGCGTTGCGCTGCGGGGACGGCGGGGCTGGGCTGGCCGAGCCGCGGCGGGCGGCCCCGGGCGTCGAGCGGTTTGCGGGCAGGGCCGGGCGGGCCCGCACCCGGGCTGGGGGTGGCCGGGCGTCAGCCCTGGCGGGTCTGCGCCTCCCAGCGAGCCCGGTCGTTTCCAACATTAAATAAGTTGTGTCAGCACCTACTTCCAAAGTCCACGGGTTTGCACGAGGGAGCCAAAAAGAAAAAAACCCAACCCCAAACAACTTAAAGCTGAGAGGCCTGCTTTGTTACGTAACTAGCAGTGGGACTTGAGAAACAAAAGTTCGTGTGTTGAGTGTGTCTGTGTGACTTTCGACTGAGGAAACCAAGTGTGTGTATGGGTAGGGAGCTGGTATGAAAAGAATATTCATACCATATAATTTTGCTTGGTATTTTGCCACGTGTACATCCTGGCATGCTGGGACGTTGTACCGGGCAGTGAGGACCAAGGCAGTGGCTTTAGTACTGTTCGTACATGACCCTGGTGGTAATGTTTAGGGTCTCTTATCTCCTCATCTGATGTTTAAGAGCTCTCCATAATACTTCTCACAGCCTGTTTCCTGTGAGTGGAGCCTCTGTCCTATGGCCTTTTAGTGGAAAACTTAAGCTTGTGAAGAGGAAAAAACGTTTTGAACACACTTAGCCTTTTTCTTTAGAGGTATAAAACATAAGACTTAATTTGTTTGTTTGTTTCTGAGCTTAGTTGCTTTTAGGTCTAATTTGCTGCAAACTTTATTTTTTTCTTCTGGAACTGTCTTTACAAATAATAAAATAGGTCTAAACAGCTGTTTTCCAAACAACGCTGACCAACAAAAAGGCTGACAGTGTGTAAGAATTTTTTGTGGGCTCTGTCCCCTTTTAAGATACTTTTCTGTTACGGCTACCGTTTATATCATAGCTTTCTTTGCCCTAGTGGGAAGAAGGGGAGGTGGGGGATAAAAAAAAAAAATAGTTGCAGAGCCCAGTTTTGGGTTAAATTTAGTGTTAAGTTTGTTGTAAACTATAGACGCAAGGCTGAAAACTCAGGGGAAGGGTTCTTTATGTTAAAGTCTAATTGTCCCTAGCTTGTTTTAAAGCATTTTTTCCCCTGTTTTAAAAACAAATGATCATAGCAGCTTTGTCAAACCTCTGTTAAGTGACAGGGATCAGCTGCAGCTGCCTACATCTACAGCTGCCTCTGTTACTATGTGTCTCTGGTAGCATCTTCGTAGAGTAATTAAAATGATCTTTGGACTCCAGATCTAAGAGTTTCATTCTGTTAAGAGAGTTTAAGTGATAGTCCCTTAAGTGACCCTGTTGGCATTGCTCCTCACTAAGCCTCAGCCTTGTTTAAAAATCAGCGGCCATCTCTTTCATTCTTCCAGCCTCCCTTACGCCCTGCCCTGTTGACCAGGCAGTCAGTCCTGAGAGCAAAGCAGAGTTTGCAGAGGCTAACAGAAAAGCAAGCCAGGAAGTCTTACAATTAGGCAGGGATTTGCACTTGTCTGAAGGCACTGATGAGGCATGGGGGAAAGTGCGGTAAGATTGTATCGCAGTTACCTTGTGCAGCGTGTGTATCATTAGAGAGCACTAATCCTGTGTCTCTAGGCGTAGCATGCCAGAGGATGAAGGTCTTGGTGGAAGTATATGTTAATACATTGTGGTCTCATGTTGAAAACTACTGGCATATTGCATTATGATGGCTTAGTATGTGTTTCTGTCTTGTATGAAACCATTAGGGAAGTTGTATCTTTTCTCCTTTATGCATTAAATAAATAAATAATATCTTTTTTTTCGATTTCTCCCCCTGCCCTTCACTTTTCGCATAATACTGGCTAGTGCTCAACAAAAACTAGCACTTCCTTCTGTGTTGCACAGCAGAATAAATGAACCATAAGGTCAACTTCTACATTAAATGTTACTTTTTCACCTTTTCTTGCATTATCTTGGTGTGTACTGTGCAATATACATTAAAAAAGCTCCAAAAAGGGAAGAAGGCAGACAGCGATCTAGGAAAGATCATGTGATTGTGTTCCAATACAAAATAGGCTTGCTCCACAGGTTTCATGGGTATAAACTCACAAAACATCTGATATTTGAGTGTTTTGTTTTGTGCTTGCCATGGACAGGAAGCTCTTCAAGGCCAGTCTCTTACTGGATTTGTATGCAATGCCTGCACTGCCAGGCTATGGGTTTTATTTGATGTTTATAGACTATATGAATGAAACAGCCTGGCAGAGGTGTAAGTACCATTTCCCCTCCAAAAGGGGCACCAGCACCTTGGATCTTCTAAGCAGTTCTTCCTAAACCAGGTTAGTGTCAGGGCTGCATTATGGAGAGTTGAACTTCTCTTATTATCTGTTGTAGATACGTTGACATACAGATGTGGTTGGCAGCATGTGCCGTGTTCCATAGTGCGGTAAGGATGTGGTGTAGTCTTTTTGGGTGCTCTTTAGCCCATTCTCTTTCTTTGAAGCCTGCCATGATGACAGAACGTGTTCCTGTTCAGGATGCTGCCATTTTTGTATTTGTCAGTGTGCCAGTCAGCTAGGCTGTGTAGTCTGCCTGAATAAATAAAGGTATTTTCTCACAGGAGATCATCTGTTCAAATCGTTGCACTGCCTTATATCCACTGCCAGCTTCCTGCTGCTTTCTTGGATGCTGCTGCCTGTATCCCTTTGCTTATGGGGAGAATATTCCACTTGTGTCTCTGCTTCCTAGCTGGGAACTAGATACACTGCTCCATTGTTTACCTCCCCTTAAAAGCTGAGAGCTTTGACTTTCTTTTTGAGACAGTCTATATTTGCATTCCCTGGGTTGGCTGGGCAACAGCTAATCAAATAATTATGTTTAAAACAAGATTTAATAAAAAAGCATCTCTAAAACCAAAAGCCAGGTGTAGTCATGCTTTTCACCAACAAAACTAGTCAGCAATGTAAATACTGTGGAATGTTTCCCAAATAACTTAAGGGCCATTTAATCTTTCTTAATGTTCTTCACTTTTTTTGTTGCTGCATTGTTGTTTTCTTTCCTTTTTAGATGCTCTCATATCTTTGTAGTGTGTCTGCAGTTTGAGTGTCTCCTCCTTCCATTCCGTTTTCTTTTTCCATTCCCCCCGGCCCCCCCCCCCCCCCCCCACTTTATTTACAGTCTTCTGACCTAGAGCCTTGACAGGGAGCTATTCATACTTGAAGAGTTTCTGCTAGTAGACACCAGTTCTGACCATATTTAAGATGTGTATAAAAGTATCATTTTTTTTTTTAAAAAAAGAATAAACTGAAGGTCCAGACAGATAATTATGCTTGGGCTTGTAAATAATCATAACCCAGAAGCAGAAAAAAATTCTGTACTTTTCCCCTGTCCTCAAATCAAACACAGGACTGAGTGGGACCTTCTGGGTTGCCCTGCATAGTCCCTTTCTGTAGTAGGGCTTGTGCATAAAATCTCTCTTTAAAAATACATCAAACTCTTATTTTAAAAGCACTGGGGTTTCAGAGAGGAATTTTTGTTTGTTTTGCATTCCATTGTGGTCATTTGGAAGCTGGTTTTGAACTTAACTGGTCTCGTGGTCAGAAACCACCTTCTAATTGTCAGTCCCTGGGAACCCAGGCCTGGACAAGGACCTTACACTGGGTGTGGAGCCACTGCCCAGCACTTAACCAGACTCAGCGTTTCTTTCTGTCACTGTATAATAAGTGCTACATTTACAGCTTCTAATTTGCTCTAACATTGGAACACACAGCTGCAGAACGGTGAGGCCGAGGTTTTTGCAGTGAGGTGGAAGGACACTCAAGGTCAGCTGTGGGCAAGAGGGGTCTCACTGCGGTAAGCACTGTTAGTTCAATAAAGCTGCAAAGTTCCAAGAACACCAGTCTGATTAATGAAGTAGCTGCAGCATGAACTCCTTCTTTTGTGCTTGTTGTGGGGTACAAGACACGTTTTGTTAAAAGTCTGCGTTTGCTGTGGTTATAAATAACTTTCTCGGCAAATGTGGAAAAGAGAAATTATATGTAACCAAGGAGTAACAGAAAATAGAGTTTAAATACCTGTTTCATAACCGTCTTATTTTTTGGCTGAGATAATGGACCAGGCTGCATACTGAGAATTAGTTTATCTTATGTGATACACCTTTCATTAGAAATATATTTAGTGTAGTGCTTGGCACCATGCTAGGTTTAGGATTTTTTTTCAGTTGGTGCCTTGCAGACCTTGCAGCTGCCTTTTGTTCCTTGATATCCTGAAGGTCCTTACTCTAAGCAATGTAAAGCACCCTCTGTTGGCTTTGCTGAAGCTGGTGACGGTGTGGCCAGTGACTTCAGCAGAAGTTTTTAATTGTAGAGAAAGGTCCAGCTGGATTTTGCTGGATATTCAAAATTCTGGAGTGGCATTTGAGAGGTATTCAAGAATCTGTTGCAGCAAAACACAAAGGAGGTAACAATTATACCTAGTTAGATCTGAAAAGGTAGTGAGGTTTTTACCCAAATTGTAGTAGGGCTGAGGTGTTCAAAGTCGTCTGCTGATTTAGAAGTTCATGAACCTCTTTAATGAGAACAACGGTGCCAAATTACATGTCATCTTCCCCTCATTGTGTGTGTCTCTTTCTGTTCATTGTAGTGGGATCTGTTCAAAATATACTGCCCTTGGGTGATTTCAGGTTCTGAACTCTCACATCACTGCTTTTCAAATGCCACAGTGCTCGGCAGGTGCCCATGCAGGCGCTGTAGCATGCAATGCTGTGGTAGTGTTGGAAACCCTGCAGTTGTTTTTACTACATCATCTAAAATCTTAACATTACAGAAGTATTGTTGTGGAACAGAGCAGTTTTTACTGTAGTTGCATCCTGAACTCTGTAAGAGTCATTCTGTTAGGCATTTGTGGAATCACAGCTCACAGGTTGAATGTGATTGGGGCGAGGAGGTGTCTGTGTCCCCCCCCTTCACAAACATGTTGTTATCCTTCCTACAGGCAGCTCTGTTTCTCTGGTGCAGCACTGCAATGTCTTAGCCATCATCTTCCATTTTATGTTGTTAGAGCAGAAGGATTTATACCAGTTACCAGCTAATACAGTGTTTAATGTGTGTATCTGTGAGGCAGATTCCATTTTAGTGGGTGGAAAGCGGTCAGAGATATCAATATTCAGTATACTAATGACAGTGCGGCATTCAGGATCACATTAAGGTCGCTATTGAGCTCATCAGACTGATGCATCTTGCTGGGATTTGGAAAAGTCAAAACGTTTGTGAATAGGAATGGGACTTTAAGGCTTCTGGTTGCTTTAGACATGCTGCCATGACTTGAAGAGCTTTAGCAGAGCTTTGCAAAAACACTGTTGTAACAGATGTAGTGTAACAGGGAAACTACTGTGAAGCTTGAGGCTTTTGTTGCAGTGTTTATACAGATAAAGGATCTTGTGATGCAGCTGGCTTACCAGCTGTGCTGTGGCACTTGAAGCGGTTTGGAGTTGTTCTGCTGGGTTTGGCTTTGGAGAAGTCAAAGGTTTACTTAAAAAAGGTAAAGAGGGGGGCTTGGCAGTGATGGAAACTTCACATGTGTGTTGGCGAGTATGAGATGCTCATGTGGGGAGTGAGGGAAGGTGAAGCATCAGCTTATGGACTTTCCAGAGGAACAGAGTAAGCAGGTGCTCTTTTCTAGAAATGATGCAGTTTACAGACAGGAAAGCCATCTGAAAGCTAGTATGTTAATAGGAACATGTCCTTTTATTTTATGTGATTATATTCAGTTATCTTATCCTTTAAAGCACACAGGAAGGCTGTAGCATTTTTCTACTACAGTTAGTCTCCTCTTTTGTTTAGTTTAGTGTTTAGATGTTTCTTGGTGCCTAGGGACCATTTTCCTTGGCTGTGTAGTGCTGGGTGCTGTATAAAAGACAGGGCAGTGACACGGTCATGTGCCCCAAAGAGCCTGTGTGTCAGGCGGGAGGAGGGTGAGGGGACAGAACATGGTGCAGGCAGACAGGTCGGGCTCATGGGTTGAGAGGCAGGTGGTTCCAGCGTGGGCACCGTGGCAGGCGTAGGGCTGAGCACAGCCTCAGCAGCCCATATGATTTGCAGTACAAAATGTTCGTCAGACCTTTAAAGGGGTTTGGGCACATCTGGGAGGAGGAAAAGGGAATGAATTATACGGCCCAGATCAAATGTTGACAGAGATTAATCTTCTTTAGGTCTGTGTACAATGTGTAACTATCCTCAGATACCTTTTTCTTCTCCTTTTTTCTTCTAATCTTACCTGTCATTAATGCCTGTTTCTTCCTGTCCACATTTAATGGTTTTAAAGGAGCAGTTGTTAAATCTGCCATTATGTAAAAGATGAGAAAGGGGATTCTTGTTTTCCTGCCAGTCTTCCTAGCAAGTCCTGCTCACCAATTCACAAATGGCTGCTTGGAGCCTACCCTAAATGTCAGGGAAAGTATGGAAGCAAATGGGCGTACAGCTTCAGGAGCAGTAGATGGGAAATCTGGAGTAGTCAAAAACAACAGTAGAGAGTAAGAGCACGTCTTTTGAAAGGCCAGGAATACGCAGACAAGCAACTTGAAAATGCAGCAGCAAGGAGAACTGGTACATCAAAGTATTAAATAGGCCTATTAAAAGAAGAGGGCTAGAAGATGAGCAGTTTCAGCAGCATTCTGAACAGGAACTTCAGTTGGATAGGGAGGTCTGTGTTTTAATAGGTGCTTTGCCAAGCGAGTCTGTAAAACAGCCAACGAGGCAGATGGCATCACAGTTACAGTGCTGACCGGCAGGCAGCTGTGGGCATCAGTTCATAATAAACAACACTACAGCTCCTGGGGCAGAGGGAGCAGGAAGGAGTTACAATGTTCTGTACTTTCTCCTCTTGGTTAAATGCCTGGAAGATGCAAACTGTCCGAGAAATGATTGTTTTACATCTTGTGGTCCTGTGACGCTTCATGGAGCGGAACCCGCTGGTGAGCCACTCAAATAATAATGTAAAAGGCAACAACAGAAGAACAGATGAGGTACTGCAGGAGAGGCACATGCTGGCCTCCCACCGCTGGACAATGAGGTCTGCCAATGTGCAACGCAATGGTAGTGTCAGCACGCAGACAAACCCCACCTGTACAGCAATGGAGGAAGCTACAGAGCTCCACCTCTAACATCCTGTCTCACAAGATGGAGCGGTTCCTTCCTGAGCTAATGACAAGAAGCTTGTATGCTGTGCTCTTCCCTAATCACTTGCATTCCACCAATTTCCTCCTCTCTGCTTGTGGGAAACAAATTCTTCCAGGTGGAGGCTGCTGTAAAGGGCTCTGAGGACTGTTCAGAAAGACTGAATCAGTACAATGGATTCTTTTCCCTTGACATGGTTTTGTTAAATCACTGGATTTCTTAAGGACAGATGTATGGGAAGGGAGTGAGGGTTTTTTTCTTTTTTAATTATCTTTGATTGGGCAGTATAAAGATAAAAACCTGCTGTTCGTTCAGAGACTGGATAACCGTTGAGATGGTAAGAGCACAGCTGCATAGTAAGAAACTGTTCTTGTGGCCTTGGGTCAAATGCTAGCAGGATGCAGTGCAGGGCGGATCTCCTCATACCCAGAGTGTGGACCGGCATGAGTTGCGGGGTTCAGGCATGCGGTGGGCACCGCCAGGGCTTGGGTGAGGGCTGCAGGCCTTGCAAACCGAGCGGGGTGCATCAGTGCAGGGGGATGTCCGCTGCAGAGGCCACAGTGGAGGGTGGGCGGACGAAAAGCACTGGTTTCTTTCCTTTCCTAAAGCACCCTTTATTTCCTGCAAATTGACCAGAATAGGCATAGCGCAGTGAGACTGTACTTGACCCACCCACTAGACTGCATTTTAAGAGTCAGATTTCTTGTTAGTGACGTCAGACTCCACATCACAAAACCAGAAAAAGTGGACTGGACAGAATCATTCGAGCCTTAAAATTTTATTATCTTGTTTGCATCAACCAGTTATTCCTTTCAGCACCAATAAAAGACAAAACCCCCTCCCTGTTGTTCAAAATACCTTGTTTCTATCAGGTCTGAGATTGTGGTTTTCTTGCAGGTAAAGAAACCAATGAAAATATTTAATTTTTTCTTTTTTTTAATACATTTATAACAAAATGTCAGAAGGTGTGTGCTTACCATATAAAAACATTAGGTTCCATAAGGATACAATACCGAAAAAATCATTGAAATAAAAAAGGTTATTCTTATTATAGGATTTCTAAACCTCAGCAATAATACAAGTCTTTAAAAGCATCAAGATTATATTTAAAACAAGATGGCATGGAAAAATGAGACCTTCAGTAACAATTTGACCCTTACTGGAATGGATGATAAAATTGGGAGTTTTTCAAAGTGCTTGAATTGTATTTCTGTTCTCATCCTGTAGTGCCAGGAGGAGGTAAAAACGCTTCATTTCTGAGCTGATGATATGTGCTGACACTGCTGTGCTGCTGTGTGATCCCAGGGCAGCTCAGGGACCAAACCAGGGACAGTCAGATCGGCTTAATCTGGACCACCAAACAAAGGCCATTTAAAAAGGAAATAATTCTTTATTGGAATTGCAAGTTCCTTACATCTTACTGTCTTACCCAGTCAGTAGGACTGAGGGTGTAGCCAGGCCAGCTGAGAGTGCTTCAGGGGCAAAACCTTGTAGCACTAGCAGGAGAGAGGTGAACTCGTTCCCTGGACAGCAGGCCGCAGGCTTCTCCTTGGAGCCCATCAGGTTACGTTTGCATGCTTTAGACAGCGTCAGTTAAGCATCCAGTTTGTGATGGAATGAAACTAGTTGGCCACCACGTGAACTAGTTCTAGTAAACGCTTTTTCAAATAGCACTGAGCTGCACACTAGGCATTACTGCCCTGGTATTCAGGGACTGAGCTGTGGTGCAAAGCAGGTGGATCATGTGTCCTTCAAACAGTGCACGGACTAACTGGATGTGAACATGCCCGAGGGGCTGTGTTCTGTAGGTCCTGTTTTTGAAGTGATCTAAAGGTACCAGCTTGGTAAGGACCTGATGTCCTTGAAACTTCTGGAAGTTCTTAGTTTTTGGCTGTCCTCATTTGTGTCTTTTGTTCACTTGTTCTAGAAGTGCTGTTGTAAAATGCAAATTGAACATGAGAAACAGAAGATGTTACCGAGCTTTTATAAAAACAGATGACGCTTCATCTACAGTATCCCTGTTGAGCAGCAGCTATTAAACCAAGAATAGCATTACCACCCACTTCTTGAAGATACCTGAAATTGCTGTACAGAGTGGGGTAAGCATAGTAGAGTAAGCTTAACTCATATTTCTTATAAATAACATCCTACTAATAAACAGGGTCATGCTGTCCTTAAGTGAAGTGGGATTGACATCTGAAAAGGCTATCCAGGCTTCGGTTGCCTGGGCATGTTGTCACTCCCCCACCCCACCCCCCTTTTATTTAAATGCAAAGACTCTATTACGTAGTATCTGTCTAAGGCTTGCAATGATTGATATCCTGCGGTACAGGCGTTGCTTGAATGATTCGCTGTGAGACAGTCTGTGGAGCTGTGGTGGTAGTGTAGACAAACCTTGTTTTTCTCCAGGAGGTTACTCCCCTGGGAAGGGAAGCCTGTTGGTTACAGTTCACCGGTACAGCCGCTCTCTGACTCCTGCAAGCATACCAAGGCATCGGAAGGCACAGGATCAATGCAAAAAAGCAAGGAACATCTGTACAATGGTGCTGCAATGCTGTACCTCCCAGCATCACTCTCTTGCAAAGTTAGATCCTTAAGACAGTAGATTAGTAAGAACTACCTCAACTGATTAAATGTATGTGTATTGTTTAGAGAGAACACTTTACGACTGTTTCTTGATCACTGAGAATCTTAAGAACATCACAATCTAAAACGGTCTACTTCAGATTTGAAAAAATGTTTCTCAAAAAGTTGACAAAAGTGCCTGGTTTTTAGTCAGCACAAAGCCACAGAACTGATTTAAAAGTAATTCAGACCTTATTAGTTTTACTGTAAATAATGTAACATTGTTTGGCAGTAGGTTTACGATTAGATCCCACACAGTGTCAAATTCAGCTCCTGCAACTGATACTTGGTGAAGTTGATATCAAATTGTAAATTACATTGTTAGGAAAGCTATTAAAAATACTGTACCTTATATTTAATCTTACTAGTGAGAAATAGCTGCTGGGCAGCACACAAATTGCTACTGATACTGTTTGTTTTTTTTAAAAAGGTTAATAAAATACAAGCAAGGTAGAAAATAGGATTAAAAGCACTGTTTCAGGTACAAGTTTTTCTGAACTGGGCGAGAGATAAGAAACCAGAAAAACACACTGCACATATGTGCACCCTCTGTATAAAGAGAAACGTACAAAGTGGGAAACTGGTGGTGCACTGGGATAGTACACTGAAGTCTCTGATGCTGTAAACTTGAATTCCGAATTTTATCAAAAAGGGGAATTGAGTCTGGTTCCATTTTTGAGTCCCCGTGGGTTACACTTGCAGACTACCCCGTGGTTTGGCACAGTACACTTGGAAGAGGCAGTCTCTGCTGAAGGGACGCTAGGACTGGAAGAGGAGGCGTAAAACATGTCAAGACCGGGTGCAGTGGGAGAGCGTGAGCAGTGGTCTACTACCTACTGGGAATTAGCCAGTGCTGTTGGCCTGGTACTTTCAATACTGGTAAGAGTTTTCACTACTTGGAAAAATCAGGCTGATGTAAGTAAAAGTTCCGTTGTTTACCGTAGCTACTTAAGCCTGTACCAGAGGCTGTGCAGACTGGGATTCCTGATTTAAATCTATTCTGATTTAGCACAGGCTGATTCCTAGCAGGTGTAAACTAAACCACAACAAGAGCATCTCAAGGAGTTTGTGGCCAGCGTAACTAAAACAGTTGACTTAATGGAGTAAGTATTTAGTATTAGATTAACTCTTCTCTTTTTTAATACAGGGAATTTGTCATGTAAGAGGTAATAACCCTAAAATGGAACAGGAAGTAGGCAGAAGAAACGAAGTATCGGTTAAAATGCAAGGGGTTACATTGTTACATCTGCAACACAAACTGGTCTGATTTTAAATCCCTAAAAAAAGGCCAGGTCTTGCTATGGACCCGAGTCTCAGCATTTCCTCAGTTTTGTTAAGGTTACAGAGGCTGGTAGGTCAGGTCACAGGAGTAAGATGGGAGAAGGGAGCCCCATGTTTGAAGAGCTGCAGTGGAAAGAACATTATGAATTAGATGGCAGGACCCCTGTTAAAGTCTGTGAGTGCGTAACAAACAGAGAATTGTGTCTCACAGACATTAAACAAACCCTCTGCTCCAAGGAAGTAGCCACCGAAGGCTGAGAGTCACAGTTCTAGTCTCTACTCTTAACTAGCCATGCTACACTTCCCCTTTAAGTGTACCGATTCCTTTAGGAAATTGTTAGGTTATCCTGCCTTATCCATCATACACTGTTCTACACTTTTTTTGCCCCCAAATGTCACTTATGTTTATTTTAACTCTAATATCTAGCATGCATTTTACAAGCTATTTCCCACTTACTCTTTCTAGCTAAGGCAGAATGTTGGCTCTGGTGTTACCAATGGTACTACAGGAATCTATTCACTCTACTGTAACATACATATCATCCCATACCATAATTCAGAACTGCCCCACATATGGGAAAGAAAGAAAAGACATTACAGGGGAACTATATTTCTTAAGGGAACAAGTTGCGCTTAGAAAGCTAAAGGCCTGATTCTGGAGTCATTATTCAGACAAAACACTTCATAGTTTCAGTGGGAACACAGCTGGAATAAGGGTAGAACTGCATTCGTAAAGTCTTAATTCCAAATCTTTTAAGTATCCTTAAATTGGACAGGAAGATACTGGTCTGCAAATTGAATAGAGTGTGTGTGTGTTTGTTTTAAGATCTATCTGTAATGACAGAAGGGTTTGCCAGTCCCAGAATGCCTTGCTTTGGCTGGTATCTGATTTTTGAACTCACTTCCATTCTGATATTCCCCATGGTATCTTACTATTTTATCTCAGAGTGGCATGCAGTGCGGGCGCATGCTACTGATGCAAGCACGCTACTACAACTTTTAACAGGCTAAAAAAAGAAAAAAAGCTTTAGCTTCTTAGTTATACAAAGAAATTATGCAAAAAACCATTGAGCAGCACTAACTCACAGACTAATTACAAACTAAATTGTGCTATATATTAGTATAAAAACATGTTTTAGTAAGAATGGCACTGGTTCAGAAGGAATTAGGATTTCCATCTTGGTTCCGTTCGGTCCACAGTGAAAGCATTGGAGTACAGGCCTGCCCTGTTGCCTGAGCAACTTGTGACAGTGGCTTTGGGCCACAACCCCTTCGTTTCTCCCCTTTTTATATCCGCCACTGTTGGTACGTTCTGGGAGTAGCCCGGGTCAGGTCTGGTCATCTTTCCTAACGTGGCACCAGAATAGTTCGTTCTTATCCTCTGATATTTTCTTAATATCGTTAAACGTTTCCCTCTTCTAAGCTCTCAAAGCTGGTCCGTTTTAAGGGTCGTCTTCTCCTGTAGACACCATGAGGCGCATTGCTACTGGTAGGTGGTCTGTCAAGCCTGCTAACTGGGTAATAAAGCTGAACTCTTCCACTTCCTGCAGAAGGAAAACAAAAGTAAGGAGGAGGGAACTGGAAGACTGGTCTGTGATACCGCACACCAGGACTCAGCTTTTATACCTCTTTTTGGTTTACTTTGAACTGTTTCAACTGTATTAGTAGATGTACGGGCCCGGTCCAGCTTGGCTGGGCTGACGGTGAGCTGTCTGCCCCACGGAGCATGTCAGTGTGTTGCGGCGGATGGGCTGAACCGTCCCTGTGACACACGGTTGAGCTACCCTGGATGAAATTTGTGGCACCTTTGCTTCCCACGTACGCTAACAGCTGTGTCGTTCCAGGCAGACCGATCTGTAGTGCTGCAGTAGGTACCTGTGTGTGAGGGAGGAGGCACTCCCCTGGGAGGAGGCGCTGGCCACACCGTGCCATTCAGCACGCAGCTAAAAGGGAAGCCTGTCCTCACTGGATTGAGGTGTTCAAATTGGTGGGAACTCCAGGTGATTGGGACCCTGCTCCTGGTGTCTCTGAGTGCCAGCTTGAATTCTGGCAACACTTTGTAGGCCAAGTTAAAGTTCTATAGGAAAATACCGCGTGCTTCCCAGCCTCGGAAAGCTGGATGGAGGAACCCTGACTGACGCTCACCTCTGCAATGTAGTTGTTCCCTCCTACAGCAGGTGCTTACTTTGCCGGTCCTTTGGGAAGTGCTTCCATGAAGCACAGATATTTTAGTTCTCTTTATGCTGCCAGCATGAGCCTTGTCAACGACCTAATCTGGGTCAGAACCATTCAAGTATTGGTTTTGCTGCTGTTTGTGCAAACCTAAGATGGGTTTACCATGTAGATGCACCCTGAGCAATTGTGCATCTGAGATGGGAAGCCTCGGAAGAATTTATCTGCTAAGCTGCTGCGTCCACAGAGTGCATGCAGACAGTGCAGACAGTGCAGACTGCGGTATCATGCCCTGAGCTATGCTGAACTGCTCTGTTGCCGCAGCTGCGACAGGGTACGGTAAGTGTGAACTAGTTTCTCATTTTCCTTATGGAATTCTGTGTGAGGCATGGCCCTACACCAGGGAGCAGACAGTGCGCTACAAGTTCTCATTCTGGTTGGCCCATGTAAAAATCTGCCTGTGTATCGCAGGCTTGTAACTGAGCTTGGTTTTCATAGGCACAGTAAGAGCATCCAGACACTTGAAAAGATAAAAAAATATTCAGACTGCTGGCATGGAAAACATTAGCCAAAACACTTGGTCTGGCAAAAGTTTAAGGAATGAAAACAGGGATTTTTCTTTGGTTTTGAAGAGCGCTGCATCTACCAGTGTTGCTACCAGAATCCCTGTACTCATCTTAATTTTGTTTATGCACTAGGTTTACAAACTCAATACTTACATGCAGCAGAAAATAGCAAAGCAGCAAGCTCTCCTTGGAGTATGAATTTGATCCCAGGCAGGGCAGGCTGCAGTGCCATCCAGACAAGTTTGTTGTGTGAGTTACGGCTCTTTTTTTGCCAACTCTGAAACTCACCACTTTCCACTCCAGGTAGAGACCTTCTTCTGTATAGAGCATATAGTCGATCCTCCTCCCGTTTCCTTTCAGTGATGCCTTCCTCCCCTTTTGACTGGAGCTGTGGTTCTTGCTGATGGGATAGACTAAGTATCCTTTCCTTCCTTCTTCACTTTCCAGTACTCTGTTTCATCAAAAAACAAAACAAGTGCTTTAAATGTTTGCTCCTTCCATCCCTTTGTGCATTATGCTAGCTTGTCTCAAAATCTCTGGTAAAGGTAATGCCTGTCCAGAAGGACTGTGAAGCTCATAAAGCACATCTTCTTCCAGACGTGTTTTGCAGTACGAGGCTGTACTAACTGCTGACAGTGCTCTTAAAGCCTCATGGCGGGTCTGGCATCGCTGGTGCTGTACTGGTGGACCTACCCTTGTAGCCTGGAGGACACCTGAGGTGAGGCCCTTGCCTGCCCGCTAGCTGCAGTATATTGCAGCCCATAGCCCCTGCGCTGGTTTCCGCTGTTGCTGCATCTAGCAAACTGTTTGATGGGTTACTGCAGAACAACCCTGAGCGCTCCGATACAAACCTCTCCGTTCTGATCAGAGCAGCTCCTTCGGAAATGCAGACAACCAGGTTCACAGACAGGGTACGGATGAGGAATGGTTTTCAGGAGCAGACATTTGGGCGTGTGGTAGTTGGTTTTGTGCAAGCCTCAGCATCAGATTACTGTGGTTTGGACCCTGAGCTCTTGCTTCGCTAATAATGACAGCGCAATTTGTTTGATTCCTGTGTGTGACACCCACTAAACGCCTCTACAGAGCTGCACTTACTGGGTGGGTGTGGTAGTGCTGCCTCCATTTTGCAAAGAGAATATGCAGCCCCAGACCATATACAGAAGCAGTCAGAATGAAGAACCAGTTTTCTAGGTACCAGTCTTGTGTTCAGGCAAACAGTAAGCTGCAGCTCTCCCACCAAGATGTTTAGTTTGGGTGCTTACACCTTAACAGTAGGTTTTATGCTGGAGACTATTAAGGCCCTGAGGAACTCGTTAGCCCTGCTTTGAATGTGACTTTGGACCAGATAACCCACAAAGGTCCCTGTCACTCTATTTTTACGATAATTCAATGTTGCTGTGCTGTTCTGTATTGTTTTGCTGTTGTGCTGCTTTAAAAGGAAATTCTGTTTACCTTCTCGTAATCTATTTAAACGACGTACCAAAAGAACGCTACAGGCAGCAGGCACAACTGCGCATGCAAAAGCGGGAGCTGCCCCTGTAGGGCGTTACGCAGACAGGTAACTATCTAGTACAACCACAGCTGGTTTGCTGTGCGCAGAGAGGGACAGCTTAGGTTGTGGTTTTGCTGTCTGGCTTGAAGCATGAACAAAGTGCTTTCAAAACCACCTCCCTGAAAATTATTCTCCTTCACTTTCACTTACCGGCCAAAACCTGAGCTCAAGGTTCTGTGGTTTCCCTTGTAAGAGTTGATTACGCCATTAAGCTGCTACATCAACTGTCGCAGGAGAAACACTGAGCCATGAACTTGGGTCCTAGCAGGTACAAAGCCTTTAATTTCACCTTGGAAAAAAAGTAAGATATTTTTGATCACCCAGTTCTTAAGACTCGACTCTGGATGAGTTTTATGGGGTTGGGTTTAGGAATTTTATAATGCATGCATGTGAGCACACAGAACGAAGGAAAAACAAGAGACAAACACCAGACTCTTGTGATGTGTTTTAATGTTTGAGATTCAAATGGATCCTTTGTCAAATTTTGTCTCTTGGGAATGATCTGAATGGTGGCAGAGAGGACACAGCACATGCTACAGTCGTGTTACGATCTGTAAGTTTGGGTCAGTTGATATATACTTCATGTGTCTTCAGAAGGTGACAGTGACAAAATTCTGGTCATGTGGGTATTTATCAGAACTTTTGTTAACCCTCTTTGGACTTGGTGAGGTCTTGAAGGTTCTCAGAGTTTACTGTAACCAGTTGATGACAGTAAGTTTCCTTTTATGTATTACTCAGTTTTAGACTGTCATCTAATAACTCACGCTAAATTAGGTTACGATCTGCACCCCGTTTGCAAGCTACAGAGAGCTACTGCAGATGATTCGCTTTTTTTTCTAGATTCAAGAAAGCAAGCTCTTTGATGGGACTGACCTCCTTCAAAAACTGTATTTATATTTGGCAAAGCTAATTAAGTAACAAAGTAGAAGAAACTGCTGATTAGCACTGCAGTACTACTGCAAAAAAATCTGATCTGCATTAATTTAAAAGATGGATTTGTTTTAGCTTCAGTTATGTCCTTTTAAAAGTCTGTGAACGCTGGGTATTCACTTAACTTGCACAACTGCTCATGGAACAGAAACGTTGATTTTAAATACATGAGGAAAACAACTTCTAAATGTGTGCGCATCTACTCCTGACTCAAACTTGTAGCACCTTACGTGCAGTGGTTTGTTGTTTGTCTCTACAGAACTAGGCACAAGTACTGGACATGTGGCTATGCTATGCTAACAGTTAAATGCTAACAATTTAAGTGAACATAACTAATTGTGACTGAGTTGCACAAGTAAACGTGAGTTTTGGCAGTGTAATTATGTTGATTCATAGGACACAAAAAAGGGAGGATAAAGAGTAGTTGGAACTTTCTTTTTTCCTTGAAAGGTTTTCAGTCCCAAGTAACTCTGAAGTTTAGACGTATGACAATTCTGTCACACGGCTCTGTGGCCAGCAGCTGGTTTGTAGTGCTGACCACAGCTGCCACGAGCAAAGGACACGAAGGGCAGCATGTGTAAGGGAGCCATGAAGCTCAAGCGACCAGCTCTCACTTAGGTGAGAAGCACCTGAGCTAAGGAAGACTTCTCTTCCTGCCGTTGCAGCCTGGCGCCCAGAACTGTGAGCCACTGCCCAGCAGTGGAGACTGGAAAAATGTTGCATTTCCAGCTTGTTTCTTAGCTGTGCTGTAACGAGCTCTCCCGTGCCAGGCTCTGTTCAGGGTTCAGGGATGAAAACAGGCTTATTGCAGTGCTTTGCGTGACGGTGATGATGATTGTGAGATGAGATTATTTGTGTGCGTTTCATGAAGCCTTTCTGAACAGAAGCTTGTGTGGCTTCCAGCACTGTGGCAGGGCCCAGATTGTTACATCTAGCTTATTAATTGTTCTATAATTATGACTTGCTCATTATTTGTACCGAGTATGTTGTTCTAGTCTGATGTTTTACGTACACTGTACTTAACATGAAAGAGATATTTAAGTACTAGTTGTTCTGCTGCTTTTATGGCCTAATTAGTTTAGTAATGTGAACTACTTAATTTTATTTATAAACTAGAGAAGAGTGCTGATGAAGAAATAATACTCTGGATGGCTTACGTTGCTGATTTAAATATCTGTTTCAAACGTCTGTAACGTTTTTTCAAGATTTATTGAAAAATTTGAGAACAGATCAGTTTTAGGCTGAACCCTGTTCTGCTGTGTATATGTATGATACCAGTTAGCTAGACAGTGCTCCACAGCTTCTGTGCTGTTGAACATTTTAATGTCTTTAAAGCCCACAATCCATGAATGGCTTTAAACTTTACTGAACTTACTGGTAATTTTGATGTTTACCAGTTCCTTGGAGAGATGGGAGGCCAGGCTCTCTTGGCCGCGATGGTTTCTTTAATATATAAGCACCTCTACGTAACGTACAGATGCAGGTCCCTGTTGCCCTGCAGAGCTGCGTACAAAGCTAGTGGGATTTCTGGTCCAATAGAGTGTTTTTTCATCCGTTTGAGAGAATTACAACGTATTGCAGAAAACCGAAAGCCACATTTGGTAGGCCAGAAGTCTTACATGTATTGGGTTACCAACACTCAAGAGTGTTTCCCAGTTGTCTCACACTGAGGTGCTGTACGTACACATAGGTAGTAGGAGTGATACTCTATTGATCATTTGATGGCTTTTTATCCATCAGTCATGTATTTGGCAGTGGAACTTAATTGCTGAACACAAGTAGCTCTGCAGGGAATAAAACAAAATACCCCAAAAGTAATTTGGTGACAGATTGTCTTAAAAGGTGGTTTGAAAACGCAGGGGCTTGCGTTTGTTTTGGGGTTTTTTTTAACTTATTTTTTTAAAGAGCTCCAAGCCTGCTCTTGGAACCATAAAATAGAATGTTACACCCACATACAGATTTGCATTTGCAAACTTGATTGTAGGGCCAAATTACCTTACTTTTGCTTTCCAGAAATCCCTTTCACATGTACCAAATTCACGTTTTCAACATGTGAATAGAAATGCCTGAAAGTTTTACAGGCTCTCAAACGTGCAAAGCGTGACTTGCTGTAACAGATCCTTATTTTGAATATAAACTAAGCCAAACCTTATGTCTACAGTTCAGTTTCTTTGTTCAAAACAGATACAAAGATGACTTCAAGGGGTAGCCTCAGCTAATATATTCAACTAAGTGTCTGTGCAGTGTACTGAGTGAGTAAAAATGCCAACATAAACTGTGCCTCTATAATGTACCATTTCCATTATGTGTGTTAACTGAAGCATCTGCACAGCCTCATTAACTTTATTAACTCAAATAACTTTACCTCTTTAGTATATTTTGGTAACGAACAGCTAGAGCATCTTTTATAGTTAGTCACGCTAACAACATACTTAGTCCATTAAACTAGCCTTCAAGATCGAGAAGGTGCAAAAGGATTACTATGTTAATTAAATAATTAAATGCTGCTCTCAAATGTACAAAGCTTATTGATTTCTCTCCACTGGCATATTATTTAACAAACAGTACAGGTATTCAAGAAATTTACCTTAAGACTTCTGCAAATTAAGTTGTTTTCTTATTTCTCTGAAGTCCACTAGCTGAAACCAAAGATACCTGTCTCTCAATGTCAGACACTCCTCAGAAGTAATGCTGGTCAAGTATCACTAACAGAAATTAAGCTATAGTCCTAGTTACATCTGAAGTGCTATTTAATTCCTCTCTGTATTTGTGAGCTTGCGTTTTTAGGTCTATCACATTCTGCAAGCATTCTAGAAATGGGTAGTTAGTTTTTGAGTTGGGGGTGGTGTTTTACACTTTCGGGGTTTTTTTTTATTTGAGGAATACTACCTTCCTTTTGTTGCTGTTCGTTACAGGGCTGTGACCAGCGAGCTGGCTGCCTGCAGAAAGACTGAGACAAGCTGTCCACGTACCCTTTTCAGTAGCGCTTGGAGTTTCCTGTCCTATGGGCCTGTCCAGGTAGGACCAACTCTAAAGACAAAACTACTGACTGCAGTTGCTCTCATCTTTTTACCCATTGAAGCCAGTTCTGTTAGACTGAGAAAAGCAAGCACTTCTCCTTCCCTTTTTTTCCTCTTCCCCAAGTACCCCTGAGTAAAAAAAATTGTTTGGTGGTTCGTAGGTTATTTTTAACAGTCTTTTTTTAAGGAATTTTCTAAAGCATGTAAGAGTTTTAGGAATCGCATACTTCTGTAGGTTATCTGGAGTGCACACTTCTTCATCATATAATCCTTCGGGATCCAACAAGGTACCTGTAAACAGAAAGGGAGATGTAACTGTCCCAGCGTATGTGACCTGCCTCTCCAGAAGCTTCTGGGGGTGGGGAGCTGTGACAGCAGCATCCGTGCGGGCAGAGGGGACTGCTCGGAGAGCGCTTTGTGTTCCCTTCCCCTCTATCCTGACCACCCTGCTGCCTGCCACCCTTCAAACCGTGGCCTCTGCCCTTCCGGTTTCTCAGCCCCAATACCTGATTATTATTTTTTTTGTTTCTCTGCTACAGCAGAGTAAAGCCACGTTATTAAACAGTTCTGCATTCTTGCCTTTACTATTTCAGTTATAATTGCTCCACTAGAGGAAGTCTAATTCCCAAGTTAAGATTTCACCAAGTTCAGCTGAGTTTCACCAACTATGAATATCTTGGAGTTGCATGAAATCTTTTACAAGATGAACCCTACAAGTTCATAGCGTTGAATTGCTTTGTTACATCCTCAGTTACAGTATTTATAGAACACCACATGGAACATTCTGATCAAAAGCTGCAGAAAGTACAGAAACAATGATTTGGCCTCCCCCCTGCCGCCAAAGTAATCTAGAGATTATTGTTAAAAAAGCAGAACAGGTGTAGGAAGGCATTCAGGCAGCTTGATACGCAAGTTCTAGAATGTGGACTGAAGTTTGAGATCTCTGTTTGGTTCTTAATTAAAACTCAGCGAGACACTGTTAAGCTTTATAAAATGTATGTTGCAGAAACAGCCCTTGTAAATATTTGGTGTCCACCAAATTCTTACTGCCAGTTAGCTGAGCTACCTGCTGCTTCCAAAGGTCGCCTGAGCGACACGACAAGTAAATGTTCACACACCGATAGCTCGAGAAGGTCTTACCGATTGCCCATGGTTTATCCTCCCCAGGACCAATTCGACATGGGTCTTTGTAGTGTGTAAACAGAGAATGCTGTTGCTCCAGCTTGTCCTCTGCAGGGAAAGAAGGAGCCCACGAAAAGGCGCATCAGCTACATGTTGTGAACCTGTGGATAACTGCGTGTTCTGCCCCAGCAGAAAAGGCAAGTCCTCCTTCCTACTCACTGTACGTATATAGTATAGGTTACATTTGAACTGGTTCAGTAGTAACTTTACTGCACATCAGTATCTCGTCTTGATCAGAAATGTCAAGAAATGACTGCTAATGACAGTGCTTTCCTGCAAAGCCTTTCTGTGACAGGCATTTTTCAATAGTTTCTAGCTGTGAACTGAAGTGACGGTTCTGCAACGTTTCCTCACCCTGCCACTGACGTCGCATTGCTTACGCCTAGACAACACTTCGGTCCAGCTAGCTGACACTACGGCAGTGGAAATGGCTGTTGGTGGCTTGGTAAGTTTGAAGATAAAAGCTTGTGCTTTACTTACTTCAGAAGAATTCCCTGACTCAACGTTTTCCAAGCTGTAATAGATAAGAGAAAGGACATGCAACTGCTAATTTGCTTGGGATATTGTCTACAGCATTAAAGCCATTCTAAACATCATCAGCATGACCTATCAATTTTAAATTAATTTCTTCCTAGATGCTGCTGTGAGCCTTGCATTAGATACAGTGCCTCAAGCTCCTAGGATTATTTAGTAAGCTAACCTACAAAAATGTATATATCAGAATTTCAGATGCTGCACAAAGAAGTTAGTCAGGCTCTAGTTCTGCACGTGCTGTTTGATGCAGCAATCAGTATGCCTGGGAAGCAAGTGCCACCAGAACTTGCAAATACCACCTGCTACAATTCCATTTTTGTTACATGGTAAGAAACTGGCAACAGCTCCTGCTACCTTTCTTTCCTGCAGCACTTACACCTTTTACAAGGTTAAAACTTGTTAGCAATGCTTGAAGACTCTCCAGGGATGAGCAGAATATTCACCTGTTTGTCACTGCCTATTGCCAAGACAACAGACTAGGTAAGTACGCATGCAAACAGGTCCTCTGAAGTCAGAACTGTCACTGTTGTATCTGAGACATTGCATCTCCTTGTGTAAAACACTGCTCTGGCCAAGTGAAGCAGCTGTTGACCTCTCCCTAATAAGAAGGAAGCGGAACACAGACATGGAGCACAGCAGTGCTCTGTTCAGAGCTGTAGGCACTTTTGCCATGTTATTGTCAGTAATACAGCTGGCTGTCCTTCAGCTGCTGCATCCACACCAGCTGATCTGGCTCACGACATCTTTCTAGTTTCCCCCACCTCCCCACCAGCCTTGTCATTGCAGGGAGACTGAAAACTCCATTTGCCAGGGTATCCTGGAGTGGGGGCAGAGGCTCGGCGGCCTGACCCTCCCTAGGATGTGCCACGTGTGCAATACAGAGAACTGCTCTGTCTGCCTGAAAAGCTGTGCAATTGCTTGTTTCTCCAAGTTTTCCCTTGTTATGTCATACATCTACAAAATTTCCCTCAAAACCAAGACAGATTAAAGTTTTGTCACAAGGTTAATTTCTGACTCTGGCACTGACAGTGACAAGTCAGAGCTGATGAGACAAACTTAACCCATCTGACTGGAAGGCTTTTCAGCCTGCGCTAAAAGTCAGTCCAAAGCAACCTGACAGTAACTTTCTAATGATGTTCCCACTCATTGTGAATTCACTGTACGAATGTTGTCACAATGTTCTGTAAAGCTGGAGGGGAAAACAGTTGCAGAAAATTTCTCATAAGCATAAGGTCACTCATGGACCTGGAGATCTTTGAAAACTGTACTGGCAGTGCATCTAAGAATAGAAGCTTGATATTCACCGAAACATTAATTACTTGCTGTATCAGTCTGTGGAGTGGGAAAGAATACAGAAAATCATATATAGATTACAGGAAGCTGATTACTGCTGAAGTAAAACTTAAGATGTTCAGTTCCCTATAATGCTAACAAATGTCCCTAGAACAATGAGTAATGTAAAAACGGAGGAGAAAGCTTTAAAACACTGCATTAATCTTGCTCAGTGCATAAGGAAAGAAAGTAATGTAAAAAAACCAAAAAATGAAATAGCCAGCTTAATTTCAGCTTCCAGGCTGAGTGAAGTTTAAAGGAGAGGGGGGAATAAATAAGCAGCAGAGATAGAAAAATTAAAATGGATTTCTATAACCTACTTTCCAGTTCTCTTTAGTAGTCGTAGATTTACAACTGTTATTTACCAAAGCAAGTAGTTGGTTTTAATTTTTCTTTAAGAAGGCAAATCACAACAGCATTAATTATATACTCTGTGCTTCTCATGCAAGATCTTGGTCAGGGTGCCAGAACTCCTTAGGTGGAGGATACTGACCATATGTTCTGCCTCACCGCTCCACTCCCCCCTCTCCCTCTGCGTGCTGCATAGCCCCATTCACTTTTCAATTTGCGATCTGGCCAGGCACTCTCCCCTTCGTCTGCAGCAGATTGTTTATTTCCTTGGTGGCCACCTTTGCCTCCAGGCTACTCTGACCATACAACAGTATTGCAAGTGAGACAGTCAAATCACAGCAGATGTGTCACCTCCCTTCCCTCCTCGGCCTGTCTGGGCAGCAGCTTGGCTAGCTGAAGACCTGTTATTCACCACATTTCTTCCTTCCTTCCCTCAAACTCTCACTGCTGCTGTTGTATTTTTTCCTAATGCATGTTTAACTACACTATTCTGTAGCCATTACCACTTACTGTTCACCTCCATAGTGCCTAATTGATTCTTCTGCCAGTTGGTGGCAGTTGCCAGCACCTGCTCAGACCATTTTGCAGTTACTTTGGATCATAGAGTTGTGACAGATTCATTTTTTTGTACATAGGAGCTAGAAGTGAACAACAGAAGGGCTGTGTTTTGGGTTGATGGTCTTTTCTACCCAATTATATGTTTTTCAACTTTGAGAAAATCTTCCATTGTAAGTATCTGATACAAGTCATGAGATCAGAGAATACTAATGAGATCAGACGATGCTTGCTTTTTGTTTCTTAGAATTATTTTTGGTACCGTTGTTGCTCTCAGTCTCAGTTACCTGGGCTTCTTACAAAGTCTACAGAATTCACGCTGGATGCTGTTCACAAATCCACTCATTTATCCACAAACTCCGGTCTGAATTGCTCAATGCCACTTCAACCGCGGCAGCCTGAGCACACCTGTGTGCTGCCCCTCTCCCCGGTGACGCAGCACAGCCAAAATCCCTCTGACAACCCCCCCTCGCTGTGCCAGCCTTGTGCTCTTTGTGCCTCAGCCCTTCCAGTGTGGCCCAGTCATGCCAAAGGCCTTTCAGCCACCAGCCTTGCGGGAGGCTGGCCGCTGGCCACCACTGATCCACGGGCCAGCTCCAAACCGGCAGAGTCAACTGCCAGGGTACAAAGCCAGCAAGGACTATGCTGGATGAGCCGCACCGAGCAGGAGGGCTGAGAGGATGCACAAACACAATGCTCTGCGCTGGCAGCTAACTGTTAACAGAGCTTAGTGCTTACGTTTGGAAAAGGCTCCCATCTCTGTGAACTCACCACCCGTTAATTAGGGTTTGGTGGAGTTGTTTTTCTAGTACCCTCAGCATACAAATCTAGAAAAGTAAATATTAAAAATTTATTAAAATAAAAAAAACCCAGAAGTACACAACATCAGTTATTTTTTTCCAAGACTGATTCAGCAATCTTTAGTTCTCCCTGCAGCGGTGATCTCCTATGGCTGTGTATATGCACCATCAAATTATTTTTAAACAGCATGAATTTACTACTTTTTCTCCACAAAACCCCCTTAACATTACGGGTATTTCATTAGTAACTAAAATTCTAGGACAGCAGGTGTCTACCTAATTGAAGTACAGCTAAACCACTGGATTTGTCCTCATTATTGCTACCATCAGTCACAAATTATCACCCTTTGTGCCTTAAAAACTGTCATGCTTCATAACTCAGCAGAGTGCCCAAGCGTGAGCTTCTCTCCTCGGCTCAGCTCAAGGCTGGTACCTCTTTCAGAAGCAGCTATAGCAATTAGGTCTTCCCTTGCAAAAGCCAGTCAGTCTCTAGTATATTTCTGTAGTCCACAGGAATCTAGAGCCTTCCTGTTTCTTTTTGGAATAGGTAGACACCAGGAAGAGGAAAACCTTGTCTTACCAGAGGAGCAGTTATCGAAGTTGAGATCTCCGCAGATTACATCAAAAGCCACCAGCTCCTCTGGATTGGCTGTACTGGAGGAGGAGGTAGATTTTCTGAATTCAGACAGCCAATCTTGAAGCATATCCAGCTGCTCACATCGAACAGTAGTATCTCCTGTAGCAAATAACGAAAACAAGAAATAAGACCTCCTTTTAGCATGTTACTCAGCCACATGTGGATTAGTTGCTAAGCTACTGCTAGACACCTTGAGAAAAAGGGTGCAAGATAAAAAATGTGTGGCGAATAGTATCCTCAGTACATAGTGCTTAGCCCACTATGCGGTTCATTAGGAACCACACTTTCTGATGACCTGCGTATCTCCTGGAATCGATCGCACTGGGCACATCGGAAGAAATGAGCAGACAGGGCACCTGCTGCAGCCGGCCAGCCAAGGTGATGACGTTTCGATGATGCGCTACACGTAATCTGGTGTTCAGAGTTAGAATCCTACTTCAGACAAAACCGGACAGCCTGTTCTGGGGTAAACCACCTGATCTTTCTTTCCTTTGCTTTCTCATTTTTAAAAATGAAAAAAATTTAAGTTTCAAGTGTTTCTAGTAAATACACATCAATAGTATATTTACTACTATTGCTCAACACTGCAGTAGTCCCCCCGAGGAAGGGTTCTATTTATGTTCAACTAAGAGTGCCTGAACTGGAAGTATTTTTTCATATTTTTACAGGTATGTGTAAGTACAGGTTTTGGTGGGCAGGACTTCAGCAAGAACAAACCAGATCCTGTTCACCAGTTGCAAGGAAGTTACACCAGGCTACGTGTGCTGTGGATGTGCCCCCGTTCATGGAAGTGACGGGAGAGGGTTGAGATTGACTGGTTGCCAAGTATTTTTCGTTTGTGAAGCCATGTGGCACACAAAACAGCTTTTTAATTACAGCAGCTAACCACACTTAATTTCAAGCACATTAGGTGACATGAAGTCTAAAAAAAAAAATTAATTACTGGCTCTCTTAAAATGATTACAGCAAAAGCTTGATGTGGGGAAAGGAGCATGAAGAACATATTCTAGAAATAATTGTTTACCGTCTTGTCTTCCCTTTCCTTTTGTTCTCACTGTACTTACAGTTAACAGTTTTACTTGTTTCAGATTTGATATCTCAAGTCAGAACAACATTACTTTTCTTCAAAATAAAAGGTTTGTTTTCAAATGCCACAATCGGGAGAGCAGCAGACCCAGATGACTTATTCTGACTACAGTTTTATTTTAACCTGATTTACTGCTTTGTGCTAGCTATTACAAAGGCGTAAAACGCAATTAAAAACATCAGTTCTGTATGTCCAAAGCTGCTTTCAGTGGCCACTATGGAGATGGTGAACATTTAAGTCTATATGCTCCACAGCTTGTTAATCACTAGTCTCAACCGCTTAAATGTGAGCTCCGCAGCACGCTGTAACTGTGTTAGTGGACAGACAAGCTTCAGAGTTTAGGACTTCACCTTCCTACCACTATTAAACGGTGAAGGGTGGGATTTTCTAGGGAGTAGAGGGGTAAAACAACAGTTAAATACAAACTGAATCAGAAATGTTCAACCAAGCATGATTTGATACAATTCTAAATGAAAGAAATATCGAAAAGAACACCACTAGGGATAGAGCGAGATCTAAGCAGGTTCTGACACCAACTTACCTCTTCAGGCTGGTAACTCCCAACAGCAAAGAATCTTGGTGGTTTTTTTTTCTTTCACTCGTGTTATTCCCAACAAATCTTTACCAGTTGGGCTGTAATATAAAAGCAGCTACAAGTGCTTCCTGGATCTATTCCCCAACCTACAGTTTCTAGCTCCTTGTACCTCCAGTTCACGCAGTACCCCAATCGCACAAATCCAGACCGGTGTATTCTGGGGAAAACCCCTTGCTACAACAGCACAAGAAAGCCCTACTGTGAAGATGTAGCTAGACAAAAGCACAAAAAATAGGTCATGTGGAATAATACAGCCCGGAGCAGGTGACGCCAACCACAAAAGGTGTGCGTGACTAACATATACGTTCTGCTTAACTCAAGCTACAGATAAAACTACAGGTTTACAGAAAGCATGAGCTTGAAAGGGAGCGCTGGAGATGGGCTAGTCTGACCCCTCTGCTCAAGTGGGGGCACCTGCAGGAGGCTGCTCAGGACCGTGCCCAGTCAGGCTTTGAGTATCTCTATGGCCAGAGGCACCATAACCTCTGGGTAACCTGTGCCAGTGCTTAGTCACCCTTGCAGTAACAAACATTTTCCTTTGTTTAAATGACATTTCTTGCATTTCAGTTTGTGCCCATTGCCTCTTGTCCTGTCACTGGGCCCCACTGGAGAGGCTACCTCCATCTTCTGTACACCCTCCCATCAGGTATTTGCACACTTTGATAAGCTCCTTCCTGAGCCACCTCCTGAAACTGAGCAGTCCCAGCTTTCTGGTGAAGCCTATTTACAGTCGTGGACTACCCTCCTTTGGCAGCACCTGAATCTTTCTATCCTACCTCCTGTCCCTAGGCCAGTACTTTCATCCGGCCTGCCTTTTTTTTCCTCATAACAAAACTTTTAAGCATGGTGCTTGCTGACCACAATGCAGTAGCATCTTCCTCCCCCCACAAAGTCCTGAATATATGAATTGCTTAACTCTCTGAGACTGACTTTTACACATCCCTGAACTGTCAAGGTTTTTTTCATTTTCGGTGAATTACCCATCTAGCATGGCTTCTCTAGGATGAATGATAAAATAATGCAGCCGTTACCATATGGGCATAAAACTCAGGCAGCAACCTGTCACAGATCAGTGTGAAGAATGTAGCAAACCCACTGAACTGAAACACAAAGGTAAAATTCTCTAAAACAGAAAACTTGAGAAAAACAAAAGACGGACAGGCAAAAACATTTTAGGAGGATATTGTGAAAGGTGTCTGGTAACATGCATTGCTGTTACTGAAAAAGCATGAACTTTAGCGACATACATGTCCCTCGGTAAGAATGCTGAGCCCTTGGAGGAGCAGCGTACACCAGATAACCTCAGGGCTCTACAGAAAAATCGCAGCCTTGGAACTCCAGAAGCCCATGACACTTACTTTCATGTCTTTGGAGAAAAAGTGCAGACCTTTTGATCGTCTGGCATATCTGATTATCCCCACTAGAGGTCATAGAAGTAATTGCACTTCAGTACACTGCGGGGAGCGTGTGCAACGCAGTGAGCTACATTTCCATGACAAACGGTGGGATCCTCTACTGCGACTTGAATATAACTGTTCTCTGAGATTAATATTAAACTACCACTACCCCGATCACTGCAGCTACACAGCAGGTACTGCATCTATCTGTATGCAAAAGTTACTCGTGAGACTCGGCATCTTACCAACTCCCAATGATCAGTAGCTTTGGAGATGAAGATAACTGAACTAATCAGGCACCTAAGTAGAAGAGAAGCCAAACCTGAATGCAGAACAGTCAGGGGAGTGGACATTTCAGAAACTGCTGCTGAAATGAAATAGCATCAGTATATATTAACAGAAGAAATCTAGGTACTAGCTCCCAACACTAACATTCAACTTCTCTTTCCAGCCTTCAGCTCTAATTAAACATTCAGATAGAATCACCGATCTGACTGATTGCCACCAGTGATTAACCAGAGAATAGAGATTTGTGCTAATTGCTCTACACTCTTTTCGTCAGTAACTGGCCTGGAAAAATGCAAATAATTGTGTTGTGACTGGTTCCTGCAGTCAGTATTTCTGAATTCTTTGCAACTTCCCTTCAGCTTCAGATTTTGTGGAAGGATGAAAGGGTAGTGTGGGAAACCCCAGCCAACATAAATACCTACTTCACCTTTGTTCGTTATAGGATAATCTTGCTTGCCCTTTCCATTCACTTCAGAAATAAGTGGAATCCTGGCTTTAGTTAGAACTGTGGGTAGGTGCTACACACTGAGGAACTGTTCTGTCCTGCTCTGAAAGACATTAGAAGCAGCACTGTGGTGGCTGAGCAAATCAGCTGACAGGCCTCATCAGAGGAAATTAAAAGATCCAGTGGAGGTTTTTAAAACCAGAATTCTCAGCACTGATAAGCACTACGGGATATACTGGCAGGGAACCAGGGGAAGATGAGCAAAAGAAAGCTTGTAAAATGCAGGGTGTAAAGCCTAGTCACAAGGAAAAATTGTTCGCAAGACACAGCCAAAGGCTTTGGTTTAGCCGTGAGACGGGCTGCGTCACACCAGACTGTGACAGATGAAGCAGATCCCTACACTTCTAACATACTTAACCCGGGCTAGGCTGGGAAAGCAAAACAACGTAAAAACAAACCACCCAAAAAGCTGAAGCAACAAACCCCCTTCTGTTCTGCTGGGTTACCTTTCAGCCTGGTCAAGTCCCCCCGTCAAGTGCAACACAGCCCACAGCCGCTGTGTTAGCACAACTGAGGGCAGGGGGCAAGGCCAGGCTGCCGCGCCATGGGTACGGCAGCTTTGCCAACCTCAGAAATGTACGCGGAATTGCTGTCTAAGGACGCTGAGCGCTCACGTTCCTCCTGATGGCACCATCAGAATTTCAGACACTGAGGGATCTCTCTCATTCCTGAGCTGAGTTCTGCTTAAGCTGCATGCAGGCTTGTGGAACCTGAAGCCGGTGCTAGAGAAGCCTGCACGGCCAGTGCCTGTACTGCTAATGACTAGGCTGCCACTGAACACAGAGCAGGGAGGTGAACGAGGTTATGAGATAGCATCCATCATGCTACGTCATCCGGACCTGGGCTGGAACAGCTTGAGGCTTACTCTGTTCTGATGGCTTGGTGGGCTGCCTGGAAGCCATGACTCAAAGGGACTTGGGAGCTGGATGGAGCCTAGGCAGCAAAACCTGTCCAGAACATTAATCACTGACTTAATTGAAAGACATAAAAGAACCATGTAAACTTAACAGCCCCTTGAAAATAATTACATTCAAGTCTCATTAAAGGATCCCTTCATTTGTCACTGAAACGCAGCTATTTCCACAGTGGAAATGAAGAGCTGCTTCATAGCACCATTCAGTAATAGGCAGAGATTGAGAGGATGAGCTGCATCTAATTCTGAAGTTTTATTGGAAAAGGAGAGTGTCAGGTCTGAAAAAATAGTAATTGCTCAGAACAGAGTTGGGCCAGCGCACCTCTTGAGAAGAAGCATTAGTAGTTGGTCCCCGACCGTAAGCAGTTGGATCCCTTCACTTCATACTCATGCAAGTATCAGACCTGTCAAGTGTAAGTTTATGTATCCTAGAAGGGAAGCCAAATTCCACTCAGCCACATATGACAAGATGATTTAAACGGCTAACCTTTTAAACAGTACTTGTTTTTATAGATACCACATCTTTACATCGCTGAACTGGTTCTTGAGTAATTTTTTAAATGTGTGAAATGTTATGAATCAGATGATACAAATGAGAAAGCACAGCTCTGCCAAAGTTATGAACTTTAGTTTTCCATTTCATTACATAAACTAATATGATATATCAAAGGACGGTTAGACTCTTAAATCACTGTCTGCTCTATTTGAATGTAGTTTGAACCAGATAAGCCCAAATATACAGAGCAAGAACATAAGTAGGAAAACGAAAGGTTGCATTTTACCCTTGACTGACTTTGAAAATAGAATATTACTTCCCCGTTCTTCTTCTCTCCCCCCTCTTCCTCTTTAATATTTTAGGGATTTCACAAGGTGGTTATCAAAGACTAACTAAGAATACATGACTAGGTAGTAAAAAGGAACAGAACTAAAAATGGAGGTTTATAACCTAAACTAGAACAGCAACAAATCTCTGCTCTGCAGCAGCAATCTCACAGTACATAACCATAATTTCAGAGTTAAAAATAGAAAACCAGAGAAGGACGTTACATTGTTAAAATGTAGCTGAAAAATTCATGAACCTTCTTTAGAACTAGCCCGTCTCTCTAATGTACTTCAGGGACTGGCAGTTTTGTTCCCAAGTCTGTCTGTCTACAACTGAAGCACTGACAAAGTGGAATGAATGCGAGCTGCCTGACTGGGTTAACCCGGACATGCTGCAGCGCGTCGGCTCGGAGTTCTATCATTTATAATACATTACTGTCTTTCCTCAGTCCGCAGCACACATGCTGCCTTCGTGCGCTCTAGGAGGGCTGTGTCATGCTCCCCAGCATGCAGGAGCACAGCAATCGTGGTTGCATCAAGTAAAACTATGGCTATCCATCCCTCTGGCTAAGAAAGTCTGATCTCGCACAAAGGAAAGGTTTGTAGATGTAGCTTTTACTACTACAACTGCTCTTAAGTACAGAACTGATAGTGTTGATGGAAAAGGTAGGAAAGCCCCATCCCTGGAAGAGTTCAGGGCCAGGCTGGATGGGGCTTGGAGCGACCTGGTCTAGTGGCAGGGGTCCCTGCCCACGGCAGTGGGGTTGGAACTAGATGATCTTCCACATCCCTTCCAGCACAAACCCTCCTATGATTCTGATTTTTTTCCATAAACATCCCAAGAATTCCAAGTATCGGTCAAATTTAATTAATGAATGTTCAGGTAAACAGCTAAAATGGAGAAGTATCTTGATTTCAAAATGGAATAAACAAACTGACCCTAGTATCTATAAAAGTTACTAGCTTTTTTCCCCCGTTGCTTCCTGGACTTGGGTTGTAAAATGGAGGTAAGGCCACCCATCTACTGCAATCTTGCTCTGAGTATTAACATTAAAAGAAGAGCTGGGTGCTGAGCTACTATCATTAAAAAAGGTCATAAGATGGTTGAGGAGGCTGAGGTGGATGGATGTGGCTCTACCACAACCTGACAGAGCTATGTGAAACTCCAGTCTGGTTATGGGAAGCAATGGAGTCCACGTATCTCACAGAACCAGAAATCTGCTATTGAAGAACATCTCATTGTTTTCTAAGATTAAAGTTGAAGTGGAAATAAAAAAAATAATTAAAAAAAGCACCTTCCACAGCCTGCTAAGACATTTTGCACTTTATATATCTTTAATGGCCTTAGAAAACAGTTTCATGAAACAGGATACACAGCGTCCTGCGTCCTGCTGTAGTAAACATAATAGTGGAACTGCTTTTAAACACGACCAAGAGAATTTTTCAATGAGTTCATTAACTTGCAAGCCATTTACGTATGAAGTTTACAGGTCAAAAACCCAGGGAATTCGGGCTGCTGATTTCTGGTGGAAAAACTGTCCCAACTTGCATCTTCTGATAATCCCCAGTTATGTACAAAGAAATTATAGTTTAACTGCCAATACAGTATGGGTTGCTGAATGCATTGAGTGATGATGATAGTAATGTATTCGCTAAAATAACAGTATTTGGTTAAGAGGAAGCAAAGAGAAGAAAAGCTCTCAAGGGGTATTTTTTGTGTACCAAAACCATGAAGGGTTAGGGATGTACTTGTCTGCCTTTCACTGGTATTTGCAACACACACTGCACTTTGTCAGAAACATTGGAGGAGCAGTGCTTGCTACTTTTGCAGAAGAGCATCACCACAGGCCTAGGAACAGTGAAACACTAAGGTAGGGAAATGAGGACAGTACCTGCAATAGCTTGCAAGTGAGTGCAGGAAATGTATCCCACGATTCTTTGGTCCTGAGGTGTACTTCCCACTTGCACCTGGAACGGAAGGAAGAAATGAGAAGGCGGTTAATGGAAGACCTTGTACAACTCCACTTCCAACCCCGGCTGCGCAGCCTCCGTGCGCAGTACTGGCCTTGTTCACCGCTCCTGCCTTCTAGCTCCATTTCAAACCCACAGAACCACCAGAGACATGTGCTGGGGCTCACTGGGGCCCCACCTGCTGCTAGCACAGCGATTCCTTCCTGGCCACCACCACTGCACGTTCTGATTCTGATCTGCAGCACGTGCACAAACGTGACTTTCTCCTGCTCTTGGCAGTCCCAGTGGTTCTCTGGCCCAGTTGTGTTGCCACCCTTGTGCGTCACAGCTCTGGTTCATATGCAAGATTCAGGCCCACTGAGTGCCGTGTAATACTCATTTTATATGATTATATATATATAATACTGATAAATATTATCAGCGGTCTAATTCTTGGTGTCTGTGTAAGACTAGAATGCAGAAGCAAAAAATGCCAAGGGAGTCTGGGGAAAAGGATGAAACAGGAAATAAATACTGTGTTTGGCCATGTTTTCTCTACTCCACAGCAAGTTTTGGATTTTGATGGATTTTTTACATTCTTCTTACAAAGTCACTGGGGATTTTTCCTATGTCTCAGCAAAGTGTTTATATTCTTCAGCCCACAGCAGCAGCCCCCATGTCTGTCAGCCAGATGACAACACAACATGCACCCCTGCCCTTACACATGGAAGAAGCAGGGCTTCCAGGGAAGTTGGAATGGAGCATAATTCCTCATCTACTGCATATATTATGATCTTTTACAAATATATTTGCTGGTGGACACACAGGCAAATTGGAATCAAGTTCTGATTTAGGTTTTCAACTCTGTTGAAGGTTTTGGCAGTTCAGGACTTGTGCAGCTGCAGACCAAAATTCCTAATGATTTGAGGATCAAGATTTGGAATGAGGCAAGAAACCAATCTGAGCATATGTTTTCCCTGTTGACAATTGATGTGGCAACATTGCATCGACTACTTAAGAAAATGCCCACAGAGGAAAGCTGTACCCAGGGCTCTGAAAGGAAAACCACAGATGACTCCCTGACACAAGGCTAGGCTCAGATTTCATCTGACACCTCTACATAACTCGCAGAGCTCCATTTCATACAGAGTTTTGTCAGCTTGGTTGGTTTTCTCATTCTTCAGCTATCCAAGAACCATCTGATTCACTTTATAACTGGAAAGTCAGCTTTGCAGTAAGTGAATTTAGAAGTCGCTTGTACTCAACAATGCCTTGTCAACTTTCCGTTTTTGTTCCAGCTAAAAGAGTATGTAATAAACAACTTACATTATTCTGTCCTCAGTCTGTTCAGTCCTCTTTTAGACAGTTTTCCAAATGGCTATTGATGGTGTTCTCTATTGCTGTTCCCATACAGTTAACCTGCTTCAGGGAGGGTGAAGGCAGAGGAAGACAAGGAAAATACACGCAGTCACTGGTGGATCTACCCCTAAGCCAGAGGACTGTGGCAGAGTCTCAAAGGACGTGCCCATCTGCTGCGCGGCAGATTTCCTGGCCCTCCAGGACTGCCTCCCAAGGGACTCTGCCCACCAGGCTTTTAAACAGGCCAAAGTCAGCCCTTTGGGAGTCCAAGGTAGTGGTTCTGCTGAGCCCCCTTCCTTACTTCTGCAAGAATTGAAAACTTCATCACCTCATGATCACTATGTCCAAGATGTCCTCCGACCACCACATCACCCAGCAGTCCTTCCCTGCTGTACATCTTTCAATGCCATCTACCGTAACCACGCTGAAAACACTGCAGGTAATTTTTTCTGTCTTTATGGCAAGAATGTACTGCTTATAATCCTCTTATTGACTAAAGCAGATGGAATAATTTTCAGTGTCTCTATCCAAAAAGCATAAAAGATTTAAGTCTAAAAGCTGAACATCCAAACATAAATTATTGTCAGTTGAGAAAAAGAAGTCAACTCAAATTGGCTTTAGAATTTCCTATGCAGCCTTAATGGAGTGCCTGACAAGGCCTCGTACCCATCAGCCAGTTTATGCATGGGATCGCACTCATTTCCATTAGTCATAAATAAATACGTATCTTACAGTGTCCCTGTGTGCACAGATCTATACTGAAACGGACTCAGCATCTTCCCCCTCAAAAGAATGACAAGAAATGGCCTGGAAGAAAGACTGACGGCCACTATACACACGTGGGTGAGTGCAACAAACGCCCCTCGGGTTTGCCACCATAGGGGAACAGTGCCCCTGGGCTGCTGAGCACTTGCTAGGAACAACGGCTGCTTTACACACCTCCCCCCAGAGGAAAAGGGAAGGGGCCTTCATAAGCACTTTGCTAATTAAAAAGAAAAATAAATATAAAAAAAAAAAAGCTCCAAAGCAAGAGCTGAAAACATTAACATAATTAGAATTTCCTTAGAAAGTGCCAGCATGGAAGTACATCCAAAGCAGCTTGTCTCCCAGATTTCACAATTTGTCCAACTTTTTTGTCTTGTGGGATTGAGGTGTTGGGTTTTTTTGAGTGGCAGTATTGATGTAAACCGCCAAGCAGAGTCATTTTGAGTATAATAATCATCATAATGGAGGCAAATATTTGTGACAACTACTAAGAGAGAAGATAAATATCCTTGCAGCCTCCTAGCCAGTTCTCAGCTACAGTAGAAGCACTAGTGTATTAAATATGGTCTGAAATAAAATAGAAAGGTCTGATTATTCAGTCTAATTTGGTATTTCACAGATGAACAAGGTCTATGGGATGTGCAGACAGGAAAACTACTTGACCTCTGGAATATTACAAGCCCTGTAATTATGCATAAAAACATTCCTTTGTGTGGCCAAATACTGTAGCTACTTTTAGACTGTTCCATTTTCAAGGGTATATTATATTGTGGTGACTCGGCCTGAGCAGCGACGTGGCAGCCCTGCAGGAAAGCAACACTTGAGTGTTCTTTTCAGCCTGCAACGTGTATCTTGGCAGAAAAGTTCCACTTCCGCCAAACCAAGTCAGCACTTCACACTAAATGCAGAAGAAATTTCTAAATTCACATTTACGAAGAAAATAAAAGTCAGCAAATAAGCCAGAGTGGCTCCTTCCCCAGGAGCCTGACTTAAGTTCACCTCACCTGTTCTACCTTTGTAGCTTTGTGTCAATTCACAGGGTAATTCACTGAATTACCCTTCTGTAGGGAACTACTTCCGATACTGCTTTCTAAAAATCATTGTATAGTGTTAGTTGTGTCATGGACCACTCTTCTATGTCTGAAAATTTATATGAAGGCAGTATCTAAATATATTTATAAGTTCCCAATGTTTTAAAACAGGGTAATTATTATAGGAGGAAAAAGTTGTATGTGATACCCTGTTAAACTCTGATGTTACCTAGAGGTAAAGTTAAAACTGAGAGAACATACCTGTGGTTCTTAAAATTATGTAATTTTATATATAACTTAATAACTTTTATAACTTAAAGTGTCTTAATTATATAATTTTTGACAAACAAATCAATGTTTTTCAATATTATGCTGACATATGCAAAATATATTCCAATTCTCAGTACATCTGCAGAGGTTAAGTCATCAAACTAGTCAAACCTTCGGAGGCTAGGAGTGGATCCTGATCACAGTTTGTTACACCTCTAACATTTTGTTAGCTCCTGGGGTGCGAGGGTATAAAAAGCTCATTACAGATGAGCAAGAGGCTTTCTTTTGCAAAGAGGAAAGCCTGTTAGGGTTCTGTTTGAAATTCAGAATGCCAGTTTCTACTGCAACGTATTTACATTTGTCCCCTACCTGTAAATTAAGTAAGTGCAAAACTGACAGTTCTGAATTTTTATTTTCAGTTAAGAGCACTGTGTGAAGTACACAAAAGCGCTTGACATCAAGTACTTATAATAAAGATTTCACTTCTATGCCATAGCATATTAGTACAGTCTGTTGAAAAGACCATGCTGATACTGTGCAAAATTGTCTGCGTTCCTGGAATTGTGTATCAAAAACTTGTCCTGTCTGGACTAAAGAGTGGTATGTCCTCCAGTTAGACTGGTATCAGGGAATAAACGGTGCTCATGAAAGAAATCAGATTAACAAGGCTACAGCAGAAAGATTCTTGTTGGCAAGAAAAAAAAAATTAATGAGAAGCAACAGTTGAAACTTTAGAGCTAGAGTGAAGGCAATAGGTTTGAATTCAATCGCATTACTTGCTATCATGGGAATTGTCTGAGCTAACTGGAAAATCTTGCACATCTCATGTTTACCATACTCTGGTATAGTAAGCGTACAAAGCTGCAAACATGACAAATGTCTTTAACAGTTTATATTTACACCGTTTCTATTACATCTGGATGTCAAGAAAAGCATCAACAGATACTTAAAAACACACACATACACACACACACACAAAAAAAAAAAAAAAAAAAGAAATGCTACCTAAATAGCAGGGGTATTTCATACCAGCTTAAAAACCAGCTTCAAGAATGTCGCTGCTGTGTTAATAAATCATCAGCTACTTGGAAGGAAATGTTCCTCAGTGCTGAAAAATTTGGGCCATGCCATAACATGAGAAACCTCACTCAGTTAAAGAAAATAGATTCTCAAAGCTGACCAATAATGTGTAGACAAAACCAGAAGGTTTGCTACAAAGGTTAACTTAACCTTTTAGTGACATTTTCTAGAAGCTTCACATTGCCAGGAGGTAGCCATTCCAAACAATCCTGAATAGACAGTTTCTTAAACGTGTACCCTTCGATCTAGGTACTACAGTCTAGTATATATACATGTCCAAGCACATGCCACTGCCACTTTCTTCATGGGAAGCAAATCCAGGTGTGCAAACCAGAAGAGAGCTAAAATTTTGGCATACTCCTGGAAAAAGATCTCCAGAGTTTATCACCCCACAATCTACATGCGGTCAATAAACCCAAAGTTGGGAAAGCTAAATAATCTGAAAGCCATGTTAAGAATCCTTCAGGGAGATGGGATGCTATGCAGAATCACTCTAGCTTTGGCCATTATAGTTTAATCACTTCTCGGACTGTAAATGAGCAAAACCATTCATTTCATCAGCTTAGTTGTCCATGAAGGTGTCAATTTCGCCATTGGAATAAATGTGCACTGTAGGACCAACTCCTGCATTATTCTTTTGAAGAGAGTATGTCTCCAAAGTATCCAGCTCTATGGCAAGCAAATTTATGGTGATGACAACAACAAAGCTGATGATGTCCGTGTTTTGAAAAAGAAACGAGCCAGGCTGAAAAGCACACCTGCACGCTCTGTGGGGAAAAAACCCTCTCTCTCCTTAAAAACGAAAGCATGAGCACTGCATTTGCGAAGAACATCATCTAAGCAGGGGCCTTGAGTTCCTGTTTGTCTTAGAAATAAACTGCCACAGACAGACATTAAGAGCAGGGCACAGAAACAGACTTTACAGTAGATGTGACAGTGACTTACTCCCACAGAAATGTTTATCCTACCATATGTAGCCAATATTGTTTAAGTTCAAGGGAAGCTCCATTAAAAATATAGCAGCCTAAGATTCAACCGCATTACTGCAAATGAAGCAACTGTACGTGCAGAAGCAGTGGTAGCTGCACGCACTTGTCACTCAGACCTGCTGGCTTTGATGCTGAGACATGCCTGTAACAGCACACTGTTTACACCTCTCTATTTTGACCACTGTGGGAATATCATTATACACATCCTATGTAATTATGACGAGCAAATGATAGAGTAAGGAAGATAAAAGAAAGCAACGGAAAATACAGTTTGCCTTTCCAGTACAGCTTTTCCATCATCTCCCAAACTGTATCCACCCTTCCTTGACATTTTTTTCCCATTTCAGCCATTTCCCAAGACAAACAGGAGTCAGCACTAAGAAACTAGCTGGAATAGCCGGTCAAACCGTGTGCCCAAGTCCTCCTTCCTGTTACTCTTAAGAGAAGATGCCAAGGAAAACCTGCAACTACTTACATTCACAATTCAAACGTTCCCGTCGCATGAGGTTGACTTAGATTAGCAGTAACTTCCAAGAAAGGTGTGTTTTATTCCTGTACTTTATGTTCTTTGTAGTGGTTTTTTGGTTAGCTTAGACATAGTGGAAAAAGATTGATCTTACTTTCAGTACTTTGACAGCTCTGCCTTTTGCCTTCAGGCATATGTAGCAGCTTCTAAAGAAGACACATTAGTTAAATTATAAATACGTTATTTAAGCATATTAAGTAGTTTGAAATGTTATAGAGGTCAGCTCAAAATTCTGTTTGGTGCTCTGCAATTCTTTCCAGCCACATCTGCACCTGATGATTTTAGAATTCTGTTTTTCCCTTCCTACCACATGACAAGTTACTGTTCCATGAACTCAGAGAATTAGTTATTTGGCAAAGCTCCATTAAACTTACATGTGAGGGGAAGCAGCTGTAAATTGGTGCTGTGAACGAGGGGCTCATCCTCTTCTGAAGAGGAGCAAGCCCACAACTCACATTCTCTCAAATCTGTATTTGATTCTGCACAACAGTTTTAATTTGTCCCCATTATGAAGGAGAAAAAGACCATGATTAATGACGAAAAAAGACCGTGATTAATAACATTAATTATATCAAGGTGAAGGAACATGGTACAGTGCCACGGTAGGGTCTTTTTTTTTTTTTTTTTAAAAAAAAAAAACATCTCAGGCAGGTTCTTGGACTCTATCCAATTCCTGCATTAACATTTTATAGCAGAAACTGAACTTGTGGAAAATGTTTAGGTTACCCTCCTGACTTAAATGGCACAGCTTTAGAGTTACCTAAACAAATCCATGAACAGCACTAGACATTTTTTTTTATACATCTTGGGATGACTGTAGATACTGGAAAACTCATCAAGGACAAGAAAATCTAACGACTGAAATCTCTAGATGATCTTTTCATGGGGTCAGAAAACAGCCATTCCCCTTTTCTGTGGAATCCTTGGACAAAAAAAGCCTCCCCTCGGTATACTGTGCCACTGTACAGCAGAAGTTGCCCCTTCACTCTGAGCCACAACACACTGAGTTGGCACGGGACAGCGAGGACAGCTTACGTGACCCAAGCCAAATGTATCTGCATCAGTAACAGCAAAAAGGAGAACCACAGCGGTTAATTCGGGGAACCCTCATTTTGTCGTACAAAGCAGGCACCTCGAGAGTAGCAAATAGTAAAAACTGTGCTTCATAGCAGTTCTGCAATTAGAGCTACGGCTCCTTCTGCCATCTGTTACCACCGTATCAGCTCTTTTGGAAGCAAGTGTAGCTTTGCACATAAAGCAAAGGTTGCTAGGTTTCCTTTAAGCAATGAATAATATGTTCTCTACACAATTACTGTACTCCCTGGGAACAGCATTAATTTTCAGAGAATTTGAAAAGTAAATCTGTTAATAACCTTAGGAATTACTATTAATTAAACACATGTCCTTTCAGAAATTTAGCAAAAACCACAAGACATATTTTCTCCTTCTGATTCCTTTTGATTTTGTTAGAATACTATTAGCTGTTCAGACTTCCCACATCAGACTGCAGTTTAGCTTTTGCTCTATGTTCACATACTGTGTTTTAAGCAAGAATTCTTATTTTTGCTGAACTTATCTCTCTGGGCAGATGCCAAACCCGAGAATAATTTCCTCCTAAGAACGGTAGGAAGAGCTGCCTTCTATACAACATACTTCCATATCTCCCGGTCTCAGCGGGAGGAAAACCACTCCAAAACCTCTCCTCAGTTAAGAACCATTTTGAGAATGATGCCTCTTTTGTTCCCTTCCCTACCCCAAGTATGCATTTACTTGTCTTCTATGGTTTAGATCTACATTGCAGTTACAGCTATTACAATTTAAGGGTAAGAGAGAGGCAAACTTCTGTCAACAGAATTGACAGTTTTTATTAGATTGATACATCTGGGAAAATATGGACAAGCTCTCTAACTCAGTAACTCATCAGGGCAAGTTAAGGATGTTTCCCGCTTTCATTGCACTACTGTCCAAAACTTACACAAACATCCCCGAAAGACAGTGTAACTAAGGCTACACACTAATTCCTCTATCTAAAAATGAATGCTGACGTTTTGAAACCTCCTAGTAAATTACAAACAGGTGATGCATTACACAATTTCTGCTCAGCACTCATGGATACCTTTTAAAATTGATTTGACTGCAAAATCATCATCCAGTTTCTGAAAGGGACATATATTTTACAACTCCCCTTTAAATCCATCAGAACTACTGTGCATTAAAATTATGTATGTGTCAAACCAACAGCTGCAGAGTAACCGAGGCCACTGCAAGCTGCATCACGTTATATACGGATACATACAAGCTAGCTTTTTTAGTTTGAATCCCCAGCACCGGCTAACATCTGTGTCAGTCTCACTTCCCTCCTCTATCTGCAGCACAGCACCAGCAAGAGACAATTGAAGTGATAAAACCTGCAAAGCAGACTCAAGGGTTTTCTTAGGCATTTTAAATTAATGTGAAATGCAATGCTAGAACAGAGAGTCACGGCAGAGTGTCCCAAGGGCCCAGACTGTCAAAGTATGAAAATGGATTGGCTGATTTATATATTTGCTAACTTCTCCTCTGAGTCTTTAGCGGCAACTAGGAAGAGTGGTTTAACACTTCAGACCTGTCACTTGCATCTAAGTGACGGTTTCATTTCCCCCCCTTCTTAAATGCTATTTTTTCTGTGCCTGTGTCCCTCTTATGTCCCAATGAGACCCTCAGATTGGAGACAGATACATTGCTAGAGTCTGAAGAGATCAAAGTGCTGAATGAAAATCAGTTCTCCTGTAACACAGAAAACGGGCTTTATACAACGGCTACTCACAACTATGTCATCCTCATGCCTCCCGCCTGATCTGGAAAGCATCAGCCCATACAGATGGAAAAAACGATCTCTGATCTCTGTCAGGAAAATGGCAGCAGTGGTAACTTTCGTGGCAGACATTTTTAGGAAGAGAACAGATGAAGGCTAGCAAAATTCCTTTGAACAGCTCTCCGGTTAGCACTTGGGTAGCATGAAATCAGTAGCATGAAACAGTCTTAAAAGCCTTTGTAATTTACTTCCAACTTTCCCTTGGCTGTGACACCCCAGGTGTTAAGCCACAATCAAATCACTTGACCTTCCTGTGCTTTAGTTTCTCCTTCTATTAAGCAGATATTGACCTCTCTTTACTATGCACTCTGCGACATATGAATGAAAAGTAGTATGTAAGAGTTGATTGTTATTATAGCTACTAATAATAACCGCTGAGCTCTCTAAGTCTCTCAGGTAAAATAGTTCCGTATGACTAAGCAAATCTCTCAAATCCTTCCAAATCTCCACTTGAACTTCACAATCTAGATGGCGAAGGCAGGCCAGGAAAGGGGAGGGGGGGAATATGGAAATGGAAAATAATTTCCACTTCTGGAAACAGAACCTATTCCAACGGGAAAAAAAATGTGTGAAATACCTGTACCCTGGCAGTAGGGATCTGGTTTGTAACCAAACTCCCCCAAAACAGTTTTGCCTTTTTGTTCAAAATAATTAAATTTTCATTGAATTTTTAGTTCTGAGATCTTTAATTTATCTCCTTAACAGTTACATTTATGGTAAGGATACCAACTGTACTCATTAAATGAGAGCCATTTCTCTGAACATTTTTTTGAATTTGGATGTTGGATCCTTCCTGAGGTTCAGAAAGATTTGAATAAAGGCTTCATCTTCCTCATGAGTGGAAACATTAAGTTTTATTTATATTTACTAAATATACAAATCTTCTCCTCTGATTGCTTTTTACAATTGTGGAGTTTTTTTGAAATAATAGAGAGCAATTGCTCCTTTACTCAGAGGTGCAAGCTACGCAAGGGGAACAGTCTTCCTAGGTATACTTCCAAACCAAACTGAACTGATGTCTTTTCGACTTCAGAAATGGGAATGCTGTGCTTTCCACAGGAGTCAGGCACTTAAAAACACGGAGTTTGCATAGGACAGAGAGACTTAACTCCATGCCACTCCTGAATGGAAAGCAATTAGGAGACCCTTGTTCTGCAAGGCTCTCTCTTCCTGTCTTCAAAACCACACTGAGATTAATGCATGACTAGATCGTGTTATATACATACAAGGTCTTTTAAGAGGCAATAAGTTACCTAAAAGCAGTGATACAAGCTGTGCATTTTGAATGACAGAGTACCTTGCGTTTTAGCAATGACACCTTCCAACCACAGTTCCGACAGCTTTGCTAGCTTGCTGCTGTCCCACCGTAAGACCTCAAGACTTCTGAAGGTAATTAATTAGTTCTCACTGACTTCAAAAACTAACCAGGCTTTTACTTACTGTAGCTTTTGTCTCTGGAGTCCACACACACTCAGTTGCTGATAAAGCACTTCAAGAAAAACAACCTTTAAACCTACTTTGTTTCAAAGCTAAAATTAAACAGATCATTCCTACTTTTTGTTGTTGTTGAAGAAATGACCAGTGATCACTTAATGTACAATTAAGAAAGGCAGGCACTGCATATCAGGACAGACTTACTCAGAATTAAAAAAAAAAAAAAGGTATAAAGTACAGTATGTCAGAATGACACAGACATAATGAAAAACAGCCTTTTAGCTGGGTCAGAATTCTGTCATATTTAGAAGAATGTGGTAGTCTTCAAATCTTCATAATAATTAGTCCCTGCTCAACTGTAACGTTATTTAACAACTTGGATCCATAATTAAGTTCATCATCCCAGTGGAATTTTGGAAAGAGGCTTAATTTTCTCCAAGAGAAATAGAGACATCGCGGCCTGCCTAGCAGGTTAGTAAATCAATGACTCAGCATTGGGCAGTTGAAAGCAGATTGTCTTTAATCCCCTATATATGCATATGTTGAAGGGTAGTTTTGTGACCCTGGTAATATTGGCATGTTTAGGGTACACTTCCTCTGACCTATTTTAGATACCTACAGTAGGAAGAGAGGAATCCTGCCCCACAGGTGGCTGGCTGTCGAGGAAGCCGGGGATGACCAGCTCCAAAGTCTAAAGTACCTACATTTGACCACAGAATTCCCATACTTCATAAGTACTTAATTCTTTGGAGTGACTCGTTGCAGTGTCTTAGTTTTACTACACAACATGTATGTTCATTGTTGCATGCAGCACTTTAGGATAGAAAACCCAGAATTTAGCTGTTTATAAACAGAAGAGTACAGTACAGAAAGCTTAGGCCCAATTTTTGGAAACCTGTATATAGATACAGATAGGCTTTTGTTTATGTCAAATGTATACAAAATACTGAACTATTATCAGACTGCAAATTCTAATATTTGTGCTTTTTATGCAAGCCACAATACCAGAAGTTTTTGCTTTGTTGACAAATTAGAAACAGTGGGTACAAAAATCCTCACTGATCCTTATTAACAATCCATATTCTTAAAGGCTATTAATGGCTTTTGTTGAGGACCTGTGAGTGTATGCACTAGAAAGTACGTGTGATCTGAGCACCTGATGTATTTGGCTAGCATTAAGAAAAAAGTTCAGGTTTTAGTTAGTGAAACCCATTCCAAAGTAACAAAATCACAAAATCTGAAATCCAGTATTCTAGGAGATTTTCAGACGTGTCTAAATTTGCGTCTCTGCGCAAAGTCTTGGTTCTTGTTTAATCACAAATTAGCAGAGCCAGCTTTCCAGTTTATGAAAAGCACAGCCAGATTCTCCCAAGAATTAAGCCTGAACAGCCACCAGTCTTGGAAAAGCAAAGCATTGCATGAAGATTTCTATTTCTGCTTTTCATGATAAACAGACATATAACCCCAGGCTTCCTGTTCTACCATTACTTCATTTAAGTCAACTGTGTTTAAAAAGCGAAAAAAGCTCTGTGCTCCCCAGTGTCCCAGGCAGGTGGTTGGTTGGTTGTTTTTTTTTTGTTTACTCTTCTTTGCATCTCTCTTTAACAATTGTTGTCTTCTGCAACCAAGACAAAGGGATAGCCATGCATTTCATTGCAATTCTTTCACTTCTATTCTACTGACATTTAGACTTTTGATTGTCTTTTGATTTCCACATAAATGCACAACATGCATAAGCTGGTTTCCAACAGTAATGCCCATTGTACTATACTCATGTTACAAAGCTTAGAATTTGTGCATTTTATTAGAGATAGTTCTGTAAAGAAAGAAATTAAAATTACATTAAAATCCCTTCAAATTTTGACACTTGAAATTATACTAAGTTTACCTCCAAAAGTCCCTCATTATTTCACGCACATCCATCACTAACACAGTATCTAGGCCACAAAACCATATATATACGTTGTATCAGGTAGTCTGGATCTCAATATTGACTCTTTGAACTCTTAACAGAAATGACTGAGAGAAAATAACATAATTTATAACTTGTCACGTATACAGAATCAATATTTATGGCTTCAGAAAGGCTCTTACCTTGAGAAACAAGGCTCCCTTGGAAGCCAAGGAGTCTGTTCCTCTTCCATTGGGGTAACAGTGATAGGCAGCATCCATAACAGGATAGCGGCTGGCAAAAAGGAGACCACTGTTCACAAACTTAAAGCTACAGCAGCCATGGCAACTGTAGACCCCAACATCATAGACAATGTATTCAAAATAGTGATGAAGCTGCTCTTTCAATTTCTCCGCAGCTCTTTTGTCAAACACTTCCTGCAAACACAGAAAGTCCAAGTTGGCAGGGAAGAAAGCAGAGATCTCATGATCAAAGGTCTCATCCGTATGTTTCTTTTTCCGCACTGAAGTCTTCTTCATGATTGAAGCCTTGTAGAGGAGCTTGTTGTTGACAGTGCTTTGGTCCACTGTACCATCTCCAACACGCACTTTAACTAAGGACTCTCGTGAGGCAGAATAGCTGTCTAAACTCCCAGAATCTCCTTCCTTCTGTTTGTGGTTAGGTGTTTTTGAGATCTCTGCATCACCTTCCGGTGAGGGCTCTGCTGGGCCACTGGCATGCGCCTGGCCATTGACGGTATCTGTTTCTGTGTCTGACATGTGGCCATTATCCTCTCCATTTATGCGGACAATGCAAGTGTTCTCTTCTCCCTCATTTGGCTCTCCAGCTCCACCTTTATCTTCTCTGTCCTCACTGTTGTTTGAGCCTGAATTGTCTCCTTTATACTCCATTGATGTTGTCCTTTTGATGCCAGCATTAACAGTACGATTAGCGCTATCTCCACCCTGGGGGGAGACCAAGCTGCTAAAACTTGCTGCACTGATGGATGTGTTGGTAGGAGAATCTATATATATTTTGATCTGTGGTCTGCTTGCCCCATTTCTGATCCTCCGGCCAATCTCTTTAGCTCTAGCCTGTGTATTGAAAACATTATTAAATCTTGCCAGAGAATCTGGCAGCAGGCAAACGTTGGCACTGCCGAAGCAGAAGCTTTTCCCATTCCCTGCAGCCTTCCATTCAGTGAGCAGTGTGGCTCCATTGGCATGGTTCTTGTCTTCTAGCCTGGAGTAGATATATGGCCTTCTGGCTGACTGGAGCGGGGACCATAGCAAGAAGCCAATCAGAGCAAAAGGAAGAGAGGCTACCAACAGTGCCAAGTAGATGGGAGTGGTAATAATGATGCAGAGTGCATGAAAATAGCACGGATCGTCTGCTCTTTGACGTTTTTCATAGGTGGTTGGAACAAAAGAGGCCACAAGCCTATCTGCTAACCAGTAACATGGGAAAATCAGGCCCCAGGAAAAAGAATGCAGAACCGACAGAAAGCTGTTGGGAAATGGGGAAGTGTATAAAACCATTGCAACTTAATTATGACAACACTTCAGGGCCTACTACATGATGTCACTGTATCAAGCATCCATAAGAACACTGGGCGGGGGCTGGGGAAGAAAGGTCCAGTCAGGAGTTTGTTTTTTTTCCAGTGAGAGTCAATAACAAAACTTTAAGAGCACCATTTCACTGTGTTGGAGTAAAAATGAAACAAGGCCACTGTTTTCGTCTGGCTTTTTGGCATCTATATTTGTCGAAGGATGTCATTGTTCACTGGAGGCTGCCATAATGAAACACTCCGGAGGCAAAAAGGAAATCTGTAAAAGCAAAAGCAAAATATAAATTAATAATGATTAAGATTATTTAAGATTATTGGTTTTAAACTGCAGATTTCAGCTTTGAAGAAAACAATGCTAATTGAATATAGCAAATAAGAAAAACAGTTTCACATTTTTGCTCTGAAGACAGACGAGGTCTTTCAAAAGTTGTCTTACCAGTTGGGAAATTCTGACCCGAGGTATTTAGCAAATGTCATGATTAACCAAAAACATTCAAACTGTCAGGGGCCTGATCTTACAAAAAAAACGCTTGGCAGTATACATAAAGCTTTTTTTCTTTCTTTTTTTTCTGTTCGTTAAGTAATTTAAGTCATCTCAACAACATCATAATTTGAGGTTTTAACACTGGTTTTGATAACATGAAATGCAGAACATTTAAAAAAAACAAGTACTCATATTCATCAAACTGATCAACCATTGGTGATGGCATCACCAGTGAACGCAATGTCGCCCTCCATAAGCTTAAACTGTGCTGTTACCCTTTAAGAGGAGCAAAGCTAGATGGCTGACGAAGGCAGAATTCCCATTGACAATGTTTCAAGTTTCAAACCTAGAATGTAAATAACATTAAGCAGCACTGGATAAAAAACATTCACCAAATACGCAAGAGAGAGGATGTACATTGGCCCATGCTTTAAAACCCATCTTTATTTTTGACATCTTGGAGAGATGAAAATTACATACAAATATTTATTGGCATGAGTTCAATTAAAATTTGGGGCACTCAGGTGGTCAAAATTAAGGAAGTGGCAGTTTGATGTGCATTTTAAACATTCTGCAGGGTACCCAGAGACAGAAGGCCATTTCTATTTCTATTTAATAGCAAATAAAACAATTATACGGGACACAGAAGAAATACCCTTTTACAAAGCAATGTCACCTTAGAATAAAAATGCAATTCTTCCATTTTCTCTCACTTTTTAGATTTCTGCTTCTTGAAACCAAGCCCTTGCAACTGGTTTATGTTCCTACTCTCAGCGCATTTTTTACCTGTGGTACACATGCAAGACTGACAACACAGAGTATACTGTACAGGTCAAAAGTGGTGAGGCAGGCATTAACATACATGGCTTAACTAGCTCTCTTTTTACCACACATATTTTTTTCATTTATTAATGATAAGAAAGTTCTTCCTCAGACCAGAGTCCCAATTGGCAGGACTGACTCCTCGTAGCACATCAGATTTGCAGCCATACAGTTCTGGTAGGCACCATGGCACAGAATTTTTTAAAAGGAACAGATGAAGATGAGAGAGTTTTGCAGATACTTCTTCCCAGAAGTGAAACACAACCCTGGGGCAAGCAAGCAAACATTAGTCTGAAAAAATCTAGCAAGATGGCGACAGGGGCTCCTAAGAAAAACTGACTGGAGATAGGAATCAAGTTCTAAAACAGAATGAGAAAAAACAGGTTGGGTGGGGACAAGACCTTCAGAAGTGAAACCAAGCAGTTGGTTGGTACCCAAATACTATAGAGAAGGAAAAGTCAGGAGGTGCATGCGTTAAAAAGGATGGCAGTACCACAACAGAAAATGGCATTTAACTACTGTGTTCTGGGCATGAAACATGGGGGATAGAAGAAAAAGGAGCTGGTTTACTGCAGCAACACACACCTGGCCTTCCAAGTGTAAGAATAACACCCCTGTAACTGCTCACAGCCAGCTGCACATTTTGCCAACACCAGGCAGTCAATTACATTTAATGGAATATACAGTCCTGTGTATTTGCACCTTGACGGTACTGGACACTGGAAAGGTGGGATTAAGGGAGGTGGTTTTTTTTTTTTTGTTTTAATTATTAGCTTAGCATAACTTCCACAATCTTATGCAACATGTTTGAGTTTAAATAAATGAGTGACTAGTCAAGTGCCAAATAACAAATGCTTGGCATTTATTCATTGCCAAAGGCATTTTGGAATGTTGATAATAGGGGGAAGCCTAGCAGATTTGTTTTCCTGAATGATTTTTAGGACTCTTTAATAAGAATGTTCAAAAGAAACTCTGGCATCTACATATCAGATAGAAAAAAATAACTTAAAACCTGTCCAATTATGTAATTACCATTAGAAAAGAAAAAACTGTAAAGAAGCTATTTGGTTCTATTGGACGCTTAAAATGCTTTATAAAAGCGCTGTCTATTTACATAATCACTCAGCACACCAGAAAGGTTCTTGTTTACAACGGTGCCAAGGGTAAACAGAACACTGTTGTTTGGGGTATGTGAAATGAGGACAGACTGCAAACCTTATATTCCAACTTTCAGGCTAATAACCTTTCTGGTGAAACCTGCAGTTGTGTTGCAGAAGATAAGGTCGATTTGACTTTGACTATTTAAAAATCACACATCAGAAAAAATGCAGAACCATAGTGGACCCATAACAATTTGTCTAATTAGGTCTTCTATAGATAAGTATTTTCTTAATTATATGATGACAGGGTGTTACAACTCCTAGGGAAACATGACATCAAGTGACAGTTCTGTAAATAAAGTAGTCAACGCCTGCTCGATGATGCGATGAAGTAAAAAAATCAATCCAACATAACTCATGCTGTTTCTGTTATGGACTGCAGCATCAATAATCTATGAGATAAACAGCTGTCCAGCAAACCATAAGACACTCCACTAAAATGGCTTCACGAAAGCAATTATCCAGATTATGGGGGCATACTAAATCAAAGGGATTCATGCTTACTGTGGGTCCAGTATACTCTCATGTGTATTAGTAAAAAAGGAAGAAAAATGAAGGCAATCAGAAATCCTTTCACAGGATAAGATTACAGACCAAGTGCCATAAAGCAAAGCAGTTCAGACTGAGGTCTGTTTTAACAACATTTAGCAAGAATGTAATCCTTTATAAACACTAAGGACTGAATGATGGTTCAAGGCCACATTGGTGACTTGTACATTTCCTCTGCCTTAAACAGGGATAGTAGCTTTGAAAAGCAGGAATTTGCTGGACAGTTTTTGACTAGGTGCCAGCTGCACTCCTCACTGCTAGCCTGCTCAAGTGGGGAGGCAATGGGGATTTGAGTATGGAGACACATTCCATCCATTTTTCGATGAATTTGTATAGAATTCTCACAACTAATGATACAGAAGTACAAAAACTCCGATACCACAGCAAGTTTTGGACTATGATAGCTGGAGAAAAGGGAGGAGGGAATCACAGATGTCCTTTAAATTTTTGCATGGTGCAGACAGAAGGCATCACCACATCAAGGCCCAAATGAAAAGCGCTCCTCTTGCAAGTAAAATATTATCTTAATTTATTAATCTTATAGATGAAGGAAATAGCACAACTTGCCAAAGCTCTGCTACAGGCTCACTGGCGTGCACACGAACAAGAAGTTTCCTACTCTTCTCTCTTGGCTACAAAACCAGATGCGTGGTACTGCCTCAAAGCCATCCAAACCCAGAGAATTAAGAGAGTCATGAGAGACATATTTTATCTCAACAAGATCTTGAAGGGTGAGGGAAGGCACCATGTGAGTCAACTGCGACTTGGAAAACATGACGTCAGTAACATCTCTCCTAATGCAACGGTTTAGATGGAGCCTAAAGCTAAAGTGCCTAATTCCTTGTGATGAAGGGTATTACTTGGTAATCCAATGCTTTATTCATAGGGGTTTGAGAGATTAAGGGAGAATTTAAGATATTGCAATGAAACAGATATTTTTGTATGCTACAAAGACGTAAACTGCAGTCTTGTTTAGTTGCTTTTATTATTTTCTAAATGCTTGAAGGCTAAAAAGAGAGTTTATTTAATTCTTTTTTTATGGTGGAACATCTCTAACTTTATGGAGCATCTCAACTTTAGTGATAACAAGACATAAGGTGGAAAGGTTTCAAAGATTTTTATGATTATAATTATGCCCAGAAGTATGCTAGAGACATCATAGATCAAAAGAGATGTTCCTAGTTCCAACATCACTTACAAACTAAAGGACAATACAAGTCAACAAATGATATAGAAGAAAAACAACAAATGTTGCAATAATAAGGTTATGCAGACAGTCTAGAAATAGAAAAGTTTTAACTCTCTTTTCTTAGAGAACTAAAACACACTTTCAAATTCAGGTAACTCAAATTTCTTCAAACTTACTAACATCTCAACTGTATTTTTAAAATACTTGTAAATCACTACAAGAACAGCTGTTTTTAAAAAACAGAATAGAACTGTTACAGTGACTAACTGATTGGGAAAGTTACTCTATGGGTAACCTCACATAATAATTTACATATATTCATTAAAACTAGGTTTTCTTGAATTCTGAAAATTACTTGGTCTTCACTGAAAGTCGTAGCAGTATAAAACTGGATTCTAGGAAAGTAGTTTATTTAGACTGTGTTGACTTTGTTAGCTTTATAACTTTGTCACTGTAATTCAAAGCAGACAAATACAGTTTACAACAATGCTACTACTATGCCATGCAAACCAGCAAAAAAATCAGTGTGTGAAACTAAGAACAGGTGAAATTAAGATCTGAATGGAGAGAGAATTCTTACTCAGGCTCCCATCACTGCTTATTAGACAAAGCACAACTTAATTTCTGCTTTCCTCCATGGTCTCATCTGATTTTGCTCCCACACACACTTAATAAAGTCTTTCTCTCTTCATTCAGTCTATTTCCCCTGATTATTCTTATAGATGCTTTTAATTAGTCTAGTTCAACAACTAACTACCCTTCTGGAAAAAAAACAAAAGCCAAACCTGCTCCAAAAGGCAATATACATGTGACCTGTTTTCCATTAGGCTTGATTACCTGACTGTAATTACAGAGATCCAGCCACCTCAAGGTGTCAGTGGCTCTAATGGAGATCCTTTCTTGCTCCCTTGACATCGCTTCACAGCCTGGTGTTTTAACTGAAATCCCGCCATCCTGACTCATTCCATGAAGCAGTTTAAGATGTATGGTAAGGGAATTTAAGTAGTACTTACTGGCTCATCTTAACTTTCACTTAAGTCAGTAACATTTTACAGCTTATGAAAATCTTAGTAAAAACTTAGTAAAAATGTGGATCCACTATGATATGAGAAGTTGAATTAGGTGTATTACTTATACTGATGAATACAGCACTACTCATTCAAACTAAGGATTTGTCAGAAGGAGAAGGGAAGGAGGAAAGTGTTTTTGCAGACATGCATCGTGATGTTAATTTCCCAGTTTCTCCCTAAACTTTCTTCCTTCTTTCTAAAGAAGGTAATCAAACATCGCCTAGCTGCTCTGCAGCTTGTCTCTTTTATGTCTATAGGCCACCATCAGGCAAGAAGCCATTATAAACAAGATGTCTAGCTTAAATGAACTAACCTGTAAGAAAATAAAATATTAAGAAGTGTGAATTTACAAGTCTCAGTGAATACGAGTGATGTCAGCAGTTAAGTACATGTCTGCAGGGGAAAAAACACCCCCACAAGTTCACACAGCCTGCTCAAGCCTCTGGCGTACTTAGTAGGGAGTGGAGTTACGACAATGCAATCTCTGTTCAAAATATAAAGGCATCAAACACTTGGGCTAAATGTTCAAAAGGAGCCTTTGGAACCTCAGTGATGCCTCTTGCTGAGTTGCTGTAAAAGCTGCACATTTAGGCAGATACGATGCTGTTATTAACCACAGCCCTGGCAGCTTAAGGGACCTATGAGGTCCATCTACTACTCGGAGCATATCAGCCCTTCTGTAGCGGAGCCCACCACACTGCAGTTGGATGGGTAGTGGTAGGAGGTAGTAATCATGTTCATTTGACAAAAGATTAGCTGTAGCTGGTCTCCTGATCAGTCATCTTCAGAGAAAAGCTAAGCTTCATGCTGGCATGGTATCCTACATACCTCCTCACCCCAAATGGGAGTTTTTCTATCACAAAGCTGAAACTTTGCTTATGATCAGCCTGTAAAACTTGCTCTGTGCTTTACAGTTAAGTGTGGCATGGCAACAGATTCTCATTTCCAAAAGCAAGTTGTCTCAATTTGGTAGTCCCAGATCATATTCCTAGGCCAAAACCCATACCCACACACCTTCTGCTACCTAAATTAAATTGGATTAAGTGTTAAAGTTAATATTAAAATATAAATGTAATTATGTTAATGTATGGAAACACACATTAAAAATATACCTAAACAATTCTAACTAATTGAAAAACATGACAAACATGACATTTTTTTCTCTTTTTTTCTTTCAAAATGGATGGAAAATTGAAGCTGAATTCATTACTGAAGAAAACAACCAGCTTTTATATTCCAGCAAGCAACCTTGATTCCACTCTGACACACCACGTATCACTTGCTTAAAACTTACATCTGGAGTCATAAATGCAGAGGGGATATATCGTATCTTTCAACCCTTGAAGAGTTTTACTCTTCACATGTACAAGCTGCAGTTCCAACAATGAACAGATAAGATAGTTGGTGTGCCTACACTGAGCTACACACCAGCTGTGCTAATGGCCCTCAGCAAGCCCAACCCAAACACAAAAATCTTCACCAGTCCAACTCCAAATTCTAAACTATACCTTGAAAACTTTGTGCATTCAGAAAACTGTGACTGTGAGTGTTCCAATACCACCCTGTGAACATATACTGACTAGGCAGATACATGCCATGTGGGAACTTTTTTAATAGGGCATTTAGTTCTACTTAATAGGGCACAAAGATCTACAAATCTGAACTCCAGAAACTTTCATCAATTATTTTTATCTTTGTGGAAACAGAAGCAGACTGACAGTTTCTTTTGTATTTTAGAAGGGCCAATGGCACAGATGCTTCTAAAAAATATTATTGTTATGCAAACTAAGTAACACAACAACCAATGACAGTTACTATCAGCAAGGACACACTTTAAAATACAGATTTAAGCGCACTATTTGAGTAACTTCTTCAGGAATTCAGAAAAATAATCCTAATCAGCAAAACTGTCTCTTCTGGTACTGGAGACAAAATCACATATTTGCAAATTATCCACTCATATTCATGGCCTTAAGAGTTAGTAAGAAGTAGCATCAACAGCATATCTAATGGCTGAAAAAACCCAGCAAATACTTCATACAGCTTTAAGTTTTCAGAAAAGCTTTGCTATTAGGCAAGATTTAGAATGATTAAAAAAAAAAAAAATTATCTGACCACTTCGTGATCTCACTCAGTACCTGGAAAGCTAAACATTCTCTATTTTGAGACCTTATTTGGTGTACTTCAGTAGTGAGACAACTGCAGCTTACACATGCATGAATCTGAGACACTAAGCTCTGTTTATACAATAGAAGTGGAATGGGGTCTATTTACAAAATCAGCTTTTAGTGTGCTTTAGCCCTCTATTTTACAGGAGCTGGAGTAATTCAATAATGGCTAAATAAATCTGATCTTTGTAATCTGATCTTTGTAGATGGTTTGTTTAACAAATCTTAGTGAGATGGAACAGTATTACCTTTGGGTGCCCAAGACAGAATTGGAGATAAAATTTTTCCTACTCATCTTTCACCATCTAAAACCTACCGAGGCCTGACTGCAGCCATGCCTAGTCCGTAAATTGTCAGGGGTCATAGGCTCCCTGTAAAATGAAAAGCTGTACTTTCTCAAGCAGCACTCAAGCCTTCAGACATCTGGTTAGTCCAATATGGCTCATCAGATAGATTATAAAGTAATCAATTTTTCCCAGAGTGGGTATTTTTATACTGTTGAAGTTCTTAACAGCTGGCAAAGAACAGTTCTTTTAGCCTACAGTAAATCCAACACATTCCCTGCCAATAAATATCTGTTCTTCTATAAAAAAGCTCACCTACAATTCTAAAAATACTTTATAAAGAAAACTAAGATACAACACAAATTAATTAAAACACAGCTACCCCTACAAAGAAAATTGAAGTACGCTTACTCATGTACTACATACAGAAAACTGGAAAAACAGAGCATTTGTAACTTAAGTAAGTTTTCATAGAAACCCTGAAATTAGACTCCTTAACTCACAACCTTCTGCCCTACCAACAAAGTATTTCCTCAGGGTTCGTAGGGATCTACTTGTATGGCGGAGAATCATAAAAGAATCAGCATTACTCAAAACTCAAGACATAAATACTAAACCTTTCCCCCAAAACTTGTTACCATATCAGCCTCTCTGACAAAAATGCAAGAATTCAAACTAAAAATTCTTTTAAGATTAAATTTTTCTGAGATAGGCTGAGTATTTTTGTTGCGTATTTTTAAACAGCTAAATATAAGTCTATTAAGATTCTGTTTAAAGAAAAAAAACAACCCAGAGCACTCTATACTTTTGACTTTCTTATGTGGTAACAAATTCAAGCAAAAATACTTTGTTTGCTTATTTGTAAATCCATTTCACTGTAATACCCTGGTAGACTGAAGTACACCTCCATCCTCTCAAATTTTAATTCCTTCTTATAAAGAAAGACATAAAAAAAGGCAGTTAGCAGTACTTTTTTTAAAATAACCCATCCAATCAGTTTGTACTTTGTCCAAGAGAACATTTGTTGCCATCTTTACATAAAGCATGGCTGAATTTTGCCAAGATATTACAAAGCTATTCATCTCTCAAATACTCGTGAATGAAATATTTAAAACCACAGAATTTTTTTGGTGATTTGTCTTAAAATCACTTTTAAGAAAGCAGAGAGAAGATTTTGTGCAGATTTATTCTAGGAATGTCCTCATGCCATGTTGTAACTACAAAATCTTCACTGTCTACAATGGAGTAACATGTTACTCTTTGTTACACTGGGTACCTCTGGAAAAGCAGTAAGTTATATTTTTTAAGACCCATGCCAGGTATCTACTTACCATCTAACTACATGACCGCTTCTACACATTTGTAGAGACCCTGCAGTGTTGGGTTTTTTGAAATGTGTTCACTAGGAAAATAGCATTCTTGAAAAAAAATATCATATAGAGTCTCACAAGAATGCAAACAGAAGGACTGCAATATGTTTCCCACTCATCCTAAAACTTATTTCACTTTTTATTAAGCTTTGGGTTATATAGAAAATGCTGATCCTTCCTCTTGCCCTTCCGAGACATCCTGACAAACTGGAAAATGCGCTCAGTGTGTTCTGGACGCCTTACTGTTACAGCACAGGAAGCAATGTTCAGTCACAAAGCATCCTTTGAAGTCTGCTGACACTGCCTCGTAAGAACCAGGTTTCTGGCACTCTCCACGAAATTGCCTGAGTCTCCCATATTTTCTGCTGGCAGAACAGATCCTGGATCACGTCTGGATGCTTCCAACCTTTGTTTCAGAGACTCTTACTCCACATACATCACTGGTTTTGTGCATGAGTTGCAAGGGGGATTCAGTAGAGCAAAGTGAATGAAAAATGTAGGTGGGGTGGGGGTAGGGAGAGGGAGAAACTTATTTCTGAGTCAAAAGATTTTATGTATCTGTGGAAAAACAAGTATAAAAGGGAAATCTCATTTTTGTACTATGGACAGCATGATGTTTAATCCATAACACACCCTGAAATATCAAAACTGTTGTTGTTACTCAAAGCAGTCCATGTTTAGAAAAGAAACAAAAGAAGCTACACGGAACATTCTAACACTTCTACCACTAGCTTAGAGAGTAGCATAAGCCAGTAAAAGAACGTGACAAGAATTTAAAAGGAAAAGAACAATTAAAAAGTGAAAATGAGCAGCTACTTCAATTGCGCATGTATATCTGCACACAAAGTTCATCTTACTGTTCTGTGGACTTATTTTCTGTAAAAATACAGGAACTGTTTAGATTTTTTCTGTTACTAAATACATTTGTAAAGATCAGGACAATCTACAGATATTTCGTTTTATACCCCTGATGCCCATTTTTTAATTACTCTTGCAACTACAATGAAACTAGGAAGTTTTCTACACCCAGAAGAATGAGCAGGAGGGACAGAGTAGTTTATTTACATATTTAAAAGGAATCCCTGTAGTGTTCTTGTATGATCACCAACAGATGATGCATACTAGATGCCCCTCTAAGCCATTCGCAGAAAAAAAATGTTTAAATATTTAATACGCTTTTAAAAATTTCTCCTGACTCAAACCATTACCGTTTTTTTTTGTTGTGACTGGAAGTAAAATGTTTAATTGAAATAGCTGTTACTTAATAAATAACCAGAAGCTGTGCACACAAATGCATAGTATTTCCAGATCAGATCTTCACGCATACTTCATGCATGTTATTTTCCATATGCTAGAATATAAGACAAGTCTAAGTAAGATCTCAATCCAAATAACAAAACTTTATAGAGAACCAGAGGCACTGACTCCAAAATAGACCTGGGTCTATCTCCTGTATAAACAACTTGATCTCAGGAATACATTTAGGATGCAAAGCAAGCATCCGAGAACCTCACTGCTGCCTTTACTCAGTCAGGTAAGCCTTACTGTTGGCACTGTTTATCAAGAAGACAAGATACTACAAATAAACACTGCTATTCCAGGGAAGAAAAAAACCTGACTGCATTAAAATCTGGTCAAAACATGGTCAGGAAAACAAAAAAGTGGGACTTAGTTTTTTTTACCAGATCTCTGATTCACAGTGCAAGCAACTAATTTTACCTTCAAAAAGGTTGGGTTTAGTAACCTCTATGCAGCCAGTTCTACCACGGCAAATTAAATGGGTTTTGGTTTAACCTGTGTTTGTCAAGTTTGTTCCATGGACTGACTGTGCAGTCCACTATTTTCAAGGTGCATCCTCAGACAAGTATAATACCTGTATAAATTATTAGGGTTATAAAAGTGCTAAGAAGTACAGCACTCACCCAGCAGAATTTTTAATAGCGATGCCTAACGCTGGAAAGACTTTTGCTACATCTTCCAAACCAACAGTCTCATCCTGTTGTTAAATAAAGTCACTTTACACTGTGATTCACTTCAGAATTCAATTTTTAAGAGTCATTTTGTAGAGCAGAAATACATTCCTACAAAATTAAATTCTCTTTACTAGAAAAGCAGGCCTTCATACATTGAATGCTGTGATCTTGGAACTGAAGCTCTTCAGCACTGAAATGAAATTTATATTCCAGTGTAAGTTTGCATTATCTCCTGCATGTGACAGGACAGTGGTCAAAGAAAAAGGGGCAAGTCATGGAATGCTATATTTCTGATACTTTTAATCTCCTTATTTTAGGATTATCTGATCCCCACTACATACCTGAACTTGTCACATACTAATATCTGTGCCTGTGTTATGAATGGTACAGCTTCAGTGATGAAACAGCAATATTTTTTTTCCAGTTACCTTTATTAGCTATAAGTTGCATTTCTACCTCTGCTAACTGCTCCTTGCCTATGCTACACTTTGCAGGACGTACATTTACTTGAGTTTTGCAGGCAGAGATGCCATTTGTTTGCTGGTCATGGCTTGTACTCCTATATTGCATTTAAACAGGACTACTCCCTGAGATAAATTTGCATTAGTAACACATACTGGAAAAGTATCACAGAACTGTTCGACAGAATAACTTTATTTATATAATTCTGATTATTATTCACCCCAAATTTTGTAAGATTTGAAATGATGTAGAGGGAACATACTGTTAGTATCCTACATAAAATTTATCCTGATCACTCAAATAGTTTCTTAAAACACCATCCCCTGGATGCCTCCTTTTGAAATGTTTAACGAGGTATACATAAAGAAGGTAATAATTATAATGGGGGTGTAATGAGCTTCACTATCAACGGGAGTCGAGTACAGTAGATTTTTATTTCAGATAGTTACCGCTATGTGCAGTAAACACAGCAGCAAAACCAAAGAAATACAGCCTTTGAATTACCTCTAGTGAAGGGAATTCACAAAAGAGAGCATTAATTTTTATTCTTAATTTGTTATATGAATCTGTCAGGTGTTAAGCTAATAAATCAGAGACTGGAAGCCTCATGTACTGACATACAGCTATATAGTACAGCACACAAAGTAGAAATTCGAATTCCAGTGTGTCATGGCTACAGGTTACAAGAAACCACTTGTGCCTATGCAATTAAACATCAGTTTCCACACAAAAAGACAACTCCTTGTAATACGATCAAGAGAAACAACTGCCTTACCTACTAGCAGCAGACCGCGATCACAAGAGATACCCAGGGACCACCATAATACACGAGCTATACAGTTACCCTAGAATGAACGACCTTTTCCTAGGGAAGACAAGACATTTATTTACAAGCCATGTTCACTCACTCTCGAGCCCTACAGCCAAAACAACCGCACAGTTCCTAAATGCTGCTGATGCATTTTGTAGTAAGTGTTGTCAAGCTGGTCAGGGCCTGGGCTGAGATCTCTGAACTCGCGCAAGACACTGAAAGCAGGTACCACCAGCTGGTTACACTGCTCATTCTGGTTAACAGGAACTGTTCTGATGGGAAATACTACTGGGCAAAAGCCATAAGGCCAGTATGTGTAAAATCAAGCCATCTCAACCTTCCAAAGATAAAAAACTTGTACTAAAATAAAAATGTTTGTGCTCTTGTTTTTTGTTCAGTGTTCCATTTTTCCTAATGAGTAATTTTTCATTTGTATTTCAGACAGTCTCATGCATTTAAAGAAGTAATTTTGTAGCTGAGATTAAAATTACTCTCTGAAGTTATTATCCTGAAACTAATTGAGAATTACGAATGGCACCACTATGGCAAAGAAGTCCAACTGGTAAGCGGTGAAGACAATAAGCCTTTACTGCTCACTCAGCTGATAACACAACTCTACTTTCAGCATTATGAGCAATTAAACAACTCACGCTGGTCAGTTTGAAAGCTCCAACCTAATCTCGCAAAGCTATTCTGGTAAACCACAAAGCTGTCAAGGTTCCTTCATATGCTGCTTAGCATATTAATTATGTCATTATTATACTATGTTTTTAAATACACAGTTGATACATATCAATGAAATTACAAGGAACTGACAGAAGAAAGGAAGGTATAAATACAAGCTACGTAAATTCAAAGCAAATTCATTTAAGTTCCAAACACACACCTTCAGTATGAAAGTCATTCTTTAATGTCAACTTTTATTTAAATGCTGTCTTACTGATTATTCTTTTCCTACATCCCAAGATCTTCTGTGCTGCTACATTATCTGTAAACAAACAAAGCAGAACAAAAACTGAAAGCACTAATTACACACGAATACTTCTCAGAAGCCAAATAGCTGCCTTGTTTTACCACATACATCCCTCCTTTCAATTGCAAGAACTCTGATGAACAAGTTTTGAGGAAACAACTGCTTTTGTAATCAACATTGATCTTCACAAGCAAAAGTGTATTGGCTGTTCCCTGTCTTAGGCCTCTAGTAAGCTGTTATTTCATGTTCACCAGCTACATTACAGCTACTTGACACCGTTATATAACACATACTTATACTTTTATTTAACACGTATGTACTGGAAACTGAAGTATTTAAGTCAGGATCCACTTTTCAAGTTTTTCATTGAGTCTACCTACAACAGCTCATACACACTGATCTACACAACTGATGTGCAACAAGTAATTCAGCCAGGTCTAAACATTTTTCAGACTGCAGCTGTGGCATTTCAAGCACGCCATTCTGAGCACTAACTCGCCAGTCAGCTACAGTCAGTATCAGTCTCTGAAGAAACACAACATCACTTACCTGTGGCAACACCCACGTGAAAAAAGTACTTTGAAGCAAAACTTGTCTTGGTTGAGGAAAAAAGATCAAGAACCTCCAACTTTGCATTACTCTAACAGCACAGATGCTGATTAGCCTACATGATAGACTTCAACTCAAAACACTTCTCATGCTGTGTTGCGCTCAGTAGAATATTTGAAAAGTTGAAATAACAAAGGTTTATGGGCTTTCTGGGAGGAAGCATCTATAAAAAAAACTTATTTTTTTTTAAATTTTTTTTTCCTGACCTCCTACCCACACATGTACCTCCTAAGCAACCTCCCACTGGGGCTCAGAACAAGACCTTCTTTTGTAATCTTGGGATATGCTTGAAAAAATACGTTTGAAGACACAGATTAATACTCATAAGTACCAGTGGTACATTTTAAAATAGATCTCAGAGTAAAGGGCTTGAATAACACTGAATGCAAAATGCTCACTTTCCCTTTTATTACTACACACAAAAGGCGATGACACCTGAAAATTTAGTTAATACCACAGCAGCTGAATGCCAGCTTCTGTCACCAGGACACAAGGGACCTGGATACAGGCGTCAGATGCCACAAACGCCTCCAAGGGAGATCTCCTATTACTGACCTTTTCTTCCTTAATTCAATTGCATTTCAAAAAAAGGCATGTTAAAAACATCATTAGAAAGGCTAACAGAGTAACATGCTGAGAAGTCAAATAGATTTGATTTAAGATAGCTTGTACCTATCACCTGCAAACCCAAACACAAGGAAGCACTGAGATGAACGACTCGACTGGATCCTTACTTCACTAGGTTTTGGAACTCTAAACGCATAGCAATGACTCATGAATGTGAATTAAGAATTCACCTATAAAGACCTAGGCTTTAGTAAGCCATACTACAAATAGAAATTAAAAATTGCCATCAAAGTGCACAGAAGGCTTTATAAATGAATTGAGGTGATTATGTTCCACTAAGTAGAATGACCCTTTCCTAAATCTCATCACTGCAGCAGTCATCCACATGGGCCCCTGCTGACACTAAGAGATAGCAGCATTAGATTTTAAACTACACTGATCCAAAGACTGGACATCATGTTCACTATCCTGGATGTGTTCCTGACTGGAAACAGGACATTTGAAAATAAATTACTTTTGCGTGCATATATTTGGCTCAAAGAACCACTGTGATTACTACCTTACACAGAACACTGTGATTACATACAAACCTCTGGCTTTATGTGAAGGGTAGAGTGATGGCACATTTTAAATTGTGAAAGCTTAGAATGCCACTGATCATGTGTCAGCTTGCTGTGTAAGCCTAAGATTTTAGTGTCCAAATGCTTTCAATAATTACCAGAAAAACTGCATTACATAATTTCTGAGATAATCAGAATAATCAAACTTTAGTTACCAACTGTACTGATATCTTGGTTGCTTGGTACTTTTTTTTTTAATTCAGTCATCTCTCCCCATCACAATGTAAAGAGAAGAGAGCTCTGGTTAGTTCTCTAATTACATCCTTGCCTCCTTTTACAAAATACACAATGCTTCATGCATTAGCAGAAGAATCAAAACAGAACTCTGTCACCATTAAGTAATTTTTATGATATGTAAAAACTGTATTCCCTTAAAAGCTAACTTACAAACTACAGACTGCAGCACATTTCCCAGACAGGCACTGAGTAGTCAAACTCTCAAACATTAAACTACGACTGTCTTCAGTATACACTGATTCTTAAAAACGAAATACATTTGTATTCCAAATACCCTCAGTCTGAACTCTCCAATTACCTATAAAATAGCTGGCCTCTGTCTGAAGCAACACACTTGAGACTTCCCAGGAAGCACAACATACAGTAGCAGTCATCAGCTGTAACTCTAGCAACCACAGGGAAGAAGAGTTGAGGAGGATTATTTGATATTGTGCCTCATACAAGGCAACTGCAACCTGATGCTTTCAGTTTCATGCAGTGAGGCTAGGGCAGACTTTATGCTTTAATTCAATGAAAATAAAAAAAAATCTCTTATTTATAAATGGATAATCTAGGCAATGTTTCCATCAAATCCTCAAAGTAATCATAATGCAGGATGCGTGACTTTATTTTGTTTGATCATACAGACCTGTTAGCCCTAGTTTTTAGTGATTTACTAGTTATTGGACATATTACCCACCATTTCTTTTTCCCTATGGCCTGTGACCACATCTTTCTTTCCCTCAGAAAAATCCTTTGAATCACTTCTATTTCGTGAGGAATTATATCTGTATTATTATTATTTCTTTATGGAAATTCCTAAACCAAGAACAGGTTAGGTATACCTACACAAAAAAGATCATCACCAACCAAAGACTTAGCTATCACACAGCAGGAAACCTGAATCTTACAACATGCCTTGTTTTTTCCTGTGCCTAACACTTTCTATGTCGCAGTTTTAATGCACACAGACATGTTAAGTACCATTAATACATCTTGTTTCTACTCACTCATAGTTACGCAGCATACAACTGCTTTTAAGGTAGCACTTTTACCTACTTTTAGATTTAAAACCCTACCTTCAAGACATGCTAAATTAAAGAGAAATATTACAGGAATGAACCAGAGATGCATCTCTTGTCACTAGCTTTCATATCGAAGTGGTAATGATGGAATTAAAAACTAACTGAACTCTTAGGCCAGGACTAAAGGTTGAGCTCCACAACAGAATAACACTGTAATTCTAAATAACTTGCATTACTTTTTTTAATTGCATCAGGAGGATAAACCTGATGATCAAAGTAATGACCAGGTTATGGCAGCCAATATAGAACAAAGCACTGATTCACAAAATTCTAGACATGTTTTACTGTTTCTGACACCTCTGTATCATCCATGGTCCCAACTCAAATACTGCCCTGCCTTTGCCTCTTTGCCACTGCACAACATAAGCAGCTGAGACATGGTGATCCAGAAACTGGCGAGCAGGAGCTGGGTCAGAAACCTAAAGCAAAGCACATTCCTGCACCTACCACTGGCCCCTAGGCGAGCTCTTGGACCTCAGCGTGCACCTCCTCATTCACTGCCCAATTTCCCAGGCCAAGCTGCCTTCCCTGCTTGAGTTCTGTGCTGTGTTAGACCTTGAATTTAGGCACAGATTGTTAGGAAGGCACCACACTGATCAGGAGCCCAATGAACCAGTGAACCTGCAGCCAGTAGGCATATCAGAAGACAAGCTGCTCTCTGAATAGACAATTTTATTCTTTGAGGCAACAATCAGCTGTGCAATGTTAGTCAAGCAACTTTCCCCACTGAGATCACTTGATTTCTTGCCCTGTGTCTCACCCCTTCACACCACAAGCTTTTAGAAGTGCGTAACTGTCTCTATCTTGGCGTCTTGGATGGACAAATTATTATTCATTGTATAAGATTTCCCATCATATATATAAAAAGATGTATTTCATACTCATCACATTAAAAACTGACGCATTTTCATCAACATAATTAATGTTTGTTGTATTATCACTCAAATAATTATATACAGTTGTGGTTCGAGAACAACACTCAGCTCTGAAATAGCACTCCATCTGTAGATCAATGCAAATGCAGCTGGTAATTCAGCTTTTGTGAACAGGTCATCAGCATGACTAGCATATTAACATCTCAGCCAAGGAGCAACACTTAGAGGCATTCTTTTAAAGGTTAATGAAATGGCTCAATATGTACTTCAGTAGTAATTATTTCCAAGAAACTGGTTAAAAGCAAATGGGCCTCACTTGAATTTTAATTCAAATTATAATTTTAATATGAACAGTTAATATAGGTGTTGACTGGTTGTTATGAATATATGCTTGCTCCTGATCCTTTTGTAACCTGCTAGATTTGTTCAAGTTAATTGCGTATGGCATCACTGATTAAATTCCCTGGAAAAGGACGCAATACTTACATATAATGACTAATGCTCTCAGCTTATTGATTCTAAGTTCAGAAACATTACGTCAGTACAAATGCAGAATACGTGAAAGACAGATGCTATACTTGGTTCACAGAGAAAGCTCACATCAAGAGTAGCTCCTAGTAGCCATAACTATTTAAGATTAAATTTTTAAGCTGTTATCTACTTAATTTCACATTGATTTGGCCACCCACCAAAATAATTTTCTGACAAAACAAATACATACATACACACACTGCAAACATCCGTTTGAAAGCATTCAGCATATTAATATATTGTTCACTGTAAAGACCCACATTAGAGTCCTCCAATGAGCTGTCATTACAAACAGATAAAAGCGCATCAGTTCCAAAGACCTGAAGACTAAGGTTCCTTCAAGCATCCTACCTGCTGCTACACTAAAGTTACAATTATCTTTCGTATTTCTTCAGCTAGGCAGTATGTCTCTTGTAGAGTAAGCTTCACCTTTGCAGCCTGAAATCTTTGAGGGCTTCTTCGAAACACATCCTCATAAAGATCAGACCCTTGATGCAGAACTGCATTATTCCTTGAGTTACAACGCCCCAGATTACTGAGAAACTGGTGAACAAAGGCTCAGTTAAGTCAACCAGCTAGCATTTCAGCTACAAGAAGAGCTGAGACTATATCATAAATGCAGAGACCCTGAACGACTCTTGAAATTAATACTTTCTAATTGCACATGGGAATACAGCAAACGGAAGAAAGAATTAAAAGAAAGGAATTCTTCCTGTATCTTACTGAGGGGAAACATAAATGTTATGGCCAGCTTATCCTAGCTTCATTATCTTCTAAGGAGAAGGGTTCTATCTGCTGAAGGGTACCTACCTCTCAGTAAATTCTGGGGATTTGATTTTTAACCAAAGGTTTGTCAATCTAAGTCTCCTGAGACCCTCCGATTTTTATCTGGTATCACACCCTGAGATATGGGAGATAAAACTTCAAAGCACTTAGCACAGTCTACTAAATGTTGTCAAAGGGATTATTTAAAGCTACTCCCTGTCTCCTGCCAACATAAGGCGCGAATTTAGCAAGAGATAACCCTTAGAATGCAAATAGCAAAGCAACATGGAACAGTAAGAAACAACAATAAAGAGGCAAGCAATATTATATTCATAAAAATAATGCAGGAAGTTTCCAACAAAGAAATAATACTTCTTGCTTAACCAGCACGATTGCTGCCTATGTTTCACAAGAACAAGGCTGTTACAATATCTCTAGGAAATTCTGTACAAAATGCTATTTAGCATCTCTTGAAGTGTTCAGTAGCATGCATTGTTTGTCAGATTTGTTTTATGTGCTTGCACTGGAAATGCTAAGCAGAAATTTTTCACCAACAGTACAGTTTTAAAAACAGACGTAGATAGTAACAGCCAAAAAAACCCTACCAGTATTGAGGTTACATGTAAGTATGAGACATGAAACACTATCTGCTACTATTTCTGTGGTGGTCTATTTCTTTGCAAGCGTTAGTAAAGAACTGGCCTTGACAGAAATGTTGTGCATGAAGAAGGAAAAGACGGAGCTCCACAATCACTGCAGAAATACAGGGTTTTTTTTTTTTCTCCCCCCCCCCCCCCGCATTTTTGTTATGTATTCTGCTTTATTTTTTAACTGCCACCTGTTTTAACATTCTGGAATTTATTATCTAGTGTTCTGTACTTCCTGTATTGTGTGCTGACTTTATGGAAGCATGAGGTAACCTAAATTATTTTAATTAAAATGTCTGTTTGCATCTACAAAATTGTTAAATAATTTTCTATCCTACTGCTCTTACTGTATATTACTATTATTTAAAAAGGCATTTTAAAAGTCTTCAGGTGATTTCTGTTATTACTATAAATCAAATAAGTATGGGTACTATATAAATTAAACATGACACTTGGAATCAAATCTTACAATCTCCGCTAGGCAAAATTCCCAATTGAATTAACAAAGCTTTACCTGAGCTATACCTAAGTAAGAGCTAGAGGAGATGGTCACAGTTACCAGCTACCAACTCTTAACAATAAATAATAATTTAAAAAATCATTCTAATGCATATACTTATTTTTTCCAAGCTCAATTAACTTCTTTAGGTATCACTGAAATCATCTGACAGTAACACCTAGCATCCAAGATACCCGAAAGTAAGCTGAATAATCTGTACAGACAAGAAGAAATGTAATTAGCTAAAATCCATAAGCATGTGCAGTTCAAGAATATAGTTATGATAAACAACCTAACCTGACTTTTAGATTTTCTATTACTCAAGCGCAATCTGCTCCTCACACCTCAGCAGATTAGGCACCCTCAGTGGGAATACACAGTTGCAGCCAATAGCAGACCAACAGCAACATTTTTAGTCTTGCGTATTTTACTCTCTTAAGCCAGCTTTTATCCTTGCATTTCTGTGAGCAGCTCAGGTCTGAGCAAGTGGGAGCTGTACAGAGCCAAAGACAGTTGTCCACCAGTCCTAACTGTGTTGCCTGTCCCACTGGAGCAGATCACGACACTGACACAACTTTGACAGTAATGAAGCCAAAAGGAAAGAGGTGGGAGACATGTCAAAAACAATTAGAAGCACTGGAAAACTTCTCTTCAAAAGGGAACTTACTGTGCATCATGCTAAAACATGCTTATGACTTTCCTTACCTAAAGACTTGATCTATATGAACTGACAAGTGTGTAGGTGTGCATGAACTTTCATGTATGTATTTGCATACATTAACATTGACTAGCAGAACTGTTAAGCTGTTTTATAATCGCTCATACAAAAGCTGTAGGAAAGAACTGGTGGATTTACTGTGGTACGTATGTGCATGTTAATACTGCCAGCCCATCCTTCTCCCTAGTATTAAATGATTCCTTTCATTCAGACAAGGGCAAAGTATTTTTACTTTATGATATATAATCTTGCTAAAAACAACAGAAAGATACTAAAAGTAATTACAGATAATATGTAAAGAACAAAAAAATACCTAAAACTCAGCAGCAATGTATCTCTTTACTGTGTACAGGGATCCCAAGGGAGAAGGGGCTGGGGAAGAGGAAATTCCCTCATGTTCAAATCCCTTCTGGAGATTAATTCAATACATGCTCCCCTGTGGGTTAAGAAACTCCACATACATAAAGTGTACATTCACCTGTTCATTTTCTCCCAAATACGGAGAAGAGATACGTCCTTCAAGAGACACTAAGACAGAAACAAGAATCTCACTCTCTTTAACTCATTAAGGAACTAAACAAGTGACTGTCCCCTTTATGGCTCTGAAAACCTCCTCCTATTAATATCAACTTAAATGCTACTGTAATGGGTGCTGATCTACATAATGTTATGGTAACACATGCAGTTTCTTTCTCTAAACAAAAGATGTTGTTTTTCCAAACTAACTTGAAATCAACCCACTAAAAATTGCTTACAATGAAAAGCTACATTACTAGACTATCTTTTCATAACTGTTAGTTTATATTCATCTCAATGATAAAGATAATTTAAACTATGAAATGAAGTGTTCCTTGCAGCTCAGAATCATAGAGTTGTGCTTTGGATAGCCATCCTTCAATAGCCTTGCTGTCCCTTCCAAACGGGTAAGAGGTTTATATACAGTGTCAATATACATATTTATATATGCGTGTCAACTAGTGGCTCATTTTTACTTTCAGAAATGCAGCTGGAAATAAGTAAACTGCAAAAATTTGCAGGTCTTCTGAATCCTGCCCTCAGTTAATTTTAAGTGCTTTTTTTTTTCTCGCAATTTCTATGCAATTCATTACACACTGGTTTTTCTTCTTGGCCATAATAAAACCTGACACAGTAGTTCACTTTCTTCTTAATTAAAATTATTTCTTGCTTTGTTTTAAGGTTTTGGGAAGTGCTTTATCTTTATTGTCTTTGACAGGGAGGGTACATGAACTAAAAATACTCTGTGGGCCTTTCTGCACTAGCTCTTTTCCTCTCTGTGCTGCCTGCAATTGTGAGGGCTTTTTATTTGATAACCCAGATGGTCTCTTCTAGTTTTACATTCCTTAAAAAGGACACCAAGTACTGTAAACTGATGCCACATGGCATACAAAAATCACAAAATTCTTTAAAATGTCATGCAGTTATTGAGCAAGTTTTAGCCCCATTCATGTAACTTCCCTAAATGAAAAATATCATTTTCAAATGCAGTTTGTCTTAACAAGCTCTGAAATCAGAAAATTAAGCTACCTCTACCATATTAAACAACAAAGGCATAAATGCAGCACGTCTCCCCCAGATCTGCAGCAGAAGTACCATGATTATTGAAAATACATTCAATCCTGACAATATGCAAAAGCAACATTTTTTTGGACATGATGATCCTGAAAATAGCCACCAAGATGTATTTTTGTGTGGAGACAAGTATTTGACAAATACAGGAAGAGCAATCCTCCATCACTACTATTATGATCTACATCTTGTCCTCAGAGGTTATTCTTTGCAGTAACTATCTTTTAATGATCTGTCAATATGCCAGCAAGCACAGTTAGGTCCTGAACTCACAGGAACCCCTTACATGGAATGCAATGTAAGTGAACAACACAACTGATTTTGTGTTAGGAAACTGAGTTTGTAATCCAAGAGTAGCATCATTCCTGCGCATATTCTAGTTGTTCATGTAAGCTATGCTGGTAATGGGTAGCTCAAGACTGGTAAGAACTTTCAGATGGATAACCCTGACTAGATCAAAACACCATTAACACGTGACGACAACAAAATACAAAAAATTTCAGTAAGAGTCAAGCCAACATGGTTTAGAAGCTAGGAATAAGCTAGTAAGGAAACATGACGAAAAGCACTGAATCCAATTAACAATAAATATGAAGATGCGCACTGGAAAATTTAAAACACATCTATGTAACAGTCAACAAGGAACTAACTAAAGCGCTGCTCTCTGTTAGGCATCTCCTTCAGGGTACACTGCTCACAACTCACCCTCTTCTGGGATGCAGGTCAGGGAACCAAACATTTGGTATGGCCGCCTCATTACTAAGAATGCATGTGAGAAAGCGTTTGTTGTTTAGTAGCTATTAGATTTAGAAGGTTTGTTCTGAAATTGTGAAACCAGTAAGAAGTCTTGTCAAAGGCTTTCCAACTGAAAAGCCTTTTTAAATCACCTTTGTTTTCACTCGAGGGATTTTTAAAAAGGCACAAAGAACAGCTTGGTGCTCAAACGCCTTTAAAAGTGTCTTTGACAGAAAGCCACCAGGGAAGTCATTCAGTGTTACAGCTCTGACTTTTTCCAACACTACAAATCAGTGCTTTGTTCCTCCTCTACAAAAAGAGCCACACGGATTTATGCAGTTTCTTCAAATTAAGAAAGAAACCTACCCATCCTCACACACAAAGCACGAAGGTGGGATTTTCTCATCTCCTCAGAAGTCAACAGTTCAAATAAGACTCCATCTTTACCTTTCAGGGCTCAGACAACTTAACTCTTATGCCAGTTTGCAACAGTGGTAACAACCCTATCCCTTCCTTCCAGATGCAGGCTGACCTACTTCAGCAAGACCAATAGAAATTAAAAATAAATAAATAATAATGTTTAAAAATATAATCAAAGAGAATAAGACAAATTCTTGAAAAGTATCTGCAATTAGCAGTAGCAGAAAGAAACTACAGCAATAAGCAAGAAAAACTTTGCAGCAGCAGCAGAATTCTTCACGTGCTTACATGGGAAGAAGTACCAGGCTGTCATACCCACTGTGAGCAGCTGCTTAGGAACAATTACACACTGTCTGGATCACTTTTTTCCCCCCGAAGTCTGCCCACTGAAAGACCAACTGATGTTAAGTTCAGTGACTAGTTCACGATGGGACTTTACAAGAGAATAATTAGGTTGCCTTCCTATCACTCAGTAAATTATGGTAAAACAATCAGTAACACTTTAAAATTTTAAATGCTGCTGCTATGCAAACCCTGAAAACACTAACACACAAAAAAGCTTTTTGTGCTTGTGCTAACTAAAGGAAGATCTGGATGAAGCTGGCATCACATGCATACCACAAACGTGTAAAACAATCCACTGAACAATTTTACAGAATGCAGCAAGACTGTTTTCCTATCATCACCAGAACAAAAGCTTAAGTGCTGAACAATTATAATTAAAAGCCTAATAATCCAAAGACGTGACAAAAAGACACATGCCTGAAAACTACTTAGAAACATAAGTCCTGTTTGAAGGTCTTGAATCTGCTGGCTATGCCTGAATGAGTAAAGAGCGTGATAATGAAGAATTGAACTAGCACAGTTTTGTACAAACATACTGCTTTGATTTCTGCAAATTCGTAGTATTGCCCAGTTAGCTCACAGTTTTGAAATCAAAGCTGTCACAGAAAAAACAAGTATCTCTGAAAAGCCGTAAGGATCTTACTCAACGACAGATATTTGTACTACTGAAGTAGACATCAAAGTTTATGTTACTGGCTGTTAGCTCTGGTTTTGGACAAGCAAACTTTATATAAAAGGGAAACACAAGTTTTATATAAACTGGGTTACTACAGAGGAATTTATTTTCAAGGTTTAGTATCATCTTTGGACTGAAACAAAATATCATTTGCAATAGATAAGGACTTTATCCCAAAATCCACTCTCAATGTCAGCCTTTGAAAACTGATCCACTTCACTCTTCAAGGTCACTACTGAACTGGAAACGTTTTACAGTAATCACTTTTATTTAAAAAAGAAAAAAAAAAATCTGTTCCATTCCTACAGTCATCACTTGCCAGCAGAGCTATATAAAGTGAGACCATTTTCAAAATTATTTGCTGAAATCAGTTTCTGGAGGCTAAAGTGGATCCTTACAGGGTGCTAGGAACATAGTTGCTGCTAACATGCTTAACTACCACGTGATATAAATGGAAGCACAGCCAACAGCTTATTCTGCATCTCAGGAAGCCAGGAGACTTTAAGAAAGAGTCAGAAGAAGCACTTGCAACATTTTTATTAAAAAAAAAAAAAAAAAGACAAACAAAAAAACCCCTTAGAAAAAACACTAGGTCAGTCCATCACTTCCCATTATAAATAAAAGTTGTACATGTACACTTTTACTTTTTACATGGAATATACATACAAAAATACATATATGTACACACACATATATATTTATCCATATACACATACTTTATCTTTTAATTTCCAGACCCTCTAAAAAGATTTAAAAGTCTGATTCAGGAAGATGCTTTTCCTTTTGATCTCAACCTGTTAATGCAACCTTTTTCTATACCTTGAGTTTACTCTATAAACTGAATCTACAGCCAGATGAAGCAGATGATTTTTCAAGTAGGACCTAAAAAAAATTTTTACAAAATCTTGCTTAGCTGTTAGGGTAAAACCTAATGAGGCCTCTGTAAAGAACTTTCAAAGGAGTGTTTATTTCATAATAATCAAAGTACATATTCCAAACAGAAGCACTGTTTTTTAAATGGATATTCCAGCTGCCTGGAATTTAAATGAAAGTGTGACTTATTCCTCAAATTTATGCTTCATTAACATGAAGTTTGCAGAGAATAATAGTAATTACACTAGAAGCACACAAGCTTGGGTGAAATAGTGTTTTTTAAACTGTATGAAAAGAAGGAGGTCATTTGTTTGACACTACCTTTTTATGACATTAATCTGCTTTACAATGGCAGTTCTTGCAGCATATCTGAGTGATGGATGAAGAATCTGAGTACAAGACCATTATCATACTGCTGCCACATTTGCCCTTAAATTCTTTTTAAAAAAATCGTATTTCACCCTCTTTCTGTGCTGAGACATACTGTGCTCTCTTTTCCTAATTATAGGAATGCAATGAGTTACAATACATTTTCATATCTTAGCCTCTTACACGTGCTCTGAGAAGGGTAGCTAATCTCAGGTGCTTTAAAGCTGAGTTATTTTATCACCTAAAGCATTACACGGGGAAGGGAGTATGGGGGAAGAAAGACAGATGAAAGGTTATTTTCTAAGGATGTCCTGGACAGGTAGAGAAACTGGCTGTGATCTAACAGAAAGCTTCTGTTCTTACAGACACCTGAACGCCATTTCATTCCTTAGCCTTCAGGCACCTGGGCTTCAGAGAGGAACCCTGTGAACTAGACACTTAGGTTTGCCAGACAGTTCATACTGACAGCTGTCTTTAGAGTTTAGAATTCAAAGTAACTGATAACATGAGCAAGAAACTAGCTGGAATTAGCTGTTTAAAGATATTCTGTTACTTGGTTAAAATTCTGACAAGCACCTTATAAGGTTGCAGAAAACTCACCCTGTTGGCCTCCACAGGCTTGTTCATCCATGAAATGAACTGAGCTGAGCTCAGTTAAAGGCTTATCAAGAGCACTCACCTAGTGGAGGTATTTGCAATCATACAGCTGCTGGATAGAAGTAACTACATGAAACAGTCCTGGAAGCAGACAGTAGAACACAGGCTGTCCTCAAGACACAGTGTTGTTCATTCTTTAAGCCTTTAGCATTCTCTGAAGAATCACAGGGAGAACATGACAGAGTGGAAACACTACCCAAAAAGGTCTCATAACAATGGTCAGCTGCTGATGTACAGTATTTACTTTCTTCGAGCAACCTCGGCTAGTTTCCACCATTATCTTTTCCAACATTCTTTTCTGAGCATCTCTTGTTTAAATTCACTAGTATCAGCCCACAACAGTCATTTAATTAATGATTTGTTCACTTTCCCCACTGACTTACTAACATGGTCAGATAGCTTTTTGTCCTTGACAGGATCAAGGAAATACAAGGCCAAACCTCTCCAGTATACAGCACTGCCCATAGGAAATATTAGTATAAACAATTCCAAAGCACAGCAGAAGACAGCAAGATCACTCAGAGAAATACGCTAGGAGAAAGCAAAATCCCCAATTTTGTAGAGAGTAACAATTAAAGCAGCTGCTCTCAAATACTGGGAAGTGGAAGGTCCCTGCTTCCTATCACTAAACAACAGGACAACATTAACAAAGGTGTTAACTGCAGGGTTCTCCAAAATACACCCACAGGACTACTCTCATCATTTATATTTGGGGAGTATTCTTATTTAAGGCCACTAGCAAGTTTTTCCTGTCATTTACTCAACCACACTTCACCTAACAGGCTAGGATAAAGGTCAGAGGACCAGCAAGCACACAGTTCACCTGAAAAGGATTACAAAATAATGACTTCAACTGCAAAGAGCTTTTCCTAATGCGTATATACACTACATAACATCTGAATTTTTAGGGTGTGGGTTACTTCAGTCAAAGCTTTGCTCTGTCAGGTTGGAACTGTCACATTGCAATTCCAGATTTGGACTTGGGTCTAACATGCTTCACTCCTAGCCTTTCACATTCTTAGTTGCAACTTTCAAAAATTCACAGTCTTTTTCTCCCATGTTTGTTTTGCTTTTTAGTATTTTATATTAAGTTGAAGCTATAAATAGATTTAGGCAAGTGGTTACATAGAAAGAAAACTGTGCCTTTACAAATGTCTTTAAAACATAAAAGATTTTTTTTTAAAAAAAAAAAGGTGATTCATGTAATACAAGCCTGCTATCTGTACACATACTTAGAAAAAATCTGGATATATTTATGAAGGGATGATGAAGAAGCGTTAGAAAAAAAACTTAAAGAATTCTTAACTCAACTTAAAGAATTTTTCTCCTAACAGATGCTCTGCATATGGTTACCTACTTACTGCAACATCCTTTCTTTTCATACACTAAGTAACTCTTTGGGCTTTTTTCTTTACCATTCCCAAGGAATCAACAGTTCCACACAAAAACATGCTCCAACTGGGAATGTTATGGTCACAGATCTTTATATGCAAGTTTTCTCAAGTCTTATACACAAGCATTCTACAGAAAACATCTGTAAATCTCCCCCAGTCACACTGCATAACCTATGAATCTACAAAAATGTGCTGTAAGCACCTCTCTCCCTTCTGATGTGGGTTCTATCCACCAGTCTCCAAATCCTTTTATTTACTGATCAGAATTTGTCTATTTTGTGCAATTAGATCTAGACTGCCCTGACATATAGTCATGCCAAATATAACACCAAATGATTACTCTGAGATTCATGTCTTCTCGTACCACAAAAATATCCCCAAACCCTGATCCTGTAACAATGCAATACTGTAACTAGTTTTCTTATACTGCTATATGTATTTCCAGACACACATACACCTAATTCAAACAATAAAGGTGCTGTTATCCTTCTGAGTTACTCTCATCTTAACACAATATATCGTGTTCATTTTAAAATCTGCATTTAGAAGTTTTCAAGATTTATCTTTTACATCTTTTCTCTTTGAAGCAGCATTTGTTTTCTTGATGAGAGGAAAGAGAGAGAAGGAAGAGGGTAAAAGATTATTCTGTTTTTTCCAGTGATCATTAATCTTTCCCTATCTTGCAAGAAGTTGACTTACCACAGGCTAACAGTCCCAGAACTTCTTACTCCCTTATAACTTTCTGTTAGTCTTTGGTTTCTCACCCCTATGTCCTCAGACATCAGTCTCGAGCATATCTTGAGTTTACAACACTTTGCTACTGTCCTTAACAAAAGAACTCCCCCCAAAAGTGCACTATTCACAGCCGGCTGAATCTGCAATAAATTGCATCAATGCAAATCATGGCTTGCAGGAGTTTATCCTCTTTGAACACCAAGAGAGTGGGTTGCCACAACTACACCAAAGGCTGTAATCAGGGCAAAGCCTCTGACTTCCTTCCTCCCTCATGGAGGAAGTGGGGGAAAGCAGTAACAGTTTTACATATGTTGATAGGTTTCTCCCAGTGCTGCACAAGGGCTCTAGAACAAAAAAAAGTTTAGCTCCAGGAGGCCTAGCAAGGCTGGGGATACAACTAATGGAGGGCTGAAAGTTTTGACCACTTTGTAACCCAAACTTCCTGTACAATGGAATGGACTGCAGTTTTATACCCTAAACAATAAAAATCTACATTTGGTATTCAAGAAACACTTATCTGCAGCAAGAATTTTCCCATTAAGTTTAGTAATTTTGACATTTTGAAAGAAAAATTTCATATTCTTTCCAGCACATTCACTCCAATATTAGCTCCTTCCTCATCACAATGTGAAATAAAAAATTCTATTAGCTGGCATGTTTACCAAGCCTTGCCAGTTTGTCTTAACTGAACAGCCACAGCAATAACACACATGCATCTGCACAAGCAATGGTTATAAAGCAATCAGATTACATTATAAATTATGAAGGTAACAGACTGAAAAATTTGTAGCTAACTGTGCTGTATTTCACATATTTCAAAAAGATACAGAACCTCATAAGAATGAGTTTCAAGTTAAAATTTCAAGTTGTCCACAAATTATAAGTAAAGAAGATCCTTTGGCAGCAAGAAATCAAAATAATGAGCAGAAAACTCATTATATAACTGTTTTCTACAACTTATTTCATACATGGTCTGAACGACAAAACTATAAAATTTAACAAATGGAATTAAGTAGCCTTTTTTGTTGACATTTCTTAACCTGTCCCAAGATTAATTCATTCAACATTTTCAAGTGTACACTGATAAGTGTAACAGCTAAATTTTCAAAATCTAACTTGCGGTTAAGAAGTTTCTCCCACCATGTAACTTGTTATTTATTCTCTCTTTTTCATAGTTCATGACTTATCAAACATGCAGCGAAGACTGAACTTCAGATCATGTATTTATTGAAACACATTGACAGGTTATTTCATTTTAGTGAACCAGTGAATTCAAAGTTTTCCTCCACTCACTACTAAATTGTTACATCAACTTCAGTACTCAGATCAACAGTCTGTGAAGGTCTAAACAAAATTAGTTCTCATACATCATACAAATCTTAAGTTTATTCAGTTACATTTAAGAAAAGTACAAAACAAGGAAATCGGGGGTGGGATGCTGTAGGAGGGTGGGATTAGGGTTCCAGTGAAATGTGGAAAGCACTAGAGAACATACGAAGTTACTCTAAATACTGGTATTGGAAGATTTTCTCAGCATCATGGCTGAGACTTCCAAGGAACCAAGGAGAAATCTGGAAAAGGAAAAAAAAAAAAAAAAAGCAAAGGAAGACAACAAAGTCCAACAGATTTCCAGGGGAGATTCTGCAGGTCTAGAAACTAAAATATGGATTTGAGCTCTTGAACTTGCTGGTTGACAAAAAATATCTTTGTGTGACACACTGCCCTGCTTACACACATCATTCAAGACAACCCACAGACTGTCTAGAAGTCTCTGATTATTCTTTTTTATATATATAGGACAAAATATATCGTATTATCTCTGATGATCATAATGCCCACCAGAATCAATTTATATGACTATAGTCATCACAGAATGGAGAAACAATGCTAGTAAAATATATCACATAAAATGAAGAGTTTAAGTAGGTGCAGGGATTATGTAACAGGGAGTTTTCCAGAAAGTAGAAAAAGATACTTTTATTTGCTGACTGCAAGGAAAGCACCCAGTGTCCTATTGAGTGCTTGTAGTATTGATCCTTATAGTATTCACCTAGTTTCACAAATACTGCAGAAAGAGGAAATTTCTGTTTACATATATATATGTTAGCATACATATATACATTACATTAATTATTTTTATTGAAGGAGAAAATCAGGAAACACTTACTGATTCCTCCACCTCTATTTTATTGATTTACAGGTAGGATCAAACTTTAAAATTTCACCTGCTGATAGCAAGTATGAAAGGCTTTGGGAAAAAGCTCGGTACTTTTCCAAGATCAATTGATCAAGTGCTTTCAGAATCCAGCAGCAAAACCCAGAAATCTTGACAAGAGCACTGCAATCAGAGTACTAATGGAACACAGGTTGCCACCACAGTACAGACAAAAGAGGAGAATTGCTGTTATTAGTTGTTAATACTAAACCCTGCACGCCTGGATGTCTATTTGCAAACACATGCATAGCATAAGCTTCAAGGAAAATAAAACTACAAGAGTACAAGCATAAGCAAAAAACTGTAACATAAATGCATGAACAAATAAAGAAGAAAAATCTCACAGTATAAGCTCTTCTTGGTAGTTTACAAATATAATACACAGTTAAATAAAACACTGGGATAGAGTTTTCAGCTCAAATGTATTTTCTCTCAAAGGTCACCAGCATAGACTTCCACTTTCTACACAGTCATGTTGAAGTGTTTTAGAGTAGAGACTCCCTAAACAAATCATAGAATGTCAAATATCTCTTACGTATCTGTTAGTCTTTTTACGATGAAGACACCATATGTAATTGCATTTTAACTGCTCATCTCCTTACACTGACCATCTTGTATTCTGCATCCTTCTACTTCATCAGCTCTGCCATCCAAATTTAATATTGCTTATTAATATTACTTATAATAATGTTACTACTGTAATATTGCTTTATTATTACAGTATTTTTTCCTCACTTATAGATTTCCTTCTCTCTTTCTCCATTACAATCACTCATGTTTAATTTAGCTATTGCTGTGTATTTTGATGGACGGTTACATAAAGCTCCAGTTTAATAAGTTTGTTATATAAACACTGTGAATAATGGAACACACTGAAATTACTTGTATGTATGTTAGGACCAACTCTACCCAATGTGTCAATGGACTATGTTGATACTGTTTTATATTATTTTTTTCAAGATGAGCTGCATTAACGCTTATTTAATTCTTGAATACTGTGACTACCGCCTTCATAGCTGAAGATGTTCAACACCGTTATTGTAAAACAACATTAAAGAGTGACAATTACATAAAATTTCCAAGTATTCTGATGACTAATGTTACCAAAATGAAATTTTAAGTACTGGCATTAAGACAACACCTTTCAAAACTAAGGAATAAATAATTAATTTGTAGAAGCTGGTGTTTCATTTAGCACACTACCAGTACCAACATCAACATAAGACATTCAGACAGTTTAGGGTTGGTTTTTTTTTTGTTAATAGCTAGCAAGATCTGCTAGCAGGGCTGGACCAATTAGCTTTCCTAACATCAAAAACATCAAGCAGCACTGAGACCTGTCAGACAGCATCATACAGAGACTCAGAACCACTTTCCCCTGATATCAGAAATTACAAGCATGTTATAGAAGTCTTAATTATTTTCTCAGACATATAGTTCAAGTCCAGCTTTCTTGCTTGGGCAGTAATTAAGTGAGGTAAATTTTATTCTTAGACTTTAGAACTGCATGGGGATTCTCAACAGACTTTACTATCATCTTGGGAAGTCCTAATCACACAACTCTGCTGCACTGGCTTTAAATATTCAAAGAGATTCCTATGAGAGCAACCCATTGCCCATTTAATGTGACTCATAACTTTGCTACTATAATCCCTACTGCCAGCACTGGATTACAATCAACTGAGTCCAGCTCCTTTTTAGCCCATTCTTTGACTGCTATTTTCTCCTTCACTCTTCATTTGCAAATCAAGGCTTATTTAGTAACATACAATCTCTATTTTAAGTACATCTTTCAGGATTTACGTCTGAGAGCAGCTCAGCACATAAAGATTAGTACATGAGCACATGCTAGGATCAAGCTGCAAACTCCAAGGTTCTGGTCTTTATTTGACAAATAAATCCACTACAGGAAAACTCAAGTGATGATTTTTTGAAAACATTCCTGAAGAAAATGGGAGGGGATAAAGGGTAACACATGTTAAAGAGAAGGCATCTGTTTACTAACTAGATGTTGTAATATACTTTCTATTTTTTACAATGCAGTTAGAGTTCGTATGTATGAGGCACACTTTCAATCAGGTGGTTAATTTCCGCATTCAGACAATCTGATGCCTTTTAATTCAGAGGCATATTTCACTTATGCATCAGAATACCAAGCTCATTTCCTGTGTAGTGGAAGGTAGATAGATGTAGTGCATAGAGTTACCACTTAAATCATGTTTCCAGGTGTTCCACCTGACGACACATGATGTAAAGATTAAAGTATCCTCTGTGAGCCGATTTCCTGTGATTCACAATTAAAAACTTTGCACTGACCAGTAAAGGCTAAAAAATTTCAGATTCATTTCAGGTACACATGATTCATCTAGCTGTCGTGTCCTGCTGTTGCTGGCTTCTTCCCGTTAAAGTAGCTGCAAAAGTTGCATTAGTCTCTACAGAAAGTAAATTTATACATCTTGGTTTACGTTATTACACTTGAGGCCTGCTCAGTTCATTAGCTAATATGACCAAATGAAAGCGTTTTGAAAAACACACAGCTTGCTTCATTCATATGTTTTACAGGAAAGGACTGGGGTTACAAAAATCTTTGTTAAGTCAAAATTACAGCTGCCGCACTTTCACAGTCAAATTTTGTGGACAAATAAGGAGCCGGGTGTAACTGCTCAAGGAATTCACTCATCATATAGAGTCACAGGAAAATAGCTTACCATGCAAATGAGACAGTTCAAGACAGACTATCTATCCAAGACAAGAATTATATGCATCACACATAAAATATATCATTAATTAGTTTATGATCTGTGTATTGTTTTTATGTCTGTACTGTGTGTCAATATAACAGTTGTTATGCAGCAGCTCCTAAGCAGATTTTCTGCACTTGTCCCCCTTTCTGTAGTTTAGGCTCATTAACACAACACTTGCAGATACCAAGAATAATTTCATTGAGCCTGGCACAATATAAACACTTAAATACATGAAGCTCTGGGTGCCATCGCAGAAAAACACTCCCAGAACAAACCAGTGGTTGACAGGAAACAGTCAGATGCGTTAGTATCTTAGTCATCTTTAAACTTTAATTTGTAAGTCTAAAGTATACACAGCTGCACCCAGTAGATCTAAACCACAATCCACATGTTCTGGTTTGATAAGCTTCTATCTACTAGCAGACCAGATTTTTAAACTTCATTGTGATATATATTAATCCCTTTCATAATTCCACATAACTAACAGTAATAGATTTAGTTACCTTTTTGGCTGAGATCTTATGTTTTAGCTGCATTTTCAATATTTAATAATAAACACTGAGAAAGTGCACTTGCTGCTGTGCTGAACATTTTTAGTGTAACTGTGTCTGGAAGGAAAGAAACCTCATTGGGACATTATGTAAGTGCCCTTACCATTAATTTCACTCTTTTGCCTTATGCCTTTTGCAAAAATCAGTATGCTAAAACATAGCAATTTACGTATTTTTAATTAGCTGCTATTGCATTAAAGACTGTTTTCCTTAATATGACCTGTGAAAAATCTAAACACACTCAAATTTTGGAGCCACAGGAGCTTTATGATGCTTTCAGTCTAAATCTTCAAGACTGGCATTTCTAGTGCATAAAGTAACCTCTTAGAGACTTTGAAAAAGTGTTAGTAAAATATCCCACAGAATTTCCACTTACATAACCAATCCACTGTCTTTCAAGAAAGTTCAAGTAAGTAAACTTGGCAAGCTCACCATGTTATAAACAGCTCTGTCTGTACTTTGCATGCATTTTTGAGCGGAGGATTGAGAAACAAAGCAGCAGGGGAAAAAATGAGCTGTTGAACTCCTAGAAAGGATTTGCTTCAAGAAGTGACCAAGTTTGTGAAGGTATTAAAAGGTACTTTCCAAAGCAGTGACTAAATCAAAACATTCAAATACGACATTATTGAATTGTAACATACAATTCTAATCAAGGTCTGTGAAGACCTTAGAGATTTATGACCTGCTGAAAAACTTACTGAGAACTATACTCCCTAACCTCTTGTCATCTTCCCCCAACCCAGAAAGCACAAACACAGGGTGGGAGAGAGGAAAATGTAGAACAGTGCCCTTTTCTCAAATCTAAGGAAGGAGTACATGTGCAGTGAGGAAGGAGTAAGCTATGACTCCAAAGGGGGATGCAGCATTAGGTACACACATCTAGAATATTAAGAAAAAGGAGGTTTGTCTTTAATACTTGACAAATACCTAAAGATCAGCTGCAGGCAAATGTAGAAGAGTCACAAATAAGAACAGAAAAACACTTAAACTAAATTTTGTCCTGCATCACGTTCTTATGTATTAGTTTTGCTAGTGGTTCTCTTTTGAAAGACTTTGCTTATCCCCATATTGCCCCCACAAACAGACTGCATGTCCAAAGTAAACGAGAGCAGAGTACAACTCCAACAACTTTACAGAGACAACTTGATGGCGGGCAGAATTTGAGTCAGAAGCCGCTCTTTCTTCATCATATCCCATCTATTTTATAATCCATTTTTCATGGATCTTACTATACACTGTATATTCTGAAATGCCAAGTTCTCTTACACCCCATGAAAATAGCCAACTGTAGTGTGCACACAGAGGGAGAAGGGAACAACAGAAAGACCAAGTTTGCACATGACATTGAACATACAAATGGTAAAATATAATGTACATGAAAGCCTCAAATACTGCACAGCCACATGGAAAGGTACCTCCTACCTATCACACAGAGCTTAATTTCACAGCATCCATCTCTGTGTGGCTACACCCCAGGGAACAGTGTTGGCATGGTAACTGCAAGCTCTATGGCTTGCTTGTTGGGTTTTTTTTTTCCTATTAGAAGTCATACAAATTTTTTGTTAGCTTCAGGATCAAGTAAATTTGGACTGATAGAACTGTTGATTTGGAGCAAAAAGAAAAAGGGGGGGGGTTGCCTGAAAACACAACCAAACCTGCAGGAGGGAGAAGCAGAAACGCAGCGTAGATTAAAAAAAAACCCAAACCATAAGTTATACATGGCTGTACTCCTCAAAACAGTGTCAAGAAAGAATATGCATCAAAACTTTTTCAATCTGACCAGAGCCACATTAAGGACAGAATGGGCTAAATTTCATTTCTGCTCTGGTGCCTTCATTATCACTTTCAGTGGAAAAGCAGAAGAGTGGTCAGAAATAGAAAAAAGTCTTTAAAAGATAGTTAATTTTATTTAAAAGTGACTTCTGTAAATGAGGATGTTTTTCAAACAAGTTTGACCCTAAGCTACCTTCCCAGCCATCATATTTGCAGATGTCAGGTCTAACATTTTTTAAAACAAAGAAGGGGGGGGGGGGGGGGGCGGGAAGGAAAAAAAAAAAAAAAAAAAAAAAAAGAGTGCCTCATATCACGCTTCCATTATTTTTACTACAGAAAAGTAACTGGCAGACTAATGAAACAGTACATATGAGAAAAAATGTCTAGAAATCACCACGCATACAGTTTAAATTTATCAGTAACAGTGTCTCAAGGATGCCCTCAATGTCCCAGTGAAGATTTCCTGTTAGCATTGCCCCTTTCTACATTCCATTTGCACAATATACACAAACTTGACCCAGTCAAAGTCACATAGTACGTAACAAATGATACAAGAATTCACAAGACAATGCTTTTAGTGGATATGCTGTGGAGATGGCAAGGGGCTACTAATATATCCCCGTGACAAGTACCAAACAAATTAAGGAATCTTGTCAATCTAAAGGTTTACTTAACTTTCTCTTTTATACATGCAGGGGTTTACTCAGCAGTTCAAAAACGCACTGAATAAAGTTATACTCTATGCATTTCAGGTACCTATAACATGTGATGCCTCTTTGCACTGCCATATAGTAACATCACCATCTCTCCTTGCAGAAACAAATAGAGAACATGATTCTGGTATCTTCTGGAAATTTCCGTGACTGTGAATTAGACAAGCTGTCACACTGGTATCCCAACTACGTTTTGTTCTTCCAAAGCATATCTCATTTGCCAGATGATGATATAAGAAAGAGAGAGCAATAACAGATTCTCTTTCCTTTTTAAAACTCAAATCTATTTCAAAATCATTTTATCAATTTATTTCATTAATGGTCTAGGGGGCCATTAATCAAATCTCAACTTCATTCTTTCCCAGTTACAGCTTTAAAAAAAAGAAAAGCAATATAATTAACAGAAGTGCCTTGGCAGCTTGTAAGATCTCTCCCATGTCTTATTTCTTCCACTTTACCTCCCCTACTCTCTAAAACGTTAGATCTCAAAACCCAATGTCCTTTCTTGCTACCCACTAATAAAGCTAACCTTCCTCAAAAACATTCAAACTACTCTGGCCACCATCAGTGGGGACAAATGGACGTGGAAATACTTCTGTGTTCATGTTCACACAATCCAACAATTGCTATCTGACAAAGAGAAGCTATAATGCCTGGCCATTTGTAGTGCTGTGTGCCTAATGCTTGCAGAAACAGCAGTGTGCGAGAAGGGGCTCGTTGGTGGGTTTCATGCCATGCTGTTACTTGACTGTTCCATTTTGTAGAACTCAAAGCGCAACCATTGGTAAGCCAACATTAGAGCAGTTCAGAGCATTACACTTCCTGTCTATTAGAAAGATGAATACTCCCAAAGAAAATCCTTTTAGCAAAAACAAGCAGCTGAAAAAGGAGGGGTTATTATTTGTGTTTCAAACAAACATTTATGAGACAAAGAACTGAAGTGACCTGGCACATTTACACTTTTACTACCAAGGGAAAAAAAAAAAAACACCCAAAAAAACCAAACCCAAAACAAACGCAAACTTGTTCTGATTAGTACTGACAATCCCCACTTTTCTGGAGAGCCTATTTCTCACCAGTACAGGTTCTTGGCAGCATACTGATTAAGCAGGTATGGCCAAAAGCCAACCAGGAACCCAAGTAAGTATTTAAGAGCTTTGCTTCTTGATTAAACAGTAAGGTCCTCCACCTCCACTTGAGCTCAGTTCAGCTTCATAAACAGTCCCTCTGCAGAGCTCCACTGTTTCTTGTAGTTAAAGAGTCCAGGCTTGTTCAGTGTGGGTTACCCAGTATTTCTGACTCACTGAATTCTGTACAGTAGCTGTACAGCAGCTTTGGGATGAATTTGCCTTCTAAACATCTAATTTCTTACACAGACATTGAGAGTGGAAAAAGAAAAAAAAAAAAACAAACATCACTTTCCCATAAAGTTTAAGTGGTTCCACTCAATTCCATATTCTTCCCCTCAGCCAGAAACACCTTATTTAAATATTATTACAGAATTCAATATGGTCATCTATTTCTTTTCATAATTTAGCATTTTTAATAATTCTTTACCAGATGGGGCCATTTCAATTTGTGTGTTAGAAAGGACACCAATGGAAGTGCAAGATTAACTTCAAAAAACCTAGTGGGGAAAAAGTTGTTCATTTGCAAATAGCAAATTTATAACTTAAAGCAATACTGGGTGCAATTCTATGCCTTTTTCTATTACCAACTTCATTGTAATGAAGGTTTGAATTGTAGGTCATAGTGTTCACTTCTTTCCATAGCTACTGTAGTTCCACACATAGAGTAGTGTGCTACATTTAAAAAAGAGTGTATTTCAGAGTTAATAAAAAGGATACATGAATCATAAATAAGACATAATTTCTTCAAATTCATTTTGGAATGGTCTATGAAACATTTGAATGACAGAAGGCCAAGTAAGTAGAGTATCCACATTTCAACGCAACATGATCTATGAGCCTCTAGAAACTATCATAAAAAAGCTAAGACCCTGATTAGACACATTCATCAGCTTATTTTCCATGCTAAGACTCTGACTAAAGGCTAAGACCATGTTGTCTTCTTATCTAGGAAAGCTGGGACCAGTCAAGTGACAAATCTTGCATTATATAACCACATTCTTTTAAAACTCAGAACGATTCTTGTTCGCCCATCACCAGGTTCTGTTATCTGCATTGCTTTTTGTTTTGTGGAGTTTGGGTTGGTTTTTTTCCTAAATTATTAGGAAATCTATACATATTTGTCACATGAGTTACACATCTGTATCTTACCAGTGAACTGAGCAGAGTGTTCTCACCTTTCCAATACAAAACCATTTCTTTCTATAACTAAGAAAAAAAAACCCTGCAACAATAACTTTACCTCATTCTTAAGATGAAACACCAGTACAGTTTTAAAAATGAATGCTAGGACAGTTGGTATTTAAGAAGCACTCAAATCATGTAAAACTAGATATCTAGAAAATACTGACTAGAAGACCTAGTTACCTGGAGCTTTCTTATCCACATTACCGTTAGACCAGATTGATTATCACACTGAGATCTGACTGCAAATGACTGGACATAATGATAGAATACTGCAAGCTATTTGTCAGTATTTCTGGGTTTTATATGTAAATAATTAATTTCATATACATGCTAGTCTTCACTGTCTAAATTATTATGACCAAAATCATTCACTAGAACCCCTTACAACATGGTATTTCATAGCATGGCCTAATCATATGCTATATCAAAATAAGATTTGGTAAAGGCAGTACAGGAAATAAAGGAAATAAGATTACACTAATTCAAACACTGAATAAAGAATGGAATGACTGTCTTAATTCAGGCAATTTGAATTATTAATAAACTGTTTGCATCTGTAGAGATTTACTCTATTAGAAAGATTTCCTCAACCATCTGGATCAGGAAATTGGAACCTCAACTTCTGAAGGTCAGATACAACAAAATGGAAAGGGCTGCTCTTTTCCAGAACTTACTACTTTGACTCAAACAAAATTACCTGGAAGTTCATCCTCCCAAGTGGGTAACAAAGTGCCACAGTAAAAAGAGGGATATTGAGATAGCAATGTAAACAGACTGTTCCAAAATTATTCTCAAATACCATAAGGAGATGGCATTTCTAACACCAAAATACCATAGCAGCAGAGCAACAGGTGCAGATGTCACTTTTGTATCTGAGTTTTGTATGTCTGTCATCATTCATTAGTTAACAGTCGCTGCAAGAATAGAAGACCTACTTCCTCCTGCATGCGGTGCCCTCACCTTTCTGCTCCAAAGAAGAATACCTGCTGTGAAAGCTGATAGGCCATAACAGTTTTAGTCAGCCCATTAACCACTTTGAGAATAGAGAGAAAGCTTTTCACTCATGAACAAATGTTGAGTTTGTTTGTTCATTCTTCTCACTGGAAGCATCTTAGATGTAAAATCACTCAGAATATGTAAATCACTTGATCTACATATTAGTAGACCTCTAGGCTTACAATAATAACCTAACTTTTTTCTCTGTATGTAGCAAATTCTACTTCAAGAACAGCACTATTCATCAATGTCCAAATTTGACTGAGACTTCCCATGAGAAATTTGTTGTCATTGTTGCCAACATGGCTAAAAAGAAACCATCAGTCCTTCGTGTTAGATATCCTATCCCTTTAATCTTGCTTCACTGTATCTTTTTTTTTTTTTTTTAAGTATTTTATTTATTATTTGTGACCTCTCCACATGCCATTCTTTCAGTAATTTGCCAGTCTTCTTTACAGACAGTTACTTCCACTTCAAAAAATGCCCTCCTTTCTAATGTTACTCTTCCCTTTTACACTGAAACCAATATTCAAAACTTACTTTATTTTCTAATTGCAACGAGAGACACAATTCTCTTCTACAAAGCCAATAAATATTATAGAGATTCAGGTAAAGAAACGGAGGTAATGTGTTAGGAGTTTCAAAATGTTTTTGCAGCCCTGAAGTCAGGTTTTGCACTCAGGACCAGAAGCTGTCTCTTCCTGATGGTTTATGAGACGCTACTAGAAAAAAACACAGATAACTGCCATATACAGTACACAGGGTGTGCTGTAAATAAGCAATGATATTTAAAAGAAATCCAGTACCAAGCTTTAGAATGTTACATACAAAAGTTAATAAATATCCTCTGAATATATGTGTCAACCATTGTTCAAACATGTATGCCTTGTAATCATACAACCCTCAGAAGAGATGCATACAATTAGAAAATGCTGTCATTGATTTAGGCATACCAGTTGGTAAATATACATCAAATGTACCATAAGAGAGTTCTACTACCATCTGCACTAGGAAAAAAAAAAACAATGATCACTTTTTATGATGCTTTGAAGTCAGCTGACATGGATAATTTTCTCATCCATATTGTAAAAAACTATTACAGCTACAGGATCCTGCACATTCCAGCACTGCAGCTTCTAAAACTATGTAAACAGAAATCTTGGAAGTAAGACAATCAGAAGAGAAAAGGACAGACGGTATTAGCAGTCTAGCATCACTGGGGCTTAGATTAACCACTTCCCTAACAGAGTTCCCCTACATCTCATCCTATCCCACTGCATCTTCTACACATCTGTTAAATGACAGCAATTCTAATTATGTTCTTGGCAAATCTTTTCCATCAAGTACAGTATTCCCAACAGTAATCAAAAGTTATGTTTCCAAGCCTGCATTCACCAGTACATTTGTCATGTATAATAGACATCTTAGATTTTCCTGATGAACGTTAAGTCACAAAAGCCAAATAAATTGCATGACATTTGTTTTGTACTTCCAACTGTATCACTCACTCAACCCTGCCATTCGTTTCTGCCATGACTGAGACATTCGCACATCAACATTTTCCAGTTACAATATTCTTAAAACAAACCAAGCCGCATAAAAACCCCAAACTCAACCAAAAAAATACATTACTGCCAATATGCTTGCCTTGCTATCATTCATATAAGACATTTTTACTATTCTTTCATAAATGTCAGAAATGCCTGTTCAAGAGGAAAGCTGCAAGAGAAAACACAGTAGATTTCTGCTGGATAAGGACTATGCAGCAAACAACGGCATTTTCAGAGCTGTAGGAAAGGTATGTGGCAAAGCATGGTCATTAAAGCAGTTTTCAGTAATCAGGTAATCAAAGGTTTTACTTTATACTAATGCATCATTCTTGACATATAGCTGTATGGTTTTGTTCTACCATCAAGTTGCACAGATCTTAGATGGAGTTACTGAGCACTTCATGCACAGTCCACAGTGATTAGGGCTTTACAATTAGTATTTCTGAAATAAAATATGCTCTAACTACATTAGAAACTTCTTGTAAAAAAAGTAGCATTAGCAAAATGGAACATACAACCAACTTCCAAGTTGAACAGTTACCACAAGCAGTTGTCAGAAACCCTTTACACAGTTCCACACCATCCTCTACAGAAGACTGGATAGCCTTATACAGTCACCACTTGAACTCTATACATGAACATACAGCACAAAAGCGGTAAGACAAAATAACGACTGTTTTTCATTGTGCCTCTGAACTACTTGGTTCTGAAGCCAGACAGACAAGCATACTCTTCTCCTTATTAGTTTTCAGAGGCACTGATTCAACATTTTGTATAAGAACCCAGGAAAATTTAACGGTGCAGATGCTTCTTAAATTTGCAGGTATCAGTAGAACACATTAACTTCTCAAAGGTTTAAAAAAATTCATTTATTTATAATACTAATACCTCAGCTACATTTCCAACGTTTATTCAATATGAATATCCCTAAACAATGTTTAACGTTCCACAACACGTCAGAAGTTTCAGGCCTTTTTTTTTTTTTTTAAAGAATATCCATTTTTCTTTTGCACGTTCAGCACCCAGCCATGGATATTTCCAGCAGTGGGCTCAGCATCCTCTTCTCTCCGCAGCAGTATTCAGCACATTGCATTATGTTTCTAACACTGCAGAAAATTACCGTAGTTTTGCCGAGAGATCTTGACTGCAACCAGTTCCTGCTGTACTTACGGAGAGAGAGTACATGCAACTCTCTATGAATGCTGACCACATCAGAAGACAGAACCTTCCAAGACCTATCAGGGAACACATACCCCAGCTTCCCTGGACTGAAGAGCTAAAGAAGTTTGCTAAGTTCTTTTATCAGTAGGAATCACACAGGTGAATATTCACATCAAGTCCTGTATTTCTGATTTTAACAATTAATGCCAGCCTACCAAAGGTAAGAATAGTTCTCTAGTCAGGGACTAGTGGGAGAAAAATTATATCTGAATTATTATAAATACATAAAAAATATTTGGTTATTCAAATAAGGCTTTAAGGAAGAAAAAGTTTCTGTAACGATACTAAGATTTTTATCGTACAAACACCAATCAATTTATATGCACAAATCTTTGTAAACTCAAGAGCTACCAACAGCTTTCCTGAAAACAAAAAAGAGCCCTCCCATCAGCCTATTATAAAGATTCCTCAGCTACTTGTACATTTAAAAGTTCCTGAACACATACCATTACCAAATTCTTGAGAAAATTTGAAGAACAAAACAAAACCAAATGACATTCCCAACCCTAGTAGTTTGGTGTTTCTCCACAAAACCACACTATGCTCTCAGTCCCCCAAAATACTAATTTCTGTAAAAAGCACTGCAGCATAGACAACCTAATGCTCCACAATATATTTCTAATGCAGAATTTATTACATTTAATACCAGACAACAGGAGCATTGTATATTTCCCAATAAACATTTTGCTTTCTAATTTTGAAGACCTATTTGGAAATCATTATGCGGCAACCTTTTCTCCTCAGTGGGATTCAGCAACAGATTAGCAGCAGTTAAAAGTCTGAGATTTGTACCCTGTGGTTAAGCAAAGGGAAAAGCCATGCTGGTTGCTAATATTTTGGTCAAATCTGACTTTAAAGAAAATAGGCTTGAGACTACCAACTGTGATTTAAGTACTATCCTACATGGGACAAGTTCAACCTTTGCAATAATAGAACAAATTTTTTGATGACAGGTTCTAGAATCATTCTACGACTTTCTGCAGGGGAACAGTTGGACATACAAAAGTCATGCTGCTAATCGCTGTGGCTGTTTGTGAACTTGGTTCACGTACAAGTGAATCTGAATTCCTGCTGACTTCCCTAGCAACTACATTTGGCTTTATACAAGCAACACCTGGAAGTACAATTCTGCAGTTTGTCTGTGAATATGGCTGAGCTGATTATTTTACTTTAAGCCCACAATGTCTGTGAATTCTTGTGAGATGAAAAAAAGCCTATATACACAAAAATGGTTTCTAAACACATAAAAATCCTTAAAATTGTGAGCCAGTTGTGAAGATCTCTGGAAAACTTTTAACAGAAAAAAGAAAGCAACCTACTAGTAATCTCCCCAAACAACATAAAAGTAATAAACAAGCTAAGTGGATCATGTTGTTTACAAAATTATCTAGAAATGGTTTTCATCTTTCTCTGTATGTTCAGGAGACAGACTTCAAATTTCCGTTCCTTTCATTTCAGTAGAGCAAGTAGTAGTAGCAACACATTGTCATTGTCATAAACACATTATCAAAGCCCTTCATATTATGAAGGATAAATTTCCTTTCCAGGTTTTTTTTCAGAAGGGACCAGACTTGTCCAGAGGGTGATCCCCATTATGCAACCTCTACTCTCTGGACAAACCTCTAAGCACCCTATTCAGTACAAGGTGTGCCTCCAGTCCAGTGTTTTCTTTCCCTTGTGCCTCGTTAGGTAGAGCTGCTGGGCCTCCATACCGATGTAAGATCAGTTTTCTGCTTCACTGTTTTCTATTTGGACCGTTCTGGTCTCTTTCCCTTGGAAAGTCCCTATTCAAACTGTGAAGCCTTTGGGACACACCCTGCCCTTCATATCAGCCTCATAAAAGTTATCAGGAATTATTCTGGCCCAGAAGCAGCTAGAAATTATGGAAAAAATAAATGGGGTGCACGGGGTGGGGGAAGAAAATAAGGAGAAAAAAAGAAAAAAAAAAGCCTATAGAATGAAGCAAACTGTACGAGAAATTAAATAAAAAATGCAAAAAAGTAATCTGATCTGTCCTTGTAAAAAGACAGCATCATTCAAAGAAAGCAAACACAGATACCCTTCCCCCCCAAAAAAAACCAGCACACTATAGGATTCAAAAGACAGCCTGCACTTGAAAAAAAGCACAAAAAAAACAATGCAAGAAACATGAGAGAATTCTCTATTTAAGTGACAAGAGAGCCAAAACATGCAGTGTAAAGCCTGTGGGAAAGAGCAGATCTGTTCCCCTCTTCCACTTCAAGTCTTGCAATTATTCAGACAGAATCACTTGATTACATCCCTAGGCTAATGTTTAGATTCTGGTTCTGTCCATGGCTCTTACAGCCCTCTCTGAGATTGCAACAGGTTGGCTTTCCTCTCTCCATCCACTGCGTTGCCATGTGTTCTCACCAACCTAAATGGACAAGACAGACGTTTTTGGAGCAGACCCTGCCTTCTTACATTTTTGTACAATGCTGGTCAAAATTACTAGTCTCTAAAAGATCTAACTAATGAAGCGTCCAGAATCAAGAATTTGCCATGACGCAGTACTGCACTAGATGCTGATCTCAACTGTCATCATGACTAGTTACACAGACATCTGAAAATACATTTGGGTTTAGGTTTTAAAAGTAGTCTAGAACATGCAAGATTCTGTCTTCTGTGAACGCCTATGAAAAGCTCTGTATGAAATTATCTTCTCCAATCAGTAAAGATCTAAAATAATGACATATTTCATCAAAAGTGGAAAATTTTCAACTGTCTACCCTCTCCATCTTAATTTTGGTTCAAAATAATTGGTTTAATTTTAAATAATTGTATTTTGGTTTTAGGACTTTTCTTCTCCAGAAAATAACTGCAAAAACTGATTTTTTATTGAGAACACTAAATATTCCATTTTGAAAATAAATGTAAAGGTACATTAATTTTGGTTCAAAATTTTTTTTCTAAATGTGGGAGATAAATGGAAAACAATTCTATTTGGCAAATGATTTGCAATTAATCCATATTTTGACATACAAGAGATATAAGAGTTATGTAGAAAAAAAATAATCAGGAAGGTCTATTTCCTTTGTCTACAATATTCTTCAGTAGGAACTGATGATGATTCAGAGTTTGCATAATCAGATTTTTAATTTACACAGAGGTTTCAGCCTCTTGGGGGGAAAGAAAAAAAAAAAAAAAGACAGACTATTTGCCTGGAATATAGAAGTGATTCAAAGACCCTAACATTGCTTATGGCAGTTGCCTCGATCTGGCACAAGGAGAAGGCCACAGGTAAAAATCCTGCTGGATTTTTAAGTACACAATAGATTTGGGTGCAGAAGAAACACCCAGGGCCAATAACCCAGAGGTCAATGGAGTAAAAGCATTCTCTGCTATGATCTAGCACCCTGCCAAGGCACCAGGCCTAAAGCCTGGCTTTTCGGTACAATTGGGGCACCAGCCGAGGTCCCACCTTCCCTCAAACCAACAGAACTGTATTATCATTTGCAACATCCCTAAATATGGAAGTACAACATGGCAGACTGTGGAGGTTTGCATTTCTGGTTTTTGCTAGGTATTAAGGCGGGAACATCTTGTCCTCTTTCAAAGCTGTGTCCTGAGCAGGAAGCATATCTGAGGAATAACCAGTGCTCCCAGCTAAGCATGGTATATTAATATCCAGCTCACTCTCAAAGTCATTCAATCTGCACTTTCCTCGTTCCCCCTCTATTTGACTTCAGCACCCGGTTGGCAAGATGAGGACCTGGATTTAAGGAGAAATTGTAACTGCTACTTTTCTCAACTGTGTAAAGACTGGGAAGCCACAGCTATAAATTACCTAGTCAACATCAGCAGGTGAATAGTCAAATACTTGAACTAATAGACCTAGTTTAGATTTATACTTTACATATACAATTAGCCATACCACTCCATTTTTATACTACATGGATATTAATGACATTGTTACACTTGTAATCATACAGTTTGCTTTAATGCATACAAGTTCCCCACGTACTAAATTTACCTTACTGAGCAATAATAAACTTCACATATTCAATGATGTATGCACTATGCAGTCTTCTTATTAGTAAGTGTCATTAAAGTGCCAAGCACTTGTGCTAGTAGTAAACAGTTATCACATCACCATTTTAACAGATGGGAACTCAGGTTTTACTGTGTCAAACTACTACCATAAAACAACTGTAGCACACCAATGAGCCATATTACTTCTGGCTGTTCTTAGAACTTGATTATTCACAATCACTTACCATCATTTAGGTTGAGCATCAGGATTGCTCAGCACCAACCCTGTTCAGAAGACATTGTACCTGCCCAAACTAAGCAACCTTTTTACTTTGCGTCTCACCTAAGAATTATTCAGTTTAAAAAGCTTAGCTCATTTTCAGATTAATGAAGAAACTGTCCCCCAAACAGGTTTCACCACACATCCAAATGTCTAAGTCCTTAGTAGCCTCTCCATAGTCATATAAGATCGTGGGAAATCCTACTTGGAAGGAACCTCAGCAGGCCTGTAGTCCAAACTCTGGCTCAATGTAGGCTCAGCTATGAGGTCAGACCAGGTTATTCAGGGTTTTATTGAGTCTCAAGTCCTTTCATTAATAAGAGCAAGGACAAATACAAGTGTATTTAGCCCATGCATACAAACATTCTTTGAGCTAACGCAATAGAAGCAAACCTCAATACCAGGAGCATAGTGCAGAGAAATCTGACCTGGATCCACATGATCCAGGTTGATTCACAAAACACTTGTGGGCTGAGCTGATAAGTTTCAGCACAGTTCACAGTGAAATTACTACAATATTTCTGGTTCCCATGCTAGGAAGGATGCACAGAACTTGGGCGTTTGCTCCTCCTACTTTAAACTATCAGCTAGTGTCATCAAGAAAAGTGCTTATCCATTTTTTCCGTATCGAAAAAGAATTACAGTTTCTTCAGGAAGAAATACGTAGGTAACTCAGCCTGTTTCCTAGGCCTGTTCTTCATGCACTGGTACATGAGAAGACTATGAAATAAAGAAAAAAAACCCCATGCCTAAATAAGATGTAAAGTTAGTTCTTGATGATTGAACCTTTTTCCAGTCCTCTCTTGTTTCTGCATAAGACTATTGTTTCTTAACCAGAAATTAGATTTATGTAACTCAAAATCACTGAGGAATAAGTTAACATCATTTTCATCAAATAAAAATTAATACAAGAATCATAACAATCTAATATTTGAAACATTTTTAGAACAGTGTGTGTAAAACATCCAATTATATAACTTTTTTCTCCCTACAGGTTGAAAGAAATTAGATTTCCTAAAATAGATGCAGAAGTAAAATTTGATGTTTATAATACACAAAGTATAATTATGGTGATAGAGAATCAGTAGCACATACAGGATTTTGCTAGTAGTGAATAAATGCAAGGGCTGAAGTTGTAGGAGAGCAAGGGGATAGATCTTCAAGTTTCTTGCTGCAGTTCACAAGATTAAAATTTAAGCAATCCACAGAATGAGCAAGCTTTATATTCAAATATTTCTGGCTGTTCAAATTTAGTCTCTTGTTAAGGCTCTATCAAGAGCCTTTCAGATGCAAACAATGGGCTTTTCAAACATAAGACAGCAAATCTCTGATAAAAGAAGCCAACTTCGAGTCAAACAAATGAAGATTATTAAACTTATTTTAATAACTGAAAGCATGAAATAATTTTTTCTCCTTAAAAATGTAAGAATTCACACATAGCTATCAGTCAATAACTGTCAATAGATTTAAGGGAAAGCACTTATTAGTCTTCTATTTTAAATTGGTTCATATGTATCTGAAATAATCCAACTGCATATTACATAGTTAAAGTGCTTTTGTATATAATTTTTTTCAGGTGACTGCCAATTTTGAGAAATTATTACATTTCACATAGAAAAGAGTTCTAAAAAGTTACAGAATGAAAACACCTTCATTCTGCTTGTACTAAGTCTGAACAACAAACTTCCACCTAACATACTGAAATTAGTGTATCCACCAACCCTGAAGGATGGGCTCAGAAACTACAGATGAGGAATTGCTTCAGTGCAACTACTACTCCAGTCTACTGGCTGGAAAACTACCAAGCTTCTGAACCTTCCCTGCAGCACTTTAAAACCAGAAGCAGAGGAGAAAAACAGCAGAGAGAGAGCATCAGCTGCCTGACAGGGACTGAGCACTCTCCACTCTTCTTAGTTTCAATTTCTGATCAATTTTTTAAACTAAACAGCTACACGCATCCTGCCACTGCAAGCTAAGAAGTTATTAGCCACAATCATCTTCTCACTGAAGGCAGCAGCAAACAACTTCCATCAGTGTTAATAGATGCAAGAACAACAGCTGCTGCTATCGTCGTTACACCTGTTCAGTGCACAGTTCCTGTCCCACTCCTTAGAAGAAACCATTGAAGAAAACTATGCAGCTTCCACTCAAGTCTACTACATCACTGGCTTCTAAGCCATCACCAACCAAACAAATACAAGTTAGATATTCGAGGCCTGTGAACAGCTTTCCCCTGTTGTGACCCAATTGCTAGCTGCAGTCTGAGAACAGAATGTAGTCCATGAAAGGATCACAAAACTTGATTTAAAACCATCATTTTCCCTGCAATACACACATTCATCGACATGATAAAATGGGAGGGAGGAACGAAGATGTAACAAATATTCAAACATTACTCCTATTTTTTGGTAAAGAAAAGCCTTTGTGATTAGATTGCAAAATAGCACATATGGATTTTTCTTTCATCAAAGTAACATGACTCACAGATTTTTCTTTTTTCTGTAGTAAGATCACTTTATATTAAAGAAGGTACAGCAACATTGCAGTAAAGATTGATGTCTGCAGTATACAGCATACACAAAAATGCCCGTATAGCGTGTGCTGTATGACACGTATCATTACAGGCACGTATGACACGTATCATACAAAGCAAGCAACAAACAGAAGGTATTTCAGCCTGAGAAACCAAGCTTTTGATACTTCCCAGGTCCTTCAGCAGGGTGTGTGCCAGACAACAATACTAAGCTTTGCATACTCTAGGAGAAATTGTTGCACCCCAACAGAGACCTTCAAGTAAGACTGTATATTATACACATGAAGCTAAGTAGTGGAAGTTGTACTGTATTTTCTGTGAACAAAACCTTAAATATCTTCTGATATTTAAGTAATTTAAATTGTATTAAATGGTAATATTAAATATCTGCAACTTCAAATGTAGTCTTCTATATGCAAATTATTTCGGTATATACATCTTTTTTCCTCCTCTTACAAACAATAATCCTAAAGTCACTTCCTTAGCATACAAAAATGTCCTAAATTTCCCTGCTAAGCCTCTCTGAATTCTAACATGTATCAAAAATTCATGCAGAGAAAGCAATGTCTAGAATAACAATTATGGACCTAGATAATTGGGGGGAAAAGCCCCAGTATGGAGCTGCACTTTCCCAGGTCTAAGTCTACCAGCTGAAGCAGACATAGAACTAGCAAGGAAGAGTTTTAAGCAGCCTGGAACTACAGATTCCATCCTCTCCCAGAAGCATTTACTGATGCAACTCACAAAAGGGTTGAGACTGACTTGCAAGCACTGGGCAGAAGCAGTACCATCTCTGTAACTCCTGTCCCTCCCATTAGTTTTTGTTATTATAATTCTGTGGATGTTTTATAAGGCCATGCCCCTCCCACAGTAAAACAATGAAAGCATATTAGTTAAGGTATCAACTGAATATACAATTAAGAGGCATGGGGAAGTGGTCCTCCCATATTCCTCAAGTTAATTCCCTTTAGCGAGACCAAATCATGCACCAGGTTGCATATTATTATTACTTATTATATAATTGCATAACATTATATATATACATTCATACATTGCTCAGATTCTTATTATACAAGTTGATTCAGAAAGACTGTATGGAAATTAAGTATATCACACGCAGTTATTAGTGTGCTGTGCTTGAAAGATCCAAACTGCTTTAGAACGTACATAAAATGATCAAAACCACTCAACGCATCCCACAAACAAAAAGGTGCATGGATTTTCTGGAAGATGGCAGTAATCATGCAAAATTTTTGCATCTTACTTGTAGAAATGGGAAGAAGGAGCTCTCTAGGTAACTAGCACTCTCACAAGATGTTATTTGTATCCATAGAATCTAAAGTAGCTACAAAATTTGCTCAATTCAAAACAAGCCTGTAAAGTCTTAAAACCTAACACACTGATTTTTACATTTGGTATTTTATCCTCCTGAAGAGGCTATATTAACACAAACTGGGACTGGAGTCTAAATTATCAGACACAAACTTTAAAAGACAGATGCCTTGGCAATAAAAGAGGTATTTTTTTGCTAAGTAATTCACTGAACCATAGTGAAAAAAAATTGCAGCACTGAAAAGAGGACTTCTGACTTCACAATAGACTTGGGAAGAGAAAAGGTCACCTCTTGCAATATAGCTTATTATTCTTGATGAAAGCCTACAACAAGTATAAAATCTTTTCAAGGTCATGCATTTCCAACCCATGAAAAGCAATCTGGTTAAACTCAATTACCTGTTTACTACCATCTTAGTTCCAAACAATTCAAATTTTATATGTGAAAGCTTTAACTCAGGCCTTAAAAAGTATTTAAAGGAAAATAAATACACCTCCAATTCCTGAGTGAATTGCTAATGCTAAGAGCCAGTGATATTTTAAAATCAACTCCAGACTTGATTATTCATACTCTGATAGCTGAACTACAGCAGTAGAATGAAAAAAGCACACTACCAGATCCACAGAACATGTGAGACAAGATTAAATTAAATCAGAAATACCATAATATCAAACTGAAGGCTTTAGAAGCCTCATGTACCACAGGCCAGTAACAGGAATGAAATGCTGTTACAGCCTTTTAAACCAAACAGAACACACAAAAAACCCCAACCCTTTTCTACAGTTTGGCTGTCTGCAAATAGCTTTTAACACTTCAGCCAAAGAAAATGTTATTTTAAACACAGTCAGTCCTACAAAAATACAAAAATCCCTGTAAAACACAAATAAAAACTTAAGGAACTTCTGCAGTAAAGCACTTATTTCTTTACATAGAATTATGCTGGAAATCAGAACAAACTACAGAGGTAAGTATCTGAGCAGGAGAAGCATTCTTTTGGTGATGTAAAGGATTGAAAACTTTTTTTTTTTCCTTTTTTCTACTTCCCAGTTAACTCTACTAAAAACATGTAGGACAGACTGATGTTACTTCCAAAATGTTCTTTGTGCATCATATTAGTCAACACTGCTTCTTATCAAAAATCCTCAAGGTATCTTGAGGACAAAAAAACCCCCAAAATCATTACGCCAGTGTGAGCAATCGCCTTTCTAACTGAAATGGTTCAAACCTCAAACAGCACATAGATACCTTAAAAAAAAATTAGTGACCAAAAGTCTTTCCCATAGAAGATATGACCATGAAGAGAGCTTCACAAGGAAGAAAAATACTGATGATGTCCACATGTGTTCAACAGTGCCTGTAAAAAAATATTATAAAGAAAATTTATTTTCCATTGTGCTGCCTGGCATTGCGCCTAACTACTGTGGTAAAAAAGAAAAAGGGATGAAAAATGATCCTGCACAGCTTTAACTCTCCATAAGCTCTAACTTGAAAATTATATTTGCTCTCAAAAAATGTTAATTTATCCGCTAAAAAATATCTAGGATTGCCAAGAGGTTAACGAGATAGATTTTAAGTAATAGTTTAATATATTTTATTATAGCAAGACAGTAATTACATTTTATTAATGAGAAAGCAGTAAATCAAAAGTTAGACTTTTTATGGGCCTTTTCCCTGAAACATCTCCAGTCATTTTATAATTACCTCAGTCACAACCCAAATAAAATTCCAATTGGAAATTGCTTCATATCCAGCTCCCATGGTGTTTGGTTCTGACTCCAGAAAACTGATTTAATGGTAAGACACTAACCAACCTGAGCTGTCAACTTCTGCATTTTGTGCTTTTTGGATTTTGTTTAATTAAAAGAGAGACTCTCAAAAGTCTCAAACCCCTTTACACTGTACTTCTTGGCCTGAACATGCTGCTATATGTATTCAAAAGACTATCTGCTGGCTTGAGCATACAGTCAGTTCTACAGCTTAACATTAAGCCCATTTGGCAGACAGTTTCAACTAGGCTCCTAAGTGTTTTACCCACCATCATAAAGCAAAGCACTGAATGGAAGATAATGATGCTATAAATCCTCTAAGTACATCCACAGAATTTAACATACCTTTGCAGTTCTCAGTTAAGTCTAACAGCAGGTGGGCAACCAAGTAAGCAAGTCACTGAACTGAAACAGGTAACTCTGACATCAATCAACTCTGACATCAAACTTTTTTTTCCTTAAAGTGAGAGAATAGTTAACAAAAGCTACATGTATTTCTATTAGAACTTCTGATATAGACTTGAGACATAATTAACAAATTGACAGCTTTACTTAAAGTAAATCACCTTGAGGGTTGTTGCAGGATATCAGGTTGTACTTGTCTCTTCCATTACTGGGGAAGAATGATGCATAACAGCAGTTCTGAAATTATGCTTGTTCTGTATCCTGTCAGCATTCTGTTTTATTAATTCTGTCAATGAGAAACAGACGCTATGCTTGTTTTTCTCCTGACAACAGTTCAATGGGGGAAGGCAACAAGCTTGAAGATAGCTCAGGAATTGTTTAATTGCTTTGCAAAATAGGATGCTACAGGACTCACCCTGAGTGCAAAGTAGCACATGAACAGAATACCTATCAACTTCAGTAAGTTTAGGACTGTACCCTAAATCATATTCATATTACACTGCACAATGACAATATTTCATGGGAAGAGGTCAGCATTGTTACTGACAAATGACACACAACAGACATTAGGAGTATTACTGCCACTGTGCTCACCTCCTAAATGTTAGCCATGTTCCACCAGCATGGTACCCACTAAGTTATCCAATAGATGCAGTCTCCTTTTTCTGGCATGAAAAAGTCTACAGAAAGTAATCTTCCAGGAAAGCTCTTAGAAAAACAAAAGTGTTTTTTTTCTGTTAGAAGTTAATCATTGTTTTCTCTTTGGATTGGTAAACGCTGGCTATTAAGTCTTTCACAACAATATTTCACATTTTATTCATGGTTCAATCTGATGAGAAAAATATACCAAATTTTCTTTTCTTTACTTACAGTGACCAATGTATGGAGTATTTTTGTCTGGTAAAGCATTTGTGAAGCATTTACTTTATTTTCTGTTTCCTCTTCCATCCCAATCCTTCAAAGGGCTTTAAACAGCTTCCTGAAGTCACCAAAAACTCAAGATTTGCCTTCAATCTGACTGCAATGTGCCCACATTCTCAAGTACCATTGATAATGAATTCACAACTAGGTTGACTTCTCCTCACTCCCAGGTTTTAGAAGCATGGCTTTTCCTCCATTGTTAGTTGCTAGCTATAGTAGGTTTATATGGCTTAGCTGTGTTAGTGTTGTGTCCCTGATAAACCACGATGCTATGCAGCTAATCATCTTCTCCCTCCTTTCCAACACCATTCTTCAATACAAGTTGCTGCCTTTTTTCAACTGCCCCACTCCCTGACCTTACAGACCTATTGATCTTTTAACATTTTGGGAGACAGCTGTAGAATGTGTTGCAGACTATTAGTTGTCTTATTGCATCTTAAGAAATTGATGATTCTGTTACTGTCTAAATCAAACAATCAGATACATCCTTTCACCTTGTAGCTTTAAGTAACCATCACCACACTGTAAAGGCTACGCAGTTAGATCAGTGTCTCCATTTCTGAATCACAAGAACTAGTGTTGCATCAGAAGCAGACAAGACAACGGAATGACTGGTCACTTTCTTACCCTTCTTCCCCAATTTTCAGGCCAAACCCGCTTCTACTGTAATAAATGTGAGGGAATAAATAGATGACAATATAACTTTCCCACCATTCCTAACTGCAGATTACTAAGGAAAACAGTACTGACCCATGGTGTAATCATCTTCTATGCCAGACCATCCTTGTGAATCTGTACCTTTCTCAAAATGAATCTTGGAAAGGGCAAGAGCAGGATAGAAAGCAGAATCAAGTAGACAGTGCTATTCATCCTATCTTGCAAGTCATTTCTCAGGAGCAGAACACACAGAATCAACCAAACAGCTGTTTAAAGGAGCTATCTCACTATTATGAACTGTAGTGAAAGAACCATAGTGTAAGCTACATACATCTCACTGCAGAGATAAAATTGTTCCGTATGGTTGTTGGTAGGGTTAAGTATTGTCTAGGAGATAATGAGCACACTCTGTTCTTTCTGAATATCATTTTGTACAAAATAGCAATGGAAAGGATTTTCCTCATTAATGAACCATGATGGGGGGAAGAATGAAACTTAAGACAGCTAATTTTTCCAAGATTATAATGTTCTTCATTTTTAGGTCATTTGAGTTCCATATTAATTATAGAAAGATGGAGGCTTTACATTCCCCCCGCTCCCTCTCTCATTACATATGTAATTGTAAAAGCTACCTTGCTGTAATAAAACATTAATCTCTGTACTACTTATTATGGGATCACAGACTTACAGTGATGGATGACCATGTGTCACAGCATACTTCCACAGTACACTGTAATATCACTGAGTCATCATTTAGAATGCCAAAGCCTGAGTCCAGAATCTTAGCTAAACTACACTTTGTTTGTTTTAGAATGACTTGCTAAAGTAGCTTCTAAATGGTAACATATAGATACCTGACATGTTATTTAGGCATAGTCATACCTCACTGAATAATTCTGCACATGTACAAATATACAGAACTGTAACTATCTTCTGAAATGGGCCTTCCTTGCAGCATTAAAGGCAGAATTCATTATACCCAGTACAGTAGTACAGGACACGGACATGAATGTTATGCAGACTTAAACAAAAAAGACTGGAGAGATACTATTTCATTGCAGTTGATATGACAGTGCTTGCTTTGTAATGCAGTAATGACAGAAATTAGGACACTTGTTAACTTATTTGAAGATATATCCATGCAGTTCATATCATCTGCAGAAAAAAAAAAAAAATTGCCATGCATCTTCATTCAGCTGGTGTTCAAATACAATTTCTCATTGTGGCTTTTTAATCTTTTTTCATATGTTGTGTGCTCCTGGACAGCCACAATCTATAAATATGTCTGGAAGATACATTTACCCATCTACAATAGCTACCTACAGCTGCTTCTATATTAATAATATAAAAGAACCCCAAAAAACCCCCCAAAAAAACCCCATACTAAACTGAAGAAGTGTGTCAGTCAGCAGCTTTCACTAAAAAATAGTAAAAATAAGCAAATACTTGATTCCCAAGTTCTCCGAAGCCTGGACTGAGAGCTATAGAAAAGTCTAAGTTCAAAATTCTTCTCAGCCTAAGATTCCTAAATCTTTAATTAAGAACAGTCTTCACACAAAGTTAAGTACAGTTCTTTCAAATATCATACCTCTCAAGGCTCACTGCCTGGGTCATTGAAATTACAGTGTGCCGGTGAGCCAACTTCAGAAGTCTTAAAGTAAGAACAAATTTTAAATTTGGGGAAAAGACAAAAGAAACATGGCTCTTTGGTCCTTTTGTCTGAAGGAAAACTGGGACCTAACTGTAGTGCTAGTGATGACAATTTTTTAGATGAATACACATAAATATCAAAATAAGAAACATACAATATAACCAATGTACAGGCATATACATATATACACACAGGTACATATATTCTCAGCAAGTTCTATGCAACTTACATAAACAGGTCTTCTGAAAGAGGCAGGGGGCAGGGCCAAACTAAAAAAACCTCCAGAATTTAATCTATGTTATATATCTAACTGCATATGTATAATCTGTTAAGTATGCATAAATCAGACTCACACACACTACTTATACAGAATATGCAAATCTCCCACACCTCTGAAAAGAGAAAACAAATAGCAAAACCATACCATCTTGTTGATTCTTACAAAAAGGAAGGTTTACAGTGGGAAATCCCAGTCTTTGGATCAAAACAGTCAAAATCAGCATCACATTAGTAACAATGGGATGATGTTGCGTTGACAATCTTTTCTTCTCTGCAACTGAAATTATATGTGTATACACATATAACCTTTACAGAATATTTTCCTTTCATCCTATCCAACACAAGACATTGAGTTTCATTTACCCTTCAGTGTGTCCTCTTTTGTAGGGCTATATTAATGGTAAATACATTTAAAAAAAGGAGTCTGAAGTTCTAACTAAGCATTTAACATTTTCGCTGCTTATCCAAACTGAGTTATATTGTAAATTCTTATTTTCTCAATAATCATTAAGCAGAAAATACAGTGCAGTAAGTACTTATTTTTAGAGAAAGATCTTAACATAATATAAAATAAAAAATAAAGGTATAAAATTCACATCTTCAGGTTTCACTATCAGTGGACATCATTCACATAATGCACTTAAGAACTACTTATGGAGGAGTGACTATAACAAATAAAGGGTGCCCATGGTCATTTACCTTTTGCAAAAGCAAATGTGCTATGCTGGGAAACAACAGCCATCTGAGAGACCTATGCAGTACTTTTAGATTAAGGCTAAAGAAATCCATGGTAAGACTTTTACTGCAGACATGTAAGCAGGACACAGGAATGGCAAACTGTGTATTTCTTATCATCATTCCACAAAACTTCAGTATTCATAACCTAACAGGCATCAGCCTTTAAGGTTTAAAAAACCACTGATTTCTTTACTATTTTATACTTTCTATCACAGTTCATCTAAGCAAACAAGTCAAAAGTAACAAACTGTTTGGAAACTGCAACTTCTCGTTATTTATATTAGAAATTTTATGTCTGCTTTAGTTTTAAGTAACACTAAAATGCTCTCTTTTCATAGACATGTTGTTTCTTCATAATTTATTCCTGACGTACTTCAATTAATTGTTGCTTTTAGCACAAGCATTAGAATTAACAATACAACACATCAACATACTCCTGACATCAAGAAGAAGGGGTAAACACAGCCAATAACCAAATGTTCCACCTTTAAAATGAAAGACCTATGTTACTTCATAGAACAAGCATGCCTTGCTGGTGCCACAACTCTTTGTGAAGGGGTGACAGTCACTTAGTTGTGCAGTATGTTAGTAACTGCAATCTGTTACAAGTGATTAGGTTTTGGACAGAACATATTCAAAGTAAATCTGCTCTGTGTTTAACCATACTCAGGACAGACATATGTAATTTAATCAACATACGAAATGATATAAGACACAGCCAAATATGTTGTGCTCTTTTCCCCCTACAAAAATATCCAAGAACTTTTATGGGCGTAACAGGGCAGACTGGTCTGATCTCTGTAAGGTGGCTATTTTCACTCAGATTTACAAAGTTGAAATGAACTGCAGCCTGAAGTGCTTATGTCTTTCTGCTGACAATAAAGGTTGTACAGATGATTAGCTCGGAAGCTGTGTAGACCATGTGTTTATACCGTAGTTGCACAAAGCTAGACAAGTGGAATACCCCTCACAAAAGTGTAACCTGTGTGTTTTCCCTGGCTTTTTAAACTACTTTGAACTATTCTATCTTGAACTTTCTGCCAGAACACCTGTTTCTTTGTTCTTGTTCTCTTGAAGATACAGCAGAAAAGGTCACTTGTACTAATAAATCCATGCCAGTTTTAAAATTTTAACTGTAATTAAACTATAGAAAAACACTATCATGAAGAGACAAACACTTGAGTATTTAAAGAATGGCTTTATATTTAGATAAAGTACTGGTAGTTACAGTTTTCATATAAAGGGGACAGCACAAGGCCTCATACAACTCGAACACTTAAAAATAAAGCTAATTAATGTATATGCTTTCTAACTATCATCTGTAAATTGGTACATTTTCCACAAATAATTCTTCAGCATTTCTAAAGGCAGGAGGGAACAAGAGTTCAAAATGTCACACACAGAAAACATCAGGGAAAGAAATCTCCCAATTCCTAAATCTTAATGTTCAGACCATTAAGCCTCTTCAGGTTTTTTTTTCAGGAATCATAGTTTAACACAAAGACAGTCTAAATTATGTGAATTTCAGCCCCAAAAACTTAATTAAATATCAGCCTTTTTTACACCAAAGACTAAGAGCAAGAATAAAGGTTCCATACAGAAATGAGACAAAAAAAAGCTGAAAGGATTATTTTGCCTCTGTCTGAAAACATTTTTTCACAGGTCAGATTTACAGCAAAGGAAAATGAGTAATTGTGAACAGTAGAGCAGAACTAATTTCTGAAACCAGGAAAATCTTTCAAACAGGATTTACTATGAAAAAGAAAGCATGCTACACAGAATGCTATCTCAAATAGGGATTAGAAATAGGAAGCTCTCATGTAAATTTATTTTTCTAAAGAGGCAGATCAAACAATAACCAGAAATCTGCAAGTTCCATGAGATGCTGCCATTAAAGTGAGAAAAGGTATGTCTTAAGGAAAAGTACTCCTCTGGTGATTTGCCACTTGAAAATACTTGAATTTCTGATTCTAAAACAATACACCAAAGATATTAGAACCAGTAGGAACAGTTTTAATGGTATCTCATTTTTTTCTTTTTCAATGTCAAGCAGTAAAGAATGAAGGATACAACAGTGATTATCAGTGGACAAAAACTGAGGAACATGGAATACTGGTAATGTTTGAGACAAAGCCATACCAAAACACCTAATACCCAGGGGGGAAAAAATAATCTCTGCCACAAACTAAACCATTTGTCTTACTTCTCCATGCATTCCCTTCCCCCTCCCTAGAGTGTTTACTATTGCCCCTCAATTTTTATGATAAAAACATGAAAGATATTCCTCATACAAAGGGTGGTTTACAATTATACTGGAGAGCCACAGACATTTCAAAGAACACCTAAATCTTAAGAGGCCAGAAATACAGCCTCATGACATTCACTATTACAAGTGTTTATGACCTTCAATCTTTAGTGAATTCCTCTGGTTCTGAAAGCTGTAGTGCAACACCAGCTTATATGCACGTTTTTGTTGGCTATTTGACTTCAAAAGCAAAAGGCAGATTTGGGTCAGATGCTAATTTATTATTTCCTTTATTTAAAAGTTCATAAAAAGTAGTCATCGAAACAGTTCAGGAGAGAAACTCCATCAAAAGAAACTCTATTTTGGAATCTAGATCTCTGATAAACATTTAAGTTGCATATGGCGAAGCAGATGATACCTCCATACTGAAGTCGTTCAGAACTAGCTGCTCATCTTACCCATCAGAGGCACTTTTTCCAGTTTCAGATTTGCATTAAACCTTGAGATCAGAATCTTCTTGGGTTTAAAACTATATTATACCATGGATTCTACACTATTTTTTTTGGTAGCAATTACTAAGTTTGCTGCCAAACATCTGCAAAGTAAGTGCTCATTAACATAATCCAGGTAAGAATCGACTCTACAAAAACATGTGTAGTCACCACTGGAGCCCAACTATCTCAGGCAAAGAGAATAGCTGAGTACAATCCTTAGAAAAAATGCAGACGTTGCTACAGTACCCAAATGATAGTGACAGATGATAAAGAAAGAAAAATGAAGAGAAAATTTAAAAAATTAAGCCACTTATTTGGGGCTGTAAAATATGACTTTGTTTTTAAAAATTTAATCAGGTCAAGAATACTGGTAGACATATGTATTTCCTAGAAATTTTAATCTACATAGCTGTAGATACTTCTGTCTAGGAGACCAGCAGGAATTGTTCTCTGTTGAGCATGGTTTATGTATGTCATCCATTAGCAACCTAAGCTTTTGAAGTTATGAACAACATTTCTGTATAGTCTTAAAAGACCTAATAGTACTTTTTGACGCCAAAGAACTATTTAATATTTTATAAGGAACATAATACAAATTAAAATAAGTAACACCTTTCATGTCTTGAATCACTAAAAGCTACAGGGATTCATATGGTATTTTTCAAAGTAATAGAGCACAAGACTGATGCTCACAGCTCCATTAGAAACATTTATATGCAAAACACTGTTTTTTCCAATCATTAATTTCTTTTGAGATTCATTATTGCCCTATAGTACATTTGTCTGAAAAGAGACTCTAGGGAGATGACACTTTCCTTGGTTAGTATTGTTGTCGCTGCCAGAATGCATAAAAGGCAAACCGCTTTTTCTCCAGCTTTCAGCCTGAGCCAATCAAATGCAGACATTCTTGGCCTCTTCTAATCTTGAATTCTGGATTTTGAAGTTTACAGAATAATTGTAGCTTTCGAGCATGGAATAATTTTGTCACATAGCCCATTCTAGCTCACAAAAATGCTACTGGTGTCCTAAAATCCCATCAATAAAAAAAATCCCAACTTGTTCTTTGCATTGTAGACATGTCAGCCTGATTAAAAATGATTGCATATTGTTAGCATTAATGCACATTTCATTATGAAGAAATGATCCCTGAAGGCACCTTATGCTCACCTTCCTATCAAAAAAATAATTCATACCTGGAAATGTTTTTTCTTCTCTCTTGAGCTGGTATTATAGGCCCCTGCTTGGATTCCTGGGCCCTGCTGTGTTAAAACACTTATACAAAAAGACAATCTCTGTACTGAAGAGCTTACAGATTCTTTCATTTTATTTTTAGACAACACCACAGAGTGACTGGAAAGTACAAGTAACAAGATGATTTTGAACATCATGATAAGCACTGTTTAATCACTGTAAAGGCTTTACAGGTATCACAGCAAATGAGAGTTTCAAAAGGATGGACTTGAAAGGAAAGGAGGTGACCTCAAGGGATATTCAGAGGCAGCTTCTTCTAAACACAAGGGAAGGTGAAACAAAAGAGGCTTGTTAGAAAGTTTGATACATAAACAACCAGGACACTTTGACTGCTCATTTGTAGTTCAGAATAAAAACAAACAGCAAGTGAGAGAACAGATAAGGCAGAGCAGACAGTAAGTAAGCAGATTGTTTGGAAGTAAATGGGAAGTTCTTGTCACAAGTATGCTAAAGAGGCATGGTAGGGAATCCACGCAGGGTGGCTAACTCAAGAACCATGCAAATGACCTTAGCAGAAGAGTTCTACATTGATGTTAACCACACAAAACTGAATTCAAGGTTCATGGGGGGGGGGGGGGGGGGGGGGGGGGCAGGGGGGCAGGGAGGGTATTCAGAGTGAGGGAGAAGTCTCTGATTTGGTAAGCTGGTTTTGGGGGTCTGTTTCTGGTTTTGCTCCAGTTCATTGCAAGGTACTGTGGCAAGTTATTAATGACAGCAGCATTTAACATCACCCTGGAGTTCAATGCTTAAGAAAAAACAAGGACCTACTTCATTAACAGGGGCACCTCAAGCTACACCCACACTATCGTTTCACCGCTGGCTTCTCAGTTGTTATAATAAGCCTCATGAGTTGAAAAGCCACCTAGAGAATAAAGGTCTATAAAGGTCAAGACAACCCAAGTACCAGAAAGATACTTCATCATATACTGGGACAGAAGAAAAGCCAGAGTTGAGCAGGCAGTGTAATCTAGCCCAAGCCTGAAAATAATACAGACGCCTGAGCTGATACCAGTTCAGCTAATGCAGCCATATGGTGTAGCTCAGTCCTGTGTGGACACAACAGGACACAAAGAAACTAAGTTTCTTTAACACAGCGCTGAGGGTAAGCTAACAAACTACCTCTCTGCAAGCTCTACTATCTTCCCAACAGTCTACCACATTCACTGCAAGCTCAGCGATTCTGTACTGCACTCCATTGCTCTATGTTACGCACCAACAACCAACGATGTTCAACAGTAACTGCAGCCATCTGTTTCCCTTTTCCAGGCCCCCACTGAAAACATTTCTGACATCAGCACTGTCTCCATAGCACCTAGAATACTTAAGTGAATTTTTCCGGTTTTCAAGCAAACCAGAGCTGAAAACTGGAGAGATTTAAATGCAAGATGACATCTAATAATGTAATAAACTACTCCAAATGGCAAGGAGTAACTAACTATGTGCAAGTTCACTTTTTGTATGTTCACAGAATTTCTGACTCAGCCACTGTGAACCTGTGTAGCCACCAGAAAGGACTGTTCTTCACATCTTCCTTCCTGCTATACGCATTTTCACCATATCCTTTGCACTGACACTAGCACCTCAAGCAGCCCTGCACAGTCAACTAAACCAAGGAACTGATGCCGCTAAAAACTGCATAGCAGCACTAATTTGCATCATCCTAAAATCGAGCATGATCTGCAACCCCAAAATACTATATTGTATCAGAGCATGTCACACTGCAGCTGAGAAATCTGAACTCTGTGACTATTTGTAGATAAAAAAGGGCAAGAAGAGTATCTAAATGAAATTTGCCATTACTTGCTATTCTGCCAGTTGGCAGTCTTTCTATTCATATGCCACTGGGTCTCTTCCTCCGTCAGAAATACCTCAAGTGTGACATACACCTCCTCTGAAAAGAATGTGCAGCTTTTGCCTCTGCTTCTGCCACTTTTCTTAGACTTCACTCTTTACTGTACCAAAATAAAGTTATTTCCTTGCTGCTCAGGTTTATTTCATTTTCTCTGGCCTCTGTGGGTCTGTTTTTTCTTCAGAAATACTTATATTTTGGAAGTGGTATTGAATCATTTGATACTACACATGTAATTTATATGGACTCTGCCCCCTATTGATAGTTACTATCCCTCTGCTTCCTCCAATTCATTTAGTTCACTGTGGCACATACAGAACAGCCTCAACAAAACGATCCTATAGCAGGCAGGAACTTCTCTAAAAATCTATCCTGTAGGATGCCATAACAGTCTCAAAAAATTCTACTCGCACAAGAGAAAGGACTTTTTGGAAAGGCATACAAAGTTAGTTTCTAATACCTTAAACCACAGAAGACAGCTACATTGATTTTATACCAGTGCTAGTAAATATTTGTGTTTTCTAGAGCACAAATAAATCATCTGACACTAAATATTTTAAAAACTGAAAGCACATTAAACACTAAAGCAGAAAATATGCTTCCATGTTATTTTTTTGAAGTATATCTTAGACATTATTCTCACAAACTAAAGAAACATCATGATAACAAACTGCTTGACCTTGTTACAGTGGAAGTACTATGCAGTACATAGAACTATAGAAACTGTAGATCTGCATCTGAGAAAAATTCCAGTCTGTAGCCTTGATGAACAGATAATGGCACAGTAGTAATGTTTAACACTAACACTTCTTCCGCACTCTTTCAAAGTAGCCACTTAGGAAAAATGGCCTTGTTATTAGTGTAGTAGATGATTTTTTTCTTTTTGCCTCATTTTAAATTCTTGACACACTGCTCTGGGTATGTACCCTTTATTACTAGGACACTTCTTACCTTCATGCCTGTAATTGGAGAGTAATGATGCCATAATGGGCTCACAATGTCAGTGAGGTGGCAGCTGAAACAGATTCACTATATTAGCCTCACCAAATTAAATCTTCATTTGCAGAAGGACATTCAAGGGATACAGATGTAAAACAGAGCTAAGTTACACCCCCAAAAGTGTGACAAAGAAAGCTCAATCTCTTAAGTACATCAAATACTTTGTCCAAAATGAGGCTTGTGACTGCTGTGAGATTTCTCTAAACTTCTGTAATAATTTTTTTACAAATTTTTAATATGTTCAGTCTTTGTGATGAAAGAGGAAAGATGTATAAAACATTCCCTTTCTCAAGGCTTATGTATTTACCACTGTGACAACCGTGTACATACCACAAAAGACAAGAGAGAAAGTGCAGTGACCCAATGACGTGTCTGGGAAAATAGCTTTCACTGATCTACAGAGCATGTACAGGCTATGTGTTGCAATTTTAGCGTTCAAGTTCTACGCTAAAAAAAAAAAAACAAAACCAAACAAACCACATCACAAGATGAAACATTAGCAACTGCTACATGAAATTGATCACAATAATTTTAGAATCTACATGTCACTGACTTCAGAGCACATATTACATGTGTTTATCAGCGTGCACATATGCAACACTAGAATAATAACTGAAACTCTGAACCTTGTGTCCACGCTAACAATGAACACAACAATATTTCTCAAAGCCCAATCAAAATCTTAAATATTAAGCTTGCTTGCACGTGACACCAACAAAACAGAACAACATCGTATCATCACAGGTAAGTTGCAAGTAAGGTACTGTCTCCATTCAGCCACAGAGACAGGCTCTGAAGCAAAATGGAAGGACCTGGACCTCGTTGAGTTGTAACAGTGCTTATGGGCAGTCCTCTTTGTGTCAGTTTTCTCAAGCTGTACAAACAACACACTATTCTAACTTACTACATTTTTTGAAAGCCTAGAATTTGCTCCAGCGAACACTGGCAGGCTTGAAATAGCATGTCTTAAATCTCCAGTTCAATTTTATGAAAGCGGCTGTAAAGCAGTTAACAATTCATCTCTTTTCCCTTATCACATTTATTTGAATGTTTCTGAATCTTACAGCTCTGAGTTACTGATTTATAATTAGCCATTTTATTTTTATTTGTTTATCTGAGTGTCACTCAGCTATTCTGCAAGAGCAACAGCAGCATATAGACAGGTATCCCATGTTCCTACCTAAGAATTACAGTATTATAGTCTGCTTAATCTGGATTATTTAAAGTCCATATTTAAACTGTGCAAACACAGCACAAAAGAAGTACAATACATGCAAAAATAGAGCTCTGTTTTGATTTGTTTTATCTTGTCTTTTCTTTTTCCCTCAAAAGTCCACAGAAAATTACTGGCTTGTTTTCTTCAGTTGCAACAATTAATAATTCATTTTCCAGAGTTTATGCCGGCATTAAGTGACAGAGATAATGTATAAATTTTGTCCAAGAGCATGCTAAATAACATGGCTGTTTTATAATAATTTTCTCCTGCATTTAAAAAAGAGGATTTACTTTTCCCATGACAAATAATTTTCTATCAAATAAAGTTGATAAATATTTTTTTCCTGCTTCTATGAAAGCAGGACTAGAAAATTTTACAAGGAATCTCACACTACATTCCCACTTGGCAAAATGGGCACATCATGCACAGCTTCTATTCACTAATAAGGCATTGCAAAGTTTGTGGGACTGTAAACTAAGTAAGAAAAAAAATGTACGTAAGCTTAAGGAAACTGTCTTTCTGTGGCTTGACTTGGCACAGACATTACTTCTGGAAGTGTGAACTTTGCAAATTCATAATTATAATTTGTGTCCTGATAATAAAAGTTAAATACTAAATCCTTACACAGAATTCATATAACTACAGTAAGCACTTGTCATAAATGCAAACTAATCTCCAACCATGCAAAATGTATTTAACTATTCAATATCTAATCAGACATAGTGATGTTTAAGGGACCAAAGACAAGGCCAAAACACTGCACAAATGGACAAATAGATTAATTTCAAGTTACACAAATTATTCAAAAAGAACTAAAAATCTTCTACAGTACCTGAATCTGGAATAATAAGTTGCATAACTAGCCAGAAAGACCACAAGAATCAATATTACTATCTTGTAATAGCTCTGCCATTAAAAAAGATGGCTGATTGAAGGAAGTTTATTCCAACACAAAACATTCATTTTATTTGTACTGCAACTATTTTAATACAGGACTCAACACTGTTAAATCACACTTAGTAGGAATAGCATCACTGATAACGTGAAAGGGAATCAAAGTGTTTATCCCAACCTCTAAGCCGGAAGGCTGCACAACTCTAGAAGCTGTGGTGGTATCTCAATATTATCACAATATTATTAATGGTTACTTAAGTAAACTTTAATGAAAGCATTTTACTCCTGTACTTTCCCAAACACATATGACGTTTTGCACTCTTATAACTAGCAGCCTCCCTGTCACAAAAGCTTGTACTTTAAATGAACATACTACCAGAAAAGAGACAGCAAAACAAGTTACCTTCACTGTCAACTTTGGTCTCAACCCAGAAAATCACTTGCCTGCACATACCAGACACATACCCTGTCTTACTCTGTACTGGTTGGCAGCTTTGGGGTACTGAACTGAGTGGGGGCTGTTGTATAGCTACTTTTTTTTTTTTCCCCCCATGTGTTATTACTGCCCTCACGGCATTCTAAGAATGTCATGCTTAGCTATAGAGACCAGATTTTCAACACATCAGTTCAGTTAGGCACAAAACCAAAATGGACAAATCTTCACAAGAGCTCAGAACAGTCAGTGCTAATCGTTTTTGAAAATCTGTCCCCAATTATAGATGCCAAGTACTTGAAAACCTGGCTCCAAGCTCTTAAAAATCTGTTTTCATGTGCTTAAACCCAACACTACTTGGAACTCCTGACACTATGTATTTCCATGAGGGGAGGAGCAAAGCAAGAGGCAACCTACAACAAACTAAATAATAAGCAACAAAGCTTACTACTTCTACAGGTACTGGCACTGTCCACAGGCCAATTTTGGCTTAGCCCCTGTTTTATTTATATATTAGTCTTTCTGACCTAGAACTGAGCACCTCTTCCTTTTGCCAGTTCCTCACTAGTGTCAGCTTATGGTGTTGCCAGTAAGAGTAGATTAGAGCCAGAACAATGCACTGGCCTGAAAGAAAATGCAGCAATCCCTCAAAACTTTATTTTCCTGTAAACAAATCAGGTTGAATCTATGTAAATGAATTGATTTTACACAACGTGGCCAAAAAAGACAAGAATAGAATATTCATCCAACTGAAAATTTATACAATTGCAAAACAGAACATAGCCATTTGTTATTTAAGTGGACTATGATGGTATCACTTAGCTTTACCACATGCTCCAGGAATCACTTCCTAAAAGAAACTGCTGTGCAAAATGAGATTGAATTATACATTTTGAAGCTTTCACAACAACTTTGAATTTTAATATAAAATATGGAATATCAAGGCCAAAATTCTGCCTTCAGCACAATTCTTTGTCCCAAAAACATGAATAAAAGTTGTTTTGTTATTGGAGTTTCTTTAAGGATATCTGAATTTAGCAGTACAGTGGTTGCTTAAACTTTGATGTTCAAATGTAAAACTGAAATGACAGCTTTGGCCAGTTCATAAAGTTACTACACTATAAAGTCAGATTCCATTAATTCCCTGAACAGCCACACAGAAAAAGTAGAATCATCGGACTTTTTTGCATGCTGTGATCAGAACTACAAGGAGAAGTCTCCAAGCATCTTTTAAGGAACTCTTGCCTTTAAAAGATGTGCATGACATCTAATGTAGAAGTGTTTGGCTTTTTACTACTACCACCTGCTCTGATAACTTAAATGTTTTTTTCCTAACACAAACTCTCTTTACCCCAGTTAAAAATATAGACTTTTTAAAGAGCCAATGTTAATTCTAGCTTATCTAAACATAGATGATTCTTATGAGACAACAAAAACATCAGGGACTTAATGTAAAAACCTTCTAATACCCTAGCGTATAATTACATTATTCATTAGCAAGTAACTTCAAGTGGGTGTAATTTAATGTTTCCTTCCTGCCCCTTGAGCAAACATAACACAGAATAGTTAATCAATTTGATCCTCAGTTCCTAATATCCACTGTCTCAACAAAATCTAATACAGACTCAGAGAAAAGCTCCACCACAGCCTACCCTCAAGATCAAGAGCGCTTACTCAACTTACAGGTTCACCCACTGAAGAGGACCATAGACCGACTGTACTTCCTTCATTTTTCAGTAAATTCAGGAGAAAGAAATTCCCCTGTAAGATTTATTTATCATCAGTTGTTCCTTTTGATTAACTCTGTGTTTTGTGGGATGGGCTGGTCACTCATGAGATGCACTACAAGCAGGCACATTGATTCTCACCTCAAACCTCCCCTTTCAACAAAAACAGCAACCAGGTTGCTTTGATCTCAGCCTGGTACAGTCTGGGTAAGGATCCTCACATCAGAAAAACCCAAAGCCTCAGTGTCTTACACAATCTTCCTATTAAAGCAGTGCTTATTTAGTAACAAATTATTTAATAAAGCATTTAATGATTTAATAAAGCTATTTCCATTTAAACATCTTTCCTCCATGCTGCCTAGCAGGGTTAATTTCCCAAGGACAATACTGGAGAAACATAATTAAGAGAGCTTTACACATAGAAATTGACACTCCGAGGAGCAGGGTAATGGAGGAAGCCCGACAATAGCAGGCCTTCCCACTCCCTGACTCTCTTCACATCCCCGGTCTCCTCAGCCTCTCCCTCAGCTGCCGCTATTTCTGTGCTCCTCCACACTTTTTTCTCCCCTCTCCTCTCTTTTTTTTTTTTCTTCCCCTTCTTCTGCAAGGCTAGGGTGATAAGGCCAAGGGAGAGATGAACGAAGGAAGCCAGTTTTGGTTACTGCCTACGGGCTTACCTCCCCTGAGGCGGCTGCACGTTCAAACTGAACCGGTCCTCGCCTGCCCTGAGAACGCTGCAATGGTGGCCTCGCTCCCCAACAGGCGCGACAGCGGAGAGCCCGCCTTCCCGCCAGCCCCGCTCTGATTGGCCGCTCGGCAGCAGAGGCGGAGACACGCCGAGAAAGCACCAACCAGAGGCGAGGGCAGCGCTGTGTGACAGCTGTAAGGCTGAGGAGGGTGTGAAGTGATGGTAGTTAACGCTGTGAGGCGGCGTGGTGAAAGAAAGACTTCGTTCTTCTTGGGAGCCAAATGCCTAACTTTGGTGAAGAGTGAAACATCAGCTGCTGTTCTCCAGATGAAGCATAATCTGTATGTTATTATTCTCAATGTTGTATTTGTTTGGAGGTATCTAATGGTAGCTTCAGAAGTAAAGTGTCAGTGCCCTCTTGAGGAATAGCCTTGCTTTACCTTAGCTATTATCTTTACAATACTCTCAAACTTCTAACATCACAGGCTGTTTTTAAACCAGGAAGGAGATGCCTTAACCGATTATGATTAATGGACTCTGCCATCTTCATTGATACCAAACAGCCTGGCTGCCTTGCTGACTATTAGCCCACTTCTACCAGTTCCTAAACTGGGAGGTGACTAAGGTATGGAATCAGATTACTAAGTGTAAGCCTGGCAGAAGTTGACTGCATTAAGTGAGGGCTGCATGGGAGAGACAGTAATCCTCTCTGGGATGTAGAAGAGCTGCTGATGTTACCTGTTTGGCGTTTTAGCATTTTTTGTCACTGAGTCCCTCCTGGCATCCTTTCTATGACTACCTAAAAGGAGGCTGTAGCAAGGTGGCTGTTGATCTCCTCTCCCAAGTAATAAGCAATAGGACAAGAGGAAATACCCTCAAGTTATGCAAGGGGAGATTTAGATTGGATATTAGGAAAAATTCCCTCACCAAAAGGGTTGTCAAGCACTGGAACATGCTGCCCAGGGAGGTGGCTGAGTCACCATCCCTCGAGGTATTTAAAAGATGTGTATGTAGCGCTTAGGGACATGGCTTCATGGTGGACTTGGCAGTGCTGGGTTAACAGTTGGACCTGATGATACCAAAGGTCTTTTCCAGCCTAAATGATTCTGTGATTTCCATGTAGCAGCAATGGCTTTCCTTCCCTCTCACTTGCTTCGTGTTGCTGTGACCTTAGCAGAACTAGAATGCAACAAAAAGCTAGGAAAAGGAAACTTGTGATGGCCTGAAGAAGAAGGGAAATACCATGAAAGTATGTTTTAATTTCTAATACATCTATAGATAGATAGTGGGGTGTGGGGTTTGTGGTGAAGTTGAGCTCTATCAGCTCTCTGTGAGCCTGTTTCCACCTAATGCAAGAAACTTCCAATTGATATACAAGTTCTCTATAGTTTTCAGAGAGAATGGTTTCAGCTAAGACTTGTACTACCTGCCTCTTTAAAGTAGCTTGATTAGTAGTAGACTTAGGTAGTCTTGCTGATAGTGACTCTTAAACTGCTTTTTTTCCCTCTGAGCTGTAAGCATGTTAATTAGTTTTTGTCAGTCACACTGACTTATTTTTGTCATTCTGATGATGATTTTTATACTCATTATAACATTAGTGGTTTGTCTAAATCTATTTTATGTACTCAAAAGCCTGGGACAGGTACTTCATAATTATGTTGGCTTTTTGCATTAACATGTGATCTATAATGTTTTGGAGCCATCCCATACTGTTTATTTCATTAGGTTGCCTGGCCTGTGTATTAAAAATCTTTCTGCGTCTTGGAAAGTAATCTAATTTTCCAAATACCAGAAAGATAATCTTATTCTGTAAGAAATTTGACAGGATTTTTAATATTCTACTTGTCCATGCCATAGCCATTTTTCCTCTGCAGTAGTGGTAAACATCTCAGCACAGCTTAAAAAGAATTTCGGAAGAGCTGTCTTCAACAATGAACTTTTTATCTTGAACTGTCCAGCTTAAACACTCTTTAATATTATACAGTACAAGTACACGTTTCATGAAAACAGCATGTACTGAAGTATATAACCCTATAGTAATGCAACTGTAAATACATAAACAACATCGCAGACTCAAAAGAAGGATGCAGTTTTCTTATTGTTCTCAATGAATGGCAGCAGTAATGGGCTGGAAAAGTAGTAAGAAAAAGTAAATTGGCCAATCAGTAGTCAATGTAGAAACTTTTTTTTTTAGGTGCCCATTTAGGGTGTTATTATGTATCTCCATTTTTGACAGAACTATTGCTTCTTATGATGGTATCAAGTGCTAATAAAATTTAAGATCAGTTTTCATGAGATCTCAGGACATCTCCCTGTGCATTCTCAATTCTTGTTCTTCCTGCAACCCCCACCCCCTGTACATTTAAGTCACTCTGTTTCCAAGAATATGGCCAGATTTTCCAGGGTATTTTATTTGTAAATATGAAGAGACATGGACTGCACTATTTGTAGGATTTGAAAGCATGATTTTTGATTACACATATTATTGATTGAAAATTCGATTACAAATATTAAGTGAGTCTCAAGATCCAGGTATTGCGGTTGACTGCTATGAACATCTGGAATCTTACTGGTAGTAAATCTGTAGTTGTGAGAAGTACAAGCTTTGTGGAAACTATTTTCTTTTTAGAAGACTTTAGATTGAGGGGCAGACTTTAAATTGGCAGGGCGGGAGTCACAATTCTTAGCTTCTGACACCATTTTTCATATTGAATACCAAAAGCTAGCTTTTTGCAAATTAATTCTAGGTGATAGATTTATCTTTTTGGTGTTTATGTCTATTGAGCATTTTCTGTACTCACTTGTGAAATCGCTTCTACATCTCTGAACTGTTCCCTGCTGGTTTTTTCGGGTAATATGTGACCTTTTTATCATTCCATTGTCTCTTTGCTTCTCCACTGATGCTGAACTGTCAGGCTTGGGGTCACTTACACATTTCCGGCAGTTCAGCACATCATCCACATTTTTATAGAAACTGTTGAAATTGCATGATTCCTCTCACTTCACTTACGTGCTTGGCAGCAGTTCCTTCATGGGTATAGCTGTTGTTTTTCCTTTTTACTGAATGTTCTAGCTCTTGCAGTGTCAGTTCCTTCACCAGCCATCTGTCTTGCTGGCTCACTCGCTATCTTAACAGCCCTCCTTCTCAGACTAGATGCAAGTCCTAGTGCATACACCATCAGCTGTTAATTTTTTATTCAGAAGCTTTTAAAACAATTGTTGCTGCACACAAATATAGGATATTTCAATCCTCCCTATTTGGTCCTTGGCACTTATGGTTGCTTTCTTCAGCCTTCTGCTTTTTCCAGGTTCTTTTGTGACTTGTCTATCACTTCATTTCTTTTCCTGAAATTTTGAGAGATTTTCTTCAATTTGACAACCTAGCTTGCCCCTGAATTCTCGCTGGATAGTGCATGTCTGAATGCAAGGGAAGTCTAATCCAGTTCTGTTCTAATCCATTATTCAAAATCTCTGAAAGAGGCATCTAAATACTAGATGTAAGTCAGGTAACAGCGCCTGAGAAATGTAAAATGGATATCTTTTATCAAGAAGTTAGAGAACAACTTCTTTGTAGTAGTATCAGGGTTGCAGATAGGATATATTGTCTTGTAGCTCAGGGGCTGGCATATTGCTAAACAATCTAGCAATGTTTTTGATGAAAAGTTCTATTTGCTTGTAAGCTTATTGGGCCTGGATGCAGAATTGCTTTATGAAGACCCAAGTGTATAGTATCCCTTATTATAGTAGTGGTTTATTTTTGTACACTATACCTGCTTTATAATCTGCCAAGATCCACTGTTCGTTTAGATAGTGTTTAGAGCATTACAAACTAATACTTGGTGCTAGTGCAATTTTCAGGGGTAGAAATGTATTACATAGATAGTAATACAAATAAAGATAGAAGCATACCAGATATTTTTTTTTATGTGTGTTGATAATCCTTTCTCAAACCCTCTGCTCCTTACCGTGACAAATTCAAATATTTTTTATTGCTAGCACCAATTAGTCAGACAAGCAGCTGTCCTCATGAAGAAGGTCCCAGGAGATTAAAACTCCTGGGATACTGATTTGCATGCTAGACGTTACTGTTTGTCATCTTCTAAGTGTCTTTCACACGTATTGTTTCTTAATGATAAAGAAAACTGCATGTGCTTACAGTGGTAACTAATAGTAAGCTGGATTTTATTTCCCCACTGTGCTTATGACCTCCAGGGTGAATTTAGGCCTGTTAGTTAATACCTCTAGTGAGGCACTTTCTATGCAAGGAAGGTTTGTTTCCAAACTAAACCACTGCAGCTGAAACAGGTCTTTTCCCATTGTGATGCTGTTATGCTGGTGAAGATGTGTTCATCATAGATTGGTCTGTTCTGGGCTAGGAAGTTAAAAGGTGTATTACTATAATGATAATAGGATTTCTGCTAGTATAATTCTTCCAGTGGTACAGAAAAGCTTGTAGTCTCACCAGAAGTTACACAGTGTCTTTCTGGCATTGCCCAGGTCTTTTTTGTGCAGTCTTTGTGCACAGGAAATGAAAACAGTCAAGTAAGACAGCAGCATGGAGGAGGGTGAGAGTGCAAATTAGTTTATTTCATGTCTTTCTCTCAGATAAAAAAAATTCCTGCCCCCAGGATGTGACTTCCAATAAGAAGGTGGCATAGTGCTAGTGTTTGAGGCTGCAGAAGTTGTCTTCAAAACCCTGTTAAGTGAGGTTCTGAAATGTGGTCATGACAAGCCTTAAGATAGGACTGTGAGAGGTAGATGAATCTGGAAATGTCCAGAAGTCTGCAACTATGAACTGGTAACTAATAAACTTTTCCTCTCATTATGTGAAGCTGCAGATATGCTAAAAAAATGCAAGTAGTGAAACCCAGGAAAGCTGCAGGCAGAAGTTGGTGAGCTACAACTTATCTTCCCTCCTTGTTACTAGGATGTACTCTGTAGCCTAGGTCAAATTAAGCATTATCTCATTAATATCAAGGAATGACATCGTTGTTAGGTGAACACACTGCCTATGTTAATTTTCTGTGCTGGAAATACCAAGTAAACTTGCTACAGAAGAATAAAACTATTCACCAGAATGTGATTGGAAGGGTATTTTAAGAGCAGACAAAATTCACTTATGTGCTAGGCTAGAAGGAGCTAGCTACTATTTAGCATCCTATTAACTAAAAGGAATCTCTCAATTAATTCCCTCTGCAAAAAGAAAAATCATTAGGCCTCACAAGATTTCAAAGTTTTGTGCTTTAAATAATCTCAGTTACCAAAGAGTATTCCTGTTAATAAATCAGTCAAAATCTGAACCAATATAGTTAAGGAAGTGTGAAGTGAATAAAAACTTCACTTTTGCATTAGGTTAATAAAATCTTTCTGTCATGGAAAATACAGAGGCTTAGCTTCATCATAGTTTTTACATTGTATTCTAATGAAACAGATGTACATTTTATTAAAACTACCTGAATAAGCCACACTTCCAGTTACCAAGACATGCTTGTCTGCAACATCCTGAAGTAACAGAAGCATCACTGTGTAGAGCTTATTAATCTTTTTTATACTTTCTAAAACAAGGCAGGCTGTTCCACTCACTTATAATGGGTTCAATAAGAAGTTGGATTAAATAATTTTCCATATTCTGTAAAAATTAATTATATGATATGATATAACTTGTGGTGCAGACATAAAGACTCTGCATAGGTAAGTTTTGAATGAAAAAATCTGGAGCTGGGCCCTGCAGCATTGTTGGAAGTAGCTCTTCAGAAGGCAGATTATGAAATTAGATCTGTAATCTCTGCTTGACATAGAGTTAATATGCAGCCTTTCCAGGGCCAAAGCTGTTTACTGGTTCTTCCATCTGTCAGGATTTTCCTAGCTTCTATGGGAAAGAAATGCATACATTTGAAAATGAGGAAAGCTTTCTTTGCGGACATGTTATGGAACACTTTCTAAGAACTGTAGGTAGCTACTGGCAGACCACCAGGTGAAGGAGCGAATGGATCTAATGGAAGTAGTTATTAACAATAACTAAACAAACAAAAAATCCTTTTCCCCCCTCTGTGGTGTGACACTTGAAACTTAGTTGTGTGAGAGAAAATAGAGGGGAAAATAATAACCAAAAGCATTAGGACCTAAGGAGAATTATTAACTTGAATGGAAACCTATGGGGTGTTTTTTTAGTTTGTTTCTTTTAGGACTGAGCTTAGCTTTTTCTTTCTGAGAAAGTTTAGTGTGAAAAGCCTGCAAGATTAATGAAGGACCTTACCATTGTGAAATAATGAAATCAAGCATCATATCAGCTGGCAGAGATGAACTCTTCATGTTTGTGGTAACTTGGTGGTGCAAACTGTCTTGCAAAGTCAAAACAGTGAGCACATGAAGGAATATTTATTTTGTGCTGACCTAGTGATCTGGTAAGGTAGTGTTCTGCACCTGTAGATTGACTCTTGTGTTCCATAGCCTTTTCTTGCAGGACTGAAACGAAGACTAATGTAATTAGATGTGTGCATCAGCAGCCTGTGGGCTGTGTGTCAGGGAAACTTCAGTACAGGTTTCTATGTTCAATAAAGATTTAGCTGTGCCTGTACCGTTTCACCTTATGTACCTTGGCTGCATTACTGTTTTGCTTTGGAAAAGCTGGAGGTTCTGAGAAGTGATCAGAAGGCTGGTTTTTAAAAAGTTGCAATTATCTATTTCTGTCACTCATGTTATTTGAAAATTAATAGTTTAACAAGGAAGCTGAAATGAAAAATGAAGGGCTTTCTCTCAGTGAATAAAAATCGTTTTATACCCAAGATATGCCCATCCATTTACAGCAGTATACAATTGGAATTAGGTCTGCCGGTCTGTGGTAGGTAGCCAACTACTTGTGCTTCATTTTCATTGTACATTGTTCTTTCAAAGGAATGCTTATCGTATAGCTGATACCCTGGCAGCAACTAGAGTAATCTACATAATTGCACCTTATCAGGACAGGCTTTTTTCAGTAATTTTTCCACCTTTGGTGTGGGAGTAAGAAAAGTTTCCCCAGGACTGGAAACAATGAAGTGCTGTTTTTAGATAATACAGTCATCTTCACTTTTGCATTGCCTTGCCATGTTTGAAGGGTACATGCAGCTTAAAGTTAAAGCTCTAAAGAACATTATGTTTCATCATGAAAATGTGATGGTATATGCATCCTCTATGGCTAGAGAAAAGAATCCTCATCTCCAGTGTGTGTCAGCAAAATATGTATATTTATGCTCAGGAATTAATTATAGGCACTAATTGTCAGGGTTTTTTCCTCTCTTTCTTTCTCTCTCAGATTCAAAGGGATTCCAACATGGATTTTGTCCTTCTTTGCTCTCACTCCTGGGGACAAGACAACACAACCTTTTTTCTACTTTCTGAATAGATTTACAAACATGTCCGAGCCCGCATGGAAATAATAAAATCAAGAAGATTCTTATCTATCTTTATTGGTCTCTGCCAGTTCTTTAGCTTGGATAAGATACTTATGACTTTGTTGTGTTTTCTAGACTCTCCCTGCTTTTCCTTCTGCTGGTAGGGTCATCAGTGGAGTTCAGCTTTGAGCTGGATGAAGCACTTCTATAGAGAAAGCTATGACACTCTGATCTCTTATCTTTATGACAGGACCAATTTCACGGAAGTTAACTGTGCTGAGGAGCCAGGAACTGATTATTTTTTTTTTCCCAGTCTGTGATATTTGAAGTGTTTCAGGGCACACTTACTATTTTGATGTGTCTTCACTTATCATTAGAATTTCTCATTGATTTTGGTATCAGTGACAGACAGTTCTGACTAGCAATAGGGGAAGGGTGGAGTAGCCTGTATAGAAAACTACAGCCCCTCAACTGATAGCTGCTAATTTTTTTGAGGTAGTATTACCTCTTCCCAGGCAGGATTAAACTGCCTTTTCTCCATCCAGTAACTGCTTTGTAAAGAAAGAAAACAAGCCGTACAACTTCCTGTGGTGAGTGATCTTTCTGCTAGCCTCTTTGCAGTTACCCTAAAGGAGTCTACGGATTTTTACCCCTTTTTCCAACATGGCTTTGACAATGTTTGGGTAAGCAAAGGGAGTAAAGTTACTATTTAACTCCTCTTTTGGCAGAGAGATTAAAGCAAGACATTCTGCTTAAAAGTGAATAGCTTCTACTGTACTTGAAGCACAGCATAGGTGGAAAAGAACCAAAAAACCCCCAAACATTTGAAGCAAAACTGTTAATCAAATGTTAACTTGTTAAGAAATAGTCAAGAGGGACAGATGGAATCCTGTGATTCTCTCTCTTCTCCTTCAGTCAGTTTCTAAAATACATTAAAAACTTGTGTACTTTTGAGTGGCAGATATGGCTTGTCACTTTGGAGGTTATTTTTGCTATTGTTAATACTGAAATAGATTATGCTTGAGTTGCAGTAGTTGACAGAAATCTTAAGTAGCACAGAGAAAATACTTGTATTGCATTTATTATCTCAGCTTTTAGATTTAAGGAGCTGTATGTAGTTAAACTTTGAAATTATGTAACAGTAACAGAATCCTGTTCAAGTTGGTGCCTTTTAGCAGGCAAGGGAGTGGGGTGTGTGTGATTATACAGTAACCACATTAAACTTTTTCCTTAAGTGTATTCTTTAAGGCAGCATTCAGCTACTCGGAACAGTGCCTAGCACATGCTCTCTGCAGTTTGCACTGAACTCACAGTGCATCTTGTGGTATTTTTCCCATGAAACAGTGATATAAGTCTGAGCCTTGGTGTACAAGTAAATACTTGGTATTTAAATCAGAACTTCTCGGCTTATGTTGTCTAATTGTAACCCGTTTTCTGGTAACATATTTCTGGAGTAAACATCCTCTTGATTATATGAAGAACATGCACTCTGAATGATCTCAGAACTGAATAGTTGTTAAATCTTGTTCTGGTTCTGTAATTGAGCTGTGTCATAGGTCACATGCTAATTTCCAAAGTGCAAGTTTAAACATATGCTGTGGGAATGTTAACAAAGGGCACCTTTAAGATTTTTTCCCCATATTTTTAGGATGCCAATTTAATGTTTATTCACTCTGTATTTGCAATGCTGAAATTTTAATGCACATTCAAAGTAAAGATACCAAATTATGTCACCAGAGCTGCTCCCCACCTGCAAATGTAAGCAAGAATAATCCCTATCTGCAGGTGTAAAGCTAAATGGACAGACAGGCTATCTTGTACATAGATGTATAAGTTTGTACATCTATGCTTGTACATAGATGACTCTTCTTTTATAATGCCTGAGGCATCTTGGGTCCAAATCTAAAGAAGACTGTATAACCATCTTAAACTGAAGCTAATGGAAATTCTGGCTGTTTCAGAAATTTTAAAGAATTTGGTCCTGTGTGTTTCATATGGAATAGCTAAGATGGCTGTATTTGCAAATGTTATGAAGTTGCATTTTTTTGAGGACAAGTAGCAGGAGGTTTAAGTAAAAAAAGGAACCCACTAACTTTTTAATAGCAGCCTCAGACAAGTCTCAAAAAAAAAAAAAAAAAGCAAAAAAGAAACCCGAAGAATGACAGAGTAAGTTATTTTGTGCAGTTCTTGCAAACAGGTGCTAGTCCAGGCACATCATCTATGCAATCTGTAGAATAGCAGGTGAGTGAAGAAGACAAAGTAGCGTTTAACCTGAAGCCTAGTAGGCCAGCAGCCAGAGGGAATAATCATCACAGAGGCAGAACAGCAGGCATGCTGCCCAGGCATCCACTCCCATTGAGGAGACTGGGGTCAGCTCACACACTGAGTGCTTTCTCTCTGTTCTTTAAATATACTTGTTAAACCTCAGATTTGTAGCACAGGATTCAAGACTGAGAGATTTCTCAGCTTCTCTCACCTTCACTGAGATTTCCTATAATCATGAAGTTGCTTGCTTCTGCTTTGAGTTAAGAGGATGTTTGCCGATCACTTCATTAAGGTATGGCAGCATTCTGCCTGCTTTTAGAGTAAAAGCTGAGTGACCCTGACAGCATAGCCATCAAAGGGCAGTATTTGCATGATTAAGTGGGGAATCATTAAAATCTGATTACTTCCCAGTGAATAAATACAACTTTACGTGCAGAGTTTGTCCGTTATCCCACCATCTTTTTCTTACCCCCCATCCCAAACACTAGAAACAAAGTTGAGTAGAACTTAAGCAGGAAGGAAGATCTTGTATTCATTATAATTCTGCATAGATACTGTCCCCAAACTACATGTTTCTCAGAAACTTGTTGTTCAAGACAAAATAAAACAGAATCGAATATTTCTGCACAAAGCTTTGTCAGCATTATATTGTCAGATCAAATTACGGACTCTTCCTTTTTACAACAATGGCATAATTCAAACATAGTCTAACGTTTTCCCAGATTTTACAGTGAGTCTGACCTGTGATACATAAAACTACAGGATTATAGCAATCATGCTTGGAGAGCAGCTACAATTTTCTTCTGTTTACTTTTCAGTGTTGCAGAGAACTTGCTACAAATGCTTAAAACTTATAGTTAAATATTTGCAAGTTAGGAGCTGTACCTTCAAAAATTACTGAGACTATTACTTCCTACTTGAAGGAAGTCACTGGGATTACTCCTTTTGAGTTAGCAGGCCCTCTCTTGTAAGAGTTCAGTAACTGCTTATTGCATTGTGCATTTAAATATCTTCTGTGAAGGGTGGAATTGGGAGTATCATACTAACAATTTAAAGATATTTATGGGGATAAGTCAAATCTAGCTATATTTAATGCCAAACTTTGCTAGAATTCAAGCAGGAAATTGGAACTATACAATACATAAAATTATTTGTTTCTCTGTTTAGAGTTGTAGAAAATATTTAGGCCATCACAGCCATAATCCAGGTAGCAGAACACCATATTAAAAGATCTTTTTAGTAATGCAGGGTACCCCGGTTCTCTTTCATAAAGGTATGTGTCTTGCCAATCTCCCTCATACAGACAACAGTAAAAAAGCACTAGTCTCTGCTCTTCAACAGCACTTGTTGATTTTTAACTGTAGCATTTTTGTACAGATTGTGCTTATAAGGATTTTTTTAATCTTTAAAAAAAACCGCTTACTGTGTTGCTGCATATTGTGACCATAACTGTGGCTCTAATGTTGAAAATATTTCCAGGTCAGTTTTTTGTGCAAGTCTTTTTGAAAAACGGGCTTTTACTTAAGTGTAATGGAAACATTTCCATGACTTCAGCAGTCTACTATAGAAGTTAAAATAAACATTTCCACAAAGAGATTGCAACTTGAGATTTACTGTACGGTGCTGAATGCATAACTGGACAGGGAAAGTTGCAATGGGTCCTACATCAGAAAAATATTGATTGTTTATTGCCCGAGCTGACATATAAGTAATTAGCATAAATGTTCCATTTGCAATAGCCTTTAGCATAAACAATGTCAGGGTAACAGAAGTGTCCTTTTTAAGATATTTTGGGAAGACCAGATCAGATTATTAAAAGCATTCTGCACTAGCTTTATTAGCACAAAGCAGCTTTGTCTTTGTCCTCACTGACCAGGTAAAAATACAAATGTGGCAGCAAGCACAGAGTCTCAGTTTATGAATTATGGCAATGTAGGGGTGTGGTCAGAGCATGCTGCTTAGCCCTTCTGATATTTTAGGGGCTTCTCAAGAGCTGTTGCAGGCAGCAGCAACTGAAAATACACAACTGAAATGTCTACAGTGCCCTTCTGGTATTAAGCCTCTTTCATTCCTACGCAAAAATGAGAACCTATTTTAAGATTTAACAGTGTCCTTTTAAATTAGAAGCAAACTGCCACAGTGAGATATTGAGACTGGGTTAAGCAGTGTATGCTATGGTTACCATCACTAAACAGAGCTAGATCTGTTAAGATCAAAATGGTTGACTTGTCATTCTATAGTAACTGTTCCCCATGGAAAAAATTCAATAGTATAGCTTAAATCACACATAGCCGATCATGTGCTCTGAGGCTTCTATGGTGCTGAGACTAAAAGGCAGAGGTAGGGAGGAGCTATGTCAGGAAATCTTTTAATTCTATTGGCCTGAGGCGGGGGGTGGTGGGTGGTGGGGGGGGTGAGGGCGTGGAGCTTACCTTGCATGCAGTCATATGCACACATTTATTTTTAATTTTACAGTTATGTGCTATTATAATTGTTAACTCAATTCTTAAAAGGCTGCTTTTAAGGGCCTGATGTTATGCCTCTGCATGTCCAAGGTGCCCACTGGATGGGGAGTTTTTGGATGTGCAGTGACTGTGAGATGGTACTCAATCTGTTCACCTTCCTTTATTACAGTAAAGCACAAAAACTGTTGAAGTGCAGCCTATATGAAACAAATTAAGTGCATGCTATCCTGGAAATGAATTATGTACTTGAACCTTATAATCAGTAGTAAAAAAAAAAAAAAAAAAAAAAGCCAAGTCAATGAAATATGAGAACAACTATGTTTCTATCCAGGCTGGAGAATCTTTAATAACATGGGAACTGCTGCGAGTCACAACAACTTAGTTTTAAACACCTGCCTTTCTGATCCCAGCAATTGCCTTTCTGGCTCTTTTTGCTGGTTTAATACATGATATACTACCATGGGAAGCAGGGGATGCCTTATACACAAAGAAATTCTTTCTTGATACAGGGCAGAAGCATTAAGAGTACGCTAATTAGACTGCCTTTGATTTTCTAAAGGAAGCACTTTTAAAATCTGCATTTGGTCCTTCAGTTTCTTGTCAAAATCAGCACAGAAATGGTGCAAGTTCCTTGTCTGGCTGCATGAAGTCTCCTAGGTTAAACTTTTCTCACTATCTACGCCCAAGAAAACTGCTGTTTCTGTTTTGCCAACCTCCCCCTTCCCATGCCACTCTGAAAAATTGTAAGTCATCCTGTATTACTGATTTAAATATATATATATGTACAGCTGCAGCCTACTTTATCTAGGGTGGCTAAGGAATACTCACCAATCCTTTGACAACACAAGCTACTACACACACAAGTGGTTAAGAACACTTGCTGCTTGATTATGGGTGTTTAATATGCTTGCTCAGTTCCCTGTTCATCACCCAGCACTAAGAGGAAGCCTTAAGTATCAGGCATAGCAGCACAACGCTTGGCTGTAAATGACTTCATGTAGGATGTAACTTGCCTTAAACACAGTGGAATTTTTTCCTCTCTTTCCTGACACCTATTCACAGAAACACTGTGCCTGCTACTCTGGCTCTAACCTTCTGCTGCTTATCCTAGCTCTTTGGTGGGGCTAGTAAGAAATTCTTGCCATGCAAAATCTGTATGAGCACTACAGCTAAGGAGAGGGTACTCAAGGAAACCATTTTGCAGTCTTGACTATAGCACTACCTTACCTGTGTGACAAACACTGCCTTTATCTTTTCTGCTGCCTAACATGATTCCAAGAGCAAATCAATATATTTAGGTGGTTTGTTTCCTGAATATAGCCAAGCAGGGATATTTGCAGTTAACCAGCCGTCCCTCTCTTCTCTTCCCTTCCCACCCTCCCCGGAAATCAAAATAACGAAACTACTTAAAAAGCATATGCACTGCACCGCTTTGTTCCCCGCGGTCCCCCTGCCCGCGCTCGCTCCCTGCCAGGCAACTCGCGTCTCCATCAGCCTCCGGCTCTCGGGCAGGCAAAAGCCCCTGGAGCCGGGCCCCGCGGGCAGCTCGGGGCAGCGGGGCGGCGGGTATGCAATGCGGATGGGCGGGGAGGGAGAGCCTTTACCTGCCGCGTTCCCCCGCGGAGCCAGGGGCGCCTGGAGCTGCTGCATCCACGCCGGGGAGCGGCGGGCGGGCGGGCGCTCAGAGTGCCTGGCGGAGGCGGCTGAGCGCCGGGGCCATGGCCGCGCCGGGAAGCGGTGGGCAGGGAGCGCCGCCGGAGCCTCCGTAAGCCTGGGGGAGACTCAGCACCTGGGCGCTGAACAGCTCCACGGAGCGCCACAGGCGGGGCCGGCGCCGCGCTCCCCGCCCCTGGGCGCGGGAGGGCCGCGCCGCCGCCCGCCTCCCGCCTCGCTGCGCGGCGCTGCGGCCGCTCCGCCCCGCCCCGCTGCCGCCGCAGGCGGAGACCCGGCAGCGCGGGCGCGGCCGAGCAGAAAGGGCGGGAATGGCCACGCTTCCCAGCCGCCCCCGCGGCGGGGGGAGGCGGCCGTGCTCCCGCGGGCGGCCGGGAGCTGTAGTCCCGTGGCTGGCGGAGCGCCGGGGCTCGGTTGGGCGGCGCCTCCCGCCGTGAGGGGGCCGCTGCCCCCCGGCCCGCCTGGCCGCCGCGGCCTTGCGCCTCTCCGGCGGTGGGTTCCCTCGGAGCGACAGCGCGTCTCCCGCCCTGCCGGGGCTGCTCCGCGCCGGTACGTCCTCCGTGGGTCGCTACGCTCTTTGTGGAGGCTTTTCAAAACGTTTCTTCTCTGTTATTTGGTTTCTTTTATTCCCCCTTTTTAAAATCAAAAGCTTGGGATATTACAGCCCTGCGGTGTTAGGGGCTTGCTTAGGGGAGAGGGCAAAAAAGTGATTTTATAGTTCTTACGGTCTTTGAGAAAGTCCTGAAAGCTGTGCTCCCTCCCGCCCTCCCTCTCACCGAGATTCACAAGCTAGAAGATACACGTAAGCAGCTAAACAGTCAGGACTCTGCCTTGCTAATCAAATGCAAAGCCCTGTAAAAAACATAGCAAACCCGACTGTAACCCAATTGCAGCTGCCTTTCAGAAAGGCATCTCTAATACTAATGTTTATACAGAGCTCTTCAGATAGTTATGAAGCATTTTATGAAGCAGGGTGTGTTAGTTAATGTATTGGTTCATTTATAAGTTATTCCCAAGCAGATTTTCTATTTACTTGCTCATCAAAAGAAAAAGCTATTATTAGTGCAGTTTTAGTTAGAAGTTAATGTACACTTTTGGTAATAATCACAACAGAAGACTCCTTCAAGAGTTGTTTAAGAAAAGTTAAGTTTAACAAGTTAATTTAGAAGTTTGAGGACTAGCCCATCTCTCGCCCTGAATTACGTGGTGTTGAAAGGTGCTGAAGGCTTACATACAGATTCCTATATGTTTGGGTTGCATGTGTGCCCCTGCTATTGCTGCTTTGAAACCCTGACGTCCAACCTTCATCTAGGTTGTTTTTTTAGCAACTGTATCGCAAGCAATATGACAGAAAGCTAGGACAATCAAATTAAACTAAGCAGTGTGTTTTATTTATACTACATTAGCAAAACCTTCCTTTAGGTTGTCTTCATTCCTGTGTGGTTTATTCTAAGCTAGTGATGCAGAAGAAGTTAGGTTTACTGCTTCTTTTTTTCATTGGGTAGAGATTATAATGATTTCTTACCCCCTTTCAGGTGCTTTCTTGGATAGTTCTTAAATGTAATGGGTTTTGTTGATAGCAACTTGATCACCCAGCCCTACTGAGCAAGTTCACTTCTGCAGGTATCCTGAAAAGGTGAGAAGTTGACACTGACCCTGATATTACATGTTGCGTAGTGATTCTTGGATTTAAAGTACTGTCTGATTTGTGTTGTAAGGGATGCCTGATCTGGTACTACATTATATGCCACCAGCGTACTAACTTGATCACGGTGTAAGTAAAGTCTGTGAAATATATACAGCTGTTTGATAATTGTTCTAATCTTTGCTAAATGGTGACTACTAAATTGCTTCCTGAAGTACCTTCCCCAGTGTTTTCACAAGACTCACTTAGAACAGAATTACGTATTCTCAGTTCCCTAACTGGAATTTTTCAGCATTATACAGTTTTAGCTAAGTTTGGTAGGTAAGTTTAAAACAGTATTTAATTTATTACAACTTCTATTTGATGAAAGCAAACTGTAGGTGTGGAAAGTACGGAACTATAAGGCAAATGCTTCACTTTCAGTACTGACTCTTAAAAATTAGTCATTGGTATAGTGAAGAACAAATAATGCAAAACAATTTCTTCCTTTTGTCATTTCCTTCACATTCAAGTAAGAATAGAATGTACTTCCTCAAAAGTAGGGCTTTGGTGTGCTATTTGAGTGCCCTTTCCAGCGAGTGTATGCTGTGTCTGAGACAGTAGGAAACTTGCACTGATAAAGAGCCTCATTGAGGTAAACTGTATAGTTGAGGAAAACCTTCAGTAGTATGTGCAGCTGTGGGCACTCCCAAATTACAAGACAACAAATAAGCAAGCCTTTTGGTGCTAATGTGGAGGAGAGCCACTGCAACTCCCTGCTCATTGCTTTTTGTTTCCCTCCACCATTAATCTTAATGAAGCCAGGTTTGCCCTTCTGTCAGCTGAAAGGGTCCTACTAAAGCAATAACCATTTTCTGCTTTGCAAAGCAGAAAAATTGAAATAGAAACACATGCATAATACTTTCAAACTAGTTGTGAATAATTAAATGTATTATTCAAACAGTAACAAAGCTCAGATTATCTTTCAATTAAAGGACTTAGTGACCAAACCAATTTTATACAAGTTGCAGGTAATCTAGTTAATCCAAACCTCAGATCTCACATCTTTCCTACTCTCCTCTTCTCTTTCATACCCCCAGTTCTGAACTGTAACCTTTTGAGCACCAAAATAGAAGAACAAACATCACTTTGCTTCCAAACTCACATAGAAATTCCTGAGAATTACCTTTGAAACTGGAGTTTGGACTGCCTTCGTTAAGTTTGTTACAGTTATACATGATTCTAGACAGAAGTAAAAGTGGAATACCTTTATCAAATCAAATATGAAAAGTTCTTTAAGATCTTAACACAGGCAGTTGTCAGCTATTCAAGTACAGCTGAATAACTGGATTCATGGATCCTAGTTTCTGCTAACAGCAGCTGTAGTGTGCTGTTGTCAGCAGCAACCGGTCTGCTTACCCTGCAGACAGACTCCCATTTTCCTGCACATGTAAAACAGATTCAGGGAAACCCAGAGAGAAGATTAAATTTCTTCCCAATTTCAATCAAATTTCTGTGTTTATCTCAGCAGTTCATCTATCTTATGAAGGAAAGCAAGAAAAGATTATTAATGTCATTTTCTACAGATGTCTCAATGTGTTGCTTCTTTTCAGTTTGTTATACATCCAAATTCTTATTGATGGGCTTAGTAAACGTTTAATTAGACATACTGAAGGATCACTGATCATTCTGTCTAAGGATTGCCCAATTGTGCTTCCACAGGTTTTCTTTCATTAAGTGAAAGAACAGCAGATGTCATGATTCATCCTCGCTACCTCCATTTTCTCATCCTAGATAAACTATAACCATACAGGGTCAACCCTTTCTTTTCCTTGCAAAGAAATAAACTGAGAAATTGAAATAAAGGAAGAAGAATCTCTGTCTAATTGATAACAGAATAGAAAAGCAGAGATTGTGCCAAATGGTATAGCTAAAATAAATGACACAGTCATATATAGTAAGAAGGATATATAAAAGAATAAATTCTAGGTAATTACTCAAAAATGCAACAAGCGCTTTAAAAAAATCCTTCTTAGAGACAACCTTGATCTGCCCTTAAGCAGTCACTATCTAAATAAGGTTTTGAAATTTTTTTTAGACCTAGTTCACATAGAGAATACTGAAAACTGATTTGAGATGTCCTGCATAACTCTTTCATGATTCTGCCATTTGAAGTTAAATCTTTTATCAGTATGAGATACCATGGCACAGTATTCTATGCATGTAGTTGTAATGGTTTGTTTATCATTATTGAAGCATAGATATCAAATACACAGAAAAAAACTGGCTGAACTGAGAAAGCAATTGCTTCTAGAGTATCAGTTAATAAACCAGGAGCAAAAAAGTGTGAAATAGTTGTAGATGTGCAAGATTTCAGAGTCATGAAAGGCAAAATGTCAGAAAATAATGCTAAAAGGCACTAATTAGACAGTCCAGCATTTTCTGGTAATTCTCAAAGAATTGGGGAATGCAAGAAGATGATTGAGTTGACTTCACAGAAGGTGACTACAGCTGTCGTGTTAGCAGAAATGAAATGGAGCACAGTGCAGTGTCTCTAATTGTGTGGTATTGTTGGAAAGCAGTCAGGTAAGCGAATTAAAGCAGAGAACAAAACCAGCAGAGAAAGCAAGCTATAGTGAAGACTAAGGTAATGGGGTAAGTATTGGAATTATTGCCTGCAATTTCTGTTCTGTCACTGCTATGAAAACATTTTTTTAATTATAATATGATTTAATTGTATACTTTCATTTATTAGTATCCACAGTGGGGAATTAATTTTTCAGTCTACCTTTATGCTGTGGCTCCTAACACCCTCATTGTGGAGCCTACATGAAGAGCAAAAAAACTTGAGTCAGGAATATTTTTTTGTAAGAGAGAAAGACCTATCTATGCCTTGTTCATCATAAGGCAGCTGTCCTTTTTGTAAAGAAAAGAGAATTGATTATACTGACTGTCCTGCTGTCAGCAAAGAAGGAAGGATAAGGGGTCTCATAATGACTATACCATATCTGGAACTATTAGGAGGTAAAAGTTGATCAGGAGAATAAAGTTAGGTTGATCTTCCATTAATAGTGTTGTATTGATCATGAAAAATATTTTACTGGCAAAGTTGCCAAAAAGCAAGTTCCCTTAATCTTCTGCTGCACCTTTAGTTTAACTTCTTTAATGGAGTGGCATTTCAAGTCTCTGTTTCTGAAAGGCAGGCAAACATGACATGACTCCATAATTAAGTTTAGGAAAAGGTATGTGCTAATTGAACATCAAATCTGTAAAAATAAAAATACTATTTAATTCAGCTTCCTAGCTACACAGTCAAAATAATGCCCATAAACCCTGACTTTCAATATTACTTGGATTTGCATGACGAGAGAGTAGCAATTGCTTCTAAATTCAGCTTACCATCAAGAACTGAAGGCCTGTAGTGTATAAAACCATTATTACAGCCTTATAAAATTGATTTTAAATCACTTACTGGACCATACAACCGGAAGGCAAGTTACCATAGATTAAGACATGAAGACATCTAGTACTTGACAGTTAGTATTCTCATTTGGTATTTATGATACATGAAGTTAGCTTGAGGCTGCCCATAATTTATGGAGGGAAATTTTTATTGGTATGGATGAGAATTATCTTTCTTTAGCAGGGGAAAAAAAAAGCAATACTTACAATCTAAGAACATTTTTGAGCATGACAGGTTATTTCTATTGCAGTCTAAAGGGGGGGGGAGGGGACGGGACGGACGGACACACCGTTTTAGTGTTGTTACTGGGTACAGCCCAATAAAACTTTCTTCAGGCTACCACCAGAAACTTCATTTTAATCACTTTTATGCTTTTAACTACAAGCTTTTTTATCAAAAGTGATATGTTGTTGAAAGGTTTCACAAATACAAATTGCAATCAAATCAACTATATAGAGCAGACTGTATTTAGAAAATGTTGAGTTAAAAATAACTACAATAAAGCGCCTTTTTTGTACTTTTTTTCTCTCAATATTTCTCTCAACTCTGAGTTTATATTCAAGACAACTATAGTACTAAAAATTTTACTAAGGTCAAAATCATAAGAGGTTTTGTTACCTCTTATGAGGTGACCAAGGTGAATGATTTATCCAGTATGTGGATGATATCTTCAGGGAACAAGATGTTTTCAGGTTTGTAGGTAAGGGTTTTTTTCTACCTCATCAGTGTTGGAAAGCAGTCTGAAATTTTATATTTTTTTTGGTCTTTTTCTTTCTCTCTCAACCTTTCTCTTATTTGTTCATTAGAAATCTAAGTGATCTCATTTCAAAGCCCAGCTGAGAAATGTCTTGAGGTCTTTGCAGATCTTAGTGGAAAACCAGGTAAAAGTGAATGATTATAATTAGAGAGTAACTACAGGAAAACACATAAGCTTAGGCTGAGGGCACACAATCCATTATTGTGTTCCTTGGTAGAGTGTACAAAAGACAGTGAAGCAGGAGTCAAACATTTATTTTCAGCTTCAGATCTTGTTGTCACTCAGCAAATTGAACAATTATGGTTGGATTTGTCAATTTTTAAGCAGTGTATTTATCCAGAGTAGTAGACTCTGCTTCAGATTTCTGTAAGAATGGTTATCTTTTTTCAAGTCCAGGATAACTGTAGCATCCAAGTGAGCAACAGAACACAAGGATAGTTATTAGCCTTGCCCTAATAATCAGAGACAGCAGGGCATGTCACGCTCTTGTCCTGTGAACAATTTTAATGAAGTGTAGTAGATACGACAAACCTGGTTTCACTGGATAAATAAAAATTACTCTGATTTTTGATCCTCCTGTTGAGAGCTGTACACTCATCTGTATTCCTTCTTCTTCACTGTCCATCCTTGGGAATGCAGACAGATTCCTTCATTACTGGATTTATATATTATATAAAGGTCCCCAGTAAAGGGGTCATTCCCCTTTATTTAAAAAACAAAACAAAACAGAATCAGCACATGCCCAGTGCATGAAACACACTTACAGCTCAGTTACTAAATTTAAGCATTTTTCTGATTAGTTGTTTGTACTTTTGAGTGATTACTACTTTATTATGTTGATTTTTTTAAATGCTTGTCCCTTCTTGATTTTGGGGCTTGCCATTTAATCAGAACTGAAATTAGTATCAATTAGTGAGTGTAATCGCCGAAGTTGATTTTTGGCAGTTCTCTCCCCTTGCAAGTATTGCCAGGTTTTGAGGATTACAGCTATTTCAAGATAATGGGCTACCTTCTTCATAGGACTCAGATTTTGTTGATTATTTCCCTTCATTTTTAGTGTTTGAATTGCCCTTACAGAGAGAAGGAGCACGAACAGCTTCTGTTTAAAGCTTGAGACAAATAACATTAAAACAATGATTTGTCAGCAAATCTAAAAATTTGTCCTTGCATTTGGCTTTAAAGCTCTCCAAATTATGCTTAATATTTATTTTTATGGATAGCCCAGTGGTGGGGGAACTTACAGGTGCCTACAGATCTATCACTCAACACAATCAAAAGATGTATACTTTAATAACTTGGAAATTTAAGTGACTGTAGAGAAAGTGGGAAATTCAGGTATAAAACAAAGATTTTTTTTTTAATGAATGAATGAAATGTATTAAGAGGTCAGATATTTTAATGTAAAGTAGGAGCTCTATGGCTTTTTAAACCTGCTGAGAAATTGTTCTGAATTCGTTGAACATGATGGATTTGTGAGTTAGATTGTTACTTTCAAAATACCAGAAAAGTTTATTTTTATATATATTAAAATAGGTATCAAGGAACACACTTCACTGCCAGACATCAGTAAAAAGCTCCTTGTTTTGGAACACATTACCACTTTCTGTCTGTGAGATATTTAAAATACCCTTCTGGGTAATCACGTAAATGATGGGTTGCCACAGAAATAGTGAGTGTTCATTCCGAGATGATTTTCTTAAGTGGTTCAGCAAAATCCCCATTAAAAACCTTCATGAAAGGTTACTTGCTTTCAAGAAGTTAGTGACAAGGCATGATTTAATTGAGAATTTCTTGTATGGTTTTCTAAAGTCTGCCAAATGTTTTACTTAAGATGACATTGTAGAGATAAAATGTTTAAAATGTCCCAAAGTTCAGTACAACCGATGTCCTATAGCATGAGTAACTAGATGGGAAGCTTTTCAGTTATACTAGATAAATGACCAATTTTAGAAAGGGGTTTTGATAGTGCGAATATCAGAGAACTGTGTGAAAGACATTTGGACTCAAAAAGATGTTTGGCTTTTGCTCAGCAAAATCAAAAATATTAAGATTTGGCTTGTGACTTATTGAAATAATTCCAAATAAGAGGCCCTTCCTTTGAGGTTGTAACTTCTACCTCACTTCACATCTTCCCAGTCCCTATAGCACTTTACATTTTGGGGGTTTTTTGGAACCATATGGGAGATACTTTTCTGCAGCAGTACTGCTTTTGAGAGAAAGAGAGGAAAAGGAGGGCAGACAGGCAGATAGGAGAAGATGGACAAACGGCTTTGCATTTGATACACAGTGCTATCCATGCTGGATAGACATTTATGATTTGGAACACAGAAGAGGGAAAAACATTATTTAAACAGCTTGGCATAAATTAGGCAAAATGGCAGCCATGAATATGGAAGTACTTCAGGGGGGAAAAAATGGATCCTGAATAAAACCTTAACAATGATTGTATCACAAGAGATTTGTCTGTCAGATAACAAACACAATGTGAGCATGCTATGCAAATACTGTGTAAATATTAGATCCTATTTTTAAAAGAATATGCTAAGATTTTTATAGGCAACTTTTTTAAGTACCAAGTAGCAATTTCAATCTGTTGCTAGCCTTTAGAAGGGCAAGTATCTTAACACTGTTGAGCTGAATGAATCCATAGAATAACAGAGAAGTAATTATCACTGCAATGTAATTTTTCCATCAGATACCAACAGTGCTTTAATGCTAACAAAGGCCAAAAAATCAGTCTGAATACTTATTTTCAGATTTTGCATCTTTTCAGCTCTAAAAACTGCTTTTATTTGCATATCTAAACCAGTTTTACTACTGTACCTAGAAATGGAACTAGAGCTATATTTCCAGTCGTAATTTGGATGCGGTCATTCTTGGGAGTACCTGATGTAACATTTTTATTGTGGACAGCTCTGATCATTCTCTAAAAATGTTATCCAGTCCCAGTCAGAGCTAGATCACTTCTGGAAGAGTTGCTCTCTATGCTTGACTTCAAGAACACAAACTGGAAAATATTGGCTGGACTTTATAGTTAATATTTCAGAGGTCAGTTTAAATTTTTGTACATAGTTGGATGTTTGTCATGTTGTCAAAGAACAGCACTAGTTAAAATGTGCAGTGGCTTGAATATTTGAATGTTCTTGTTTCTGGTTCTTGCTGTTCCTAGGAAGAATGTGTGTTCATTTTATCAGATGTGATCTTTTATTAGAATTCCCCTTTATAACACAACCAGATAATTTCTTACCCCACAGATAAAATGGCTCTACCTTCTTCTGGGCCCAAAATGTTTAATAGCAGTAAAGACTGATAAGCTGAACTTTCCCTCTGTGTTGTGACAAACACTTCACAGAAATCTTAAACTCCAAAATGTTTTGTTCCTTTTTCTCCAAGTTCAAATCATGTTAATAAAGTCCAGCCAGTCAAACAAAGCTTCAGAAAATTTGAACATCCTTCACAAGGAGAAGTCAGTAAGCTAAATGACGGGTGCTGGCAAATATTTGTGTTGCTTTTTCCTTTAAAAAAAAAAAACAACAACAAAACAAAACAACAAAAAGCCCAAATGAATTTAATTCCTGGCTTACTGCTTTTGGCAATGGCTCCTATATCTCACACTAAGCTTCTAGGAGGATTATTGATTGTATATGGTAAGAGCTTCCAGTTTCCACATTAGCCCTAAGAGGAAATTAGATGATCTATAAGTAAGTATTGTAAGCATAAAAACTGTGCTGAAGCCTTTCATTATTCATTTGAATTGGATGTTTTTGTTTTTAGGAGACAACATTGATGTTATGGGTGGTTTTACTGTTTTGTGTAATGTTTTATTTATATTGGAGTATAAAGCTACTTATGTTACTTTTTAATACAAGAACATTAAAATATAATTCTTTTGTGAATATTAAAATATAATATCAAAATACAGTTCTTTCTGTGAGCTGTTTGGGAAATGAAAACCAAGTATTTGCCACTTTCATAACCCTTCGAAAATTTCGAGTTTGTGCAAGTTTTAATTAGTTTAGCCTTATTAGGCAATAAAATAATTAGTGTATTTGAAAAGCTATACCATTAATTTAGATATGTAAGCATAGATCAAGCTGCCTATGTTTGGACATCCAAGGTGGGAAATTACAGAATCCTTTATAATTCGCATTAGTTTAATATTGAATAATTGCTATAAACATTTTTCCTTCTTAGGTTCTGGTAAAAAAATAACTTTGATTCTCAGATTAATTTTGAATAACAGATTATTTCAGGAAAATTTGATCTGAGTATAGATTGTTAACTAGTACAGGGAGGGGGGAAGGATTAAGCTAATTAAAACAGGATTCATTAGGTATTAGTCCATAGTGAAACCATATGCTATCTGGTGAAAAATTTGCTGTTACAAAAAGTTAGGACAAAGTTTAACAAGGTTCATGGAATAGATTTCATTACCTGCTAAAACAGAAACCTCTGAGAAAATAATGTTAGAGGGATGAGACTTAATTAACATATTGCATAATGATGCAAATTAAAAGATCAGACCAAAGTCTAGAACTCAGCAGCTTCTCTATTTCCTTCGAATTTTCTTGATGAAAAAAAAATAGATTTGAAGATATTTGTGGCTACTTTTCCTTGGTTTGGGTGATCTTGCTAGTTGGCTTTCCTGCTAGATCTGTTTGCTTCTTGAAGATGAAAAAAAGTTAAGTTCTTAAGTAACTATGAGCTCTCCTCTACCACCCAAATACTGTCTATGATATTATTTTCTCCTGTATTTTCTGGGTTTAGAAGATTTTGGCATTTAAAGCCGTATGTTCTACAAGTTTTTTATTTAAGATGTTCCCATTAGGCGTTTAGTTTTAAAAACTTACTGATTATTTAAATTCTGAATTCCTCTAAAGATGTAATTCAACAAGATAATCAGGAGGCATAATGAATTGTGAACATATGAATTTGGTAGAAATCTCAGTGACTTGCTGATTCAGATTTTGAGGGGTTAATTTTTTTCTGGTATGACATAATATTCTCTTTCAGTGAAACATCTTTAGTTTGTACTATCAGAGAGAGATTTGTTTTTCAAGTGATAAACTGCCAAGTTCCTTGCTTTTATCTCCTGCAGACACTTGAGTGTGTTTTTTGAAACTGTTAGCTTTGGTAGGTGTAAAACTACGTCAAACCATACAATAGGTGCAAGATCATCTTAGCTGCAGAATATTGTTGAGGTTAAATGCTCAGTGAAGACTAAAAACTCGTTCCAGATTGGATTTCTGTGCTAAATACTTCCTTTCTCCAGTGGTAACTAAAAGAATGTGAAGATGATATTGAACACCCTGATTTATTTTCCAGAGTGCTTTTTCTGTGTGACATCCTGCTTGAATTTCCAGGTTTAGTGTTTTAGCAGTTTCACACTCGGTGACAAAAAAATGAATTGAATCAGCAAAACAATGTAATCAGTTTCTTGTGATTTTATGATACCTTCCAAAATATCTGCAGTTAACCAAAAAATAAAATGGATTTGAACAGCAGGCAAATTGTTATTAAAACGATTATGAACTTTTATCTGTGCTGAGCATTTGCCACAAGACATTTAGTTGTGAAATTGAGAACAAACAGAAATGTGTTTTCATTTAAAGCCATTTAGATAACTCCTCATTTCTCCTTCTCAACTCTGTTTTATTTTTACAATTGTATCTTCACTGATTTCTGAATAAAAAAATTGGACTGGAGGGGGGGCAAGTTATTACTCCAAGGAAAATTTTCCCCAGTCTATCACTAATAGCTTTCATAAAGGCATACGCTCTAGAAAAGTAGTAAGTCAGCATTTCAAGGGAATGTGATAGTAGAAGTGCCAGAAATTGCAAGCTATTTAATCACCACTGCCATTGGAATATTCCCTGCTAAAAACAAGCTTTCCAATACTCAAATTGTATATTTAAAATCTAGAAGTCCTTATAATACAATTTTGCTATTTTGGAAGAAGTGTTTATTTACCCTCTGCTTTAACTGGGAGATAAGCTTGTCAACCCTGTAATAATTACTTTAGTAAGAAATTAAAGTTAATACTCTGCATTATTCTTTCAACTGCATTTTAAGTAGGTTGCTGTTTATTTGGCTGGCTGTTTCCTAGGTATAACAGTAGTCTTGTAGCTGTAGACTTTTCTGGCATGAAGACCCCTGTTCTTAATCCCCAAAGAACTACAGCATTAAGTAGCTTATTTATAACCAGCTTTGTGCATCCTACTTTTTTCCAACTTAAATTGTGAAAACTTGGTAGGTTAGCACCCTTTAGTCTGGAAAAGAGGCAACTAGAGGAAGTAGGATGAAGGTCTAAAAATTGGAGAGGGTGAACAGCAATTGTCTCATTAAGTACAAAGAAGAGGCAGTCACTCAGAAATAGCAAGAAGCATATTTAAGACAAAAATATTCTTTACCAAGGTAAGCTATAATGCAGCTGAGAATCTGAACTAATTTACACAGTATGAACTTAGTGCTGAGTTTCAAATTTATGAATAGAATAGAATATATACAGTCCTGCCCTAAGATTAGGTAATGTATTGTTGGAGATGATTTTCAAGTGGCCATAAGGCATAGTGTTGTCCATTGCAAAAACAGTTCTGAAATTCAAAATCAGAGCAGATTCTAGGAGACAAGGAAGTAAAAGTTAGAAAAGCTGTGTAGCTCCTTATGGCCATGAGCAGTAGACTGGCTGTGCGACAGTATTAGTATATAAGTAAAATGATATGGTTGCTGAACAAGTGCATCACAAGCGTCCCAAAGATTTAATAAAAATCAGCATCTTTCTTGAAAGTGATAGCATTAGAAAGCCAAATAATGAATGATTGTAAGTATTTAACTATTTCTTCACACATGGAACCCAAAGCGTTGGATTTAGTTGTGTTGAAGAGATATTAAGTACCTTCTATGCTAATTACTATATACCATTTAGGGTTGAGCAGTTTTGTAAAAGGTATTTGTCAGTTTATTGGAACAGGCCTGCCTAATTTATGCTATGAACCTCCCCAGATCATTGGTGTCAAAGGTTCTGTAATGTATTTGGGCAGATGGGTGAAATACTTTCATTTTCAAATGCTTAGAATGCCCAAGTAATCAAGGGAATTCTGCAACTTATGCAGAAATAAAATATACTCTTTTGATCATCTTTATGTGTATTTGTTGAACATGGTATGAAGTTAATTTATGCAGATTTTTGTAAAGGATAGGGAATGAGAACTGAAAAAAGCATTAGCTCCTCTAACAGAATTTTAAAACTTTTAGTGTAGGGTTTGCTTTAAAGGTTTGTTCTTAATGAAAGCATGCTCAATATTAGCCAAAAGAGGTAGACTGACTGTTGGGGTTTTCATTATCTATTTTTGTGCATTGTGTCCAGAAGATTTTTGTCAAGATGTGCATGATCTCCTCATTAAGCTTATTTAACACCTGGCAGTTCTGCTCATATTAACACTGTGTGCTTTGCATCATAAAACCCCCTTATTTCCTGTATCTTGCAAGTTCATTTTTTTCCAATTTGCTTCCTCAGAGCTGAACAAAGCATAGGTTCAGAGTAAAGGAAGGCAACACAAAACCTTTCCATTCTGCAAACATACCTTTGCACAAACACATGACACACAGACTTTAGAAAATCACGTCACAATTAAGCACAGTACTTACCCAAGAAGAGAAGAATTTGGGCCCTCAAGAGCTCATCTAAATAAAAGGTTACAGCGGGGTAAAGATTCAGACTGGATTAAGTCCTGTCAGCTCTTACCGAAACAGTAACGTTTCAATCTCCTCTGCATTCCAGCAAAGTTCAGCAAATAAAAGACATAGTATTGTCTTATGTTTTAACAGCTCGCGGGTGGCTTTTAGAGCAGAAGTTGCTCATCTGTTCACTATGAAACTCCTGCAAGCAGGTGCTGTCAAGTCTCATGACAGAGGTGGTGGAATGCAATTTCTAATTACAGGAATCATAACTTAGAATTATGCAACTTTCATTTCAAACCTAAACTAGCTTAACATTATATCAGTTCTGATTTGTATGTTTATTTCCATATCTAACAAAAAAAATTCTTTGTATTTGTTTTTGTTGTCTTTCTGATATGAAAGGTGCTCTTCTGAGGTAAGGTACCATACAACAGAGTGGCAGTGGCTCTCCTAAGTTGGCTGGGAAAATGAACGTAGCATTTAAACCATTTCCCTATTTTCTGAATCCAGTGAAATGGATTTATTTTTTACTGTACTTGATAATAATTACCATTACCAACAGTTGTATGCTGTGGTGCTGGTACCCTGTTCACTTAGTTAAGACTTGTTAGAATTATGCATCATCCAGTTGCCACTTGACATTAAAACTTAGCAGGAAATATGTTTACTTACCATTTAATCTAACTCTAATACAGAAGAGGTGCAGAGTTAATCATAGGTCATGAACTGAAATAAGACAGCTGTTCTTTGTGTTGTTACTAAATCACAGAGGTTTTCTGTTTTCTGAACATCAGGGTGTTGTCATTAGGCATCACTTGCCAAGGCTTATACCACAGGACCAAGAGAAATTACATTTTCAGTCAGGAGACCAAAATAAAAAGTGTTGAAAAATACTTGTAGTCCTCTGGAAACACTTCTTGGACATAGAAATTAAATAGCATCTTTAGTTTAATGATGGGTTGGGGTTTTTCTTCCCCTTTGACTATTTTAAGATAATGGTATGGAATGTATTTAAGAATGAACTAGCAAGTACAAAGACTTGATACTCTGTACAGTTTCTCAGTCAGAAAATGTAGAAATCATGTACGTTTTCATATGCCCTCCACTTACTGGAAAGGAGCCCTGCACAGCTGTCAAGTCCTTTTATCTGTGTTTATTATCAAAGAGGCTGTGAAATAGACACATAACTTCTTCTGCAAATGAGAGAGACTTTCTGCCAAATAGCCTTTTTTTCATTCCTTGTTACTGTGTGTATCTTGACAGCAGTGTGTTTTGCATAGCTTGTGTGTGCAAAAGCCGTGGTGGAACACAACACAATTCTTATTACTTGAAGATTACTGTCTGTGAGCCAAAGAATAAAAAGACACTATCAACAGCACACTGAGAAATATAATCTCGTCCCTGAACTTTGACATTTTGCATTTGAGCTCTGATCTCTAAATGATTTGCTTTCAGGGTGCAGCTCCTAGTATTTGTTTCTTCACGAGTATTTATCTGTAAATGTGTGAAATCCCACAAGGAAATACTGAGGCAAACATGCTGTCTGGATGGCCAGGAGCTTGGATGTTAGGAGCTAGGTTTGAATTTAACTAAACCAAGGATTTGCATCTGAATTTGTTGGTGAGTACCTTGGCTGCAAACCAGGTGTTTCTGGGAGTAGAGTTCCCTCTCCTTATACTTTCATGAACGCTTCGACAGTCTTGATTTCATTGTCATCTGCAGTGGATTTGTTTTTCGTGTCAGAACACAAAGCAATAGGAAAAACATTAATCTGTTAGCTTTACTTTTAACAGTAACTCCTCTTTTTCTGCTAATACAGAGTGTTCCTACTTACAATAGATTTTTGAGATTGTTTTAGACTTACGTATGTGCTTCATTAAATGAGACTTAATTTGGTATTTGAAATATGCTAGTTGTCCTGCTCATTTCAGAAATTCTGACTTGCAGGTTAAGTTTCTACTAAAAGGCATAGCATTGACACTAATCTTCCAGTAAATTAATTAATTTGTTAAATGCCATGAGCACTGTTAAAGTTTTAATCAAACAAAAATGTAATCTCTGTGCAAAATGTTCCCATCTTTCACTAGGACAAGCTATGCCTGATTTTGTTTACGTTTTTCTTGCACTGTTTTGCGGGACCTGCAGCAGGGATCTTCCTGGCTACCACAAAAATTCTTGAGAAACACCTTCTTTCAAATGTATAACCGGTTACATAGTTATGTAAACTAGCATGTTTTACAAATAATTAAGATATTTACCTTTGTCATGTTTTCCTTTCCCCTCCTTTTGCTCTATGTGCTCTGAAATCACTTGGTATATCAAAACAATACATTTTTCCAATTCTGTGATCTTCTCCCTGTTTTATCAAGCTGAAAGACTGAGTTATGGAACACAGTAAATATATGCAAATATAGTATGTTACAGTGTAACATGAAATCTAATGTAGCTCTTACGGTAACTAAAAGTAGAAAAGTGAAACAGATTCAGTTGCTCTGGTGTCTTAAAATGGGATCGTATCTTTTTGTAGGCAATTCATGGCCTACAAAAAGATAAGGAAATGGGAACAACCTACAAGCATCATGGAAAAGGAGGACTAAAGTATTCACAGCACACTAGCTGTCGCAGAAAGTACTACTTAAAGCATTTTTGAAAGAAATTCATTATTTGATCCTAGTCACCAAGACAATAATGAAGATCTCTTTCTCATAGGTTGGGCCTGAGAACTGGTTAGTTATGTGTTACTGTGGTTATAGCTTAAAGGAGGCTCAAAAACATGCAGGGAAATTCAGACTCCGTTGTACAGCTCCACTTTTCAGTTTAGAAAGGACTGCCTTTCCTATACATGTACTTCTTATGAAGTCTTCTCTGAAGCCTTCCTCAGTTCTTTTCAGCTGTGACTTTTCTGTATTCGTTCCTGTGGACAGACTGGGTTCTGCAGGGCCTATTAAGTCTGCCATGGTTTTCTCTTCTACCACAAATACTATATACCATTTTACCTTCTCTCTTCAGTAGACTGTCAGTCCATCTTCTAATCTGTAAAACATTGCTCCCACTATCTAGAAGCTGAATTGGTAAATAGTTAAGAAGTAGACTTTAGAGCCCTTTGGAAGACAGCAACTCCTAAGCTGGTCTTTAGTTTTTTCTGGTTTGAACTGCAGAGCTAAATTTTGCCTTTTTATATATTTTAATATGCTTTATACTACATTAATGTTGGGTTTTTTTAAGAATGTGTTGTGTAACTTTCACCTATAAAGCAAATGGAGAATTGGAACCTAACACAATAATGCCCTGTTTTATCTACAAATTGGATTCAAAATTCCTAGTCATTTTGCAATCGGTGTCTGATACTGACCAGTGTCAGAGGCAAGGCTGAGCTAATTACAGGTATACTCAAGCTAATATAACATTTCTTGTCTTTCTAGCTTCTTGATCAGTATAATAAAAGTATCATCAGAAAGGCCTGGTTTTGAAGTCTTTGCTCAAGCAGATAACTTAATCTTCTGTGTATAAAATAACAATTAAACAGTATTTAAGGCCTAAGAAATGTAAAATAAAAGTTGCAAAACCACTAGTCACCCTGAATAGATCAAGACAGCACAAGGAAAGAGAGCAACTCCAGTCGTCTTTGAAAAGCCATGATGCATCATCCACTTTCTCTTTTCAGTTCTGAAATCTATATGCAAATGTATTAGACATACGTGGTCTGTTTTTGTATGAGACTGAAATCACTTTCTTTGCATCATTTGGCCTAATTCTGATCTCTGTGACTATATTATGGAAATGAGAAAACAACACAAAAGATAACATGAGTAATTTAATTTCTTCAGTTTTACTAACTAAAGCTCACAAATGGCTACATATGAGAATGCAAAACTGTTGCAGTTCTTAAGCTTGATTGATTTATGGGTGGAAGGCAAACGTATATTCCATACAGTATCTGACACCAGAATAAAATACAGTAGCAAAGTTACAGACCTAATGATGAAATGTTCCTTGATAAACAGCAAGAAAGCTTTGCTTGACAACAGGCTGAAAATAAAGCAGAAATTAAATTCTTTGTTTCATCATTCATGTGAACCTTTTTAATCTTTAGACACTGGGGTTTTTGGGAGGACCCTAACCAGTCCAAATTGGGTTTTGACTTTTGTTTGCTTTTTGTCAGCCAGAGTAATTTCCAGAAGAGGTTCTGTAATGGCTCAGTAGCATGTGATTTCTTGGCCTGTAAGTATGTGTAGACAAGCAGATATACTAGCAAGAATTCTGACTGAACTACAGGAACAGTTTTCTTGAGGTTAATGTTAAAGGATTTTTGTAGATTGTTCTAAGCATTCACTAGCCAGAGAGAGCTTAGTTAGGTTTCACAGTAACAGCTTGCCTAAGCTGTCTACTTAGCAGATCAGGACCATATACTTTCACGTGTACTAAATATGACCTATTAAAAAGATTTAGTGATCCTGTGAGATAGTCTGTGGAATTCACTAATGCCTTCTAAAAACATGGGTAGCACTACACAGAAATGGGTTTTAGTTTTACTGAAGTACAAGTGGACTATAAAATACAGAAATCAGTAAGAACTCAGGCTGTACTTCCTAGGAAGCTGAAGGCAAAACCCAGCCATCTGTGATGACAAGTTTCCAACCTGCTGCTGGTCTGACACTGATGCATATGTGGTACTGTGGTTGTGCTTTTCAGAAAACTGGTCTTTGGTGAAGATTTAGTTTTCCACTCCCAAATGAGTTAACTGTACATGCCTGCGCTGCTGGAAGGAAGGGGGCTGAAAGAAATATCCCTTATAAAAGAGAGATAGCAGGAATGCAGAAGCCCCTTTGATGGTGCATTTCCCTGTCACTTCAGGGACATTATTGTTCTGTTCAACTTGGCATAAGCGGGTGGTTTCCTTGGTCCAAGTGCTAGGTTTGTTCTGACTGGTTTGGATACTGACAGCTGTTAGGCTGCATTAGCGTGGCATTCTGCTTCAGCTAACACATCCCTAACTTGAAGTAACTGAAGTAGACGAGACATTTTGGTAGGATACTGCATTGGTTTATGTACATATAATGTTCTTCACATCCTAGAGGATATCAGAAATCAGTCAAGGGGCACAGATATCTTTGGTAGAGCTATACTTGCTAAATGAGCTGGTCTGTTCAGCTGGAATAGATTTCTTGAAAATGCAGGGTGTTTGTTTCAGCAAGAAGCTTATTATGTTCCTGTTTGCTGTGGCAGTGTCTCAGGACCAGCTGCTACAGTTGGCCAACCTTGCTCATTCACAGGATTTTGCTATCTGTTCTGGTAACAGCTGTGATACGATGACATCTTTCTTCTTGTGATATGTGGTCCAATGATTGAAGCAGAAGGGCCAAAGTTCTGCTTAGGTTGTGACATTGAGTAGTTCTAGCTTTTGAAAGAATTTTTGCAATGAAATTAAATGGAGTTTGAGCGGCAACTGCAGTGGTTGTGTTGCACTCAAGGCACCAAAATCTAGCTTGAAACAAACTGGCCTGTGATTAACTACTGCTGAGGAAAGTGTTTCTATGCTACTTTGAAAATTTTTACTTTGGTATGCAAAAGTAGTTTTAATTGCTCTGCTTTCCTGTACTCCTGAGAATTGTCACCATTCTTGCAGTTATGTTGAGTGTCGCCACACAGAAACAAGTTTAAAAGTTTTCCCAAACTATAGAAATTAAAGGCCCCTGACACTAGTTTAAGCCAGTCATACTTTTTGGTTTGTGGCATCTGTGCAGCCAGCAGCTAGCAAGACAGTGTTTTAAATCCTTAATTTCCTGCTCTTGCCTAAGCTTTATTTTTCTAATTCTGAATTTAATGCCTGTCTGTGTAATAACAGCTAGCACTTCTTATAGTAAAATGCTAGGATTACTTTTTGAAGCAAAAATGTTTACTCTTTATTTATCAAGTTAGGGTAGTAATTTCAAAGATGGATGTGGTCCAAAACATCTTTGCTAACTAGTGTATTTTGATCTTCTAATTTAAGCAATAAAGAGTGAAACTGAGGACACATTGGAGTCTACCATTAGTTTAAGGAGAAGCAAGCCTTGCAATTCTAGCCTTCTGCTATAGATAGACCTGTCATTCAGATCAATTATGAGATCTTTAATTTGGACTCTGCAGTGACTTTTATATAATTATGTTCTCTTTGAACTGCATTGATGTGGGTCACTAGCAAGCATTAAAAAACAAATCTGAAAACTGAGATGCTGTGGTTACAAAGCAAACAGTGAGAGCTGCCGTCATGACTGTAATTTCTGTCTCCCTTGATCTCCTGGGAAATCATAACAAATGAACAGAAAGCTTTTGGCTTCTGAAGCAAGAGGAAAGAAGAATCATCATCCTTCAGTGAGCGATGAGAAATGAGGAAACTGCACTCTGTTTCACACCATTAAGCTTTCAGTTAATACTCGGTCAGCTTCTAGGTTTATGCGTTTTAAAAACAGTTACAGAAGAGGGCTATCAATACTGAGACAAGCAGAAGAGAGCTTACAAATATGACTCTTGTTCTAATGTTGCAGAACGATCATACTCCTCGGATTTATGTACCATGTGTTCTATCTTTCCAACAATATTAATTCCTTGGTGAATTTCCAATTGGTGCCTTTCTCAGAATTAAATCTCAAGAAGGTGCTTTTTTAATGATAGTCATTCCAGTTACCTTTCCAGAAAATACAACTGTTAAATGTACTGTTAACTCTAAGATCAGTTCCTTTGATGTGATAATTTCAGATTTGGTCCCAAGTGAGTTAATTATTTCCTTTTTAGTTGAAACTGTTAGAAAGTTGTGTGAACCCACAGACATGATTGTGTTTATGGTCCTACACTTTGCCTTTGTAACAACCAAAAGATCCATTACCAAAACTCAAGTCTTCCCCACTGAGGCTGCTTCGCCAGTATAAGGTAATAAAGATAGTCTTAGTAGAACACAGGACAAGTCTCTTTGTGGAAAGCTAGTTAGGTAGTCAGTTTTGTAACATCAAAACACCTGCTTTCTGTCTGTCTTCCAGAAGCAATGCAGAAAGGTTGGCTGGGATGTGATGTTCTAACATTCCCTGAAAAAAAGTGTGGTTGTCTTCGTTTTCTGTGATCAGTGTCCAGGTTTGTGTCAGTAGCTGGAAGGTCAGGAAGCACTCCTAGAAACTCCTTTTTCCTACAGTAAAGGATATAGCTCACCTAGTATTGGGTATTTGCACATTTTGCCTGTATCTAGATGATACACAGCCGGTTTACGTGTTGTAGTTCTTCTGTTCCCTACAGCACACAGAGGCCAACAGCAGGGAAATGATGATGTTTGTGCAGGTACTGAAGAAAATGCAGATGAAGGAGTTCTTATAACTCAGTAATTTGCTGAAATAGATTCTAAAATATCTTAAGGAATTTAAACCATGTCAAACTAAATAAAACATCTGAGAGCACAGGTCACAGCAAAGGATTGTGCACATTATTCTTTGGTTACAGTAAAGGATGGAAGTACACATTATTTACCCACTGCCACAAGTTGGCAAAAATCACTCCAAGTACACAAGAGACTGGAGTAAAGGTTGCCAATTCTAGAGCCATTACACACAAAATTTTATGAAGTTCTTTGTTTTAACCTGTTGTAAAGCATATGAGGATTGGTTCAGTAGTTTGGTAAGTGTTGAGGAGATGAAGCATTTGAGATGCAGAGATTGCTAAGCAGTGGGAAGTCCCTTAATTGATCAGAATGTGAAAATATATGGTTTCCAGTATGAAATGACAGCCTATGTTAAGGAAAGCATTTTCTAATACTTCTTGTTCTAAGGACAACATTTTTAGAAAACTTAAATCTTTCTAGCTTCAATTCCGTTCTCACCTAGCTGAAAACATGGGCCTGATGAGCAAGGAACAGCCTATGTTCCTTTGGCAGGGTGATTTTTTTTAGTGGTTGGCATTATATATATATATATAATAAAATCATTTTTGATATTATTACTGTTCTCTAGAGTGAACTATGCCATACCACAGAAACTGACCAACTCCCCTACTATAGGTCTTTTAACAGAAACCATTCCGTTGTAGCCTGAAGATAAGGTACAGTGAGTCTCTCTTCAGATAAAAATCCCACATTGCAAAAATGCTCCAGGTTCTAGGGTCTATGCAAATTCCAGCTTAAATAAGTGATGCTTTTCTTACTAAAATCAGAAATACTTTTTTCCTCTTGAGAAAATTTTCTCAGAATTCTGGATGGTCAACTGCTAAAAACTTGTGAGGTATTTTAAATGTTTAGGCATTTGCCTTGAAATACAGCAGGATAATGCAGAAATTTTCTAGCTAATACTGGTCACAAGAAGGCTTTTTTCCACAGCAATTTTATGCATTATCAGCTCTTTAATTAGTCTGGAATTTCTGCTGTCCTTTTAATGCCTTTTAAATTTCTTTGGGCTCCGGAAGACTGGTCAAACACCCAAAGGAATGCAATTGAGTAGCTTATGTTATATTCATGGATTTAAGGGCACATTTTCTTTAAGATAAATGTGTGCAATGATGGAATAATTGCAAAAAGATGTTTTCAGACACTTCAGTCACCTAAATAGAAGCAAGTTTTAAATTCTGATTAGCTAAGATGGAATGATCTTAGAGCTACATTTGGCTCAGTCATAACAGCCTACTTCTAACCTAGCATGTAATTTTTATTTCTTCCTCTTTATTTACCTGATCCTCATTTTCTGTGACTGGGTACTTGAGATAGTACAAGATATTACTTGGGATAAAAATTTTCTCTACCTCCTTCCCTTCCCTGCCACCCTCAGCTTGTGAAGCCTGAAGTTTTATGGTATTTCTTAAACAGCACGTTAACTGCTTTCTTTTCGTTATACTTCCATAAAGTGGGAATGGTTGGAATGATAAATTCAGTATGAGAAGCATGGCTGATGCAGACTCCTTTTCAAAATTTATAGTTGAGCTTTTATGAACTTTGCACAAAGATTGCATGTGACATAAAACAACAGAAGATTTGGGTGGTGGTGGTGGTGGTGGAGTGTTTTTAGATAGATTTGTTAAAATGGCTGAAATCCTGGATCATGTTTAGTTAGAATTCTGGGAATCAAGTGATAAAATAATCAGTCCAGTATTCTGGAGCTTTGTTATAGAACATCATACTTTCAAAAACAGATGACTAGCCTATTAAGATTTGAATGTTCTGATGAAGTTTTGGAATGCAGCAGCAAAAGCGTGTCTGTCTTTGTATTTCATTGCAACCTTTGTAATTGAGGTTTTTACCAAACCTTCAGTTTGATTCCAAAACTGATACAGATTCAACACAATGACTTTTGAATGCTATATTTAGGGGTTTATTTTCTTTCATTATAAGAAATACCTCCTTACTCTGGGACTAGTCTCATTGTCTTGAGTAGAACTACTCAGAACAAATACTCATTTAATAACATATACATTTGAGGAAATACTTCAGTCTTCTCTATGGAAAAAAAAATCATTGAGGATTATGGTAGTGAATACCTATCAGCTGTAATTTTCATAGGATTGCTAAATGTAGCTGTCAATCTTGGAAATTTAGCCAGGCAAGTAACATTCCTGATGCAAGGTGCTTATGAATAACTCTTTGGGATTTGATTAATGGAGACCTTGGAAAACCTTGCTTTACTGCAGCACATGGGTTTTAGAAGCTGATTTGTTCTTGTGAGGTTTAAGGGAGGAGGGGGAAGAATCCTATAAAAAAAAAAAAAAAAAAAAAAAAAAAAAACAAAAAAAAAAACAAAAAAAAAAAAAAAACAAAAAAAACCAAAAAAAAAAAACCCAGCACTGCAGTTACTCTAGAAACCATGTAAACATTGGTAATGGTAAACTTGCCAACAGTACACTGATGAGTACATAGGATTGCTTCACTGTATGAATTGTCCATCTTGTTAAATGGTACTAAATTTATTGTTAGCATAAATGGCCACAGTAATCTAGTTAAGTTGCTTTTTCAACAATTTTATTTATTATTTTTTTCATATTTGCTGTCTGGTTATGGATAAAGTATCTGCATTAAGTAGATAGTATCTTTTTTTTTTTTTAATGGGTAAAGTACTGTGTAATCTCAGAAATACTTTGGTGCTGCAGGTTTTGACAGCAGTGTTTGCTAGAAGGGGGAAAAAACGGGCAAAGAGTGTCTAAATGTTATTTCTGTATGCCTTCCAATGTGTCAGTTACTTGTATTTGGGATATTGAGAACATAAGGTTATTAAAAGTCCCTGTGCCAGTAACTTTCTATTGTTCAAGTAATGGATCTCCTGCGTAGGAAAAAATTAATTTAGTGCCTCAAAAAAAAAAAAGAAAGATTTTTTTAAAAAAAAAAACTTTCTGCATCCTACCCTGAAGAGTATGCCATGAAGAGCTGTGAATGTAGCTTCAGTACTTCATGGACTCAGTCTAGCTGAAAACTGAGCTGGATGCTCAGAATTAATTTATGCTGGAATCTCACTGCTTCACAAGTACAATTATTCAGAAGTGGAGATTTCATTACTTTGCTGTTTTCTTCACAGACTGCTGCTGATTAACCAGAGCTTTAAGATTTTCTTTCTGTGTCTGATGAAGCTATTTTTGCTTCTTCAAAGTAAAACCTGCTGAGATGGAGTGCCAAAGGCACTGATGATATAAATGGCACACTGTGTCAGCTCTTACCTCAATCAGCTTTAAATAAACATTTGTTTCAAATGGTGAAACAATTAATGTAAACACAAAGTATCGAGTTCAGCTTTGCAATGCCAGTGCCTGTCTACTGACTCCAGCTGGTTTATACTGCTGTTGAATATGAACACGATTATGTCTCTCATAACTGGTGAGGCTTCCAAATGAACCACCCTTCAGACAGACATTGGTAGAAGATGATCTAACAGGAGAAGGGATAAAATAACAGTAACTGGAAAATGAATCAAAGTTCACAATTGGGCAGGAACCATTAGAGACAGAAATAATTTTATAGTGCTGAGATCTGTTTCTTAGGAAGAGTGATGAAATGAGGAGGATTCTTCCATCATGCTGTTTTAACTAATGTGAAGTTTTAGCCGAAGACGTTTTGATAGAGGAATTCTGCAGAGGCAGCTGAATATAAGAGATGAAGGATTATGCTCTATATTCTATATATTGTAATGTATTGAAAGTTTTCACGAATTTGAAGTCTGGGGTTTTTTTAGAGGGATGTATAACAGTTGATCAAGCACAGGCTAGTCTGATCCTCTGTGATCAAAGGGACTTCATATGCTTACTGTGCTGCTCTTGACTCCTTAGGTCTTCAGAATTTAGCCATCCCATCTACATGGACAATTATTTAAAGGCTGGCTTCAGTTTTCTCTTTCAGCTGTGAACAATTTCAGAATTTCAAACAGGGGAAAAAAAGTATCCAGAAATAGAAATATGAGTTAAAAGTGTTTTAAACACCGTGGTGCTAGTGACTTCAGTAATAGATGCTTCAGTACTATTTAATGGTTCTTACTTTACAAAAATGAACATTGCTCTTTAATATGGAATTTCATCCCAAGTAGCCCTTTTTCATCAGCAGAAAGATGTTGAACTGAAATATTTTTCACTTCTGTGCAATAGGCAAAGCTGGAATTCTGCATTATTTTTGGAGCAGAGACCTTAAATTCAGTCATTGCTAAGTGGTAGTGTTTATTCTGTAGAAAACTCTATCCAGAGCTGTGTCCAATAAGTTTTCACATCTCCCAGTTGATCTGTGTTTCAGATGTCTGCCATGCCAGTTTGGGAAAAGAGCTATTTCTGCAAAAGAAGCACAAAATAAGATTCTCGGGGGGGGGGGGGGGGGGGGAATCAAAGAATACTTTAAAAAAAAATGCAGTACTTTTACCATTCTACTGGCTGTCTTACTCAGGCACCTTTTTATTACTGCTGTGGTGGAATTAAAAGCAATAGTTCCTTTTTTTCTGTAACAGATGACTGATTTATGTATAGCAGATCAGAAAAATGTGCACAAAGGGTGGAGAGTTGATTTTTTTTTTCTTTGTCTCTGCCCTTGGTTTTTAATACATGTCATTAAGATATACCAAAAAAAGGATTTAGTTCTATAAATGAAAAGAAGCTTCCAGATTAGCTCAGTAAATTGGATTCTGGACTAGTCAGAGAAGCATTTTCACAGGAAAGGCTTGCAACTTCATTGAAAGTAACATAAATGTTGTGAACCATTGTTTGCAACACCTGAATTTTCCTCAGTCCATCCTATATGCAATCTGCTTCAGGCAGAAATGTTTGGCTATATGAATCTCAGAATAAATGATATAAGTTGAGGGTAATCTTTTAAAACATAGGATTTAATACTTTTTCTCCCTGTCTGTTGCTAAACTGTTTAGTGTATAGTCCAACAATTTTCACAATAGTCCTTCCCAGCAATCGCTTGCTATAGCTGAACAGGTTCATCTTACTTAACCCATGACATATGATTAACCACCTTCTTCATGGTAATGATCGAATTGTTTGCTTGATCTGTAGTTCCATATTAAAGGCAAATGCACTTCTAGAAGATATAGATTATATCCATTACAAAGGAAGGTATCCTGAAGCCTCAATGAAAAGCTAAATAAACATATTTAAAATTATAACAAGACATTTTGTTGACCGTACCAGTACAGGAAAACCTAATTGAAAGATCAGCTTGTCATATTATAAATAATAATAAGCTGTATTTTGAATCCTTCATCAAAATAGTATGGTTTCATTTTGAAAGACTAGCCAAGGGAACTGAAGTTTTGCCAGTCTAGTACAAATATCATTGCATTTTTCAAATTTTAAAATGGAAAATTGTTACATATTCTCTATATCCCAAGACATGGCTATATACATGGAGGTTGCAGGGCTTGAATCTTATTTTGTGTAGAGGCCTTTTAGAAACAAGGCCTTGTAAATTCAAGGATGGTTCAGTCATGGAATTAGAGTAAGAATATATTTATAAGTTATTAATACTATGTGCCCTAGAAATGCTTTGTTCTGCTTCATAGGATGAACATATACGTTAGCTTTCTCTATACTGTAATATCTGCAATACGTGATATACCTTCATTGCCACACTTCTTTTTTATTCAGTGACATTTTTCCTTCTTTCATTCAGTTTTATCTCTAGTCATAAAAAGCAATCTATATTTAATATGGCTGTATCCAGCCAGGGGATTAAAAATCTAAAAATATTTTTACTCCAGCATGTGCCTGCAGGCTTGTAATTCATTGCATTTGCTGTCAGAGCAGAGAAGGATGTGGTCAGGAGGAAATTGGCTAGTCTTTTGATCAGACAGAATATTACCTGAATAATTTTAAGAGCTCACGGAGAAAGGTTTCTTACCAGACCAAATTTGCTTTGCTGAACAAGGCAGCCTACATTAAAATGTTGTTAATAAGTAATATCCTGTCTCTCAAACCCCTCTATAATAGCTGTACATATATCCTAAGGGAGAGTGGCTTGGAAGTATTCCATGTTAGTGTCTAAAAAGTTCTATTAAGTGTACTGTGAGCTCTAGAAATTTACTTATAGAATAGAAATGGGTGAAGGATGTGTAGACTATTTATCTCTCATTGAAGTGCGTGTTGAGAAATTAATGATTACTAAGTGCCTATACTCAGCACTGGTGAAGTAGCACCTGGCATACCATGTCTAATTCTGGGCTGCCCACTACACGAGAAAAAGAAAGCTGCTGGAGAGAGTCCAACAAACGGCCACAAAGATGGTTAAGGGACTGGAGCGTCTTTCCTGTGAGGAAACAAAGAAAACTGGGGCTGTTTAGGCTAGAAGAAAGAAGGCTCGGGGGGCACCTCTTCAATGTGCATAAACCTCTGAAGGGAAGGTGTAAAGAAGGTGGAACTAGGCTTTTTTCCATGGTGCCCAGTGACATGGAAAGAGGCAATGAGTGCAAACCGAAACACAAGGGGTTCTGTCTACACATAAGGAAACAGTTCGTTTTGTGTTGGGATTTTTTCTTACTGTGCGGGTAACTGAGCACTGGAACAAGTTGTTCATAGGTGGAGTCTCCACCCATGGAGATGCTCAAAAGCTGTCTGGACATGGTCCTGGGCAACCAGCTATAGGTGACCCTGCACAAGCAGGAGGGTTGGACAAGCTGACTTCCAAAGGTCCCTTCCAAACTCAATCATTCACTAATTCTGTGAGCAGTTTTATCTCTGCACTCTCCAGTAGGACTGTTGCAGGTAATACTGTATGCTCAGTTAAACTGATAGACCGTCAGCTTCAGTACATCAGGCATGCTCATTTCATTATCGTTATTCTGCATGTTGTCTGTCCTGGTGGCAACATGTCTCACTGAGATTTATGATGCACAGGGGACAGAAATTTGGGATAGGAACTGTGCAAAAAGTGTGATGCAGAAATGCTATAATCCTGATTAAATTCTTTGTAAATACTTATTGTAAGTTTTATTGCAAGAAAAAAAAATTACAAAAATTACTTGAAATTTTACATCAATTTTACACAGCAACAAATGTGTACTCAGTGTTTAACAGATTTTGTCTTTTCTGCCTTTAGTGATTCCCAAGTTTTACTCTTTGTACCACATAGATTTGTCATTAGAATTCTGAAAATAATGACTATAACTGAAGCTGCTGTGAACAAATACAAAATTATATTTCACTTTGTGAACATGAATTTAGAGATATAAAATGTCATTTTGAAGCAAATACGTTTATGGTATAGAAAAATGTCCATTTCCATTTTGAAGTGTAGACTGTATAGACAAGCATACTCGTCGTCTCCATCAGTTTTTGCCATCTTAATGGGAAAAGATCCAAATACTCGGCTTTTATTTACTTGAATATTCATAAGATTATTTGTTATATTTTACTATGTATGATAGTTTTGAGTGGTTATTCACTAAACATATTAACGACTAAAACTGAAGAAAGACTTGAAATGAGGAATAAATATTTTTGATGGATCTTGCTGAAAATATGTGTCTGTATAGATTGCTGGTTTTTAGAAATTTATTGTAGGTAAAATACAAAGGGTGCTGGTTTGAAGATTTTGATTTAAACAATATAAACCTGGAACAACCTGGTAATTCTGTGCATTATCATGTTTAGTGAAATAAATGCTTAACTCTTTGTTCATCGTAAACACCACCACCACCACCCTATCCTTAGATGTATTTGCAGAATGTTTCATTTTTATTTATGCCATGGGCTCATGAAAATCGATCACACTGTTCATGTAAGTGCAGTTTTCTGGATCAGTTTCCAGTTATTGGCAGATTAATGCAGTAACTCTACTGAAGTCACAGGCAATTGCTCCTGCTTGCCCTTGCATGCTTAGTGATAAAGCATAAATATGGTGGTAACCAAAGCTCATCTATTACTAACATTGATAGGAGGATGAGTGAAGAAAGATTACAGCTTGAAAGAAGGTGTCATAGAGATAAGGGCAGAAGCAGTGCTGTTGTAGCAGATCCTAAATAAAACGCTAGCAGGTTTTCTGGATGGCCAGATGAACTTGATACATGTGAGGCTGTTTCTGTTTGTTGTTGTGTTCCCCACCATGCCACATATAGTGAAATACAATGAAAGCACAAAAGCTATCGGGAAAATTATCAGCTGTCTACAAAAGACACCTGTAAGAAAGCAAGGTGATTTTCTTATGTTTGCAAAATCTGTCTGGATTTCACAAAGAACTGGATCTTTCCCAGTATTGTCTGCATTGTTCTGTGGAAGCTTACTCTGGAGTTCCAAGAAGGTTCAAGAAAGAATTGAAGTAGTCACTATTTGTGAAGTAACTTCTGTGTAAATACCATAAACTTGGTGAATAGTTGTTTGCATGAATGATAATGTTTTTTTAATTATTTTTTGTCTTTCCCAGTCAGGACCTTAAATCACTACTCTGTGCTATGTAGAGCATAGAAAGTTCTCCCCACCTTTCAGGCATGTTCCATGTAGCAGGAGGGAACCAACAACATATGTCAGGATAATCTCTCTGAAGGTCCATGTCTCTGTTACTTAAATAATTAACCCTATCAAAGACAAAGATTCTCTAACCTACTTTCCTGAAATTGATAAGAGATGCAGCCCATATAAGTAGTTTAAAAATGAGCTATAGAAGTATTTTGCAGTGATTTTTTTTCAAAGTGGTTTGTCTTGGAGTTCATTCAGCTTTGTATGATTTTATAGTTCATAAAAAAACACCCTGTAATTGCATAGAAATTGTCTTGAAATGTTACAGGTGTCTTTACATGCTTCAGTTTTGCTCCTTTTTGGAGGAAGGGCACTTTTCCTGCTGTTCTTATTGATAGCTGTAAATTATATGTGCATGTGTGGTTGTTGATGTAGCTAGAGTCATAGGAAAACACAAGGTACTGATCTCACTACTTGATATTAGGAATGTGAAAAGAATGCCACTTTTGACGGACTGTTGCTGTCCAAATTCTAATTGTGCTGCTGTGCTTTATATCACTGTATGTTATCTGTTCTTACCTAGTTTTCATATTTCTTTTTGCCACACAGTGCATTCTGATTAAGTTCAGCTTAGAAAACAGTATATTGTGATATCCTGTAGAATTATTAAAGAAGGTGAAGTATTTAACATCTGTCCATAACAAAGTATTATGGGAGTCAGGTTGACTGCTGAAATATGCCTAAATTACTCTTTCTATTACGGTCTGTTTATTTTAGCTATACTTACTCAAAGCAGACTTGTTAAAAAAAAAAAAAAAAAAAAAAGAAAAAAAAAGAAAAAACCAAACCACAACACAGCCAACACAACTTCACTGATCATACCTTGTTTCTGTTCCAAGTCACAGCTCAAAGCTTGGTCTGAGCAAATGAGCCAGGTTGTGGGCAAATGTGCCAGGGCCCAAAGAACAGGAATCATAGTCACAGTCATTTCCAACTTTATGCAACAAGCTACATTTGCAGCAAACACTGTTGGTTTTCTTTCCACTGGGTTCTTTTCAAATGGGTGAGAATTAGAACCTTGTTTTTCCTCTCACATAGTTCTATATATACTTGCTGGGAAGTGAGTTATTGCCCAATATAGCTTATAGGGCTGCAGCAGAATCTTTCCAGTCTGGCTGTCTGCCAAAAAATAAAAAAGGTTCAAAAAATGTAGGGCTATCATATTTGCCTCAGATTTACTAGGAAGTTGTACGTGTATATGCTCTATGGAACACACATGCAGTAAGCCTAATGTTTCCCCAAAAGACTGTGCTTACTGTGCTACTGATATATTGTTAAAATTGTGATTACTGTATTTCTGAACAAATGTATATGTTCAAGGTAGTAGATCAAATACATTTTGGAATGTACACACGGTAACAAATGTATGTGGAATTTTTGGACATATGGTGACCTGTTTGGTGCTGCTGTGTATGCGTAGCTGATGTGACCTAAATACAAAGTAAGCAGGGTATGTATGTACGTATGTACGAATAACAGAGTGGGGAATCCCAGAGGAACTGGGAAAACCTCAGCAGAGACTTGCAGGGATATGCTACATAAAACCTCATGGCTGAGAATCTGTATGTTACAATTCTTAGGATCTGAGGAGAAATGATTAATGAAAGAACTGTAGAGGAGTTATGTGGCTCAGTGTCTATGTATTATCTGTCCAGCAACAGCTAATGTCATTATTGGTATTCAGGAATTATATCACCATCAACATTTTGTCTGTTATAATTTGCTGTGTTCACAGATGGGACCTCTAAACAGACGTTTCCAAGTATAATTCCAGTCATAATTCAGTTTTCATAGTACTTTGCATAAATGTCTATTTTTGATGATACACTGCTCTAATTCATTATAGTATTTTTGTCAGTTCTAGATTGGGCAAACTGACAAGAAAAGCTAATTGCTTTTCATATAGTATTATTGGTTTCTGAGAGATTTTGAGAACCAAATTGCACAGACATATGTCAGAGGGAAATATAATCCTGTGTACAATTTATGTACTTCTTGGTGTTGAGCAAGGAATGCTAAGTACAGAAAATAGTGCTTTATAGTTAATCTGAAAACCTATTGATTTGAAGCACTTTAATTTTAAGAAAAACAACTGTCTGGCTAATCTACATAAAATATTGCAGTTTTCCTTATAATGAATAAGCTCATTAATATTTAAACTACACATTAGCTGCATCTCTTACAAGGAGATAATATTCCCCATAACTTCCATTAATTATAACCAAATTAACATGAACTGAGAATAACTGATTGGGAGTAAATCTTTCATGGTTCAAGCCAAATCTTAGTAGAAGTAGTAAGGATACTTACGTTAAAAGTAACAGTTATGGTAGTTATTCTTTATTAACTGTACATTAAGAAAGAGCACTCCACTCATGTTGCTCAGCTCAGGAAATTGTAGAACACACCTGAAGTAAAAGTAAAATAGTACAATGCCAACACTTGTATAATATCAATCCACATGTGTTTTCCTGTTCTTCAAACAATCCTGAAAAGGGCCAGTTTAGAGAATTAACAGAAAGTTGTTGTCATAGAACATAAAATCATTTAGATTGGAAAAGACCTTTAAGATCATCAAGTCCGATTGTTAATCCAGGACTGCCATGTCCCTAAGTACTGCATCTGTGTGTTTTTTTTAAACACCTTCAGGGATGGTGATTCCACCACCTCCCTGGGCAGCCAATGCTTGACCAACCTTTCGGTAAAGAAATTTTTCCTAGTATCCAAGAAGAGACCAACCCCCACCTGCCTTACAACATCCTTTCAGGTAGTTGTGGAGAGCAGTAAGATCCCCCCTGAGTCTTCTCCTCTCCTGGCTAAACAACCCCAGTTCCCTCAGAAGCCTGGTGCTCCAGCCCCCTTCCCAGCCCTGCTGCCGTCCCTGGACACCCCCAGCCCCTCTGCATCCCCCCTGCCCTGAGGGGCCCAAAACTGAGCCCAGGGCTCAAGGTGTGGCCTCACTGATGCCAAGTGCAGGGGGACAATTACTGCCCTTGTCCTGCTGGCCACACTGTCTCAGATACAAGCCAGGACACTATTGGCCTTCTTGGCCACCTGGGCATACTTCTGGCTCGTATTCAGCTGGCCATCAGCCAGTACCCCCAGATCCTTTTCCTCCAGGCATCGTTCCAGCCACCCTTCCCCAAGCCTGTAGTGTTGTGTGGGGTTGTTGTGACCCAAGGGCAGGACCTGGCCCTAAACCTCATTGAACCTCACACAGTTGGCCTTGGCTGATCAGTCGAGCCTGCCAGCCCTCCAGCAGATCAACATTCCCCCCCCAGGTTGGTGTTGTCTGCAAACTTACTGAGGGTGCACTCAATCCCCTCATCCAGATCGTCAATAAAGATATTAAACAGGACTGGCCCTAGTACTCAGCCCTGGCGTATGCCCTGCGTGACTGGCTGCCAGCTGGATGTAACTCCACTTGCTACTGCTTTTTAGGCTTGGCTGTCCAGCCAGCTTTTTACCCAGAGTAGAGTACACCCATCCAAGGCCATGAGCAGCCAGTTTCTCCAGGAGAATGCTGGAAGAAACATTGTATTTTAAAATTATGAAAAACAACATTCTCTCATCCTGTCAGAGAGCACAGTTTAGAGTAGATTTTGTTTTGCTGTTGTTTCACATGATGCTTAGACCTTGCTTGGGCAAAAATTCAGTGTCTTGGGTGAGAGTATTCAGGTGTCCTCTGTTAGCAAAGTTAAACATACAAAGCTTTCTCAGATTGGATTTGTTCTGGCAAACACTGGATCAATCTGAAGTTCTGGTAGAGATGTCAAAGGTGTATAAACTATTGAAGAGTCATAGGATGGTTTTGATTGGAAGGGACTGCTGGAGGTCATCTTCTCCAACCCCCTGTTCAGGCAGGGTCACCTAGATCATATCCAGAAGACTTCTGATTATCTCCACGAATGGAGATTCCACAACACTCAGTCCCCTTCTCAGTAAAATAATGTTTCTGTTCTACTGTTTTGCCACCTTTGTGCTGAAAAAAACCTATTTTGGTCTGGTTGAAACTTTTCATATTCCAAGCTGAGTCTGTTGCCCCTTGTCCTCCAAGAAGAGTCTGGCTCCACTTTCTCTGTACCTTGTCACTGGGTAGTTGAAGTCTCCCCTGGGCCTTCTCTTCTTAAAGCTGGACAAATCCTGTACTCTGAGCTTCTCCTTGTATGTCATATGCTTCAGCTCCCTGATCATCCTGGTGGTCCACATGAGCTTCATTCAGTCTGTTGTGTCTTTCAGTACTGAGTTGCCAAAAATAAGACACAGTGCTCCAACGATGGTCTTGGAAGTGGCAAACAAGAGGGAAGTAATCGCTTCCCTTAACCTGCTGGCTATGCTTTTGCATAGCATGCAACTGTTGTTCTTCACTGCCAAGAACACACTGCTGACTCATGTTCAGCTTACTGTCGTCTGAGATATTTACTGCAAAGCTGTTTTCAGTCCAATCATTCCAGTCTGTACTGTTGTATTTGCATTTGTTCAACTTCATGAGGTCCTTGAAAGCCCATTTTTTTTGCCTGTTGAGGTATCTCTGACAGTGGCTGTAATCTCCAGCAAATCAGACATTCCCCCTGATTTTATATTGTTCAAATTGCATTCTGTCTAGGTCGCTAATAAAGACTTTGAAAAGTATTGTCCCTGGTATTTGTCTCTGAAGGACACCCCTAGTAACTGGCTGCCAGCTGGTCTTTGTACTGATCACCACCTTTTAAGCTGTATGGTCAGGCCAGTTTTCTGCTCTGCTCTTAGTCTACTTTACCAGTCCGTATCCTCACCATTTTGGCTCTAAGGATACAATGGGAGACTATGCCAAAGGCCCTCTGCAGGTTTGCTGGTGATACCAAACTGGGAGGAGTGGCTGATACACTAGACTTTGTGCTGCCATGCAGCATGACCTCAACAGGCTGGAGAAATGGGTTGACAGGAACCTCACACAGTTCAGCAAAGGGCAATGCAAAGACCTGCACCTGGGGAGGAATGACCCCAGGCACAGGTCCATACTGGGGGCTGACTGACTGGAAAGCAGCTTTATGAAAACGTCTGGGAGTACTGATGGATGGCAAGTTGACAATGAGCTGACAATGTGCCCTTGTTGGCAAAGAGTGCTAATGGTGTCCTGGGCTGTGGTCAGGGTGTTGCCAGCAGGCTGAGGGAGGTGATCCTTCCCCTCTGTTCAGCACTGGTGAGGCCATACCCAGCATAGTATGTCCAGTTCTAGGCCGCCCACTACAACAGAGAAGGTAAGCTGCTGGAGAGAGTCCAGCATAATGGACTGGAGCATCTTTCCTGTGAGGAAAGGCAGAGAGAGCTGCATCTGTTTAGCCTAGAAGAGAGGAGCCTCGGGAGGGCACCTCTTCAATGTGCATAAATCTCTGAAGAGAGGGTGTAAAGAAGGTGGAACTAGGCTTTTTTCCATGGTGCCCAGTGACATGGAAAGAGGCAATGAGTGCAAACTGAAACACAAGGGGTTCTGTCTGAACATAAGGAAACAATTTTTTTCTTACGGTGTGAGTGACTGAGCACTGAAATAGGTTGGTCAGATAACTCAAAAGATGTCTGGACATGGTCTGCTCTACATGACCCTGCATGAGCAGCAGGGTTGGACAAGCTGACCTCTAGAGGTCCCTTCCAACCTCAACCACTTTATGATTCTGTGAAATAAATATCCAGAGGAGCTGCAAGCGTGGTATGCTTCCTAAATAGAGATGAAGCTCAGGTTTGATATAATGCATGAAAGAAAACTGTCAGTGCTAGCCAGTATGTGCGTTTGTGGATTAGGAAAGATGGCATCCAAAAACTCCAGTGATTCCTACCTGTCATAATCTTCTTTGGGGCCACTAACCCCTTATTTTAGAGTACATCAGTTTTAAAACTGATGCAACCTAATTTTGAGTAGGGATTGGATGACCCTGGAGTTTGGATAGTGGTCGTCTTATCCCATATTGGTTTCAGTTATGATTTTGTTTTATGTTACTATCCACTTGCATATTCTAAATGAGCCTAAATTTGATATATATGTAATAGCTGTGATCTTGCAGAACTGCAGTATTTATGTTTACTTAATATCTGTTGATCTGTTTATAATATCAAGGTTAAAATATGCAGTTGCATAGAGACTTGTGTTAATTGTAAGTTTATGATATCTAGCTGTACTTTCTAGAGAAAGCTTGCCCTATGGGTAGGATGTCAACTGAAGCTTTTCTCAATACAATCCAAATTTTATGAGCTGCCACATAGAAACCAGTTTTTCTGCAATGACCTGAGTGGACAATCTAAAGCGGTACTCCATGCTCTGCTTTATTTATTTGTTTTTCATATTAAACATAATTCCTGCAGGGAATTCTGTTTCAGCCACAGAATGAAGGCCTGTGAACAGCTTCTTTCTGCCTGAATGTTCCCCTATGAATTGCTGATGGTTAGGAAAGCTCACAGTGACAGAACAGGAGACAGCAGCTTTGTACTTAGATGACAATAGTCTGTGTCTGTGCTAACTGCAGCTGGCACCATTAACTACCTAGCCATAGACTGAAATAAAAACAATTATCACTGCATGCATTAGAATGATGAAATCCACTCTGTTTCTATAGTAACAGGAGTGAAAATTTATATTATGAGCTTAAGAAAGTAGAATGTGACCATCTCTTTTTTTTTATTTTTTGCAGTTTTACAAGGTGCAGCAATTCACAGAGAAAATAATGTTTAAGATGATACACATAATTGAAAAAGATAAAGGTAAGGTGCTTTACTGGTAACAAAACGATGCACAACATACATTCAAGTTGGAATGTTGATTTTTTTCTTTTAAGTATTCTGTTATGCTGAGACATACCCAATTTAGTGCTGTTTGAAGTAGATTCTCTTTTTGTTTATTACAAATGATCTTTAAGTGGAAGCTTTACAAAAAATCGAATGAGAGAGAAAATAAAGTGAGGGCTTTAGCAAGTCAAAAATTTTAGATTGTTTTGCCATCTGGTCTGATTTAATGTATCATATGAAAAAACAGTTGTACATTTTGAGCTTTTGTCTTCAGAAGCACATTGAGGTATCAAAACACTGTAAGAGATTTCTTTGTGGATATGATTATTATATTGCAGCATTTTCAAGTCTATCCAAGCTATCATCAATCTAGTTATTTTTTTTTATTAGTAGCAGGAAAGCTGTGGCAAAATATTTATCAATCTTAGCTAGGATTTGGGGGATGTATCTTTTACTGATACTTATGAAGTAGAATATTATATTATAGACCTATCAAGAGAGCAGAGTTCCTGAGTTCCTTAGACTGATTTCAGCATTCAGTTTGAATATTGCTTTGTTTCAAAATCACCTCCCTTTACGAAAGATATAGCATGTTTAACTGTGCAATCAGTTGGTAACAGGCGTAATTTTTGAAGCATTTAATAATTTACAACCTTTCCTCACACTACATATTTGTCTTGCCCAAAACCTCTTTCCTCATTATGTGCTAAATACATAGAGTGCTTTTACGAGGAACTCTGGAGCTAGGATCATCTCTGCTATGTGTAAAGGATTATGGAATATCTCTTCAAGTTACCTAAAGCTGCAGGAGCGTGACAGTGATCCATGCCTGTTGGTATTTCCTTGCATGCATTAGAGATGATCAGATAAAGAACTAACTCATTTCTAACTCTGTGCTAAAATATCCTGTACAGTCACTTGATGTTCTTTCTTTAGATGAAGTAATTAATTATCTTGAATTTATAGGATTATTTTTTTTTAGTAAGGTTAATTATTATCATTGATTGTAATTCCAGGGGTGTCTATAAGCACGTGTTTTAGAGAACAGCTAATTTTTAAAATTCATTTCACTGCAGTAGAGCATGAAATACGACATCATACTGTATCTTAACATGCCTTTCTAAGTTCAGGCTTAGATTGCTGATTTAACTGCATGTTTTTAAGTGTATGGATGTTTTAGGTTTTTTCATATTATGCATCCCAAACTTAGAAATAGGTCTTTTCTGTGTCTGCAGTTATAGTAATAAACACAGACATTCTTTAAAAACTGCAAATAATTTCATTTTAGGTAATAAACAAGTGGTTTGCTCCAAATCTGAAATATTCAAGGAATATTATCTCCATTTCTAAGAGGATTCAAGTAAGCTTATCAGAAAAGTTAAGTAAGAGTAACAATTATGAATATTTCTAGCATCTAGATTTACACATTAAGTATCTAGTCAGTTATACCAAAATAAATCTTGTAGTTTACAAATCAGATCATACATCACATGTGAATTAGGAGATTATGTGACTGTCACCAGAACAAGAAAAGAAACTGTCTAAATAGAGCAGGAAGAATGAAGAAAAGTGCTTTTGTTCATGTATAAAAGAGCAATACTTTAAATCCACGTAACACAGTTCCTCTTTTGAAGCACAGATGGAATTAAGAATTCTATTTAAGGCACATAATGGCACTTCAGTTTCTAACTTGGTGAGATCAAGTGTGGTCTAGAAAATGAAGAAGTCTGGTTACTCTAACTGTACATTCTTCATTCTGATTTTGATGAGTCTTACATATGTATGTTCTGCACTCCTGTGACAGTTCATCTCTAGATGGAAATATGGAAGATTAGCAGGAGAATTTCTGTGGAATGAGAAAAAAGAAACGTAGATTGCTTGCTTATGCTGTTCTTGGAATTCCAGTGACAGGATTATATTTTCATAGTTACATATTTATTTCACTTATTTTAGCTTACTTGTTTGTAGAAAATGTGTAGAAATGTTTATTTGTACTTCCCTGTTTTTCTGTAATTACAAAAGCTGGTATACCTTATTCAAACTGTGTAGTATGTCCCAGTTTGGTGTTTACATGTCTGGAGTTGACTGGCCAAAAAAGACATGTGGGTCAAAATGAGAGTTTTGTGAATGAATACTTAAGGTTACAATTGGCATGCAAGTACTATATAAATCTTCCAAATTCCAATTAAATTTAGAATTTAGCAAATCAAAGTCCAGCTAATAATATCTTTAGAAGTATACACAAGATTAAATAGTTAAGCTGTGAACACTCATGAGTACACATTGCTTTTTAAGCCAGATATTTTCCTACCATGAAAAGATGAATGCTTATAACAACGTTAACCAGTAGATTCTGTTCGCATACACAGCTATGCATCAATAAAATATTATTGTAGAGAGATTTATTATTTTACATTAACGAACTGTGTGTTGTAATAAGCAGTAAACTGAAGAAGGGCTATGGTAAGGGTAGGTAATTACTGTGTTTTGTCAAGGCAAAATTTATTGCTTAATATGTCTAATTTTAGTTAGCACTTTAGTTAGCATGTAGCAGATCGACTTTATATTTTAGTGACAGTTTTCTATTTGCTGAGCATCTTTTTGTTCATTCAGTTTTTAGAAAATAAAATAATTCTTTCTTAATCCCTACAACACAACCCATCATTAATAAATATTCCAGGGTTTTCCCCCACATTGATAGATATGCAAATATATGTCATTGTTTACTCACTGATCCTTCAAAAACAAACACCAGAGGAAAAAAATCAAACTACACCTTTCTTTATGAAAACACCTCAAGGAAATCTAGTTCTGGAAAATCATAAAGAGGATCAGGGAACAGGATCCTTTTCAAATGAGATCACCCTTTGGAAATGAAACTGAAAAAAATAGAAGTGAATGAATCACAGGTCATTTTATTCTGCTGGATATGATCATCTCAGATTAACATGCATAATATTTGCAGTTCATTCTTGTTTGCCATCTTGTTTGCCTAAAAATTCTGCTTGAGATCCTGCATGTTAACACACACTTTGGATTGCCATTAGTATCCCTGTTTAACCTCTGCAGCTAGAAAGGCTCATAAACAGTTCGGCCTTTTGGCATGGAACTATGCAGAGACAGAGTCTATAATGACAGCCTTCAGTGAAGAGCAAGTACAGAGAAAGTTCAGTAAAGTGCAAGATTATGGTTCCAGTTTCCAAAAGTATAGAAGAGCAAGGCTCTAGGCAAGACAGCTGTGCCAGCTTCTAAAAGGCACATGGAAGAGCAGAGATTTACAGCCTCCTTTGAGTCCCAAGAGCCATTGGACAGCATGGCTTTCAGTATAACTGGAAGTTTCCATTTTGTGGGTTTAAACATAAAGAATTTAAAATTCATCTAGGGTGACTTTGGTGGGATTTTATTATATGGAATTTATTTCTAAGTCTTCCTGATATCTTTCTTTAACCGTAATCTTGCCTTCTATTCTTTCTAAGAATTATTCTCAAATTATACAGACCTATAAAAGAGGGAAGTATTTTTAAATTTAAGTAATGAGAATGCCAAAGGCTAATCTAATTAATAATCTGATTTTTACCCATGCTCCACCATTTCTTCAACATCCTTTAAAATATTAATTTGATATAAAACCAAAATGTCACACTACTTGCATATGCATATGAATGCAAGTCGCGTCTTCATGGCATATGGTATTCAGTTAAGCCTGGTATGGTTGACATATGTCTAAGTAAAGTCTCTTTCTGGTATTAGATATTTAAATTTATTCATTTGGATTTTGCTGTGGATAAGATGATACTGGGCATTTATGGCACTTCTAGAGATAACAGTTTTCTTGAACAAACGTTTCCTGTTTATTTAAACCTTTCAAGAGAGTTACTGGAAAATTTTTGCTATGCAGAATGGAAGTCCCAAAACTCCACTGTTGGTAATAAATTCAATTTGCAATGAACTAGTCCAATCTGACATACTCTGGTGAGTTTCACTGGACTGTTAAGTTTGTAGGTACTGGTCCATAAATCTATGCTATTTCAAAGAATAGCAGACTTTACAATGTCTCCCTCTTCTGCTGTCATTGCATGCTGTTCTATGATGAGGGGGTTCGCTGACATTTTTTTGAAAAATATATTGGTAGTCCGGTCATTGTAGTCTTAAATGTTTTACCTTTGATTTCTTGTTTTTTTCTAGGCCAGTATTAAATGTGTGAACATCTGCAGTGTTCAGCAGAGCACTTTGCATATTTCTTTTAATCCTTAATTCTTGATTGTGATAAGCAGCACTGGGTCCCAGAACTGAACTGTTAGCTTGTCATACTCCAAAAACGTCTGGATAATGCAGCTTTCCAGAAATTGTACTCACTTTTCTAACGTTGCCATTGCAATACCATTCTGCAAATTCCTAAGTGAAAGTTTTTAACTTAATGTGAATAACTTAATTAGGGAAAGAGCACTTAAAAGTTCTAGATCTATGTGTTCTACTTTCCTAGACATCCATAATAACAAGGTACTTTAATTTTAATTTGTTTTAGGAAAACTAATGAGAACAAATAATTCTTTAGTGGGAGAGTATAATGTGTTTTAAATATGTAGTCTGCAATGAATGCAAAAAATGTAGAATGCTATTTGTAAAGTTAAAACACACTAGAAGAAAGTACTCAGTAATTTCATAGCTGCATGAACTACACTTGAGTGATAGTCTTCTGCTCTTAGATTTATTTCCTCAGAAGAGTAAGATAAATTCAGATAGGATAGAGGAGATCTGTTCAAATTAAAACTGCATTGTTCAGCATAGGCTTAGTAAGAAGCTTGAACTAATACCATGAGTTTGAGATGTTTTGATCTAGACAAAAATCTTTGGGGCCTCAAACTTCAGATAGTACTTCAAATTGGGGGTACAGGCCCATATCTGACTCATTTTTATTCTCTCCTAAGTCAGATTATTTTTGGGTTGTTTGCAGTATACGCAGTACTTTATAACTGGGTAGGGAAAAGTTTGTTTTCTGTGAAAAGTTAAAGAATTTATGCTGCTTATCCAAATACCAATTGTTCATTTGATGAACATATCTGAGGCATGTACCTGCTGAAAATATGTTCACCCAAGATTTACTTTTTGGTTCCATAGCATTTTGAAATGAAGGTTTATTTAAGTTTCTTGTGCAAAGAATGGGTGATGCATAAGCATCCCATTTGGGTATTTGGGATTTATTCATTGAAAAGTATTCTGTCTACTACTGTGAACAGATTCCTAATCCAAGCGTGTACATTGTCTTCTTTTATTTCCTCCTTAATCAGCTTTGAACTGTGATCAACATTCCAGCTTTTGCTTTTTGCTGATTTATACACTTGGAATGTTAAAAAGAAATATACCCTTTACAATGAAAGACAGAAATCAGTATTGTCAGGATAAATCCGCCAGATCTTTAGCTACCTAGTGTTTATTAAGGATGCAAAGCTAATGAGGGCTCCTAATTGGCATGCCACAAATCTTGCTTTTATGTTAGCAAATGTATAGGGCTTTTGTTGCTGCAAATAAGGTAGTACTGCAGTACAGTCATTGCAGCACTGTGGTTCCAGTAAGAGACTAGACAACAACTTGCTTGGAGTAGTTCTAGTTTTTTAGAACTATGTTTCAAAGGAAAATGTTTTTCAAATAGCTATTCTCCACACTGCATCAAGGATCGTATTTCACAAGAGCTTAATTCATATCTAGAACCCAAAATTAAACAGTGATATTGTAAAAAACATGAACTGATTAGAACTTGCTGGTTGATCAGCATTTTAGGAAACTTAGCTACTTCCCTTTCTATCCTAAATGGAAACTGCTGACTTCTTTGAAAAATGTCTCTATAATTGTATACTTTGGTTGCTAACAGAAGGCTGAAAATCTGGGCTTGAAATGGTAAAGTACAAAGCACACAGTTTTAGTGATTTTTGAAAGAGTGGCTTTTAAATCTGTTTATTGGGTTTCATGTTCTTTGTTCTTTGCTATTTAAAGTTTGCACATATGGTTGTGCTACTGTATGATACTACAGTGACCTTAGAATAGTTAGCGGTAGTTATCCTCAAAACCTAGACTGCTGCCCTATAGTACAGGAGTATGTTATTAGTCCAGGGCTATGTTATTATCTCTGAATCTTTTTGCATCCTTAGATTTTCTGCTTATAAATTTAATGCACTCACTAACGAGAGTAACACAAGTAACATGGAGTCTTTCCAAACCAATTGATGATTGTCAGCTTATGTACCCATATGTATCTGGTTGGTGACTAAGATTAGAGATAGATCTCCCTAATACTTATTTGTATTTGATTTGGCCAATACTAGGACATAATGCTACAATTAAAACATAATTTCTATATAAATTCTTTAAAAAGCACCCTAACATTTTGACAACTTAACAGTAAACATGGCTCTTTCATTAATAATCTGTTAGCATCAGTTGCTCATGAGGAAGCTGACTATCTTCCAACTTTTTTGCCTCTTAGGTTACAGGGACAAAATGGCATACACTAAACTGTCTGAATAAGAGTGTAATTTTGTTGGAAACAGGACCCCATTGATGAGCAGTACAAGCCAGCATGTTTCTTCAAAAATAATGGAATTCAAGGGACTATGCTGGTTATAGCCACAACAGTATGACAGGAGAGAGGTTATCTTTAGATGACATTATCCTAGCTACTATTTTGTCATTTCAGAGTCCCAACACATTTTACTAAAGGAATATTTTATTTTAAACAGAGAGGAAACTTCCTTCTACCAAAAGGACAACATAAATCAGCACATGTATTGGGAAGGAAAAAAAAGCCTGTATTTTTGGTTTGCCACAGAGTTGTTTGCAATGCAAAACTGCCTGTAATTTCAGCATACAAATGCAAGCCTGATTACCGTGTTTGAGGGAAAGCTATTTTCAACAATTTGACCTCCTTGAATGATACAGTTTTAACCACATTATCTTTGTGGATCCCACATCTTTGTAAGGTGCTGTTGCTACCAAAATAGCTATGGTTAGTATGTTGGCTGCCTAACTGTACTTAGAGCACCGTGGGCTTTTTTTCCTATGTTAGTGGAGAAAACCACGTTATACAGCTAGGGAGTCTTATTCTAGGCTGGGTATCTACACGAAGAGAAGAAAAACCATGCTAAGAAAATCAATAAGGCTGTAACTTTTTAACCACAGCTATTTTTGCATAGCAAAGTGAACTGGATGTTAAAGTACTCTTTTCCAGTCTTGTTTTTAACATGTGAAATGTTTAACAGTGCGATGTATTATCCCAAGGGTGTCTGGCCTTACCAGTTTAAGAGATTAAACAGTGGAATAGACTTCTGAAGAAAACCAGCTGATACAGCACTAACAGAGATAATTTCAGAGTTAGTTCAGAGTTAAGATTAAATATAAAAAAAGGAAAGCATATCAAGGCATTTGAAGGCAGCCATGGCAACCATATAACTTCTCTGTCTTGCAATTACATTGTCATTTAAAACATTTTAGGTTTAGGTCTCAGTTCACATGAAATTGAGTTCTAAACATTATTTTTCTTTTCCAGAAAAAAATCAGTTTTCTCCTATGTCTTAACTCTCATTTCCTTGCGTTTATATGAAGGCAACCATAAGCAGCGTTTTCCACTGACTGATTTCCCGACAAGATCTTGCTTTATCTCCCATTTTGAAAGGAGAGGCTCTCTTCTTTTATTCTTAGGAATAGAGTTTAAAATAAGTGCATGCCAGTTCTTACTCAAAGATTATTTTGCGTTTTGTTACAGGATTCATGCATCACACATCAGTGTAGCTTAAAAATACTCTGACTGCTACATTCTTACTTAAATGTTTCCAAGCTGTTACAAGGCATATGAAATACAGGTCTAATTTAAACGTTTTTGCGCAACCATGTATCACAAATATAATACCTAGGTGAATCATGGGTATTTATTTACAGATTTAAAAATACATTTAGTAGTTGCTTTGTGAATAAAGTATACTGGTTGCCTAGAAAGCTCCAAACCTTGAGCAGGAAAGCTTTCACCATAGGATCTACTGTGGTTAGAAAAGGTTACTGTTAAAAATTATGCTTGCAATGCACAGCCATGATGTGGGGAGTACAACTACACAAATAAATATGCGTTTTTGGGACTGGAGTCTTGTGTCTTTAATGGAGGAGGAAGGTAAAAGAGAGAAAAGACCAATAAGTTAAGGCATTTTCATCGCTTGATAAGTGGGTAGGAGGAATCCCTGTGTATTGATTATGCTCCATGTCTGGTGCATTTACTTGGTATGTGTGATCATAACATTTGTTTATGCAGATAAATGTTTAAATATCTAAATTGTGGCCTGTGCTGCAGATTTAGAAGTACAGTGTACAGAAGTATGAACTGTGTGAAGGATGTATCTCAGTTTCTGAGGTAGCTGTTAGTGAATTTATAGTCCATGAATTCTGAGCTTTCAAAGGATATTGATCTCATGTTTGTTGGACCAATGTTTCAGTTCTATATAATGTTAGTTCAGTGGTACCCTTGTGTCTATTCCTTATCAGCATTGTTCAGCACAGTAGTCTTGTCTGGAGAGCAAGACAAGCTTGAAAATGATTAAGGACTACTCATGCAAGAGTAAGAACAATGTTTAATGTATCCTTAAATGACAGTTTATTATCTTTATAGTCATTTTTTGCCATATTAATGAAATCTAACTGTGCTGCCAAGGACTGTGGGGAACCTAGTAAATGAAGGCTTATTTTTATTTTTGTGTAAATTCTTCCTTTGATAACTGAATATCTCACACAAAAGTATATAGGAATTCTTCCAGCAGTTGTATTTTAAAGAAAGAAATTCTTGCAGAACCATAAAATGAAGACCCAGACATGTAAAACATGGTTTAAATAGCTCCAGTGTAATAAAATCCCTCTTAAATAAGAAACACCACCTTCAGAAATACTTGTGTTTCTGTAAGAAGCAAGGAAAAATGTGTTTCTTACAGGTTTCTTAAATACAAATAATTTCTGTTATGTTCTCCAATCAATGCAGTGAAAATACTGAGTTTATGTGAAAAAATTACGTGTTTATGTTATATATAATATTTTAGTTAGTTGATAATTATTTTTGTTCGCATGCCTTTACCTACAGTGTGTGTATGAACATTTATATTGTGTTGGTTGAGGCATCAGTTGAAAATAATGCTTGCTTAGCTTCTGAGCTTTGTGGTTTATTTTGTCTATGGGTGATCTGACATTACCTAGGAAAAAATGAGCTCTGGAGAACTACAGCTCAACTTCATATTCTTACTAATTTTTAATGTGAAAAAAACACTGTGTTGCTACCAGTTCCGAGTTCCAAATTTGGTAATTATATTTTATGCTATAAATTATGAAATAAAATATTTTTATATAGGAATGCATAAGTAGTGAAATTAAAACACAGTATTATTTTGCAAAAAGCTGTGTAAGAAAAGCATAATTTAGTACTTACAACTTTTCTGTGGATATTGGACTATTTTAGTATCAGCTAATGTAATAGATGTTTAATATATAATAAAACCTGGTAGGATTTATTTAGTAGTAAATTCAAGTGAAACATCTACCTATGAATACTCTATGAAATTTATTCTTGAAGGGCCTTTTTCAGAAGTTGACCTAGTGTCTGTTACATCACCTCTGTATCCTTCAGCCATAGCTGAAGCATACCTTATAAAAATAAGACAAGGAGCTGATATGGAAGTGTTACTGTATTGATTTAAGGAGCTTTTCAAATGACTAGTCTGGTCTAGTACATGCAATATTTGCTTGCTGTTCATTACACATTTTGTGGTGTGATCTGCCATCTAGTGTATATTCCCCAAAAGGAGCAAAACTGCAAAATCCTGATACTAGCTTCAACAGTGCACTTTGAGAGTTACTGAATTTTCTGAAACATTAGGTGCTCAGGAATGTACTGTGTATATACAGTAGAATGAAGAGACAAGGTTTACTTCTGGTTTTACTGACTTTATTTTAATATTTGCCATCTAGCACTCTATCCAATTACCCTTATTGTCTGTGGATATATAGCGATTCAAAAACTGTTTTCCCAGTAGTATGATGTTTATGTCTCAGGTAATGTTGATACCTGCAGTGGCCTTTGTAAGAGTGCACACTTATGTTATATTCACAAAGAAGTTAAATTACGAAGAGTTTTCTGAGGGCTTCTAAATGCATCTGGCCGGGTAGGGAAAAATGTAATAATGTTAGCGATTTTGTAAGGAAGACTTACAGAATGCGTTTTGTAATGAAATGGAATATCCTTGTAATAAGCTGAATATGATAGCATTGACTTACTCTGCTTCTGTCATACAGACAGAGGTGCAATACCATGCATACAAGTAGAATGTTGCTTTAAAAGTGTGTTTTTCTGAAGAAAAAAAGGCTTCTGTATTTGTGGGCAAGGAAGTGGTGTCAAAAATTTGAAAAACTAAGGCTAACAGTGCCACAGTGAGCAATTTCCTTTCCTTTCCTTAGCTCAATAATTTTTCTGTATTGTGTCAGTTTTCTAAATTAGCCTCACTTTTTAACAGTTTCAGGCGAAGTGGTGTAGAAGCAGCTTGTTTTGTAATCTGGCAGTCATCTAATCTGAAATGGAAACTATTCAAAGTACTTGTCAGACAAATATAACTTTCTCTTGATTCTAGTTGAGGAAAGGAAATGGCTTTTACAGTGAGGGAATGAAGGCTACTATGAAGGCAAACTTTAGAATCACTGTATGTGTTAGCAGCAGTTGAAGTTATAGAGTGTAAATGGAAAAAATGAAATAGTATCTCTTACAAAAATGCAATACACAATTCCATTTGAAAGTTAATGCCCTAGAAAACTGCAGATATTGCTTTTTTAATTAATTGGATGCATTAAGCGTAAACAGGGTAACTCAGAAACCTATTTGTATATGTATAAGCCAATTATAACACTACTCTTGTTGCATGTTAAGTTTTGTAAAAACTTAAGTTGACTCTTCTGTGTTTCTATAAACTCTGCTATGCCCATTAGGAGGCTTTTGTCACAGCTGGATGTGACTCTGTGGGCATCAGTTTTTATTGATCCAGGTTAGGTCTTTCATAATTATAGACTAAAGGTAGCTCTGACAAACCTCTTTGGAAGTCATATACTTTACCTCCTTACGATAAAATGAATATGACTTTTCCTTTAGAAGAAAGGTAGAGTTTCACTTGTACAGCATGCCAACCCAGATAGGCACTGAGAACTGAGTATCTATAACTCACTGAAAAGTGAGTTTTACTATCGTATAAAGATCTATTATTTGCTTCTTAGAGCAAAGGCAAAAAGCGAATCATACAATTCACTATCACTCAACCAAATTGGTGTTATATACCTGTTTACTGGATATTCATATAGACGTCACTCATACTCACAGTTTTTAAATGTTTATTAAGTATGTACGTGAATTTAGAATTATCTGACTAAAATTCCAGTTCGCTGAGATTTAAAAATGTTACCTTACAAAATTAGTTTTTATGGGAATTATAATAGAGTAATAGTAAGAGTGTGAAAGACCAAATTGTTCTGTTCATTAGAAAATCTGTCTGCAGAATTCTAATTTCACAATATTTATTGGTAGTGGTGGTGTAAGTATTGTGTGTCACAGAAGGAGCTCAGCCTGACTGTTCAGATCCCAGATGGAACTTGAGCTGCTGGCAGTTTAAAAATTCTGTATTTGACTTACAAATTCCTGCAAATGTTGATGCAGAGAAATAATCATGGAACAAAAAGAAATCAGAAAACTGGAAAAATAGAGCTGATCTGAATATATTACCTTCCACTTCAGATAATGTTTTCTTGACACTGCTGATGTCTGACTAACAGTTTGAAATGTCAAAGAGAGTACAATATGACTTCTATAGCTAAGGACAGGATGCTATTTGTGCAAGTTACTAGTTTATAGAGCTCTTCAATGCATAGTAACTCTTACTAAGACACAAAATACCAATTCTAATGTCAAATCCCTCAAAAATCGTTAGTATAATTTCTGTGGACATATGAAAAGAAGGAATTGATGAAACAGATTTCTGGAATACTGCTACATTGGCCCTTTAGCTATTCTTAACCTGCCTGCCTTTTAGTTTCAAAGCTTTGGGGGATGTAAGCTTTTGAAACACTGTGCTAGGATGTAAAGGTTATATCAGTTTACAGAAAACATCATCTCCACTACTATATGTAGTAGAAAAAAACCCTGCAAAGTGGATGTATTGAGGGATTTTGAAAGAACAAATGAAAATGTACCTCGTTTTGCTACAGTTCATTTACTACATAAAACAAAAACCAATGATGGTATCTATTTAGAAAAATAATGCAGAATGTGGAATATAGCTTTGTAACATGATTCTAAGAGTGCTAAAACCAAGTCACCACAAACAAAATGCTTGTTTAAGGGTTTGGGATAATATCCACGGCAATCTTTACATTAGTTTTCACCTGACATGCAGATTAAACTGACAGAACTAGCTTACAAATCATATAAATGTATCCCAAACCAAACTTGGGTTAGGCTATCATCTTCAACTATTTAGTTTTACTTTCTCTGTAGATGACCTCAAATAATTTCCATATAATTTTTCAGATGCCAGCTGCTAGTATTGATAAAGCACTGACTCAAGTAATTTGGCCTCCTAGGCAGTCACCTTCCCTCTGCCAGCCATGCAGAAACTGAACCAGGGAGAGCATTAATTCTTATGGGTGCATTTTGCTTGAGGATTCCCTGAGGCCTCTTTCCGTGAGAGACGTAATTCCATCTCTCATGTTGCATTTTGAGGAAACAGGAGGAAGAAATACGCATTCAGTTTTGTCACATGAAAAAATAACACTCCAAGTGTTATTACTGTGGCTCTGGATGTACGTAGGCCTCCCTGTTGGGGGAAGTGTATATAGTGCTGTGTGTTTTGTCAGGGTGTAACACTGTGGGAGGAGGTAGACTGCAAAATACACAAAAGAGGGTTGAAAAGTCCTGAAAAAACATTTACACAGCAAGAAAGAGAGGCAGAAAGAAAGAGGTGTACAATGGACAGGAAGAAGGCATAGACAAATGAGCATTATGAATACACTTAGGGGAAAACGAACAAAAGGGGACGACTTGATAACAAGATAGGAAATTACAAATGAATGGTAAAGAATATAAACATGAGGGGAAAGAGTTCTTACGCACCTGGAAGGCTGCACCTGGAAGCAAGCAGTGGTTGTAGAATCCTTACCAAAAAGAAAAAAAAAAAAGTGTAATGCAAAATTATCAACAAAAATTCATTATAGGTCAGGGCATAAAAGACTTTAAGTTAGCCTTATGCTTTGCCATGTTTGCTATCCACCTTGACATAACATGTACAAAACCCATCCAAAAATGTGCTGCCTGTCATGTGTGATCTCCTGCTTTTGTTGAGAACCTGTTCCCATAGCAACATTGCTATCGCATTATAGCCTAGGTACACAAGTATAGCAAATTAAATTTACATTTGTATGTGCACATACTTCTTTTTGTCTGAATAAACACGCACACATAGTGTGTGGGTATTTGGGTGGCATACTGTATGTACCTTTTGGAGCCCAGGACACTTGGTTGAGATCTCTTCTCATCCAGAAATAGATGTGTACTATATCTTCATGAAGAAATAAATTTAAATAAACACCCCCTGAAGCCAGAAGACCTAGAACTGTAGATTAATTTCATAATTAGCTGTATATTCTGAAATTTTCAAAACATATTTTTGAAGCAAATAAATATTCTGTGGAAGTAGGTTATGTATCACAAACCTGAAATTCTGCCCATTTTAAAGATTTTCATTTAACTCGTGTATATGTAAGTTACATCTTGAGTTACAAATGTTGTGATAACCCAGTTTCAGCTTTGTACAGTTCTACATATTGGATTGCTTTAGTGGAAAGCTACACTGTTCTGTGATCACACCTTGTAAACATTATAATTACACTTTTTTCCAAATAATCTAATCAGGGTTCCCTCTATGGTAGGTATAGAAACCATTATCATTTCACCTAGCTGAGAGAGTTACATTAGGTATTTTGAAAGGTAATTACAGTGACTGGGTTATGGAGCTAGAATTCTAATGAGAGGTTTTAGTGTTACTGAGAATGCAAAATGTGTTTAACAATTCCTTGTCCAAATACTAGGGTGCAAAAACAGCAAGTGAGAAAATAATAAAATAAAATACACAGTAAGCTTAGAGTGCAAAAATGAATTTCATACCAGCTCTCTTCCTTCAGGTATTAGTGGGAAATATCATGGTAGTATGCAGTAGTAGGAACTGTAGGATGCTGCAGCCATCTCATACTTGAATTCACTTGAATACAGTGCAGCTGTAGTTCCACATCTTCTTCCAGCTCTTTCAAAAAGCTGAGTGTTTTCATGGAAGTATCGCAGCTGCCAGGAGCTAAGTCTCAGTTTTACCATGCAGAACAGAAGCTGTTTTTCAGCAGCTGCAGCAAAAACAGTACATTATTTTCTCACAGGTGAATTTAGTGGAGTAATTAACTAATAATTATTGTGCCTTCTAGGTGATCTTATGTAACAGCTTTGGATGTGTTAAGTCCCATACTTCATACAGTACTTTGAAATATGTTGTGCATTACATTTGTAGAAGGATAGGGTAAAATTACAGAATCACAGAATGTATGAATCTCTTTAGCCTTAAAGCTTTCTGCATCTGATCAGTGCTGAGTGTTACGATTGATAGCCATGATGCTAATACATATTTAGCAGATTAAGTGGCTCCCTGACTAGTACTCCTCTAACTCTTTTTCCCCATCATCAGTATCGTTTAAGGAACTGCACTGTCATAAAGAAAACTAGCAAGAATAACAAACAACTGTCCTTTGCTTTGAACTTTAGATGATGTGCTAACATTCTTTTGGTACGTACAGGCAATAGTAATAGATTGGTTTTATGTAACTGCTGAAGAGAAGACAACTTCTCTGTACTTTTGTAGCAGTTACAGTATAAGTTGGGTATAAGAATTTTTCTTTCATTGAAAGTAAACATTGTAACAGACTCTTAAAAGAACTGGTGCCTCTATTGATAGACACTTGTAAAAACCAAATTACATGAATAGCTGCTGCAGGTAGTTTAGGTGTATGTGATGTAGCTTCATTTAGCTAGGGGAATGTAAATGTGTACAACCCGTCACTTTTCTGGTTTTCTATTACTCTGATGTGTTTCCTGAAATGCAGTTTTAGGCTGTATCGAAACACTATGTTTCAGTGCTAGCCATAATAGCTGCTGATATATTACTCTGTAATTAAGTGCTTTTCTTTGAAGATAGGGAGATAATAACTTTTTCATTAATTTCCTTTTTGTAGAAAGAGTTATTACTTGATCCAAGAGAATTATGTGGGGGTGGGTGTATATATAAATTCATTTTCTTTAGCTGTTGACAAAGAAAGAGAAAACATGAGATGGAACATAGCGGAAGAGGGAACTGACTGATGTGTTGCAAAACCTTCTCAAGGTAATTTATCAACATTTGTAAAAAATATGTAATTGTCAAGTATGATATGGGACCTCTTCCTTAACAGGTTATTTCCAAGTAGGAGGAATACAATGAACTTACTTTTAGATTCATAAATCCAACAGAACTTTAGTTATTGCACTTGGGTCACAAATCAAAATATTTGAGGAACTACTATGCTAAATATTAGCATAGATTTTAAAAAAGTAATATAGAGTAAAAAGCATGTCTAGTTTGAATTCTGCTTCTGTCTAGTGCCTTTTTTAAATGAAAAAATATATGGCTGGCAGATTTTGTTGGTGTGATACAGGAAACAGTCAATGTGGGGAATTACTCTCATCTTACTAGAATCTTTTCTGATTGCCCTGGGCAGCCAATACTCAGGAGACTGTAAACCACCTGATATGAATAAACTGGCAATTTTTTTAAGTCATTCTAAGTCCAAGCACATCAGGAGCCTTATAATGATGATTAAAATACATATAAAGCAAATAGTGCTGCTTAATATATAGTTAAAAGAACCTACCAGACACTGTGAGGTACTAAGTTACCTGCTGTTTGCCATCTATGCGACATATCTTAGAGTGCAAGTGTCTCTTAACAAATGTGTACTAGTGGCTCAGAAAAAAAGGCTCAGGAGGTGTTTTCTTAACTTACCAGAGATGACTGACCAAACGTCCCTTTGTACCTGCATGAAGCAAAGGTATATTATTTTATTACATAAATTATTAGAAATAAATTACCCAGTCTTTTGAATAATTTCCTCAACCAATATAGAATCAACAAGTATATGTAAGTTGATTCTAGCAGTTCTTAAAGATATAGTTGTATGTCTGAGGCAACATTTCCATAGAATTCTCTTTATTTGCCCTGCACTAAGGGAGTCTATCCAGCTTTGATAGAAAAAAGTAAAACCAAAAAGCATGGATAATGCAGTATTGAGTATACCTTGTGGCTACACCTCAGCATTTTCCAGTCCTCAGTTTCTAGGGACGTTAACATTTTAATCTGTACACATTTTTGAATGTAGCAACACTTGACTGATTAAAAACCTACCAAGGTTCTAAACCACAGCATATTGCAGTGGAAATCAGGCTTAGTAAGTAGTCTGCATGATGAATTCCTGGAACCAGGTAAAGTCTGCAGCATTAACTGAGAGATATTTTTTATTGCTTTTTTTTCTTTTATTCAAGTAGTGATGAAAATATAAAAGGTAGCATATGTAATAATAATGTAGTAATAACTGATCCAAAGGTGCAGAACAGTATTTCTCGTGCCAACTTTTATGTAAACTTGCACAAATCACTTAACTCTCTACCCCTCCTTCACTTCGTCCAGCTGTGTATGATGATAATGCTACTTGAGTGTCTTGTGACTGACTGCAAGTCAAAAATGAACAAACTGTCTGATGAAAAAAAGTGGGGAGGGGGTCTCTGTTGACTCTAAAGGGAACAGGAGTTTGCGTACTATTATATAAATGCTAAATAGGCATCCAAATCTGATTATTTTCATTTACAATTTCCTACATGTGAAACTTGTAGCCTGCATCATCTACTTCTGTGTCTAGCTGCATTAAATACCTCTGAACTTCGGTTTAGTAAAGAGCAAATTGCACAGATTCAGATCAGATAGGTTATCTTGAGATGTATACCTTGTATTGTATAACAATATTACCTTTCTAAAAGAAATTACATCCTACTGAATCCTAGAGAAGCATATTTAAGGCTTAGCAGGCTGTTTCTGCAGGGAGGTGCCTGCATCAAATCAGCCCTGAGCTGACAAGCATGTGTTGCTATAGCAATGGAGACTATTGACTGTTAGCGTGCTGCTCCAGCTATGTGAGAAATACAAGTTCTAAGATCTATGATACACATTTTCATTTTTTAAAGCGTGTGTCTTCTATACTTTTCCCTTTAAAATTTGATAGCAAGGAATTGTTTTTTTTCTTTCTAATATTTTCATTGGTTGCAAGTTCACTATGGCAAGCTTCAAACTTGCCTACAGAGCATATTTATGAACAAAACTACTGAATAAAAGCAGCACAGTGTTTTACAGGTTGCAGGTTTATCGATGCTTCTATTAAACACTGGAAGCTTATACACTATTTAATGTACACTTTTTATACAATACTTTGTATAACTGATGTTAAAAGGCAGCGAAATTGGCTTTTACTTTAATGATGCTTGGTGTCAAAGGAAAACAAATATCATGCGTGTAAGCTGTGTTAACTGTCTATGTGCAGTGGCCTATTTCAAGTTAGATTATTTGTCCTTCACCATTTGCAGGTCATAAATAATTCTCTGCTAAATGACAAAATAGGACTTGAGTGTTTGTAAGACATGAAAATTACCATAATGTAAATGAGACACACACTTTTGATTTTTTCACCCTGCCAGTGTTGCTGGACATATCTGGAAAGGCAGAGAGATTTGGACTCTAAACAATATCTGTTCCCTAAAAATTGATGTAAATGCTCTTTGAGCATTAGAATGCATTCTTTCTTAAACATTGTCCTTGGAGGTTTATGCTAAAGGGAAAAAATGGATGGCTTTATGGATAGCTTTTGGTGTCTGAATATCACAATCCCTTTTACATCCAACAGTCTGCTGCAAATTGGATTTTGGTGGACAGTATTGCTTCGTAGGCATTTCTGCAAGACAGATTTTCTTGATTCTCTGCAATGCTTGGCTCTTTGCAGTCTCAGAAATATATACTCCATTGTTCGCTCTGATAATAAGATTAAACGCTTGTTATTTTTGTCTTTCCTTGCTCTGTTCTTTTCCGATTTCATGACTACTCATTTCGTAAATGGTATAGAATTCTTTCATGGTATACGTATGAATCTCACCACACGCTTACTTCCCCACATGTGATCATAGTACAAAGAGCACCCACAAATAAAACATCTGCCTGTGCGTGCCCCCGTGAAAGGCCCAAGAGTTCTCACCAGAGCTGTATTTGTATTAACCTCACTTCCCATCATAAATCTTTGACACGTGAGTTAAAGATCAATTTTCCACATGTGTTTTCAGGGATTGCTTTGTAAACCATCCAGTACAAAGGCCGTAATTAAATTAGTTGCCATGAGCTTGCTGTCAAAGCTAATCCAGGACAACTGAAGTTTGTAAACAAGGGGGTTTTTGTTGAACATTAATGAAAAAATACGGTGATTAAATGTGGAACTTTGGAGCAATTGCCACAGGTTTTATATTGCTGTAGTGTAAAGCAGATGGTATACAGTAACTTCATTGTCTAAGAAGAGAAGATAATCTTTGATGTGGGCTTACACTTAAGATACACAACGACTAAAGACAGCATTACTCCCCCCACCACCACCAGATTAACTATACTGCACAATTACTATAGAAATTGATGATTTTCTAGATTTCCTTAGAGCATACTTTTAACAATTTTTATGCAAAAATAATATATTCTTGTATCTCAGAGGGCTTTACCACAGTGCACTAATAATGACTAAAAATACTGTGGTATCTCTTAGTGACAGAAATTTGCTTTCATACTACAAAATTATAATTTAATTGAAGAAATTATTTTAAAATTACATTTTCTGCTTTCAATGTATAAACTACTAATTTGGATATTTCTGTGGCTTTGTAAATAAAAGAAAGTTTCCTTTCTGATTTAAAATGTTCATAAATATTTTTTGTCTCAGAATTTGGCAGTGTTTTAATCAGGCATTCCAGAGTATTTGCTTAATAGACAAGTTAACTGCATGGTGTGGAGAACTGACATCTTCCAGATGCAAAAATTCTTGTAGGAACCTCTTTTAATTAATTAAACATTATTTTTTTCTTTTACCTAGTGTTGGTATATAATGCTATTCCTTAGGAGTACAATTTTTCTGAAGGTAAGCCTAGCCTGTATCTGATAAATTTTATGTAGTGTTTTGAATTTGAGTTCAGAGAGAGAGCCAGGTGTTTTTTGCTCAAGTCACTCTCAGATGCTTTACTAGTCATTTTTTATCTTTTGGGACTTTGCTGAGGGTGGCAGGAGGAGCAGGTTTGAATTTTTTTTTCAGAACAAATTATTTTTTATCTTAACATGAAGGGAAGAATTTGATCATCAGTCAGCCTTAGGAGTTCTATGTTAACTTTTAGAGTAAATTAGAACATTCTAATAGTGAGCATGTTCACCGTAACAGTGAAAAAAATATGATATATAGCTTTCCTGTCTTAGTGTCAACTGAAGAAGATAATAGAAAATACTTAAATATGGAAAACAATTTGTAAAGCAAAGTAGCAAGCATCGATCTTTGTAAATACATTCTTATCTGTACGTTCAACCTGTCTTAGTCATTGCATTAGCTATGCCAAATCATCTTCTAGCTGGCAGTTGCATGAGGAAAAATTAGTCAGTCTGAAAAGGAATACCTTGGTTTCCATGGAGCTGCTCTAGTATTTATGGACATGTTGGTAGGTTAGAATCGTACTGTAGTTAGAAAAAGCAGCTCTGAAATAAGTGGGGAGCAGAAGTGTTGTGTAAAACGATTGAACAATACCTGATATTTAGTATTAGGCACATCACAGGTAAATACTTCTACAAGAATCAAGTTACTGTCAGATCACTTTTGTCAGGTAGATAAATATTTCTTTCTTCTTAACCTCTCTGGATTTTATTTGTGAAGAGTCAAAGACATTGTATATTATTAGCAACATAGAAATAAAACATCAGGAACTCCTCAGCTGTCATGTTCTATTTTGTAGTTTTGTGGTCAGTTGGTGCTATATTGTGCCCCATTATTTCTGAGCTGCCATCAGGTGCAGGGTAAGAAAGTTTCCATCAGCTCATGGGCTCATATACCTGATTCTAACAATTCTGAATGAAAGAACAGGAATAGAATACCTTAATCTAGGCTCCTCTTGGGCTGAGTATCTTAGTGAGTGATTTTTCTATTAAAGACACCACCTTTCCCCCAAAATCCCAACTGACAAAAAATACTGTCAAGCTCAGTAACAACACAATTGATGGACAATTTGATTTAAAAAAAAAAGTAAAGAAAGAAACAAAATTTTCTGTAATAGAGAATCACCATTTTTATAGTGGAGTATGAAAATTAGCAGTATTCCCATTAGCTTTGCAGATTTCAAGATGCCAGTTCTCGGTGGTCAATGTTCTTTGTCAAAAGGCAACTGTGTCTGACTGGACATCCAAATCAATTGACCACTTCGGCCAACATACATGCACCTAACTATTTGAGCTAATTGAGCCTCCCCCCATAAATCTAATTATAAATATAAACAATATCATCAAGGGCTTATTTAGACCGTAATTACTAGTTTTGGAAACATCTATAATGAAACCTTGCCATTCTAGAAGTGCAATTTAAATCCACAAGGTAATTTTAAAGCATCACCTAATAAGTCTCTGGAATTAATTAGTCCTTTCAGGCAGAAGTTTTGCCAGAAATAGAGAATTCAGTAACAAATTGTAATACGTGCTTTCTACTATACTTGGCCTGTAATTTCAGTGACCAGAACTGACAGTAAAGCTAATGAGACTTCTAAACGTAGTCAGCTCAGATTTGAATTTTGTGTAGAAGGAGAAAAGCATAAACACAGAAATTCAGAATTGATTGTGACTGCTTAAAAACGCAGTCATTGGTCACAGGTATAAACACAGTCTGTCCAAACAGCAAGCCTTGGTGCTTTTGTTGCTCTAGAATCATGCAGACACACAGCTATCTTCCCTTCTATAGCTGTGCAGTGTTCGGATTCAAACACTGCTATTTTGTTAGGATAACTTTTTAGCAGTAAAAAATTCACTTGCCAGCTCTTGGGTAGTTCTAACGCCTGTATGAACTAAGAAGCAAAGTTGCATTTCTTGCCTTGTCCACTGAAAGCTTATGTTACAATATGTGACTCGTAAATTACATTACAAATTAATATGAGTAGTAATTAGTTGGAAAATTACACAAAAGTGGCTGCAATAATGCTGCTTGTACAAAGCAATCTTACATTAGGGAAGATGACAATTTGTTACTGCTGTTCTAAGAGAGAAGTGTGATTTTCAAAGCTCCGCCCCACATTCATAGGAAGAACTCCCTGATATGATCTAAGTCATTGTTGCCACCTCAAGACTCGCCCTTGCTATAGTGCTTATTTCAACCCTCTTCATCAGAGCTAGAGGTTTTCCACCTTGCGTTGTTACAGCTCTTTTTAACACAGGAAAAGCCATGTCCATTTTTCCACCTTTAGTTTTATTTTCTGCATTGACCCTTCTCATTTTTGCTTGTCTTTCAACTATAAGCCCTTCGTGCTCTTCATATTCTCTCCCATTTTATGTAATCTGTAGCACAACAGTACTTGTTGGTCTGCCATAAAATATGAATGTCTTTAAATTCAACTGTAGCAGAATTGTACATCTTTGTGATTCCTGTATAGTAACTGACAACTACAAGCTAGGTTTGGAACTTGCTTTGGGAGCTGGTTCATCGTCTTTCAGTAAAATTTTGCTTATTAAATTTAAAGAGAAGAGGAAGTGGGAGTAAAGACAGGTTTGCATCAAGAATGTGGCACTTCTATTCAGCCTTGAAATAACCCTGTGAAGTAAGAGTGCTTAGGAAGTAAAAAGTGGAACAAGTAATTGAATACAGAAATAAAGAGCAAGGAAAATTTTTCAAGTGATTCAGTACCTTCCTCTGTTCTGAAGTTTGCCCACCCACTCCTACATACCACCTCCTGTGGTGCAGGACATTTTAATGCAATGTGGGAGGTTAGCATACAAAGTCCTACTGACTGCATTTGTGCATAGCTTCCCACACACCTTTTGAAGTAGGGTCCGTTATTTAGAGAAATTAACAAGTTTTATAGCTATATCCCAAACTACAAATGCGGTGGGTTGAAAATTACCTGTTACCTCCATTTTGAATTACTTGGTGTTGCATAATTTTTAACTTTGTTACTGAGAGAAGTTTGTGCACCTACCACAAGCAGTCAGTAACATGGAGAAGGGTGGTATTGTGCTGAGGACTGGAAAGCCACATGCTGCATCTTGAAACAGGTACCTTGCGAAGGATGCTGCCCAGTGAAGTTAAACACGCTCTGATGCTGATTCACTGCTTGCATTGATGACACACAGAGCTTAAGGGAAAACAGTGATTTCTTTGTAACTACTTCATAACAGTGATACAGTAAAGATGACATAAGTCAACACCAAAGAGGTAATTAACAGCTTATCAGTAAAACTTAGTGACAAGTCTCATCAGCTTTCAAGGACATGCATGCTTTTGGCTGTTTCAGTCAGTTTTCTGCCTTACAGGAAGCTAACATACTCTGCTCTTTGCTGAACCAGCCAGAGCTTTCCAGTCTGTTTTGCTGTAATAGGTTCCTGGTTCACAACTGGAGCTCAAGACTGTTACATTAAAGCAGATGGAATGTAAGGTCAGGTCTAAAACCTATGCTTTTATTATTTATCACAGCTTGACTAATTTCATCAGATAAAATATGGCATTTCCTGTTTTCAACCTGCCACTTCACTGTAGAAGAGTATTTTATGGGTCATGTGTTTGTATATTTCTGAGAAGTCAATCTGAGCCAGCCCATACCTTCTACTGATTAGTGAAGCCAGACAAATCACTTTAATTTCTTAATTTACTAATTAGAGTACAAGAAATAGAAACAAACAACAAATGGTAGCAAATTAAATTTTCTTCTATTGGTCTGAAACATTCAGGAAAAAATAGACTGAACATACATTTAGCATTTACAAAAACATTTCTGAAAGGAATAAACCCATAGTATCTTACTCAATTCCATTAATGTAACTTGCTTAAGGGCCTGATGCTAAATACTTTTTCCCAAGAGCAGCCCCACATTAAGTCTTTTTCAGACTTTTTCAAATAGATCAAGGCTTTGATCCCAAATTCTGGCTGCTTCATTGCACAGGAATATTGTTGTGTTAAACCTTAAGAAGTATTACAGAAACTGTATCTTGCTGAAAAACTAAATACATTTGTGATCGACCTCAGAAGGACTGGGGGTGGAGTGTCTTGGCAACGGTATTCTTGTGCACCTCACTGTTCTGTGCTTTTGAAAAAAACCAAACATGTTGCTACTACTTTCTCATACTTGGACATGTGTCTGACAGGTGTCATTACCACCTTGAAAAAACAGAATAATTTTATGGATTAACAACACTTGGGATTTTTTTTTTTTAGAAATAGATTAGGTAAAACTATCTCCAACTTTTACTATGGGTCAAATTTCCTCACCTAACCTCTATGGGATTTAATCTCAAAACATACATATTTTGCAAGTTGAATCCTTGTAGATTACTAATAAACATATGAAGTACAGGTGATAAAACTTGTCTTTTATTCTATTGTTAAGCTGCAACAGAGAAAACTCCTCTAAATTAGGAGGTAATCCTTTTTTAGAGATGTATACTACTGTCATGTATGTTTATGCCCTTGTCTCAGATGTGGTCATACATCAGCAATCATCCTCAGAAAGTTAATAATAAAGACAGCTGAACAAGGAATATAACATGATGACCTTGGATTTGTTGCACAGGCTGGTCTGAACTGGGAGATGAAATAAACTGTGGTCTGTGCTCTTAAAATGGAAGATATTAAAAAATTGGCAAAATACACTGAGGCATGTGGCCCTTAGGTGAGTCTCAACTCCTCAGGTGAGTCTCAACTCCTCAGCTAGGAATCTCAGACATCGTCAGAGCTGAAACCTAGAGACTAGAGCTAGGCAAATTAGCCACCATGAATACTAAAGGTCTCTGAAATGTGGAAGTCACACACAGTTCAGCGCCTTGTATTAAAATTACTTTTAGCTAGGTGGAGATAGCAAACATTATACCTCATCAAGTTTCTCTTTCTCCACATGTAAATCCAGATTCTTTGGTGCTTCTCACAGGAAAGATGCTCTTAAGACACACAGTCTATACAAGTATCTTGTGCAGATATTTGATAACTTCAGGATTCCCAGACAGCTGCAGTCTTTACTGTTCAGCAGTCCAAGATCAGCCACTGCTGGCCAAGGCTTTCTAGGCAAGAACCCAGGGAGCTTTAAATTAGCACTTGCTAAGCAGATTTTGATGGAGGATAGTCAAATACCAGTAATGCAGTCCAGCTAGCTACTTGTTTTTAACTCATCTCCTCCAGAGTCAGAATTTTCCTTCTGCTTTGATGAAATAGATTTTAACAACAAACACAAATACATCATAGCCTGACAGACATCATTCTACCAACCTAGCCTCCCACTTCCTCCTGCTGCCTTTCTGACATTTCAGTTATTTCTTTTCTGATTTCTTGACACCCTTAAGCTCAGAGCCAAATACTGTCTTTGTATTGGCATGCCTGCTAGGAAAACATGGGTTTCTTAAAATTTCATTTGCCATTATTGAAGCATTTGGTCTCTCTCCAAAAAGAAACTGTGCATAACATTTCATTGTTATCAATTTGCTTCCGTCTGTGTGGAAGATTTTCATGTAGCATTTGGCTTTGAAAGGTTTATTTTGAGCTTAAGGTGCTGAAATTTTGCTAACTATTTGAGCAGGGGAAAAAAGCTTGGGCTCAGTGACAACAGCTGGGTCAGAAAGGCTTGAATCAAAGGCAGGAAGATGAGTGTTTGGGTACTAGATTAGGAGCCAAAACTAGACTGAGAGATTTTTAATGGAATGTTTTCTGTTTATGTCCTATATTTTATCATATTTTAGTTTTTTTCTGTGTTGTATCATAGTCTGGCATAGAAGTGCAAGTAGACATAACAGAAATATAGAAAATGTGAAGTGACATATACTGCAATACTTACCAGTGGACGAAAAATCAAGGATGCATTATCATCACATGGGATTAACTGCTTTGAAATTTAGAGTTAGTTCAGCAAGATAAATTTACTAACAAGGAATGTGTTATGCAAAAAATATGTTCATTTACACGCTACATTTTTCTCAAGTATTCTTTCTTCTATCAGTGTAACATACCTGCATTGCCCTTGCTCATTAGTGAATGATTGTTCTGTAGACTGAAGGTGGTTTTAATGACAAAAGCACTAGCTTTGAAGTTAGAGGTACACAATTAGATACTGCCTAAGGGAATGTGAACAAGTTACCTGTGTTTGTGTCAAACAGGGACAACAGTACTGCCTTCATCTACAAATATGGCAAGAGCTCAAGACTGAAGCAGGTACAACAGAAGCAAGGATTTCACATATGTACCAGTTTATTACATTCTTTATCATTTTACCCTCACTAAAACTTCTTTTAACACTCCACTACACAATTTTACCTTCTAAAGATCCTTCCAAACACCTGAACTCTGTAAAGCAGGGTGACTAATCCATGTTTTGCAACCCACAGGTACATGTTTCAGTTTGGTCTGGGAAAATATTCCCCAGCCATGTTGATAGGCAGGGATCCCTTATTACTGCCCCTTGCCAGCCTTGTCTCCCAGATCTGTTTTGAGATTCCACCGTCATCTTTAATCTGCTCTGGTCATGGTAGTTGAAGTATTTATTGACATTTCCTATATTCTATCTTGCCTTTTTTTATTCAGATACAAAGAATCTGCTAACACAGTTAAAATAACAGTAGTGTTCCTGGCTCATCTTAAACTGCTTAGACCAATACTAGAATCCTTTGACTACCTCAGACAAAGCAGTTTCAAAAATAATAATAGTGCTGAAAATACTTAGCCTGTAGGCACAGTAGTTTCATACAGCTGAATGTACCATCTGGCTTGGTGACTGTAGATACTTACACTTTACTCAAGTAAGGTAACATTTTTAGTTACACATGCAATTGCAGATTGGTCAATAATTCTGCCTTCCCAGGAAGGTTACTAGGTGTGAGTCAGTGGTTACAAGCAAATGGAAAACTTTGAAGTACAAGATTCATCCATTGTTCAGCAGTGCACTAAGAAAACAGACCGAGAAGCATTTACAGCATTTTTGTAAACGCATGATCTGTTTTGTACATCATAGCACCATACACTGAGTATATTTATACATCCATTCAATGTAGCTGTTAGAGAAGAGTGTGTCCAAGTGACAGGTTACAGACCTGTAAAATTCAGCAATGTAGATACATGCTTCATTGTTGGTGCATAGCCATAACACTTAATACTCAAAATTCTGACAGCAATGTCCAATTTATGCTTTACTCTGAGCAGGTAGAGGGGAGTGGATATATAATTCATGCCTCAAATTCTTATACTCAGTTTGAATCAAGCTGAAGTTTCTTGCTTTTTGTGTCAGAACGAACAATTTTTGCTTTACTGTTTAAAGTTCCTCCAAAAACAGAATCTCTATATGGACCATTGCTTCAGGACAGGAAACATTTTGTGAATATCAAACTTGGGTCTTCGTTTCCCAGTAATCCTGGATTTCTCAGGTGCATTTAACACAGATGCCATTCAACATTACCAAACAAACCTCTAACTTAGATACTACTGCCATCTACTGCATTTTTTAATATAAATCATAAAAGTATGCATCAACTCACACCATAAAAGTCATGGTCCTTGTCAGGTTTATGAGGATCCTTCATGTCATCATTCAACCAGCCCACCTGTACAGCAAAACTATAAAATAAAAAGTATTCAAAGTTTTGGAGAAGAAAAATCACAATGTGTCTGAACCAGGAAAACCAAAATACCCAAGTATTTGTGTAGTTGTATTCATTAAGTCTCCCATAAGTAAAAGCACCTTCCAATCAGTTCTAGCTGCTCAAATACAAGTTGGAAAAAACCCCAAACTCTATAGATGTGAAACACAGCCAATATTAATGCCTTCAGATTATCTGAGGTTCACAACTCTCTAATGCTACCGATTCATGACACAATGTCTACCAGTACAAAAGATGTAAGTCTACACTAACGTATTTCTCTCCCAGGAACTGAGGTTTTTGTGTTATTGAATGTGGCTCATATCCAGGATTTGTCTTGGAATAAATGACAGTAGAACAAACCAGCTGTTAAGTCTTTTAATTCAGTTCCCCAGGAACTGATGTTTTGTTTCAGTATATGAATGAGATTTCTGCAGGGCATGAGGCACTTTAGACTTAGCTTAGTTCCTCCAATATTTATAAAGCATTCTGCACACTCCTACATCACTCCGTTCTAATGGAGAATGGGCAGGTTGAAGTAGAAAGACAGTGCCTCATATTTGTCATTAAAATATATAGGATTAAAGTCAGGTAAATAACTTTCCTTGATGCTATCCTGCTAGGGAATGTTTTTTTTCTACCTTCGCTTTCACTGTCACGACTAAGCCTTGCCATTCCTTGCCACGACTTTGCACTGGAGTATTTGTTGGGACGCTCCTCCCTCTGGTGGGGACTTGATGAGCTGTGCTGCAAAGCTAGAGCCAAAGTCTGCATGAAACAGTTCCATTCATCTTTTTATAAAGTCGTTTACAATCCTATGGCTGTTTCCCAGAAGTGAAGTAAATACCGATTTTGATAACAAAAAGAGTCCTGCCACACAGAATTTTAACCCGAGCAGCACTGTATCCCAGGAGGGAAGCTATGATTTTAGATACTGTTGCCAATGTTTAAATTCCAGACTTTCCAAGTATTTCCAGACAAAGCAGATGTAAGCTTTCTAAAAATTTCCATGTGAAATTGATGAAGCAGTTACAGCCTCAAGATCATGACATCACTGAGTATGATAATTCTTCCTTATCAAAAAGCCATTATCTTTCTAAGCCCTCATGTTTAAAACAGAAGATTTAAGTGAACACACACAAAAAGCTCAAAAGCTATCGACCACTGAGAACATCCCATTTTCTTTTGTTACAAATTCATGATTGGTAAGCAAGCTTTACAATTGCATGAAGCTGGGCTAAGAATGGTAGATCAGTGTGATTTTTCAGTGGTTAAGACTGAGTATACTAGCACATTCTAAAGCATTGTACAAACACTGACCAAATTTAACGTAGCCCTGGAATTAACAGAAAAATTAAAACTGATGGTCAAGTTCTGCTCAAGGCAATGCAGTAAATTACCAGGCAGACAGGATTACAACTGCTTTGAAAATTACTAGAAGTAACATCTTACACTTTCTCCCCCCAGGCTTTGATTACAGATAGAAATCAAGGATTACTTTGATTTGGCTTTACTGTTCAAAACAGTTAATTTTTGTCTTGGATAGCTATCGGATTCATGCCTTCAGAGGGTACAGCTGACCTTTGATGTTTACCACTTCTGAGTGGATAAAACCTGTTTGTCTGGAAAGTTTGTATCTTTGGACCTCCAGTGCATTAGTTACCTCCATATTCATGTTTGACGAAGAGTAGCTTTGCTGTCAAGGTATTAATCAAGGCAGAATAAGAAATGGAAGTAGCCAAGCATTAAAAAAAATGATAATAAAATAAATATGTCTTAGGCACAATCACATTGGCTCAACCGTATTAGTTGCATCGCAGGAGTGGGCAGTTCAATAGTGGTTGTGAAGCCTGGGTTAGAAAGTGACTGGCTTTAACACTTTCTCCACTGAGGCAGCCAGTCTTTGGTACATGTGAGAGGAATGATGCTGAAGTGTAACGGGTAGGAAAACTAACTAATTTTTGGTTCTTTTATCAACACATACCAAAAGACATTCGAGATGTGGTCAGATATTGTTAAGGGATGATGGGGGCAGGGTGGGGCATGTTTTGTGGTTTTGGGTTTTCTTGTTTGGCTTGCTTTTTTAAATTCAGTTGTCAAACACTAGCAAAATCATCCAGCGTTTTTCACTACTAGTAAGGCTCAGTGCTGTACACACAAATGCAAACTAGCTCTGTCAGATGGCCTTGTTTTGTAAAAGCCTAGATTTCCAAGTTGTTCGAGTTACAATAGTCAAACTCAGGCTGATATATAGTGTGTAACATCCGACTTCCTCACATGCATTAATTCCATCAAAACTAATAGTCATTGCATAAGTTGGGCTGTTGAAGAATCATCAGTAAAACAGTTTCTAGTTTGGATTGCTTTGTCAAAGGCATAAAGATGTATTTCCTATTTGCATTTTTAATCTACTGAAGTGACTCAAGTTTTCAAATGTCATTAGGGACTTCATGTTACTGCAGTTCATCTAATTTTAGCTTACTGTACTTTTCCAATTTATGTAACACAAGTACAAAGGTTCATTAGTTCACCAGCTACTCTGTAACAACTTACAAAGCTACAGAAGTATTTTATTTATAATTTGGCTTTTCAGTATCCTAATATTTAAAATTATCTGCTGCTTTCCAGATTTTCAGCAGTACCTCTTTAACAGCCCTGCTAACATGCTATACAGTAAAAACCTAAATTAAAGAATTTGCTCCGCTATACAGAGGTCATTATAGAAATAACAGATTATTGTCTATGATGGTTAGCTGAGAGTGACACTGAGCCACATCAAGCACCTTTAAATGCTGTATACACATACATACATATACATGCAAGCAGTACTGGTATATATAACTGAATAGAACCTGCAAAAGTGCTGGAAGTACTAATATGATACTACTATTGCTTCCAAATCTGCTGAGGTGGGGAGAGTAACTCAAGCTATTTGAGAATTAATTTCTAAAACCTGAAAGTACCTTCCTAAGCAATTTCACACAAAATTAGTGATCACCTATTACACAAGAAGGAAAAAGAGTTCAGGTTTGGGACATTCTGCTCAGATGCTGCACTGTTTAGAACAAAAAGCTGGCAAGCAGCATCAGTATAGACAAACATAAGATCAATATTCAGAGTAAAACACTGCATATTCTTTTCTTGAATTTCCTGGGCTCACGATACATTCTGCTTTTGCCTGAAGAACGCCAATTTGGGAACTAAATATTCACTTAACTCTCATTTGTTGATCTGAATAACCACAAAGTAAATTAGTCTTCAAACAGTCTATTAAGCTAGAACTTTGGAGGAAAACTATTTCAAGCAAAAGAGAAAGTCAACATAATTTCTAAAAACTATAATTCCATCATGAAAGCAAGCACTTAAGATAGCACAGCAAAACAGCATCAGGCAATATGCAACTATAACTTTGTTATATGTCGTATGTATGTTGTAACTCGCACTAGTGCCAGCGTTACGTCAACATTCTAGCATTACACAGGTCATCAGCCTTTCACATGGCTTAGCATCGTTCTAGCCAGGCCTCATTATCATTCTGTCCCCCCTTCCCTGTGCTCTCAGCCTTCCTAGATTCATCTGAGAACTGGCCCAGTGCTTCAGTGCAGGACTTCCCCAGGTTTAATAGGGAGCTGGAGGAAGGCCACATTCCCCTTTCTCCTACAGTCACATGGGGTCAACGAACCTTGAGGAGGGCATGAACAAGTACTGTACTGGGACAAGATGTTTGATTAACAGGGATCTAAGGCACAGAGAGGAGTAACAATCACTAACACATCTTGTATCACAGTCTTTATCATATCAAAAAAGCCCCCACAAGGCAAGTTTCAGCCTCTTTTTTTTTTTCTCCTTTCTCAAGAGTTATAAGGAACTATTTGTACTATAGGTCAAGTGAAGCATCCAGGCCAGCCAACAGAGCCTGTTTGCCCAACAGGCTTTTAGATTGCTTTGATAAAGGAGATGGTGCATTGTGGCTCTGAAGAGACTTTAATGGTAGACAATGATTCTGTAGGGCAAAACTCTGGAAACTATTTTAATTGCAAAAAGATTGTTTCATACAGCCACAAAACTATGGCCAACATGCATGGGTTTGTGGATGAGTTTGGAAACTAACAGTATAAAGATGACTGCGTTTAGGACACTTTAGGATTGAGGGACTAATTTCGAAACGATTACCTGAACAGAAGTGTGAGGCATCCTAAGAACTTTTTTTTCTCCATGTAAGAGGAACAAGAAAAAAAGCAAACAAAAGATATTGATTAATCTCAGTCCCACATCTCCATAAAATCAAGAACAATTAACAGAGAACTCCAGATGTACTACAAGGTAGTAGGCAGCAGATACTGTGAGAAAATGAGACACCAAAAATCCCCAAGGAAGAAAAGCAGCAACAAGTTGACTTTCCGTCTGGGCAGTGAGACAACACGTTATTCACAACAGGAGACAAGCTGTATTAGATCAACTTTATTATGTTATCAAAGTTTGACAATAAAATATTCAAAATCTATTGAACGCATTCAATACACAAAAAGAGCATAGAAAATGCTAGGTCTCAGAATATGTTCCATACAAAATACTGTTAAATGTAGAGCAGCAAAGTCATTGCCAAACATTCCCTGAATTTAAGGGGGCCTTGAACACACTGTGCTCCAAGAACTACCTTAATACCAAACATTCCTTCCTTTGGCCTGCAAGTCCTTTGCAATTATTGCTAGTTATTGAAGCTTTCTATTTTTTTAGCAGAATCACACAGTGACTCTGAACCTCTTCAGAAGTATTACAATGACAGCTAAAAGCTTCTTCAGCATTTTCTATACATTTTGTCAAAAATAAGAAATACATTTGGTCCACAAGAGTATTTTTGGTTTCTGAAAGTATCCTGGAAGAATAAAACCAAGGAAAAATTATGGAAAGAGATAGATGATCAGTACGTGTTAGGTATAACACAAAGACGTATCGGTAAATTCAAACATTTCAACTGTGTAGTGTGGCAAAGCACCTCAGTTACTCCTCTTAAGGAAGTGCCACATTGTCCTCAAAGATTTATTTCTTAAAGACCTCTCTCCCCACAAGAATCTAGGCTGCTCCAATGCACCTGGCTCTAGCAGGCCTGTAACAGTAATGCTAAATACTCTTGCCTTGTAGAGGAACATGCCATAGTCAGTAAGCTCTTCTCAACATGCCGAGTGAAGTGGTTGTTTCAGCTACTAGAATAACGCAGTTTTACTTGCTGCATTCACTTTTCAATGAGAACTCCATCCTAATATGCAAGACACTTAAAATGAAAGGGTTGGAGATGATTTGGTAGAAAAATCACAACTTCTGGACATCAAACAGAACTATACCCTGCAGAACCGTGACATCCAATCAAAGTCTCGCCAGAAGCACCGTGCTTGCTCTAACACAGTACTCAGAACTCTGGTACACACATTCTTGCACAACAAGGCTTTATCGTGACAAACAAACAAAACAAGCCCTGAAAAACTTTCCACTTCATTTTACCAGGTTAACTAACACAAGTTTATTTAAAGAAACACACTTTAGGGCATCTCTACTAATGGAAAGCTGATTTATAATCTTAAAAGATACAATCAACTGATCTCAGAAACACAGTAATACTAGGTTGCTAAAAATTAAAGAGCAATAGGTTTCAGGTTTTTTTCTTCTGGGGCACAAAACCTAGTATTAAAAAAGAGTAGTAAAGGAAAAAAGGACAACAACAAAAAAAGACCATCTTTTGGAATCCTGTATTTTAGAATTTCAAATCACAAAACCCCCTGAAGCTAAACTCTTAGTATAAAGAAAAAATGCCACAGGTTAATAGGCAAGGATCTAAATGAAGTTCAGAAACATTCCCTAGATCAGGTTAAGAACTGTTTATCTATGAGGTTTTTCAATTTTTTTCAGCCTTTCATGCCCATGTTGGTATCCTGCAATACAGCTCCACTCATTCCAGTGCTTATTAACAGGCATTCTACTGCCGCATGAAATACAGATTGTGATAAGCTGTTCTCTGCAGTTTCTTTCTGTTGTAAATCAGTAACATAGCAATGTATTCAAAAATTGAGTCAGACCACAGGAAAAGCTTTATTGTCTTTGAGCAGTCTTGGAACACAAACCTGAAGCTTATCCAGCTGACAGCCCTGCATAAAATAGAACACTTGGCTAAAGGACTTGGGGGGGTGGGGGGGGGGGGGGAATGTTACTATTGTTGTTTGGTGTTGGGGTGGTGGTTGGTTGTTAGTTTGTTTTTTTATTTCAACATTATTAATTACAAATGGCTTGGGGCAGCTCAGTAATTACTCTGGAAAAGTTTAGGCAATATTGCTGCTGAACTATAGGTTCCTTGGCAACTGAGAAGATAAACATTCTATTTTAAAAATCAGGAAAACAGTACTCTCCCTCAGCAAAAGTAATAGGGAAAATGCAGGAGGAAAAGTTAAGCTATGTAAGGAAGATACTTAGCTTATCTGTGACCCTAGTTCAAGTTGTTATGGATTTAAGTCATTTCTGAATTAAACCTTAAAGCCTTAAACCTACCTCCTATGTCAAAATGTTAGCATTCTGTAGTAACAAGGGTTCAAGCCTGTCATTTCAACACATCTTACTTAAACATTTAATGGCAGCAAACATTTTATGCATGCTACCAGAATAGTTAAAAACTTTACCCTTTAGACAACTTCAGTTTCTTAAGAAATGAATCCTTAATAGTTCTGATGAGTTTCTAAAACTCTTTAAACATTTTTCCTGGAGGACCTAGCATTTTGAAAGCATTTAAAACTGTGTTTTCAGAAGACTTAAGTGCAGTCTAACTGGGTGAATGGTTTTAAAGCAAGCAAGAGAATCTTTGAGTGAAACTCTCCAACAGGACTTCTGTAATCAAGGTTGTAAATACGGTGGCCTTTAGCCTATCATTTCTGTGGGAGCTGAGAATTGAATTACTATTTTTTAAACATTGAGTAAAACAATACTGTAGCAAATTAACACAGCTGCATGTTCAGCAATTTATAGAAACATTTAAGGAACAGTGTATCCCTACTTGTTGAAAAAGCAATAATGGAAATTGTAATCTATGGGAAATTAATTTTAGTGTTAAAACAGAGTTCCTTTTCAGCTGAGTGTACTGTTGATCCAATCACCAGTTGGTCAGTAGCTGGATCAGAGCCTAAGCATCTGACTGAGAACAAGGTTTACACTTCATACCGTATTATGCTGCCTCCTATTCCTCACCCCATTTCAGGAAGTTGACTCTTCTTTTTGAATTAACGCCCACCATCCCTTATAATTTCCACTACAGGAGATTGTTTTTCGCCCAAAAATGCAATTCTGCACTGTATGGAATGATTGCCAATATTCAATTAACTTTATGTGCTACTCCACACAGCTACAGTTATTGCAAGCACCAACCACTGTTTAGCTTCTTTCCCTCATTGATCGATAAAGCACAAGGTATTCCTCGGATTCCAAATCATATGTAATCAGGTTCTAGAAGTTAACGAGCAAACAATTTCTCCTTCTTTAAAAAAGAAAACAAAAAAAGGTGCCTAGTAAGAAGCTTCAAGTAATTCACACATCTATCTTTTTCCCCAAAAGCTATAATAAAAGAAAGGCTGGATTATGACAAAAAGTACAGTACCAGGCAGAGCTCTTCCCTATCTTACCTAGTAGACATGCACATTTACAAACTAAGGTACTGGGAGCTGCGAATCAGAATATGCAATACCCTTTAAGAAGTTTACTGTGCTTCCCAAATTGTTAATATCATTCCCTTGTTTAATGGGCATCTGAAATTGCGATCCATCCTAGCCCTCCCACTCCACACCCTGCAAAGACCACACAAAGGAACTCTGGTATCTATGATTCTATGTAGTATGTGCAAGGGGCTGCACAATCTCCAAACAAAAGTCTGTATGAATATTGGACACAACACTAGAGGCACCAAAATGCATATTTGACCAAATTTGCAGAATATGGAAGTACCATATAAGCATCATAAACACAAATCAGAGACAAACAATCATTTAGGACACCAAACAACTTCTTAAACACAGCCTTAAAAAACCCACAAAATAAATAATTCAAATATCTAAATATCAAGGGATTAAAAGGCATTTTCCCATATTTAAGGGAAGGCATCACAGGTGAGGAAAATAATTGTCAACACAAGGTATCACAAATTAAAAAGCAGCTTTTTCACATAGGAGATAGTAGTATCATTAGATAGCATCTGAATATGCTCATTTCCTGAAAGCTCAAGTATCACGACTTCCTGTTTTTGCATGTCCACCCACTTCTGACATTGCAAGGCACTCTGTAAGTTTACGGTACCGTCCCCATCGCTGTAAAGAATCTTGGGTTCTTTGTCAGGAAAGCTTTCATAATGGAAAGAATCGGGTGTTTCCACGCCAGTACCATAAAGACAGTGTATACGCACACCAGGTGGTGTCATCTGGTAGACCAAGGGTTCAGTGTCTTGTCTCATGAGCCAGCCATCTTCAAAATTGATGTCCCTGTAGAATTTTCGGTAATCCCGAAGAGTATAGTTAGCTGTAGGTGTGCTTACAAAGACCTTATCTGGAGGCCATGTGTAGTTGTAGGGGAGCATCCAATTTGTGGAAACCGCTGATCTCTGCTGGTCTCTAATCTTGAGCGAACTGATAACAGGTATTCTATTGTTGTCACCTTAAAAAAAAGTGGAATTTCATTATACACAAAGCAAAGCATGAATCTTAACCAGCAGCAATTACTACCACTCACAGTGATAGCATGAATAAAAAGATTATTCCCTTTGCTTACAGTGATAATTCCAGGTTTTCCTCATTTATGATTGTCTTCAGTCTCTGCAAACTAACTTCTGATAACTTGCAAATTTAAATGCAAGTTGATGAATGACTGACAAACCAAGAACACTGCTGCCCTTTCAATATGCTCCTTTTTAAAGGAGAACGTATTTCCTATATAAGCCATGTAAGAAGTCAGCTTTTATTAGGCATTATTTAAACCATTTGCAAGTTTTGTCTTGAATGCTCTTCTGGAAATGTATTTTACAGCAATTCTGATACATAGATCATGTTTTTGCTGAAAGAAAACAAATACAACTATCCACACACATAAAAACTCGTGAAAAGACTTTATAGGCTTAACAAAATGTTTAAATGTTTGCATATTCAAAACAAGCAGAGTAGCAGTATTTCATTCAGGATAGCTATAAAAATTACTATATGGTTTATTTACCACTTGGCATAGTGTTTTACCCAGTTTATATACTCCCTTCATAACAAAACCTACCAGAACATGCCTACAATTGGAAGAAAATAGCAGATTCTTAATAGTTACCTAAAAAGGTAACTATCATAAAAGGAAACAGAAGCGAAGCAAGTATTACGGTCTCTGCTTATGCTATCGAGTAAGAATGCTGCACTCTGTGACCAATCCAGTCTCTATGCGTAATACATTGGCAGAAGAAGAGTTAGAGCTTGTTAGCTTCTGGTGGAAACCATGGAAAACTGCCAGTATCAGCACCTTCCCTTCCAGTCAGAATTTCAATACTGCTAACTTGCTCAGAACACAGTTTTTCCTCTAATTTAGCACTAATATTTTCTAGCAACTCTGGCAACCTAGTCTACATCTTTGCCAAGCAGGGACAGACAAAACCAACAGTTCTTAAAAGACCAGTTGATAGTTACTATACTTGGAAAATGTTTTCTGCTGGCCAAGCTTTTTTCCAAGGCATTATACTTTCTTAATACAAATATCTAGAGAACTTATTATCAATAAAGGTCTTAAGTTATCCAATACCAAATAAACCACAAAATTGTTAATTTTACCAAATTTAGACTTACTATTATTACAGAACTAGCATTTGACCAAAACATTTCAAGAATTTCTGTAGACATCAAGTCCATTCTTTTCTTTGTAGTTTGTACCAAAGAAGGCTCAAAGTAACACGTGACTAAGTTATAAATCATATGCATCTCTTCATATTTTAACTATTGGTCTTATATCTTCACAAAATTAAAAGCTACTTAATAAGTGGCAGATACAGTGACTACTAGAAACATTTTTTTTTAAGAAAAAACTCTGAGACAGATCTAAGTTAATTTTCATGGTGACTGTCTGGTCAGATCTATCTTCCATTATCACTATGGCTGGCAGACCTCAATTCTTTTGTCAGTGGAAACTTGAATCAGATTTTCCATTATTAGATCCAGGTGGTTACAGCACGGTGATCCAGGTCAACTACACCATAAAAATTGAAATACGGAAACTGAAACTGCTATTCCTGAAATAACACCAAGGTGTATTTTTCAGTTCCGTAAGGTGGCACTATTACTTCACAAGGAGACAGACCTAAAGCACAGTCACTGAAGTGCTTATGAGGACTATGTGAAGACATTGCTAGTGTAACTGGGAAACAGATAAAAAGGAAACTCACAAGACCACAGCAAAAATTACAAAGGTCCTCTAGAATGTGTTTCATATTGCTGTGTGGTATACACACTTAACTGTGCACACTCACTACTAAGATACAGAATACTACTTACAAGTTTTCAGCAAAGACCAAGTTCTGAATTGAATAGTGGAAGGAACGTGTGCAAAACTTATTTCCAGTAGAATAACCAAATACAGAACCTGATTATCCCTGCCTTCTCTTACAGAACTGTTAGAAAATGCTTATCCGGTCCTCTACTTTTCTCTGAAGTGCAGAATCACCGTATGACCAATACCATGCTCAAGGTAGCAGGCACAACATTTAGTCAACAACTGACATTTAGTGAACAAAATATTAGTTCTAAGGAAGACACTGCTAGGATCTCAAGCTGGAAAAAAAAAAATAAAAACCAAGCCAAACACCAAACCAACCAACCACCACAACAAACTTTGTGCCTGCTCACTGTAGTGGGAAGCACATCCTAACTTTATTAGCACTGGAATTGTAACGATATAAGTATTGATCCTGCAAAGCACATGAACAAGTTAGCAGAAAGTGTCACAGAAGATAAAGTAATTACACTTATGTAGCGTTTAGCAGTTTTGATAACAGAACTGTGGATTTGGCATGAACTTGCTAGCCATTACCGTATTATACACAGGAATGCAAGCAACAAAAATGCATTCATAGCTTGCCTTATCTTTCCTGCAGCTATGCAGTATTTTTCTTTAAAGCAACAATTCTTCTGCATACTAATACCCTAATAAGGTCAATTTTAGAAATTCTTTAACAGACTAATGTAATCCAAGTGTTAATGCCTGGTTGAGACAGAACTAGTCTGAAAATATGCATTTTGATTTAAACTTTGCTACATGATGAAGTTTCTGCTCTAAAACACAGAGTTCAGTACAACAGACATACAGATTAAAAAAATTACTACATTTTAGTAGAAATTTAACTATTCATTATGTATTTGTATAGCTAGCCACTTTGGATGAGATGCATTATAAAGGATAAATAAGATATGAAGCACAAAAGTTTAATCCAACAGAAATCTGAGACTAGACTTTTATATAATCATGTGGGATTTTATGAAGGTGATATTAATATTGCTCACTTCCTGCCATTTCTGTAGCATGCAAACTTGTCAGACAAAGCCTGTGGGAAACTGGAAATCAATTTTTACAGTGCCATTGCAATAGATTTAACAAGGTACAATTCAATACAAACATCCAATTTAAGTTTTATAGTTAGCAACTGAGCTGTGCGCTACTATTCAGAATCAAATGTCTTTGCTAAGCAAAGTATTCTTTGATCTGTCCATGCATGGCTAGTGGCTGCTGCGTGTTCTGCGTTTTGATGAAGTCCAGTTTCTGATGTCAGCTTTGTTTAGGAAGAAGCTAGTGATACCCAAAGCTAGCAAGTCAGAAACAAGCTAAAAAAACCAAGGCAGAAACATCATGAACTAAGTGCAAAAGCACATGAAATAATTATAGTATGTTATCACATGATAGGGTAAGTGAACTTTTTCCAGTCATTTGCACTTACCTAGTGCAATACATTATGCTGCTTTATTCAATTTTTTTTTTTTTTTTTTTGAAGTCTTGGGCATATCCAGTAAGCCAAACCCAAGACCTCAAAGATTCATTGTCATTATCTGTAGAGTTACAACTTTTGACAGGCATTTGTACTGCGGGCACCATGTCTACAGGTTTCCCTTCACATAAACCTCAAGCAGCTGTGTAATCTTTAATCAAAGGAAACTACTAAATGCTCCAGAGTCCTTGTTAGCTTTGCAATTCTGAACAGAGAGCAATTAGGCAGGAGGCAGAAGTGACAGAAATAGAAGACACCAGGCCAAACTGCAGATGACAATCTGCTGAAAAGAGGGTAGGAGAGGTCAAGAGGCAATGCAGCTCCTGGTTAAGGGATGTAAAAAAATTCAGTCTGCTCCCATGAACATAAAAAAATGACAGTACGGTCACAGGGCTTAAAACATCAAGTTGCCATCACTTATGAAAAAAATTTTAACTTCATAGTACCTTGAATTCTCCAGGCTTACAATTAACAGCCTAGTTCGTATCTTGCACGACTAATGAAATACATTGTAAACGTTCAAGCCACCTACCTGAAGCCAGCACACGGAGAGTTTTAGCCACTCCTCCCCATGGAGCGCCTAATGACACATAATCCTTTATGTACTTGTCTTTCCAATCCTGAGTCTGATGGTTGAGGAAGTAGAGGGTGTACATATTACCCATACTGTGGGCAATTAAAACAACAGGACTTCCATACTGCTCATACATTAACTCTATCATCTTGCGAAGGGCCACAAAATAGTCTCCATTCTCATCTAAAGTAAACATACACAGGTTACACAGTTAATAATTAATCATGAATGCTGAACTTTTTCAAAAATAGCTTTCTAGAGAATTGTGTTGAACTGTCTGTGGAGTTAATAACACAGACCTTAGAAATGCCAGCATTAAGTGAAAGGAGTGAGTGTTTTTGTGCGGACGTGTTTTGGTGATGTGGGTTTTTTTGTTTTGTTTTTAAGTCAGTCTTTAAGTAACAGCTTGCTTAAAGCAAAAAAAAAAAAAGAAAACATACTACAGAGTTTTGATCTGGGTCCAGGGGTACCCAGGCCCCCAGAACCAGTCAAAATTAAGTTTAAGTATAATTGTACAAGTGGGATGGGAGAAGAGACCCAAAACATTATTTGCTGACTGGGAGGGTAAAAATTTCATTCAAGTAACAGTATCTTATTTACTTGGTGCCTTTCGCCAGTCATAAGGTGCTCCTCTTACGTCTTCATCGCGTTTGTAGCCCCAATCTACTAAACTCTGCACCAGCATATAAAAGTAACTGCCTGTATCAGAGGAAAGAAACAGAACAGTGAAAAGATTAGCAGCCATCAGACCATCTCAAAACAAAGTTCTGGAGGCATTATCTCTGATACCATATATACAGACGTTAAAAATGTAATCTTAGACTTTGACAATCTAGAAGGCTGCTTATTAAACAAAATGAATTATGCTCGCTGTTCCCCAAAAGTGAGAGAACACCATTACTCAAACTTCTTGCGAATTGCCTGATCTATCAATCAAACATGGCAGCGAAGCATAGCACAGAACGGATAAATCTTCCTCAGCAGAATTATGTCTTAGCCTTGAACTGTAAAGAATACACCTCAAATTACTGTGTTAGTTGTTGATTTTTGTTGCCTTTGTTGATTGCAGGTTAACATCAGGCAGGGTATATAATACATTCATGAAGGATGGCCTGGACTTCACCAGCATTTATTCTCAGAGACAAATGCTTACAGTGTACCCCAGGGCAAAATTCTGAAAACTACCCCAAAATTATTTTTCTCTCTCTCAGGTAGCAGACTAAGACTTAAATGACTGAACATACTGCTTTAATAGCAAAGAAAGGAAACAGTTGCAGACTGCCTGATGTTATATATTGAAAGATGTTACATATTACAAGCTTTGACACATAGGATTTTAGTATTGCCACAAATAAATGCTCTAGTAACAGTCTGAAAAAAATGTCAAAGCATCCTATTGAACATCACTGCCATATTTAAATTTTGAGCAGAACCTCACTCCTTAGTCTTAAATGCTTATCATATAGTCCCTGAAGTGAACAGAGGCAATTTCAAATATGGCCCTGTTCTAGTTAAGTGCCATCTAGTGAAAATCATTAAGCACATTACTGCCCTTTTGGCGGTTGCTCCCTAAAGAAATCCATGCTATGAAGCATGTGAAGCTCGGTGCATTACTATTAAATTACTTAAAGTCTTCAGCCACAGCTAATAACACCTCACAAAAGCTTATCAGAGTCAGTGTTTTCTGAAAGACTACTACTCCAAAAAACACTAAGCAAAAAACCAAAACCCTCTGCAAATACATTAATGCAGAAATCTTCTGCAGCACAAATATAACTCTTAATAAGTACTCTGACACCAACAAAAGAGAAGGAACTATAGGGTATGGTACTGTATCTCCCAAGCCCATTAACTCATTCTTAAGGCCAAAGAGTATCTTACTCAGAACCAAGCTGAAGTGTGTTTATTTTGGTTTTGTTTGTCAAGCTTCAGTCACAGAATTTTCTACTCAATCCATCTCATTTTCCAAAAGCATCTGTCTTCAAAATGCCTATTCAAGTTTCATCCCGAGAACTGAAATTTGGCACAAGACTAGTAACATGGAATTTTCTTGTCTCTATCGGGTGAAACAACAGGCAAAATACAATGCAATGAAAACATTTAAAAGCCAAGTGAACCATGCGCTACCCTACTACACACACAAAAAATAATTCAGTTTTTCTACTTCTAAACAGAACAGTAATTTGAAGTCACATTTCAGTAGCTTGTTGTATAAGACACACTACGTAAATCCTACAGCTATCAAAGCACTTCAGACACAGCTTGTACATACCAACGCTCCTTTTACTTGGGTCGAGGAATTCCAGGGAAAATGTCTGCCCAAACCCTGGCACTCTGATATCCACTCCATCTGGTGGTTCTGTAATCTTACTTGTTCGATTATATACCAGCCTGGGGGTAAAAAAAGAAAGAGGAAAAACATGAAACATGTCATACTACCACATGACAACTCTCAAGTGTATTGAGTCTTACATTCTGAGTGCGGTAACAAGAACTTTAAGTGCTATCATCCAGAAGGGGAAAAAGACCCAGGCAGACATTATAAGCCAATAATGGCTAAGAGGTTATACAATGTAAACAGTTATTTCAATTAGTTTAATGTTTGACATGCAGAATCTGAGACTTCTCTATAAAACTCAGTATGGAGAATTGTGGCTGAACTTCAACGTTACTATATAAGCTACTTTATATAGTTCTATACCATTTCATTTTGCATGAAGCCACGTAATGGAGAAAATAATGTCAAGAAATAAGACTGTGGCAGTAGAAGATAAAATACCTGTAAAATCAGATATGAGAAAAATTCTTCTAGATAAGGAGTAATTCATTTCTGCTTAACTAGAACACCCATATCAGCCTAAGGGAGTACTTGACATTTCTTGATTAATAACCTCAGGAAACACATAGAGGTATTAAGTGTTTTGTAGATACTTTTCAAATCAATTTGAGATATGAAAAATCTGGAGCATTGTGTCAGGGTTGTTTTGTTGGTTTTTTGTTATTGCTGGTTTGTTTTTGTTAATTTGTTTTGTTATTGGTGGTTTGGTTGGTTTTAATACCATATCAATACAATCGCCATTCCTGAATGGAAGTTTTTACCCCTAGATGGGGTCTTAAAATCTGAATTGATACTCAAATCTTCATACACCAAAAATCTCTCTAACCTGTAAGGCATATAGCAAGACGTAAAGCAGAGGTACAACTACACAACAGCTTGGTATAGTCATATAAGAGAGCAACAAGGCAATACAAATTGCAAAAGCTAAGCATTTCTTGTTTTCATAGAGATATTTATATGATTTTTATTGGAACATTAATGAAGCAGTTCAAACAATGAAATAGTCTGGAAGCTTTAAATCAGACAATGTTTTAAACCAAAAGAATTCTGGAAAGATACCTCCAGACTACCCTTGAAGGACTGACTGACCCTGTGTGCCTCCAGTGCCCATAAGACTGCTCTCTAATGGCACATTGCCAGCAAAAGTGCAAGTTCACGTTCTTCCTGCCTGTCCCCTCTGAGCTGCCCAATGTACCCCCTTCCCCCATGCCTCATCAAAAAAGCAGAAAATGTTCTGCTTTAGATAAGCCTAGAGAAGTACTTGTCTGATAACTGCCCAAACAAACACTGGGTAACTGGTAGGAGATAAAGCGGAAGAAACAAAGAGAACCTCTGCTTTTCATCAGTGATGAAGTTACCTCGTACAAAGCACATCTTCTGATTCATCCAATTACTCTACCTAGCAGAATTCCAAGTCATTTCTTTCAAGGGCCTTGAATCAGAAAAGCAACTTCAAGGCAGCCATCCCATACAAAGCATGTCAGTCTAAGGAAAAGGAGATAACTACAAAGAGCAACATTTCTGGTCTTACCTGATATTATCAATCCAGCAGTCAATGATGACTGGCAGAAGCAATTCTAAATTCAGCCAGAGTGTAAAATAACTGTCTGTCTTCTTAGAGCAGAGATAATGTACTACCGATGGCTTATCTAACTTGGCTTCCAACTGATTACCCAAGTCTCCTGGAACTGAAAGATATAAAAAGGAGTCACTTTTAATTTTAGAGTGTATAACATTCTACATTATAATAGACACATCTTAATACTGTAGCCTTAATATGCACTATCACTGCATCCAGGGACACCATTAATTTTTATAACTGGATAAAAAATATTAGAGAAGAACAAAGTACTGCATGCACATCTTCCACTGAAAATATCTGGATTTTCAAAAGTTAGTAGCTGGGGAACCACCATGTAGAATAATTCTGGATCAACAGTTTGTAAGTTCAAAGAGCAGACTAAATAAGAACAGGTCACATTAGGCCACGGGTATGAAAAACAGATTGTCTCTGACATTATCAATATTATCTGTGTTTTAAACTACAAGCGGAATCTTTCTGAAAGACTTTTTTTATTCAGAATACTACACCTGCACATGCAAATCTTCCTGTTCTTTTTAAACAGCTGCCCAAAAAGTAGCAATTTGACAGGAAAATGTGAAAGCAGCTCTGTATTTTTTTTCCCCCCACTTCTTCACCTCCATGCACACTTTTGCTACATAAGATTTAGTTGGCTAACATAATAATCCAGATACATAGTTTCATCTCTTTCACATTCAGGTTTGGATGCAACAACAGTTTTGATCTTCACTTTTTTTTTCTCCTGATACATTACATGAGTAACACTTGGAGGGAAGGGTCTTGTATTTGTATGCTCTCTGAAGTGCACTGTTCTTAAGGCATATACTAAATACAAGTACTCCCTTGATGAAGTTTTATTTTCCTTTCTTTCAAACACTAGATGGAGACAGGAATGTTATTTCTGAATTAGAATGAAACTTAAAAAATGCTCTTAATTTTCAGCAGCAAGTTTCAAGAGAAACTTCTTAACATTCTGTTATGTTTAACCATTTTTTCCTCAAGAACAGAAAGGCAAAGATACTCCAGCAACTGAAAAGTTACTCTGTGTTAGAAAAAAAAAAAATTAGGAGTTAGGTACTTAAGGGTTCCCCCCCCCCTTTCAGCTCCACATATCCCCATCTTTTTGGATGAGTGTATAACTGTATCCTATTTTACTTGGCAATGTTTAATTTTTAGTGTTTTAATGCAGACCTACCCATACAGTTGCTTCCCACTTCAGTAAATTATTTAATCAAAACAGTTAAAGTTCTCTAGAACACTCATACTTAGTAATGGTTTAAAGAAAGAGATAATACCGTTTAGTGGAAAACCCAATTTAACTGGAAAAACAGATATGCTCTCAGAGAAACACTTACTGCAGAACTGAAAAAAGGGCAGAACTTCAGACTATAGACCTGGACAACCACACTGTTACAACCTTCAGCCACTGCAGGTTACGCCCCCCACCACAAGAGGTATACCTCAGGATTTCTTTATTAACTACCCCTACTTTCTCATTAGGTTTTTAGTGTTTTTATTTCTGTAGTCTTAAGTGAAACGTTACAAGACCCAGTAGCTGACCGCAGTTTATTTTAGGTCATATTTCAAGGACTCTGATATACTGGAAAGCAAAGTAAGGGAGATTATAGTATTGCATCACACCCTAGAAAGTTTACTGAAGTTCAGTCTTGTAACCTCACAAAATGCTGTTTAGTTATTGCTTATAGAACTGTAAGGCAACAGCTTTTCCACAGTCTTGTGCCTGTGCTGTATCAGTGCTTTTAATTAGAAAATGAGCAGAATGCAATTCTATTTATATCAATCATTCATGGCTGGCCAGTCTCAGCAGCAGATCTGCCAAGGACAAAACAGGTTGATTCTGTCTTCAGTTTCAATGCAAAACAAAGTAGAAGAGTGACACTCTGTTCTACCCTGGAATCTCATTTCCTTGGGTAAAAATCAAGTTCTTTCAGCAAAGATACCTTTCAAAGACTTAGACAAACATGTGGAGTATCACAGTTTTAAGACTTGCTGAGGTTTCCAAACAGCACTCAAATAATCATAAGCATGCCTGCTCAGAGTAGGAAGACTCACAACTGAAGAAGTTTAAAATTATGATGAAGATACATTTATCAACAAGAGTACTGAAAACAGGAAACCACACACTCTGACTTAATGGAGTCATCTTAGATTAGCTGCAAATTCAATTTAGTTAAGATATTTTATCCCCAAGCTTCTTGACAATAGAGGCTGTGCTCCTGTGTCCAATTCAGAGCAGAAGATGAGAAACACTAATTTTTACTCTAGAGATAAGGAACAAGTTGAAGAGTGGTAATTTTATGTAATTCTAAACAAAAGATAAGAGGCTAGTTCCACCTTTACTGATATACAATACTCGAGTTTAAGAAAGTAGTGTTTCATATACATGTACAGCTGTGATGCCTGTTTGTTTATAAAGCAGGGATTAAAAAAAAAGGGAGGGGTGGAGTTCAGGTTTAACATTTCCTTATTAACAGTGTAACTGCTAATCACTAATTCACAACTTTAGGTTAATTTTCTAAATTATTTTCTACACGCTAAAGAATTCATGATGAAGCTATAGGGAATAAAATGCAAATTTTCATTTTTGGGAGTATGGAAAGAAACATGCAAGATCTTCAGTCCTCACTCCACACAATTAAACATTGTTAATGATTTACATTTTGGCTGGAGAACTACTTCGTGGCTTTTTGATAAGTAACAAGTTAAAAAAACATCACATTGAAGATTAATTCTGTAGGGTAAGGACATACCTCTGAATTGTCTGTGAAGGAATTTATTTGAGAGCAGTAGAAAAAAAACATTTCTCTTTACTTTCAGGCCATATACAGAAAGCATCTGTGGGCAGAGTAATCCGTAAGACCTTTTCTACTCATCCTCTCATCTGCCAATATTGGTAGTTTCCAAGCCTTTTACATTTGAAACATTATAGCAAGTTCTTACTTTTAAAAACTTGCAGACTGGCCCGGTAAACATACAAAATAACTGGTGAGCAGAGTTCTGCAAAATACATCAGCACTAGAGAACTGGACATCCAAGAAAAGATCTCAAGCAGAACCCTTGCTTCCCTCATTTGCAGTTGTGTAATATGCGTATTGACTTCTGAACTGCAACATGTATAAATATAATGAGATTTCACATTTAGCAGAAAAAGAACCTGTTCCCATCAGATCTGACGATTTATCAGTTCTAGCATATCCTCATTTTTCCACAAAGACTGCAATCCCAACAGAACTTGTTCTAATACATCAATAAGCCCAATTCACTTCCAGTATTATAGTATCCTTTGCTGGCATTTTATTTTTTCTCTATTGCCCTGACAAAACTAGTATATCTCCTTCTGGGATCTGTGCCTGTTTAGTTAAACCCTACAGAAAGCACATTTACAAGTTTCACTTGAGAATTTTAAAGATGCTACAGACTTTTCCAAGTCTGGGAACTACAATAACTAGCTTTATGATATACTGATACTCCTGCATATCACTATCCTTAAGTCTCAATGACTGATTCACAGTTCTCAGCAGAAGACAGTAAGCAAATTGCAGCTTGGAAAGTGACTTGCCTTAATACCACTCAGGAAACTAAGAAAAAAAAAAGAAGAGAAAAAAAAAAAAAAAAGGACATTCAAAAAAAGCCATGAATACAGAATCTTAAATTTAATTTGGAAAAAGAGAAAATAGTACCTATATAATAACATGGGGGTGGTGAGCTATTCTTTTTGTGGCAAAAAGGCCATCAATTGATACTGGTTTTTTTACTATTCTCTGCAACGCAAATGCCTTTGGATGTGTATCAACTATCATAACTTTTAAACTGGTATGATTTCCTCAACTAACTGTCATCTTTCTGGTTCTATAATTTACCCTTCCTTTAAAATGAACCAAGTTTTCTAGAAAAATTAATTTTAAACTCTGACCAAGTTCTTTAAGGAGAACCTCTCAAAGTAGCTCATAGACTCAGTGATAGACTGCCACAGAAAATGCTTGTGTTTAAAATTAGGAACAAGAAAGCAAACAACATCTCACATGATACTTCTAGATACCTCAGATCACATGAGGCATAAACATTTAAATCACTCCTGACATCTAGCCAGCTGACCATACAAACACACACACCTCAATTAGTAGTCAGCAGGAATTCACAGGCAAGCCTCCTTTGCATGTAAATCAATTATTAACAAACTTAATTTAGGTGTCTTTCTAGAAAACTTTAGCCAAGTACCTGACAAATTGTTTGCAGAAGGTATCAGAACATTGATATAGTAATTGTGTTGAGTCAGCTCTAAAAGGTAAAGAGTTCAGTGAATCCGCTGCTGATCTTATAAGGTTATCAGCTCCCAAAATTGATAAGACATGAGATAGTATGCAGTGACTATCGATGGACTATATGAGAAAATGAAGGAGAAAGAACAGCCACAAAATAAAGAAACTTACTGTGAACATTAGAAGGCAAGCGTGTTGAATACATAACCAAACCGATAAGAGAAGCGCAAAAGTATTATAATTGCATGTAATCATGAAGCAGATACCCAAAAGTACTTGCACAGAATATATACATATATATATACAGCAATTTTTAGTAGGTATTGTCAGTAGAGCAGAGGTATTCGGTAGGTTACCCTGGTTCATAAGTGAGATCTTACTGTGTTAATATATTGTGCTGGCTGAATAGGAAAAAAAAAAAAAAAAAGCGCAGCATGAAAGTAATTCAGTATCTTAAGTAGTCCTCCTTTTCCCCAAACATACTTGGGAGGAACTCCAAGACAATCAGCTTACATTTTAATGAGCCTTGTGGCTTTGATATCAAGCCTTCAGGCAGGACTCTGGAAGTAAGGTTTTGACTTTGACTCTCATGCTTCTTCTCCAGTACCGCTATTATATGACTACGCTTTGATGCTTTGTTGTTTAAATCTCTGGGGAAACTGAGCCACAGCATTGCAGTATTTTGCTGTCAGTTACTGCCCATGTCAGTTTGGTCCCTGCTCTTGCTCCCTTGCTATGTACAGACATGATCTTCAGGCATAGTAGCTCCTGCTACTAAGGCACCATTTGATGACGCACAGACCAGCTTAAAAAATAACCTAATCCAATGGATCGGTGCTGCTCTCCACATTCCTTGTACCAGCTGCTCCATTAAGGTAATTCAACTACAAAATTAATCACTGCTTCCTCAACAGGTTCATTTTTTCCTGCTTTAGCAAAACAAGTAACTCCATGAAGTGGCCAACAAGCAGGCACAAAGGAAAGCTGGGGGAGCACTAATGAGCTATTAGATTGGCTTGGCTGTTTCACAGAACACCCTTCACCTGAGCCAGTGCAGGGACTCTACAAATCTACAATCTGTTGCCACCACAACTACAGCCAATAGTTACAAGGTTGTATTTAAGCAGCTCATCTGTTTTCAGATTTGACATTCCTAGAAGCAGTGGTTTTGTTAGTACTTTGGGAGCAGGACAAAGTTACCCATATATAGATGAGTTCCCATATTTGCGAGCTACTACTCTGCTTCCTCCTCCGTTACTTGGGTAAGCATAGGTTGCAAATGCAAGTGGGGTGATTACATGAAAAATATGAGAACAAGTTACACTGGGTCTTGTGACCATTACTGGTCTAAAACATTTATGAAGTGGTCATTATGTTGACAACATTCCTTTCACCAGCATTCCTTCTTTCTTTATTCCTTAAGAGCAGATGGCCTACTTGCCATGCACAGAATAAGATCAAACTTGTTAACTCCCCTTTCTACTTAAGTTTTAACTTCCAAACAGACTAAGAGTGACTGTTTAGATCACAAGGCCACATTTACAACAAGATAAAACCCTACTTAAAAACAGAACACATCGTGTGAGGAATTAAGGGTCTCTATGGCAGCCTGTTAAGTCAGGAGGACCAGCTCTGCATCTCCCTTTTGCATGGTCTCCAAAACCATCTCAGGCTTGTGTAATGTACCCTTACATACACCTCTGAATCTCCTTTTGCATTTGTGATTCCAATGTAGTATGTGTTTTTCTCCCCTTTCCCAAACACCTGTTAGGCTAGCACTTAGAATGCCTCCCCAAATGATTCTCCTAAACCCTCCTACCATCCTCATCTCAGTAATTCCTAAAAAGCTTATCTTAACATGTCACATACGCAAGAAGGGTGAAGAAAAGGTCACAAGAAGTTAACTAGCACCAGGATGAGAACATTTCATACAGAACCAGCGAGTAACCGCCAGTCACTCCTCCTTTATTTGTTTGACCTTCACTGCCCATGTCATGTCTAATTGAAGCTAAGCTCTTAGTGCAGGTGCCTTTACAATGTCAGTCATTTCTATACATAAAAAAACCCATAGTATTTTACAGTAGGAAGTTACGGCAAAGGGTGCCTACTTTCTCAAACGTACCAACAACCCAGAAAAGTTATTTATGTTAAAAACTATTGAATCTTCACTTTCTGGACAGGCCAGGACTGGGCAGCAGTGAACAGCAAATTTTAAACCACAGATGCTGACTAGAATAGGAAGAGATGCAAGTTCTGTAGCATTTGATGACAATTCACTGTAACAGCAAGAAAATCTGTGTTTTAAACCCCTCACTGATAAACGTATGCTCAGCCACGCAGTATTTATCAGAATGTCTCTTAGGAAAGCAAAATGTAGGTCAGCCAGTTTCTAAAAGCATCCTTAGGGAACATAGATACTTGCAATAGATCCATCAGTAGTAACTCCATGCTTCTATAATCAGTATCCTTTTATCCCAATTACTTTTAAGTAGCCTTTGATTCCTTCATAGCTAGAATTGAACATTGGATGAGTGATAAAACACTATCACCTGTTCATCAAGAAGCTTGCAGTGGAATAATTGCCAAATCTTATTGCTAAACCCCAGCATTACAGAACTGAAGGATGGGATAACAGATTGCTTCCAGCTTTCACAGGCAGGACCCAAGAGCTTTTGTTTGCGTTTTAACTGCAGCGTCTAAGACATCCTTTTGCATTTTCTACTTCTGAATCTACAGCCTCTCAGTTCAGCCATCTCTTAAGACTTGTGAATTTGTACATGGCAGTCCCCGATAGGCAGCATCTTTAAAAGAGTTCTTGTTTAACATTTACCCTTTTTTGTCAAAAGTTTGTAACAGTAGGAATAAAGTCAACAGCAGAGCCTAAATTATTATAAATAAGAGGAGCTTAAACTGAACATCATGCTATGATTATCCTTTTCCCATTTTATTTTTGTCTTCTCCCCCATTGAGATCAGTTGCATAATAAGAACATACAGCATATGAGTACATTCACAGGACAGACTACTAACACCAGTACCACCAAACGCACTTAATGTATTAGAGGAATTACAGGTTACGTAGTAAAGTTACTAAAACATTTAAAATTTATTTCTGATTCCTATCAATGGATACAAAAAGCATCTAACAAATATCACTTGGTAATTAGAGGAATACTTTCTATGTATTTGTTAGAAAGTATTTTGTGTTTGTGTTAACAGGTGAAACAATGGGCCAGTAATCAACAGTCATTTTATGTCATGCGATGGGATATGCATATTATTTTTCAAATACTTGTAGTTTGACTGCTCTAACACCCGCTCCCTCCCCTTTCCCCCTCCGACTGCAGCTTCTGCCACCAAAGGTTGACGCACAGCAAAAACGTACGAAGTGAGAGGCTGGTTTTAGTTAATGAGCTAAAAATATATTTAAGCCAGCCCGGTTCTTCCCGTACCCACCGACAAACAGAGGCCACCCCACACTGCCAGCGTGGTCGTGCCCCCCCCACCCCCCCATGTTGCCAACCCCCCGCCCCGGGCCTGCATTTCTGGCGTTGGCTGCCGGGTCGGGCAGCGTTATGGAGCTGCGGCTCCGTGCGCAGCGGCGGCGCCCCCCGGTACCGCACCAGCCGGGGCGATCCCGCCCGGCGGAACACGCCGCTGGCAGCGGGCTGGGCCGGGCGGGGCGCGCACCCCCCAGGCCGCCCGCCGCCTCCGGAGACAGCGGGCTCGGCCGGGCCCCCGGCGCACCCACCGCCGCCCCCCGGCTCTTACCCAGCACCACGGGCGGCCCCGCGGGCCGGCGGCGCGGCAGACACCCGCCGCCGGGGCAGAGCAGCAGCAGCAGCAGGAGGCTGAGGAGGGGGCGCCCGCCCGGGAGCGGGAGGAGCCTGGCACCGGCCGGCGGGACCATCACCCCAGCGCATAACCGCGGGGCCGGGAGCCACCGCCACCCCGCGCCGGGCGCGTCGCAGTCGCTCCGCCGGGGCTGCCGCGGCCGCCACCGGAGTGCGGCCCCGCCGCCCGGCCCGGCCGAAAAAGGGCCGCCCCGCCCCGGCGGCAGCGGCGCCGCCCCCGCAGGCGTCACCAGCCGAGCGCGGAGGGCCCGACCGGCGCGGCCTCGCCTCCCGCAGCGGCCCGGGCGGGACCGGCTCCCCGCGCTGCCGCCAGCAGCCCCGCCGCGCCCCCGCCCCCACGGCCCTGCGCGGTGCCCAGCCCCGCAGCAACCGCTGTAAATGTGGCCGCCCCGTCGCCTGTCGCAGGGCCCGGCTGCCGCGGGCCGGGCCCGGCCCGGCCCGGCCCAGCCCGTGCGAGGCGGAGCGGACAGGCGGAGCACCCCGGGCAGGTGGGGCACCCCGGGCAGGTAGGGCACCCCGCAGGTCTCGGCCGGGGCCTCTGGTCCCTGCTGGCACACGCACTTCGGGAGGGGGACCCTTGTCTCAAGTTGCTACACCTGCAGCTGTGGTTGCTGCGAGTGAAGGAAGGGGCTGTTGCTGCAAAACTTACGTCTAAAAATAAGTAGCATGTAGGAGTCGTGGTCAGAATGGTTTAAGGAAAACCAAAAATAATCAGCAAAGCTGGGAATTTTAATATTACATAGCCAAGAGATTGAGCATCTGATTTAAAAGCTTATGGGTATAGCTGTATTTCAGGCAATGCCTGACTAATGTGACAGCTAATTGGTACAGACTATCATCAAGATCAGGCATTTGGCAATACTGGAAAAAAAATCGTTAGACCTTTATACACATAACAAGAACAAGTAGACTTGTAATTACAGTAATTTTAAAGCAGAAAGGGTATAAGCCTTTGTGCTTTGGCAATACCAGTTAGTAGGAGTTAGGTGCTCCATGTCTCGTTGGTGGGTGTCTGGTTGTGGAGGGGAAGGAAGAAAGGTATCCACAGAAGCAGAAACAAAACGGGGAAAAATGGTGCTTGGAATCAGTGTAGTCACATCTCATGATCAGTTGTGGTTGTGCTGATGGGCAGTACAAGGTTTCCTTGGTTCAGTCGTAAATCTGCTCCCATTGTGGATGTAGTAACACTTTCTGAGCCCGGGCTTACCAACAAATGCTCAGAGTACAGCTATTTCCAACAGTGTTACATTGCAACACGGGCACTGCAGTGTCTGCTTCACAGCTTCCTACATCCCTCAATGTGTCTACTAATTTTCAGAAATATTCCTCACTTGAATAGTTAATACACTCGCATGAACAATATCACAAATGAAAACACAGGAGTAGAAAAGTACTCATTGACTTGGTAACTCCTGCATGCACTGTAAAGTATCAAATTCTTGCCTCACTGAATTCATTATTCAACAACATCTGTAATTCCTGCAGAAAGACATGTCAAAAAGATCTCTGTGTGAAGGCAGGATCTGGTAGAACAGATACACAACTGATTGACAGGAGTTTGGAAAAATGATGGGAGGTGGCTTGGCGCTGACATGGGAGCAGGAGGAGGACACATCCTCCTGTTACAAGACAGAGGAAGAAAATGCAATAAATCACTCAAGGAAACTAAGGCTAAGTTTAAATCTAGACTTAATTTTTCAAGGCAGCTGCCACACCTTGTATATTTACAGTGTGTGGAAAGGCGTCAACATCCAACAAACCCAAAGGCATGTCCCAAAGACAGGTGCTTAGTCACCATGCAAGTGCTGACTTGAAATTACCCCCTACTAAAACAAACTACAGGTTGTACAAGTATGACTGACTAAAACTGATTGCAACATTGAGCCCCGTGTAGGAATGAAATGTTACAAAACATAGCGAAAGACTTTGTGGAAGGGTAAAACTATTTAATGAAAACTGATTTCAGTCACTCAAGTCATTCTTTTATACCCCTGCACATGTCCAAATAGTCAGGGCAGGATCACTTGTGCTATGACATGAGGTTCAAGGAATGCCAGCTGTCAGGTCCTCACTACATCTTGTGAGCAGTTTCTGGACAGATCTTCTGTGCCTTTTAGGAGGGAGTTATTATGGTGTGATATTTTTTTTGTTTTGGTCTCACTTTTATTTCACCCTCTGTAAATTGTTACCTGTTGTCTTTGTTCCCTCCTTTTGAAGTATCTGACTGTCTTCCTGCTGAGCTAACAGAAAGAGATATGACTTACTATAAACTTGTTGCCACTCGTACCCAGAGGGCAGGTGTGCTGATAAGGCATTTCTGTTGTAGGCGGCTCAGAGCACAGGCCTTTCGGTCTTGATGTAAACACTGCATTTGTCAGCATTTACTGGTTTGATTGCTCTTACTTGTGTCTCTGAATATCATGTATGTTTAATTTTTGCAACCTTGCCTTCTACTCAAGATATCACACAGACATATCTATACTCACTTCAAACCAATCTTAATGTTTCTTTTACAAACCTTTATGCTGTTCTGGTAGCTGGGAATATCTTCGCACTTCTCTAAAAACCTTTCCACCTTCCTTTTCTCTAGGGAAAGCCTGCTAAGCACACAATTGCTATTTCTCCTGCTCTGCAAGCCCAGACCTCTAGGTAACGGTCTTTCAGCTGATGAATCAAGCAGTGTATGTTAGTTATTTCTTTTGTTGTCTCCTTGTGGGAGATCAGGATCATTCACATTAAAAAACAAAGTAAATTAAGCTCTTTCCCTTTGTAAGGTTGTTCAAATATGCACAGCAAATTTCTGTTTTCACATTGAGTGCCTGGTTCTATTGTCACACGAAGAACGCAAAGAACCTTGACACACTGAAGGGTCCCTTAGCATTGCTTTACAGTTGATGATACCTTGCTATTAATTGAGTTAGTGTAACTATTTCTAAGAGCCATTAGAAGGGCAGTCCTTACCAGCAGGGCATTTGTAGATTAACAGCAGTTCAGGAACATGACCATGTGCAGCTACAGGACAGAATTCTACTAGTCATCATCATCATCCAAGGCAAATTCAAGAAATAACAGAACCAACTACAAGTCTGAACTGCCAGTAAAATGCCAGCAAGCTTGTTATTATACAAAGCACATGCTGTATACTGCTTCCTTCACATGTTTTGTATCCAAAGTTACAAGAAATGAAAAAAGAATTTGTTACAGTTGAAACTACTGACAAAAGCAGTACTATACCTTCTTCACTTATATATGAGGTGGAAAAAGTCATTATTCATACTCTAGAGGCCAGTTTATTACCACTTTAGAGAATTTTTTTAATGTACATAATCAGTCTTCTAAGAAAATATATTCTTTACTTCTTTCAAAAAATCCCAACAGAAACAAGCTAGCTTAAACACCAGAAACTACAATATCATTAGTGTTATCTTTGTTTAAGTCTCCTTGAGGGCTTGCACTGGCAACTTGACAAAAACTGTGAATTGGATATGAGTGTGCACGCTGGTTATTTAGAAGAAACAATCCTTTCTAGAAAACTAATATTTGCTTAAACATCTTTTATTTGATTGAACAGAATTCTCTGTTTGCTTCTGATCTTTGCCATTTAAGTAGTGTTTGTATTGGCTCAAATACCCCCAGGCATGATTGCACTGAGCTAGTCACACTAGTAGAAAACCAGCAAGTTTCAAAGGAAGATGTGAAGGCAAGGAAAGTGTTGGCGCAGATCTACACTGTAGGCAGAAGCCCATGTCATCACTGTCCCCATTTTAACATGTTTCATTCAGGATTTTACCAAGTTCAGAATATGTTAACACAACCATTATCATTTATATCTCTCAGAAATGTGCTGTCTTAACTTTACCACCTCACAGGATTTTACCAGCCATCCCAATTTTTGCACTTGACTTTACACCAGTACAAGTTATCCCTGAGACCCAGAATCCAGCCTTAATGAAAATGTGCATAGTGAAATAGATACTTGCAGAAGCCGCTTAGACAAGAAAGAAGGCAAAAGACTTAACAAGATGCTTATTATCATGTATACAAAAGATATTTGGGTCAATTTTCAGTGATTTCCTTGAATCATCTTCGTTGTTACTGAGTGTATAGACAGTGTCTGCTGCCTATCTCATTTTTTCCTGCAGATACCACTATGACATCTCTTCTTGAGTTCCCCTAAATTCTCTTTGTCTTTGGAAAATATTATAATACAGAGCTGTGATATTTCTTTCCTTCCAACATCACAGACTAGCCCAAGTATTCAGCTTTAAATAAGTGATGTTCATATGCACAATTTTGAACTTGTGCCCAAGGCCAGGAAGGAATCAACTGGTGAGAAGTCAGGCCTACCCAAAAACCTCCATAAGCCTATGCATTGATAAAAACTAACGTATACAGGGGTGTAAGGCACTTAGGAAGACAAGAGCTATACATTTTGTTTTCATTTGCCACAAGTAGACAATTCTTAAAGTTCACATTCAGAACAGCAGACTTGTTTGGTTTTAAGCTTCATTAAGAGAATACAGATTTTTTCTAAAGAACCTGGGAATTGCCCCAGCCCCCTAATAATTATTTTCTCTGTACCACAAGGATTTCCAGTGCTCCTTGACACAACAGATTTACCCTTCTAAGTTTTCCTACATCATTAGGCATCCTGGCCATTGTTTACTCATGACTTTATTTTGAAAAAGAAGTGCTAAAATAAAAGCGCACACCAGTATGATCTTTCTTCACTGTCCACAGATCAAGATAATTGTTTAGGTATTTTTAAACAAAGATCAGCCCTTGCAACTCAACTCAGGAGGCAAAAAGCAAGTTTAATCCCTTCTTTCTCAAGAATGGTTTGAGGCCCAGTTGAAGTCAGTCATACTTTTACAACGTATTTTGGGTTTAGTACAATTGTGACAGACCTGTAATAATACTTACATGTTGCAGCTGACCTGAAAGGGGGACAGTCATAAACAAGTATTTTTCTTAAGAGATGAGTGTGCATTTTTTTAATAGCAACACTGGGTTATGTAATAATATTTCTTCAGAGTAAAACTTTAAATATAGAAGATCCCGTAAATATGCCAGACATTCAGTTCAATTTATAGCCTGGTTTTGTGAAATTAGCCAGAGGATGGTTCCACTTCTGGACTGCCTGAAGAGTATATTGACTTCTTACCTTTAGCACAGATACGTTTTTTCAAACGTTGGATGGGTTAGCAGACTTTTTAGAAAGTCACTGGTCTTGTTAAACTCAGGCTGTAGTTGCAGTAGTGCAGTCCCAGAACACAATCTGACATGTGTTTGAGCCAGGGCTGCAAGGATACTTCCCTTTCCTTTCCCTTCTCCCTGCTTCCTCAGCACTTTACATACTGTTCCCCATGCTGCTGCTGCCTAGCATTAGGACAGTAAACAAGGCTTGAAATAGGTTCCTCAGTGTCTTTCAGGCTAAATTTGGTTACAGTGGGGAACAGGGTCAGAAAGAAGGGAAGAGAGCAACTGGTCAGTGGGAGTACAGAAATGCAGGCTTGCATGAGCATCAACCTAGAACATCAGAGCCTAGCCGTTTGCCAAGGTAGAATAGCCACAATTAATAGATCCCATCACTGTCATCTCTCCTATCTTCAAACCTTTAATCTGTATTAAAGATATCTTATTACTCTTTTGGCTCACATTTTGCCAAAGCAAATCAATTCGTCCTTGTAAATCATCCATGTAATAGGGCTTCACAGTAAATTGTGAGGATCTAATGGCTAACAAGCTGAATTGCAGAATTCCTCCTCAGTCAAAGAGATTTTTTTTAGAATCTGCGAGTGAGAAATTCGTAGCAAGATTGCTGGGATTTCAGGTACTGGGAGTTTTACTCAAGATTTACTCAGAGTTGGTGTTCTGGGTTGAAACTCTGAAGAATTTTGAAATTGAAGCAAGGCAAAATATGGAATTAAAAAAATAATAATAAAAGGTGGCACAGGAAGATAGAAAAGGGAGATAGGATTTTGTGTAGGAAGAATATATGGGGAAAAGGATTTGAAATGATATTGTGTTGAAAACTGAATAGGTTGAACCCTCAGGGACAGCTTATGTTTTGCACAAGTTCGCATGAATTACAACAACTTCCCAGCATGTTGCGTGAGTGATAGAACTTGGCATTTTCTGCTGTGCAGAGAAACTGTTTGCACCCTCTGAGGCAGACAGCTAACAAGGTGGTTTTGATCTGCAGGCAAGATACTTTTCAGGTGAAGAGAAGATTTGGAGAAAAAGAATTCAGCATGCTGTTGTAAGGCTAACAAGTCTTAGAAGACTGTAGGAGTGGCCAGGGCACAGTGACATACTTGTCCAGGAAAGCAAAAGAAATCTTGTTTGTCATGTGGCATGAGTCAAACAGCAGCATTTCAGGATTCTAGCTCACATATAATGAAAAGGCAAGGAGACCACTATTCTTCTGTTTAATAAGCAATTTCATTCAGTGTCACACCTTCTTTGGTATCCCAGTTGGGCAGGGTGTCAGAGGAGTTGCTGAGAAATACGGGGCTTAGGAAATTTGCTAGTTCAAACTGAAAAGACACAACACTGCTGCTGCTAGATCCAAGTGTTTACTGACAAAAGTGAATCCATTTCTGGAAACACAAGTGCATCCAGAAGAACTGAAACTGATGTTAGTCATTTAGTAACTTACTGAGGGAAATGTTGGTCTTTATCTAGTCTCATTAAGGTTTCACTCACTCATTTTCAGTACTAAATTGTTCAAACACTAAAGGAAGGAAAAAAGATCTGACCCTGATCATAGTTATTGAGAGACTTCACTGCAGCCTATAAGAAACAACCTGAGAGTTCCTCTTTAGTGAGTGCATTAAAAAATGAACTGATGAAAGTGTAACTGAGTTTAAGGGATGTGTAAAGTTGGGGTTTTTTTCTTCATTTTATAATTATGGCTCTTTGGATCTGAAACATGTATGTAATCCCACTAACAGATGCATCTATAAAGCAAATGGTCTTCTTAGATGTGGAGATGTAATGTACATAGACCACCCATTTATTTTCTATCCTTTAAATCCAGATGATCACATCAAAAAACTGGACAGGAGTACGGAAACTGACTACAGGTAAGAAACAAATAAGAAAGACCCAGATTTTACCAAAGTTTCTTTCATTAAAAAACCAAACAAAATTAACAAGATTAACAAAATTAATTGTTAAGATCTGAGCTTCAGCTGTCAGTGCATGTAAAAGTAAGTGCCTGATCTGCTGTTTGGCTGATATCACTTCCCAATGAAAGAGATAGGTAGCCTACACATGCATCTAAATTGTGTAGACACTTACTGTCCCATCCTTTGGGCGTGTTAAGTTAAAAATTGTTGCTTGATGATTCCTGTAAGGACATACTTCCCTTCCAGGTTGGGGGACACAGGCAGCTGGGAATGGTTAATCATGGGAAAATGGTTTAATCAGCAGCATCGTGAGTAGCATTGTGTCAGGCTGTGTCAAACGTGTCAGTGCAAAAACATAATTGTAGGAAAATCAGGGTTGGAAGGGACTTTTGAAGGTCATCATTCTAATCCTTTTATTCAAATCATAGCTAGGATCAAACTTAAATCAGGACAATTATTCTGATAGCTCTAGTGGGCAAATAATACAAGGACAGTAAAAAATGACAATTCTAATAAAATTCCACCATTTCATTTAACCCACTTCTAGGATTAACACTGAGTGAAGGGCATTTTGAACAGAGGGCAGTGAACTAACCTATCATGTTTTAAACTGCAAAATGGTATTTTAGAGACATCTGTGGACACGTTGGAAAGGGGAAGCTTCCCAGAGACAGTCTGGACATAGTAGTTTAGGAAAGTGGATTTAGTGGGTAAACTTTTTTTTTCTTTTTTTTTTTTTTTTATTAATATGCTATAAACAGCTTAGGATGCTTTAAATATTGCTACCACGCTACGTTGCCAATACATTACTAGACTAATACTCCTAAGAGCTTCATGGTATGGTGAAAGTGATTTGGCTGTCAGTGTTTGGCAGCTGGAAGTGAAGCTGCTCAGATTACAAGCCGAAGAAGCAGCAGAAAATATATACTGCTATCGTGTGACATAAAAGCAAATTTTCTGCTGAAAGCAAGAAATCTGTATGAGCTTTCTTGTGGCAGATAAATTGGTCTCATGATTTCCTGTCAAAGGATATACCATTGTGAGGCAATTTCACTCTTCTGCTTAGACCTCATCCTAACATAACTTGTGAAAAGTTTTGCTGTGTTCATGGGCTGCAAAGATGCCTTGCTGAGCTGGAGAAAAAATTCTCTCAAAGAGTATATCTGACACCGTTTTATTGGATATTTCCTCATTTTGGCAAGCTTACGGAAGGTGACTGCTCTCAGATAACATAGAAAGGGCGAACAGTTTTCAAAATTTAAGTTCTGTTTGAAAGTCTGTTTAAATTCTGGGTTTATATGCTTTGGAGTTTTCTTCTTGATGTCTGTATAACCTTGCATAGAAGATAGTACTACAGGATGATAAGCAGTAACGTAGCAATCCTCCTAAACCATAGATTCAACCTAACATTGTTCAAAACCTGAATCAGAGAACTAGAATTTGGATAAAGTTTGTGACTGGATCTGTGATTTATCAGAGGGAGGAGGCTAATTATTTGAGCAACTGACACTCAGCATCGGTGTCTAGCCCAGTTTTCTCTACTATATAGTCTGTTTTTCACACAGTAACAGACCTCAAAATATGCCCCAAACCAGCACTCTGTGTATAGATATATTACACATAGCAAACATTTTGCTATACCAACATGAAGTACATCCAGCTAATACGAAGGGGAACCAAGGCAGCAGAGCTGTAGCAATAGTTGCAGTAGTTTTGTGGTCGGATACCACACAAATTGGTTAATGTATAGCAACTCAAAAGACAGGAAACCAGCAATCATGAAAAAAAGTAGTCACACAGTTTCTGTGTAGGTAAAGAACAGATATTAAAGATAAACCATTCAATACCATTGAGGAGAAATGCTTCTCAGATGGGCATAAGAAAGCACAAAGCTACCAAGAAAAAACAACACACAGTTAAAACTGGTTTTCACACAATACCAAATAACGGCATATTTAAATGATACTTGACTTTTAATGGTTTAAGCATGAAATTGGACACAGCAAACAGATACAAAGCTGTACCAGACAGAGAACAACCTGTGGTTTAAGGATTACATGGTAATTGCATCACATGAGGAATTCTATGATTGTGGAGCATCTGGACTAAGTGAAGGAAGAATGACACAGTGACCTTTGGAACAATGTCTTCTAAATGCTACAGCACAGACTGGCATTGAGGCAAAAAAGCACAAATTATTATTTTTGTGGTTTGAATGTAAACTAAACTAAACTAATCCCCAATTTTCAAAACAATATTTTTGACAGTAGTTGAAGTACCAACATCCAAGCTATCCTCCTTTTTACACTGTAGCAGGGTGAAACAGACTTGAAATGAGGGATATTACACCTCCATGAAACTTAGTTTCTTTCATTCTCCCCCTGCAGAACACTGCAGTTTACCTGAACTCTTGAACTTCAGAACTAGTGTGTTGCTCTGTTTCAAAGAGAATATAAAAGAACTGAATGAGGAGAGAAGGCAACAGGGATGATTAAAAGTGTGGAATGGTTTCTATATAGGCATTGATGATGTATGCAAGAACTCTTCAGTCTGGAAATAAGGAATCACTGACAGATGTAGGGTTTAATCAAATAAGGACTGTGAAAAGGATGAACAGGGATCAACTATTCACTGTTTCTTCCAACATATGAACTGTGAGGGCCAGACAAAGCTAACAGGAGACCAGCAAACAAAAAAAAAAAACACGGAGGTGCTTCTTCACATAGCATGCACCAAAACTGCACTGCTAAAAGTTTACACCAAATCAAGGACAGACTTAGAAAGCCTACAGAGTAAATGTCCACAAAGCTTTACAAAACATGCAGAAACCATACCTGGCTTAGGAAACTCCTCAGCTGTAATTGGCTAAATGGCAGAGAGTATGTGGGGCGAGTATGTGGCTTGTCCTTATGTTCTTCCCATGGCAGCTGGTTTTGGCTGCTGAAAGGACTTTTTGGTCTGACTCAATACTAGAACATAAGAAATAAGAATGCCTAAACCCAGATCATGTTATTAGACTGAAGAGTCAAATGTAAGAATAATATGAGATTGGATGACTTCAGAGTCTATTAGCCTTAAAGTCTATTAAAATTCATACATAATTAGATTATAATGCATATATAATAAGAAAATGGTGCTAGAAACTTCTGCCAGTAAAAACATTTGCTTCATTTAATGGAGAAGTTATCATTATTCACAGCCATTTTTAATATTAAATAAAAATTCTGTAGATTCTCTAGAAGCAATAAATCACATTACAGAATGATTAAAAAATTACTTGTGACTGAAGATTGTGTATATTACACTTTTTCTGTACAATGTATTATGTGTGATTTTAGTAAGTAGCTGTTACTGTAGCTGTGTGAAGCATCTCAGAATCAATCCTGACTACTTTTTATTTCAGATTAAGGATGCTTGGACAAGACCATTGTGAAAAGCAGCATGGTACAGTGTGCTAGCCTCTCTAGCTATGCAGAACAACATAGCAGGTATGTTAATTACTAAGTGGCTGAGGGTGTAAGCATTCCTCTCTCAGTTTCTTTGGCTAACACACCTATGGTGGCTGCCACAGAGCACGAGAAAATCCTTATATTCCTCATAAAATTAGTAATCTTTCTACTTTCAGCACAGTTAACAAGCTTTCTGATGTAAGTCCACAAAACCAAGACTTCATATCACACTAGGGCCCAAGGTAGTGGCTCAATGCTTGTGTATTGAAGGAATTCAATAAAACCCAGAAGCTGCTCATATCTGCTGATTTGATCATGTTGCTTCACAGCATGGGAGATTGCAATTTGATCTGCTTTTCAAAGAGACTACAAGAACTATGCTAATGCAAACTACACTGAAGGACCAATTGTTAATATAATTGCCAAACTTTGCTACTTCAGAGGCATAGAAAATTAAATCAGATTCCAAGTTATTTTTGTTGTGCAAGGTGCTGCCCTTATTGTATTAGTTACAGCAGAATATAACATTGGAAATGCACATATATCAAAGCAGAACTAAGAGAGCTATAAATATGAGTATTTAGAAAATAGCATGATATGCAAGATGGGAAAGACATTGTGATTTTTATCTAAAAGTTATCAATAAATGAGAAACAATATTGACATATAAGTTGGAACCATCTAACGTCCTTATGTGACAGAATGAGTTCTGTGGGTCTCTGCCCTGAACATGGTGCACCACGGCTACACTGCCGTGGCCTGCAGTCTGAGCCAAAAAACCGACAGATGGTTCCCCAGTGCCTCCCTGTGCTGAAAATACATAACTACATTGGCAGATCCTTTTACCTACCAGTATGCCATAGTAAATAGTGTATGCCTGGTTTACATGCAAAACAACAGCTACCACCTTTTGCTGCAGCACATGCATGGCAAGGAATTTTTAAATCACAGCTCCTTCATTAAGAGATGCAATGCTAAGGACTTTCTTCCATTACATTGCTGAATAACAAAAAGAGTCATTGATCCTATAGTAATATAATGCAATCCTATCAAACGAGGTGGGAATGGCAGTAGGTCTAGTTAAACAGTAAAGAAAAATCAAGTAACATTTGGCAGAAAATCATCCAAGCAGTATTTGTCATCAGTAATTTATTACTCAAAAGGAAGAGGACATAAACGGTGGATTTGATAAACCCAGGAGCAATTGCGGTGCCAGATATGCTTGTATATGTGAGGGTTTGGCTAGTGACAGTTTGTGTACATACAAATAGCAACTTGGTGATAACTGATTTAGAACAGGCCAAAGTCTCACAATAAATTGTAACAAATCTGTATTTTTACTGCTTGAAAGCTTGTACTATGAATAACAGAAAGTTAAAACTATATATTTTCATCATAATGTTGAGAAAAGATATTTTTAAGTTTTTCCATAATCTCTGTATATTCTTATTCGTATTCCTGCTTATAGTCAGAATTATAAATACAGTTTGCCACTATCTTAATTAGCAACTCTACTCTCATGAACCTAGTATGTCTGTACAAGGAAAATATTTCACCATATACTTGGAATAGTTTCACAACTGCTGGAAACATGTTTTGATTGTCTGTGATCATTCTATTAGGGTAAGAAAGGTACCAATATGTAAGCATGTGTTGATGCACGTACAAGAGATGCCTTGTAAGCACTCCCTCTATCACAAGTTCTAAAACAGTTTTCCCGGAACATAACAAACAGGAAGTCTTTTCTGTGGCCAGTTGTGTGAAACTGGCATTATTTGCTACTGACCTGGGTAAGGGGTATCATTTTGTAATATTATTAGAAGAGTGATTAACAACAATGCACATGGCACAGAATGTTTCAAACTTTCTATTTGTAGTGCAAGGTACACATCTTTTATTACGTTCTGGAACTGATCCCAGGGTAACTCTTCACCAAGTTGTTTTCTCTGGTGATAAAGAAGCACTGAGAGTGTTCCCATTTGTACTTGCTACCTCATGGGCTGCTGTCACAAACAGTGTTTGCAAGAGCTTAGAAATGTCTGGTATGTGTCTTTTCCTGCACTGCACTTTCCTTTGCAGTAGTTGCAAAGCAGAGACATTTTTAGCTGTTGTGCACCACCATGAGATCCCATTTATATCAGAGACCCTCCTGTAATCAAGAAGGCAACATTTACATCAGCTATGAACTAGCTCATAATTCTCTGATCAAGGCAAAATGTGCCATTTTCACACTGTCATTAATAGCACCATTCAACTGAGTTTGTTGTAAGATAGCTATACCAAGCCTGCTTCAATGGCTGAAGAACTAAGGGGTTTAGACTAGTAACTTCCTCCCTTCGGCTTTAGCAGGCAAACAGGGTTACTAACATCAGCTTCCAGCACCTCAGCAGATACGTGATACTTGGTGATCAGTATTGTACCATCACTTACTATGTAAATATCCAGGGGTTCCTTCTGAAGACAAATATTAGAGAGGATTTTAAAAGTCTTTTTGGTACAGCTATTCATACAAGTTACACGATACAGATTTCCCATGCATCAGCTACTCTGTAAACTATTACAGGCATGTTCTTACTGCGTGGAGGGGTGAATGCATTTTGAGCAGAGGCTGTTAGCCCAAAGGCTCTCAGCATCTTGAAGTGAAATTCTGATTCTCAGAATAAATATGCAAAAGCTGGAAATATCAATTGTAACTTACAGTTAATGGTCCAAACACAACTATCTGAAAATCTTAGTAGCAGTGTAAATTACAAACCATCCAGCAGAGGGAGGCTCATGCATGTATACAAAGAAAAATAAGTAATTTCAAGGATGAATGAAATCCCCCCTAATATTTAAGCCAAAGCAAATTCTGCTCAAAATGTTTCTTTTGCAGTAGCGAGACTTCTTCTAGAGCTTGGAAATTTTTTAGAAGTTATTTGCCAATCTAAAGGTAACAGACTTAACAGAAAGTTTCTCATGTTAATGACTGAATTGTTTTTCACTGCTGTTAATAGAATTAGACCAGAGCTTATGTGGTCAGAAGTCCAACTGCATGTTCATACATTGAAAACCCCACCCACATCTGGTCACTAGAATGAGTAAAATACCGGTTGTTCAGCCACTGTGGTGTTCAGCATGTTGTTGAACATGCTACGCTGCTCCCCATGTTAATGGAAGTATTTGTCAAATTTCCCATAGAGCTTGTGTCCTACTAGTGTACATTTGACAAGTCAGACACTTTTAGAGATTATCAAAGACAGCTTGCAAACACTGTGAAGTTTTCATGGTGATCCAACAGTCACATAGATCTCTTCAGAAACACGCTCCCTAGCTAATGTTAATTCTAATATCTGTGATATTAAGTCTAATAGCCTGTCTTCAGAGTCTTACTCAAGGAAGTCTTAGCATTTCAACACCTGTCTGGGATCTTTTGTGAAAGAGAAATCTCAGGCTGTTGCTGCAGTTCTGAGATTCATTTGTTTTCTTGTTATAATGAAAGAGACAGCCAGAGGCAGAGGCCATCTGGCAAGCAAACTTCAACTAGAGAAACATGTTTCTGAAAAATATAAGGACAGATGCCTCAGAAGTTCAACCAGATCCGTACACCACCAGATTAGAACTGTACTAATACTGGTAGCAATAGTTGTGCAGGCAACTGCTCTTTGCCACCAAAATTAAAGTTTGATAGAGGAGAATCTTACAGAGGTTTCACCCAATGCTACAGGAACATACAGGTACTTTTAGGGATCCTTGATAGAATGAGGACTGGCCACAGGGTTGTAGTTACAATTAGAGCTTTATTATGACATAAAAAAAATAATTATCAGCATAGCTTATGATTGTCAACAATTTCTAGCAGTTAGCATAGCTTATTGTTACACAATATTTTTAGCAATTATCATAACTTGCAGTTAAGCAGAATTTCTAGTAATCAGTATAGCTTTCTTATTATCTAGAGTCTTTAGTTACCTAGGCTTTTAGTCACCTGGGCCCTCTGCAGATCAGGTCAAATGCCTAATAATTGGTGTGTGATATAATAATCACAATCTAGTTTCAGACTTTACCTAAAAGAACCTGCCTGTCCCTGTAGCATTGGGCAACAGGAGGTACCAGGCATCTCTCCTTGAATAATATTTTTTTCCTATAAAAATCTGCAATTTAGTTCAATCTAGCTATACCACTGGCAATAAATTAATCAAGAGCCCTTCCAAAGTTACTTCAGGAGAAATAATGATTTCTGTATAGACGATAATGGTGATTTCATTAGAAGAAGAGACATTGCCCAGCACTTCCTCTCATTACTTGCTTTTGTCAAGTGGTTTTCAGAAATTCCCCTTAGAATACAAACAACTGGTTTGGGTTTTACCTTTACCCGATCTGTATTAAATGTAGTTAAAAATAAAAGCAACTGGAATTATCAGATTAAATCCAAATTAAATCTTTATTACACAAATAGTATTTTGAAGTTACAATACTTGACTTCAGTGGAGTTATTCTGGATTTGCTTTCAATCTCATTATACTCTTATGAGATCAAAACCAGCTAAGCAAACTAATTTGAGGGTGATGGTGTTGCAATCCTTTTTCCATGGTGAAAGATACTTTTCAACTTAATATTCTGCACTACATTTGCCAGGTTTGTAAAATTCTGCCTCAATACTTAGGGAAGAGAGAAAGCTATGCATAACTCCTTTTTTCTGTGCATCTTTTTATGGCAAATACCCTTCCAGTTTCACTTCTGTGACTTAAACATTTCTGTTGGTGCTGCTGTTTTAGTTCCTCCTTTAACTTTTTAGAAATTGACTTTAAAAGATGTTTTGACATTAGGATAACAAAATATTTTCATATTCCATGGCCAGACACTGAAGAATATAGGATTCACACAGGAATTGAATACTGCACTGACTACCAAACTTTCTAGGAGATAAAGTCATAGCTCATTGCTGGCGCAGCAGGAGGACAGCATAATAATAATTTTTCTCTCAGACATGGAGCATTTCCTCCTATAACTCTGTATTTGATGGTTATTGTTAGGCTAAAAGCCTGCAATTTCCCAGAGCATTAGAAATACAACTCCCACCCACTTTATTGTAGCAGTACAGTCTCGCTATAGGACTCCTTTATGCCAGCATATTTCTAAAGCACGATTGACCGTTTTCTGCTGAATTAAAAAAGACGACATGAAGGCAGTAAGCACAGCAGTTTTATGCTTTAGAATGGAATTTCACATCAAACATATAATGCATATTTGTGGTTTATCTGCCACCTCTCTTATTTTTGGCTTTGAATAAAATAAAATATGGAGTTAACCATAAAACAAGTAGAACAGCATAAAGAAGGTTTCTTTCTTCTCGTAGCTGTTGATTAGATCAGTAACTTTAACAACGTAACAAGCTTCTTTAAATAGGGACACTTTTGAAAGACCACCGACGTGCTTTAAAATCTGCTGAAGTATGACGGATGTATAACTAAAAGTAAAGTCAGGTGCTGCGCTGTATTTTTTTTTGCTTTGTATGCAAAAATGCACAGTCTTCCTAAACAACAGGAACTGCCATATGTGGTCAAGTGTTTGTAAGAGTGAGCATTAGGATGTGAGCTCAATGCCATATTAGTCTGCAGAATGTCAGTTAGAGAACTTTCTCTCGAGTAGTTCACTAACACCTTCAGAATAAAAGCAGAGTGTAACTCACCGAGGATATTGGCAACCGAGAAGAACTGAATAATTTCCAGAATGAGTCAAGCTGAGGAAAGCAGTATCCACTCAACATGGAATATTGTGCGGTCAGTAGTCTGCATAATACTGAGCTTGTCGTTTATTATTGGGACCCCTGGAAATTGCATCGTCATCTGGACTGTTTGTACAAAAATGAAGAAAGTATCTCCTTCAGTCCTGCTGATCTTAAATCTGGCCATTGCGGATGTCCTTGTGCTGATTACTTTACCAGTTTGGATTTACTCCTTTGCTGACTCATGGGTTTTTGGAGTCATCTTCTGCAAAATACTGGTTTTCATTATTTACTGCAGCATGTATGCGAGTATATTTCTAATTACAGCACTGAGCTTGGAGCGGTTAATGGCTGTGTTTTACCCTTTCACAATTCAAAGATACAAAACAAAAGAAAAAATTTCTTTAATCATGTTCCTCATTTGGTTCCTGTCTATTACTTTTGGCATTTCTGTCATTCCATTTCAAGAGACGGAAGAAACGAACGGTCGACTACTATGCACATGTCGTAACTACTCTTCTAACAGACAGAAAGTGTCATATCTTTTGCTGGAGACTCTTGCAGGTTTTGTAATCCCTTTTTTAATTATTTGCACGTGTTACGTGTGTGTTGCAAGAAGAATAAGCAGAATGACTTACCAATCTAAGCAGCGATCAGAACGGCTCATTGCCAGCATTGTGGTGGCGTTCATTTTATGCTGGTTCCCTCATCATCTCTTTAACATCCTAGATATTATTTCAATTCAGATAGAACTCTCTAACAAGGAACTGTCTTTGGCACTGGATGAAATTGTAGGCAGAGGAGTGTACATCTCTGGTGCACTTGTATTCATCAGTAGCTGTATTAACCCTCTACTTTATGCTTTTGCTGCCCAAAAATTTCAGAACCACCTGAGATTTGCCAAGATATCGAAGCTGTTCGAACAGATGAGTCAGACTGTAACAGAGGAAGACAAGAAAAAAGGTTTGGGTGCAACCAAACAAGAAGAAACTTTAGCAAGCACAGAAAATCTTTAACAGGGAACTTTGTGAATAGATTTAGTGAATAATGTGATTCTGCATCATGCCTTCATTAGTCCTTTCTCCTCGTACTCTCAGTTTTGTTTACTAAGCAGTCTGGGTAAAGCTAGAGCCAGGTAAAAGATTTTAAGGTTTGTTTTGTGTGTTATAAAACAATTGGCATTGACAGCAAAGTTCAGTTCCTAAGTTAATATGCAGATCATGAAACTAGCACTTGTACTTTCCATTAAAATTATTTGTGATTTCTAGAATGTCTGTGTGCAGAAAACAGAAAAGGACCATATGTTGACCACAGAAGCTTTGAAAGTTTAAAACTAAGTTTTTCTTCAGAAAAAGATGTTAGCTGTTCAAAAATCCTTATGTAATCTAAAGTTTTAAGAGACCATACTGAAATTCTTGATATGGGTAAGAATGGTTTTCAAGTACATTAATAACACATAAAACTTTGAGTAGATGGAAAATATAAAGCTATTTTTATTCATTGCTTTATTTAGGTTTGAAAGTAATAAGGGTTGTTTACACAGTTAGGGTCATTTGCTGAATTCTCTTTTGCTAATAGGTTTTAACAAGTAAAATGTGAACTGTGACATGCCTCTTCAGAAAAAATCAGGAGGTACAAGAATTGTGTTGTATGACAAACATAGTTACAGCCTTCATGCTATATTTGATGTCACATACATTGCATACTTCAGTGACAAACTATTGATATATTAAATATACATACTATGGGTATCCTCAAAGTTTCCAAGATGTCTATTACATTATGGAGGAATTGGATTAGGCTCTGCTGGGAGGGAAGGAGAGATCCTTGATACTATTTTTATGAGTAAGAAAATTATGGTAGTGATACAAAGTGTCTAATATCATAAGAACTTCACCTTCCAAATAAAAGCATTCTTTTCTTTTTCTTTTTCTTGTAGAATAGAATAGACTTCACCATAAGAAACCGATAAATTTAGCACTTGCAAGGACTTTATTTTAGTTTTGTGCATGTGTGCAAACTCACTGTGGAAAAACTGCATGGCATCAAGTGTTTGCTTTTGAAGTTTTTTTTTCAGTTATGCCTAACATTTTTTATGCTTCTTGCTTATTTTTAAGTCAATAATTTGTAATAAGATCAAAATAACTACTGATTACTAAGAAACATACTGTAATTTCCTGTACGTTGTTCTGGAGAGCTGCTAAATGGGCATGTTACTTATCTTTACAAAGCAATTACAAATACTAGCTAGAACTTAATTTTTAAAATCCAGTTATGTAACAGCTAAGGATATTTGAGTTTTATTAATTTAGCTTGTAAATGGAAATAAACACGGGGCAGTAAAATCCTTACCTGCTGATGGAAGAATATTTCTCTAAAAATTGCATATGTATTTGTTATTCTAATAGGAAAAATGTCCACACGACAGAAGGCTTTCCATCAATAGGGCTCCTTCACTAAAATTGACGTAAATAAAACTTTAGCCAGGCCTTATTTGCAACAAAGAGTAAGCAGCAGATTAAATCCCTTAGACTTTACCCCATCCACCTACCACTCTTTTTTCACCCCTCAAATGGCCCTGTAATTGCTATTAGTATATTTGCTATAGCAATGTGGCATCACCTCACAATAAAGGCAGCAACTTTAGTTATCTACAGCATAAAAAAGTGAAGCTGTGTTTCCCAATATGTTCTTGAGATAGGAGCCACTCACTGTTCAACCACACAGAACAAATGAGGAGATAGTAAGCATATGAACACTTCTGCAACTGAACCAGAGTTCTAGGCCGCAAAGAGCCAAACATTTCACAACTTACAGGTTGGGAAAAGACCCAGACAAACTTTAGTACAAGCTACCTGACCAGAATTTTCCTTTCTATCAGTCTGTGCCCTATACCTAGGTGTAATCAACCTTCTTATTAGGAATTAGGTTAAATCCTTAACCACCTCGGGGGGTGTATCACCTATCTCATGAACGAAGCCGTCTTTTTTTGTGCCATTTGCTATACAACAAGCCTTTGGGGAGCACTGGCTGCAGAGTAAGTGCCTTATGCTCAGCTATGCCAAACCCTGGACAGACTGTAAAGGGATCAGTGACCAGATATATACTCTGTGCAATACTGCCTACTGCAGTGGTGTTTGGGTTTCATTTGGTTTTTAGATCAATGGATAAGGAATAGTGAGTCAGACCTTTTTTCTTTTGATCCTGTCACTCACAGACAAGGGAACTTTGCTGCTGAGGCCGCATCCTGCCCAGCATTCAGCACTGTTAAAAACAGAACTAGTAACATCAGTATATCAGTAAATACATTCTAGGGAATAATGAAATATTAGTTAAGGCAGTTTTGAATTGAAAGCTGTTACTCTGAGGATTCCAAATCATTTACTACCAGGTGCTGCTCTTCCACTGGAATTACAATACTTAGTATAGAGACCTAAACTAAGTTAACTAAACAATGAGACTGTTTCTTATGGTCAACAGAATAAAAAGCAGCACATTAGCTATATTCAGCTTTTGTGCTTTGACAGTAGATAGCATGAATTTTCTGCCTCAGTATTCAGTTCTCATATTTTCTCCACTGCTTTTTACCTGCAGCTGCAGTACTGAATACTTGTAAAACATTAATCCCATCAAGGAGCTAGGAACTTCTGTCCATATTAATGGCCTTGGGTGGCTGCCTGCGGTAGTCAGTCATCTTTAAGAACTATGTTTCCTTGGAAGACTGTTTGAGGAGTGGTATAAGATGCTAAAACAGCAACCTTACCTAATTTCACTTTTCTACAGAGCAAATCAGTTAATTCTTGCAAACGTTGGTATGCACAGATAAAACCCCACTATTTTTGGCAGCACAGCCGTAACGTAACTGGGCTCATATGAGTCAGTGTAGAAATATAAGCTGGTGACATGGTTGACTGCTGTGTCCTTTGACAGGTATATATCCAGCCTGTCAATGTAGTGAGATTTACCACATCATCTGTGCTAACGTGCTCTATCATAAAACTACAGGGCTTCCAAAGGGCCCGTTCAGCCAATGGACTGTGGATATTCTCATCTCCTAAAGCACTGAATCCCAGCCAAACCTAAGACCTAGCGTAGATTTGGTCCAAAATGCTGCATCTTAAGATAGCGATACTACATGCTTCTTGTTGACTACATTACATAACCATCTTATAGATTATATTGGAAGATCGATAGAAAGCAAAGACTTTCCTCGATTGTTCAGGCTAGTTCAAAGCAGTGACTTGGAGGTGCGAGCAGTCTTACTAGTAACTCCTGAGACACTCGTACCCTTCTGAGGAAAATGAGGTTTCGTCTCATGTGAGTTCCTGTTATTTTTTTTTTAGTTCCTAACTTTTCTGTGCTTGTTTATGAAGTCTGTCTGTAGTTTCAGTGTCTGGCTATTTCTCATGACACAGCATGGAGGAAGGCTGAGCTAAGAGAGGGCCGCTTCAGTCACCTGAGTGAAATCACCTCAGATTACACTGAAGTACAGGGAACATTATGTCAAATCAGTGCAACATTTCTTAGAACACCGAGTACTAGGAGGTGATCAGATGGTTTGAATTTCTCATGTTTGCAAAAATTAATAATCTTCTAACATTAAAGTCTTACCCAGCCTGAAACTTGCTGTGAACATTCCATGGGTATACATCAGGAATTTATTATGTGTACTGCTGTAGAATCATGCTGCATAAAGTGAATTCATGCTGTATTAATGGGATTGAAGGAGACTCTGAAGTATTTTTAGTTCATACATAGCCAATATAAAAGAAGGATAAAAAAAGAACACGAAGAAAAAGTATCAGTCTTATTGTTGCCTGCTGACATCAAAAGTTTCCTGTAAGCATCGTGGTAAAATAGTTATTACAGAGGTCTGGAATAAAGCAGTGGAACTTTGTGCATATTTAGAGGCAACTTGTAATTTAAAAAGTAACATAAGGGAAGTCACAGAGTTCCTTATTTGCAGGCAGAAACAGGGCAATTGCATTATACTAAAAAAATTTTTTTTTTTTTTTTCTGTAACAAAACTAACAGATCATTGTCTAGGAACAAGTAGAGCAAAAGTTAACCGACATTTTAAAGACAGTTAAGACTACAGCTCTGGAACTCTTAGGATCACTATTAACAGGATTAGAAAAAAGATTTGCATGCAGGACTTGGGTGAAAGGAATAAAAGAACCTGGAAGCTAACAGATGGCATGGAGACAACATAGGCACACAAATTCTTAAGAATCTGATCCATAATAAATATTTCAGAAGATTTATAAGTGGAATTAGCAAATACTAACAATGGTGAAGTTTTTCTTTGGTTGTATATGCTACAACTCTTGTATTACTTCCTTTTCTGCAAGTATCAGGAAAAGGGGAGAGTAAGGAAAAATTTAGATTGGATTGGAGTGGAAAAGGAAGTGAGAAATAAGTCACTTAAGGTTATTAAAAAGAAAATTACTTTAGTATGAAATTGAGAAGTTCAGCTGTGAAAATGGAATATACAAAGTGAACAGAGAGGGAAGTGAGAACTATTCTGTTGGAAGGCAGTTTCAGGTTTCTGGAAATTATTTCTTGTCAGAACAGTTCTTTATAAGAAGACTCCCCAGCTAGATCTCCACTGGTTGTTAACAGGTTAGAGAAAAAAATCCAATAAAACACAGTTTAGAGAGACATAACCCTGTACTCTGACAGGGTGTCTTATGCTGCTTCCGTTAGCACTAGGAGTTGGGTGTGACCAGGACTATGATGGTGGCCACTAAGATTTCATAAACTTTACAACACTGTTTACAATACTAAGAAAATTCTTGCACTGATAGGTAGGGAGATAATAGAATCATATGCTATTTGATGCCTTGGTGTCTTCTTTCCCCTTAAATCAATTATTTTAAAAGTTTTGCTAATAGTTCTTAGTAAGGATTCATTTAAGTTTTAAACTAGATTCATTTCAGTTGAAAAAAGGTTCAGAATAGAAGAGAATTGTTTTTATGGAATGTGTGAAGTCAGTGATTTAAGTGATGGAATTAATGGAAAGGATGCTATAAAGTCTTTTAGTACAGGTTAAACAGTCACGACTCTTAACTTAGCAAGATTATACAGCTGCTACAGCTGCAAAATCCACTTATTCTTAATTTAATAGAAAGCAGCTACCTGAACATCCTGATTGCAAAGCTTGCACTCCAGTTTTGGCTGCAATTGTGTAAGTACTAACAGTGTCTACAACTAAGTACATTACTATTTCCATTGACTATTAGCTAGAAAACAGTGCTAACTGTACTGAGATGTCTAGAAACATTAGTGTGTTGTAATTATGGATGTCCATATGTCCAGATGGTCTTAAATCAGAGGATAAGTAGTTTGGACTTAGTAGATTTAGTGAAAAATCTGACTTTTCATTTTTGTATAGCAGACCTATTCATAGTGTGGCATATTACATAAAAAAAGAAGGGCTAAATATTTCATTTTCAGATTTGAAGTATCATTTATGGCCTGTTACTAACCTGGTAGTGTCACCATTAAAGTGACAATAGGAAAATAGCTATGTGAAGTTCACTTCTAGTCATTGACACCTCATGCTATGGTAAGATGTGGCAGTGTAGGCAATCTCAAAACATGCTCCAGATTCCATGTCTTAACTGTACTACGTAACTCCAACAATTATTGTAATATTAACGTTCACTGTGTAATTCCCTATTGAACTTGATGAGTAGTGTCAGAAACTTAAAAGTCGTAGGCATTTTTTTTTACACGTTATAACTAATGATTTATGTTTGTGCCGTTAGACTTAAAAATATAGCCACAAACCAACCATTAGTCATGCTGTAGGAGGGAGTGTTATGTAGTTGAAGTGTTTAGCAGAGCAATTTTTGTACATGCTTGTTCTCTCCTGCCACCATGTGGCTCTTCTATTTTTAAAAGTTAGGCCTAAGTCACTGAACAACCATGCAAGTACTTTGTTTATTGTTTCAGTTGTGAACCATATTTTAAGGTTCAGGTCACTGGGACAGAAAGGTACACAAAAAACCACAACAGTATGTTAAGTATCCAAGTTCTGTTCATTTCAGAGTGATCTAGTTGATTCTTTCCCTACTTTCCAGGAACCCAAGCCCACATTATTTAAAACATTGCGTAAATTAGGCAGGCTGAGAATTTGTGACAGAGGATAATTACCTCATGCCAATTTGAGAAAAGCCTATGCTGAAAACAACTTTTTTCTTCCCCCTGACAAGCATCAATAAGCGTGTTGAGCTAGACCCCGATTCTTGAACTTACATAGCTCATGTCTCATCCCAGGTGGTAGTATTGATTTCTTGGTAGTTTTGATGTGCTCTCAAAAAGTTTCAAGAGGTCTTGGCTTCATTGTGGTAAAATTAGGAATAGTTTTTTGCAGTCTTGAAGGTGTCCATGATAAGAAAATCACGAAAGCTTTGTCTGTAAGATGAAAGGAGAAATGTTAAGAGTAAAGCAGAAAACAGCGATTTCATTCCAAATTCCCTTTTCTCTATGGCAATGTTTAGTTTCTGTATGTAATGCTTTTAGACTCTGTCTATGAACACGGCTTGGCTTAATCCTCTTACATTTGTCACGTTGATTAGCATTATACTAATTGATTAATCCTACTTTTAAAAAAGCTACTTCTGATCAGAATCAGAAGAAACTGCTTTTGCCGAAGGACTACTCGTAGGCACTTCTAGGAAGAAGAGCTCAAGAACTGAAGGGTTCTACCCATCTTTCCGTAAATATCCATTCTACCCCAAGCCTTGCATTGTATATTACACTAAAACCCAGCCATTTCACATTACACACCTTATTGCTCTGTGGTGACTAAAGTAACATGAAAACTGAAGATTTGCTTTCTCTGTGCATTCACGTAGGGCTCCTGTTGTTTGTTGTTATGCAGTCAGGGCTGGTCCAGTTCTCAAGCCAAGGTGTCAGTGTGTACATCAGGGTCAGGATCAGGTCCATCGAGAATAACCAGCATCAAATACAGCCCAGTGACCACCAAGCGGGACCACAGGGGTTAGTCAGGGCTGAGGGCAAGCTGGGAAGTCAGTCCATAGGTCAGGGCCTGTATCAACAAGGTACATGGCCAAGCACCAGCATGGCTGTGGCAGAATTCAAAACAGGCACTCCAGCAGTTTGGCTCAAGCAGGGGCTGAACTCTGGGACCTATAGGCAGGGTCTGTGCCATGGAGACCCCAGGGGTAGCTAATCAGGGTCAATAAGGGTTATTAGTGCACTTAGGGACCTGATAGCTTCTCATCACCAATGCAAACACTAAAGAATAAGGACAGGATAATGCAAATTATTTGTAGAATAATGCCCACGTTATTTTATTATCACATGCCATTTTATGTAATGGCTTAAGTTGAGCAACTTTGTATAAAGAAGGGGAGCCTCAAATCAAAAATTACGTTGGTTTTGCCTTTTAACATTTCACTTTTTCACTGGTATTTACAATCCTTGTAAAATTAATACTGCATCTGAAGAAGTTTAATGTAAGAACTTCGGAGTTTTTTTCCTACATCTAACCCTTTTTCTTTCCTTAAGTTTTCAAGACTTACCAAGAGTGTTTGAAAAACAGCAAGATACTTCGCTTCCTCTGAGCTACAGAAAATTAAGTCCTAACTTTTCACCATTGGAAACACATGGAAATTCTATGGGTGAAAGAGCTAGGAAAGCGTACAACTGTTCTGATCACAAAGATGTTATCACAAACTGCACTGAGAATTTCACCTGCTTTGGATCACTGAACTTTAACTAGAGTTAACCAGATGATTAAATAACCCAGTGTAACTGTCTAATTGGCCATGTGATACGATCTTTCATTTCATTCAGGTGAATGCCATTGGTTGAATGAAGTTAAATATTTAGCATCCAGAGCACAACAGCAAAAAGGCAAAAATGCTTGGTATGTGTTTGAAAACATAATGATGCATTTCCCAAGCATCAAATTCATATTGCATTAGCTATAAAATTCTTGTTTCCTTGTTTTTATGTAAACTTGCGCACATAAATAGTTTTAGGCACACTGATAGTTTCACAGAGAAGTAGTGATGTTATTTTAATGTTTTAAATTACTGGTGTTATCCACATGCATTAAGCTACATCAAAGGGAATGAAACAGTTTAAGATCCCACAGAGCATTCTCCTGCCTTTTTTACCAGTAGGTGAGGGAGCTGCAAGAGATGAGCAGACTTCTAGCCCGAGCTGACCTGACAGCATGGTCTGGTTTACACTTTCCTCACACACACAGACATTCCTCCTTACATTAGGGGAGATAACACCCCTTTCTGTGCTTCAGCTGCTCTTGTAGTAGCTTAGTTCCTAAATCTTTATGGCAGCTTGGAAACACCATTTCTGAAGGAGGTGGGACCCTGCTACCCCAGGCCAGGGGTCACCCTCTGCCAGACCTCCCAGCGCAGCAGCAGTGCATTTGATTTCAGGGGTACTCATTTCTAGCTCTTTTTCAGCACGTTGGAGTAGCATAGTGAGACAACGGCGAACAGATACACCTCCAAATTACTTTGCCATTACTTTTTGTATGCTGAGGAAATCCCTTCTCATTTTCTAAATTTACAGGCAAAATGAAATACACAGAGAGTGGCATTGATAAGCTTAGGAATACTTTCATGCTTTCAGGCAATTACTTTTCACCTTAGCTGCTTCAGCCAAAACCACTTCCTTTTCTTTCTACTTCTTCCTCTTCCCACATGCAAAGTGGCTCACCATCATTCCTGTTTAAGAAGTGTGATGGTGTCTCTGTTGGCTGGTATAGTTTGTAACTGTGCCATGGAAACATGCCCCAGATAAGTATTTTTCTGTAAGGTGGACCACAAAAAAAAAAAAAAAGAAACCCAATTTGATTTGTCTGAATCAAAAGATAAATATTAGCTTCTTAAACTAGCAACTTCCCATATTTTGATTAATATTACAGTTTATTTAGTTTTTCAAAGAGCTGTATTATAGGAATAGGAATTACTGAAGTATCCAATGGCAGGAAAACCTAAGGATTTACCTTGTTTTCTATAACATCATGAACTGTTTTGAACAGTTAATTATCTATCTCTGAAATCTGTTGTTTAAACGCTAACTCTGGATGTGTAATTAATGATTACATGATAACAAATAAACCAATACAGAATTAAAATACTTTTTTTTTTTTTTAAGGAAGAAGGATTTTAACTTGCATAAAAACAGGCTCAGGAAATGGTAAATTGCCTCTTTGCAGTGACTCCATTCAATCAACAAGAAAATAGAGGGAAGCCATAGTAAGAAAGGCAGTGAAAGTAAAGAACTGTTTCTCTACTAAATTTATAACTGGCCTATGGAAACCAGGGCTGCAGGTGTTCATGGTAACACGTAGTGTTGCAGGAATTTTAAAACTATAATTTTATGACCAGTTATACAAGCTAAGGCAGTGATATGAAGTAAACCCTATCTGCTGCCTGAGGATATAAGCTGGGGGTCAGGAGGGCACTCCTGTTAATGCCCCAACATCACCTGTATCTTGGAAGAAGAATTCTGTTTGTGTTTTTTCTGAGTAGAATTCACATTCCTAAAATCTTCAAATGCTTGATGGTGCTGGACAAAGAGTTCAGTTTTGTGTATAATATAAAACATTTCCATAGAAAATCCATCATTTCTCAAAATGTAAGCCAGAGGTAAGAACAGATTACAGCTGCTGCCACGATGACCTGCATGCAAGCAAAAACCCTCTGCACAGCTGACAGAGGCTGTTTGTGACACCAGTCTGTGCTATTATTACTCCCAGTTTACACAGAGGAAAATGGAACGTGAAAGGAGGTACCCAAGGCTACACAAGTGTCAGGGTAAGAGTTAGAAAACTGTAATGATATATTACCATGGAGAAGTATAGGTCTGACGAAAGTATCAACGTACAGCACAGGTAATTATATTATTAAAAGAATTTGCTGACTTTTTCTAGAATTGGTATTTCAGGAAGGACATCTTAAACTAGTACGGAATTAAACTTAGTAGGCTTTTGCAAGTGGCTTCCTGGATTGAGAATAATGGAGAAATAATAACAGAGAAAGTTACATTAAAATGTTAAAATTAACATTTTCTCACAGTATAGTTAGAATGAACAAAGAGTTGTATATATAAAGTATATATTAAGTATATAAATATATATTAAGTATATAAATAATTGTCTTTACAGGCAAAGCTTGCCACATCTTAATTAAAGAAGAAGTTTTAGCCTTTGATTGCCAAAGTCTCTAAATAATTTTTAAACACAAGCAAGGAATATATAGTCACAAAGCAATTTTAGCAACTTTTATCTGGAAAAATAATTTTGCAGAAACTAAAAAACAACAAGTCTTCAGAGTGAACACCTACTCTTCAGGTATTTGATTTCAACATGTCTCAGAGGTCAGACTGGAATCCCAGGTTATTACTCCTTACATTTACAGGGTTCATACATAAGTAGTTGTTTAAGTCCATCACATATAACTCCTCCTTTTAGAAATGAGCCCAGAGGCTGCCTTAAGATGCCTTAGAGGCCCACCGAGCAAAAGGAGTGATTTTTATTCTGGTTTAAGGCTGGAACAAAAAAACCATTGCAGACTCAGACTTGTAACACATTAGAAATATGCTCCAAAGCCTAGCATTTTTCACTGATAATAAAAGCTTTAATTTTTAAAATTACTAATATATTAAAGACCTCTCTTGTATCATCCCTGATTTTTACTTTCTGAAAGTATATTTTCTGGTATGCTGTGTCATGAATTGTTGTTTTAACATCAGACCTCTAAAATTATGTTTCAGACTGGTTGTGTATTTTCCATTTAGATGTAATGAGCGCAATAGTGCAGGACAGATTTTTCGTAGATGGGTTTAATTTTGAGCAATTTCTACTTCAGAGAAGCCAAAGAAGATGAAGGCTACATCTCTTATAAGACCATACAAAGTGGATTTCCTTCTCAGTCTACAATTATTAATTGTATTAATCTCATGTGTATTAATCTCAGGTATTACCTTAGTTTCAGGTATTTATCACGGACAGTTTTCTTCAGGAGTGTAAACATCATCTCCAAGTCTGACTGCCCATTATGAATCATTGCATTTAGAAAAAACAATCCAATGGGAATCTAGTTTTGCTGATGTTTTGTTCATGCCTTCTCAGCTCTCCATTTTTCACCCTGTTGCTCAGTATGTTGAACTGGGCGGATGCTGCAAATGACACACAACTCTCACTTAGCTTTCAGTTCTATGTAACGTACGTATCTCATTGCCTCTGGCATTTATTTACTTTATAACCTCCAATATTTGCATATTCACTAGAATATGGAGAAGATGATACATATTTAGAAAAGATTTAATGAGCTAATGAATGGTCTCAATCAACACAAGGAACCAATCAGTGGACAATAACAGTTTGTGTTTGTGTGCACACATCTGTATTCATGCACGTACATTGTTGTATACAGGGAGAGATTGCATATATAGTGTCATGTTTTTTCACAGGATAAACAGCTTTTTTTTACTAAAGTTATAAGTCAATCAAATGCATATGTTATAAAAGGAAGGAAAATCCCTAATTGTGCAAGGAATTTGTTCCTGCATAACTGTTGTGTGCGTTATTGTTCTCACTGACTTTAATGTGACCACTCCTAAGCTTAAAATTAAACATGTGCTGAATGTTCTGATTTTCAGAGGAACCACAGTATAAAAATCTTCCTAACCAGAAAGCTAGTTCCAAGGATTTTTTTCTTTTGGAAGAATTTTGTAAGATGTATTTACTCTGCCTGATGGTGTTTCTGATATCTACAACCGTGTCTTTGCATGTGTAGTCTATTGCCATGTGCATGTCTTTGAAATATGAGATGTATCTACTGTCTAAAAATATTTAAAAGCTGTAACTCCCAGAAAGAAATGATTTTGTATCTTAAGAAAGAAGGCCCCAGTGTGGTCACCTAGCCTGAAAATGTATCTATTGTACACAAGTTCCTGTTGGCTAGCAAAGTATCATAAAGTCCGCTTTTGTGTAGTAATAGCACATAATAAACTAGAGAAGGAACAGGTTGCAGACAAGTTCTGCAGAGCATGTGATGTGCTATGTGTTCACACCCTAGCACACCCTGTAGTAGCTTGTTTGTACATCTGTACCTATAGGCAGTAGAATCCTTGTTTCACCTTTTGCTCAAATTTCATGTAATAGTTACAAGCAGCCAGGGTAGTAGAAATAGAAAAAAATTAGTATTATGTTGGCCAAATTTAGTGTGAATACCATACAAAGCCTTCCTGACTAAGGTATATCAAAGTATATATAAGGTATATCAAAGAAGCAGGGAAATTTTTAATATATAAGCAAAGCCTCTATAAAAAAGAAAATGGTGAACACTACTGAGAAATGAAAACTTGAAAATGCAGATTCTAATCTGTTTGCATAATGTAAGAGTTTGAGGCTAAAAATAAAACCCAACAGGCGTAATGAGATTTGCAATAAAAAACACAAGTGTGCAAATCTAATGCTAGTTTCCTCTTGAAAGCATGTAATACTTCAAGTAATATAATAAAAAAGCAGTGCTGTGGAACAAAATGGCAAATGAGAGGTTGGCAGTTTAGGATGCTACTAATTCTACTTAAAGTTTGGGGGGCATGATTTGGTTAACATGAATAGAAAAGACATCAGAATCTGAAGGTATAAGTTTGAAAAGTATTTAAGAACACTAATAAACCCTCTTCTATGTGCAGAAATGATGGCAGTGTCACAGTTCTCACCATCTAACTTAAGGTATTGCACTAAGGTGGTTGTATTAAAAAACTGGGTCCCTATAAGCTCAGGGGGTGTCTTAAATTAAATTGAAGGCTTGATGCTGCCAAGAAGGAATTCTTTCTTCCCTCTACCCTTCTGTAACCCTCCCTGCTCTTGGCTACGTGATCCCAATGCTTACCTTGAGCCACTTCTGGAACTCATCTGACTGCAGATTGTTCAATCTGATAAAACAGGGAAAAATTACCCTTGCACACCTTCCAAAGGTGCACATTTTTGCCAGGTTAGTGAGTTTTGTTGCCTGACCTTGAAATCAATCAGATACAACTCCAGAGGCAATACAAGAAAGATGGGGGAGAAAAGAAAAAGAAGCCAGAAAGGACTGGATGCCCTCCTTCCAAGAACTGTTAATTTGGCTCAGCCACTTGTCACCCTCTGGACTTCTTGTTTAAACTGTAGGAAGAAGTCTCCTGGAGCAATTTAGAGACGTACCTTATTCATCTGTCAACTATGTTAAAAAATAAGGAGATGACTTTCCCAATTGATTTTCTTAAACTAAAGGTTTAACTTTATGTGGTATAAATACCCCACCTTCATCTTCCATCTTCCAATCCAGTCTCCAGAGCAATCTGGAAAACAGTCTATGGCCCTCAATTACTTTTTTCCATTGTTAATCTTTTCTGTTCAACATTTCTTCTTTCTGGTGACATTTTCTCCTCTCAGTATTCCTTTTGTTTACATTTCCAAGTGCTGTGCTTTATTTATTTATTTTATTTTTTATTGAACTCATTCACTCAATATTTATTTTTTACTTCAGTGTCTGACTTCCATTTTTATTAACAATACATCTTTTGTTCTCATTATTACTCTTCTAGGTATATAATTGTGTTTGCATTCTTCTCTAGTTGTTTGCCTACACCTGTTTGAATTTTCTGCTGTGAATACTGTTTGCTGTTGGGCAACATAGTGCTCTCTACAATTGCTTACTTTCTGCATAACATTTAATTTACAGTATTTTTCCAATTATATATTTTTTTCTATTTCAATCCTTTTTTTTCCCAGAAAAAAAAAACACAGGAAGTTGTAACTAAGCAAGACACCACTAGCAAATAGGAAAAAAGCCTCAGGAAAAGTAAGTGACAACACTTTTTATCTCATTTAACCCCTGTCAAATAGGCTGAGTCAGAGATTTGACTTTGTCCTGGTGTCATGGATCTACCCAAATATTTGGTTCAAAAGATGCTTCCATCAACCTAGAGATTTGAATTTCTCCAGTTCTGTAGCATGTTACATCTGTAGCTCCATAAACAGGAGATCTCCTCAAGCGAACAGCAGCCTGTCTTCGTGCCATAGATCACATAGCACAGGTGCCTTAGTTCAGATGATGTGGGAAAGTGCTGGGGCTGTAGGCTGGGGGGTTTGGGTTGGGGCTGTGACTGACAGGTGTCTGTCTGCCAGTGAGATGAGGGGAGAGCAGGGAAGCTGCAGCACTGGTCAGCAGCTGTACAGAGGGCTGGCTGTATGGGAACAGGTGTTTGGAGGCAACTGTGTAAATCTCATTTTCAGTACATGAAGCTTAATAGGTTTTAAGATTACTTTTTTAATATATATTTATTTATTACACATGTATAAGGTTTTTGTATTCCTGTGTTTGCCTATCAGATAAGTATTCTTTCTGATTTTACAGACAGAAAATGTAGTAGATTAAGTAACCTCTTTAGGATTTTTTAGAACCATTGTAGGTAATTTTAAATAGAATCAAGACTTTCTGATTCTATAGCAGCTCTTTTCCCATTAGAATGTCTTTCTCATGTACATCATCATACTCCACTGATATTTTTGGTGTACTTGTTCCTTGTATCTACAAGTTCTCTTTGTGTATCTCTCCTGACAGTTATATGTAATTTTTTAAACTTTTATTTTCTCCTACATCCATCTTCTTGTTTCTCCCTTATTTCCTTATCCACATCTTTCAGTCATTCAGGTCCCCCAATGAGAGGTTTTACAGCACCTTTTTCATATTGGTGCTAAAAGAAGGAAGCTCACAATCTAAAATATCAGAAGAGGGATCAAAAAGATGGGTTAGAGCTACTGTATCAATGAGGCATTAGTGCAAGTCCTGCTAAGCCTGTGTTTTGTAAAACTATCTCATAAATTTTCCTTCTGTCATAGCTTGAATTTGCAAATGAGAACAGGCTCACATAGCATTTGACAACAGAGGCTATACTATGACACAGAACTGATTAATTCTGCTCAGCATTTTGTATGTCTATTTTCTTGCCTTTTGTCCTCATAAATGCATGACATCATACATAAATTGAATAGTCTTTCTAACTACAAAACAAATCTGTGAATCACCCTTTTAACACTCTGTAGCTACTACTGCAATAATAAAGGTTGTTATCTGTAAACTGTGTCTCAACCTATTGCTGTGTAGACCATAACATATGCTTTTGGAAAAGTTATGGAAGCTTTCATGTCTATTAACCCTATTACTAAGATGGGAATTCCACAGAGTCTCCTAACAAGCTATTTATCAAGGTATTTTTCACATAGCAAACCATAAAGAGTTCTCTTCTCTTCTGGGCCAGTGTTTCCTGGGACAATGTTCTTAGGTAATGCTTCCATTGTTAATCATTAACATGGTAATGCTAAAAGAATTGTTTTGATCTATTAACATTTGGAAGAGTCTGAATTTGCTAACATGCTAGATTCTGCAGGTCTATACATTCCCCTGAAAATATTCAAAAATGGTGTACATTCACAGGATGAGGAGCAGCCCTTTCCCAGTGTGTATGTGTATGGTATGCACAGAAAATACATTAGAAATCAGGCATAAACTGAGTTTTGGCTTATAAAATTCAGGGATTGGTGATTTTCCTTTTTGTGCAGGATAATACAGTATCAGATTATTTTATTATGGTGAAGCTTAGTTGATCTGATAGAGTTTGGTCTATTACATTTCCTTTCATGTTTTACAGATGACTGAATTTTCCCCTTGGGATATGGGGTGAGGACTGAAGTAAGCAGGCTTTGGTCCTTCAACTCCTTTCTCAAAGTAAGGCAGGTAAAAGTAAAATTTACAATATCTCACTAACCGCTGTAAGAAAAGAACAACTTTGCTTCTAAATTTAGCTGAAATTGGTATGGGTCTCAAAAAAAAAAAAAAGTTAATTGTGCACAGCGCTACCACAAGTATAAATGTTAATTAGGCAACTTTGATTCTGGCACATGGATATTACTTAATACAACCACAGTATCAAACAGAAGAGACAGCGATAGCCAACTTTCTGTCTCATGTTCTTAATACCATGCACAGAGATTTATTTCCTTTAGTATGTTGCAGTAGCTGTAGTAAACTAATTTAATGGAAGAAACAAGAAACAACACAAAGCAACAAGTCTAGTGATTTGCATACCTAGTAGACTTCCTGAAGCTGGAAGTAAACAGTGTTTATGGTATCAAAATTCCCTGCATGCAATCTTCCTCTCAACTGTTAACTGGCAGTTTACTGTAAGCATCAAAGTAAAAACATGTCTTGAGGTTGGATTTTAAGTTGAGTACTAATTATTTTGAGCAGGGTTTTCTAGGTTTAAGGGATAGTGTGAAAGGCAGCTTTTGGCATAAATAAATAAACAAGCAGCAAAAACTGGCGTCGAGCTGGAAATGTTGGGATAGCAGGTGAAAACAACCGTGGAGGACCAACCTGAGAGGCCTGTAAATGTAAGGGTGAGGTGAGGGCAAAAAAGAAAGATGTTAGCAGAACCTCTGACTGATCTTAACAGCATTTTTGAAAGATCTAAAATATAATATGTCTATGACTAGTGTCAAAATTTGTTTTGCATGTATTCTGATTAGTTTTATGATTAGTCCATTATGTTTTGATTAGTCCGTGTATTTAATCGTTTCATTTCCCAGATCTTGGATGACAGACTTCCCTAGCACTTCCTACCTGTGAGAATATCCCAGCCTAATAGCCTGGGATATCAAGAAATAAGAAGAACAAAGCAATGATGACAGAAATATTATTTAATTTAGCTCAAACAATACTTTTGAAATTATTTAATGGTTCTGGTTTTATAAGCAATTATTTCATAACATTATGAAATGCCCTAAAAACATGAAGCTTGTGTCACCTGAAAACAATTTTGCATTTTGGATGAGACTGAGTTAACAGCCTGAGGCTGCACTAGGTTTCAGAAACTGGAGGCTGCACTAGGTTTCAGAAGCTCTAAAAAGATATTTTTTTTTTTACTAGGGCTTCTCCATATCTTTCATAGAATTGGGAAATCTTGCAGATTTGGTTTCCCAGTTTTAGAGTATCTCTTTGTTCCACTGTTTTGATCTCTTGAAAACGTGTCTCAAAGTAATAAGAAACCTTCATCTTTTTGTTAGTGGGATCACAAGCTTTCCAGTGAATGTGACTGAACATACCAACCATATTTGCATGCTGACAGGTGGGGTAGCTATTCTTCCCTTGGGGCAGGGTTTGGTGGATTTGAGGTTGTAAGTAAAAACATGTCTGTTGCAGTGAGTAATTGCTGTTGGGAAGAGCTTGCTTCAACAGCAGTTTTAGCCAGGCTAGCAATGAAGGTCGCTCTTCCCTCTGTGTTAATTTTGGATGCAAATTAAAAGAATCAGCTGAAATATCTTTTGTCAGAATCCTAATTAGGCTGGACAAAATGGTTGGAGCTTTTGAGGATTTAAAAGTTTCAGGTCACCAGAGGAATTATTAAGTAGATACTCTAAATAACACTTTCTTTTTTCACTGTGGTGATCACTAGTTTTTACACATAAACTAGTGCATATGGGCATAAAATAAGAAGAAAATAACTTGTTTCTGTTCTTAGCTTTGCCTCAGGCCTTGTTTTAATGGTCTGGTCCAACCTAGCTTCAGCTGGCTCCCAAGGTCTCTAGACCTGTGTATCTGCTACTGTCTCTACTCAGAGGATGACTGACAGCTCGAATTCACAAGCAGGGACACTTCTCTTTGGGTGATTGCAGTTGTTCACACCCATTCTCTCCACCTTACTGGTCTTCAGGGATGCTACAGCTATTAACACTTGATTATTGCTTATTTTTGGACATATTTTTCTGTATTTTACAGCCTGCCATGTTAAAGAACACCAAAATCTGTGATATTTTTCTTCAGGGTGTTAGACTGTAAATTGCAGCAGTACAGCTACTGCTTCACAGGCTTCACAGCTGCTTCACAAGCAGCTGTGCTGAACCTCTGGAAAGAATATAGAGGCAAGTTACACATCTAGCTTAGCCTTTTTGTTACTTAGAACTGCAAAGCCACTCTCAGGTCACCTCCTAGATTGCAGTTTGTAGCAAGGTGTTCTGAAACTAGGGTAGGTCAGGGGCTGATCTTTTAAAGCCAGCTGAACCTTTATGCAGAAGAAATGAGGTGTATACCTAGAAACAGTATTTTTATCAGCACCCTAAGCTCATGCATCCCTGTGACTAGTTACCTTCTGGTAATTTGGTGATATGTGTTATGGGCATAGGAAAGAAAACACCTGAAGTATTTTGATGAAAAAATAACACCAGTTCTGCATACTCATATTAAAAAGTATGTGGGTCCCAATAAAGTTAATAGCAGGTATAAAGATAGTAACATAAAAACATCTGAATGGTCAGAGGTTATAAGTGATATTATTTTTATCTCAGTTTAGAAGAGAAAACTAGACAGGCAATCCTGATTCTGTGAGGTTGCTGAGTTTCATTCTCTCATTGTCACACTAATATTGTACTGGAAAAACCTGATGCTAAAAGTTGAGTCATATTCATTGATATGAGTCTATCATCACAAAATAATCGGACATCATGGTTTTGTAAGTTTCAGAAACCAAAATTTCTGTGTAAACCTGAAGTCATTTATATTTTCTAAATTAATATAACAAAAAGAGCATCAAGTTTATGTATGTAAACATAAACAGTAGCAACAATTTAAAGGCTCTTATAATTAATTTTAGAAACAGAAACCTCGGTTAAAAGGCCCTTATAATTAACATTCTAATTGTATTTTTAGATGGTTAATATATATTCAGTCTTTCATATGCTGAGTATCTTTTGTAAGTTAGTAACTGTGCTGTATAAAGTGTATGACATCATTTTTTATAAGACATTAATTGAGATCCCTATTTTCCTGAGGTGATTATTTACCCTGGGTCAGGGTACAGGTCTCTCAGGTAGCCTGCGCTATCCTTAGTCAGGGTCCAGGTCCACAGCGATTTAAGATGACAAGGACGATTTCTGTGTCAGCACAGTGACAGCTCCATCCCTCCCATCCCATGCCATACACATCCTCTCCCCATCAACAACAACCTTTCACTAGCTTATTTTCAGAAGTCTATATTTGCTTATATTTGCTTTTATCTGACCCTGTCAAATTCAACTGAGTCAGATTTTCCCACATTTTTATCATTACCTTGGCCATTCTTACTATAAATATCCAAGTCATCTTTTTATATAACGGTAGTTTTCTGAAGAAAGAAAAGTTTCAGTGATAGGTATTAAAGCAGTTTTCAGCCATGAGCCAGTCTTAAGTGGAAAGGGAACTTTCAGGAGCTGTCCAGGTGTTGGAGCTTTCTACAGGGAGGCTGGGGAACCAGTTGGTGGTTCTTTTTTGGTAATATACAAGAAATACGTAAATTTCTCCAGCTTTAAGTGTTGACCTCTGTTAAAGCCAATCAATTCTTACAAGCTTTTTAGAAGAATCTTAGTGAAAATTATTTTTTTACTAGAACATTTTTGTAGAAAGACATGTTCTAAACTATATGTAAAAACAAAATAAAAAATACATGATAGAAAGCTTGTAGATTTGTGAACAATGGCTTTGATACAATTACATAGACTTTTTTTAAAATTTTTAATTTAATGATAGAACCTCAATTGTTTTGTTTTTCTATTTCATGTAAATTTTAGTTTGGAGAAAAAAGGCTTTCTGACAATATTGGATTTGGCTTTTTTGATGAAAGTGGCAGCTTTTTAGAAAAAGGCAAAGCCAGGATTTTTCCTGCCTGCGGTCATCAAAAATCCCTGATTCCCTGTGAAAGTAGAATTTCAATCCAGGTATTGTTGCCAAATTTCAGTATGCTAATTACATTTCCTACCTGAATTCTTCCCTCTGATTTCAATTAGACAAGGTTTTCTCCACTCTCTGTGTTCGGATGTCTGTGTTTCTGGTTCCCTCCCTTCAGGCACCTGACTTACACTTCAAGAGGACCACATTTCAGTGTGGCAGAGGCAGATCCTATAAACAGTGCGTGCATGTCACTGCTTTATAAAACTTCCTCTGTGTCTGGCCTGTGGAAACGAAAAGCAATGGAAAGGTGAGATCATGCTATTCTGAACAGACAGTAGCATGGGAGTAGGGGCTGGTAAGGCGTCGTTTCACACGATAATATTCAATATTCAGTAGTGTGATAGTATTCAGTATTCCAAACATGACAAGGTAACAGAGATACACTGAAAGGCAACAGAAACGTAATAAAGAGCAGCTAATATGCAAACACCTTAACTTTCAGGAGATTGATCATCAAAACATAAAAGTCAGTTCCAGCAAGTTTTGACTGCTGAAATATCTGGCTAGATTGGGAAAAGATAATAAAATCTAGACAGCGTAATCTTCTCTGTCCCTACCCGAGGGCTTGCTTGCTGATGGGAAACGTCAGTTGTGTTACAAAGCTATTGCAATCCAGAATCCTTGAACAGAACAAAGATCATGGAATATACTTGGTAAAATTCAAGGCGTTGTGCCACAGATCCCTTTGATCCACTCTGATGATCAGTGTTTGCTGTCATATGAGGCTGTAATCTGAATTTGGGCTTTGCCTCTGGGTTTTTGTCGAGCTGCTCTCAACTTGATCCAGCAAACTATGTAGCTACTTCCCTGTAATATGATGTTCATGAGGAAAGCTGCAGCCCTAGGTGAAGGAATAGAAAATAATTTTTTTGTGTCCCGGAATTCTAGCATTGCATGTCAAGAATAGCACAGCATTTTGAAGGTGTTTTACATCCTTTCCTTCCTGTTTTCACTTCCTTCATGTATACTTGCAGTCACTAGGAAAAAGCTCTTAATGTCTAGGTATGTTGGATCTGAGCACTTTCTGGTTAGTACATTCCTGGCAAGCTTGTCATGTTTGATACTGTGTCTGTAACTCCTGTGCCATTGTCAGCATACCATTAGCTGGTCATCTTGCACAGCAGATTTGCAGCAGATATCTGTTATTTGTGCACGGAAACAGAACCTGATGCTTGCCTTTACTGGCTGAACCAAATCTGTGGAGAGTTGTAGGCTAACTCACAGTGCTGCTGCCCAAGTAGTATTGCTTTTATGAATAAAAAATATTTTATCATCCTAAGCAGGAATCTTTCAGTAATAGGAAGGTTTATTTCAGTTGTTGGTTTCTAATGAAGATTCTTCATTGCTAGAATTTCTCTGTTGAACTGAAGATGGCTGAATAAAGGCTCTCCAGTTTTTTCAATATCCTAGGCAAGATGCCAATTTCAGAGCATTTCTCTGAACTACTTATTCATGCTTACAAAACTGGTCCTAGTGAAAGAAAACAAAACCTGTTTTTCAGATGGAGAAGACTGAGGCACAGATGTTTACTGCTCTACCCAAAGTTCCATGTAAAAATTAAGTGGCAGAAGAAATGAAACTGAGGTTTCTTGACAGCTCTTAAATGTTAATGGTTCAAGGATCTTTTCCTATTGTATCCTTCTGTTAGTTTACGGTTGATTCTTAAGGGGCCATGACCAATAGCAGAGGTTGAATCTCAACTGGTTTATCAGCTTTCCAGAACGTATTGTGGCAGATGACTTTTGAAAAACTCACTAAAGGGAGGCAGCTGAGGGAAGACCTCATAATTGAGAGAACATACTCTATGTTCCAGGTTTCCCGCCTTACCAGATGTTTAAATGTAAAACTTGTATGTGCAACATAAGATCTTGGGGAGAAAAGCAATCATATAATAACTTGGAGTTCCAATGGTGGGTAAAGAAGAGTCCCATTTTCATTTTTATTGTTTTCTATGAGTCATGAATGTTCAGCTTTGAATTTTCTGACATAAGTTTAAAAAGAAAAAATGGAAACTGGTATTCCTGTCAGAAGGAAAATTTGGAGAATAACATTTTTGGAATGTGATAAACCATTAGTTGAGAGATTAACCAGACAAAAAGGCAAAATATAAGATACACTGAGATAGCAGAGTATGGTTTCAAACTTTCATGAAGTGTGAATGAACATACAGACTGGGTTATGGGGAATTTTGAAAAGCAATCTATATAACACTCAGCTGTACTGGATAATATTCTGAGAAGAAAGAGTTTATTTCTTTTACATCACAGACTTCATATGGAAGAATCTCAGAAGAAGATCAGGACCAAATAAATAAATGTAACTCAAATTAACATAACAGAAGGCCTATCTATGTGTACACACAGCTGCTCTGTCACTTTTCAGGTTCTAAACTATCAACAGGAAGGCCACAAGGCTAATTACAAAGTAATTCAGTTCTTACCCATAACAAAGGACCAAATATCACACTTCATTGCACTATCTTACTATACTCAAAAAGATATATAGAGGAGTACTTCAGATTGTGAATGCCTGTGTTCTTTTGTACTTGCCAGCATTGTCTGGACAATCTGAAATCACCTGGAAGCTTTTTTTCCTGTACAGCTCATTTAAAACCTAGAGATTAGCTAAAATGGATGACTGTCAAGCTTGGAGGGTGCTGTTATCAATGCAGTGAGCTGCAGTGCCTTCCTATTGAATGGCCTTGTCTCGGGTTACCGCACCATCACCTGTCGGGATGCCCAGAGGGCTTATTCCCTTACCACCAGAACAGGAAATAGCTCTGGCCTTAAGCCGGTGAAGGAAAAGGTAAAGGGGTCTTACTATCCTTTGTAAGAAAAGAAAAGAGTAAGACAGGAAGAAAGGTAAAAGTAGTTACGATGCAGTTTTGGTTTGGGAAGCTCAAAGGCAGGTGGGAGTGACCCCTGTAGCCGTACTGGGGGTATATGCAGATTGTTTGGTTGTTTCCTGGCCTAGTCAGATAAGGGCAATTTGTATTAATCTTTTCTGTAATTTCACTGAGGTTCGAGAAACTTTAGGTGAAGACTCTCACATAAAACACATTCCCCCATACGGCTTGCTCAGAATTGAACCGTGTGAATACGATATAGTAACACATTTATAGTAGCAAGTTTTTTATACTAGCAAGAGGTTTAAAGAGTCTGAGGATTCCTTTCTAGGATATAAAGAGTATTGGTCATTCATGACATGTTTGACATGCAGACATAAAATAAGAATTTTGCTGGCCTCATTGTGAGAACTAACTTCGGGTCTGAAGCAATTGATGCATGTAATGATGCCCCGCTCTTTCCTCCCAGTGCAAAAAAGGTGGATTTTTTTCTTTTGTTTGTACTTTCCAAACATGTAAACAAAATCCAAGATTTATAAAGTTCAAAAGTTACTGACTTTGTGCTTCCAAGGTTGGCCTCAACTACAAGCAAGGTCAGTGGCTGCTTTTGATTCCATGTATGACATCTGTAGAAGCAGCAGCCTAAAATTCAGTAAACTAACAGATACATTACTCTCATTGAAAGCTCATCCCTATGAAGCCTTCATTTTAACTTTTTTTATGGTTTATTATTTATTTCAGTGTCTGAGTGCCTGTGACAGAAGTTCTCCAAGACTTATCCTGAAATCTACCTGGCTCTTTCACAGAAGAGAAAAATAATGTGTTGTTTTCAAAACAAAATACAAATATAACCTTTAAATTTCCTCAACAAATTTTATTCTCATATGACAACATGATCAAGTCATTTGAGCCTGCTGGAAATAATCAGATTGATTGTTACCCTTGACCTCTGAGAGTTCCTAAAAATTATCCTGAGCAGTGCTACCTATGAACTAAACCCAGAAATACTGGGTAAACCAGTTACGCTAGTACAACAGGAGCCAGGTGATGAATTCTGGTAATCTCCTACCTCACAAAAGAACAGCACTAATTATACATCTGAAGATACTTTTTTCTGCACTTTGTAAGTACAAGTTTCAGTTTACTTCCTAATCCAGAAAATTATACTTATAAAATACAGTTCTGTTATATTTTGGAAGAAAGAAATATTTCAGGAAAATAGATACGCACGTTAATTTATCTTTGGAATAAATATTAGTGTATGTTATTGCATATAATCATTCTTATGGATTTTACTAATAGAAAAATTATAGAATATATAGTTTGGGAGAGACTTCTGGCGTACAATCAAGTTACACAGGTCTTGTCTGATAAAGTCTTGACTGATGAATATCTCCAACACAGAGATTTCACAACCTCTCTGGGTCCACGTTTGGACATTTGACCACCTCATGGTGAAAAATACATCTCCTAGTATGTCATCAGAATGTCCTTTTCTGCAACCTGTGCCTCTGTCCTTTCACTCATCCTCCAAGAAGTGTCTGATTCTGTCTTCTCTATTCTTTTTAACCTTTACAGTTTAATTTATTTACAAAAATTAAACATCCTCAGAGGTTGACATAAGGGATATCTCAGATGAGTTTCATTCACATGGTGAGTGTACATTTCTGATAATCTGATTCTACCTGTAACCATTAAAATTAATGTGTATTGTAAATATTCTCTGTTTTCAACAGTAAGAAGCCAGTGGTAATGTCTCAGATAAGATGATAATTTCTTGCTTTCCAAAACTGAAGAGCTTGATTATTGTAATATTTATTTTTCAAGAAGAGCATTGCCTCCAGGCTGTAACCACAAATCACTTAGTATTTTTCTATTTTATTTTAAAATACAGTATTCAGTGCTACTGGGGAAGACATCAAATGTGCAGAATGAAGATAAGTTATACATGGAACCTATGCCCAGAGCTAGGTACCTAGGGTACCTGCTGCACTGACAGGCCATTCTTGCTCCAGCCAGCATCACGCGGGGGCTCCACCACAGCCCTTGCCAGTTGGTCCAGGAGCCCTATTTCAGCCCAGGCCTGAGAAGCTGTTCCTGGCCTGAGCTCCCTGTCAAGAAGCAGCATGAGTGGGGCTGCTCTGTGGGTCTGGGAGCGGCCAGCAGCCCTGGAGGTACAGGTGACTGTTGTGCAGGTTGCCCCTTTGCTGGGCGAGGGCTAGTCCTGCAATACCTGACTTGGGTGTGCAGTGATCCTTCAGCAGCACCAGATGAAGCAAGTTAACAAACCAGGGTCCGTTCTGGGAGATCCAGTCAGCAGCAGGAGGAGATGGGGCCAGGAATCACACTGCAAAGAGACAAGCTACCTAAGGCACAGATACATGTACAGCATGGCTAAGGAAAGGGCTCAGGGCTGAGCTGAAATGGGCTCTTGTCCTGTTACATGGATGGAAGCTCCAGCTGAGCTGAGTCTGGTCACCTAAGGCCTACTGGTGTACTTGGGGTGCTGACAGTGAATATAGTATAAGCAGAAAGTAAAAAAAGCCTTTCTGAAGTACCTTGCCACAGTTGGTTTCCTGAATGGGCAAAATGATGGCTAAATCAAACTGTTCTGATGAGTCTATATGGTAAGAACCGAATTGGGATTGTTATCTGTGAAATCTCTGTACTTGGTTTTGATCTTTCTGGCACAATGTTCTCTACGAGCCACCTATTAAACGAGGAAGGATACTCGTGTACTGTGTGAATAGCTCAGCGCTGTAGTTTTTGCAGTAAGAGGCAGTAATAGAGATGCTGATTTGAAACGTAAGATTTCTTTCACTGGCTGCTTTCCTGTGTGCTGCCTCATCCTGCTCACACATGTAATACTCTTCCTTCAGGGAAACATCAGCCACTGCAGTGAAGGTGAATATGTGGAAGAAAAGCAACAGGACTATTTTACTACCCAGTCTCTGGATGCGGATAGCAGAGAGGTCAGTTACTACCCTTGCAATTTCATTCTCTACAAGATACTGCTCCACAGTGTGTAGCCTGCCTTACATGGGTCAGATACTGTTTCACTAATGAGTTCTGACACAGTATCACAAATTGACTCCTAATAGTGTATAATTAGAAGGCAAGCAACTGGGGCTTATCAGTCCCCAATAAGCTTAATTTTGATCTTCAAGGCATATCTTAAGCCTCCATCTTTTCACCTAATGCCTCCTAAAGATTTCAAAAGGAGTCTAGCTAGTCTGTGACTCTAACATCTCCAATACCTACCTATTCTGACTAAATGAAAGGACAGCTAAAAAGACTTTCATAGTGCACTAGTTTTCTGGTGAACAATTGCTATGTGTACTAGATTGTTGTTGTAGGTTCACAAATTGTAGATTTTTGAAGTTGTGAATGGAATAGGAATTCCTAGAAGAGTTTCATATTAGAGTATGAGATATCTTGGAAATTTTGCATCTGTTTAGTATGGGAAATTTGTAGCATCTTTGAAGAATGATTACATAAAGTCCAAGATAAATATTATTGTCAGAAAATTATTTTTTTTCTTCCTCTCACTGCACTTGGAACAAATCACACCCCCTGTGGCTATTTCTTCTTTCTTTGCTTTGGTTTTATGCATTTCCTGTAAGCCATTACCAGAATGTAAATACTTCAGGATCGAAGCAACTTTTATGGCACAGAGGTCAATGTTATTGGTTTATAATCTTTCTGCTGTCTTTCTCCCTCCTTGTTCGTGGGCCAGCACGTGGTCAAGAGCATCCTGGGCAGCGCTGTGCAGGGTACGAGCAGGTACGCGCTGCAGCACGTGGTGACAGCCTAGGGTAGCTCCTACGGTGAGCCACTAGAGGCTGCTCAATAAACGCAGCCCACAGCCTCGCTCCTCGGGGAGGGCAGACGAGATCATGTGCACAACTGAAGAAAACCACTGCTACAGCAGCTGCCTGAAAGACAACATGTTCTTCCTGGTTGGGATAGTGAGGAATTACAAGGATAGAAGTAAAGCAAAAAAAAAGTTGAGATTTCCTTTTCTGATTTCTGGGTCATTTTATTTGCTGGTTATAAGCGTTAAGAGTTGAAGACAAGATCTTGCTGACTGACGCTATTTCTATTACACATAGGCCATTCTGCTTGACGAAATTGTGGGGGGGAAATAATGCACAGGAACAAGCTAGAACTCCAGCAAAAACATCAACGGATTTCATCCTTGGCCATCCTTTTGAATAGCTGCTTGGGAAAAGGTGTGTATATGTACTTATATAATACACATTTTATATATATGTGTGTGTATATATATAAATACATACGCATGTTGTTGAGGAAAGGGTTCCTAACAAATCCATTGATCCTTCTGTCCTCTTGTTTCCATCATCCATGGGAGTTTCTTGTAGTTTCTTGTTAAGCTTGGATGAGAAAGAGAAATTCTTTTCTGTTCACTGGAACTTCTGTCTCTTCAGTGCCTCTACCAAGAGATTACTTTACATTGATGTTTAATAATGTCCTGCAGGGAATCACTGTAGGTATTATACTAAACCCTGAATCCCTAAACTTCAAAATAATTTTCTAGGAGCTTTCCAGCTAAGAAGAACAAAAACTATACAGCTGTCATGAGTTCTGAAAAGCAGAATGAACTACATCGTAGAAATGAATTCATTTACCAGAATCTAGGAACAGATTCAAAGGAAGGAGAGGTAAGAAAGTATCAGAGGCAAATGTGGGCTCTAGAATGACCTTTCAAAGTGGAGCTCATCTGAGTTCTGACACTTTCATCAGTAAATTTAGTATTGTGGGGGTGAAGGGACAGTAGAGTCAAAAGCTTACTAGTAGCTCCGTGGTGATTCATCTGGAGTGTTAAATGTTGCATTAGTTAAGCAACAATTGAGAAAGAAGCTGTTTCCTGGAGATTAACAGGTGATGGGGAAGACTTGACGGCCTGAGGCTGCTTTTGTTATTAAAAGGTGGGATGGAGAGGAAAAAAGCTGGCTGCATGGTATTTACTCATGAGCAAAGCTGGTTAACAAATAAGTACAGGATGTTTCTAAAATGACTGTTCCAGCCATCAGATTGGAGTCCCTTCTTGAAAACCTGAATCACTTCATAGCAGACTAAAATTACACTTAAAGAAAGCAACTGTTCAAAAGGGTATGTCTGACATACTGCTATAGATGCGTGTTCAGAACTACCTAAGGGGAACACTTAAAATACATATGCTTGTGCATCTGATATGTTGAAAAGATCTGTCCTTCATACCATCAGGTTTTTGTGATATTCTGGGAAACAAACTGACATTCTTGTCCAAGATCAGTTTCTGTCTCATACATCAATAGTATAAAAAGTTTAAGGATAGTGCTGTACTATTCTTTTTCTTCAGCTGTTAAATGTGTGCTTTAGCTATCACTCAAAAGATTTTAAAATGTAAAATTCTGAAAGTAATTTGAAAGACCCAGAAGCTGAAATAGCTCCTGTGGGTATTTCAAAATACTGCTAGCAAGCTATGAGTGCATGACCCATTAACTAATGAAGAGTTTGTCTGCTTACTGTTTAATCTCACTTTGTTGCTTTGTTTCCTTCTGTACATGCATCTGAAGTAAATAAGTTATGTCTTTAGATAAATATGGTCCGTACTGAACTGATTAGGATGTATGCCATAACACTTCAGTTAAGGAACTTCCTTAAGGAAGTCTGTTCTTATGTCACCTCTCATACTAACGTTATATTTGTGGGAAGGATCATATAAGGGCACAATATCATGATCATTCTTCTTCACAGCAGTACTTGCTAAAGCAGCTTAAAGTGAAAACACCATTTCCAGCCCCAACCAACCCCCAAAAGAAAAAGGTTGTGAGACTGCAACTTAATTTAACTAAAGGATAGTTAGGGAGTCAAGGCTTCTGAAAGTTCCCCAAAAAATTTACTAGCCAAAACAAGTTTTAAGCTCCTGGTTACAAACAAAAATCAGTTTTTTGTATTGTGTAAGTAATAAGAGAGATGTTGCATGATGGCTTTGGCCAGTCTTATGGTTTGCTGAAAGTTCTTCCATTCCTGACTGTATGCCCCTCTATTTATGTAGGCTGTGGCAGTAACAGACTCTGTGTAGAACAAAGTCAGCTTGGTGGCAAAAAGGTGTTTTACTGGTGATTTTACAAGTTGCATTGGCTTAGCTAGAGTCTGACCACAACCACAGCAGGTACAAAGAGGTGGAATATGTGAAACTGGGAAAGAGGAGTGGGGAGACAAGAAGGACCTTCCACTTCTGGCAGTGGCAAGCTGTCAGACCAGCTTAGCTGTAGTATTTAACCTCAAGAAGTTTTGCTTGAACAGGCAAGTGTCAAATTAAAGATTTTTCTGAACAGAAGTTCAGAATTCAATTCAGTTTCGCAGGTAGTCATGTGAGCCTGTTGTCTGGTAACAAATCAAACCACTGAAGTTTTATACTTAGGTATCATATCTATATTAAAGTTTTAAAATTTTCCCTTGTAATACAATGCAATTAAAAAAGACATACAGAGACTTCAATACCCTCAGCCAGTTTTGAGTAAACTTACTATGCCCAATAAGATGAAAAGTGGCAGAGCAACGTATTAGTTTACTATGATTTTAACAGTTTCTTAAACTCTGATCCAGCATTCTGTTAGCAACGCTGCTGAGCCTATTGAATATGCTATCACCCGTAACTTGTGTTTTCATTCCTGTCATCTGGAGCGGTTCTAAGCAGCAGAACTACTGAGCACTTCTGGCAGCAGAAAGAATCTTATGAATGTTCCCTAGTACTCTGTGGGTAAAATCATCCCAAATGTCATACAATGTCTTTGTTGGCCTTTTAAACTGAAGCAGCTAACTTTGAAGGAAACTGAATAATGTGTACCTGCCTTTTCTGACGGTACACCAAAGAAGGCTGCGCTTTCTGCTGTAGGAGCTCTGACAAGTAGATGGGATGTGTTATTGTTTTCAGCTGACAAAACTGTTCGTAAAGTAAACTTTATCTATTACCAAGTCTGGAAACATTTTCCTTATTCTGAGGCTGAATAGATCTTTGAAATGCTTTTGCCAGGCCAACTATTAGTATGTATTTGTGTTAACTAGTTACAATTCACACAAAATATGAAAAATCATTGGCTGTTAACCACATGAGAGCTGAATTAAGTTGTGAATTGTGTTTGTCTTCTGGATCACAGCTTGACTACCCTGATCTACGTAGTAAAAAATGTTCAAGCAGACAATACCATATTATTCAGCTGTAAGGGTTAATGTAGTAATGATGAAAGGTAAACTCAGCAAATAAATGGACATTTACTATTTAACATATGTGATGTAGTGTTTCCACTAACAAATGCTGATAATGCTGAATGTTCCTATGGACTGAATTTTTTTTGCTCAGTTTTTTGGAGCCACAATTTAAGACAAAAGATTCAGATTTTCTTTTTCCCTAACAAGCTGAAATACTCCTTTTCTTGTCCTGCCTCATTGAGACAAACTGTACAGCAGTGCCACAGCAGTATGTTTGTCCTCTTGCCTTGGGTGAATTGCGCAGTCACTGCCTAAGAACACTTTCAAAGGTGACCCAATTCTGGGTGGGCTGTAAAGAAAAATGCCTGTTTAAAAAGGGAAAGGGAAAGAATATCCATGGACTCTTCAAGGCTTCTGTCTATCACCTCTATATTATGAAAGCCTTGTATCTGATTCCCACATGTCATTATTATGTGTACATAAACATACATATTTTATATTTAAAATTGGATATGTCTATTATTCTGTGGTTTTCTTTGTAGTGCATATGAAGTGTGAGACTTTTTACTGTTTGAACATGCCTCCTGTATTTTTTAGATACATCTACTTGTTTTGATATTCTTCTTCAGGGTAAAAAATTCAAATTTGTCCAGAGAACACACAAACCTGGGGGAAAAGTCTAATCATTGGGTAGAATTTGACTGTCATCTTCCCAAGACATTAAGGAGAATTATTACAATTAAGTCGAAGGAAGCAAAGAGAAAGAGAAGCCAAAAGATATTGTGCAACTGTTGAGCAGAGTTTTCTTCTATAATGCTTTGTAAAGCAAACAAAACCAAGAATCTCTTTATTTGAGGTTAGTCATTTAAGACTGACCATGCAAATCTGAATGGTGTTTGATCCATAGTGGTCCATACTGTGCTACCATATATAGACTACCATAAAAGTAGTGTAGGTGCAGCTTAATGTTACATCCTTCTACTATTTCCTGAACACCATAAAAATGAGTATGGATTATTATTTGAATGAGTCCCTAGGAGAAAATCCACGATGAGATGTTTGTCCTGTTGATGGCACTTATTATTTGCTTGGAAGTTAAGACAGTAACTGCAGAGCACTGGTATGGGATACTGTGCTGCTACCTTCTTCCAGAGTATGTCTTATAAGAGGTTCACAATTTTATGGCTAAACACAAATGCATTATGATATGATTTCTATTTAAAGGCCTTACACACTAATTTCATCTTTTTAGAGCATACTTCACTGAATTCCGAAGCCAGTGTGTGGTCTTGCAGTGATTAAATGGCAGTTATGTCTCATTAATATAATCCTACCCTTTAGCCACGGGCAAAGCACATAGTTTTGGAATTTTCAAAATGACAATGAAGGCAAGTGTTACAAATATCCTTAAAACCTGCATTCACTGCATATCTTACCGTGGTGGAATAAAATGCATCTAAATAGTGCAAAGCAGTAGGGTACATCAAGCGTGACAGTAGCAATGCATTCTTTATTCAGAATGGATACGGAGTCCAGGAAATATAATATAACTAATTTATTTAAAATAACGGCAATAAAAGTTTTCCTTTCTTGCTTTAGCTTTCAACAGAAATTCACCCATGTACTATTCAGGACTAGTAAATGAATTTTTACAAGGCCCACTGGAATCTTTTATCTGCTGATTTCTATTCAGTCTGCTTAGCAGGAAGCAATAGTTGAACTTGAATGCAACAAGCTAGCTATGTGCTGAATGCTGCCTTCGCAACTGACCTATGTCATCTCACAATGAAACTTCTTGAGAAACTGTGCAAACGGTAAGAAATACGAGATTTTTTTTGCAGGAATGTGGTTTCCATCACATTTGGGATCTTTGCATGGCCTAGGAAAAATTCAGTCATCATCCAGCTTTGGACATAAGCCTGCCATTGGAGTTGACTTGATACACATCGAGTTCTTTTCTACATTCGTAATCAATGGAAGCGTATCCTCATCCCCTTCCAAAGGCCCCATTTGGCACACCTTTTGAATTGTGGCTAAAATATAATTTCACACTATTTTCGAGTAGGAGCAGGTACCCTGATTTTCTGAATCGTCACAGAGAATTCTGCCAGTCATGCCTTCTGTTATACCAAGGATATCAAATTGAAGCACATGGACTGCCACTGTGGCCGTGTGTTGGCACATGTGTACACAGAGGAAGGATAATGAGACAGAAAGATAAGACATTAAACACCTATTCTATGTAGTACTTGTAGTTCATAAATGACATATGAAAAAAATAAATTGCTTTGAGTCAAGCAGTTCAGAAGTAATCCTTATTATGCTGACATAACTTCATTTTATTATGTTTTTAAGGTGCAGCCATATGTAGAGTAGGTGACAATAGCATAATCCAGATGGAAAGCAATTATTAATGGCTACACAAGGAGCAACAGTTGCATAGGTATACTGACTGCAGAATGAAGCGGCTTAAACAGGAAGGCATTGCTGGGAGGGGTGGAGGAAAGGTATCATAAAGAAGCATTTATGTGAAAGGAGCACATCTCCTAGGCAGTCATCCTAAAAAAAGGGTCCTGTGTACTGCTGGTAGAAAAGTGAGAGAGTCATATTCAAATCAAATGTAAAAGTAATAAGTGTATAATGGCATTATAGCAGGTGTGAATTTCACCCTATTAAGGCAGTTTTTCTTTGAAGTGTCATTTCCTTTCACTGCGGGGAAGAGGGAGACAGTGATGACTGTGTTATGAATGTGTTAAGTATTACTTAATTCATACTTGTAACACTATTGTGGGAAACTTGTGATCTCTACAGACTTTTGATCATTCTGTATTGCTATATACTCAGCTAATATTCTGCATTTTCAGATACTTGAGAGAAAGTATAAAAAAATATAAACCGAAGGAAAGCTGAGGAAGCCAGAAATGGTAAAAGGGAACAGACCAAGCGTCTGCCTTTGGCCCAAAGTTGAAAACTCCGAGGAAGCAGAAAGGTGAGGTATGAAAATGAATATGTAACAAAGGATCTATGTATATGTGCATGTAGGTATACATCCATATTTGTCTGTAATATGGAATCATGTATTGTGGTGAGTTTGCTGTCTAAACGTTAACATTGCCTTGGTTGAAATAAGATATATTTTGATTTAGGAAATAGATTAGGAAACTGAACTGGTATATTTTGATTCTTAGAAATTTGATTTGGAGTCATTGAAGTTGTTCAAACAGTATATATCTTTATTCTCTAAAGGGCTAAAGAAATGAAACAAATAGATCCCTGAGCTCTGATTTTTCCTTCGTGTATAAACAATGCTCTTGAAATGACTGGATTTTGTCTCACTCAAGGACACTGGATCAAGTAAACTCCTCAATGTTTCACCCCCGTACAAATCTTTCTTGATACATGCTGAAGTTTTTAGTTCATGTTAAAAATTAAGGCAGCAACTGAAGGTTTATAAGTTTGAGAGCATTCCAGTACACATCCCTTGCCTCAGTATTCCTGACCCATTGCACAAACCATCATGCCCAATACCATGCCAAGTTCCCTGTTGAAATGTGACAAATGTTTTTTGTCATCTAGCCTTGATTGTATTGTGGAAAGAAAAATGGAGACTGAAGAACAAATTTTATATTAATTAGCACTACTTGGCAATAAATGTTTGTTGCCCAAAAACCAGGAACTGTGGGCCTGACTTGCAGAATTGTTGGCTCAATTATCCCTTTTCCTAAAACAAACCTAATGCTTTTTGTCAGTGGTCATACAATATTTTTTTTCGACTGAGACCGTGTAATCCTGCATGCCTAATCCACAACCCAGATATTGCCAGTTCTTTAGGATTCTTGTAAGAAAGGGATGCTTTCTCTTCTACATGAGAGAGAAAACGAGTCTATCTTATGCAGCATATTGTCCTTACAACAATGAAGAAGTTACTCTGTGACTCTGGGTGAGTGTATACAGTGGTTTTGTAAATCCCTTTGAGCCTAGTCTTGAGAAAGGCCACTAATCCCAGTAAAAGGGTATTGCTTCATATGAAATTTTTACCGAGCTGTGGAATACATTCCTCCACCCCCATTGCCCAGGCTGTTTGCATACTGGGGCTTTGGTTGCCACTACAGATAAATTGCACAAATAAATGAAACTGGTTGTTATTTTACACCCACTAGTTTTGTTCCAAGCATGTATATGCTCACAACCTCCTTCTTTCGCCCTGCCTCCCAGTAGTATATTGTGACTATTCTGGAAACTGCTGTTCCTTTGAAGCAATGAAGATGCATCTTCAAATGCATTGTCTGTCTCCTCTACTGCTTTTAGGTCTGTGCAACCAAGTTGTAATTCTTAAAGTATGAGTACTTTCCCATTGCATTTGAGCCTACATCATCCTAATGTGTACTGCAGGTTTCATTCTCAGAAAAGCAAAAGTAACAGTAAAGTAACTGATTCCCAATATTTAATTTTCTATATTTGTCTGCCCAATATATTTTCCTCTTTAAAGAAATCTTGAAGGAAACTTGCATTAAAATGCTGTTGATTTTCTGTCCTTTCTTTTAATTGCTGTGATTACAAAATACTTTCATGCCCATGAGCTGGAAGATTCTGATTAAATTCCCACAGAATACAATTACTCACACCTACTCCACCTTACTGCTGTGCTAGTAACTGCATCTTATTAATCATCCTTACAATCCACCCAAGCCTTAGCAGCTACTATAATTTGTAACATGTCACAAAAACGGTAAGAAATACTTGGTGGTAGCCTGAAGTCCCATTTGCAGTATGCAGTGGCAACAAAACAAGATAGTTTCATATCCTGAATCAGAGGGAAGGGTAAAGGGGGAAATCTTTGAAAGTACAGGAATGATTCATCAGTAAGAACGTTTCTAATATGAATGTTCAATGTGCTTTAGGCATTTTTAGGCAGCTTAAGTTTCAGCGGCGAGTGCCACGCTTTGATTATTTTTTTAAGTCGTATTGAATGAGTGTGTTTAAAAATTTTTTCTTTAGGTATACTATGGTTAAAAAAAGAAAACAAACAAAAAAAAACCCCAAACACCAAACCCCCCAACCCCTAAACCAACAGTCACAACAACTTTCTGAAATTTGTTTAAATACTGAACATCGACAGGACTGACGAATAGTTTTATATAATAATTTAAATTAAAGATGAACCAGAAAAAGAAGGATGCAAGTGATCTAGCAATTATACGGTGGTGCTGCCTCAGAGCACGGAGAGGGTTGGTTACATATAATGAACCCTTAGCCTGTCTGCTGGAACTGCCAGCCAGCCTGCCATTACTCTCATACAGCGTATGTATCAGCCCAGGGGGATCTGAGAGGAACCCATTCATTCATTTTCATCTAGTCACAAAGCAGCCACCGATGGACGAGCTGGATTCAAACTGATGAAAGGGGAGGAAATGTATTATCAGTACCCCAAGCATCAAGTATTTTTGAAAAATACGTCTCATGGTAAACATTTCCCCAGAACCTTGTGTGAACTATTTAACAAAAGCTCAAAGACAGGTGATACGCACTGGCTTTGCCAGCCAGCCAAGATCTTAAGATGGAGCCGTTTATGCTTTTTTATCTCCAGTTATCTCTCTGGAGTATAGGCAACTGCTGTTAGGGTTGCACAGTGCAGGAAGTGCTAAGTATGTTCATAAAGGTGTGGCTTAGCTCCCTAGCAATTCCATGGCAACAGGGGCGTAGTAAACTAGCCTTAAGTAAAACAAACAGGCTTTGTGGAAATCAGAAGTTGAGAATGCAAGCTGTTCACATCTCTGTGATTAAAGCAGCTAATCTCTGATTGAAGGTGGTGGGATCTGCAGGGAAAGGCTTGTTCCCCTATACCCAACAGGTTCACAAGAGTTGAACAGATAAATCTTGTGCTTTCAATACCAATGCAAAGGAATGTTTTTTAAAGTCATTTTTGCAAGAAAAAGGGATTGAATTTACACATTATTTCATCACAAACATAATGTTAAATAAGAAGAAAAGCCCAGTATCATTTATTAAAAATCTCATCACCCTGTACAGAACAGCCCATCTTACACTGACAGGAAAAGAGCAGAGCCCATAATACTGAAAAAAATCTCCACCTTTTGTTATTGAGCCCTTTTGCCTTGTTTTCCCCAGAAATTGTTCTTTTAACAGTACAAGTTCAGCTCTTACATAAGGCGAAGCAGATTGCTGGGACTTTGATCTAGCTAGCAAAAATTGAATTTATAGACAGTTTTCCCTTCTCCAGGAATCTAGATGGCATAAGCACGTTTTTCCTGCTATAGATACACCCTAGATATAGATAGATAGATATAGATATAGATGATATAGACAGGGATTCCTGCATAGATAGAAAGCAGCCGAGAGATCTGAAGAGGCAAGACCTGATCTTCACAGTCTTACAACTTCTACAGACAACAGTCTATACAGAGTAGGTGTCAAATGCTACCGGCCGTGACTCATCGGTAACAGTGATAGCCCGCCTGATTGCCTTCAGTGACAGCTGCAGGTGTGCAGCAGTAACTGGCCGGAGGAAATCTCCATGTCCCCTGAGGCCATGCATTCGTGACGCTACAAGGCAGCAGTACCCCTTTCGGTTTCGCATTCCCGAGTCACTGTCTTGTTTTTGCCAGACTGTTTGTGGGACCAGCCTCCGAACCAAATGAGGGAATGGATCCATCTTAAGGAATGCTCCACCAAGCTGAGGTGGTGTGGCACTCCCTGTGGTTTTAGCTGGATCAGACCCAGCTTTCTGAAACTGGATCGATATTTCAAAGCTGATTGATTCACGGTGTAGCGCCACAAGTAGTAGTGCAGAAGAATCAGAGGGGACAATGAGCCATAGGATAAGAATAATATCTTATAAGATATTTATATAAAGGATAAGAATGAATAGCTGAGTCTGGATGAACAAGGTATGCCTGTAATTTATATTTATGTCAAACATTTTATTATGATACGTGTGGCTGAAGTGTATGGTTTGTCATATGTGACAGGCCCAACCAACTCCTGACTACCCCCATTTCATCAGTAGAGGTATGTTTGTTTGTAGTGTATACTAGGGTTTAATCTATCTGAAAATTAACGGAGGAATAGATCGGACTCCTCTGCCTCCATGTGCTTACACAAAGCAAAATGCTAGACAATGGAAAAGAGTGGGTGAAAGATAAACTTATGTCCTAGACATCTACTTCCCCCAGAGTGTTAGCAATAAGTTCACCCTAGTCACTGTGTAGCCGCAACCAGGATGTGCTGGGCAACTTTCTCTTGCCTGTGCCCCAGGATTCTTTCTCTTTTCCTCACCACCATATATTTCAGCGTAGAAAAGGCAAAACCTTGATGCATGTTAGCTATGTCACCCCAAGGCTGAAATAATTACTTGAGAAAAGCAAGGAATGACTGAACAGAAGGTGACATTTCCCATCAAACAAGGGTGTGCCACATTGGCAGAGGGTTGTGGATAAGAAGGTGTGGTGGTACTGGCACTTATAAAACAGCTCTGTCATGGTATGTTATCACAACTCCAGCTTACTGCGAAGGGAAAGGGCAGAACTACTTGCACCTGCCTGCCATGTGCTTCGTTATTATCTGTGTTTATAAAGCAGTTTTGTGGCTATTAAGTGATAAAATGCACTGAATTGAATCATATGGCATCTTAAATTTAAAATTTCTGCAGTATACCAAATGAAAGAATCTAGGTAGAGCTGTACTCCTTTTTTTTATTTTTTTCCCCCTTTTTTTTTTTCATATATTTGTTTTTTACTTGAACATATTTACTGACTGTGCAATATGTTACTTTGAGAATGTTTTTTCTCAGGAATTCATATCACTCTCTAGTATCAGCCAGATGTATCGGTAAAGACACTACTTCTATCTTACTTCCACTGTCTATTCCACAGTATATAAAATCTATCATCAGGCCAAAGGAAGAAGCATATTTGCTCAACCATGCTCAGAGGTTAAACTGAAGAGAGGATTTGTTGAATAGAAACAAGAGAATGTATTTGAGTAAGAAACTGAGGACTCTACTGACATAACTGTAACTATATAATACATTTCAGTGTAAACTAGTCTTCCATGAAAGCAATTGGATCTAGAGGTGCTGTAAAAAAAAAAGAGGTATCTTTGCAAAACCTATAGTTGTCTTATCAAGTTACAAATGGTAGAGCAGGAAATAAGCTCATCTAATCTTCCTAGAAATTGGCATATTAATTCTGCTAGAGTCTGGTAGCAACAAGTCAGGCAACTTTTTAAAGACCATGTACTTACAAGATAAAGGTGGTAAAAACAAAAATACAAAAGTGTATCAGAGGCCTGATTCCTTGGGGAAATTGTTCCATCCTTGTAACTGGAGAGAACAGGACCTCAAGCATGTTCGAAATCCCCGTCAGATCCCAAGTATGTAATAATGGTAGTAGAAATGAAGTGGAGCAAAATAAACATAATCAAGATGAAAGACCAAGAAAGCATTGAATGACAGGTCTTCTATCATGTCTGTTTTGGATGCACATAATTGTATTCATCAGGTTATTATACAAAATACTTCGATTAAATGTTTTTAAAGCCTAAGTACTTCAACAGGTGGTTAGGTTTTGCTTAAGTTTTGCATTTGTATTTTACTTGTATTTATACTGCGGTGAGAAAAAGATGTGCATTAGCATATCTGTATGTGGAATAAGTTTAATTAAATTATAATGAAGAAACAGGTTAAATATCAGAGCAGCTAAATCAAATGGGAACGAAGTATTGTAGGAACACACCCTCCTTTTTTATCAGGGTTTTTAAGTCAGCTGAGAGCTTGTGGTACAATCTGAATAAAAACCCAGAGCTTAGTAATTTCTGCCAAGATACTCTCATGGGGCTAGTGTTGGCCAGTTGTCAGTAAAGCTTGAGAAAATGTAACTTGCATAAATTCATTAATTGTGTAATACATACAGTTGGGGTTTTTGCCTTGAGCAGTTTGGACTTCCAGTATACAGTCCTTTGTATGCACTTGGGGATCAGTTCTTTCATCACTGCTATATTGCAGAATTGATTATCAGCTCTCAGTAACTAAGATATAGCATGCAGATCTTTTCATGTAGGTAGTGACATTTCTATTTCTTATGTTGTCTAATTAGTTTTTATGTTTGCATGCAAGGCGACTGGAGTTGGATATCCAAAGTTCCAGGTTGCTTTGGCTCTCTGACTTTGAAACATCAGTGATTCTGTGTTTCAATGAACTTGCGAGAACTTTCTAGGTCTACAGTGTGAATGCATTTATGTGGGGGAAAATGGGCGGCTGAATATCATTAATTCAGTGAAGGAATGAATACAAAAGTTCTTTTGTAAAAAGTTAAAGGACTGCTGGGTTTCCTGTCTTGCTATTCCTATGACTGGAAGTCTCTGAGTTTCTCTGTTAAATATGAGGCATAAAATGACGCAGACTAAATCCTTCATGTAGACATCAGGTCATTCTCATTTTCTGTTATGAGTTAACCACTTGATTTTTCACAAGAGGATATAAGGTTTATCCTGTTGAACCTTAAGCATGCAAAGTAATTTTTAATTTTCTTGTTTATAAATTAATAAGATTATTTTATTTAATTGCATTTAAATAGTAATAAATCAAAGCCAGCATTTTGGCTTTTAGCTATTGCAGTTAATTATGTAATTAATATATGTATTTACTGGTTTTGCTGAAGTGTGATAGTGGTGGTAGCAGGGATGGTGGTAGTGGGTTTTTTTCTTTATAGCTGGTTTAACAACTCATTGTATTAAACCTCATCATTAATTTTTTACTGTTGGATATGCAGTCACACTGACAGATTTGTAAACTGCTATATCCTTTCAATAGACAAAGGGAGGATGGTTTAGTGATAATAATAAAAGTAGTAAGTGGTTTAATCTAAGGCTGAACATCAATTTGCTTAAAAACCTGCTACAGAAATAATATTTTCCATTGCATTTCCATTTTCATATTATACCTGAGACTAGTAAAACAGTGACCAATTGCAGTGAAGATTTATTTAGGCAGGTTCTAGGGGCAGTAAGGCTTCGCACAAAGTGAATTTTCGGTCACAGGTAAGGTAGATTACTACCTGAAACTTTCACTTGCATATTCATCTCATTAGGTAACAGAAATTGTATCACATGGCTTGTCTAACCACAACTTGAAGATCCTGTCTCAACTAGTTGCAGTGAATTATTTAAAAATTTAGCAGTGAGATCAGACTAGCCGCTAGGAGAAGGTTTCTCACCAGCAAAGCAGTACGGCATTGGAACAGGTTATCCAGGGAGGTTTTCAAGACATAGTTAGACAAAGCGTTAGCTGGTTCAGTATAGTGTTGGCACTAGTCCAACTGTGGGCACAGTGTTGGGTAAGAGGACTTCCAGAGGTCCCCACCAGCTAATAATTCTAGTTCCAGAAAGCTGTTTAGTAAGTTATTTGAAGGAAAGCTGCATTTCTGATGAGAAAAAAAAAAAAATTCACTGTGTATTTGTTGTAAACTGTTAACTTTAATGTAAATCTAGAATAATATTGATGAAAGACACTACTATGCAGCATGTTTTATCTGTCCATAAATCTGATAGAAAAGTAAATGCTTAGATCTTTCAAAGCCTGATACCTGTAGTCTGGAGAAATGCAGCCAAACAGCATACACTTGCACTCAAATGGGATCTGAGCATGTATAAAACCTTTGTAGGATTAAGACTCTGGATTGATTGTCATCCCATAAAGAAGAGAAGCTATGTAAAATAATAGGGGAAGTAATTTAATTTTTATTTATTTTGCCTAGTCACCAATTCTATGTTTTAATTTACTTTTGAGTCAATTGAAATTAAATTCCAACTGGTACAGGATTCTAAGTGAGTGCTTTCAGAATGGCTTGATGGGGCTAATACATGCAAGCTAATACTCCATTGGAAACCACCTTTCTGAAGCACTTCTGCACATTGCCGAGCTTTTGTGAATAACACAGTGGAAATTATTTCATGTTTCTACACTGCATTGTAATCATGACAGACCTACCAGGCAGACCGAAAAATCAGATCTCTCTAAACATCTGGACAGCAATCAAAGAACACTGTTAAGCAGTTGTTCCCATGCCCTTTCCCACTCATTTGCTGTTAAAGAAAGGATGCCAGAAAATTCTTTACATATGGGTTTATGTTTCAGGAATTACACTAAGCTCCTCCTTCAGAAAAGATTGCTACAGTTGCTTATAATCCCATCCAGGAGCCAAGGACTAAAAGGGTGTGAAATATATATGTCTTTTCACATTTACCTACAGCTCACTTACAGAACTTTTACTTCCTGTGCCAGTTCAGTTTGGAGGTGCTGAGGCACACAGATAATTTATTACTATCCCTACTGTGCAAATAGACACCAAAGTCCATAATTCCTTAATTTAGCATCTCTGTTTCTCAGAACTGCAGAATAATTTCAGCTAGGAGAGACCTCTAGAGGTCATTTGGTCCAAGCTCCCTGCCCCACCAGCATGGCCAATTCTGAAGTTAGACCCGAATTCAAAGATAGTTCATTTTTCTCAGGGCATTTCAAACCATTTTACAAGGTTAAACATCATCATAATCATTGTCTTCTTTTTAACTGATGAGTGAAATATTTGTAAGGAAGACAAATAACTTCTCAATATTATACAAGTTCAGAATAGAAGATTGACTTCTAGTTTTCCTGAAAGGTAATTAAAGTATTGCTGAATGTGGCCAGGATATTACTCCAGATCTCATGTCTCCAAGTTTCTTACTCCTTTTATTAGGCTATAATAAAAGGGCTTCAGTGATCAGGACATTCTGTCCACAGGGGGTTTTAACAATACTGTAGTAAAGGTAAAAGGGGTGGTGTTGTTTTCTATTTTTTTTGTCTTTGTTTGGCTTGATTCATGAAGCAGTATAGTGTGTATAGTGAGAATGAATTTGTCACTACAGATTTGTCCATTGCAAGCACAATGCGTTTAATGAGCTTCTTCATCATTCTCATGTGATCTAACTGTAAATCCATTCTATTTTCCAGTTTTGTTTGCTTAAAAAAGAAACAAAATAATCACAATACTGAACTTGCATAACAATGAATGTCCATCTTGAAAACTTCTATTCTCCACCCAGTTACATTTATGAGACATTATCCTTGTATGAAGCCTACAAACAAGAACCTCTATAAATATGCCTGCCAAGATTAAAGCTAAAGGTGAGCAATAACTCTTTATTTCAGCAAGATCTTGGTTACAAATTAACTTTTCTAATGCTTAGTGTACAAAGGCTTGTCCCACACGTTGTTGCAGGAAATGGATCCTGTTGCTGCTCCATGAACACATACGATGTCATTCCTTTAAATTTTTTAGATCAATAACATTGCAGAGACTGGTATAATTAAGGGTTGCATGCAGAGAGATGGAGGGTTGTAGATAGGAGGTGAATGGGAAACTGGTTGCATAATCTGATACTTGAAAATGTCTGAAATCCCAGGAAGGCCAGCATTTATTTAAATTTTTCTTTTAAACATTTTAGAGTATGTTTGAAGTCCATTTAGCTAGAATAGTTTTGAGAAGTCAGTTACAGTAGAATTATATGAGTCAATATAGTCTAGGAGTAGAAACCAGATGGGTTTTGTAGGAAGAGCTACTACATTTTATTAGATGAGCTAATATAATTGTGAAAAGGATGCAAGCTTTTGGGCTCACTAGCCTCTGATACCATGCGTAGATCTGAAGTAAGTTTTCAAGGGTCTTTGGCATTGATATGAATAGTACTCCTTTAATTTGACAGGTTGCTGTAAGTGAATTATGCTACCTTTGTCTTTCACATTAGATCCTAAAAGACAATTGCAAATGTATGGGCATTCTCTGTGCCAGTTCACTGAGGCCTGTGAGCATATATGTCAAGCTGGCCAAGAATAATGACGTGTATGATCTTCTACAGAAATCTGCTAATTATAATCCCTTTCCTACGAAGTAATTACATATTAGGGCTATGAAATGACACCCTCACGAAGGCAGCTAAATTGTAGCAGACTGGTACTTCTGCGAACATAGCTACAGGTAAAATCTGTGTGTACCTTTGTGTGTACAGACACTGCCTCCCCCAAACACCCCCACGGTATATGTGTTTTCATGAAGAGTGAAATAGGTTGGATAAGAGGAACAGTTCTCACACTAGAAAGCAATGTTTTTTTATGGTTTTTATTACAGACTTAAGGAATAAGAATCATCCCATACACAATGAACAGGCTGTTATGCTTTTATTCAGGGTTTTATTTTATGAAGGACTTCTAGACATGTATTGACAGAGGAATATATAGCTGTTGCGTTAATTCAGCGATGCCAGAAAATAAATTGCTGAAAACATTTTGAGTATATAAATATATATGTTACAAATGGAAGTTTTCATGTCTGAGTGGGAATTTGCCCTTTCTGTAACAATGATCTGTCTTCAGGACTTTTTTTCAGGCAGCTGTGCATGTGAGCAGCAGAGACAACAGCTGAGAGGCATTAAACAATTACCCTGTAATGTTCAGTGAGATACACCTGTGCACTGTGAAGCTCCCTGCATGGCCTCTGCCAGGTACATACTTGCAATACGTGAATTCTAAGATAATTCGCATGAGACAGCATCTTTGCTGTACTTCACTTTCATTGAAATAAATGGAAATAGTCTTGGTGATGGTGTTAGCATGTGAATCAGTGTTTGCCAAAGGAGGTCCATAATAACTGCTGTAACTAACCAATTATAAAATTGGCATGTTAAGAAGAGAAAATTTGATGTTAATATTTAAACCCATCAGATATTCACAGTTAAATGTCCAGCTCTGCATTTTCCTATGGTAGACATCAGTAGCTAAATAGCTGCACCATTTTTCATTCAGTGAAAACTGTATTTCACACAACACTAATATTAAAGTACAAACTGAAGATTTAATTGATGAAAAGAAAAATTATGACTGATCTAACTTGCAGCATTTGGACTTTAAAAATGGTTAGTAACTCGTCAGTGGTGGCAGTAAAAAAAACAACAAACCACCAACCAAAACCATGGTCAAAACAGTTTAGAGGCTTTTTGATTGTTATGTCTGCTTTAAAATAAATTTGAGTTTGACAGTTTCTCCAAAAATTGTTTCAGTCCCCGGTGTTACAAAGATTACTGCTGCTCCCATTGAGCAGAAATGCTCATAGTAGCTAAACTAGGTGGTGTTTTCCCATTGGGGAGTCTCCCCCGTGAACCAGAAGAGGTGTAGAGAACAACTGCTGGCCTTGAGCTGCAGTTAATGCCCAGGAGGCAGCTCTTCACCGAGCTGTTGCAGGGTAGGGAACACAGGGCTTTAGATTTCTATTTTGCAAAAAGTCCTAGATGCACTCATTCTCAAAACCCAAAAATATTTTACTAGGACCTGCATTTGCAAACCGTATGCAGAGCAGGCCCTAAAATGCAAAGTACCTTCTGCCTGCAACAGCCCTTAAAGATTCCTGTATAATACTACACTTTTATTATACATTAACGCTGGCCTCGGTAGCTCAGTGCAGGCGCAGCAACGCGCGCAAAAGGCGATTAACGGGCAGGTGAAGACTCGCGCGTGTCCCAAAGCAAAGCCATCGGTGGTGTTTGAGCCACTGCACGTGTGTACTCCTCAGCTTTCCAACAAGCCGGGCCCGGCCGGAGCGCAGGGAGCCCCGCAAGCCCCCCAGGGGCCGCGGTCCCGCAGAACCGAAAGCAGGTAAGAGGCGCTTCCTACAGGCGGAATGACCGAGGGAAAAGGGAGTTTTCCTCTGATCTGCCTCAAAAACCAATCAGGCCGGATCCGCCAGGCGCTGATGCTCCCTGCGTCCCTCCTACACCTTTCGCAGACGCCCAATGGCCTTGGCCCTCTGGGAGATTGACTAGAGTCACATGAGCTGCACCGAGGGCAGGTAACTCAGGAGAGGGGAAGGGGAAGGGGGAAGGGAAAAAAAAAAAAAAAAAAAAAAGCCCAAGCCCAGGCTGGGCTTCTGCCATGATGTCAGAGGGAAAGAAACCCACAGCTTGCTAATTTCACCTCCCAATCAGCCCCGGGAAGAAGGAGATCACCGGGAGCAGGTAGAGATGCGAGCTTTCTCCATTTTTTTTGCCTCCAACACCCTCCCTCCTAAAGAGCTCTTTCTCCTCTCTTGATATTGTGACTCCTCGTTCGCTCCTTTCCCCTTTGATCACTTGGAGGTAGGGGGTGAGCCTTGTGGGTTTTTTTTTGTTGTTTGTGTCTTTCTTTTATTTTTTTCTCTCTTTTTTTGACCTCTGCTTTTGATTGTAGTTGTTTCCCCCTGTGGTCATGACGGCTTCGCACAGTGACTCTTTGGTGGTGTTGTTTGGGGCAACAGCTGGTGCATATGGGGCTAAACTGGGTTCGGATGAGAGGGAACTAATTCTCTTGGTGTGGCAAGTTGTGGATCTACACAGCAAGAAGGTATGGCTTCGACACCCGGTCCGAGGGCGCGTTGCCCGGCCGCAGGGCGAGCAGGCGAGCCCGGCCGCTCGCCACCACCCCGCAGCCGCTCGTTCCTTTCGCAAACGCACCCAGGGGGGGCGGGGGGGGAGCTCGGGGCCCGGCCCCGGGGGTCCCTCGCTCCCGGGTTATTCCCCCTAGAAAGCTCCCGGGTTTAGTCCTTTTGAAAGGAAGAAGTAACTTGGAAAGAAAGTTTGGCCGCTTCCAAACCCCCCTGCCCCCCGTCCCCCTTCGCACGTCTGTAGCTTCCAAAAGATCTATGGACTTTTGAACCTTTAAAACAAAAAGCTGACCCCCCTTTCCCCTCCCCCCCCCCCCCTCCCCCCGCCCCGGGCTGCAGGCGTGGGGCTCCCCGGCAGCTCCGCTGGGTAACCGTTGGACCCTTTGCGGCCTTGTTGCGGGAGACTTTTTTTTTTTTTTTTTTTTTTTTTTAATTTTCTCAAACCCAACGTTCAGATAACCTTTAAGACTTCCATGAATTTGTAGGTTAATCTGAAAATACGCGCTATTTTTTTTTCTCCTTCCAAAAGCCCTATCACAAAAAAGCGCCCCCCCCCCCCCCATCCCCAGGGCTTTGATAATACAAACACGACTATCAATTTCACGAATAGATTCGGGAAACTGCGTTCATACTATGAGATTTCTCCCTTTTGCAGTTTCCTCCCGCAGAAATGGGCGCTCGGTGCAGGAGGCATGGCATGGGAGCGGGCTGCGGCTCAGCGGGGCAGGGAGCGCGGCTCTCCTGGGGGGGGGGGGGGGGGGGGGGGGGGGAACCGGAGCAAAAGGTTTCCCTTTGTGAAATCGCCAAATGCTTTTGCCTCGTTGCGATCGTTATCGGGGACGTGATACTGCACCTTTCTGATTTTTCTGCGGCCTGACCGCCTTGTTAAAAAGAGCTACCTTGATGGTTCTTCACTTCTGTCCGTAATTTCTGAAATGTTTTTAGGTGGGGACGCTACATAAATCCCTGGTGAAAGCAGACAACTTGGACTTAACGGAGCAGTGTCGCGAAGTGAGTGGCTTAACACCAGAGGGGCTGAGCAAAGCTGAACCACTGGACCGGGTTCTTCAGCAGGTGAGGTGCTGCTGTGGGAGCAGGGGTTATTCAGGGTGAAGCCTGGGGACAAGACTCAGTTGATCTGATAAAAGAAATAGACTTTAATTTTGCCTTTCGCTTTGAAATTGCTAGCAAGTTGTTGTGCTTATTTTAAAGTAAACCCAAAGGAGACCTGAACCATTTGAAATGGGAACTCCATAATTCTGAGTTATGTGCAGTACCAGAGTATTTGAGCTGATGCACTGGTCCTTGGAAGATCTAGCTCCTGATTGTTTTGATGGGTCTCCCTTTATTCCCAATTTTTCTTAATCAAGCCTTAAAACAGTAGGCCAATAAGAGCACTATTTAATTTAGCAGTGCTAATCACACTTTCAAAATCCAGGTGGCGTGTTTTAATCTATAGGTTCACTGCTATGTGTATTCAAAAACTTGACCTTTTCTCCTTTGTTGTTCTTAAACTTAGTTGAAATCTTAAAAACTGTACTTTCATAAAACATCAGCTGTGCTTGTTGTGTATCACTTTTCTAGATGGGCTTGGTTTAGTGGATTATGAAGTGATTGGGTTTTCTGTTTCTATGATTTGCTCTTTGGCTCACTTAATATCACACTGAAACAGGAAACTGTAAATTTGTATCATCCTCGTGGTTCAAGAGGCCCCAAGTTGCCTAAGAAAATTCAATGCAAGTGGCATATAGGTAGGCAGCTCCTGAGCTTGCTTGCTTTCACTGTCTCTTCCATATCCGAAATGTGCTTGAATGGAAAAATACAATAGTGCATTTTTGTGTAACACATAAAGCTGGCTTTCCACACCTTGTCTGAATCATTCGTAGGTGTGTTTCAGCAAGAAACTTGCTTAGGCGGTAGAACAGGTTCATGTTGCTGTAACTTCTGGTGACACAGATAACTTGGCAGACTAGGTCCTAACCCTGTCTGATATTGAGTAGTTAACACTTGCACTCAGGAGTATCTTTGAAAATAGAAACGTGTAACTTCTGTGTGTCTTGAAATCTGTCAACATTAGCTGAAGATGACGTTTATTCTCTTTCTACTTGCACTAGTCATGCTAGAGTCCAAAACCAAGGTGAGAATTTTTTTTTTTTTTAAGCTTCAGAATAACCCCTGAGAAAATGTGCAGTTGCAGGTTTGATCTTGTCCCAGATCTTGCACTAAAGACATCTGGAACAGCTTAGCCTAGTACACTCTGTTTACCTTTATAACAGACACACTTTAATTATACTCAATACTTTATGAGAGATTGTATCTTATTGCCGTAAATTGCACTGTAGGTGGGTCTGCTTTAGCAAATAAACGGAAATACTACCTTTGTGTGTAGGTGGGTAGAGACTCTTGAAAAACAACCATTTTTTTCCTTTTTCTTTGGCATATCTGTGCAGCTAAATAATGATTTTGCTATTAATTGCTGGATGCCAGTTGTGATGTGGCCAGTTCCATCGTAGGTCTTCTGGAACACACTTTACCTAAGCTCATCTCCATTCTCCATGTTTCCTGACTCGGTGAGATTTAGGTGAGAATTGATTGATCCTCCCATTTGCAATGGTGGCAAAAAGCACAATTCCGTGTTCTTTAGTACTAGATCTTTTTCTGCATTTTTGAAGATAAGTCAATCCATATCAATTGCATTGTGTGTTTTACGGATAACTCAGGTATTTGTCAAAACATTTTTTTTTTCTCCCTCCCCCCCCCAAGTGTTTTGATTAGCAAAAGCCCAGGTGGGTGAAGTGGTTATTTGAAAAGGCAGAGGAAAAGGAAGTAGACTCTTACCTTGATTTGAGATAATGTTATAGAGTATGTGAAATTAGCTTTCCACGCCCTGCTTGGATTGTGGTAGAAAATTTGATGATGTAGCTGAAAATCACTCACTTAAGCACACATCTCAGTCATGGTAATGAAAGTTTCAGTGCCTGCTTCTGGCTTTTGCCTTGGGTTCCCAGTCTCTGCATGTAGAGGGAAGTGAGAATTGCTAAGCACAAATCTGTTGTAACTTTTCTCTGGTCTCTCCCAACCTCAACCATTCTGTGATTCTGATGCTGTGATTTGTAACTGGTAAGCAGTAGGTCAGCTACTGTGGGTCTGGAGTTTTTCCACTGATAACTGAAAGCCTCCATTTATTGCCATTTAGTTCACTTTCCAGCAATGATAGGGTCTACCAAAAGCCTGTAAACTGTGGTTAAGTCTTTACTCTGCTTGTAACAACGCAGGAATGATGCATCATTTCAATTTTACTTCGTATTCTTACAGTGTTGCGTCTCACATGACTTTCTACTTGAGTTAGTCTTAAGAAATATTCTAAAATATGGTTCCCCACTGATATATTTTTGCTGTGTAATTTTACAAAGTAAGATGCTGAAGCACAGTGCTCCCGAATAACTGAGCTGTTTTCTGCAGTGTATATTCTATACGTTTTGCTGCAAGTTTTTAAATACTGTATAGGGTAATAAGCTTTTGATTTCGCAGATGCTAGTGTATCTATGGGATCCAGCTGTATTTTCTAATAGGTGATGTGCAGTGTTTTGATAGCTATGTTTTGGGTTGGGAGGGGATATCCAGATAATGTACAAGTATTAGAGACAGTTACCTGAAGTCATAAAATGTGTGCCCTTTGGAAGCAGTCTGCTTGATGTCAGTTCAAAATGGCATTAATAATTTATCTCTGTTGTTGGACCAATAATGGTGAACTTGCAGCTGCTGACTGGGATGTGTTGTAGTTGCAGAATGCTACTGAGTAGAAAAATGTGAGGATTTTTTTTTTTTTTTTAACGAAGTAAGTGGGAGATCTCTTGATCAAGTATGTATTTGGAAATGTCTTGAACCTGTGATGTAATTACCCACCCTACTTACTAAAGGGAATAGTGTCGCATGCGTTACTGGGACATTCTTGCTAAGTTGTTCGGATCCTCATGTTGCAGGACTGGCTTTTTCAGCATGTTATTCATATTTTTCTAAATAACTGCTGGAGCTTTATGGTTTCCAAGCTTTTAAGGGAGGAAATTATTTTCAGATTGCTCTCTGAAACCTTGCAGGAACGGAAGCTTGCTTTTAAAGAACAAAACCAAAATGAACTTTGCCTTTTTCTCAGCCCCGTTACTCTGTCATCAAAAAGCTGACATCTTCATGGGCTTCTCTGATTCTAGCCATGGCGGTTTGAAGTTAAAGATAGAATACCAAGTTGGAAGTGTGGATTTCTTAAGCCTTCCCATACAGAAAACCTGGCTGAATCAGCATGACTTGCCTTAAGACATGTTAGTTTCCTTTTGCAAGGCAGTATTTGCATGTCTCCCTGACAAAGGATAAGTCTCAGAAGAGCTAATAATTTTGGAGAGCTGTCTGTAGTATTTAGCTGTAATTACCATCTTTCTTTGAACGATATATATAAAAGGAGAGGCTCTCATGAGAGCTGGGTCTGGTTTTGAACCTATTGAAAGCATCCAAACTTAATCTATGGATTGACATTTAAGTATTAAAAAAATTGTTTGAAAGACTGACCTATTCTTGCTATCTTTCATCCCATTGTACGTTGAATGCAATACACCAATGACAGATTTGATTCATACACTTAAACATAGAAAGGCAAAGCTGGGCCTTTTTTCCTGTACTCCTAAACTATGCATAAACTGAAAATACTGTTGGGGTTGCCACTTCATCAGGTGATAGCAAATTACCAGTTCTCTAAACAGCCTTTGGCTGCCTATTGATCATCCAGCTGAGCTGCAGGTGCAATTTATTTTCTCACATATCAACAAATACAGCAAGAAACAAGCTGGTTAGATGAGCATTTGGAAACAAATGGGGTGGGGGGAGAGGTGGAAGAACCAGTGAATTCCTCTAACCTGATAAACCTGTTACAGCTTTTTTTTTTTTTTTTTTTTTTTAAGAGGAACTTGTTCTGCAGCCTCTTCTTCACAAAGCACTAGCAAAAAGTTTTCTTGGCCAGCTTACCGGCTGTCACACCTTCATTTTGGATAAATGATTTTTTGAATATAGTTTTTTTTATACACCTCTGAACCTTCAGACTGCAGAAAGAAGCCTGAATATGCAGGAGGTGGGCTTTTGGCTTTGGAGGGTTTTTTTTTGGAGGTGTGTGTGGTTTTTTTCTTTGTTTGCTTTTTTGTGAGTCTTGTGGTTGCTCTTCCAACTTCAGATTGGTGACGGCATCATGTCAAGAAAACTCCTAATATAGTCTGTATTTTTGAATGTGTGCTGGGTGTGAGTGCTGAAGTTTTGGAGCAGGTGTTTGGCAAACCTTTGGCAAATGTTACTGAGCCGGCTGTTCTCTCCACAACAAATACTTAGGGTGTAGTTTCACAAGATTTGGCTTCAGCAGTGAAGCCAGCTTCTTTCTTGCCCCTACACCATACTTTCCCATCTTTTTGTTGTGTCAGTAAAACTCTTTGTGAAGCTGTGCTGTAAACAGGAGCCCTGAAATGAGCAGGTAGGGTGGGAACTTCTAAGCTGCTTTGCTGTCCAAGCTCACGTCCCATGAAGCTACACCCTTTGGTTGTACTTTCATGATCCAACATGTTTGATGGTGATACCAGCCTAAGGTATTCCTGCCCCCGCATCACGTTCTCAGCTGCAGTTGTATGAAAACTTTTTAGTGGCATTTTTCACTTGGGTAGGTGCTGCTGCACGGACCTCCTTCACCTGGCTTCTGCCAATGCAGAATTTTTCAGGACTGCATGTGAAACTGAGGCAGGGCACTGCTCTGAGTTAAAACCAGCTCTGGTGCGGAGCAGTTCTGCCTGATGTACAGCGTGGCAGATCAGGTAGTCTTTCTGAGGGCAGTGGTAACGCCAAGGTGTGGGCAAGCAGTGTGGGTGAAAGAAGTGTTTTAAGACAGGTTGGGCTCCCAGGCAGTTTGTATTGTGAAACTGTGCCCTTGGTTGGGTATCAGCAGTGAGCGATGAGGATTTCCTGATAGTCACAAGGCAGCCTTCAGGTTGTCAGGGCATAAACTCCTGCTCTTACAGGAGGGCAGAGTGGACTCTGGGCATGTAGCCCTATGCAGGGCTCTTACTATACATTAGCATCTCATAGCTCCCTACTTCCTTTGATAAACTTACATGAGCATTGCTTAAATTAGGTCTGATACCTAACAATCGTCAGTCTTTGTTTGTGGGGAAGTATGGATGTGCTAATGCATCCTGTAGCTAGCTGCTGGCTGTTACAGTGTGGATTTTTTTTTTTCTTTGGCAATGAAAATGGATAGCTAACTTTTCTTTCAGAACCCTGGTTGTCATTCTGTTGTTGATGGTATAGGTAAAGTATTTTTCCCTTTACAAATCCTCTGTGCTCCCTAGCTCCCACTACGTGATTGCTGAAACATTCAAATCTGTTCTCTTAAAAACAGAGAAGAGTTAATAGCAGAAACAGTTCCTCTGTTATGTATATTATATATATGTATATATGAATATACATGTGTAGATCACGTGAATACATTTGTTAGTGGCAGCTTTTATGTTCTGTTAGGTTTTGTGGAAAAGTGATAACTTTAGCTTCTCTGAAGGTTGCAATACTTTCACCTGAATTCCTCAAGTATTCCCTTAAACCTTGGTTTGTTCATATATTAAGGTGCTTTTCACCTCAAAATGAGCAGTTAGATAAAGAAATTTGTCTAAAGCTGCATATTCTTTTCTTTGCATGCATAAAAATGTGGCAGTCTTGGCTAGCTGGGCTGTCTTCTCTTAAAATTAGAAGTGCCAGCACTCATTAGAAGTGAATAATTTGGCCTTGTGATTTGAGGATGAGCCTGAGTAGACTTTTTATGATAGTGGATGCTGCTGCTTGTTCTGGCGAAGTTAAACAGTAACGTTAAATCCCTTACCAAGTCTGGGTGCATTAGCATATATAGAAAAATAAACTTTACTATGACCTGTGCAGAGTAGCCTGAAATGCCTGTCTTCACACAGTGTGATGCTGTGCAGCATTTGAAAACTGTGTCATTAGGACATTTGAGTGTTCTTGCAGCTGTAATATTATAGCTGTATACTGAAATTTTCTTGAAATTGTATTTGAGCTTTTTATTTAAAGAAAGCTTCATTGGAAGACAGTTTAACACACTATAGAAGCCTTTTAATACAGAGATTGCTGGACTACATGATCCTCAAAACTTTGAACTTCTTTCCTCTAAACTTGCTGTACGTAGGTACTGAAAAAGTCACTGAAAATCTGTTAATGAACTATTGTCAGGGTTTTGAGAGGTGACTGAGGAAAAATAAATGAGAAACTAAGGGATTTGTATCCTGCCATTTTGGCAAGAAGTATACATGCAGTGCTTCTACAGGTTCTTAGATGTTAACATTGAAGCATCTTAGAAAACTTTGTGTGGATGCTGTGGATTGTCTGCAAACCTCTACTGTTGCTCTTTTCCTTTGGTAGCATTTTTTATGGTTCTTGTCGCAGCTTTTGAAAGTGTTGTACAGTCCTTGCATCTGTGTGTTGGTTTAGTTGGATTCCCACCCCCCCGCCTTTTATTAAAAAAAAACCAAACACCAAAGGTCCTGGGTAGTGAAGTGCTGTCAAATGAGGGCAACATCTCTGTCAACGTGTTGCAGCACTTCTTAGCTGAACAGTTAGGTTTAAGACTGATGCATAGATCCTGGAATTGATATTGCTAGCAAAGCAGTGCTGTGACCAAAACTGAAAATGCTGCTTGGAGATTAATATTTTTTTTTTAAGCAACATTATGTCAACCTTGTTTTGTTGTATAATTTCTGTGGTTAAAATTGGAACTTTTGTGTCTCTTAATTGGAAACATAAACAGTAATTCTCCTTCTTTGCATTCATATCTTTGCCACCTCCTGTCTGCTCTGGAAGAGCTTTATTTTTTTCTTTGTAATAGTTGCTGCTTTGCATAAAAACTGCAGAGATACAATGTTGTTTTCCATCATGATCAATTTCTGTTAGCTGCAGCCTTATTTCAAGAAAGGAGGAAAATATTGGTACTCTGAAAGGCTTCTTCATGTGTGTGTCCTAAGAAACATGACTGAATCAGAAGTCATGTTTGCTCTACAAGCCATTTTCTCAGTGCTTTGCTCTGATAAATCTGTGTTGATGTTCTTTAAACTGTTCACAACTTACCCCAATATACCTCTATACAATAGACTCTGTTCTTGCTTTGTTTGTAAACAGCGGCTTTACTAATCTGCCCTTCATTCATTAGTTCCCCCTGCTGTGAAGGTGTGAGTTATAAGATAAATATTACACAAAAGGTATTAGGAATTGAAATTTAAATGCTCACAGAAAAAACAACCCTGCTGGTTCTCCTAAAATTTTGTTTTAAAATATTTTAGTTTCTTTTCCCCCCTGCTGCCTTCTTTGTTAAGCTGCAGCGAGCAGAGAGGGGCAAAAAGTGTTGAGAAGTGGATATTGTGTTAGCATTAAAATGTTGGAAAGAAACTTAATTTTAAGGTTAAGGAACAGCTGTATTCTCTCTTGCAAAACCTTGGCTTCTGTGATGATCTTAAACACCTGTTAGCTTAAAAGAAAAGGTTCTATTACTTGAGCTCTAGGGCAGTCTCTGAATTAAGTTATCATTCTTACAGAAGTGAAATAAAAACTTAATTAGTGATGTTTCCAACCTCTGGTTCTAATTCTAGAGACACTGAAGCATGTGCTTTAACATTGTAATGAATTGTGTAGACATTGGCAGTGTGTGAAATTAAATGTCTTTGCAGAGGCTTTCCTGCTAAGTAATTCTGTTGCGGTGAATTGCACTAAGAGTGAAGTAGAGCTACAGTATGCAACTTGGGAAATAAAAGTGCAAAAACCACTGTGGGGGTTTTGCTTTGTGAGCAGATCTTACTGTAGCTGTGTACCTGAAAGCCTGAAAGTTAATTTAGGACCTCTTGGCAGCTGAAGAGAGACACAAAACAGTGTGTAACACATCTAACATCTTGAATCAAATAACTGTTGGAGCGGGATGCATGGGATTGAGAACTGGAAAAGACATAGCAGTCACAAGAATATGACTATGACAGAGTTTGGGGGTTTGTTTGATTGATTACTCGAGTGTATTAGCCGATGTTATTTCTTAGAGCAGAATTAAACTGCTTACAGGATAAACTTTTGCGTATGCTTAAAGCATGTGAAATGGCACCATGTAAATATAAGTGGAGGAGAAAAAAGTTGCTGCTCTTGTGGTGTGCTTAAAGAAATAAAAGAGAATATAAATTGAACCCCCTCTTCCTATAAACCTCAGATGCTGAGAGTTGATTACAAGAAGCTGTGTGACTTGCCTTATATTCCAGAGAACTCCTAAGTCTTTTCAGTCATAATGAACACATTTTGGAAACAAGGAACTACCTGAAAGAGAGGATGTAGTTCTGTAAGAGGAAGCAATGTCTAAATGATGTCACTGTTAATGTCCTTGTTCTGTACTGGACAGGTCTTAATCCCTTGGAAGTGTAAATCCTGATGTTACTCAGTTATGAACTGTTAAAATATTAGAGATGATGATTTCTTACACTCATTTTTCCTTCCCCCCCCCCCCCCAAACTATCAGTTCTGTGACTTTTAAAATTTTGCAGATTAAAGGCAAGCTGATTTAGGGATCTGCTACTACTTTTCCATGGTTTTGTGAAAGCTTGTTGAATGAGAAAGGGAAAACTCCCCATTTCTGAATCAGAGTAGAGACAGTTTATAAAAGTTTGACTTTTTTGCTGATGTTTGTAAGGGTTTGAGCAAGAATCACTTGGATTCTTATATAAGCAAAGATACTTCATGGATCTTAAGGCTGTTATTCAGGAAAGGCCATGCCTATGAGATTTTACAGTATTAAGTTTAATGGAAAGGCAGGAATATGAAAGAATCTTAAAGGAACCTGAGTGGTGGATAATAGGTATGTCTTCCTTCTTTTTATGTCTTCTCTTCTTACTTTCCTTAGATATTACTACAAAAAAAACCCTGAAAAACAACCCAACAGGAAAAAAAAAAAGCTTTAATTTTGCAGGTATTGGCTATTCCCCTACAACTGGTTAAGCTTGCACTACAAACAATGAGGTAGTGTTGAGCAAATAGAGCAGTACCATGCATTACAGTCAATAGAGCCAGTGCTAAAGATCACGTTGCTAATGAAAGTTTGTCCTTGAAACAGAGGTAAGTGGGAGTGGGGGAGGTATAGAACACTGTGTGAGAGAGCTTGTGCTTAAATCAAGACTTTAGGAAATATAGCAGTCAGTGTTAATTAAAACCTAGAGTTTGGAAGGTATGTTCAACCTTGTCTTTCAGGCTGTAATGACTTGCTGTGTGAGTTGAGCTGATAGCAAGCAGCCTGTGAGGAGTGTGAGGCACCAATGTAATCCTGCTTGAAATGTAGGTAAAAGGTTGGCAGAGTATGGATTGTTTTGCATTACTAATATTCAGAGTTTCCTTTTGCTTAAAGGCAGACTCATGAATAATCTATGCTAACAAATATGAAGGTATTCTGCAAGATACACTTTTTTTTGTGTTTTTTTTTTTGTTTTTGATAGCTAGTGGGCTCTTTCATACAGTTTAATTTAAAGGTGAAAATTTATTTTATCTCAGTATTTCCTTATTTAGCAGTTTCCTGACACATAATATGGTAGTAAAGCAAGTCTAGAAACTGAAATTCTTATGTTGCTGGACTGGGGTGCCTTATCTTACACAAGGGTAACTTCAAGTAGCTTATTTGATGGAGTACTCTGCATATTTCAACACTCTCTTATTAAAACTGATTGTGCTTTTGAAGATAAAAGCTGTGACCTGATTGCTGTGACATTTAGATGGTCTGAACCATGGTCTTGCCTTTTATGCTTAATGCATTACTTGAATTAGATGCTGTAGATACCATAGCTGGAAAGCATGCAAATAATCTGGTGTTGCAAACTTCCATCTAAGAAATAATTAATCAAAAATGGTCATAAAATGCTCAAGTAGCATGGCTTGGACAGATCTTTGTCTTGGCAGAAGGTTAGATTTTTGCATTCTTTCCTAGGAAGAATTAAAACTTTTAGTTAGCTATTTACTTTGTCCCACAAAGACCTAAGCCCAATTTAAATGAGCCAAAGAAAAAGAAATAATAGGGAAGTTTCACCCTTAAGACAGTCCTGAGTCACAATGGTCTGTTTTCAAAGCTCTACAAACTGTCACTGGGCAGATAAAGCTTGACAACTGTTGCTCCATTTCTGTATTACGTATCCTGCCTGTTGCTGAACCATGCTAAACAAACTTATTTTTATGCAGAAAATGAGCTGTAGGCTGCCCTCACCTAAGCTTAGTTTCCAGTCCTCCTGTGTAATTCTGAAGGAGCATGATTCATTCTAAAGTGCTGTTCTATGTTTTGTTGAATGGAAGGATGTGATAAACTTGAAGAGTACCTTCCATTTTTCTCCCTTGAACTCTTGCAATCAAGGTATACATGGGCTGTGTGGAGAACTCTGTGGTGACCTCTGTGATGACAGTGAGGAGGACAACAGGGGACAGGGTGCTATTACCTCCTGGAACTTCAGCTTCCCAAGAAAGTAAAAGATAAAAGGGGATGCAAACAAAATTCTGAATTTTTAAATGACTACTTCTGAAGTTTTGTGATATTTGGAATTCTGTGACAGAACCCCAAGCATAGGATAGTTGAGACCTTAACCCTGTTAGTTTTGTTAGCTTATGCCATGGGTGGAAAATAATTGGTTTCTCTTCTGTGAGAGAGGCAACAGTATGAGTTTGTGTCTATACAGGCACCCAGTATAGATGAAGCTGCTTTGGAACAGCAGCAGAAGCAGCAGGGTGTGCGGTACCACCTGCTTTGCTGTTGTTGGACCTTTGTTCAGGACAGAAGACAAAATGACAAGAAGATTAGTAGGTAATAAGAAGCAGCATAATATACTTGAGAGGACAGTCATGGTGCTTGAAGCTCAGTGCCACATCCTTCATCTCCCTGAGACTGAGGAGAGCAAATTCCAAAGTTGTGTGGAAATGCTGGCTGGTTTGGGGAAATACGTACTCGAGAGAGATGTATGTTTAGGGTGGCCATTGTGACTGATTACTCCTTTAGTTGTTTAATACAGCTCATAGTACCTCAAGAGGCATAAGGTGATACAGAACTTCACTGGTCATATTGAGCAGTTATATTGTCTGTGGCATGCTGGAAATGAAAACCATGCTTTTGTCCAGGCTAGTCTTTAGTCACCGAATCTCAGGCATTAGTGTTCAGTGGAGCAAAAAATTGCTTTCCTCTTAATAGGAGAAATCAGACTGGCCATACTGGTTTTGAACATTTCTAGTGAGCGGACCTGCGCTGCTTCTGTCATCTTCTGCAAGTTTTCCTTCCAAAGAAATGAAATCAAGGGGCAATTTCTTTTTCATGTTTGTGTCTGTATAGTATCTAAATACAGTATTTTTTTCCTATTTTGCTAGAGGGGGGGGGGGGGGGGGGGGGGAAGATAGCTGCAGCTTGTGGCTGCACTGTGGCTTGCACTGTTTTTTTTCCATCCAGCAATTTCAGTACAAGGTCACCACGTATCCATTATCAGATATGTGGAATAGCAGTTAACAGATGAACAAAGGCAAGGGCTTACTATAGGATTCTCTGTTTAAAAAGTTACCTAGCACAATAAAGGGTTATCATACTTGTAAATACTGCTGAAATGCAGTCTGTGCGCCTCCCAGTAGTATTGACATGCTTTAAATTCCTCCATAGCATGGATAAGGCTGACATTATCACTAGGGTTTGAAGACTGAAGGAGCAGAAAACTGCCCTTGGAGAGTATTGTAAATAAATGTGAAACCCTCATGGGTGTAGGACCTGAGGCACAAAGTCCAGGTGAAAATATTTCCCAAAGCTGACATGTCATGGTGTGTTGTGTGTGTTCAAGCTTTGTATAGCAAACCTGTGGCTTGTTACTCTTGAGATTTCTCATGCTGTATTAGCGCCTTTAAGTCTTAAGGGAGACTTCAGAGTTGTTTGGGTATTTGGTTTTCAGTGGTGCTCCAATCTTTTCATGTTTTGGTGGCAGAAAAGTTCTGTTAATCAATTTTGGCTGCATCTCACCTCTTGATTCCCCCCCACCCCTGGTGACGTTGATGTAATGATCTTTAGTGTAGCTGCAGAGTATGCAAAACGGCAAGAGTCCAAAAGAGATTACAGAATCACACAATCGCTGAGGTTGGAAGTGACGTATAGATGTCGTTCCAGTCCAGCCTCTGGAAGCAGGGTCAGCTAGAGCAGGCTGCCAAGGACCGTGTCCGGCTGGGTCTTGAATATCTCCAAGGACGGAGACTCTGCAGCTTCTCTGGGCAGCCTGTTCCGGTGTTCAGCCCCTGGAGATCTCCTTTCAGGAACCATACCTGCAACTACGCAATTGGTTTTCTGTGTTTTCTGGCAATAAACTGTAGAGGACTTTGCATAAAATCAGGCTTTGAGGCAAGAACTGCAATATCTCTGCCCGTTGAAACAGAACGTGTAGTACAGAGCTTTGGGAGTTTGTAATTTGGTTTCCATGCTTCTCTTAGCTGAAAGAAGACAGATCATTGTTACATGCTTTATGCTACAAGCAAAGAATGACCCACACCAAAGACCTAAAAGGCAGTCTAAAACTCTAATGTAGTGAATTACAGTGATGTCTAGTAAGTCATGATGATTTTTTTAAACACAAGCAAGACTGGATATTGTATATGGCTATAGACAGTATGGCTTTAGTCAAAGTGCCCGTGATGTGCGTTGCAAAGTGGCAGTGTATATGATGATCATGGGTGAAGTATGTGGTCTTATTGCTAGGAGAGCTGCAATTAGAAAAGTTTAACATCTCTTTTTCAAGTGACAATTCACGAGTGGCAAAGTGTGAGAGTATGCATAAGAGTGAACCCTGTTTCTGGACTGGAAAAGAAGTGCTTTATGTGGTCCCTACTTAAGTTGTTTCTACAACATAAACCACTGCTATATATGTGCAATTCTGTACGTATCTTGTAGTATTATTGATTTGTTTTGTTAAATTCTATGTGATAATCTGATAGACTGCAAGCTGTAGTTCTCAAACTTCATAATGCTAATAAAATGTAACAAATTTCTTAAAGGAAATGTTGAGAAATACAGTGATTTAAAATTTAGAAATACTCTGGATTGTTAGACATGCAAACATGAAAGCTCAGCTGGTCTGATGAGATTTTTAGTATTATAATTTGTGTCACTATATATAATTCTATACATAAACATATGCATAGAGATACATATATCTGTATATTAGAGCTGCCTGCCTGCAATGGTTTTTATGCTACCTTCCACCTTTCTTTCTAATAATTAATTACTGGAGGAAGTCTCTTGGGTAGGTAAAATAATTTGCAGAAGAAAGCTGAAATAGATCTCTAGTTTCTGCTTCACATGGAGATGTATGCTGGCCAGAGTGGAAATTTATTCTTGATATCTTAAAATGAATGTGGGAAAAAACCCCACATGTAGCTAAATTTTTACAGGTTTGAGGAAAATGGATGTAAGCACATGCTTTTATGTGCCTCAGATAAAACCTCTTTAATTTCAAACAGTGTATTTTACTGATCTGTGGAGTATATTTTCACTTTCTCTAGGACAGTTGTGTACTCATAATAAGAGTTCTTTAAGCTCGAGGGAATACATTAAAATACATGAGCCTAGATGAGCCAAAATAACTTTTCTTTTAAGTTACCGCTGAAAGTTTTCCTTTTTAATAATGACCAAGAGATGTCACTCCAGAATAATTTTGTTTTGTTTTGGTAGGGGTTTTTTTCGGTTGTGGTTTTTTTTGTTTGGGTTTTTTTTTGATGTTTTTTCCAAAAGACTGATCTAGAATGCTAAGCCTTTTCAAATTCTTTTGACAGGCTTTATCCCAAATCAAGTATCATCTGTCTGTCTGGTGTCTTAAGTGTCTTAATTTTTGGCTGGACCAGGTGTGATTTGTCTTCCCACTTAAGTCTAAAGATGGCATAGAAGTCAAAATGAGCACTTTTGATATGCTAATTTGGCAGAAACTTGATAACCTATTAACAAGTAATCACCAAAATGTTATCTCTGGGCAACTTAGTAACGTGCCTGTCCCTACTACTGCTTTGAAACCACATCCCCACATCCTGGCAACCATCCTTTGTGCAAAGAATATTGATAAATCTTATAACTCGTCTTCTACTTGGGAATAGATGCATGTCTAGCTTAAGTGTGGGCTGCAAGCTAAGCTTCTTTCTGCATTTTCATGTTATGCCTTAGCATAGCGTTCCAAACCTGGTTTAATTGCAAGGATGCCTTTCATTCTGAAGCTTTGTGAATAATTTTGTGTCTTGTCTGGTGCTGTTAGCCGTGATGGGTCAGTAAGGCTGGATGAAGCAAAACAGAAACTTTGTTCAGTGCTAAGGGAAAGGATCTCATTTATAAGATACACTAGGAGCTGCTGTCGGTCTGGTGAGTAAGAAGCAGCCAATTGTCTGTTATTTCCTAGAGATAAATTAAAGGGAGAATTCCCCAGAGTTTCTTGGTGTTTTAGAAATGGTTCAGTTGACAGTATGGGTGCATCTCAGTATTTCATTACAATATCAGGCGCAGATGCAGTGGCCTTTCTCAAGGATGAGAGCTATTTTTAGTTAGGGAAATGGGAATATCCAAGCAGCCAGAGGTTTATTTCAGTGCTTTGTGCATCATAACTCTAGAAAGAAGTTAATGAAGAACCTTCTTATTTCTCTGAGATCCACAGGTTCTGTTACAGTTAAGGCAACACGAAGGGGGCTGTGCCTTTTCAGCCACTTGGGATTCATTTGCAGCAAACAGCAGCTCCTGCTGGCTCCCATCCAGCTGTGGTGCTGGCGAAACATGTCTCTGCTCTCTTTGTACTCTCAGCTACATGACCAAAATCCTGTTTAGCCAGTTTTTCAAACTGGTGCTTAAACTCTGTCCTTTCCTCTCACCACCTTTTCTCTGACAATTGTTTTAGGTTTTGTGGAGGTAAATGTACAGAGCAGCTTGTTTGATTCTTCCTCTTATCTCTGTTCAGTTTTTAATCTCTGTATTGAATTATTGAACGTATTCCTTTAAATATGGAATGATTCATCAGAGCTGTGCTAGAGAGACTGATCTGCTGGAATAAACAATAAAGGGTGGAGGGTGATGCCTCCACTGTGGCTCTTGCAGTCCAAATGAGGGCTGGTTGTAAGATGCAAACAGTGGTAATTAACACTCCTGTATAACTCTGTTGCTATGAAATGAGTAGATTAACAGGGGAGACACAGGGTTTATAAGCTTGGTGGAGGCAGTCTCAAGGTGGGGCAGCTTTGCATGCTGCAGTGGGGGAATGCTATGGAGGACAGCATGAAGATGACTGATGGGAGCTAAATAGCTGAGCTGGTTTTTATTAGCGGAGTGAAGGAGATGTGGATAGAATTTGCAAAATGACAGAGTTGTGGACAGGTTGTTCAACATGTGAAACAGAAAAATTAAATGTAAATCTGGCACCAGTCTTAACTTGTCCTTCGCTTGCTACATTTGGGTGTATGCTGTTTCGAAGTTGTTTTTTGAGATGCTGGCTGAAATTCCTAGTGTGAGAAAGGAGGCTGAAGATGGCTTTTCCACGGAACACTGAATTGTTTAATTGTATTTCAGTGTGGCTTTATAAACACATCTGCACTAGTTGCTTTAACTCCTTTTGATACATGTGATAGGCTGTGTCTATTGCCTGAAAGACTTAAGGGTCCAGTGTAATCTATAGCAACGAGAGCTAGTCCAAAGCTATGTTTTTCACACTTAACCTTTCCAGAATTTGGAGGCATCTCATGTAGATCAAAGAAGCCAGTTCAGGCTCATCTCCAATATCTGTCGTCCCTCTGTCCCTCTGTGGCAGTGTTACGCTTGCTGTTTTGCCCATGCTCTTCTCCTAGGTGAATCTTCCCATTCACACTCTGCTACCTCATTCCTCAGTTAACCCATGTGATAGCTGAGCTGTTCCGGATAGGAAGGATTGCCTAGATCTCCCGACTGTTCTTCCCACACTCCTTTTTGCCCTCTTCTGGAGCAGTACACCCCAAAGTTTGAAAAAGGCTGGTCTTAAAATAGAAGTTTCTAAATAAGCACTCAGCAAGGCCTGGCAGCCTTGTGGCATTTTATCTTAAGGCACTTCAAGCTGCTAGCTTCTCCTAAGGAAAGTAGAGGATTGTTTTGATATGTCAATTGTCCCATTGGAAAGGAGTTAGCAATGTTGAATGTTATCACTGATGTTTAATAAATATGCAGTGCAAATACTTAGGCTCAGTTAAAAATAAAAACAGATGCTGCTTCTCATGCCTTCTTTAAACCTTAGTACACTTGAAGTATTGGGCTTATTGGTGTCCTTATGCCATATTTCACTCTTCTTGGTGTCCTCTCACCAGGGGCTTCTGAAAATAGTTGTGTTGTGTATCTGTTGTCTTAGCTGTATGTTGTGTGGGAACACAGTCTGGAAAATGTGAATATTTTCAGTGCAACAGCCTTGACGATTTTTTTTTTTTTTTACCAACTTGACTTACACTGTTTGGCTTGAGCATTTCTTTCTTCCCTTGTCCAAATGTTCTTCTCTTTTTATCTTCTAACTTGGTGAAACCTTTTGAGCTGCAGGTCTTTCACTTTACTTGGAAAGAAGGATACTGTGTACATTTGGTGGTGCTTACCTCAAATTGTATGTGTTGGATTTCTTCGTGTATCGGATCAAAACAGCTCACCAACTGCACTCTTTATATGAGCTCTTGTGCATCTTCACATCTTCAGAAGCACAGGGTACAAAGTTGAAGGCTTGGGGAGTGTTTTATTACTATTCATCAGTAAGACTCTGCTTCCTTTTGGCAAGGATCCCTGTATATCTTCTGGAGGCTAATTCCCATCATCGTTTCCAATTCCTTTTTACAAATATTTGCTCTTTACTATGCCCAAAATTTAAAACAGAAAGTAACAAGGTGCTGCATTTAGTAAGAAGTCAATTCTCCTCGTGTCTGTTATTGTGGTGAGAGTATTTGTTGTTGGTTTGTGACTCTGGCAGTCCCCAGAACTTCATTTCTGAAGTGGTTCCTTCTGAGTCCTCTGGAATTTTCTTCTTTTGCTGGTGTTTACACATCAGCTGAGGTATTTTGAGCACTCTCGCATCTCATTTTTCTGACTTTAAATCATCCTTAAATAATGACTTGTTTTATAGCCTCAGGTTCTTCAAGATTTCAACTTGTAGTAGGAACACAGCCTGAACTAGCAGTCAGGAGGAAACTGGCTTTCTGAATCTGCAAGAGTTTGGGTTGTTTTGGATTTTTTTTTGTGTTTTGTTGGTTGTTTTTTTTTTTTTGGGGGGGGGGTGTGTTTTTGTGTATTTTGGTGGTGTGCAAAGATCTACGTTGTAAAGGGTTTTTTTGGGGGGGGATATTTCACCCTTCTTGAAGGTTCAAACATCTTTTTTGCTATTAAAAAGAAGTTATTTATAGATGTATTTATATCTGTGTATATAAATATCTGCAAATTAATCAACTTGCACATAGATGCTGATGTACGTGCCTCTCCTTACCCAGCTCTGCCCCTCAGTTCTCTGTCTTGATATGTAGTAGCCATCATTACAGCATTTCTGAGCCCAAAATGGTAGTGGGATGCTGGTTAGCTGTCCAAGCCTAGAAAAGGGCCTGAACTGAATTTGAGCAGGTAGGTTGAAATAAAGCCTGGGTAGTCGTGTCTCTGTTCCTACTAAATCATGTTCAATATGCGATTTCTCCCTCGTGGAGCCTTACCTTTGGAGCACAGATGCTGCAACATTTGTTCACACAGCAAACACCACATAACTGCAGGATCAGATCATTAGAACATCATCTTTCCTGAGCAGAGATGTAACTATGTAATGTGTCACACATGTTGATTAAACAAACCGACCCTCTTTTTTTTTCCCCCATACACAGGTTAAAAGACAGCATCAAGATGTTGTCTGAGCTTCAAGTCAACTTGTAATTTGCTCTTGAGGGTGGTTGTTTTGGAGTTGTAAGCTCCTGCTGAGAGCAGTGGGTGGCTGCTGCATCCTGATGTTAATTATTGTTTTGTGTTTGAGGTGTGATGCTTTCCTGGGAGGGATTAGCACCAAGGATGAACCTTAAAATAATTATTTGTCCCCCTGAAATTTAGCTAACAAGCTACTGTTTACTGATTTGATACATGTAGGTACTACAATACGTTAGCTGACTATTATGAGCGAGGAATTTAACACTGGTATGGAGTAATAAAAGGCTAGAAACTTGTATAAGGAACATACATAACTAATGTTGAACAAGACAGATGGAGCCCTTTCCTCTTGAGAATTGTTTACCTGTTGAGGGTTATCCATTCTACAGCTAGGGAATAATTTTGTTTTACCTAGTGTTTGTAACACTGCATCTCTACCAAGAACTTTCATTGGCTTGGATCTGACTTGATTATAATTTCACTTTTGAAGGTATAAACCAGAATTTGTTTGGCTTTTCTTGGCATATAACCTCTGAAACATCAGTAAATCCTCATGGGTAGCTTTTTTATTTTTGAAGTTCAAATTTAAAAAATAAAGGACATAGCCTTTTTTCACCTATGGCACCTTTGACTTTGGTTATTGCAAAATCAGTGTTGTGATTGATCTTGAAAGGTTTTTTCTTTCAAAATATTTCATAGCTTTTATTCTAGTGAGTTCAGATTTTGAGCATTACCATTTTAATACCGTGACCGTTCATATGAACTGATAATTCTGCCATAGCGTTCACCATACTGCTGGTGTTCTCATTTTCTATTCTGCAAATGCATACAGTTTATTTGCGTACCTTTATCAGGAGCCCAAATTTGTTCTCCACCATGTTTTTTCAAAAGCTGTTACAAAGTGCTGAATTATTTTATCTACACCCTCCTCCTGCTGCTCCCCCCCCCCCAAAAAAAAAAAAAAACCCAAAAAAACCCCCAAAAAACAAAAACCAAACCCACAAAAAACACATTGCAATAATGGTAAGTGCTTGCTTTATGTAATTATCTGTATCATTCGGTACAATGAAATGTATCACTTTTATTTTTCAGTTTAGTCAGCTGGTATCCAGTGATTTGAAAGTACTTGGAAGGAGCTCTTACACACTCTGCAGTGATGGCCAGTTACTCATTAGACAAGTCCTCCACCCAGAAACATCTAAGAAGGTATGAGATCAGAACTGGTGCAGAAGGGCAGTACTGTGTTTTAAGGATGTCAAAGAAAGTAGCTTCTGTGAGTTTGAGTCAACCTTGGGAACTACAGTGCTCCAACAATATTTAAGATGATCTCCCTGTCTCAGCCCTGAGTAATAGAGGAGTAGTTCTTGGCACTTGCTCTGGGAAGTCAGCTAGAGCACTTGAGGACTCCCTGATGAGCATAATGAAGAGGAAAATTAGGAAAGACAGGATAGAGATGGGAACAATACAAGTCTTCTGAATTCTTTGTCTCAAGAAATGAAAGCAAAGGTAGAGATCTAACCTCAGCAGAGGTGATGGAGAGCTATTGCTTTGTTTAGGCTTGAGTTAAATCACACACAGGTTCTGTGCAGAGCCGTGGGTTTTTACCAAGATCTGAAATTGGTAGGAGCCCGTGTGTCAATGTCCTGTACAGAGTAAAAACACAGGCAGTGACTTGTCCTGGGGAATGGCAGTGGTTCCCCATCTGCATTTCTTCAGCAGGAAGCGGTGCTACAGCTTATTTGCTACTCCCACACAAAGCAGCAGTTTCCACTCCTTAAGTTCCTGCAAGGGCAGGCTCCCTTGCGCAGGGAGAAGGGTCTCGCCTTGGCAGGGTTGAGTTAGCCTCTTAGCAGGGTCTGCAGGAGCCGCGCAGGAATGGGAGCTGCTGATAGGGAAGGAGTTGACTGATCAGTTGTACTTTTTTTTTTTTTTTTTTTTTTAACCTATATAAGGCTATTGGTTCATGCTGAATTTCTACAAATATTTGCTTGGCATTTGTGTTCTGTTAAAACATAACACTGCCTTTTTATGAAAAGTGCATGTTTATGAAGGGATGAAGCAAGTAAGGAAACACAAATAAATTTAACATTCAAACATGATGATACATTTTTTTTTTTTTTTCCTTGGTGGGTAATTCTTTAAATTCTTGAAACATATGGATTAAACCAAAACAAACACTGTCATGTTGTGGTAGAAGTAACTGCCTATGCCAGATGAAGGAATGGATCTGATAGTGTTGAATCTCTTAATGCATTTCTTTGTCTTTTTTCTTTTTTTCTCCTTCAATACTTTTTCACTTGCAAAGTTTATTTCTCCCTGCACATTAAATGTTAGTAAGCCTCAGACCTTAGCTCTTGCTATTTCTACCATTCTGAGAAGCATTATCTTGTGACTTTTCTCAATTCTTTATTTACAAAGGTGGGTGCTGTTTGGCTAGACAGAAGACAAACTTTTATATAGTAAAGCAGTTGGAGAGCTTGAGAGAAATAGTGGTGAATTAAACTAGAATTATTTGGTTTATTCATTGAAAAAAATAAGCCAAGGTGCTAGTGAATGTTTAAATGTTTGTTTAATTATGTTATATAATTGAAGTTCTTATCCAATGCACAACAGTTTGTACACTGTAACAATATTTATTTAAACTTTGTTATCATGTTTTGGTACAATTATGCTTTCCAATGTAGCCACAAAAGAGAAAATACAGTATCCTAAGTGGGGACATTTATAAAACAGCAAAACCTAGGTAATTCCGTGCCCCCCCCTCTTTTTTTTTCTTTCTCTCTCCATCCCCCCCGCCCCCAGCTGCCTTCTCTAGCTGTTTTGCACAGGTCTGCCCCTCAGAAGCTATTTGATTTTGCTCATCTAGAGATCTAATTCTGTAAGGCTATGGAATTTGAACTGTGTTACAGAGGAACTAAACTGGTCTATCATAGACAAGCTGACGACATGCAACTATGTGATTTTTGAGACTGCCTCATTCAGTCCAAAAATATTAATGGGAATTTAAAGGAATGGTGTGTGTACAAAACAAACTTTTTGCCTTCGTTGTAGAACTTCCTGCTGTCAGACTGCTTCTATTCCTTTTACGATCTGCGCAAAGAATTTCACACTTGCTACCCTAGTTCAGCCACCGTGAAAGATCAGACTATCAAGACCATGGCAGAATGTATCCTTTTGCTGCAGTTTTTACACCAAAATCAATTAAGCTTCCTTAGGTTTTATCTCTGGATGTTACAGGTTTTATTCTTCTAAAGAAAGACATGTGTTATCAAAACTCACAGGTAAAATGGAAGGAATGTTTGCTGAAGTGTGTGTTGGGGGAAGCGGCTCTGCTTGTAATAATTCTTTTCCCCCCCCTCAATTTGAGTCTAACGCTGAGTTCTAAACCATGTTTAGTAAATCTAAAAAAGAAAAACATCACTTGCCCTGATACTTGATCTTAAAGGAAAGCCTTAGCTATCAGTGGGCCTTTTCAGCACCACTTGGCCTGCAAGTTTCTGCTGTTCGTAGGTAGTCATAGTTCTCTTGTATAATCCTGACTGAACTGAGTTTAAAACAAAACCAAACAAAAAAAAAAAAAAAAAAAGCAAACCACCACAAAACCCCAACACCCTACATCTAAATTTTAGGAGACTTGTTGTGGCTCAGCTGAATGTGGTTAAAGTTCAGTTATGTTTGAAGTGATAGGGATTTCCTCAGCTTTCCTTTTTTTTTTTTTTTTCCCAAACTGTTACCTCTGAAATGATGTAAGCTATCAATAGTTTTTAGGCTGTTGACTGTTAAAGTGAATATTAACCAGTTTATGAGCAGAGTAACAAATGTCTAATGGTCATGTGTCCCTGCTAAGACCAATAAATTTGATTACCAGTTCCGTGTTAATATCAGGAAAGCCTTATGACTTGTTTACAAATGATTGTGCAAGTCTGTTATTTTCTGTGACTGCCTGTTTAGATCTAGGCTTGGGGACAGATGAAACAGAGGAGGACTTTGGTGTGTGGCAAGTGAAAACCATGGTGGCTATCATTTTCAGCATGCTGTCTGAAAGCTGTGGTAAGTGACCTATTTATACAGAAAGCAGAAATCTTTCTTTTCTGTAAGAATTGGCAGTGGTACTGTCATTCTTAACTAATCTCTGACCCTGGTTATATTTAAACTTCCTGTTTTCTTGTAGATCATGTATTTACTGAGCCTGAAACTGTGAAATACAAGTACGAAACAGGTCCTTGGTAAGTGCCCTTGTTGCTGCTGTTTACAACAAAAGATGAGCCTTGTCTGCAGCAAGGAAAGGTTGTGACTGCCTCCCCGCAGTCCCTGTGACAGTAGGTTGGTTCCTGAGAACAGCAGCGGTGGTCTAGTGTGGACAGGCTGCGGCTGGGATGTTGAATAATGTACTTTAGTCTGGCTCTTTAAAGTCAGTGGAAGTTAAACGCTCTTTGTTCTCTAGCTTCTGTTTTGCATGGCAGCGAGGCTGACTTATCTTGCCCAGTGGTGAAGAAATATTTGTGAACTTTCCCTAAGTCAACAGGGGTAATGGCTGGTGCACCCGACACGACATGCAGCTGAACTGGTGGTGCTTCTGAAAAGTGGGCTAACGCACTGTATTGCCTAGCGGGCTCAGGGGGAGAAGGAACAGCATGGTTCTTTGTTTTCAGCTACGTTGCAGTAACTGGAGAATGAAACATCTAAGTAATACGTATTCATATCTAGGAGTCCTTTGTAATCCTCTATGTTGGCTTGTTAGAATTTTCAAATAAAATTAAGTTGGTTCCTTATTACTTCACTTTGAGACAGTCTTCCTTTTTTTTTTTTTTTTTTTTTTAAGGAACTGCAATGTGGTGACAACATAGTGCATCTTAGGTGTTGTATATTTAAAAGGATTATCCCCATTATCTTTCCTTTCTTTATTGAAATGAGTAATGGGATTAGAAGAATCTCAACAGCAAATATAGTCCTGGTTTAAAAGTTAAATTAGTTGCAAACTGATATTTGGTAAGATAATGGAAAACCTAGATTAAAGTTACTTTGGCTTTTTTTCTTTTTTTTTTCTTTTTTCTTTTTTTCTATGCAGTAGTAAATCTGAAACAGTGGACAGCGAGACAGTAATACGTGCCAGAGGCTTGCCATGGCAGTCTTCAGACCAAGATATTGCTCGATTTTTCAAAGGACTCAATATTGCCAAGTAAGACAATAAGAATTTGCCTTGTTTTACCACTTCATCTTTAATAGTGAATTAATTTAATTATTTATTTATTAATGCTCATCTGCCACACCCTGAACTAGAGTCCTTGCTTCTACTGGTTTCCCCACCCAGGCCCCTTCCCACTCTGTGGTCATAACTGAACAGGTTTGCCAGCCTCGGGTGTGCAAGAAAGAGTTTTGGAGTGTGTGAAGAAGAAAAGACACTTGGCAATTGAAACCAGATGTACATTCATTTATTGCTAGTACCTAAAGGGAGAAACTCCTACTGCATTAATCAAGGCAGAGTCCAAAATATAACAGAAGATTACATTTTGTGCCAACTCTTCAGTATTGTTTTACCTCCTAATCAGGTCTCCAAGTGCTGTTTGGAAGAAATTTTCATAGGGCTGATGTGTGAGCACCTGTATAGAAATGTGTGTCTATATAGAGAAAGTGAGTTTAATTCAGCATACCTGTCACTTAATATATATTTTCAGATTCTCAACACTAAGAAATACTTTATTTTTATTATTTTTTAGAGGTATGAGGAAATTCAAGTTTGTATCTCTGAGATGTTAGGAAGGGCTTGCAAATTTGCATCTGCAAGGAAGTTGAGAAAGTGGTGAACGGCATGAGAGCCAAGATGTCACTAAACTGGATTCTGAAGTATAGTTGTGTTACATTAAAAATGAAATTAAGTTGTGGATAGTAGCAGTTTCTTTTACAATCTGCAAACTCTGTGTTAAAGTCTGCTTTATCTACTACTCTTATGTAATTGTTTATTAAATGTATTAAAGATTCAAACTAAGTTTATTTTTGTTGGCCTCACCTTCCAGAGGTGGTGTGGCTCTTTGTCTGAACGCTCAAGGAAGAAGAAATGGGGAAGCATTAGTTCGGTTTGTCAGTTCTGAACAGAGAGATCTTGCACTGGAAAGACATAAGCATCACATGGGCAGCAGATACATTGAGGTAAAATGTAGTGACTTAAAATAAATTATTTGCAGAGCAACTTGAATATTTTAGACTGCAGTTTTAAATGAGAATAAACTGCACTTCTGTTTTGCTCAAAATACAAACGTCTTACATATGGAAGAGTGTGTGTGAGTTGAATGTTGTAATTTTCACATGTGTGTTTTTTCTTTTTCTCTTTAAGGTTTACAAAGCAACTGGCGAAGAATTCTTAAAAATTGCAGGAGGTAAGTGATGCTGGGTTCAGTGTGGTTAAATTCATAGGAGTGTTCTAGTTCTGTTGTGGGTGGTATTTTTTTTTTCCTCCTTGACTGAGGACACAAATGGTTAATGAAGTAGCTTTTCCTGTTTTGCTTTCCAAGAATACTTAACCCTGTCAAATTCTGGTTTCACATGGTTGAATTTGAGCTGTGAGCATTTGGACTGATGGTCACAGACAGGTCTTGCTGTTTGGGAGGAAGATGAGTCTTTGCAGTGGGAGCATCTGTGTGCTTTCTATAAGTTCACGTTGATCTCATCTTTGTTCCAGATTCGTTAAAATATGAAACACTTTCAGGGTAAGGGATTTTCACTTCAAAATAGATTGCTGGGAGTTAGTAATGTCTCGGGGTCTTCTGTGGGTTTGTTGTTGGCTAATTGTCTCCTGTATTGCTGCTTAATGCTTTGCTGCTTCTGTGTCCTGTGGAATCAACTGACCAGCATGACCATGTGCTGTTATCTTTCTACTAGGCACCTCCAATGAAGTGGCCCAGTTCTTATCTAAGGAGAATCAAGTTATCATCCGGATGCGAGGCCTTCCATTCACTGCTACTCAGGAGGATGTCTTGGGGTTTCTGGGGCCAGAATGCCCAGTCACAGGAGGGAAAGAGGGACTTCTTTTTGTCAAGTACCCAGATGGCAGGCCCACAGGAGACGCATTTGTGTTATTTTCCTGTGAAGAATATGCACAGAATGCACTTAAAAAGCACAAAGAAATACTTGGAAAACGTTACATTGAACTCTTCAGGAGCACGGCAGCAGAAGTCCAACAGGTTGTAACTACTGGATGTGAGACTCCAGACTTAACAGTTAAAACGTTTCTTCTGACAATTGCATGCAAATATGTTGTAGACAACCATGAAAATCTATTGTAGTGAAGATATTACGTTCTAGAAAGGGCAGTATGTGCTTCCTGATTGGCATGGAAAATTGTGCAGCATTGCTTTTGTGGGTTTTTTTTGTTTGGGTTTTTTTTTTTTTTCCTGCCACAGTTTTTTAGTGGCTTTTTTAACATCCCTCAGGTTGTAAAGTAAAAAGCCTTGGATAATTTTCTTCTACTTCTTAAAGGCTGACTGAAATCACAAAAAGAATCCCAAAAATATACTAGATCGATAGTACTGTAGTAATGATTCTTGAAAATCTGCAGTATTGTCTTTAAATTCTGATCTCCATGTACAGCATTTCTAATATGAAATCCAAATCTGGACGCATTAAATCAACTTTTCCTACAGCTGTTCTGTTGGAAACTGAGAATTACCAGGACGTATCTGACCTTTGGTGAAAGGAAGTGAAATACTTGTTTTCATAAGACAATATAATTCACTTTCCCCCCTGTCCTTTACCAGTTTCAATCATCACCACCTTAATCTGGTAAAACCATTTTATTTTGGCACCAGCAATTCAAGCCTGTGAGAAACATCGCATGCTGCATTTTTCCTGCATGACACAGACTATTTCTACACTGATAATGCCAAAGGGAACAGTTAGGAGATTCTGGCTACAAAAACTAATACAGTTAGTGTTTCAACCAGCCTATGTCACATGAGAAGCCTATTCCACAGAAGGGATGGGGCAAGGGAAGGAATATCCACACTTGTAGACCTGCCGTTTACCCTTAGTGCTGTATACAGAGATCAGAACAGCCAAGGATCTGATGTGTGTATCATGAAAACTAAGTGAAATGGTGTGGTGAGGTATTGTTTTTCCTTTGTTTCACACCCACCCACCCCTCTCTCAAGAGAATGAGACTAAATCCTCTAAGGATCAAAACCACTCTGTCACAGTGACCAAGTCTTTGCCCTCACTTTTGTTAGGGAGACCTGGATAAAACTTATATTCTACCAATATGTCATTACTTCTTCCTCTGTGATGGCAGTCCAGGGTGACCACCCTGGGGTTTTTTTTGCTGCTTGAGCAAGAGATGATTTTTTAGGCTATTACAGGTTGCTTGTTTGAGTAAAGAAGAGGTAAAGCCATCTCTCCTCTACTTTGTGTTAGTACAAAGTAATTGCAATATTCTATACACAAGGGAGGGAGAAGATTTCTGGCCTGAAATGTGCCACAAGCAGATTCTTGAAAAAAGGCTTCTGTTGAGACAGGCTCTCTAGGCTGCATCATTATTGACAAAACTAAAGTTCATAACCTTTTTTTTGGTACCTCTTTCAGTGGAATGTGTCTGTTTATTTCTGATAATCATTGCTAGCTATGTTTTTCAGCAGTAGGCCCCAACAGCAAGTTATGTTCCCTTTGGCATTTGGGAATGAGTCAAGAGAAAATAGAATGTTGAGATCAATTTCTCCTATAGGTCTTTTTTTTTTTTTTTTTAACATGTTTTTTTCCTTGCCCCTCGCCTCACACACACACACACCCCCCCAAACCCCTGTACTTAGAGATGAGCCGTCAGGTTAAAAAAAAAAAGCATCCTCACTTAAACAATGAGGTTTTATGAAGGAATTAGAGCTAGTGTTTTTACTTATTTAGTTATTTCAGGTCTTAGTTCTTTTGAAATGACTGGGTTTAATTTACCTGAATTTTAGTAAGAACCGTATGTGACAATACAGGTTTATTAGCACAAATGGTGGGTTTTCCAGTGTTCCCTTTTGGGATATTCTAAAATGAACTGTAATCTGCTCTTAACGTCTTTTTAATGAGATTAGAAGGATCTGTTACTAGGCTTTAGCAAATTAAATTTGTTACATTTCCCCTCTTCCCTTTTGAGTTTGAAACTTTGAATTGCCCAACAGGAAACTATCCACAATAATTTGGTTTAAGAAGGCTGTGGGTGGGTGTTTGGGTTCCACCCACCCCCCTACCCCCACCCTGATTCTGGAAGTGAATTTGTTTAAATGTGTGAAATAGTACTGTGAGAACTGATTTGTGCCCAGCCAGATGACGTGTAGATCTCTATCAATGTGGGTTTTTTTGCCAACAGGTACTTAATCGATATATGTCAACACCTCTTATTCCCACTCTCCCAACTCCCATCATTCCTGTCATACCCCCGCCATACACCATTGCCACGGGCAGCATACGTGACTGTGTACGGCTCAGAGGCCTTCCTTACACTGCGGGCATCGATGACATCCTGGAATTTATGGGGGACGCCACAGGTGATATCAAGCCCCATGGAGTTCACATGGTCCTTAATCAGCAGGTAACAGCGTTTTGCATGGAAGGGCTAACTTCCCAGGTACTGAACAGGGGTAGAAGTCAGGGTAGCTTGGCTGTGCTTCAGGTCTTCCATAACCTTGAGAAGATACTGTGCTCTGTTTTGTCTGTCTTCATTTCTCTTCTCCTTTTACATACACACTTGCTTTTCTTTCTATACTTGTATAAATAAGATGGGAGGATGAAAATTGTTCTTTTAATGATAGCTTTAGCCTGTCTTAAATAGTCCCGTGTATTTCAGTTGAGTGCTGGAAATACAAAAGATGGAAATGTCTCATGTTAGATGGCCTAGCTGCTCTGTCAGCTTCAGGGTTTCTGCGTGATGGTAGCTGTGTTGTTTGAGTGGTATTTGTGGGAAAATACAGTTTTTCCTAACTTCTAACTTGATTAAAGACTTCTCAGACTTTAAAGGAAGCTGATAGTTTAAAGTTGTGTTTTGGATATATGTTAATGACATAATCGTAGAGATATCTTTTCCCTGTTGTCTTGTGTTAAAAATAAACTCTAATAGCCACAGAAATATTGAGGTATTAAAGAAAAAAAAAAGAGACTTACCTACTATATTTGCTCTGCCTTTTTGTTAAGAATTTTTTTAATATTCCATATTAAATATGCACATACTTTCACAGTATAATACATACAAAACCATCTCTCCGGTTGCAGAAAATCAGACCTGGAAATCAATTTATAATGTAGCTATGGACTTTACTAAAGCATGTCTAGAGCTTTATGCTGTTGTACTACTATCTGAAAGTAGTTACAGGGAAGGGAAAGCCAGACTCTTCCTAGGGCTTCACAGCAAAAGAATAAGGTACAGTGTTAATAAACTGCATCAAGGAAAATTCCAATTGGGTGAAAAGGGAAAAAAAACCAAAACCACAATGAGAAATTAGTTAAGCACCTGAGTTGGGTGTCCAGAGATGCTGTGGAATCAGGAACCCCTGGAGATGCTCAGATTTCAAGTGGAGAAGGCTATGAGTGACCTGATAAAACTTGAAAGTTAGTCCTGCTTTGAACAGCGTTTGGATTAGAGGCCTCCAACCTTTGTTTCCATTAAATTATTCTGTTTCTTTCTGCAAAAGATGGAAGCAGTGTGTCAATTGGGTACCGGTTACGTGAGTCTTGCCTTTCTGCTCTTAAAAATAATTGTGAGTTATTAGTCATAGGTGCCAGATGAGGAAGAACAATACAGAGTTTCGGTAGGCGTTTGATCTTAGTATTTCCTGCATTTCTTGTGCTCTGGGTATGTTAGTAACAGATTGAATTATGATGATTTCCCCTCCCCCCAGGGACGACCATCAGGTGATGCTTTTATCCAAATGAAATCTGCTGACAAAGCCTTTATGGTGGCTCAAAAATGTCACAAAAAAATGATGAAGGACCGTTATGTGGAAGTATTCCAGTGTTCGGGAGAGGAGATGAACTTTGTTTTAATGGGTGGCACTTTAAATCGTAGTGGCTTATCCCCACCGCCATGTAAGTTACCATGTAAGTCTCCAATTCTTCTGCTCTCTGCTGCTAAAGGCTGATATGTGGTAGGTGCTGAAGCTTTGTGGCCTTTCACCTTTTGACTTGGGTTTTGCCATGATCAATAATCATCCATCTGTATACATGCTGAGATTGGAATTGTTCCCTTTGGGCAATGATGGGACTGATCAGAGGCATTTTTATTGTATTTTCGGTGGTGAGTACAGGGCAGCAAGGCCTTGCCAGTGAAATTGTTGCACACTGCTTTTTACGGGTGTACTGTTCTTCTGAGCTCTGCGGTAGACTTGCCTGTAGCGAAACCTACTTGGAATTAGAGGGATTTAAAAGGGGGACAAATTCTATATTCCTAGCTGTCGATGAGTGCTCTTGCTATCTTGCCTTGGAGCATTGAGAAGGTACTCTTTGGGCTTATTTTTGAAGGAAAACACCCATAGGAATGATATGTTAATAGACCACAGAGAAGTGAAGTTGGATGGATTTTTATATTTTCATTTTATTTAAGATTGCAGTGAACCTTATTGTGGACTTATAATGGAACTTTACCGTACTATTCTAACCAGGATTACTATGAAAACACTAAGCAGATTCCGATGCATATTTTCTAAATAGTAAAAAGCTGCCAAATATTATTTAAAAACAGTTCGACTGCACACCAAGCCAAGCTTTATGTTCCTATACAAACCAGATATTTGTTCATCAAAATGCTAGTGATCTAGTGAGGTTTTCTTTTTACCATTTGCTACATCCTAAAAATACTTTTTAAAGCTGCATGAGAGCTTATACATTAAGACGGATGGTCAGCAGTTGCGGATGCCCACATGTAGCCGACATTTCCATGCTTTTGTCCCACAGAGTACAACTTCTGTTAGAAAGAACACAGGATGTGTTGGTGTGCTGCTTTCTCTATGCACATGGCTTTATGCTTTCTTTGAATAACTCTGAAGTTCCCTACTTTCTATTTGCATATGGGCAAGGCTGCTCAGTTCTAGAAGTTGTGAACTCTTAAGAATTGCTTGTTTTGAATGCCCTGGTTGTCATTCATGGTGATGTAGCAGGGGTCTCCAGGGGAAAGGCTAGAGAGCAGTCTTCGTACAAGTGTTCCTTAACCATGTCCAGATGGTATTAATCATGCTGGGGTGAATAATTCCTTTCCTATAGCAGATAACTGCATTCTGATTGGGTGTTTTTTTGCTGTGTTCTGGTTTGGTTTTAGGTCTTTCTCCACCAGCTTACGCTGCTTTCCAAACAGCAGCTGTGATTCCAGCAGAAGCAGCGCTTTACCAGCCTCAAGCCCTCTTGCCAGCCACCAGAACTCCCCAGGCCTCTGCAGCTGCTCCACCAACTGTTACCTACTACCCAGCTCAGGCTGCTCAGCTCTATATGAATTACACAGCTTACTACCCCAGGTAACCACCAGACTTAGCTGCTTCTCTTGACGTTTCATCTCATTGGAGCAGGCAACTGTGGGGTCATCTGTGAACAGCTTTTAAATTTCTACTTCTGGTGTAAAAACTATCCTGGGAACCTGGTGGTCACCAGCAGAGGCAGTAGCCATTTTAACCCGTTCTCTGTGGCCGTGTAATGAATTCAGCTTTTCTATAGGTTCTGTTTGAATCTGGTGATAATGTTAGTCTAATGTTTAACAAGTGTGTTTGGCATTGGGGTAATGTCATCAGGGTGGTTCTATTTCTTGGCCAAACGAGAAGCTGTGTCAATACATGCCTCTATCCTCATCCCTTAGTTTGGTCTTGTGTGTGCGATACTGTTCCCGTACTGAAAACCTCGTCATAGGTGTGTGCTAGGTTTGATTTCTTATATCAGCGAGACCAAAGAGCACTTTACGTGTGTAAGCAAAGCACATGATCTCCGCCTTTTCCCTTCTCACACGTGGTATCAACATGGCTCATTGAACTCTGGTACTTGGCTCTGTGAGGAAATAGCTTGTTCATTGACAGTTCCTAGGCTTGTGACACACACTGGCCTGAGTACCTGGTGAATTGTGACAGGCCCTGACCAGAGATGCTACTTTTTTACTCACTGTTTTGTGCCTCAGAAGTACTAGATTTGGGCCCTTGCCTGTTTTTCCATACTGTGATTCCACCCCCCACCCCCTGCTTCGTGGTTTTATTGATGATCTTAGAACAAGTTATCTGTAGCTACTTATTTTTCTCCTCTCCTGTGAAATAACAAGTGCCATTCTTTGTCTTCAACTACAAATGTTGTAGTTTTCCTTTCCCTTCCTCTGAAAATAAATTGTCAGATGCTGAAGAGAAATAAAGTCTGTAAAGCGGTCTACATCAGGGCTGCTTGTTTTTCTACAGGCTTATTCTCTCATCTAAATTTTCCGTTTCATCTTTTGCATATTCAGAGTACTAAAACCAGTTATTGGTTTTCATAATAATTTTGCCCTTCCTTCTCTTTCAGTCCTCCAGTATCCCCCACCACGGTGGGGTACATTGCAGCTCCTCCAGGAGCTGTAGCTGCTGCTGCCACTGCCACCCACACTCCGATTCTGCCCCAGCCTGGAGCATTAGTCCGTATGCAGGGCTTGCCATATAACACAGGAATGAAGGAGATACTCAGTTTCTTCCAGGGGTACCAGGTTAGTATGCAGTCCCTCTCCTTGATACTGTGTTTGGACCTCTGAGTAATGATCAGTGGGGATCAAACTGAGCAAGTGGGTGCTTTTGGAGGTTGCTGAACAAGTGTGCAAGCTCAATTTTGTACATCTAACTGGCAGAGCAGAGTGTAATATACGATTTGCCTTCCTTCTTATATAATAAGCATGTCCTAATTTGAAAGCAGTGATTTATGTGTCTAGGCGTTACGGTTTGAGTTTGGAAAGGGAGAAGGCACAGAGCCCTGGTGTGAGTGGGGCTGTGAAGGGGCTGCCAGAGGAAGGTGGTGAGGGCTCTCGATCCTGGCCACTTTTTGGTGGGATCCTTAGGTAGGGCCAGTGTTTTGACCTTCAAGGCTTAAGTGTTTTAAGTCTGCGGAGATCAAATTTCTAGTACAAGAGGCTGACCTAGGTGTGGTGACTTGCTTGCAAAAGGAGAGAGGCGGGTGCCTTTGTCAGATGCTTTTTCAGTGGCTAATTATTTTGGTTACAGGCATGAACATTTTCCACTAAAACAGCATTATGTTGCAGCCTGAAGGAAAACTGTTCCACAAACCATTTTGTGCTGATAGCAAATATTCTATGTGCTATAGGTAACTTTAGTCAGTATATACTGATTCAATGCTCTAGGTGGGTGTCTACCAGAGGGACATTATGGAAAAAAGAAAAAAAAAGCATCATGTACAAACATGGATTTTTTTCCAGCAGCACTAATTTGGATTCATGGAATGGGTCTTGCCATGTTGTCTTCCTTTCGTCTCAGAAGATACTGTATTTATATCTCTGTTTTGTCGTTACATGTTTGCTAAAGGGAAAGATAACTGAATATGGTATATGCTGGTTCTGTGGATAACAGCACTTACAAAAATACCGGATCTGCCCTTTTGGTACTACTCAGAAGCCCTGACTTAAAAATCCTCTTGGTGGGTCTCAAGCCACTGTTCTAGTGATGTGTGAAAAGATGACAATTCTTGAGTGTATGTCTTTCAAAATTCTGTTAAGTTGGATAATGGTGATACTGCTGATGGGTAAGAGGCAGATGGATTCTTTTTAATGCATAGCAGCAGTTAATGCAAAACTGTGAGGCGTGGTATGTTTTATTTTTTCTTTTTCTTTAGGGTTCTTAAAGGACAATGGGCTTTAATTTATAGAGCAAGATGTCCGCTATGTAAATGAATGTAGACTGAGAACAGATGCTTAAATGTGTACATTCCAGGTTTTGAGTATTTGGAATATACGGTGCTCTACCTATTGTGGCTTCATTTCAAATGTTACATTTATGTTTGAAAGTAGTTTCGCATACTTGGGTTTTCAGTGGAAAAATTTGAAAGTGTGAATTCTGACAAACATAAAGAAACTAAATGTTGTTGTACGTTAGGGCTTTTTCTTCTACAGATATTTCCAGAGTTCAAACCAAATTCAGTTACTCATGGCTTTCATGATTTCCAGACAAAGAGAAGTAACTATGCATCTGTTGCTTAGCCATTGATATATTTTACTTTTTTTCAACTGACTGGGGGTTTTGGTGGATGGATTGCGGGTGTATAAAACCTTAAGTGGGGAAGCCTATTTTCTAAATGGAAATTCAGCTAGAAGTGTAAGTGCACCATTGAAAAATGTGACCTGAACCTGTCTGTGCATGGAACAGGTCGGTAACAATGTCTGTTAGCTCTTGTCTTCCACTAAATCTTCAGTGTAGTGAATCTGGACTTCAGGTCTGGTGCCGAATTTGCCTTTTTCCTTGTTTCTGCTTTAGAGAGCAGTTAATAGTGTTTGTATTGCACAATTAAATGTTTCAAATTAATAGAAATTTTGCCACAAGGTGAAAACTATGTTCTTCTGTTGCAACCTCCTGTCATCATCAGTTACTGTTATTAAATTGGTCACCTCTTTGATTTCTTTAGAAGATGTTGTCCAAATGAGATCGGGTTCAGTATCTTATAAAGGAGCCAAGGAATTATTTTGAATTGTTCTTGGAATCCCGCATGTGGTAATGCTAGTTTTATACTCAATCATTCCTTTAGGGGAAAAAAAGAGGTGGCGACTTAATGTATTGGGACAATATTATGTCTCTGGAGCAATAACTAATCTTTTTTTCTTTTTTTTTTTTCCTCCCCTTTCCTTTCTCCTCATGTTATTTTTTTTTGTTTGTTTTCTGCTGCTGCCCAAGGATTTATTGCACGATGCTTCTGCTCGTTTATAAAGTGAGCCCCCAAAAATTGTCAGTGGTTTGGGCATGGTTTTAATCTCTGTGTAACTAATTGATGTTGGTATTCTGGGAACCAGATCGGAGATGCTGAGATTGAAGGGTGATTTTTGTCTTTGTATGTCATTGTGTGAAAGGAACAGGTTTTAAGTTTTAGTTCTTGCTTTATTCTCTTCTGTTTTCTTCCTTCAGTCTTCATGGGCTCTGGATATTGCATGTATGCACATGTTGCTACTTAAGTGAAAGCACCTTTCATACCAGACCTGCCTCTTAAGAGATAGACTGCTTATCATGGGCTTCAACAAGCTGGTCTCAACATCAGTACATGCTTCTAATAAAAAATAATGTAAAAATCTGCAGGTCAGCATTTGGATTTAGTATTATCAACACTAGCCTCTTGTTTAGTGGTTCAGCAGCTTGATTTCTTCTTGTAGTCCTGCTTTCTTGCTTTTATTGCTGAAAATTCCCTCCAGCTTGCATATTTAGTGTATGTTACATTAAACAATCTTGAAAAACCTGTGAAGAATTTTAATAGTAAGTCTTGGAGATGGGTAACTTTCCACATTACCTTTCTGTATAATACTGTAGTGTACTGTAATCTTCAAAAGAGCTAATATTAGTACCCTTCAGTTTAGTAAGTAATCCACATCAAACTGCTTTTTAGTTGTATTGTAATGCAACAGGACTATTGATTTGACTGCAGTCATATACTGGATACATAGCTAAGGGATGCTTAGGAAAAAAAACCAACCACCAACAACAAAATAACCACCCAACAAAACCCAAAACCACCATCACAACAAACCCCACTGTACGATTCGGATAGGACAATGATGACAGTAGTTGCTTTGCCAGATGATGAAACACCAGCTGCTCAGCAGACACTGATCTTTGGGCATTATGTTGAAGTAACTGATCTATTGATGTTTACAGGCAGCTTCCCTTACAATTTGAAAAATAAGTGAGTGTGAATTAAGAGGGATCATTTATATTTCAGATCCTATGAGTAAAAATTTGAGGAAGAAGCGGTGCAAAAATAATAATGGCATGCAAAGGCTTCTCAGTGTTACTTTAGGCCATCACTGTACAGTTGTAGAAGCAGTGAGAGTAATCAAGTAAATAAGGAACAGGTGTAGTATTTGGGTGATGAATTTGTGATGATGTTTGTGCATATCAGAACAATTTTTTTCAATAAAAGGTGTTTTTCTTTATAAATCTTTTTCTTTATATATATATAAATATATATATATAAAGAAATATAAATATTTCTTTATAAATCCTCTGAGGATTTTACTCTTTAGACACTAAATAAATCGATAAGAAATATTTCTACTTTTCAAATAATGACTTTTTTTTTTTAGTCACATGAGAATTTAGTTTTATTGCTAACATGGACAGAGTTGATATTCTGTGTTAGGTTTATGTTACGTTAAGTTCTCTTAACGAGAACTGTTAGGTTTATGTACAAGTGGATGCAATTTAACTCTGCTCGTGATCTAAGCTGGCTCACAACCGTTGTCTTGCTGGGATTCACCATGCATTTAGTAGTAGTTGCCCAGTTTCTTGGAGGTTGGCATGAATGTAAAGTGAGCTCACATCTGCCTGAAAAAGACCATGTGGATTAGTTCTTAGAAAGCAGCTATTGCTTTCTAAAGCTTGCTATTTAGATGCATATTTAATTCAGGACTAGTTAAAAACATAAACTAGGTGAAGACTACAATTTAGGCACTACAGTCACCATATGAGCTTTATTGAAAGCCTCCTGAATTTGCTGAAAAAGGCTAGGGTGGAAATGTAGGGACTTCTTTGCGTACATGTTTTTATGTAGGAGAAGCTTAAAATAACTGCTATTCTTTAAATCTGCACTGGGCTTAGGTGCCTTTTATCTGCAGCTAAAAAGAGCTTTTGCAGTATATTAATCCTCCATGTCTTCAGAGACCCAGAATTCAAGGCTTGTCATTGCGGGGGGAGGAGGGTGGCCTGTGCTTAAAACAGTAATAAGGAAGCGAAGGGGAGTGGATGGATGGCTAAATTCCAAGGGCATTAACAACATTTCTGCCTTGTATCAGGACAGCGGGCTTCATTGTTACTGACTTTTTAGGGATTAGGTTTTTTTTCTCTGAAATGCACGCTTGAACAAAGAAGTATTCTCTATTTCCTATGGGTTCCTTTTGAAATCTGATGCTTCATAGTCTGAGAGGGATGCCCCATCCTCTCTGTGCCAATCCTAGGCATAGCACCTTCTGAAGGGAAGGGAAAGAAGATGTGATAGAGGAAGAATTCCCTATTGCTGGTATTTGAAGTCATCTGGCAACATGGATGTTACTATATGTTCACCCCCACGGACTTGGAATAGACTATGCTGTTTGTTTTGCTTTATTTCTCAGTTTATCTTCCAGTTGGAAATGTTGCCTGTGTGGTGAAAGCATCTGTGAGACTGGGTGTAGTAAATTAGTGGTTACTGTTTCTGTCTGTTGCCTCCCCTGCTTGAAGCAAGAGACTAAGCGGCACCATCTTCAAGCTGTATTCTTGGGAACAGACGTTACGTATTTCACGATCTGTGCCACAGAGCACTCAGGTGGTTGCCGGTGCTTGTATCGGTGCTCTTTTAAGGTACAATTGCTGTGCTGCAGTGGCAAAGTGGGTTCAGGGTAATTTTTCCTGACTCTTGTGCCAAAGGTTACAGTTACCTAGTCATTAAATTGGGTTCTGCCTTCCAGACTTACTATATCTAGACCTTTTTCCAAAGCCTGAGAGATACTTTTCTTCCTTTTGGGAACTGTTCTGTGACAGAGTTTATCAGTAGTTTAGGCTGGAATTACAGCTGCAGTCCTGAAGAAACAGGCAGTTTTGCCTATGATTTATTGCTTTCCAGGTGGGAACTAATTTCAGCTTTCATTTCCCTCCCTTTTTTTTTTCCCAGTTGGGGCATGTCCAAATATCCTTTCTAATTCTAATTGTGGTTTTAGCAGTGTTTGGGTTGTTTTAGGCTTTGAATGTCCACTGTAGGAACTACAAAAATGAAATGGAAGTCAATGTCTCGCTGGTTAGTGACCTGGTTAAAATCTCTGCACAGTTTGAGTCCCATATTTCTCTCAATGCAGCAGGTATTCCTGAAAGAAGTAAAATGTACAAGGAGAGAGTGTAGTATATCTCCTTTATTAACCAGTTTGTGTCTGATTCATATAATCCTGAAAAGCTTTGCACTGCAGTAAGCATAGCAGATAGCCCGTCTGGGAGATGCTACCATACCGGAGGTAATTTTTGGTTAGAAATGGCCATCTCTCTTAGGAGAGAGGAGTTAGTGTTATTCAATATACATCTGTCATTTATATTATAATGTAGTTTACATAATATGTTACTTAATATCATAAGCGTTATTTTATATAGAAGTTGAAATAGCTCTGCCATTTCAAATGTTAATACCTAGAAAGGTATTTACCTTATGCATGTAAGGTGAGCTGCTGATTCTGTAAAGAAGCAACATGTCCTTCAGGAAACATCATTTTGCCATTATTAACAGACATGTCTTAAGCTATAAAAGTCCCCACTTTTATAGCTTAAGACATAGCTTAACAACAAGAAGAATGTAGGGAACAGGAAACACCATTCTTCACTATGCAGAGCAATCTCTGTTCCAGTCCGCTGTGGTTTTTCCCCTGGTATGTATGCATATTCTTGTTGCCATCTTGCAGCCTGCCATGGAGCTAATTGTTGACCCCAGGATCTTGTTTAGTAAACACTTGCAAGGTTCTGTTTTGCTTCCTTCTCCTGGGTTAGATTCTAAATGCAAACATTATCCCATACCTAGTTTCCATCTTTCTTTATCCTAGCTCCCATCTCTGATCACTGGAGGAAGTCAGTGTAGGACTGGAGCACGTGCTGAGAACCATACCTTGATGCTCTTCAGTCTGAGGCTGACTTTTCTAATGGAGCTCTTAATTTAACGCTGGTGTTCTGTGCGGCCTTCCTTACGAGGCTAAGCTAGGCTTCTCGATTGCTGCTTCAAGGGGGAAGGAGAAGTTGCTCTATTGTCTGTATTTACTTCTGCATTCTCCTTCAGTTATTCTAGGAAACGGGTCTTGCCTATTAATCATCTATGAGCGTGTGAGTATCCAATTTAAAAGGATGAGATGAAAGAAGACTTTGATAGAGATTGTATTTCATAGATTGTCATTGCTTTAAAAGCAGGATTTGCCACTGTAGGCCTTTATATTCTGTATATTCTTATCCTGTATATATATATCCTGTATTTCCTTCCAGTAGGCCGCTGTATTCTGCTGCTGCTGTTGATATACTGAGAGTAAGCGGAAACCCCTGGGTGAGGAAGATTCACAGAATCTTTTAGGTTGGAAGGGAAGCCCAACCCCCTAAGAGCTGGGAGCTCAAAGGTAGGAGAGGAGACAGCAGCAGCTCTGAGGAAAGTCTGTATTTCAGTTCAGAGAAGCAAGGAAGGTGGGAATGAGATGATAGTAGGATAAGGGGAGGGTAGCAGAGACACAGTGAGGTCTGTTTTTAATTTCATTTCACTTAAATTTAAAGGTATTGCGGTATTTGGTAACTTTTTACCAGTTACTTGGGCATTAAGGGTAGGTATTTGAAAACGCTACTTCAAGTTTCATATTATCTTGGTATTGCCATACTGTCTCAGGTCTCAGTAATACTTAGACTGGAAACAAACTGCTAGAACCTAGCTCAGTGAACTTGCAACTGGTTATATTGGGAGGTTACATCACTAGGTGGTGGTTTTGAGATCTAAATGGAAGCAGAAGTGGGCCTACTGCATTGCAGGTGAAGCTAGCAAAACTGTATTTCCATTCTGAGCAATGAGTTTACAAGTTTACCCTTGGCTTTACATTGTCTGATGTGGTTGGATCGTTTTGTTTTGTTCTTCTGGGTTTCTGAAATACAGACGGAATCAGAAGTATTTGGGAACTTCCTCAGACAGGTTACGGTAGTTTCCATTTCATTCACAGGGAATAAGACTGACTCCATTTTATTTCCTAGCTTGGTTTGCAGTACTACTTTTTGAAATCTGTAAGTTTGAAGAATTTACTGTTCCACAACTTCTGTTTTAATTAACTGCAGTCTCTCAACCTATCTTTCTTGCGATTTAAAGTTGCTTCTGTTGCTAGGTATTTTGATCTATCTTTCTTTCCCTCTTTCTTTCTTTAGGCCTAGGTCTAAGCTCTGACAACTTTGATGTTTCTGTCCAGGATAGTTTTCCCACTTTCATGTTTTCCACATTGTTCATGTTTCAGGTGTAACCTTTTAAACACTGTCCCTCACAAGAGACGATAGATCTTTACCTGCTGTACATCTACTGATAATCTAAAGTATGTACTATCTTGAGACATTCCTTCCAAAGAGTAAATGTACATTTTGTAGATTTGTTTCAAGGGCAGGTCTGGGAACTGATAAATCTAATATTTGCACGGTCTGGTTGCCCTGGCAGAGACTATCTAGAACACACTTCTTATATTTGTCTTTTACTTAATGGCATGGGTCTAGATGTGAAGGTGGCTAGAATTCAGTAGTAAAAATTCTGGGAGGTTCTCTTCTTTTATGTTCTCTGGGCTCTTGGTTGTTGTTCTTTGTGGAAGGTGTATACTGTGATGGTTGGTTTTTTTCTTTTCAACTTCACTTTGGATGGATACCATGTGTCCTGTATGCCCAAATATAATACCTTTTTCTCCCTAAGCTGGCAGGAGACTTTTTGTATTATAGAAATTTCCAAAGGAAGGCAGCATAGTATGTCTACGTTGTGTGCGTTTGGCAATCCTCTAAAATGTTAGTGCAAACCAGACAATTTCTGGGGACACAGGAAGCTCTTCTTGCCACTGAAAGGATATTCTATAATGTGGGTTATGCTAAACATTTTGTCTTCTGGATTACAGGAGCCACTCCGGTAGTCTTTGTAGCATGTGCAAGAATGCTCGGTCCCTTTCCAGGATATGTAATTTGGATAGATTGAGACAAACACAAAACCATGTTCATATTCCCCAAGATCTATTTTCTGACTACAGATTTCATATTTGTACCAGGCCCTCCAATAGTGTGCATGATTAGTGTTCAGATTCAGGATCTCAAATATTTCTTAGATCTAATCTAATCCACGTGTGGTTTTTTTTTCTTTTAATTTATTGGTGTGACTGTACTGTAGAGTCACTATTCTTGTTTTAGTGTTCTTCTACTACAAATCTATCATGACGCAGTTACACTGTGTAGTTTATTTCTGTTTCCTATGTGGAAATATACTATACTAGTATAAATGCTATTTTATCTTTTAAGTGTATTCGTGCCAGGACATGGATTTTTCTTTAACTACCTTGGTGTAGTCTGTGTGTTATATGCAGCTAAAGTGTTTATCACTTTACCCTAGAGAAGCTGCAGTTTGTTTCCATGACTACATAGAAAAATCTGAATGAGATCCATATAATTCTTCGAATCCCCCACTTCAATATGCACGCTGGAAGATGCTCATTTGTCCCAGTGAGAGTCATTACTGGAAACACGATTATGCAAACTTAAGCGTTTTGTTACCTAATGCTCTGTCTCATGAGGAGAAGGAAAAAAGGAACACTTCATGGTCTGAACTATTCCCCTTCCTTGATAAGGAACAGTTCAAATACATAGTTTGGAATATTCCCCACATGTGTTTACTTTAAATCTATTTCTAGAACCAGTAATGCAGTTAATGTATTTTTATCTTGCATAAAAATAGTATCTGTCAAATTCACTGTCTCCTGCCAGTTGTTATAGCTGATGCTCTTAATTATGGTTGCAAATGATCGTCTGTGTGGCTTGCTGTACCAGAACTGTTCCTTCTCTTGCTGATTATCATATATCACACTTGTACTGTAGTATGCACCTGATGACTACAATGGCCTTATTCAGCTGAGTGATCAAACAAGGAGTGTGTTACAAGCACCGAAAGAGTGGGTCTGTTTGTAACTCTTTGTAACTTCTGAAGAAGGTAAGATGCGAATGGCAGAAACTGGGTCTCCAGTGGTGAGTGGGAGGGGAAAGAAGGGCTTGGCGATACAGCTTTTCGCTTATGGCTTTTTCCCTTTCGTTTGCCTTGGGAACCTTGCTTTAAGCTTTCTGCTTATGTCCCGCTAAAAAAAATAATAAATCAACTAACCTGCGGAAACAGGCTGATTATGATCTGTAGTTGATGGGATGGTAGTGGTGGAGGTAGTGTGATTGCCTAGTTCTGCTCAGATGGTGTGTTAAACTTCCAGTAGTTTATTTGTGCTTGTTTCTCATGTGAAGCTTTCTGTCGAATATCTTATTTAGCATAGCAGTAGACGGTGATTTTTTTATTTACTTATTTAATTATTTCCCCCCTGATGTGGCTACAAAGTGCACACAAATGTGTGTGCAAAAACCCTCAAACTTCTGGCTTTCTCTTTCCTGCATCATATAGCTGCCTGGAAATTAATTTCTATGCATCTTGATGTCCCTAATGCAATGTGAACTACTACACTTTCCTTATTTTTAGGAGAGGGGTTTTTTTGGTATAGTGGCTTTTAAATGCAACTAACTAAATTTGTTAATAGTAAACTTCCCTGCATTTTTGGCACTAACACATAATTCCTAAAGAAATTTTGTTGTGACCTGCATGCTGCATGAAGCTCGTGACGTTCCAATACTATTGTATTCCATGCAAAATGCTACTGATTAGCTGCTATGGTTTTTTCCTCCTGAAAATAAATATATATATATACACACACAAAAAAAACCCCTCAGTACAAAAGATGGCAATCAAATACTGTGCCTTGATGGAATCATCTTCATAGATAATGAAGATCAGCTCACATAACGGATCTGAAAACAACTGAGCTGATGTTTGATTTCTCATGATACTGTTAGATCTGCTGGGGACAAGATAGACTAGAGGCTGTGTGGCCTGGCAGTGTGCAGAACACCCGTTATTACTCTGAATATTTCCATATTTATGTGACCTTGGACAATCCGTTTGGCACTCTCCTTTTACCCAGATTAACTGGAAAACCAGATCAGCAATATGATTCTACTATGTGTGAGATGGAAAGAGTCTCTGACTAGAAAATAATCCACAGAGTAGCACATCCTGAATTTTAAGCAGTCCAGAGTGGTATCTTACAGACCACTTTTTTTTTTTTTTTTTTTAGAATAAAAATTCCAGGAAAAAAAAAGTATGGATTTGAATCTATATTTCAAATAATATATGTACATAAATATGTTTCTACCTATAAATCTATATAAATATGAATGTAAAACTAGCGTGCCTTAACATAAAATGGAAAGGTTTTATTTAATTCTTTTAATTAAATTGCTCGCAGAATGTGTAGACTTCTCTGCTAACCTTCTATGCAACTCTTATAACATGAATTTCCAGAGCCTTACATTGATATTACACCTATGCTGCTATTCAAACTACTTCTTAAAGCTTTCCGCTTCGCTCCATGTGTGTTTTCAGCTGACTCTGAACAGCAATATTAAACTTACATTTGGGACTGGTGGGAAATGACTTGGTCCCACATGGATTAATAGCAAAGAGCTGGTCTAGAGCAGACCGGCTTTTAGCTCAGATTTGCGGCTCAACCCAAACTGTGCACAGCTTTCTTTTTGAGCACAGTGGTGTTCTGAAATAAACCACGATCACTTCCAAACCTGAACTGGGCTTCAGACATGATGGTTTTTATTTGTCTTTGAATTTGTTTCTGCATGCTATTTCTTGATTAAAATCGGTTCTGCAAGAAGAAATCTTATGAAGTCTGTACTAACTGTCTTATACGTGCTTTTAGTTTCTGAAGTGTACTGTTGCTTATTTCTTAAAAATACTACTGCCTATTAAGTGCTTGGGTGAATGAAGCTCTGGAATGTACTTGCTTTATTTCCATATGTTTGCATGTAAAGCTGATCAGAAACTGCTACTGGTAATAACTGAGAAGTCTGACATTTCTTGTCATATACCAGGCATGCATAAATTCTACAAAAAGTGAAACCCTCAAGTAATTTAACCTTTTATAAACTCATGAGGATGACTTAAATCACGTGAACTTAACTGGAGTTGGGTTAACACCTATAAAACTAGTTGGTTTTCCACCATAGGCCATATGTTTTGTCTGGCACCGATTTCTCCAACAAACAAACTTTGTATGCTGAGCTTTTGATCCCTCAACCTTTGGTTTTGAAACTTCACCGAGATCCATTTCTATGCAAAAAACAGGTCCTCCAAACTTAGTTTGGAAATAATTCCAGCATGTTATGAGAAATGGCTGGGGTACCATAGGGCAGACAGATGTCTGCTTTAAACTTGGCATTTTGGAACTGTCCTTTAAGAATTCATAAGGGCAAACATACTCCAAAGTAAATTGGCTCCAACTACTAAATAATCTCATTTGCTAGCCTGCTTTTTTCTTAGCCTTGTTAAAATTACAATAAACATTTAATTCAGTTGGACTGCAACAAACTCGTTTTGCTGAACAATCTCTCTTGCACTGCATGCCTGTATTAATTTCAGCTCGTCCTCCCAACACAGAACTCTCGTACAACTCTATCATTTTTTATTTTTTTTCTTTTAAGCTTTGCATGGGAGTATTCATATGCCTTGTAGCCTTTGTCACTTGGCCAGTAGTCCACATACTACAAGAATTATTCACTGAATGCATGGACTTTCTGGCTCCCTTTATCCTTTATTAACATCTAAGTCTTTGTTTTCTTATCAACCTTTAATCTGAATTATTTCTTTAGCAAAATCTTTGCATGGAATCATGTCTACATCATTCTGTTCAGCACACCAGCAGAATAAGAGCTGCTGCTGTTCAGCAAGGTAAAAGCTGGATTCTTTTAATCTTCGGTCCCTTCTCCTTACTATTATCACATCCAGAATCTTTTTGCCGCAGACACAGGAGTGGAGTGAACCAGATAGATGCAAACTGCATTTCTGAGCGTGGTCTCTGGTATTAATAGTTTTTCTTCTTTTGTCTTCTTGCACCATTGCAGCTCCAAGCAGATTCCATCCTCGTGCTTTACAACTTTAGTGGCCAGCCCAGTGGAGAGGCATTGGTGACTTTTCCAAGCCTGGAACTAGCTAAGAAAGCGGTGGCTGAGAAAAACGGACAGCTCCTGGGAGGCCGCTATGTAGAACTGTACCTGGTCTGACTTAAACACTCTCTGGGGGATGGGGAAGGAATGGTGCACTAAACACCGTGCCTTTGCAAAATATGTCTTCCCTTGCCACCCAGGCAGCAGCAAATGTGCCTTTTCAGCATGATATGTTGGAATGTAGAGTGGTACATGTCCTGTATTTAATTTGAAAAATGGCGTATCCGATGCCAAAGATAAAGTGAAACCAAAAATCATGTAGTTAATTTCCTTAATTTCTAACGTACTTGTTTAAAAATAAGCAAACTCGGCTCCTGGCATCTGGTTAATTCTGAAGACAATCTAATAGCACTTCAGCTATCTCAGTCATGGGAGAAACCTGTTCAGTAGCAATTGAAGTGGAAAGCCAAGCTTGAGTCATTCAGATTCTTTGTTTAGTTTTTAAGAGTTTACACTTGACTAAGTGTCTGGTTGTTGTAGAGTTTAAATGTCTTTAGAAAGGTCTTCTGGAATGCATAGCTTTCCCTCTTTGAAGTGTAGATCATATTGATTTGTTTTGTTTTGTTCTTGACTAGAAAATATCAGGATGCTGGACCCCAAATGCAATTGTACTTTCTCATGTTTTCATTATACGTTGTTTTGCAAAAGCCATATTTGTCTTTCTTACCAATGTACTGCTGCCAACAATGTAAAGCAAAAAAATAAAACCAGCAAAACCAGAAAAATCTTCCCTGCCCACCCATAACTCCCTGCCCCAGCCCCAACTTTTAATCTCTACATGACAAAAATGGCACATAAACCTGAGTACTAATAAGTTATATTTTTTTATTTAAGCATAATAGCTTTCAGATACTGTATTAAAGATTTTGCTCTAGTTTATGTGCATGCAATTTGTTTACATCTTTGACTACTTTATTTGTATATTATGAAACAAGATATGTTGAAATTAAATCCTCTAGTGCATGCTTTTTTCTTTTTCCCCGTGTGTGTATATATATAAGCTAGAAGAAGTACTTTTATGTCATGTAGCATGTGTTTAAAAAAAGACATCTGCTGTAGAAGCACTAAATGACTTTGTTTTTACTGTGCCTTACTTCAAAACCATTCCAAGTGCAATACCAGCAGAGCAAAATGTAATGAATCCTGTTGTGACATGTTCACGGATGTCTGAATTGATCTTTTTTTGTTAGTGTACAATTTGAGTTGTACTTAAAAGAACTGAATGATGTATGCTTCTTTATATTACAACAAATAAAAGAGATGCTTAATGATGCATATTGGCTTTTGAAAGTTACTGATGCTATGTTTTAATGTTTTCTATGGGGCATCATTCTCTGATAACCTTTTGTTCATTTATCTTTCTCCTAGGTTTAGGTAAGCCTATGTGCCTTGCGAGATCAGTGTGATTTCCCCCCCCCCCCCCCCCCCCCCCCCCCCCCCCCCTTCCCTACCCCCCCCCCCCCTTTCTTTTTTGTATGTGCTGCTAAGCCAGAAATAAGCATGATACACGCTTCACTTGTAGCGGAACACATGTTAGACAATGTGATGCAACTGTTGACACACTTAGTTCACTTGTTCTGGTGCTAGAGGAAACAAAGTATTGAACTTGAAATTGTGTTCGTGTTTGGATTTAATTGCCCTAATGGGTCACTAGCTTTTCTGCGCAACTCAAAATGCTATGTCTATGTCACTATCTAGCCAGACAACCTTTCTGTAGTAAAAATGGAGGAAGGGAGGGTGGCCATCATATAAAGATAATAAGGTTTGTTTCTCTCCAGTCAAAAGCATCCCCATGCCAGATGCCATTTCATCATTAAAACCTCCTAACCAAAGTTTTATCACAATCAGGTGGGACTGGAGGGAAGCTTTTCCATTATTTTAAAGTGGGACTCTTTACATTAGTATGTTTCCAAGATTTGTCTTGGTGAAATCTATGGAAATCTGAGTTTTAAAGTAATTTGAATACTAGAGAGGACTGCATCATTACAATTAACATTCTCATTGTGCCTTTGAGGAGAATGCTTTCCTCCCTTTAAATATTTTGGGAAGCTCCAGCCTGAGCAATGCAGTACCTATGCCATGTAGCTACTACCTGTCCATTTATTACCCTTACATTCTGTCATGGTCCAGATGGTCACATCTTGTCTCAAATGATGGCAAAGCTATAACCATCTTGTTTTTCTCATCATAATCTGTACGGAACTTGTGGTTTTCTGTTAGCAAAAGTGATGCTTAACCTAGTGAAAGGTCCTAGTCTTTTTACAGCTCTGGTTACTGCTTACATGTGCTCTTGGCCCTCCTTGGCAGGTGGGACAAGCTCAGCCAGGGCTGGAATGGAGCTCCTCAGCAATGGCATCAGCTGTGTTTGAGGTGTATGCATTCCCTTTTACGCTTCTAACACTTTCACGTCAACAATGATTGCCGTTTAGGTGCATTCCCATGCTAGCATGAACTGAAACGATGAACAGACTGTGGCACCTGCAAGGTCTGGGCCTAACTATGTGTTAAAGTAGAGGCTTAGCTCTCGCCAGCTGCAGCTTTAATCCCTCTCTCCTGTGAGATGGTGGCAACAAGTCCCAGAAATCAAATTCAGCTGTTCCAGGCTGGGTGTTTGGTTTGTACAGAACTTAACAGGGGCTTTCTTGTGAGTAGAGAGCATTTTTCTTTTTTTAGAAGTTGCCTGTGCAAAGGGGTGCAGGGGTGGTGACAGCACCCTGGTTCAGCTGGAGCCCCCCGCGGAGCCCTGACTGCCGGCCAGGCCAGCGGCCGCTCTTCCTCTGAACCGCTCTGTGGTCTTGTCTAAAAGCATGAAAGAAAATTACAGTAAAAGCCTGAACAGTGGAATAGCTCAGTTCAATGCATATTGCTCCGGTATTAAGAGAAAACAGGGCGCCAAGGGAGGCCGGGGCGCGGCCGCGGGAGGGCCGGGGCGGGCCCGGCCGTTGCTCCCCTCAGGCGGGTGGCGGGAGAGCTCCCCTCAGGCGGGAGAGCTCCCCCCGGGGCCGGTGGCGGGAGAGCTCCCCTCAGGCGGGTGGCGGGAGAACTCCCCTCAGGCGGGAGAGCTCCCCTCAGGCGGGAGAGCTCCCCCCGGGGCCGGTGGCGGGAGAGCTCCCCTCAGGCGGGAGAGCTCCCCCCGGGGCCGGTGGCGGGAGAGCTCCCCTCAGGCGGGAGAGCTCCCCCCGGGGCCGGTGGCGGGAGAGCTCCCCTCAGGCGGGTGGCTCCCCTCAGGGCAGGTGGCTGGCGAGCGGGCCGCTGCTGGCCTGTGGCCCTTGGCCACCATAGCAATGAGGCGGGCCCGGCTGCAGGGCTGGGGGGGCAGGGGCCCGGGGGAGGCCGCGTCTCCCCGCCATGTCGGAGGTGCCAGCCTCCCGATACACCTGATGGCAAGCAGGTTCTTTCCCCCCAGCCGCTTGTACAGGCAGACTGCGTTTGCAGGTGGCATTTGCAGCTGAAGCGAGAGGTTAATCAAATCCCCCATAATCGAGCCGTGCGGCCCAGCTGTGAGGGGCAGGGCTGTGGTGGCAAGCCTGTTTCAGATGCTGGAGGCTTCAGGTATAGCAAGTAACTTGTGGAAGTTAAAGTGCTTAATTTATACCTTACCCACGCTTCTAGCAGCAGTGTGCACCGGTCGTACCGTCCACTGGGAGCTGCTTACCTGCCGTTTGGCAGCAGAGGCCTCACTGGAGCCTTCAGATCCAGGAGTTCTTCACAAATGGAACCTAAACGCTTGCTTCACGCACCTTGGAATGATGGCTCACTGCACTGGAGAAGGCTGGGAACTTGGGGTAGGACCTAAGTATATTTTTTTCTCTTTGATGTTTGCATTTATTCCTTGCATTTGAACTTTCAGACCATGCTGTGTTGTGGAAGCCTTATGAAAGGCATTGCTGTCTTTACATGCATGTGGATTAATGGAGCAAGAAAAACAAGGGCAGAAAGTGTGAAGTTTTAACTGTTTCACCAAAGTAGAGGTGAAGTTTGGGAAAGAACTGTGGTTTGACTGTTGCTGTTGTTACAGAAAGGGTCCTCAGGCTCTGTCATCAGCCACAAAACTTGTTTCTCAAAAAGGAGCTTACTCTGTGCTCACAACCAGCAAGATGCCTTACCTGTGCTTGTATTGCCATATTATATAAATTGGAGAACAGAATTAGCCTTGTTTATATTTTGTCTCTTAGTCTTACACTTCTCACGGTGCTAGTTTGGAGATGATATGTGCACTCATGTGGTTCTGCTCCCATTCTCTTGATACTGACAGTTTTACCTGGAAATTATTTATACGTTGGTTGGTCCCATGTGGTGTACCTCCCCAGGTTAGAGAGAAGATAGTTTATTCTTAGTACTTTTGTGTGAGGTGGGGTGAGACTGAAGAGTCTGACATGGCCAATCTGTATTTTAATAGTTGCAGCTGTGCTTCCAGATCAGGTGTTTTGCGTTGGAATTTCTTTTGCAGAGCAGACTCACAGGCATATAAGTTTTACTTGTTTATGTGAACAAAGATATTTTCAACAAACTTGTATTAGTGAAACACAGTGCTTGATTTTTTTAAAAGAAAAAAAACCAACCTTTAAACACCTTTATTTTTTAAATAGTATTTGTTTAATTTCAGTCAGTTAAAATGAATCACAAGGCTTGCTGTTTGACCAGTTGCATCCTGTTTTGTATAGATCTGTATTTGACAAAATCTGTGGTCATGAATTTTGAATCTACTGCTTACAGTATCTTCTAAAAGCTGTTTGCATCTAAAGATAGCCTGGAACTTTTTAAAGCAAAAAACTCTTCTGATATGTGGCAAGATTTGCCTGTAGTAAATTTAAAATTATTCCTTTTTAAATTTACTTGTTATATGGATTTTTAGAAACAAACCCCAAATAAACCAGAGGCCTGATTTGATTATATAAAAACAAAAAAGGAAAAAAAAATGAATCAGGTGAGGGCCACTGTATTATTTAGGTAGATATGCAGTTGGAAACATAAATATTCAAATGAAGATGATGGCGTGTTAATCTAGACTTGCCAGTTGCCATTTCTTATATTGGTGTGTTATTATATGCCTTTTTCATTTTACTTTATATACTTAATGTGTTTTTTTCCAAAATATCTGGTTATTTGATGTTGCTTTATGTGTGTTTGCTGATAATAAAAAGGAGAGTTTAAATAAAATGCCTTTCCTTCTGTAAACATTACCAAAGTACTGTTCTAATTTTGTCTATTTAATGTTTAGCTGTGTCTTTGGAAGAATCTCTTTTGTTTTTTGTGGGTTTTTTTTGGTTTTGCTTTTTTTTCCTGTTTTTTAGCAATCTTTATTTAGTGGCAGGAGTAGGAGTTCTTATGTTTGTCAGGAGGATCAGTGGAATTTTAGTTTGGTATTGGAATTCTGTGAAACGGTTGGTTTGGTGCTCACCTACTCACGCTGATCTTTGCTACCAGTAGATGTCCCTTGTCGACCAGGGTTTGCAAGCGGTGTATTTGCGATACAAATGCTTGGAGGCCTGTGAGTTTCCTTGTTAGCAACTGCAGTAGAAGCTCCTTTATACAAATGTCAGTAAATAATCTGGTGTCTGTTAGTCTAAAAATCGGAGGTCATTGTGTTTCCCATAAAACAGTTGATTTAATTTTTTTATTTTGTTCTTGTTTTCCTATATTAAAAGTTTTCCATGGAGAGTGGTGTTTTTATTGATATTTGATAGGGTTGCTTTGAAATGTGCAAATTTATTTCAAATTGTGAAGATGACAGCAGTATCTGACTCTACTTACTTGGAAAAATAAACTTTTAAAAACTGCTCTACAAAAAGAAATCATTGAAATATCTAACAGAAATCTGGTGGAAATGGTTGGAAAAAAGGAGTGCTTTAAGTGTGACCCAAATTTGATCATACTGTCACAGAATGTAAGAAACTAAGGGACCAGGATATGAAAGCAAAATGACCCTTTAGTCATCTGGCTTTAAGAAAGAAAAAATGTACACCAATAGCATAAAGTTGAGGGTTTATGACTGATTAGATAGAAAAACCCCTATGATTGCAGCCTAAATTGGACATGTGTTTGATTGCAGTGGCTCTCTGCTCCCAACTCTTAGATCTGAGTGTGGTGTTCGTGCTTTGCTGATTGATTTACTTGCTCTTGGCCTTGCAGTTGGTTCTTGATTTCCTTGTGCGGTATAATGGCCTCGGTATTGGCAGGGTTTCTCTCAAAGAGGTGGTGACTTTCTCAAGCTGCTTGTTCAGCTTCTCGTTGCTGGGGGTTGTAAACTACTGTTGGCAGAGAGCAAATTTGCTGTTCTTGTTGTTTTGAATCCTGTTTCCAGCCTACTCCAGATCCACAGCTGCAGGATATTCCTGGCATGGTGGCCAGATATACAGGGGTGCTGGTACTTGTCCTCCTCCTGATGCTGCCTTTTCAGAGCAGGCTGTGCATATGGCTCAGAGCTCCAGCTAAGAATGAGAAGAACCTGGCTTGACATTTACTTTGTGCTTCTGTCTAAGGCCCATGTCTGATGTTCTGAATCACCCTGTATGTGTTAATTTCCCCTTGTAAAGAAAAAGCCAATTTGTTGGTGTAGGCTTGTTCTCATTTTCAGCCTTTGCCCCATTTCTTGGGTCATTTCCTTTAGTCGTGTTGAGCACTGTCAACTGTCAATCTTCAGAAATTCTCCTTGTAGAGGATCTCGTGCAAGTTAGTCACACAGACTGTAGTGAGCATATAGTATAAAATATCATAAAAATAGGGAGGGGTTCTTAGTGTTTAGTATTAGATCTTCTTGTGTTGCTTTGCCCATTGCCACACTTTGGGACTGCCTCATTTGTTCAAGGGAGAATCCTGTGCAATTAGGAATGACTGGGGGGCATAGGGAGTTGTATATCAATAGTTCTGCTATGTAAAAAAATCAAAACCACACTCTCACACAACCCTTAACCTTCAAACACATGAGCTTTCTTTGTAGATTTTTGTTGCTTTGAAGCGTTCCCTGTATGGAGTGTCATCATGTTTCCTATACAGTTCAAGAATAAGTGAGTACCTTTAACTCCTTTAAATTGTGAACGTAGCAATAATAACTATAAGGAAAAATCATTAGCTCCTGAAGTGAAGAGTTTATAAAAGAAACTTGTGTTTCAGTTTTTTTTTTTTTTTTAAAAAAAAGCTCATTTGGAAGGTATATTTTTAAGTGAAAGTGTATGAAACAGTAATTTTTTACTTTGGAAGTTCTAGTTTTAAAATGCAGAGGTTTTTCTGTTTCTTTTTTTTCCTCCTCCTCCTTCCTGTAAGTGTTAAGAGTGTCCATTTTACTCAGGCTTCTGACCCTGGACTAAGAACATTGAGGTAGCAGAAAATACAAAGGGATGGTTAGAAACAAGGGAGGCTGAGCCAATACCAATACAATAAAAATCCAGACTTATAAGAATGCAACCCACCTTGTGTCAAAAGTCTGGGAACATTCAACAGGGCCTTCTACTGCTTGTAGACCTTCAAGGACATTCTTCCCTTGTTGAGCAATGAGTAAAAATCCGAACAACATGTTGTGTTGCTTTTATTTTGGGAGAGCAGCTTTTACAATAGACCAGATGAATATGCAGTTGTTCAGGTTTATATCAGTTTCTTGCACTGGTCCCTACCTTTTGGCTTGGCTCTTACAACATTGTAACTTCTGAAAAATTTTTTGTTGTTGCTGTTTGTTTGTTTTTAATAATCACTTGTTATAAACATTGAATTTTCTCTTTGCTGGGGGTGGGGGAAATGCTAATGTGCTATTGTCATGGGTCACTTGTGTGTGTATATTCCCTTTTAAAATAACTTAGGCTGCTTGAAATTCATGCAAATGTGGCTTTAAAAATATATATTTATGTGCAAAAACTTCAAAATCTTTGGCTGCTTTTAAAAGAATATTTTAAAGCATGCAAGAACAAAATGAAGGAAACATTGTTATATTTCTTATTACCACCATCCACAAGAACACCACTAGAGGTGGAAGGAAACAAGACTGGAATAATTGAGGGGAGGAAGAGTGAAATGTACGATGGTATTTCGGGGAAGGGGAAACTTACAGGCATTTTCTTCCAGAAGGTCTGGAAATCTGTAGCTTGGTTTGTTGGAAAAGTCTCTCTGATGTGTGCAATGGAGTAGCAGTAAAATTTTGCTTTCTTTGCTGCTTGAAGGCTAGCCCTTGTGGGCTTGTCAGGAAGAGCGAGATTTCTTCCTGATGTTTTCTGTGCTGATTCACTGTTGGGGATCTGCCTTCCTAGGTGCCGGTGTGGGCTGGCTTCGTTATGGATGGCAGATACCCAAAGACCTGCTGTGGGAGAAGAGTAAAGGTGTGGTGTAACTGAGTGGCAGAAAGGCAAGCAAGGGGTAGGTGCTTCCTCATCTCTAGTCAGGGCATGAGGGGTTAAGTGAGGAAAGGACAGTTTGAGTCTCATCTTGAATGTAACATCTGTTGCTACAACTTTAATCCACTGAATTCTTATTTAAACATGCTCTGAAAATGTGGGTCTCATTCCCATTGGATTAGGTGTGTCTTTCTTTTGTTTGATGCAATGCAGTCCTTGTGCAATCGTGAATTTTACTGTGAAAATCCACACAAACTACATTGAATATTAATTGTAGCAACAGCATTCATTTAAAATGGCCTTGAAAAGGTCAGGGCTACCTTTTTTGAAAAGTAATGCAGAAACTTAAAAATACAATCACTTTTGCCTAATTTTTACTGATACTGAAGTAATCTGTGCCTGGTGATTAGAAGTTGTAAGATTACTTACAGTGCTGTTTGTTTTGAGTGTGGTATTTACCTCTTAGATCCTTCTCAAATGACTTACCAGAAGTTAAGTACGTTGTATTCCTGGTGGGATCTGGAGTGCAGGTTAGATGATGATCTGCAGGCTGTAAGTAGATAGATCCTAAACAAGTAGTAAAAAGTTGGTATTGTATCTGGTAGCACTCATGTGAATAACAGACCATTTGTCTTGCTTGTGAGGAGGAAAGGGCTTATAAGGGTGGCGTCGTCCATGTTTTCAGTGAAAAATGATTTCTGCTTGTCTCTAAATTGTAGCTGAGTGAAAAGATTAAAAATATTGTTGACTGAGAGATGTCATGTTGACTGAGCATGTCAGTGGTTTTATTAGAGTAACCTGATCTTGCTTTGTAAGAAGTAAACCCCCAGAAAATAAAGGATTCTGAATTGTGAGGTTTTGGGGATAGTTTTGGAGCTGTTTGGAAAAGAAAGTAAATTATAATGCCATGGGCCTAGGCGCTCCTGACAGCACCACAGAGTCAGTGTGTTAAGAACAGGGGACCTTGTGAATGCAATGCTGAATTGGGTTTTGTGGTGGTTGTGGGTTTGGTTTGTTTCCCCCCTTGTTCTGGTCACTGGTGCCAGGAGATCATCCAGTTGTCCTTTTATAAAAAGCCACTCTGAGGGACTAGCACAGTGGTATTGTATTGTAGTAACTCACAACACAACTGAAGGGGGCCTGAAGACCTTCCAACTACAGGGCAAGTTCTGTTTTCATATTGTGGCTTTCAGGTGGTTTGTAATGACTCTGCTATTTTGATGTTAATCTCTGTGCCACTGCCCAGTCTCCTAAGGATTTGGAAGGTGGTATGATTTTCTGACCTGTTTTGAACAGGAAAAGCAGGTTGGAAATACGCTGGGGAGGCAATATTAGAGATATTAGCCAATACTGTGGGTAGGATGGGATGAGCTGGAGGCAGAGGACATTACCACTGGCAGACTGTTCTTGGAGTAATTCTGGATAAGCCAGAAATGGGGCAGTGAAAGTGAGGAGAAACATCAGTCGAAGCACTTTGTAGACTTAACTAAACCAACTTGGAGCTGAGTAGCTCTGCAACTGCCAGCAACAACAGCCTCAGCAGCACTGAGTGTAGTTACATCAAAAAGCCGGACAAGTAGGGGTGCAGTTAACAGCACAGAGGTCATTCTGTTCCTGTTGCTGGTCTCATGAGCTGCAGTCACAACTGATCATAAAATTATGGTCTGTAGATTTTTGGAGACGATTAAGATAAACCAAAGTGGGGAAAAGGTTGATGGGTGCAACTGCAGTTTGTTCTTTGGACATCTGTCATTGAGCATAAATGGAGATTTGGCCTCCAGATAACAGAAAAGGAAATTGGATTTGAAATCAGAAGGAAGAGCCAAGGAACAGCTTTTCTTATGCCAGCACCTCAGTTTTCATCCCTGTAAAACAAGGCTTATTTAGCAAGAGGGGATGTGTAATATTTGTATTGATGTCAATGTAAAAAGTGCATAACTTTGAGGTATAATTACGGAGCTGGTAACGCAGCAGATGCCCTTGGATCTTAGAACCCTTGAATTGGTGACTCTGGCAATTGAGTCAGAAATTATTCAGGAAAGCTGTTACTGAATCAGAAGAACTTTTGAACTTAATTGTATTTTGCAAGCACAGCATGTCTCTTCAGAAATTCTTCTCATTCCTGTGTATTGTTACCAATTTCAGAAATAGTCAGTTTTGTATTAGCTATAGATACAAAAACTGTGAAGTATACAGGAAAAATATGGTTGCTTGTTGTTTAACAGACTATGCCACTGAAAATTGAAGACTACAAACTCTTTGTGTAATAGGACTTGCATTTTTTTCTCAATGCGCAAAACCACTGCCCTCCCTGCCCCCACTTGAATGTTTTTCTCTATTGTTCAGTGTACCCAGGAAAAATAAGATTCTGTGGTTTATAATTAATTTTTATTTTTTACCCACATAAACCATAGGGTGTTTTTGAATTTTCTTATTAAAAACACTCCATCCTCAGTCCCCCCAAATCAACAGTGGAACACTGATACCCAAGAGATCAGTTTTTCAGTACATTTGTTGATGTAAGTAACGCAGGGTGCTTTGCAGATCCCTGTTGTTCAGATAGCACTGTGACCGAGTAGCTGTGCTGTGCAGAATGGTGAGTAGTATGACGATCTGCTTCACTGGAAGATAAGAATGTTGGAGAAAATGCCAGTTATCCTCTCTTCTCTCTTAAATGGGTTCTGCTGATGTGCTTTAGGAATTACACAATAAAGTTGCATGCTTGTTGCCCTTCAGTCACTTCAGATTTCATAGGTTTACCACAAGGTGTTTTTCTTGAATGACAAATCTGAGATCTGAAGCTCAACCTTGCTGCTTCTTCTCTGATGGCAAGGTTTGCAAATAGATAACCATGAATAATATGGAAAATAATCCAAACTGCTCCCTGTCACTGTGGTGGCTTTGCAGTGCTAAAAGGCGTAAAGCACGGTAGGTTGGTTGGTTTGTTTTGAATATGAAAACGGAAGTGGCAATTTATACCAAGGGCGATATAATAAAATCAGTGCAAAAGGAAAGCTTTTGTCCTACTCCTGTATGGTGGACACTTCGTAACCTCTGCATAGCAAGCCTTTTAGATCAAGTTATCTGGTGTGTGATTTTCTTGAATCTTTCTCTGAATGGATTTCACAAGTAGTCTAGGCCAGCAATCTGCCCAAAGTAACAGTCGTCTCTGCCCAGGTTTCCTCCGACATTCCCTAAATCTAGACTTGGTTTGTGAAAGGAGTTCATCTGGGTTTGGCTACATTTGAGTACATTTGAAGCATGATGTTGACATTTAGTTTAAAATTATCTTTTGTTTTCCACATAGTATCTCAACAGTGAGTAAGATGGGTAACTCATGACTATTTTTTTTTAGATCACTCCCCCCAGATAACTTGTTCAGACTTTCATCTAGGAGCATGAAGAAAGAACTTTTTTTAAAAATGTTATTTTCTAGATGAATACAGTAAATGCAGTCCATTTTGGAGCAATAGTCAAACCGCACATATAGCCTTTTGATTCAAACATATTAAAGTATTGAAGATAATGTTCTCTTGATAATGCTTCATGATGGGAAAACATTCCTCCCTTGCAAAAAGTGCCTTTGCATTTATCTCACCGCAGCGTTTCCTAAAAGATTGCTAATGTGGAGCTTTATAAATAATCCTTTCTGCACTGCTGTAAGAGTAATTTAATGGACGTTTCTGGGAGGACATGCTGATGGGAAGATATTTATAGGAAGTATCAAGGGGTGCCTGACAAAATGAGGTGCAGGGTTTGGTTTTCAGTCAGAGCTCAGAGCCGAGGGGAGGGTGTTAGTGAGTAGACAGTTCGCTGCTGTGCAGTGTGAGCACACTCTGTGCCTACTGTTCCCAGCCCACCCACCATGTTCTGAGAAGAGCTCAGCTCTTCCACTGCTGTAAACATCGCTGCAGCTGCGTAAAGCCAGTGGAGTGGCTATGCTAGTTGCTGGAAGGCCAACTAAGGCCAGCCTTAATTATGCAGACTTTTAAGAGAAAATAATTTAGATGTTCCCAACATTGAGCAAACAAAGATTTCCTCTTAACCCTACTATAGCAGGAAGCCCTTTTCATAAAGGACAAGTTTTTTCCTTTCGGAATGGCTTCTCTTCCTGAAAGCCCTCACTGAATCACCAGTCCTACCTGGCCATGCCTCTGAATCCAGCCCCTTTTGCCAGGTATCTTCTTTCTTACAAAGGGAGATTTCTCCATGTGACATTCTGTACTAATTTTTAGACAAATAAGACTGTAAAGGGTTGGTTTGTTTGTTTGTTTTCCTCAATTTTTTGAGACATGCACTGTGGTAAATTTTGGGATACATGAATCTGTTCTGTAAGATGTAATGCTGCCTCTCATAAACAGACCTTCATGCATCCTTCTCTTTAGTTGCACGTTCGTTCTGTGGAAGCCGCCAGTTGTGTAGCGCTGTCGGTCAGGCAGCAGCCTGTGTGCCGGGGGGGGGTGAAGGCTTCCTGAGCAATTGTTTAGCATGCCTGGCGTTGGAGGCAATCGTTCCATGTGGTTTGGATGGTTCTGTACTGTTGCAGGAACAAGAAAGGGACATTGCATTAATTGTTTCTATATAAATTATTGATTGCTTTTAAATTAATGAAACTGAGAGAAGCACGTGTTAAAAATTTCTGGGGTTCGTCAACCACCATCTGTTACTTAAGTGAATGTTATGTTGGGGCATAAATAAGGCATTAGGTGAACCTGAGTATCTTTCAGTAACACCAGAATTTTGGAGCTGAAAAGGGGGACTGTATATACAAAATAATAGCAACAGAACGGAGTGAGATAATGTTCTCTAACCAAAATGCTGACAGGAGGCAGTACTGCCATTGTAGATGCGTGTTGCAGAGAATACAAGCCCTTGAATAGCACTATCCTGTCCCCTTACCCACACATCTGCTGCTTAGCAGGTTGCTTCCTCTGTGAGCACAGTGAGAGCTGGGGACCTGGGGAGAGTGCTTTGTCTGAACCTATCTAGTCCTGGGTTTTGAACTGGGGTTCCTAACTGGGAGGTTCTGTATCACTGGTCCTTCTCCTCCCAAGTGGAGTCAGACAGGATTCACTAAGTGGCATGGAGGGGGAAAGAAGGAATTATCCTTCCATTAGTACCTTAATTTTTCTCTGCTTTGGGACTGACTTTAAATGGTGAATCTATCTAGGGGGAGGGAGGGAAATCATTGATGAAGCTGTGGATGGTTGGAAGTCTGCATTACGGGAAAGACTGGTGATGGAACAATTCATGATCAATATGTGGTGTGTTGACAAATACTGAGACTAAAAGGTGCGCGTCATAACCGGTAAGACTCTAAAATGCTTTATATGTGTGACCTGAAATGTCAGTGAAGACACATACTGAGTTCTGGGGATCACAGTATTTACCAGAGATTTTATGTTATCTCTGTGGGACGTAGTTGGAAATAACTTGATGGAATTCAGAAAATGTTCCACGTGAGTGGCCTACACAAACTCAGATAATTATGTAATACCTACTTGAAACACATCTGTATTTCAGCTAGCTGTGGTATTTCTTCATTTCTGGACTTCTATGATGTCTGTGAGGATAGTTGTCTCTTTGGTGACTAACATGAATTTTTTCGTTTGAAATATCTCATAATGGAAACTGGGTTAAAACCAAAATTATAGCACAAATCATCTATGGTACAGTAATACTGGAAATTTAGTAGATCCTATCAAAGCTTATTAAATGCTGTGACGTTCTGCCCCCTGTGAGCCTTGGGGTTCAAGTATGTGCTCAATAACTGATTGCCCAGCAGGGAGCCTCCAGTATGGCCAGCAGTTTCTAGGAGTTATTTTTGCCTCTTTGGCACGTGTGCTGACAGCTCTTCCCTGAGCTGTGCCTTTTGAATCGGGATCCCGCTGTGTCACTATTTCAATGGAGTGGAAGGAGCCCTGGGAAGCTGGGTCACTTGCTGAAGCGCCCTGAAGTCTCAGTTTATAGATTCACCCCCTGTCAGGGGAAGGAATGCCTTGCTGTGACCCAGGTTACCTTAACCAGCGTGATTTAGATTGTGAATACTGTGTTTTACCATAATGCTCAGAGCACCCAGGTCTGTCATTGTCTGGCTTTGGTTTTTTGTTTTTAGTAAAAGATATGGGAGTAGAAATGAATGAACAACCCCATGTTTAGTCTAGTTGCATTTATGCTATGTGAGAAAACTCTCTTTTTGTGCGGTAAATAGCTTTGCTCTTTCCCCTTCGGATAAGAGCTACTTAAGGGTTTGGCCTTTGTGTCTTTGCTATTTTGGTGGGGCATCCTTAGCTTTTACAGCCATTATTTTCTTTCAAGTCTTCTAGAGGATTTATACCAGTTTAATCACTCCTGCTACCTCTTTTTTTCCAGACCCTATTATTTTCTGGAGTAGGGAACAGTCGGATTACCCTCTGAGAATAAAGGCTGTTTCCCTTCGGTATGTTTGTAAATGTTTCCACATATTAAGCATCAGTTCTTTTACTGAACTCCTTAGGTTTTGCCTCGATGAGGTGTTAAATGCTCCTCTTTCCCCTTGATGGATACTGCCCTGCATTCTGTATCAGCCTGTGCTGAAGGCATCCTGCTGCAGTCATACACAGCTTGTTATGGGCTCTTGGTAGAGCCCAGGTGTTCCCACCACTCAGGGTAGCAGCTTGTCAACCTTTTCCTCTTTGTAGGCTTCCTAGTGTTTTCTTATCCTAAAAGCAAGTCTCCAGTGAACTCTTCTGCTTTGCTCTCCTCAGCCTTGTGATTAAGTGTATGTGGCTGCCATGTTAGCAGTGGTACCAGAAATTTGGGCTTTGCTTTCAGCTGGAGACGTCGTAGCTCAGTTAGCTGTCATTCCGTTAGCGTCCTACGATTAGCTGTCATTCCGTTAGTGTCCTCTGGGAAAGGCCATTTGCCATCACTGTTTATGGCCTGAAAAAGGGGTAAAATAGTCCAGTCCTTAGTGAATTAGGAGTAGGAGCAGCAGTGGCTTTGCTGGAGCTTGGTGCAGAGGGACATTGTAGAAGCTGTGAACCTCCTGATAAGCTCTGTTGGGTTCAGTACAAGCGAGCCAAAGCTGTTTTCCTCAGTGACCTTTCTGCATGTGAGATTTCATCTCCTATTCCTGCTTGCTTATGTTTATTTTGTGGGAGTCATACTGAGAATAAAATGACAAAATACACAAATGGGGGAGAAATAATTCAAACTGCATGCCATCCTAAGCCTCCCTCTCAGTTGCAAATAGAGAGCCAAAGCTGGTGTGCCATTAGCTTCTCCCTCTGTGCCGGATGCCTGTGCCTTTGAGAGGCTCACAAAGTATAAGCTGGATTCGGGCATGTGTTTTGTGAGCACTTGCACCTCATTTGCTAGACAAAAGAGACTCCAGAGAAGTGTCCTGAAAACTTGGTGAAAAAAATGAGTTGTATCTAATTGTTTGTGAACTTTCTTTTTACCCCTGACTTTTCTTGGGGGGGATTGGAACAGCAGGCATAAAGATGGGATCTCTGTGTTGATTAAATGTAGCAGCCACACGCCCACCCCCCAAGCTGCAGTTTGCCTTCTTTAAAAAAAAAAAAAAAAAAAAAAAAAGTAGTAATCCTAAAACAATCAGTATGCTGTTGAGAGTAGAAAACTTGATTGTATCTGCCTTACTCAGTAGAGTGCCAGCAATACCAAATGAAGATTTGAAGGTGCTTGCTTGTTTTAAACAACTTTACAAGCTTGAGGACCACTTCCAGAACAGTGCACCAAGTGAGCTCCACATATCTCAATAATGTGATTTCTTTTTTTTTTTTTAACATATCTCAATAATGTGATTTCTTTTTTTTTTTTTAACATCACCACTCAGTATTTTTTGTGTTGCATGATATCCAGTTCTGGTTGTGCCTGCTTGGGCCCATCCACAGCAGATCTCCACTGTCTGCAAAGTGGCCTTGGGTAATGCACAAGCTACCCTAGTGTTGTATTTCTGATGAAAGAAACACAATGTAGCTTCAAATCTACCCTACCAGCTGAATGGAAAGAGAGAATTTAATTGCCTTTTTTCATTTTTGCTACTTTGTTTATGAAAGATTTAGTCACTGTTTAAATATTTAGTATCACTTAGTATTGTACTGCATTTAGGCTGTGTCCTCCCAACCCAATGGGATTTTTTTTTTGTTACAACTGATATAATTCCATGTTACTCCACTATTCCAAATATTGTTTGAACTGCTAAGAGTTTATGTACTTGGAAAAAATCTTGGGCTTAGTGTAATCTATGTGCAAGTGATACAAAGCAATGAGGGCACAGTCTCTGTAGAGAGAATCCACAAGGGAGGGCAAAAATGGCACAGAAAAATTGAACAATAAACACTGGAACATGCCCTGCTTAGCCAGTGATCTGTTTAACTGTTGCTTATCTAAAGGGTATTTTATACAGCTTATCTAAAGGGTATTTTATACAGCTTAACTGTTATCTAAAAACTATTGCTAAAAATTCTGTGAGAGATTTTTTTTTTCTGCGTTCTGCTATGAAGTAGGGGTTGAGGTTAACCTTTTGTAGTGATGGAAGCCTGCAATTTGAGGAAGCCTTGCGCAGAACCAAAAAGTTGGGTTGTGAGGTGTTGTCCCCTTGGCATGTTCTGTATTCTTTCTGGCTAAGGAAACCTTATTGGTCTCCAGTGTCATTTTAGCAGCTGGATTAGTTCCAGAGGGTTTAGGTTCAGACAATCAGTATTTTAGACTCTCACTGAAACTCTGCTGACAGCCACAAAATATATGCCTGTCTCTGCCACTCCAAACCACGATGTCATTCAGCCCAGTATTTGGCCAGTGTTGGATTGCTTGTTTCCTTCATTGTCTGTGCAACTTTTCCATTATAACTTTTGTCAGTGGTGAGGTCAGATGGCAATGATGACGTTCTTGGCATAGCTTCTTTTTTTCATATCCTTAGAAAAAATAATCCCATAGTAGCACTTAATTCAGTTTCAGTATTGCCTTATTTGTCCTATTGGCGTGATGACTTGTGCTCCTCATCCAGCTACTGTGACTACAGCCAGGCAAATGTCACAGGGGCGGTATTTGCTGTTGCTTGAATAAAGTTGTCCTTGACCTCTCATATTTGCTTTCTGTTGAAGATTTTATAAGCAAATTTTTATTCCTGGTAAGGGAAGAAGTGGTGGGAACATGGAACTGCACAAATGCGTGGATCAGCCAAACAGTAAGCGTGCCAATTAGTGCAGCTAGAGACAGAAACAGTTACAGTTACTATGAGAACTTTAGGCTATCACACAGTACAGACCTGAACACAAACTGTTGTAACTAACAGGCAGTTGTAAGGGTTAATGTCTTGTGAGCAACCAGTACACACAGAGACACAGCATAAAAAGCACACATGTGAACATGTTGAATTAATGGCAGTTAAACTGGAAATGCACATCTCTTGTGAACTGAAACTGTTTCTGATTTCTAAATGGTTGCACCTTT